>NC_135321.1:10031134-11281134 GCF_048772815.1 Callospermophilus lateralis
AGCATTATTATCATTGTTATTATTATTTTTAAATTAGTGCCTTATAACTGTATATTTAAGTGGGATTTATTATGGTATATTCATAATTCATATAAGAAAATTTGGTAGATTTAATTCCTCAGTACTTCCCTATACTTTCCCCTCCTCCCTCCCTCTCAATCTCCTTCCTCAACTTTTTGGTCTTTCTTCTAATTTCATGAGATCCCTCTGTTTTATTTCTTCTCTCTCTCTCTCTCTCTTTCTCTCTCTCTCTCTCTCAACAGTACACTAGGTTTTCCATTTTGTAGAGAGCAATGGAATGACATATTGAGATGCTCAAGAGGTAAGTTTCAGTTAGAAGTAAAGGAAGCTTCAACTTAAAATGAGATATTAAAGAGCAGGGCTGGGAAACAGGATCTAACTCCTTAACTCAATGGATGTGTACTTAGAAGGGTAAATGAAACAATCAGTCTAGCTGATTTGACACAGATTGGTTAAAGTAATGCTCCTTCTGAACCACTGTATTTGAATAAATCATCAAAATTATTGTATAGACATGTCTTAAAATATATGAAATTAACAAGTGTCTACACATTAAGTGGTTGGAATAATTAAGTATTGGAAGGGGTAGGTAAATTTTTCTTTTCCTGTATTTTATTATTCTAGTTTTATTTCAACCTGGTGAAAGTGTTGCCTAATTAAAGTTATGCTAATAAGAAGGGATTATTTGGTAAAATATGCTATTTGATACTAAAATAAATGTTAATAAGTAACATTAAAAGAACTAATACAAATAGTGACAAATGCATAGTACTGAGGTCCACTCCCAGTTTGAAGTATAGAAGCAATTCCTATTAGAGTGTCCCAGTTTATACAATGGGATTGTGATAGAAATTTCTTTTCTTTTTTTTTTTTTTTTCTGCTACTAGGAATTGAACCCAGGGGTGTTTTTCCTCTAACCACATCCTAGCCCTTTTTGTTTTATTTTTCATTTTGAGACAAGGTTTCATTCAGTTGCTTAGAGCCTCTCAAATGTTCTGAGGCTGGCCTTGAATTTGTGATCCTCATATCTCAGCCTCCCTAGTGCCTGGGATTACAGGCACAAGCCATGGTCCAGGGTTAGTGATGGGGAAATTCATGATACTAGTTCTAAAGAAAATCACAGAGCTTATTGAATTTTGTACCATCGTAAGATCATTCTTTTTGAAAGTGTATATTGTGTTTCAACAAATGTAGATTTTGATGAAATTGGTAATGCTCAATTTCATTTGCATAGATATGATTTCAAAGCTCAATATTTTATGCAAATATTTTTGCACTTGAGCATTTATAGTAAATGTACAAATAATTATTTCACATGGTTGTATTGATTAATACTGAAGTTAGAAATCTAAGGCTTACTTTATTAATATCAACTAGATTTTGTTTTGCTTTTCTTATTATTTCTCAAAGCAAATAGGTACAGAGGAAAGAAATGAAACAGGCCTAATCATTATTCTTAGCCTCCACTGATATTATTTCAAGCTCATTTCAATAATCTTTACCAATATTTGTCAACATTCTGCAATTGTTTGAGGTACCGGCCACATTAAGATTTTTGATGTAAAGCATTTTCAAGTTTTTTAAAAAAAATTTCCAATAATAACACATCTTGGAAAGATTATGGATTATACATTATAGTAAACTGCTTAATATTTGATATGTTATGAATCTGCATCTGAAGTTCTGTAATGCATAGAAGAATCAGGGCTAGTTTATATAGGGTTATGTTCCTTGTCTGTAAAATAAAATTACTTTAATAATTCAGAGAAAGCAGGTAAACTAGGATCTTGTTTTATAGTATGATCTTCCTTGCTAATGAAAAGTGCTTTGCAGAATTGAACTCATATTTAATAAGATTGAAGTCTTAATTTCCTGTCAATATGTACTTTTCCTTCAGGAACATTTGTCATCCAGGTAACAGCAAGTGATGCTGATGATCCTACGAGTGGCAATAATGCACGTCTCCTGTACAGCTTACGACAAGGACAAGCCTATTTTTCTGTTGAACCCACAACAGGTATTTGTGATTTAAAAAAAAAAATGCATTTTGTTGATTTTGTTGGCTGGGGTTGTGGCTTAGCAGTAAAGTACTTGCCTAGCACGTGCAAGGCCCTGGGTTCAATCCTCAGCACCACATAAAAATAAATAAATAGAATAAAGATATTATGTTCTAAAAAATTAAATATTAAAAATTGCATTTTAACATGATTCTAAAGCAGGCAAATATCAGCTTAAAAACATGTTTTAACGTAGACCTGAATCTTCAATAAATAAATGGGTTGCAATTCCTAAACATTTAATTACATTTAGTCTTTAAGCTGTTTTTCTAAGGTTAGATGATTGGATTTTCCATATTCATATCACAAATGATTTATGTATGTGGTATAAAACATATGTAAGAATTCTTAAAATTAAATTAGGAAAAAAATAGACAAACCAATTGAAAAATATGGGGAGAAAATTTTACAAGCAATTTTTGTGATTTACAATCACAAAAAGTGATGTGGAAACAGGCTATAAACCTTAAAAACACTCAGCCTCATTAGTCATAGCAATCCCAATGACTGAGATTAAGTAAGGGTAGAAGACAGGATGAATTGGTTTGACAGAGTCACTTAAAAGTATTGTTTTTATATATTTCGTTTAGATGAATATTACATTTGATTCTTTTTCTCTCACGTTTCTCCAATTTTCCTTTATCAATTGAATGCCTTATAAAATCTATAGAACACATATTTTTTCTTTCTTTTTACACATTTCTATTGAATACATAATACATATACATATATAACACTGAACCATTTAACTGATATTAAATCTTGTATTCAAAACAAAGATTAAGAAGATACAGAGTTGGATGCAGTGACACATAAATCCCAGCCATGTGGGAGGCTGAGCAAGAGAACCAAAAGTTCAAGACCAGCCTGGGCAAAAAAGAAAAACCCTACCTCTAAAAATCAAAACAACAAAAAAGATACTTGTATGATTCTTCACCTAAGGAAATTATAATTGATAGAGATAAAAAAGAAGTTTATAATAAATTGCTAAAATATGTACCCAGTGCAAAAAGAAGTAAAATTATATGATTGTTATCAAGAGACAAATATTATTCTAGTTTGATTACATTAAAAAATTAAACAAAATTGATTTTTGTGTATTTCTAATGTATTCATTCATTTAGCAAATATTAAATATCTTAGCCAATCTCAAACTCCTTGACATCATTGTATTTGAATGAATCTGACTTCCTATGTTCTTATTTGTCTCATCGAGGGTCCATATATTTTATTTTTCAGGATACCCAGGAGAGACATTATTTTATTATAAGCAGTATATGCCTTAAAACATTAGGTTTTAATTCCTTCACACAATCTTGGCTCTTGAAGACTGACTAAGTACAAAGTGTTACATAGCATACAGGATTTTTAGAGGTTGATACTGTAGCATAACAATAACAAAAAGTAAACTTGAACATGGACTTTTCTCTCTTGGCACTTACAAATAGACAATAAGTGTGGTTATTCGTAAATACATACATTGAATTGGTGAATAACTCTAAAGTGAAACAAAGGATTCTGTTAGACAAAGAAAGAAAGCAAAACTTTAGTCTGCATGGTCAAGGTAGAGTATCTGAATCCAGAAGGCTGAAATGACCCCGTGGCCTAGTAGAAGAGAGATTGGAAGGCCATTGCATGGTATGGGGAATATATAACAGGGTTTCATAGCATGGCAGAGTTGAAACTCCTAGACCAACATGTAGTTTACTAATGATCTACCAGTGTTTTTAGCATTGACCACTCTAGACTGGAAGCAGTGTTAGTGTTAAAACCATTTTTATTATTGGTCTTCGAGGTTATGTCAGGCAGAAGCAGCAGATAATGAATGGTTTACCAGAGAGGCTGGGAATGTGTACATGTGCATATCAAATGCAAACATCTAAATAATGTAGACAGTGCAGTTTAGTGATTCAGCAGATAGAGAATGACTATATGGGGGATTGTTTAAGTATTTAACTAGGAAGATGGTATGATAAATAATGAAATGAAAACTGTAATTATTTTGTATTTTTAAAGGAGTCATAAGAATATCTTCCAAAACTGACAGAGAACTGCAAGATGAATACTGGGTAATTATTCAAGCCAAAGATATGATTGGTCAGCCTGGAGCACTGTCTGGAACAACAAGTGTACTAATTAAACTTTCAGATATTAATGACAATAAGCCAGTATTTAAGGAAAGTAAGTAGAAACATCTGTAATCATTATTATAGAAATGCAAGCATGTTGAATATAAACAGATGTTGGAGTTTGCGTTCTAAAAGCACTGTATCACCACAAGGATTACATAAAATGAAGGTGATGATTGTTCTAAGGTATAATTTTCATTACTGTGAGAAGTCAAATACAAATGAAGGAGTAGAATGTCAGTGTTCTGTTACTGCTGTAATAAGCTGTGACAAACTTCATGGCTTAAAACAAATTGATTATCTTGAAAAACTGTTGGTATGGGTTGTCACCAGGCTGTGATTAAGGTGTAGATGGGGCTCTCCCCCTTCCTGTAAACTCCAGGGGAGAGTCCACAACCTTGTTCACTTGAGTGTTGGCAGAAATTAGTTCTGTGTGTTTTAAGAAGGGAGTCCCTGATTCTTTGATGCCTGTTAGCTGGGGGACACTCAACTCCTGGATGCCTCCTTCTGGTTCTTGACATAGTCCACCTGTCTCAGAATCAGTCAGCCAACCCTATCAAGTACCTCTCACACTGACATCTCTCTGCCCAAACCTTTGGCCCCTTTTTCCACTTTTCAGAAGTTGTATGATTACGTTGGGCATGCTTGGATAAGTCACAATAAGCTCTCCATTGAAAAGCCAGTGGATTAGCAGCTTGAATTTCATCTGTAGCATTTATTCACTTTTGCGGCTGCATGTAGTAAACTTATGGAATCAGAGATATTAGGACATGGATACTTTTGTGAGATTATTCTTCTGCATACCCCAGATAATAATTTAAATGACTATTTTTATTGTTCAATTTTGTTGCAAGAATAAGACACTTTCTTTGATCGCTCAAATAATAAATGTAAGGTAGACTGTATGAAAATTCTTTTTTTAAGGAAATATCTTTTTGAGGAGACTCTGTTTTAGCTACACAAATACATTTACAAACATTTGCAGAAAGCATGAGCAACTGTCATAAGAAGAAATTATGATTAAACATAGAACAAAGAAGAAGCAAATAAAATTGTGTATGTGTGTGTTTGTATCTATTCACACATATTCAACCAGAGCATGATGTCCTAATTATTGACTGTTGAAAAATGAAACAAAACTGTTGATTGCTTCATCTTCTTCTTCTCTCCCCTTCTCCCTGACTTGCCCCGTGCCCCAATGTCCAGTTAAATCATATTTATGTTGATGGCTCAACAGAAGTCACTTTCACTCATTTCCTTCCAGTAGAATAATCAGTAAACCACAGCAAGTTAGCAACATTTAAATCTATTTTTACATATCAGGTTTCCCAATCATTAGTTGTATATGGGAGAATGGTTTGTTAGTGTGCATGTACACACTAAATGCACAGGTCTAAATCATGTAGATGCTGCTCAACTGAGCAAATTCTTGTCTGGATTAGGGTTCTCAAATCTTTTGACTTGTCAAGCAAAACATTTATGTATCAAAAAATGTTTTGGTCAACAATGAAGAATGGCAGTGGTTCCATAATAGTATCATGGATCTGAAAAATTCCTTTTTGACACAATTTGAATGCTCATTGTAACATCCTCCATGCTTTTTCTTTTTAATTTTTTATTGGTTAGGTTTTTGGTCTTTTCCTAGTCTTCAGACTTTCAGTCTCTATGTATTTTAATCTTTGATATATTTCTGGGATCAAGTCTTTGGACTTATTTTCCCAATACCCTTAATCCTTGATGCTATCAACCCTGTGGCTTTAAAGACTGCTGCTGGGCCTGACAACTTCCAAGTCTACATGTCCATTCTGAACTTTCTCTTGAACTCCACAGGTAGACATCAAACTTCCTACTCAGCATCTTCATTTGTACATGTTATACACATTTAAAACCTAACATTCTCCTTATTGAGCTCCTGATCTCATCTGCCTGCTATTCCTCTTTTCCTATGGATTTTCTTATCTCAATTATTAACAAATCCAGGATCCATATTGCGCAAGCTGAAATCTCATTTATTCAGTTCAAATGCCACTGGGTGTGAAGAATTAATGATCCAACTCAGATTGAACTGGGCCAAATCCAGTTCACTTTTAATTTCTACTCAGCTGAGTTGATGATCAATTCTGTACATTTGCTGATACCTTCTGATTTTTATTTTTCTGTGAGCAAAGACACATATACACACACTCAACTTTTTAAGAGGAGAAGATTCTGTTAAGGTTTAGAAGTCCTTTTTCCTTTCTCAAACCAAAAACTCAATCTTTTTGAAAGTATTGTTCATTTCTCACTTTCAAAACAATCTGGATGCTTCTCACCTGCTCCTTCCTGCCACATTGGATCATGCTGCTGTCTTCATCAGTCTCTGTTATTGCAATAAGCTCTCACCTAGCCTCTCAGGTTTCGCCATCTTCCTCCTTCAGTTTATTTCAACACAGCTGTCATGATCTTGCTAAGTACATGTCACATCTTATCAGTTCTATGCCTTCCCATCTCACAGATGAAAAGTCAGCACCCTTAGTATCAACTAATGGGTCCTAGCGTTCCTAAATGATCTGACACCATTCAATCCTGTTCAGGACCTCTGAGACCTCATCTATGTCACTCTACCCTTTGCTTTCTGGAAAATCAACTTCAGGCAATCAACATGGATTTTCATCTTCTCTGTCCTCAGATATTTCTTCCCCTATTTAAGTTCTTAACCAAGAGCCATATCAACAGTGAGTTCTTTCCACTTCATCAAAATTTAAAACCATCTACCACAACATAGCCCGGAGTACTTGGTAGTATCCAGTTTATTGTATGCTTCATTCCTGCTAATATGAGCAGAGGGAAGCATCATTCTATGTATTTTACCTTGTTGTATCCCAGTTACTAGAATAGGGACTTATTAAGAATTTATGCTGAAAAAAATTATTTTTGAATGTAAAATAAACTGCAAAGACTGAGTACTGATGGTAGAAAATGTTCTTTTGTTTTCTAATTTTAAAACCTGGTGGTTTAATATAAACTCAATAATATTTAATTCTGAAGCATCTGCTTTAAAGTGTATGTTAATGTCATTGTTTTCTCTTGATTAATTTTTGGGAACTTTAATTTGTACAATCAAATCAATTATTTTTAAAATTTTTTCCATAAGGAAAGAACTACAGTTAAATCATTACATTCTCTCTTAAAAATAAAAGAACAAAGAAAACAAAAAATAAAGAGTAATATATTCACAATTTATAAGTAACTATTCTCCTGCTTTAAAAAAAGTATAGTCTCAAAATGCAAGCTGTTAAGTAACTTGCTGTATATTTCTAAAGGAACCTAAAATTCCTTTAAATAATTCTATTATGTATGCTTTATTTTATTTTCAAGAAGTCTCATTCATTGAAATATAAACACCTAGGATTATTTCTTACACTTCAGAATAAATCACATATAATAATTTAAGAATGGGGGGGGGCTGGAGTTGTAACTCAGTGATAAAGTGCTTGCCTCACATTGTATTTAAATAAATGAAAGAAAGGTCCATAGACAACTAGATTTTTAAAAATAATAATTCATGTATGGCATAGTCTATTAGTTTTATGCATTTGTCTTCTGAAAAAAATTTAAAAATGAATTCAGTAATTTACAATTCCATCTATATTATTTAAATATATCTGATATCATTTTCATCTGACTAAATCAATCTAGTCATCTTCAGCTCCAAAATTGTTATTAAGTTATTAACTCTTTTGGGTCCATTTTTCTTTATTTTTTAAATATGGCTAATGTAATCAAAGCTCATAAACTCAAAACCAAATTATTATGTGTTCAGTCTCTCCCAACCTTAATCTACACTTACATTCATAAGTAACTTTAAATATCAAGAATTGTTCAAGTAAAAATGGAAAAAAAAAGTTATCAAATTTAATTTGCGATGGTCAAAATATGCAATTAAAAGTCAATCACAGAATTTAAGGTGTGTATATGAATGGGTATCTGGAGTTATATATACTGGTGATATCACTAAAATATATGAGATGATGATAGATACCCAGGTAAGGTATTAGGAAAAGTTCAGATTTTATAATAAAGGTAAAAAGTGTGTATATATTACACACACTCACACACATACCCAAACATGCATGCACTCTAAGAAAGAGAGAAAGAGACTGAAATTTAGAAAAGTAGCTAGAAGAATAACTAGGGATTTTTCTATACACCATACACAAAGAATACTATAATTGGGAGTTTGCTATGTTAAGTGTTTATCCTAAGAATCTGAAATTTTGTTTTTAAAGGTTTCTACCGCCTAACAGTCTCTGAATCTGCACCCATTGGAACATCTATTGGAAAAATTATGGCATATGATAGTGACATAGGAGAGAATGCAGAAATGGATTACAGCATTGAAGAGGATGATTCGAAAACATTTGACATTGTTACTGATAATGAGACTCAAGAAGGAATTGTTATATTAAAAAAGGTAAATATATTTTTAGATTATTTGCTTCTCAGAATATGCAAAACAAAAACAAAAAAACTTAATTATTTTGTGTATCTGGTTTGTTTTTTGCTTCATTAAGTAATTGAAATATGAACCCTTGATTTATGGTTTAAAGAGAAAATGAGTTTAGAAATGAAAGAGATTTTATAGAGCTTTTAGAGTTATATGTACATCTGTTATAAATAAGAAGGTTTTCAAATAAAGATTTTTTGAACAAAGATCCTAAATACCAGGAAAGTATTTGTCACCTCCACAAGACATGTATGCTTATAAAAATATAATTCTAATTCTAAATTAAAAGATAGTTACTTCAAACCACCTTATGATAAAGTTTGTGAAGAGATAAATTTCTGAAGCTTGTGTCATGATAATATAATAGTAATTCATTTACATAAAAAGTAAAATTTAACTGAAAAACAAATGCTATTTAATAAGCAATACATTTTTTTTTTCCTAAGTAATACCTTGGGTTCATGAAGCCATTTCTTCTGTGTACACTGCTTTTCTTTGTAGAAGGTGGATTTTGAGCACCAGAGCCACTACGGCATTAGAGCCAAAGTTAGGAACCGGCATGTGGACAAGGAGCTCCTGATCTACCACGCTGATGCCTCCACCACTTTCATTAAGGTCCGAGTGGAGGATGAAGATGAGCCTCCTGTTTTCCTCCTTCCAACTTACATATTTGAAATTTTGGAAGAAAATCCACATGGAGCTTTTGTAGGCACAGTATCTGCCATAGATCCAGATCAAAGGAAATCGCCCATCAGGTAAGTCAGTCTAAAATGTCAGCTTTACATTAGTATGAAAATAAAGTTTAACTCTAATGTAAGCAAGGACATAGCTCACCTATGTTTCTCTGCATGTTTTTTTTAAATGAATTGGTACCAATTTAATTGAATTAGTTAACAGAGGGATCCTTAATGTTGCTTAAGATACAGTAAAATAAGAGATGACAAATATATGCAAGAAATAGGTAATCACCAACAAAAATTCAGTGCAGTTGATGCACTCTTAATCAGAGTGGTAGGGTGAGGGAAATGAAACCCTTTTCTGTACCAAATCAGAGAAAAATTACTTCTCATTGGTATGTGGTTCATTTAAATACTGCTTAATTGAAATGCCATGCAAAAAATGAAGACGTAAACAGGAGCAAGTGACATAAATACAATGGTTTAGAAGTAAATTTTCATGGTACAATCAGATACAACATGCTTGTTATATATTAAAATAGTCTCCTTTTAGTTATTATGTTGTGAATTTCTTTTTCTTTTATTCAAAGTATGAGTTATAGTCTAATTGGATAAGAAAATAAACAATTTGTGTGTATTTCTTCTTACCTTCTCACCTAATTTCCACATAGAAGAGTTTTCTCAAAATAGAAGAATACAAGATTATTTTAAAGTTTTACGTACACTTATCAGAAGCCCCAGAAATCCTCCTCTCAGGCACTGGTTCAGGAATAATGACAGTGCAATGTTCCGAGTTTAATTATGTCTTCAAAAGATGATGTTGAGTCCAACAAACTACATCAGAATGTAGCCTGAATGGGTGAGACTGGTTGAAGTCGAAGTGATGAGTAGTTAGGAGAAGGTCACAGAGCAGGAGTGTGGGCCTTGAATCCAATAGGGCTGATGTCCTGATAGGAAGACTTAGGCACAAGGATGGGTGACAGACAAGTGACAATGGAAGCAGAAATGGGGGAAACAGATGACCAGGGAAGCAGAGATTGAGGGAGGGTATCTACAAGTTTAGGAGGTGAGGGTGGCCAGAGCACACCGGCAGCATCTGGCAAGGAATGATTCCTTGATGCACTTGATTTTTGGACTCTGAGTTCTCAGGACTCAAGAGAATAAATTTCAGCCATATTTAGCCCCTCAATTTGTGGTGTTTGGGTTCGTCCAACTCACCTACAGTGCCCTTGTATTGACATGAAGCACTGTAGGCAGAAATATATAACAGTTTTATTCATAAACTCCCCAAACTGAAACATTATTTTAATAACACATGGACATGTTTTGGGCAAATGGATCAAAACCTGAAACTAAAACTAAAAGATGAAAACCTGTGAAATGGTTGAATACAAAGGTAATGCAGAGAAAGAGGGAGTGATCAAATCGTTCTAGGTCATCACCAAGATGGTGGACACAAGTTATCAATTCTCCAAATTCAAGGGACTCTCTGTCAAAAGAAGTGAATACATGTAAATTTTGGAAAAATCAAGCAGAATTTGGGCATATTCCAATATGATGCAAACTACTGTAAGTGTATTTTGCTGTATTGTAATTAAGTAACATAAGAAAATTAAAGAGGTAAACATAGAAATATAACCAAGTGATTTGGGGAAACAGTATTTTAATTGTAATATATAAATAAAAACAAATAATGTGCTCTGCATGCTGAATTGTTGTTTTTATATGACTGTTTAGTAATTGCAGTGGTACATGTAACATAAACTAGGGTTGAACAAATAAGTAAAAACACTGCAGATAATGAGAACAAGTCTGCTACAGCCAAAGGAAGAGGATACAGAAAAGAAATGGGAAAAGCCTTACATGAACACCATGGTGTAGGATTGGAATCTCATGTCTCAGTATACACTAAAGCCTTCTAAATGCAGAAATCCATCAATATCCTGGGAGATTCCTTGCAGAACTCCCAGAGATACAATATCTTTGGTCTCTAAAGTCTCTGAAGTTTATATGAAACTCTGAAGTTTATATAAAATGCCATAATATTCACATGTAAGCTCTGCATGTTCTCTGATATTATTTAAGTCATCTCTTAATTACTTATAATACCTTATACAATGTAAATGTTACTTAAATAGTTGTTATCTGTGTTGTTTAGAAAATAATGAAAAACTTGTGCATACTCAGTACAAACACACAGTTTCCAAATGCATTTGATACATAGTTGGTTGACTACACTGACATGAACCCACATATGTGAAGGAATAACTGACTCTCTCTATATGCATATATAATAAATATGATAATAAAGGTAGGTTTGTGTTTTACCCCAGATATTCATACATATATTTGCTCTTGATATTTACTCAGAGGGCTTAAAATAAAGGGATCACAAGAAGTAATGGAGACTGTTGCACCCAGATCTTGCTTAAAATATTCTTCTCCAATCAAAAGAAATGAGACTGACTGGAGAATTAGGTGAATCCACAGTTATTACAGGGAGAACACCGTGGTTCTAAGAATGTAAGGAAGAAGCCATAAAAGAATGCAAGACTAGGAGTGTGTTAAAAGGGCCAAGGAACTATGCTGTAATTAATACCCAATGTCCAAAACTGAATATTTGAACAACAAATGAATTAAAATATTTGGTTTGTCTGATGAGTTTTGGTTTGAATCATTGGAAACAATTCTCATGAATAGAGACTGATGAAGATAAATAAAGGGGCACATTTTTAATCACTTGTAAAATAATTGTAATTAGTAAATGTATAATAAAAGGAATAGATATCAACATTAGCAAACAAAAGTGGTAATATTGTGGTCATTATTTATACATGGATACTGAAATCAGTAGGTTAATATATAAGAGGAAACCAAATGTTTTCAGAATATCTTCCTGAGATCTTTGATAATTACAAAAACATAGTAGTTTTACAGTGAAGAAACCTGGCAGATACTTTGATCAAGAATCACAGCTAATATTACAATTACTAAGACAAGATTGATACCTCTGTAACTTTCATGCCCATTTTATCTAATCATGAGAAAGCCTCAGACAGACACCGACATTTGAGAGGCACTGTATAAAATCACCAACTAATATTTTCCCATACACTAAAGGGCCTACCAAACAAGGACATTGATACACTGTGGAGGGGACTAAGGAGACATGGAAAAAAATGCACTACATAATCCCCGACAGAACTATGAATAAGGGAAAAAAAATATTAGTGGAATGACTGGTGAAATCCAATACTAAAGTTTGTATTTTATTTAATAAAAGTAGAGCATTTAATTTATCTTGAAATAATAATAACATTATGGTCATACACAACAATTTAGAAGCAGAATCTGGGTGAGAGGCATAAGGGAAAATTTGTACTGTTGACAACAGTCCTATGAGACTTAAGTTATTTAAAAGTATGCATTTAATTGAATTAGTGAGAACATTGCCAGTGTAACTGAGAGGAGCATAGTACAAACCAAAATAAAATAATTTACTATTGATTAGTTTTCTGATGTTTTATCCTAATTTAAAAAATGTTGTAAAAGGAAAATGCATCCACATATAAAATTTGATTAGCTGCAATTTATCTCAAGGTCAAGGAGATTTCATCTGGTGAAGATGATGTGAGGAAGAAAAAAAATCTATAAAATCAGAATTGGTGGCTCTAGAAAAAAATAAGGAAAATAATTCATATTATATATTATTGCTTAAATCACATACTATTATCCAATCTTCCTAGGGGATTGCATATGATTTTATTCCACTTTAATTTGTCAATGGGATCTAGATCTATTCATTATCTACTAATTTATAAGAATTTATAACTCCTTATCAAACTTTTAGTGGGTTTTAGTTGCAGTGGTGTTTCCAGAAACAAAATGGGATATTTAATACAAAATGTCAACTGTTAAAATCCTCTTTAATTTTGCCTACAAATATATTCAGTGGGAAATATGATCACTTGTAGACATTTAAATAAAATGCTTCTGAATGTTCAAATATATTTAAAACTGAACTCATCTAAGTCTTCATTCTAATTTCTATTTTAATTCTTTCTTGAACACCATGATAAAAATTAGTATAATATTTTTAGAAATCTGTCAATTCAAGATTAAATTATTCTCATCCTTGCCACAATTATGGCAAATCTCACTGAAGTCTCATGGAAATATTCAGGAATATATGCACAGTGAGAAGCCGTCATTGAAACCACATGGTATTTTACTTTACTTTTCATTATTCATCATTTGCAAGCTGATGAGACATGCCAAGAACTTCAAGGCTTCTTTCATTGTAGATTTGAGATAATTTTACAGACCTTCACCTGACGTATTTTGCACCTTGACTTCCTTTCATGTGTGCTCCATTGTACATTAATCAATACGTGCATCCCCTACTAAAGGACAGTGGATCTAGGATATTTCTGGAACTTGAAATATTATATAATTCTGGAACAAAATTAAAGGTCAATCTGCTAACTAAAAGAAGTTATTTTTATCAAGTCTTATCAATTTTTTTTTATTTAAATGGACAAAAGAAACTTTTGTATGATAGTAATTAAGTAATTATAATATCATATAATATCATACACAGATTCTCATGCAGTAGATCTTGTGTAGGAAAAAAAGAAAAAAAGAAAAGGTTCACAGTCACTCATTTCTACGACTTACTTTTATTTCTCTGTATCTCACAAAATATTTTGGGGGGAGGGCAGGGGATTTCTTTTTAAACATGTCATTTACGTACTAAAATCTTCTCTTGGGTTTGATAGTGAGTTACGTGTGTTTAGATTTAGCATACACCAATTTAAATGTAAAGCTGTGTCAGTTTCTTTTTCCTATGAGTGCTCAGTTCACTAAATATGTGAATGTGCCATTTTTAAAACCGACGTCTCATTAGCTATGCAGAGTATGCTTTTAAAAATTTACCTGGTGGCATAAAGCCATGTTATATATCAATGCGATACAGCAAATATGGTGATACAAGGGGGGTATGTTCTCTTGATGCAGATACTCCATTACTGGAAGTAAAGAGTTCACCATCAGTGACAATGGCACAATCATTGTCACCAGCACACTTGACCGGGAGATCAATGCATGGTACAACCTAAGTGTCACAGCCACAGAAAGATGTAAGTACTAATTTGGAAACCATATATTTCATCACGGTGGTTTTAATGACATTGCATTATCCCTACACCTGAGGACAGAGCTATTTTTAAATGTTGTTGAAATTTGTAGTTAAATGATGTTAGATGTTAGGTTACATATATATATATATATATATATATATATATATATATATATTATTTGATCATAAATTATTATATATTCATTTCTATTAAAGCTTTCTTTTTTTCTTTAATTTTTATTGTTGGTTGTTCAAAACATTACATAGTTCTTGACATATCACATTTCACACTTTGATTCAAGTGGGTTATGAACTCCCATTTTTATCCCGTATACAGATTGCAGTATCACATCGGTTACACATCCACTGTTTTACATATTGCTATACTAGTGTCTGTTGTTAAAATGTTACCACTAAGTATTTTCTAAACTGTTTTTACTTATTATATAACAATAAATAATGTTTAATGCAAAGATAATTTGGAGGAAAACACAACATATAAAACTTGAAATTTTATGTCCTGACAATCATATGCATTGAAGTATTTTCATTTCAATAATTAAAAACTAAAAACATATTTCTACAAGTTTTTGAACGTATATTCTGTGTGAGTTTATTTTTATATTATCATTTTAATTAAAAAAGGAAAATCTTATGTAATTTCTAAAAACATTCATCTGAAAAGACAGTTTCAGGTAGCAAACTGTAGCACTCAATTCATGATATTGGTTCCCCTGATTGTCAATTTAGAGAAGTACTTAATTAGTTTTATATACTTATGAAAATAATAGTAAAACTATAAGATCTGAACTAAAATTTTAGGTTTATAATGATTTATATTTGTTTAGTTCAAACATAACTAGTTTAGTCTATCAGTTCACAAGTAACTCTTCCAGAAAGCAAATATGGAATGCCTCTGTTTTTTCCAGTGTTTAGGATAAAATGTGAGTGTTAATTCTTTTAGAATTTAGACATTTAAAATAAATCATAGTTCAATATTATTATAGTACAGAATATGGAGGATACAAATCATATTGATCAGCTGTCTGCATATCCCAAAAAGAGTGGTCCATTTTTTAACTAACATTTGCAGTTGAACTGATGGTCAGATCTTACTAATCATTAATGATCAGTTGTCTGCTTGCTTGTTTCAGCAATAAGCAGATGATTTCATTGTTAAGGTATAAAAGTGGGTAAAATAATACCAATTTACCATTTGAATAGTGTCCATAACATTATGAGTGAATCAGTGACTCGGTTATTCAATCATCTGACATAAAGCATAAAGGAATAAATATAACACAATAGGAAAGACTGTCAAAATCATCGCCATTATTTGGCACATGAATTTAGTGTAATACTGTAGTACAGCACAGGATTGAAGCTGTGAATTTTAGATGTTCTAGAAGGCATCCTTTCTTATAATCGATTTTACATAGAACTTTAACAATCTTATTCATTTTTTAGTATTTCTTTGAGGCTTTAAACCTTAGTCTACCATATTCCTCATGTTATTGAACAGCTGCAGGTGATATGGCAGAGTGGAAAGTGCTATCACATGTTTTTTTTGCAATATGTTGAATAACTCTGCAGAAATGTTGCAGCAGGACTTGGGTCAGGATTTGAATTTTCTGTCTAACTAAACAATAAAGGACGAGGAGCAAATGTTACAATGGAACAAATGCCTGCTGCTGCAGAAGAAATGCCAAGGCTTTTCCTGTCAGGAAGCACAAAGGTGTTTATTCCGAGAGCAAGAAGCTTTTATTCAATGCGTATTTATTTCTGAGAACAAATTATTCATAATGTCACTCTCTACAAAGCTATTGTAAAAAAAGAATCCAAATCAGTTCGAGGGAAGACAAGACTCTTCAAAAAAATATGTTTCTCTATAAAATTGCTCTCAGCTATTAGATGATCAAAATTTATTGAATGTATAGAAATTTTTTCTATTTAAGCTTATTTTGTATGTTAATATAATGCTTATAAGAATATATAATTTCTTTTCTTAACTTAGCTGTACCATAATGTGAATTACTAGAAAGTAAACTCTTTAAAATTTATAGTTTGTACTTTTAGATATAAAATGCTCTAATCTTGTATGAATAAAAAGAATCAAAAAAATAAATGAATGCAACAAAAATTGCCGGATAATTATATACTATCAAACTAGATATATAATTACTTTTTTATCAGAGGAATGCCTTTCTATGATAGAAGATCCCTATTGGAAAATTATCTAAGCATTTTTTGGTTCATCATTGTAAAACAAAACAAAAACAATAATACATATCTTTGAGTTATAATATACCTCCTATCCACAAAAGTTGTTACTTCAACACTTGTATGTTTACATATGTACTATGAATAAAGTGCATAATCTGATAAACACTATAATTATATCATCATATGTTCTGTTCAAGGGTAAGATTCAAATATTTAAAGACCAGCACAGCACAAAGCAGGTACTCAGATAAGACTTCAGCTCCTAACCTGCATTGGTTCCTCAACTGACCCACAGCCCCTACAGCATTAAGAAATAGCTCCACATGCTCTGCATAATTCACATGTTTGCATATGTGTGTGGTAATGTACATTATTCAGTTAATAGAACATAAAAATTTATAGTTTAAAAGATTACATATTCCAATGGCTTACACTAGAAACTATAGATATTACAATGCTGTGTATGTTGAAGAAAATAACCAAACAGCAATGATAGTAGAAACTGGGATTCATTTTAGGTTCATCAAGGAAAATGTCTTCATCTTGTCACTTCTGAATCACATTTTCACATATTAATTTATAAAATATATAGTTCGTGGCTAAAAAGATCGAGTTCTGTGAAACTGCATATTATAAACATTTTATTGAGTATATTACAGATTAACATCTCAATGATTTGTTAAAATATTTTATGTAACATCATTATAAAATTCACAGTAAAATTTGAGGCCAATATTATTTGAATTTCACACACACACACACACACAAAACTGCAGCCTCTGTAATTTGTTTTCCCACCCTCAGTGATAAATGGATAGATCAATCACAATTATATCAGATTCCAAAGCCTGTTGTCTTAATCCTATGCTACATTGTCCCACATTAATAGAGCAAATGGAAGAAAGTGTGTGTTTCACTCAGTGTTTTCTAAATTAAATATAAACACCATACTCCTCACCAGTCACATTTTTTCCATTTTTAAACTTGCAAGACAATTATATTTAAATGCTTTTATTTGTATGAATGACTCAAATATAGGGTCTCAATTAGCCTTCATTGTGTGGCTTCCTTGGAACCAAACTTGAACAATCTATGAGAACATTTACCAAATTCCCGTCACTACTCCCTGACGTGTCTCATTTCTCTCCAGTACTGTTGTTTCTCCTATGTTCTCAAGTGAGTGAAACATGTATCTAGTAATACTAAACTGATGCAAGGAATTTCAAAAAAACAATTAAATACAAAATATGTTTTAAAGACTTTGGGCTTGTCTTGCCAAAATATGCTACAAATTCTCTTAAAAAACAATTTTCTTGGCTGGGGATGTGGCTCAGTGGTTAAGCTCCCTTGGATTCAATTGTGATGTCATGAGGAAAAAAGAAAAGAAAAAAATGTTTTTCTTGAAGCAATAAGACCAAAATACATTTATTTTTCAGTTATATATTTGAAAATAAGGAAAATAAATGCAGATAACATAAGAACAAAGGAAAAGAATTGGAAATGTTTGAATTCTCCTGAGAAAAACAGTAAGGCTTCAGGTTGAATTTAAGGAAAAAAATTAAAACATTAGATTTAATAAAAGCAGATATATAATTTATATACAAAATCATCAATGTTGAAATTGATCATCTGAAATAGAAGAATCAATATTTTTAAAATATTAAATTTATTTTTAAAATAAAATATAATTTTAAAATTATTGTACATTATGGAACATTTTATTTAAACAAAACAATTTTTGTTTTTAAAAGGTGCACCTAAATTTTAGTGATTAATAGAATTGATTGGTATATATTTTTGGGATTGAACCCAGAGGCGCTTAACCACTGATCTTCATCCCCAGCACTTTTTATATTTTATTTAGAGATAAGGTCTTGCTCAGTTGCTTAGAGCATCCATAAGTTGCTCAGGCTGGCTTTGAACTTGCAATCCTCCTGCCTCAGCCTCCTGGGATCACATCATACACCACTGTGCCCAGCTTGCCTTGTATATTCTTAAACAAATATTTCCACATCAACTGAAACCTCAGGCAATGTTGAATAGTAAATGGTTTCTCAATCTTCTGACAGTAAAGTCAGGGAAATTAACAATACCTACAGTCATCAGAATCAAGTGTGTTTATATAAATACTTCCAGATGTTAAAGGAATAAAGCAAGCTGTCCTTATACCTACTGTTTTCCCACTATGACCACATTCAGTGAAAGACACTTAGTAAATATTACTTGAGGAGCATGTGTGAAACAGAAATTTTCCTTGGCTATATTGTTGAAAAATACATGAATCATTTGCAGATCCTTTCTCATATAGAGATCTGGTCATTTGGTTTTTCAAGTGAAAAAATATATATACTATATAGTCTGAAAGGCAATTTTTCATGATGACATTATTAAACTTATTTTTTCATGTATATTTTTCAACTTGTAGACAATGTTCAACAGATTTCTTCAGTCCCTGTGTACGTACAAGTTCTAAATGTCAATGATCACGCTCCTGAGTTCTCTGAATACTATGAGACTTATGTGTGTGAAAATGCAGACTCTGGCCAGGTAAGAAAGCTTCCTAAATTACCTAAGTCTGAATAACACATCACTGTTTTATATATTATACATAATGACTATATCACGTATATACTAATATTCATATGTGATATTATATATATTATACTATAGTGAGTCTATATTTCACATATTAGTCATGATTAATATTTGATATGCTGTACATAGATTTTGTTATATACTGATCCCATTTTGAAATGCTCTCGTAGACACTTTAACTATTTTAAATACATGTTTCTGTTTTGTGCTCAACATTCTAGTATGTATTTCTTTTTATTTTAAAAATTTCTAAAAACAAAGTTTTTTTTTATTTTAAAATTTTCTAAAGTCACTCTGTAGGTCATTCTGTATGATACATACCATAACTTATTTTTCAAATGGCCCCTAATTTCCAAAAATTTTATAGTCTTATTTTCAGAAATACAGAAATCAATATATTCTAAATGACATTAAATTTCTCAATGAAGCTAGTTGGTGACCATTAGTATTTTACAAAAGCAGGAATTACATTTCTTTACCAATCAGTAGTAGTAACCAACCTTATGTTTTACTTTTAATTTTCTAATACAGTAGCAGATAGGAATATCTTAAGACATAGGTACATCATAATTTTTATTATTCAACCATAAGATACTGGAAATTGTTAATGGTTGTTAAACTGTCAAGTGAACTATGTTCAAATATGTTTATGCTTGAACCATTTTATCCTAAAAATCTGAAATCTTGTAATTTTAAGCATATATTTTTTTAAAAATACATGATTATAAATATGCAAATAACCTTTTAAATTTATTCATTTTTATGGGTTAAAACCCATAGTTTTTGAGAAAGTGGAAGATACAAAAGTTCTGAGTTTCTCCCTTGTGCTACACTGCCCTGAAATATAAAATTTAACAAATTTAGACATCAGGGACATATGTGTAGACTGGTAGAGATCATTAAAATAAAATAAAAAAAGAATACACTGGAACTCACAATTCCCAAGGAAACTAGGCTTACACAATTTTTTAAAAATTTATATTGTAAGTGGATTATTCCACTTGTAATTTATATGCTGTACATAAATTTTGATGTTTTCAAACATTTTAAACACGTCTGATTTCTTGAACAGAAAGACAAATATATTGATGAACTTCGAAAATCACTTTAACTAGTTTACATCTAATTAATGATTCTTTAAATATAGTAAATCTGTTTCCTTAAAATTTAAATAATTTGAAAATAATCAACATATCTTGCAATTTTCTGATCAATACATATTAAATTTATGCACTAAACATAAATCATATTTTACAATGATTGTAAGTACAATTAAATTTTAAAGTTACATATTTCAACTTTTTAGTTAAAATTTTTAATTAAAAAATTATTTTTAATTGGTACCTAAAACATTAAAATGTGCTTATTATTTTTTAATGATTCCATAATATATTTTATTTGTTTTTAATATGTGTATCAATATTTTCCCCACAATATTAAGAATAAAAGAGTATCTATTTACTATTTTGAAATAGTAGAGCAGGTTTTAAAGGAAAATTTTTGTCATTTACATGCTGGTAGTTTGGTGGTCTGTGTCTTTTTTTATTTTTTTAATGTTTGGTACAACATACTATAAAAGAATAACCAAGATTAAACCCTACTAAGAAAGGAAGAAATGTCTTTTGAATTTAAGGACATAAGAGTTCTCCTGTACTCTGATGAAAGTTTAAATGTAAAGTTATGCAGGAATATCTATAAAATAGCATGCTTTTTCTAGTTTACAGATGATTATACCATGCCTCAAAAAGGTTTAACTTTCCAACTCCACATAATTTACAATAGATTAAGTCAAGTCTGTCCTATGTACTTGTCTCCAAGAGGGGAGTTAATTGTAACTATTTTTGCCATAGTACTGAATAGCTATCCTTAAATTATTTTCATAGTGTAAAACAAACATGAAAATAAGGGTTTTCTCTATTGATTTATAGAAAGAATTATATTCATGATGTTGAGGTCAAGAGTTAGTTTGATTCTCACCTCCTCTCTGGAATAATCATAGTTCAAACTCAAAATGCCACATGGATCAGCCTTATTTTACAATCAATTTACTTTAAGGAGGAAGGACAGACATCATCAAATAATCATGAGGGGAACTTTCAGATGTCACTCTCAAGTTATCTCAGTTTTATAAGTATCTGAAAGAGCGTTACTCCACTCAAAACCAAAGGGAAACCTAAATATCTCTCCCCCCTGCTGCACTACAGGTGATGGACTGAAATCCATGTGCAGGTGATTTAAGTGCTACCACTGTACATGACAACAAGGACTGTATTTTGTGTTCATTGAAAAGCCTTATTTTCATAATCTAGTCATTAGTGCTATGATGACGACAAGATTGTCCTTGTTCCTTTCATGTGTTTTAGAGGTTAATAGTAGATTCAGACTAACTTGAGTTCAGATTTCTGTTTTGAAATTTTCTGACTAGGTTTTCCTCAAGTAAAATCAAAACCAAACACTAAATAACAAAATAGCCTTTGAAAGAGCCACTAAAATCTTTCAAACATGCTATTAATCTCTTTCTCCCTCCTACATTTAGATAGTAATATATGAACAATTTATTGTTCATGAAATGTATTGACAGAAATTAATATATTATTTACTTTTGTAAGGTCTAGAAATTGTATTCTATTACACAGTGATGAACTATCTAACATTGTTTCAGTTAGAGTAGGACAACATATGTGATGCTAGACCCATGGCACCTAGAGGTGTGGTCTGCTATTCCACTTCATAGGTGTGAGAGTACTCCATCATAATGCCCCAGGGGTTAAAGCCCTGACAACACATTTCTCACAACAAGTCCCTGTTATTAAGAGATATGTGGCTGTATTTCCTATTACATCAGAATTTTTATTGTTAATAGCATGGGGAGTGAGCATTTCAATAAATTGATTTTGTATCCTGATACCATCAAAGTATATAAAACTTGTGTAAAATGTAATTTGTATAAAAAGATGATCTTTCTTAATTTAGGAATATTATCCCAAGTAAGAAGTGTTTTTAAATGCCATTCACATAATAAAGCACCTTAAATCCAATAAAAAGTAGAATAGTCTTTCAAATTGGCTTCTAAATTAATAGAGCAACCAGATTAATGAGTCTTGAAGTAACACAATTTGAGGCAATTAGATTCTACAACAATCAATAAATCATCCTAGAAAATCAATTTTCCCTGATTACCTTAATGTTAACATCAAGATTATCAGATTTTTTTAAACTTGTATTCACAAATAATTAAGAGAAAATTCTTTGGATAGTGAAACTTGTTCTTTCAAGATCGTGATGAGACTATGTCTCCAAGTTCTTAGCAGGAAGCCTGTTCCCTTCTGTGAAGACCAGAATGTGCTGCCAGGTGTGCTGGCATTGCATAGAAGCAGCGCTGTCTGCGTGGACTGCAGAGGGCAGCAGACCCAGGTTCATGTCTTTGGCCAGATGTGTGAGGGTATCTGCTGTTTACGATGAAAATGAAAAGTTGAGAGTCCCTCTGTAGCATCATTGAGATTGGCTTCCACTGTTTGAGTGGAAGGATGTGAGGTTAATTGTGTGCTGAGGCTACACCTGATGCCATCCTTGAGTAAGAGTTGAATGAAGTGTTTAAGAGAGCCTATGGATTATTTTTGCAATTTCCTATGAATCTATGCCTATTTCAAAATACACAGTTAAGAGAATCATTAGGTTGAAATTAAACAAAATAAAATATTCAAGTAATGCTGTAAAAAAAAACCAAAGGAGAGAGAATTAAAGCAATGACCATTAAGATTATTGGAGTGTGTCATATAAAATCCTAAGGGATATCTTAGTCAAGAGAACTGTAAACATGAATATGTTCAAAATTATAAGTTGTAAATATCATCATAGGATTTAAACTTTCCCAAAATAAAGGAAGGACCTCCAGCCTATTTTTTTAAATATACGTTTTCTAGTTATAGTTGGACATAATACCTTTATATTTTTATTTATTTTTATGTGGTACTGAGTATCGAACCCAGGCATCACAAGTGCTAGGAGAGAGGTCTATTGTTGAGCAACAACTCCAGCCCTCCAAACTATTTTAAGTAGCTTTACTTATGGAAAAAGAAAAAAAAATAATGAAATTAGACATTTGCACATATTAATTTCAACACAAATAGTATTACAAATATGGTTGTAACAATATGTAAATTATTATTAAAAACAAGGTCTGAAGAATTAAAAGGTAATATCTAAAAACATAATGTTTTTAGAAAGGTAGCAAAACTTAATATTTGAACTTATTACAATTTTCCATTAGGTAATTAAGCTAATAATTTCACTAATGATCATTTTATTAATAACACAAAAGTTGCATTCTAGAAAGCTCTTTGATAAAATTGAACCAAATTTCTGCATTGCCATGAAATAAGTCAAATTGCACACATTATAAATATGAGAATGAACTGTTGTAACTAGTGCTAAAATCAATGATCAAAATCACATACTAAAAAACTTCTACTCAGAGGTTCTATGCTTATATTGTTTGCTTTCAACTCCTCCTTTTCTCAATACTCCTAGCAAAATTATTAACACTCATCAAGATGCTCATGAAAGATATATGGAGATCATCCTTACTTCCTCTTATGTTCATTCTCCAGATGCAATAAACCACCAGGTTCCACTGATTCCATCTCCTCCCTGTCTTTTATATGCCAACTTTTGTTTTCTTCTCACATATCCTACACTACCCAGGACCTAACATCTCTTCTGAAGTGGATCCTTCTTAGATAGTTATGAAAAGGGATGCTCCTGTAATATCAAACTTTGATTCTTTTAATCTCACACCATGTACATGGCAATGCGTGTTGATTTTTTAATCAATTATATTTTAGTTATATTTTAATTATATATTTTTAATTATAGTTTTTAAGCAAAGCTGTACCTATGAAGACAGTTTCCTGGACAATCATATTTCAGTGGTTGGTCAATGGCCAAAAGAATACATAGCCCCTTTGGAAATGGGGGAAAAAATATTGCTTTGGTGACATCATGTGAAGCACAGCATATCCAAGGAGAAACTGTGGGACTCACAAGCTCTGTCTCCATCTGGAGTTATGTTGACTATTCTCAATTCATGTAAACACTTCATTAATTTCTGTATGTTTCTTATTATATAACTTAAATTTTATGATTTTGATTGTTAGCATCTTTTTGGATCTCTTATCAGGAAGTCTTCAATAACAATCAATGGGTCCCTGGTATCATGACAACAGTTTTTTCATACCTGCTTTAAAAATGTGCTCAGAAAGAGTTTTTCAAAAACTAATTAATTTCTATGTGTCACAGGACCCCAAATAAAAATGAGTGATCATGCTTTTCCCCAATTTAGAACTTGTGATTTTCAGTATGAAGTTTAAACTCTGTAATATGCCATCTTAGAACATTTCATGATGCACACAAAACTCACTCTGCAGCAAGTTTATCCCAGGTCCTCTGACCCTATTTATTTTGAGCATTATGGACTTTAGGTGTTTTATGTATTTCAAGTACTTCCTCAACACTTTGCAGGTTTGTAGTTCTGTTTCTCTCTGTCCTTCACTGGAATGTGAACCATAGCGACAGGCAGTACGTGTCCACGGTCTGGAAGAACTTGGCATGTTCTTGCCAGTGGAATAGGCATCAAATGATTATATCAAGACATTAATCAGATATTTTTGTACTTTAGTAGTTTTCATTCATATGTTTATTTTGTATAACATTTATAACATTTGAAATTATCCTAAAGAGAATTGAAATTATACATTGAGATAAAATTTTAAGAATATATAATATATAATTTTTAACTGAACATAGATTTATTTCTACAAGAAAATTGCCATTAAAAGTATGTAATCCAATTTTGTGAGATTCATTTTTGGAAATTGGGTATTTCTCTGTCTCTGTCTAGGACCAGAATATAATACTACCATGAACTTCTCAAAAATGTTTCCCAGTAAACTGCTAAACAGGCAAAACTAGAGCAAAAACACTACTGTCCATATTTTCTTGTTGGCTCAACTATTATTACTGTATTAATTTTTACTTTGAGTTTTTGAACAGATATTTTTAAATTCTTTTGAGTTCTATAGATTATTTTTGTCAGAGTGGGTCTATTTTATAATCATTTTCCCAGTAAATTAGTACAGAAGCTGATGGTCTAATTCAAATTTATGAATAGTGTTTTTCTGACAATGGGAGAGAATTTGCATCTTTATCCTACAGCAAGGTACAAATCGCTAGAATATATACATAATCAAAAAGTCAGATGAAATTAAAAAAAAAAACTATGTCATTTATTTATTGCAATTCCTACTTTTTCTTTGACATCTTTGTACTGAGGAACATTGCTTACTAAGTACATTTTATAAAATTAATTTATGCAAATTATTGCTCATTTTTTGTGTATTGATTCAAATTATATTTTATAATCTTTAGAAATTTACTCCTAGACTTATTTTAGAAGTAGGTTTTCTTGGTAGCCGATCTGCAAGAAAAGGAAACAGACTCAAATATATTGTTGGAGACAATAGCAGCTTCTTAGTGTAGTTGTCAAAAAATTGTGCTTTTCGAACGAGGATAATGAAGCTAGGAGTGACATTTTAGTAAGTAGTCCTACGTATGCCTCTTCTCTGGAAAAATACACAGTGCAGTGATTATCTTTCTTCTCATGATTATCTTCAGAGTCAAACACTATTTTTACTCCATCAAATAATTAAGCGGAAACTTATGAAACTGCCAATATTAGACCATCTTTGACCCACAAACGTTAATCTCATTTACTTCTACCTATTATATCTCTGCCCTCTTGGTTTTCACGGGCTAGCATTTGGTCTGGGTGACACTTTCCCCATTAATTCATGTTTTACTCAAGAATTAGTTCACTTGCTCTACTTCTGGCCTAAAAATACTTCCCTGTCTTTCACAGGAAACCTCAGATTATTTTCTTGCTTTTTAACCATTATTTTTGGTCTATATCTACTCTGTATATTATAAATGTTATATTATACATTTCTCTGTATATCTCTGTCTTTTACACAAGAAATGTCCTGGTTGGCCTTCTCTGTACCATTTCTTTTTTCAGTAACTTTATATTCTACCTGCAAGAACAGCAGCAAACCCAGGGAAAGAGCCATGTGCCTGAGAATCCTCTTGTAAATCTCTATCTCAAAACATCTGAGCATGAGATTGCATTGTCATGCTGAGCCAGCCCTTTCCTTACATAAAACTCAAGGTTAAATGGGGTCAATAACAGGATTTATTCAAAAGGGCTATGGCAAGATTAGGTGAAATAATATAGAGAATAGCATTGAATCCATTGATGAATCCCTATTAAAAGACTCTCTAGGCTGGCACAATATATTTCCATCATAGAGTTCATTGTACTACAGAGAGGAAATTGAATGTACTGTATCAGAAAGAAATGGGGCAAAATTCTACCCAGAGAGAAAGCAGAAAATTAAAAGTATGAGCTCTTGACATTTGTCGTAATTTGGAATTATTCGATTGCCTCTATTTCCAGTCTTTTTAATCATGGTTGCTTTTTGTATGTTCTTAACTTTTCAACTTGTCTTTGCTTCTCTCATAAATATAGAAGGGCAGAAATGGGTCCCAAGTTAGTCAATGTAAGTAAATAGTTTAGACCTCTGGGCAATGTAACAAACAGGATTTTCTTAGAATTTTATTGAAAAATTAACACAAAGTCCTTTTCACTGTTATTTTGAAAGGAAAAATGAATATTCTCAGTGAAGAAATTTTAGTGTTGTCCTTTGTTAGAGATTTTTTTGTTTTCATGAAAAGTGTACATGTCACATGTTGAAGGTTAATTCAATTGAATCAATGGTTCCTCATATGGACTGACTGGATTCTTATGTTGTAAAGCATTGGAATCCAATAAAGCATATTTTATTTGAGGCTCAATTTGTAAAGCAAATAGAAGTGTAGTTATGTTTGTTGAAAGGAGACAGAGTTTTGAATCCTTGCCCTCTCGGTCTACTATTACTTTAGTTGGGATAGTATTTTAAAAGTATTTCAAAATATATTCAAAGCCTCTGCAGTCTTCTTAAGTCTTATATTCAAAGTGGGGATTTTCACCATATACTCAAAATTTTGTGTTCAATATGGAGCATCAGGTGATAAGATAAAGTATCTGGTGTTTAAAATCTAGAGTATATGTGACATCAAGTTAAAAATGAATTTTAGAGTATGCCATCAATCTTACCTTGCTATTCATATAAGGAGATTACTAATAGCACTTAGGATACCATCCTGTACAAATATCAACAAGAGAATGTTTTCACAAAGAAAACTTAATAGAAATATGCCAATTGGGCAATAAACTCTTTGATAAGTTAAAGCACAGGATCCTAAAGATGAATTTGAAAGTGTTCATGTCTACAGTTTTTAAACTTAGAAAACTTGCAAGTAGTAAAGCTGAGATTCACAGTATGAGACTGTGAGGACTTGTCCTCTCCTTACACAAAAACCTACACAAAACAACTTACACAAAAGCATATGATATTTTGATATTAAAGTACCATCCTGATTCAACACTTGCATTTATTATTTTAAGCATGGATTGAATGAAAATGTTTTCTTTTATTGTATTATTTAGTTATCACAAATTTATTATTTACTTAGGGAGGTTATGAAGAAAATATAAATGAATACAGAGAAATAGACAAATTGCATTGGCTTCACAATGTTCTTCATGCATGTAGAGAGAGATCTGTTATTTGAAATATAGCTTCATAAATTTGTATTTGCCATCATGCAACTGAGGATGGTTTTGTCTGACACATAGTTAAAGCACTTTAATTATAGAAAATTTAAAACACTAGCTTCTATACTCAATTTACTTCAATTTTCAGAATTAATCACAATCTCACTATGCTATCTTGACAAGCATATCTTTTTTTGACAATAATGAACTACTTGACTGACACATTCATGTTTTGAAATAAAAGAATTAATTCAGAACTGATGTGTTCATATCTGCATTACTTCACCGTTTTATGATCTGAGATAAATAGTGGAACATATTTTGATTTAAAACGCTTTTCTTATAATCTTTATGGGTCAAAGGAAATCATATACATTGCCCCTAAGCTTTAAATGCCTTATTCCCTCAAAACAATTAAAAAACTCATTACTTGAGGAAATACTTTAGTAAGACAATAACTCTACCCGTTTTGCACTCAGTATAAAAAGGAAATGTATAAATTCAGCAAGTCATAATGACTGGATTTCAGAAGAAGTAAGAATAAAGAAGGAAATAAAGAAAGAAGGAAAGGGAAAATGTAGGAAAGGAGGGTAAGAGATGATGTCAAAATATAGCAACAATGTTTGAAGAACTTCCAACAAATTTAGCTTCTGGAATCTACATGATCCATTTATGAGAATGTATTATGTAAAATCATAACCCTCTTTAGAGGGTTATTGTTGCCTAAGAAAATGTTTAATCTTCTCCATGATTTGACAATTACCATCTGTAGTGTCTTTAATTATTTGGCTAAAGTACTTAATAAAAGCTGAAAATAATAATAGCATTGATAATTGCCCTGAATTAATACAGCAATGATAAAAGTCTATCCCTGTCTTCTTGTAGGTGATTCAAACCATCAGCGCAGTAGACAGAGATGAATCCATAGAAGACCACCACTTTTATTTCACTCTCTCTGCAGAAGACACAAATAATTTAAGTTTCACAATCAGAGATAATCAAGGTAACACCATTCAGTCATAATGATTTTTGACTAATTTTTCATAAATCACTTTTTTATTTTAATGGAACTTGAGGCATTGCTTTTCACACTGTTTTTAATATCATAATGTCAAGAAATAAAGCAAAAGAGTAATAATAAAAAAGTAAAAAAAAAAAAAAAACCTCAGAGTCAAGTTCTGAAAATACTGGTCACACTTCCTTCTCGCTGCATTTTTTCAAATTAGAGGTGGGTTTTTAAAGTCACAGTGGCTGTAAGCTCTTTTCTGTCTGACCCGGCAAACTTCATTTCAGTCCTGGATTCTCGATTCCTTCGTTATCTTTTTCTTTTTACATTTATTTTTTTTTTGTTATAATTGGACACAATACTTTTATTTCACTTATTTATTTTTAATGTGGTGCTGAGGATCAAAACCAGGGCCTTGCATGTGCTAGGCAAGTGCTCTACCACTGAGCCACAACCCTAACTGTTCATTCGTATCTTAATCTTCAGTATTTGTCTGAAGAGAAAATATACTTAGTGTACTGTGAGGTGAGCTTTTTTGATTCACAATTGTTTAAAGTCATCAATAAGGAGTTATAAATATATGAAAGTAGTTTATTTTTTTTTCTTTTCCTTCTAAACAAAATTATTTTATAAATCAAAGGATAAAATATTCTGGAAGGATTTTGGGTAGAGAAAGAATTTCTCTTCCTTTTGTGTAGAAGTGGATTAATTATAGAAGGCCATTCTGTTCCTTTTAAATTTGCTTTAGGAAGAGATATTTGGCCATAATATAGACTTCTATTTAAACCTTTCTTTTTACCTCAAATATATAAGCCACTCAAATATCTATGACCAGATACCTGAGCCGTTCCCCCCCACCACTGGGTCCAGTCTCCAATTCAGAGGTGCCTTTGGTGGGAGAGGGCACACACATGTCTCTATTTTATTTGTATCAAATTCTTAGTGAAAGTAGTTCAAATATATTTAGAAAAAAAATCCCACAAGTATCAAATATAATATGTCTTATACATCTTTATAATAATTCAAAATATATTACTGAGTCAAAATAAATATAGCAAAACCTAAAGAACACAAGTTTGGTTTAATGTTTGTAGTCCCAAGTAAGATAATAAAACACATTGAATTGAAAAGATGAGAACCGTTTCTCACCACTTAAATCTGCCTCATACATGAATTTCATGGGTTTTATGGACTTCAAGAGCATTATCTTTTTAGCATAGAAAAGATGATTTGGAAAAAGATTTAACTACATATTCATTTCAAGAAGATTTCATTTATTTGCACTTTACTATCATCATCTTATAAAGCAGACTGATGGATTCAGAACATACTTAGGTATGGCAAAACTGTTCTGAATAAAAAAAAAAAAATACAGAGGAAATATAGATCTAAGACCCAAAGAATCACATTGACAAACATCATTCAGAATATCTTGGGACTTGGGGAAAGACAATTTTACATTTTGAGTATGTATTGGCCATTTTCATTAATATTTTGAGTGTCTTCTCTAGATGAAAATTGTTTGAAGATTCTCTGAATTTTAAAAATAAAATGAATGAAGTCAAAATGAGATATCCTACTATTATATTTCCCTAAAAGTAAAATCAGTTCCTTTTTCTAATTAGAAAACCTACTATTTGAGATCACATGCTTTAATAGTTATATAATAGAAAATCTATGTATTTCTAGGATGTATGAAAATAATGGGCTCTAGATGTTAGAAAAAGCAGTATTAGTGCAATTGATCCAAATAAAACTGGTAGCATCTGCATAAAATTAATGCTAGTAACCCCTATAAATGCTCATATGTGATCATAGAAATGTTTGCTCTGCTTTGCTTTTATTTTCTATATTTCTCAAAAACGTTTTGGAACTGATTAAAATAATTCATCTCATTTTACAATTAGGTAATGTTAAAGCATTAATTAATTTTCAGGGGACCTTCAAGTTGTCTTTTAATCAAAAATTTTCTCTTTTATTGGAACTTATTTAATCATATCTCTATAGTAGTGGCTCTAATACACAAGATGGATTGATTTATTTTATATAGTTGATAAATTTTGGTATCTTGTTTTAGATAACACAGCTACAATTTTGACTAATAGAAGTGGTTTTAGCCTTCAAGAAGAGCCCAACTTCTTCATAATCATTTTAATTGCGGACAACGGGATCCCATCACTTACAAGTACAAACACACTTACCATACATGTCTGTGACTGTGACGACAGTGGGAATACACAGACCTGCAGTGACAAGAAACGCATGCTTTTCTTGGGACTCAGGGTGGAAGTAATAATTGCTATTCTGATCTTCATTATGGTAATATGTGGTAAGTAGTGCTGAACTGAACATATCTCCACTTATTAAAGTAACATGATAAATATATAATTATGTTATAGCAGTATGGTTTAATTGCTATTCTAAATGTATTATAATTTTAAAACCAAATAGAGTAAATGAAAAATAGAGTGGGCAAATCCACATTTCAAACTGAAGATCACTGACCCTTCAATTTTAAGAGTATGTGTATGTATGCCAGTTTATAAATGTTTTGACATATGCATTGCACAAATATAAGATATAAAAATACCTAAGAACAATTGGGCACTTCTGTTGTCCAGAACATAGTCCTCATGGTCTGCATATGTTACAAAATATTATCTTCATAGTAACCTTATGAAATAACAATGGTTGTGGCCACCTTCCCTGTCCTCCTTGCTTCCCCAACCCTTTTAGAGGATTTTTGCTTCTGTGTTCATCAGTGATGTTGGTTTGTAGTTTTCTTGTCTTGCAGTATATTTGTCTGGTTTCAGTATCAAAAAGTGTTATTAGCCTCATAAAATGAATCTGGAAGTATTCCCTCTCCTAATTTTTTTAGAAGATTTTGAGATGTACTGGAATTACTTCTTCAGTTGTTCAGTAGAATTCAGCATTGAAACCATGAGGTCCTAGACTTTAATATAGATTTTGATTATTGATTCAATATGCTTACTACTTATTTTTCTGATTTCCAGTTTCTCCTTGGCAAAGTGTTGGTAGCTATATATTTTAGGAATTTATCTATTAATTCCAATTACTTGGTCTGTGATAGTTTACAGTATGTTTTATCATCCTTTATTTTCTGATATCAGTTATGATGCCTCATCTTTAATTTCTAATTTTACTAACCTGAGACTCCTCACTGTTTTCTTTTTGTATAAAATAGTACCCAATATATTTATCTTTGTGAAAATTCTAACAACCCTTCATATGTGTTTCAAATCCTGAAAAGATATGTAAATCCAAAGATGCAGAAAGGTTGGTAGGCTTAGATGTGCACACACACACACACACACACACACACACTCACACACAAGCATGCACCTGCATATGCACACACAGTTTTTCTTCTAATTAAAAAGTGTTCTGAAATTGTTCTGTTTCTACATTTTGCTAAAACTATTTTATGTAATAAATATTGATCGGCACAAACCAGTATTATGATTCAAATGCAAGATAGTTTGGAGTTTCTGAAATTAATGTGGTATCATGGGGCCCAGGCTCTGAAACAACTTTCTTAATTTGAAGATGACCTTTCTGTCTCCCAGCTGGGTCTTTCTGGGGATGTGATTTAAATCCTTTCAGGCTTTATTTTTCTCATTTTAAAGGGATATAACATATATATGAATTTAATAAGAATCAAATCAATCAATAAATATAATTTTTAGAAGAAACTGGCATATATTTTGTGGTCAATAAATACCAACTTAGAAAATAATCATGTCACAGAATTTCCCCTTAATGTGGAATATCAAACTGTCCTGTTCTGAACTTACTTTAAGCGGACTCATTGGTCACTAAGTTTGCCAAGTGTATTCAGATTGAAAAAAAATGCTCCATTAATCTTCTTGGTTCCATTTTAATATTTGAAAAAAGTAAAATTTGAATTCTAAATTGTTCAGAGAAAACAGTTCAATGTATTTTCACAGTGTTTTCCCTCTAAGTCATCAGCCAGAATGTTTGTTATCTTCTTCCTAGGTCATTTTGCAAGTCCAGTTTTAAATTATTTTCTGTCACGTTATCTTCAAAATCAAGGTTGTGTCTGGAGCTTGTAACAAGCACAAGAATTGTGAAGTTTATTATGCTCTGTAAGTGTTCATTCATATTCTGATACATTTTCTTCATCAGGGTTTGTATTTTTGATGTTGGCTCTAAGACAACAAAGAAAGCAGATCCTCTTTCCTGAGAAAGGGGACGTCTTCGGAGAGAATATCTTCTGCTATGATGATGAAGGAGGTGGAGAAGAAGATACAGAGGCCTTCGACATTGCTGAGCTCAGAAGCACCACGGTGATGCGGGAACGCAGGGCTCGGAAGACCACCTCGGCGGAGATCCGGAGCCTCTACAGGCAGTCTCTGCAGGTGGGCCCCGACAGCGCCCTCTTCAGGAAATTCATCCTGGAGAAGCTGGAGGAGGCGGACTCGGATCCCTGCGCCCCACCCTTTGACTCCCTTCAGACCTACGCCTTCGAGGGCCTGGGGTCCTCGGCCGGCTCCCTGAGCTCCTTAGGGTCAGCCGACACTGACCAGGATGAAAATTTTGATTACCTTAATGAGCTGGGACCTCGATTTAAAAGATTAGCATGTATGTTTGGTTCTGCAGTGCACTCCAACAATTAGGACTTGTTATCATAAAAAATCCCCAAAGTGCTAATGTCCATTTGAGCAAACTGCGTTGTGTGGTCTGGCTTTCGCATCGTGGTGAGCCTGAGTTTGCAGTTTTCCGATGTCCTTGGAGTACATTGTCCTTAAAGAAAAGTGTTGGAAGAGATGCACATAAATAGACCTCAGATGCTAGTGCAAGCCAGTGCCACCTGATGACTGCAATGTTCCTCATAAGATCCCACTATATCCAGGGCAAATTCTCAAAGTGTTTAATTGCCTAACCTGAGAAAGAGAATCAGGCCCTCCAATTTTGTTTCATTCGTTCAGTTATTTTATTCCTGCAAATTAAGAATAAAGCATCTATGAGTGAGGTTCCTGATGATATAGAGAGATAAAATTTATCATCTGGAGAATCTGATGGTTACATAGACATGTAAAAACATTTATGTTACATGAGTAAGTGGGACTGTGAAAGATTCTATGAATCATTTGGGTTTGATATTTTAAAATTCTTGTCGAGAAGGCTCTTTAAACCTCATTTAAAATTTGTACATATATTTGATATAAATGAATTACTCAGATTTATATATTATAAGTTTGTGCTGTTTTTGATATTATAGTTTGATATTAAAGAGGTGCAGGAAAATAAGCTTTGGAATTTTTCATAGATTATTTTCATATTGCAACCAAATATATACTTTTATCATGCCAAAATACAATGGTGAAAAGCATGTCAACATTTACTTATCATTAAATTTAAACTTTATAAAACTGGTATAAAGTATGAAAAAATTTAAATAAGTTTTTATTTCTACTAAAAATGAGAAATAAGTGAAAGGATTCATTTTGATGCAAATTTGAACTTCTTTTTATTCTAAATATTATAATAAACCACACAGACTCATACCACTTGTATTATAAAGTGTGATATGATTCGCAGAATTTCCTTTTCTATTAACAGCTTGCAATATAACTGATGTTCAGTGCCATTTTTTTCAAAATAGAAAATTAGGTGCAATAGTTACTTTTATTGTGGTATTGTAAAGGAAATAAATGCTAAGCCGTTGGCATAAAACTTTAGGGTAATATTATACTATAAGACAACACAACACTTTAATTTCCATCAACTTGTAAACAATGGCCCTTATGATATCCAAATCAATATGGACTTCAAAAATTATAGTTTGAAATTAAAGCACCGAATATGGTGCTCTTCAAAATGCTTCATATGACCTTTTTTATTAACAGCATGTAAGACTGATCTGAACCAAATTGGCAATAGATTCTTAAATCAAAATCAAATATTTAAAGTCATTTTTGAGTTTTGGTAGGGTAGTGGAATGTTTATGCATTTTCCCTCTAGACTTTGAAACTTGAACATCCATATTATATAATTAAAGAATTTATTTTTATCATAAGGATCTAGGAATCATTAAGTTGGTGACACCAATATCATTACTTTACAAAAAGATGAGAAAATCAGATAAGAAAAATAACAATTTAAGAAGCTATTATAATTGAATGGGAAGATAGAAGATGCAGTAAATTCAAATGCATTAGCATCATTATGAACTAAGGAAAACATAAAAAACGCTGAACACAAATATTTTTAAAAGCTGAAACTTGTAAGTAGAATAGCAATGTATCAATTGATAGAAAGCTTGTACTTCTATCATACTGACATAGAAATCAGAAGTGTACTTAGGGCATTGATGGTGATTTGCTCCAAGAGGGCTTGCTCATCATGTTCACAAACCAGGGTGATGTCATCTTGGCTGCAGAACTGGAAAGTGTGATGAACATCAGATGAATCAATCCATGGAAAACAGGTTGGAAAAACAGAAATGGGGTCTGTGGGCATCACAGTTGGTTCTGCCCTGGATGAAAGGCTGGTATGTTTGGAATAACAACTTATAAAAAGGATGCAATATCTACAAGAATAGAAATGATATTTGTATTCAGTAACACTAAGCAGATGTCTTAAAGCAGGTTCTGGATTAGTTGATGTTCGGATTGTCAACTACAGGATTCACTGAAAAGAGCATCTGCACCTGGTCCAAAATTGTCACTTTTAATCATATCGAATAAGGCTATCCAATTCTAGTGGAGAAGTTAAATTCCTAGGAATTATACTCATAGTATTTCAGTAACTTTTGTCTTTCATCTGGTCATTTGATATTGCACACATATAGCTGTTTCTTAAGCTTAAATCATGACCTATTTTTCGTAAATTTTAATAAAGTCTGAATTAATGTAGATGCTTGTAGTAGATATTTCCCACAGTACTGAAATAGCCGCCAGAAGGAAAATGCAGTTTTATAGGTAAGCTTTAAAGTACTGATAATTAAAATAAGAAAACATTTAAAGTTTGTTGTAGGAATCAGAAAATATAGATTATGCATTGCATGTACTTGAGCCTCCCAGATGTAAGTTTGAATTTGGTCCCTTTTATTTCAATAATCATGTGAACTTTGTCAAACTGCCTAATCTTTCTGGACCTCAGTTTGCAAGCTAAAAAAATAAAAAATAAATAAAGTCTTGTCTAGCTATTTAACATAAGGGGGAATAAACAGAATAAACAATAAAATATGTAAAACAAACCCCAAAATCAGTGCTTGACAAAACATGCACACTCCACAAATAAGAGGAAGTCATTATCATGGCTGATATGCTCTGCTGGAATGGGAACCCCTTTATTTCCTAGATGTGGTAATCTAGTATGTGCCTTCGCTGCACACTCAAAGTATAAATCAACTTTTGAGCTGACCTATGTATCACATATTATCTTCTTTTATCTGCTTATGAGTTCTGTCTTCTTTTCTCTTCCCAACTTGTAATTTACTCTTTCAATCTCTTGTTCTGTGCTTGAAACAATCTTCTCCCAAACACTTGTATTTTTCATCCTCACACTACGTTCAGTGATCAGATGTGACTTTCTCAGAAAGATTTATTGAACACTGTTCAATCTTGTGACACTTACTTTAGCTTTTTAAAAATCATTTCACATATAATATAACATAGTATAGTATAATAAATATAATATAATATATGATTTATTATCTCTCTCCTTATTAAAAAGTAAACTGTATGTGGAAAGGAATCAGTCTTGTTCCTTTCTTTTGTCTAAAAGGCACATAGTAAGTAAGCAATAAATATTTCTTGACTGAATATAGTAATGAATCCCAATCTATTTTATTTAGTCATGTATAGAAATTCTATTAATTTTCACTGCATATTAATGTGGAATAGTGATATAGAATTACTTAATACATGAGTTTTTTTCAAGATAGTTATCAAGTACAGCAATTGGTTTTCAAAATCTGCCTAAGAATTTATGAGTTTGACATTTCAGCTCCTTTTGACATTTCAGCTCCTTTGGATACCTGGTGGGGGTAAAGTTGATGGAGTTTTCCTATTCTGTCAAAACAAGTTCTTTGTTAATCACTGTAGTAAGCCTCATGTGAATAAGTTTCAATGAAGTGTGAGTACCATGAAAAAGTGTGCCACTGGATAAAACTCTGTTTCATACTGTGGAGTACAGTTTGGTAATAAGTGCATTGGAAAGTGCACGGAGCTAATGAAAACCACAAAGTAGCTTCAGGTTCTCCTATCTGCTGTGAAATGGTATTCGATATCAAAGAGTTGAAAGGCAAGGACGCTAATTAGATAAATGGAGAAAAGAACTCTGTGACCTTTTATATATTCAGATATATCTGTATCTATCTTTCAATCCACCAATGAGAACTGTGATATTCTGGTAAAGGAGCTACTGACATCGCAATCACAGGTAGTACTTTGAAACTCAGAATATTTTGCTGCCTTTTGAACCCAGAGAGCTCTGAGGAAGGCTGACTGATTCTGAGTTGGCAGGGAAGGGGACGATGGTAGCTGGGGACAATGCAAGTTCCAGTCTTCAACTAGGCAAAGCTGCATAAGTTTCCCGCAGATTAAATGATTGCTTCTGTAGAAAGGTTGCACAGATGGTAGATGCTTGAAGGAAACTTAAACCAGTCATCCAAAGAACATGCCACACAGCTGAAGGAACAACAGAAATCTCAAGTTCTTGAGATGTGTCTCTGATTACCCCATGCATGCATGTACCCTAGGATAGAGGGTCGCGACCCGGCTGCCTGTCATCACGGAGGACACTGGCTGTGAAGTTATGATTGCTCCAGCATACTTATCATGCCCCTTATCTCTCTTCTTCCCACCCCAATCCAGACCCAGAGAATCAGAAACAGTAGAAAGACATAGAACTCACCCTGAGTGTGAGGTTAAGGTCTTCTATTAAATGGAAAATAGATTGTTTCTCTTAATATTTGAAAATTCCCAGAAGAAGTGGAAAAAGCGTCTAAAATTGAATTAAAAAAACAAATATTTTCATGATGATTCCCTAATAAATACTGGAGACATTAAGATGTCAAATCACTTTATATTTCTAATATTTCCAATAATAATTAGAAACTCCATTTCGAACATGAATAATAAGCAAAATAAACAAAATTATATATATATAGTATAATGTTCATAAAGTCTATTAAAGTGATTTACACAAATTTATTTCACACATTTCCTTGCATTTGTTCTTTTAATGTATAAAATATCAGATGTACTATTGAATTCCATAGTTTATGAAGTTCATTTTTAATTATTTTTGACTTGCTAACTTTTCCTCACTGTGTAACCTAAAGGCAACTTATTTAAAACCTTTTCTCTTAGCTACAAATAAGGCTGGACATGGTAACTACAATGCTTTCATAATTATAGAGAGGCACAATTCAACACAACATTGTATCTACTAAAGGAAGTAGAATGATGTATATTACCATTTATAATAATATTAAAATTTAATAATCTTTTTAACATTTATTTGTAGCTGATACATTATAACAATACATAAAAGTAGAATGTGTTGTGATATATTCATGCCAGCCATAACACAGTTTGGTCAATTTAATTCCCCTATTCCTTTTCTTTCCCATGTATCTTCTCAATCCCTTCCTTATACTCCACTGTTATTCTTTCTATTTTCATGAGATTTCCCACTTCCTTACCCTTTTATCTGTTGACAGGCACCTCAACTGGTGGTTGCACAGCTTGGCTATTGTAGAGTGTGCTGCTATCAACAGTCATATGCATGTATCACTATAGTATGCTGATTTTAGTACTTTGGGATAAATATCAAGGAGTGGGATACTGTAATTACATTCCTAGTCTTTTGAGGAATCTTTACACTGCTTTCCAATGTGGTCATATTAATTTGTAGTCCCATGAACCATGTATGAGTATACCTCCTCCTTCATCCTCACCAGCAATTATTGTTATTTGTATTCTCAATGGATGTCATTCTAATTGGAATGTGATAAAATCTCATTGTAGTTTTGATTTTCATTTCCCTGATTGCTAAGGATGTTGAACATTTTTTCAGATATTTGTTGATCAATGGCATTTCTCCTTTTGAGAAATGTCTGTCTAGTTCTTTTGCCCATATACTGGTGGGGTTATGTTATTTGGGTGTTATTTTTTTTAGTTCTATATATATTCTGGATATTAATCTCCTGTCAAAAGAGTAGCTGGCAAAGACTTTCCCGCATTCTGTACACTCTGTTTTCCTTCTGCTTCTTAGTTGTTTCCTTTGCTGTGCTGAAGAATTTAATTTGATGCCATCCCATTTATTGATTTTTTGCTTTATTTCTTGAGTTTTAGGAGTCTTATGAAGGAAGTTGGTGCCTGCACCAATCTGTTGGAGGGTTTAACCCTGTATTTTCTTCTAGAACTTGCAATGTTTTTGGTCTAATTCCTAGGTCTTTGATCCACACTGAGTTGATTCTTACGAAGGGTGAGAGGTAAAAGTCTAGTTTCACTTTTCTACATGTGGATGTCCAGTTTTCCCAGCACCATTTGGTAAATCTGCTATCTCTTCTCCATATATGCATAATTTGAGATCAGATATTGTGATGTCAGCAGCATCACTCTTATGGTGATATAATTGTGATTCCCACCAAAATATCAATGACATTCTACATGGAACTAAAATAAAATCCTAAAATTTATCACAGAAGAATAAAAAACAGGAAATATCAAAGCGATACGAGCATTTATTTCCATTATTGAACCTTGTTTTTATGCTAGTAGAGTGAATAGTCTAGGAAATCCACTTTTAATTATTTTCTACTTGCTAACTTTTCTTCTCTGTGTAAAGAAAATTATTTAAAACCTTTCTTTTTTTAATATAACTCCTGATTCTTTTAAGACATTTATTTTATTTATTTATTTTTATGTGGTGCTAAAGATTGAACCCAGGGACTTGCACGTGCTAGGCGAGCACTCTACCGCTGAGTCACAACGCCAGCCCTAAAATCTTTCTTCTTGATACCTTTATCTGTACAATTGGGATGTAAAGAGTACACGAGTCATAAGACTACTGAAATTCATTGAAATCATAATATGTGAGGAATATAGCACCATGTCAAATATATAGCAAATAGTTGACACTTCACCTGTTATTATTACTAAAACAATGATAATCATGACTTCCTTGACTTTGCCTTTGTAAAGGCTTACAGACCTAACTCCTTATTCAAGTACTAGAAAAACAAAATGAATAAAAACAAAAAGGAAAATGAATTAATGGGACATTAATTAAGCTCACCATTCCTGCCTCTTCACCTTGACCCTCCTAGAGTAATTCTCTATCATTACCAAAGGAAGAAATCGATGGCTTAATTCAGACATTATACATGATGTGTTCTGGTGGAAAAATTCTTCTTTAAGGCATTTATTTGGGGAGGGGGAAAACTGTAAAGTTAACTAGCAATTGGCTTTTTGTGGTCACTTTTTCTAAGAATAGATATTCTAAATGAAAATCTGCCAAAGAATGGAGTTGGTCTTGCCCACTTGGCAACTGATTACTTCTACATGGAAGAAAAGGAAAAAAAAAGAAACATATGAATGGATCCAACAGAAAGTATTGCAAACATGTTAATATCTAACATGTGATCTTCATAATTCTAACTTTGTAATAAGAAATAAAAAATGTATTATTAAGGAAATCATTATCATCATCTTTAACAGTATATAATTCAAAGGTGGAAACTGAACTTCCATTTACTTTCCTCGCTCTTAAAAAAAAAAGAAAAAGAAAAACAACGTAAGGACACATTGCCATATGTTCTCTAACTAGCATACCCTTGTCACCTCTTCCTCTCATATCTGAGTCAGTCTTGAGGCTTAAGCAAGTCCCAGGCAATTTTCCAGCTTGTAGGACTCCACAGTTTTCAAAACTACATTCTCATCCCAGATGACCCCTTAGTTATTCTGGAAGATTCCTCTGCAGAACTAATTATCTATTTTTAACTCTCTTTAAAACCCATTTCTACCCTTGAAATACTCATATGATAAGTAGAGCATTTCACCAAATTATCTGAATATGTTTAAGCGTTATTAATTATGGAAATAAAATTAGGGGTTGATACAATATACAATATATCTATCCACAATCACTTATAGGTATAACTTGCTGTTAAAATAATGTGTCCAAATAACTTTTTGTAATAGCAAAACTCTCTCCCTCTTTGTAATATAGAATGCACACACATTTTACTTTATTTTTTTACATTCTGACCAGAAAAAAAAATGTATCAAGGGACATAGTAGGAAAATATATTCACCGTAAAAATTCTCAAAAATTCTCAAGCTTGTGTTCATTCATTGAACACTAAGTAAATAATCAACATCAAACATGTTATCCAGGTAGCATCTACTATACAAGTAGCTCCACTGTGCCTCTCCACGTTGACTGCTAGGTGATAAATGCTCCATAGAACCTTAACAGGATGGATAACCTGCATCCTAGCTGATAAATGATGAGGCACACTTGGAGGTGCAGGGAGAGGATGCAGCCAGGGTGAGATGTCATTGCAGACAGGTTTCCCTCCAGGCTTCACAAAGGTGTCTCTGATTCTTACTGGTCCTTACCGACTTATGCTACTGCATCAAAAGGGAAATTATGTAAAAATAAAATCATTTGTATTCTCTACCGTCCCCGCCCCGCTCTTTTTATTTCCCCCTGAATACATCAGGCAAAACTGGCCTATTGATCTGTCACTCTTTTTAAGCAGTTACAATTCTGAGTTCTGTTCTAAGTGTTTTAATATGTCATCTCATATAACAAGGAAAATATGGTTATTACCCACAGGGTACTAACAAGGAAACTTGTATGCAAACAGACTAACTAGGCGGTCAGGTCAGGTTACACACCTAACAGGTGGCACAGTTGAAATGCAAACTCAGACAAGTAAGATCTGACTGCAGACCTTTAGCCATCCCAATGCACTGGCTCTCCATTTCACATGAGCTCCCCAGAAACCAAGGGACTTTATACTTGGTGGCCAATGATGTTTTTTTATTACTTTATATGTTATCACTGCTTAGATATCATATATGCACAGCCATGAGTCCAGTAGCTTTTTCAAATCACATCTTCTCATTTTTACATTATCTTTGCAGAAGTTCAATTTCTATCACTAATATTGAGTGCCAAACATTTTCTTTTTCATTAGTATTATGTATCATTCATATTGCTGCTAATTACCCACAGAAATGACATACTCAGAACCTCTGTAGGTACAGAAAAAAACTCTCATTACTCAATGATGTTTTTTGTTAGATAACTTATATAGAATGCATTAGCATACATGTCCAAAATATTAATTCACTGAAAATGTCGTTTTCTTTTCTATGATAATTATCTCTCCACAAAGGCGTACAAGGAAATATTTTCATCTAATTTTTTATGTTTTCTTGAGTCACAGACAAACTATTAGATAAGAAAGAGTAGAGAAAAGCTCCATTAAATTTATGTTGGAGAATTCAAACAAACTGGCACCCCTTTGTGCTCCTTCACCGTGGACTCCTGCTTCTTCTGTTACCTTAGTTCTGTTTGGGCTTCTGTTGCATTATTTGCACTTACACTAGCTTTGTTTAATTTTTTTCTTTTTTTCCACAATTTAAACCTCAACTAGGAACAAGCATTAGCATTGACCTTTGAGATTCAGACACTCAGAAGTGACCATAGAGAGTCAGAATTTGCAAATTCTTTTGATGTTGTTAAATAACAAAAGTAAGATTCCACAAACAGACCTCATTCCCTGAGTTACTTCTGAACAGCAATCTCTGTCCAAACAACTAAAGCAAAATAAGAAGTTCAACATGTTTCTTTCATTTCCCTCTTCTAATATCAAGACTGCATGATCTCTACCACAGAAAGTAAAGCCCTTCTTGAGTGAAAGACAGAGTAGCTCACAACATGGATGATTCCAGACTCCAGACAGGTCTGTTGATTCCTTTAGCACAATACCACTCAGGATAAAAGTAAATCAAAAAATGGAGAACGTTCCATACTGTGTGAAAATGGGTAACTGTGTGTTAGGAAAATGGATGGTGGTGATATGAAATTAATATGCTGAGAAACTTAACCATCCCCCAAATTAGAGGGGGTGGGTAGAATTATAACCTATTGGACTTAGACTGTTGATTTTTTTTTGAATTTGTAATTTTGATTAAAAATTTGCAAAAGGCAAATAAGAAATTTTGACTGGTTTGCAAAATCAATATAAGAAAGTATTTTCTCAGTATGTCTTGCTAATAAAGCATCCTATTTGAAGTCTAAAGTAACCAGAGTCCTCACAGGATTACACTGGTTTTCCACTCTTGAAACATTATACACTATGCATGAGATTATGTAAAGAATGTTTGTGTTCATATATTCACACATGTACATTTCCTTTTCATACTTATGAGAACCATGTTTTTTTTCTGTCATTAACTTTTAAATATTTACTTTTCAGTTTTATGTGGACACACAATATCTTTATTTTTAATTTTAATTTGTTATATATAAACAGAATGCATTACAATTCATATTACACATACAGAGCACAATTTTTCATATCTGGTTGTACACAAAGTAGAGTCACATCCTTCGTGTCGTCATACGTGTACTTAGGGTAATGACGACCATCAAATTCCACTGTCTTTTCTACACCTATGCTCCCTCCTTTCCCCTCCCTCCCCTTTTCCCCGTTGCCCAATCTAGAGTTCATTTAATCTTCCCATTCCCCCACCCCCCACAGCATATTATGAATAAGCATCCTTAAATCAGAGAAAGCATTTGACATTTGTTTTGGGGGGATTGGCTTACTTCACTTATCATTATCTTCTCCAATTCCATTCATTACCTGCAAATGCCATGATTTTATTCTCTTTTAATACTGAGTAATATTTCATTGTGTATATATACAACATTTTCTTTATCCATTTATCTACTGAAGGGCATCTAGGTTGGTTCCACAGTTTAGCTATTGTGAATTATGCTGCTATAAACATTGAAGTGGTTGTGTCCCTGTAGTATGCTGTTTTTAAGTCTTTGGGGTATAGACCAAGGAGTGGGATAGCTGGGTCAAATTGTGGTTCTATTCCCAGTTTTCCAAGGATTTTCCATACTGCTTTCCATATTTGCAATCGCACCAGCAATGTATGAGTGTGCCTTTTTTCCCACATCCTCACCAACACTTATTGTTGTTTACATTCATAATAGCTGCCATTCTGACTGGAGTGAGATGAAATCTTAGAGTAGTTTGATTTGCAACCCCTATCTCTCACCATGCACAAAACTCAACTCAAAGTGGATCAAGAGCCTAGGAATTAAACCAGATATCAAGTTTATTAGAAGAAAGAGTAGGCCTAAATCTTCATCATATCAGATTAGGCCCCAACTTCCTTAACAAGATTCCTATAGCATAAGATTTAATATCAAGAATCAATAAATGGGATGGATTCAAACTAAAAAGCTTCTTCTCAGCAAAAGAAACAATCAATGAGGTGAATAGAGAGTTTACTAATTGTAAACAAATTCTTATCACACACACGTCAGATATAGCACTAATCGCTAGAATATATAAAGAACTCAAAAATCTTACCACTGTTAAAACAAATAACGCAATCAATAAATGGGCCAAGAAAGTGAATGAATAGACACTTCTCAAAAGAAGATATACAATCAATCAACAAATATATGAAAGAATGTTTAACATCTCCAACAATTAGAGAACCATGTTTTTCTAAATTGGGTAGGAGAATGTCTTAGTTCAAACTTTGTAACAAAAACAAACAAACAAAAACATAAATCAGGTAGCTTTTCAACAGAAATTTATTTCTCATATTTTTGGGGCCAGAAACTCCAACATCAGGCACTGGTGATTCCTGTCTGGTGAAGATCTGAATGCATCTGGCTCACATGAGGCAACTCCTGGCTGAGCTCTCAGTTAATGTAAAAGGCAAGACAGTTCTCTAGGCTTTCTTATATCAGGAGACTACTTGCATGCATAAGGGTTCCAACCTCTTAACCTAATCACCTCCATGACCCTATCTAAGCATGCAAATATATTAGTGAGGTGCACACAGGCCATACCTAGCAGGTTATATATGATGTATCTTAGTGTGTGTGTGTATCTCAGTAGTGAGAAGGCAGATCCATTTCCTAGAATTCCCCTAATATGGTTCAGTTTTCCAAACTATGCTCCCAATATAAGGGCATATTAAACAATGTTCTCATCCTAATAGTACCTTGTTGACATCCTGAGAGCCCTATCAACATGTTCTCATTTTAAGTAATGCAATCCTACAGAGAAGTTTTCTGGTGTAGCTTAAAATTCAATTAAATTTTTATTTCTAATGAATTGTGCATTTTAATTTATGTTTTTTGAAAAAACTCGCTGGAAGACCTATATAGGGCTGGTTTTCTTAAAGGTTTGATAGATGAGTATATGATTATCATTATATTATTATTAGTAATATGATATTTTCTATTTTACCAATGCATAAATTTTTAATAGAGTTTCAACATTTACACATTACAACAAATTAACTTAAGTCTGATTTATTTTTTAAGAGAAATAAAAAATTCATGAGATCCTTTTGGGGAGATGGAGCAAAATTGTTTCTGGTTGTTTCCCTTTACTTTGCAATATTAAAAGTTCTATTTGTTTTATAACTCACCTTTATTCTTTTATATAGCAAGTATTTTTGTTTACATTACTATGCTGATAAAGACTGAATATTATAAGAAAATTTCTATTCTTTTTTACTACTATTATAAATGTGTGACTTATATGTATACATGTTTATATGAGTGTGTGTGTGTGTGTGTGTATGCCTTTGAAATATAAAGATGTGTTTATCCTTTGGTATTTATATATATGTGACCATCATCTTTACTAACTAGAGATAGTAAATGACCTAAAGGAGATGTGGCTGTAAAGGACCAGGTACAAATAAAGAATTGGCCTGCCAATATAGAATTTTTCAGCTTTTTGGAAGATAGTCAAGGGATTTAAACTTTATACCTAAAAGTGGAACACCATTTTAAATATCTTTTATATCATAGTTAGAAAATACTCTCAGAAGCTAACAATTTAAAGAATTTTCAATCAAGACACAGTGGCACACACCTGTAATCCCAGTGACTCAGGAGGCTGAGGCAGGAGGAAACCAAGTTCAAAGTCAGCCTCAGTAACTTAGGAAAGACCCTGTCTCAGAATAATAATAAATAAATTTAAAAGAAGGGTCAGGGATGTATCTTAGTGGTAGAGCACTGTATTCATTCCCCTCTGTCTCCCCCGTGTGTGGGGGGGGGGGAAGTCAGACACACAGATTAAAAGCTTGGCATGTCAACAAAGTAAGGCAGACAAAAACTGACGTCAGAGCAAATTTTCCTTACTCCCACTGAGACAAAATTCAGTGAATCCAGTATAAAATACTTCCACCAAACACTGGGAAGAGAATTAGCCTTGTCCTGTTTTCCACTTTAAATTTTATGGGAGTCTGCCACCCAAGTGGCCAAGACTTAAATGGGCTTCCATAGTCAAGAAAGAGAATGTGACATGCATGCCTTACTTCTCCCTTGGCTTTGAAATGCTTTAGGAGTGTCCTTGAACTCTCCCTTGTTTCACAGAGGGTCCAGAATCAGCTGTGGTGCTCCATGGCTGGAAAGTTTGGTGGTTAATTTTCTGTTTCAACTTGACTGAGCTAAGGGATGCCCAGAGGGCTAGTAAAATTATTTGTTTTGTAGGGGGGAGCAGTGGGAGAGGGGTGCTTCTTCTGGAAGATAATGATACTTTAATGAGTAGAATGTGTAAAGACCATCCGTCCTCATCAATCCAGTACACTGAGGGCCTGAAGAGAACAAAGTGGGTGAAGAGCAAATCCCCCTTGCTCGCTTTCATGCTTCGTGCGCTTTCTCTCTCTCTCCCTCTCCCTCTCCCTCTCCCTCTCCCTCTCTCTCTCTCTCTCTCTCTCTCCCCATCTCTCTCCCTCTCCCTCTCCCTCTCTCTTTCTCTCTGTTTTTTCTCTCTCTCCTTCACCTCAGATATCACTGCTGATCCTACCCTCCAGATACTGGAGCCTGGCATTCAGGATGTCAGACTCTGGGACTTACTCCTGTGCACCTTCCTGCTGCACCTGCACCTTTCCCTGGCTTTTAGATTGTAGCAGAACCAAGTCAATGGCTCTCCTGGTTTCCCAGTGTGCACATGAGAGATATATATTTTACTGGTTCTGCTTCTCTGTAGAATCCTAATACAAATGACCTTACCAAGTAGAAGTGTCCTGGCAGGTGCCCAGGACAAATAATGAATGGAACTCATGCTCCAAACTGAAAACACTCTCAGTATCAGTTGGAATTGAAGTAAGGATGATTTGCCTGTGGGTACTGGCAGTTACGATCCCTATAGCCAGGGCATCTGTGGACAGTGTAGCAAAGGCAAAGGATAAATAGTGTGAGTCTATATTTATACAATAGACACTGAATTACTGGAAAATGACTGAAGGGGGATATAAGAAGTTTGGATGAACTAAAAAAATAATGAGGCTCTATGTTTTTGCATATCTGTAGAGTGAGTGATTTTACTTTTTATCCTCTAACACATATTCAAATATAGCCTGGATTTTTAATGTGGACATCTTCAAACAATATAAGTAAATTTAATTGGGGTCTTTTCTTGAAATTTCTTATTTCAAAATGTCTTCTGATCTAATGGAGGGGCAAAACACATACAGATTATTCAAATAAGAAACGTGCAATGGACAAAAATCAGAATGAATTAGGCGCTAGACACGTTTCCAAAGGGCAAATATGTTTAAGTGACGGCTCCCCATATTTTTTCTTCTCTGCATGGTAGAAAGCAATTAATCTAAAATCCTTCCTTGGTAATATTTTTGAAAAAATATTAGAGCACCATAGAAGTTATCAGCATCAAATCATGACTGTGATCTAAAGCAGGTAATTAAAATATCTTGTCCCTTTGGAGCTGAACTGCAACTTGGCCTCAGTCTGGCAAGACACAGTAGACAATTCATCCGCCTCATCTGTCCCAGAAGGGGGGCCTGCTGCCCATTTCTGCTGAGACTAAAGAATATGGACCTTTCTCTATTTTGTGCCAAAGCAAACATTACTGTCAACTTTTCAGAGGAAGAGAACACAATTGAATATGCACAGGGAACTAGCACTAACACACAGAGCATGTCTTATTACATTAAGGTCCTAAATTTATTAATGCTTCCAGTATTGTCTGTTATTTGTTTCCAATACTAATATGCATTGAATAATAAATTTATTAAATATGTAGATATAACTACACTAAGAGCTTGCTTCGGCTTTACAAGTGAATCACTATTGCATTAATATTTCCAGATTGTGGAAGGGTCTCTGCCCTTGTAAATTATTTGCTTCTACATAATGTGTTCTCTATTCTAACCAAATTGGTTGCGCAAAGCCTGTGGAACCTTGGGATTTGAACTCAAAGAACATTACCAGGGCAGAGCTATCCATTCCACTCTGAGTCTTGTTCTGCCACATGCTGCACAATTCTAAAGGCTAAATGCTCCTTTCTGTCGCACATACACTACTCCCTGAGGCAGATTTCAGACTCAATTTTCCCTTTCCTAATAATTTCCACTTATTTTTATACTGTATACAGCATTAAGTTAATCAGAGTATTCCATTATGATCTCTAATTGCTTTTCTGAAAGGTAGAATGTTGCAAAGTATTAAATATGTTAAACATGGCCATGGTCCCACTGAGACATAAGAATCTCAACAACAGCATCACCTCTATAAAGCAATTCAATATGCTTTTCTTCTTCCAGGTGGTTTCTTAATTCAAGTACAAACGATCTGAGATGTGGCTTTTACAATTAGCCTTTGCCTTAAGACATTGCTGTAGATTGGAGAAGATCAGAATATTAATGAACTTCTAAATAACAAACCTATACTGCTTTGCATTACTAATAGAAGAGTCAAGAGATACTAGTTAGGAATACTAAGCAATGGTGGATAGCCTTTGGAGCAAAGTAGTATATAGTTAACCTTAACATTTTCAAAACTACTTTGTAAGACAATGTGTCCCAAAGTGTCCTCCAACTATCAATAGAAGCATAATAAGGTGAAAATATATATTTAGAAATATTTATTTGTTACTAATCTTTTGCTTCTAAAGTTTCATTTTAATGGTAGTTAAAAGTGATATTGATGTGTTTCATAAATTTTTCCATATTTTAGTGAAATGTCTGGTATCTAACCTCTGCCATTCCTTTTCTTGGTATTTGATTTCAATTAGCATTTATGTTTATGTCAGTACTGATAACCATGTGGGACAAAATGTAGTCAACTGGATGTCAGGGCTTTTGTACAGTTTCTCTCATTTGGCCTTAGTTTTATAGAATCTGCTCATTTCCAAAGTGTACTTAACTCAGCACCTTGGACTCCTGCTTTCTGTGTGGTGTTTTCATGCATTTTTAACACAAATAACATTGTTTTACAATGTTCTGCATTCCATTTTAGAATTCCCTTGTCCTCTGAAATATATTTTTCCTCTGAAATATTTTTAATTTTACTATATTAAAGTTTGTTCTATGGGAATGGTGTCAATTGAATTTGAGATATCCTTGGGTCAGGTTTCCTCAGATACAGTTTTGTAGAGAAAATTTTCATTGTCTTCAATTTTTCTGTATTTCACTTACTCAGTCATCCTTTCCTTTCACCAAATACCTGGAAGCTATTGGTCACATTGCCTTTTCTGTAGTTTTGCCTTTTTTAGAATGTCATATCATTAGAATCATACAACATAGCCTATTTAGACTTGCTGGTTCACTTAGCAGTGTGCATTTAGGGCCTCCAAAAATGCCCTTTTGATGATTTTGAATAAAGCTGATATAAACATTTCCCTGTAGATTTCTTTGTGGACATCCACTTTCAAATCAGTTGGTAAATACTGAGGAGTATGATGATGTGATCATGTGATAGGACAGTTTAGTTTACTAAGATGCCAATGGTTTTCCAAATGGCTGTGCCAGTTAGAGTTCCTCACTGTACAGTGAAGGAATGTTCTCCTTGCTCTGCAACTCCATCAGCATTTGCTGTTGGTATACTTTTAAGATTTAGCCATCCTAATAAATGTAGTTATATCTCATAATTATATCTCATAATTGTCTTAATTTGCATTTCCCAATGAGTGGTATTGAACATTCTTTCAAATGGTAATTATACCAACTGTATATCTCTTTCAATATGTCTGTTCAGATCTTTTTCTCACATTTTGATTTGCTTATTTGCCTTCTTTGATTGAGTTTTCAGTGTTTTTAGTGTATTTTAGACAATTATTTTTTATCATGTGTGTTTTTCAAATATTTTAACACATTTTGTAATTATTCTTTTAATTGTCTTAAATGGTACTGTTTTGATGTAGAATATTTTATTGTAATAATATACAACTTATTATATTTTTATTCTTTCACAGATCATACTTTTAGCATCACATTTAAAGATGCACCAGAAAACCCAAATTCAAAAATACTTCCACCCAACATTTTATTCTAGAAAAGTTTCAAGTTTGGGGTTTGCATTTAAGGTGTAATTTTTGCAGATAGTTTAATGCATTTCTAGATTCATTATTATTATTTTTATTTTGCGTTTAGAGATGGTATTGTTCCAATGTCATTTGTTGAAAAGCCTATTTTCCATTGAGATCCTCTTGACCCTTCCTCAAAGATCACTTGACTGTGCTTATGTGAATGAGGTCTGAGTTCTTCATTCTGTTCCATCAATCTATGGTAATGCCCTGCTACCTCAATTACTATAGTTTTAAAGCAAGCCTTGATATTGGGGAAAGTGAGTCCTTCAACTTATTTAACCTCTTTAGTATGTATTGGCTTTTACAGATCTTTTGTTTTCCATACAAATTTTAGAATAATTTGTCCTTATCTACAAAATAGCTTACCGAAGTTTGTCTTGAAATTGCATTGAATGTACATACCTAATTAAGAAGAATTGACATCTTAATTATACTGTCCTCTATTCTATGAGCAAACCACTTCTCTCCACTTATTTATATCTTTGATTTCTTAGATTTCCAAGTTTTCTAAACTTTATACTTAAGGATTTTGATTGTATTGGTTGCTAGTATACACATTAATGTATGTATATTTCAACTTCCAATTGTTTGGCATTCTTCTATAAAAAGTTAATTGACTTTTATACAGTAATTTTGTATGCTGATCCTTTACTATCTTTCTCATTAATTCGAGAATTTATTGTTTGCTGTTTTTAATTACCTAAAAAATTTTTATATCATCAATGAATGAAGTTTTTAAAAATTATTTTAATAAGGCTGTATGATAGTTTATTTTATTGTAAACTATAGTAAATAGAGATTGCAATGAGATATTGAGTAGTAGTGTGGAGAAACCCCTGCCTTTTGCCAACAAAGTGCAAGAATCCAGTGTCTGCATTATGAATGATGTCGGTCATATGTGTGTGTGTGTGTGTATTAAACTTGCTGATGTGGTAAGTTGTGTGAATTGATTTTTCAAATGCTGAATCAGACTTACATAACTGGAATAAATCCTCCTTGACTAGAGTGTCTAGTTCTTTTATAAACTGTTTGGCTAATATTTACTTTACTACATTGATTTGCTAACATAATATTTAGGATTTTCACTTTCTTGTTCAGCAGATACGCTCATCGGTAGTTAATCTTTCTTACACTGTTTTTGTCTGGCTTTGACATTACAGTACTGCTGGCCTCACAGAAGGGAGGTTTTCCTTCAGCTTTGATGTTTTTGGAAAAGATCACAAAGAGTTGAGATCCCTTCTGTAAAGTTTGATAAAATTCACACGTGGAACCATCTGGATTTGGTGTAGTCATTTTTGTAAGGTTAATTGTTCATTCACCTTATCAGTGGATACAAACCTATACAGAGTGTCTGTTTTTCTTTGTATGAATTTCAATTACCTTCTCTATTTTATCTTATTTATCATATACAGTTGTTCTTTCTATTACCTCTGCCCCCCCCCTTTTTTTTGCTTACAAGATCATCTATTAATGCTTACCACCACTCTTTTGTTTCTGAAAATTAATATTTTATGTCTGTTTCTCTCTGTGTACCTCCCGCCCATCTCTCTCTCTCTCTCTCTCTCTCTCTCTCTCTCTCTCTCTCTCTCTCTCTCTGCCTAGTTGGCCAAACTAGAGATGGAATCATCATCTTGATCTCTTCAAGAAAGCAGCTGCTGATTTCACTGGCTGCTGCAGCTGTTTCTGTGTCTCAATTTCATTGTTGTCTCTTCTGACTTTTATGACTTCTTTCTTTATTTTTTTCTTTTTACTTGCTTTAGGCTTAAACTGCTCCTTCTCCAGTTTCTTAAAGTGGAAGCTTACAATATTGATTTTTAGATCATTCATCTGTTCTAACATATGAATTTTGTGCTACATATTTCACTCTGAGCATCCATTGCTGTCTCCCCTGAGTCTCTATAAGTTCTAATTTTATTTTACAGTTAATCCAAATATCTATTTAATTTTCAAGTCTTCTCCTTGGACCCATGTGAGATTTAGAAAAAAAAATTTGGTTCTACAAATATTTAACAATATTGCAACTATTTTTTCTATCCTGACTTGTCTATTAATATAATTTGGTATGTGAACAAATTCTTATAGAATTCCTATGTCTTAAAATTTGTTGCTTTGTTTTTAATAATCAAGAATGCATGCAAGTTATCTTAGTGAATGTTTCATGGAAGCTCAGGATGAATATATATTTTGCTACTGTTGGAAGTAACATTCTATAATTGTCAATCAGAGCAAATTAAATAATTCTACTGTCCATAGCAACTATATCATAACTTATATTTTGCATGTTTGAACTTCACCTGATGAAAGAGGGTACTGATATCTTGCATTAAATATGTGGTTCCTGATTTACAATGGTTCTCAACAATATTTTTACTTTATGGGTGTGTGAAATGCATATGGATAAATATCATTCTTTATTTCACTTTTAGTATACTGTTCAATAAATTACATGTAATATTGATTAAACCCTTTATTATAAAATAAGCATTTTGTGAGACAGCTGAAGGCTAATGGAAACATACCTGCCACATTTCAGGTAGCCTAGACTAAAACAGTACTGTTCAGCAGGTGAGGTCTTTACACACATATTTGGTTGACAATATTTTCAACTTAGAATGAGTTTTTCAGAATTTGCTCACTATCAGGGAAGCAGCTCTTAGGTGGATATGTCTGTTTCCTTTCCAGATTATCAGGTTTTGCCCCACATTTTTTGATATTGTCTTATTAGCTGAATATATATTAAGGTTTTAACATCTTGAATAATTGACTCCTTCATTACATAAGTATTCAACAATATTTAATTATAAAACCATATATAATATATCCATATCACTTTTACATAAGTCCTTGTTCCAAAGTCCAATTTGATTGCAGTTAATATACCAACTTCAACTTTTGGTGATTAAATATTACCATGGTTTATCTTTTCCCAACTCCTAATTTTTAAGTTATTATACTTAAGATGAATAATATAAGATATTGTATATATATTTTATACCACTGCTCTAAGATCTGTTATTTTATTTGTGGCATGTACTTTTTAAGTGTTGACCAAGGGCTAAGGGTGTAACAGCGGTAGAGTTCTTGCCTTTCATGTGTAAAGCTCTGGGCACTGCAAATGAATCTATAAATACTCCACCTATGAATGAGATGCACTTTGATGCATTCTACACTCATGTGCAGTTAATTAGAACAAATTTAAAAATCAATAAATACAGTAATGACATGTATATTTGGATTATTATCAGTCATGTTTGTTGTGGTGTCTGTTCATTACTTGAGATTCCCAAGGTGACATTTGTCTCCTTACATAGAGATCAAGCTTACAATAATTTCATCTATGATCCACTGTTTTTTACTGGACCTATGGTAATGTGATGATGGGTTGAAAGAGAGGTGAAACATTATCTAACATTATAATTAGGTCTCAGTTTATGACTGATATATTTTATAAGTCCTGTGTCCCACAATGTAGCATTCACAACTATTTCTTAGCTCCACTATGCCCTTATGTGAGCATCAAGCTGGTGGGGTAGTGGGAGGCAAATGCCTTGACCCATAAGTGGGGTACATGGTTAAGTCTTCTATCTGGAAAGTAAGCCTTGGCTTACTATGGGCCTAGGAAGACAAGCTGCTCTGGATACGCCCAGGAAAAGATTCTGGATGTATTTTCCCAATGCTTATTTTTCCTGTTCCACTGCTAGGAATTCAAGGTTTTGTTTATTTATTTATTTATTTATTTTTGATGTTGTTATCTCTTTCAGTGTGAAAACTTTCTCCAGTTCCTTAAGTGAAACCTTCAATGATTGCAAGACATAGGAATTTCCTTCTCACTGCTGTCCACCCTAGCCTAAGGCCACTTGTCCTAATCTAGGCAAAAAGGAACTTCCCTCCAGAGAAGCAGGTCCCAGCTCTATTGGATTTTATCCTCCTCCAAACTATGGAAACCTCTAGGTGTCATTTCTCCTTGAATCCTCAGTTCTCTTGTGGGTTTAAGAACAGTCATCATTTTGCAGCTTGCTCATTATTTATTATTTTTGTAAGTGTGGACATTACATCTCCCAAGTATTTTCCTTTTGGTGCTGGTATCAGAATTATCTCCCCAAATTTTAATTTCAAAAATGAAAGTCATTGAAAAACTTTGGTTACTAGAAATTTACTGACGAGAAAAAGCATCAATGATTCATTTTGAAAGCATCACACCTAGTTATATAAGTGGATAATCAATACATAGTGTACGTATAAAAACAAAAATATAAAAATACCATTATATCTTCAACAAGGCATACACAGCAGTTCTGCTTGGCATGCTCATGTCCATATGTAATTTGTGTGCAGGGAAACTGTTCTTTATTTGGGCCATTTTTCAATGATGTGATGTGAAAATGTTGGGAGAGGGAAATAGGGACAGTGTTAAAATCAAGAGCTTAAGTCCAGTTTTCTTATACGCATCTCCCATAGAAACAAAGGACAGTCATGTTTACTACCTAATATAAAAGATTCATATTTCTTAAACTCAGGGTTCCTCTTCTAAAATACAAATCAATGCATGAGCAGATACCACCCACAGCTCTGTGAAATTGTGGATGGAAATTGGCACCAAGACAAACACTGTGGCTGCTTCTCTTGCTTTATGTAATAAACTCTGGTGCTTCTGACCTTCAACTTTCATGTTTTTTTGCCAATGTCCATAAAATTGTGACAGAGTTAACTTATTGGTTTGCAAGAGAAAACAATCATAGCATAACAATACTGTAGGAAAAACTTCATGAAATCAACTTTCTAGATTTTTTTATATAAAATATTCAATATTATCAGTTTTTATACATCAATATACCTGGACAAATATGACCTAGATTTATCAAATTAATTATGAAGCAATCAATTTCTTACTATTTTTCTGATTCTTTTTTTTTCTTTAGCTAAATTATTTTATATTCTTATTATCTCAAAATTAACTAGGACTTAGGTAATATGCACCAATGTTTAAATAATATTCTGCATTCTAAAATCACTATGTTCATCATTCTAATTGATTTGTTTTCCAAATACATTTAAGTCTGACCTTAAATGATCATTTCCGGGATGTGGGTATAGTTCATTTGCAGAGAGGTTACTTTGCATGTATAAGGTCCCAGAGTTAGGTTAGAGTTAGTAATGGAGGCATTACTGAAAAATAAAATAAAATAAAATGGGAATTCTGTGTAAAGTTATATATAAGTTTCTCTGAAATAGGCATAATCAATGATGGACACCAGTAGAAAATATGGACAATTTTTAGATAATGAACACACTCTATGACTTTAGTCCTGTAGACTTTACATCATTGTTGTGCCGTGATTTGAAGTGTTTTGTGACTTGGGAATTCTAGGACAGTGGCTAGAAAACCTTATCTCAAAGGATAAGATAATATAAATTAAGGTCTACTGTACATATGGTCCCAATTGAAACTATTCAGTTCTGATTGAATATACACAACAAAGCCATAGACAACACATAAATTAACAAACATAGTTTTTTTTTCCAATAAAACTTTAATTATAAAATCAGGCAGCTATCTCACTGGCCACCTTTACAATCTGTATTTGAAGTCACTCTTTGAAAACCCAATATATTTACAGGATATTTTGGTACTCCAGTGCTTAAAATAATTATTTATTTTCAATGTCCCAAGTGTTAAACAACATGGCTTAGAGTCTGTCTGGATAATGCTGTGGAGGCCAGGTTCTGATACTGACTCTATCAGTTATGTGGTAATGATTTTAAACCCCTATCAGTTTATTCATGTGCAAAATTGATTATCATAACATCTGAGAGAGGAGGATAGACTTGAACGGTGGAAAATCAGATTATCAAACCTCCCTATGTCTATATTAGTGACTTTATAGGAATTCATTGAAATTATTGTTTTATATAACTGGGATGTTTTTGAGATAAAATTAGAAAATATGCCTTAAGATAAATATCAGATATTTTATTACAGAAATATAGGAATAATTTTATTATTTTCACAGCTTTTCTTACCCAGAAAAGTATTGTTGAAAACTCTGATGAGGTATACTCCTACAGCAATGACATTTTTATTCTTTGGTCCACGGTATTTTCATGTCTTAAAGAGGAGGTTTCTACACAACTAGTTTGCTCTTCCTGTGTGCTCTAACTTGGCTTGGTTAAAGAGGAGTATATGACTTTGAAGTAACCTAGATTTTTAGCATATAACTCCACATTTCATCCATAATCTCTCCCAGTGCAGCCATTTCTTTGAATGGACACATTCTGTGGAGTGATTATCATACACAGTACTTCTCATAAGATACAGATCTTTTTTTAGTAGTGGCCACCCCTGACATTTATTTAAAGCAAAAGCCTGTAGATCATATTTTTTTTCTTATATAATTTAACAGTAAAGTGGGTTTAATGTTTTACTAAAGAATTATAGAAAAATTTTCTAAAGCATAAATTTGTCAGGATGTAACTACAAGATCCTTATGGGCAATTTTATTTTGAAACATAGCTGGATTAGTCTACTAGATATCAGAATTGATGCCAAGAAATTATATCCTGGAATAATGTTAAAGCACTATCTCCATCCACATGCACTTTTTCAGAAACTTCTAAATGTATCAAAAAGTACATTTAGAAAAGGGATTAAATGCAAGTCATTTCATTTACAGAGTCCCATAGTGACACTTTGTAGTACATATGAAGACAGAGTGGTTACTTAACTTTTATTTTTATCACTGGTTGGCTTTGATTATTGTATTCATATATGTTACTCCTTTCTGAATTGGTCCTAATTCATCATGCCAAAAAGTTATCTCTTTAATAATCATAGAGCATAGTACTGAGCTTTGTGCTCAATAGGTGATCAATGAAAGCATAAATTAGACGCTTAGGATAATATAAATTATCCTTATGAAATTCACTTATCCAAAAAAGAAGAAGGCTTAAATTTGGACGGAGACACAGGACTATTCTTTTTGGGTCATAGACACCTCCTATTTCAAGTTAATAAGAATTAAATGAACTGTGGCAGTTGAAATGTTATCATGCCCTTATACTGCATGGATTTATACCAACATTATTTTTATACAGTCTATGTCAAACTTGGAAAAATGTACCAAACCAGTGAAAAATCCTTTACAACTTCTTAAAAATTAGCTGAAGATTTTGATTTGACAAGTGTCAAAACACAAGTAGTAAACTGGCTAAAATTGCAAGATGAAGAGACTCTTGAACAGCATACCATCTAGTCATTCAATTTCTCAGCTTTATTACATCTGATGATACTATAACATATCTTTTACTTTTTAATCAAAGTCACGGACAGTTTCAAAGTATAAAATTCAACAATAGCTTTCTATCAAATATATTTATAATTTTAACTTAAGGAATCAACTGGTGAATTCCAATTATGAACATCCAAAACATATATACTTTATTAAAACACTACCATGAAGTCCATATTTCTCATAGATATTTTAAAAAATATTTTAAAACACACATTGAAAATTTTACTGTTGGTAATTAAAACCCAGATGCATAATTTTCTTACTCTGTATCTGAATCTTCTGGTAGCTAAACATAAGTTTCAGGAGTGAGGGCTTTGTTTATTGAAGTTTCATTGCTGTGACTGCATGTAAATCAAATGAGATAACATTTAATTTAAGGAAATAAAGGCATAAGAATATTGGAAAATTTCATTTGAAAAATCTAAGAAATTTTTTTTTAATTTTTCAGGGAATCAAAAAATTATTGTAGGAAAATGTCAAAAATCAGAGATATTTATGACACTCAATAAGAAATTGTTGGGAAAAAAATAAAGCCTGGGATCTACAGATTATTGCTTCCTCTAATCCTCATGCATCTGCCCTCTGTTATGGGAATCATCACTTCTGTTTATCTCTTTCGCCTTCCAGATCTCATTCAACTGCTTCTTATTGGTAGAGTTAAAATTGAAACAATGAGGAGAGAAGAGAAATTAAGTCTATTAAGAGAAAAATAGAAACCACTCTTTTCTACTCATGTCCTAGATAGAAATTTAATACAGGGAAATGGTAGTTTGAAATCTAAAACAGAGGAGAAGGGAAGGTCTGGGAAGAATTAATGATTTGGGGAAATTCTTAATTTGCAGAACTACAAGGAAACTTCTGACAGTATTCTCAACTCCTTGTAGCTCCAGACAGAAAGCTGTAGGGAAATAGCAGAAGAGGTACACACATTCCTATCTGTCAAAACCCATGCTTACGCCCCAGGCTGCTGAGTGGGAAATAATGGTTTTTCCTCTTTCTCTCAAATTGGCTTTTCTTCGGTGCCTTTCAGAATTTTTCCCTGGCAAAAACTCAACCAGAAACTTGCTGGCAATGTTTTCTGTCCTTAAGACAGTAGGGCATGCCAGGTTGCCAAAGGTGATTCTACTCAGTTTATATATGATTTTATTCCTTTGTATACCACCCACATCCCATCCCTCAAGTCTACTCCTTAAATAGGTCTCAAATTTATTCACTCATCTCCACACATCTACAAATATTATCGAAATATAAGCCAACAATCACACATGGACTATTGAAAAAAAAAATATATATATATATGTATATATATCTTGCACCCGAAACTATGGGCATCTAATTCTAATCTTTATTTTTTATTTTGAAACAGTATCTTGCTAAATTACTCCCTAAGTTGATGATTTTTGCCTTGAATTTATTATCCTCCAGCCTCAGCCTCCTGAATCTCAGGAATTATAAAAGTATGCTACTACACCCTGCTTGCAAGGATTTTTAACTAGTCCTTAAATACTTCTAATAGTGGATTCATCTTCCTCAAATTTGTTCAACTGCCATTGTGATTATTTTAAAGTGATTATTGCAGTATGTCATGCCCCAACCTAAACTACCTTATGCTTTCATACGCATTCAAGTAAAATTAAACTTAAAAATAGTGTCAGACATTAAGAAAAAATTACATGTACTAAATATTTGCTATGTGTAAGGAATATACTAAGAACTTCCTATTTGGTCTCTGATTAAAGCATTAGAAGTACCAATGGGAGGTGAATTTATTTATCATCTCCCTTTTATCCAGGAGAAAATGAAATGAAGGTGAACAACTTATTGACAGCTGCTTGACACGCTTTATGAAAACTAGTAATGGCCTGTGCTGCATTTCTAAACTGGCTATTGTTCATTTTTCCAGCATCATTCTCCTCCTCACAATGTCCAGACACAATAGTCTCTTCTAATTTATTTGCATGCACTGACACACATCTATGTGTTCCCTTTCATATATTATTTCACCACTGCAAAATCATTGTCATATGATTTATTTTTCAAGTCATGAAAAAAATCTCCCGAAAGAAGTCTTTTAAACCATTCTATTTAAAGCATGGATTTTACTGTTATTTTAATATATCCTTTCTTGGAAAAAAATGATAGGAAATAAATATTCCATAGCACATGTCATATCTTTAATCATACTTTTCTTTTGTTAACATACTTATTTCTGATTCCTTGGATAAATGCTCTAAGTCACAGAGGGCCTGGTTTATAGGCTTTAGCAATTAGCAACTTTGTACCCCAACCTGTGGAACAAAGTCACTCAATACTTATTGGTTAATAATCAAATTAAATTCTTAGCTGCTCAAGTACAGAGGTCATCCAAAATTTACCAAAGCAATTATAAAGTCTTTCTTAGCTTTATATTGATATCCTGAATTTTGCACCTCAATTCTTCCAAAAAAGGTCCTTCTACATTATTTTACTATATTGTGTGTATATACAAATATGTAACAATGAAGCCCACATTTATGTATAATTATAATGTTCCAATAAAAAATCAAAAATAGATAAAATACATAAATACTTGTAAAAACAAACAAACAAGCAAACAAACAAAAACAGAAAAAGTTCTTCTCTAGAATGGGTAGGTTTGCCTATTTTCTAAGTTACCTCAGATTTAACCCACACATGATACTCTTCACCCATGTTCAATTCCCAGATTGTGGAAATAGGCTTAATTTGTTTTATTCAGTGCTCAAACATGGTGGGAAGGACCAGGCTTGGGTTGTCCAATATAACAGTTATAAGAATCATATGAGTACTGAGCACTTGAGTTAAGGGTAGTATGGACTGAGATGTTATATAAGTAAAAAATTCAGGATTTAAAAGTCATAATGTGAAAATAGAACAATATATTAATGTTGTGATAATTTTATGATTGCATTGTTTAAATGATAATACACTGGATATATTGGGTAAATTATCTGTTTTGAAATTAATTTTACATATTAAAATATGGCTAAATTTAAATTTGCCTGAGAACCTTATATTTCAGTCTTGTCATGTAATACTGTTAATCAGTGGTGGACCAGCATACCCCAAAGTTTATCAGTTCTGTTTGTTTCTGTCTTTGATTTATGTCTCCTGAGCTCAGACATTTGCGGAAGTCAGGAACCTGAAGCAAGTGATCCCCAAGCCGAGCACAGCTCAATCTGATCTGTGACTTTGAACAAACCATATGTGCCCTTAAGAATTATCAGGCATGCCACAACTTAACCCCATACAGTTTGCCATTGTTATTGTTTATTTCTTTTAGACACCAAGAGTCAGCATTTACTCTCTTGTTAAATGAATTCTCATGGTTGGAAATAATAATGGTGTCCTATGTATCATATTTTGGAGCTAAGACAGATGCAACCATAAGTTCACCAGTGTTTTAGTCAGCCTTGACTGTGACTTAAAGAACCAACAAGAACAGTTTTAGAAGAGGAGAAGCTTATTTACAGGACTTAAGGTTTCAGAGGTTTCAATCCATAGACACCCAGCTCCATTGTTCAGGACTTGAAGTGAGGCAGAACATAATTGCAGAAGACTGTGGCAGAGGGAAGCAGCTCACATGATGATCAGAAAACAGAAAGAGAGAGAGAGAGAGAGAGAGAGAGAGAGAGAGAGAGGAAAACTCTACTCACTAGATACAAAATATATACCCCGTAGCTATGGCCCCAATTAACCACTTCTTCTAGCCATGCCGTATCTCCCTATCTGCCTTCAGTTCCCACTCAATTAATCCTATAGGATTAATTCACTCATTGAGTTGGGGTTCTCATATTTCAATCATTTCTTCATTGAACCTTCTTATACTGTCTCACATATGATCTTTTGGGGAACACCTCACATCCAAACCATAGCAACATGGATAATAGGACAATACCTTGACTGATGTAGCTTAATAGTACTTTATCTCAATGTAGAGGTATGTAACTGGTTTTCTTATAGTCACTTCTCTGCCCATAGGTTTTACTGTTGTTTTGTTTTAAACCAGGATACTATGATTAGTATACAGCCATTTTTTTTTTGGTAATTTTTAGACAAATCACCTTTCAAATTCAAACTGAAAAATTGATCTTTACATTTTGACCCTAGAAGAATCATTCTAAGTTTTTATCAAAAATAAATAAATAAATAAACAAAGAAACAAACAAACCTATATGGAAAATATATGAGCATATATAAAGGATGTATAGTGAAATTATTTCCAAGTTTCATGCTGGGTAATATTCTTAGTTTTATCTATGTAGATGGTGTTCTGCCTTGATTTTATTTTTACACTTGTTAAAGTACTGCACGTGTTCATCACAATCAACAGATACTGACTAAAATCTGATCAGTATAACTGTGCAATTGTTCACATAGATTCATACTTCAGTTTTCCATTTTTTTTCTTTCTGTTTGTGATGATTAATTTTATGTGGCAACTTGGCTAGGCTATGATACCCAGCTCCGGTAAACACTAGTTTCGATGATGATGTGAGAGTACTTTTATAAGATGTTATTAATATTTAAATTAGTAGACTTAGAATAAAGCAGGTTACCTTATATTAAATGTCAATGGATGTAAAAAGAAAGACTAGAGTTTCTTGAAAAAGGACTCAAACTAGGGGCTGGATTTATAGCTCAGTGCTAGAGAGCTTGACTCATAGGTGTGAGGCACTGGATTTGATTCCTAGCACAACATATAAATAAGCAAATAAAATAAAGGTCCATCAACAACTAAAAAAAATATATTTAAAAAAAAAGACTCAAGACTATATCTCTTACCTCCAAGCAGATGACTTGTACTACAGATTTTGGGCTTGTCAGTGTCCAATCAACTATGTGAGTCAATTTCTTAAAATAAATCTTTCTCTCTCCCCTTTCTTTCTCAAATATGAATGTTACAATATTAGTCCTGTTTTTTTTCTGCTCTAACCCACTATTTTTCTACTCTAACCTACTATTCTTTGTAATCTTTATAATTTCAGGTGTATTTCTTAGCTCCTTGGAGAGGAAAACAAATTTTAGACAATTTCTTCCAGAATTACAATAAGGTATAATGACAGAATTTTCAAAATCATATTTAAATTGTAAAACTATCATTCCAACTGTAACACACACAAAAAAATGTGCTGCATTTATATGAAGGAATCTAACAGTTTTTAGGGAAAATTTTTTGATAGTTTTAAATCAGGAAAACTCTGTGGCAATGAGATCTCTCTATCTCCTGCTTAATATGGAAAACAGTTATTTGTGGTGGCACATTTCAAACTGTGATCACAAGATGGGTGGTGAGAGCTGATGGGCTATCTATAGCACTATTGAGATCCACAATGAAAATAAGATTTGTTTGGAGAAGAAGATGTGATGAAAGATGGAGGAGGATTAACAGGAAATTGAGAGGCAACAGTGATAGGAGGACTAGGAAGTAGATAGGTCAAATTCCTGCTACAAACCTAGTACCAGGGCTTGAGTGATAGCCAGCAGATGCTCTGTGGGAGACTCCAGGAAAGAACACTGTGAGGCAGGAGCTGGGCACACTGATATTCTGGCAGGAGTTAGGTACCAAGGATGTGAAGGAAGAAGCATCTGTGAACAGCTTGGTAATAGAGTTGATTCTTCAATGTCAAAAGGAGACTGTGGACTCCTTATAAACATAACTTCTCCAATGGATAGGTCCTCATCATGAATCACATGGGTGTGAGTCCAAAGTAGGTGTTAAACAAATATTGGGTGAATGAATAAATCAATGATGCTACTATGAGTTTTGTTCTGTTAACTAAAAATCACGTGCAGCTCACTGATGCTTTAAGGTTCTCTATACATTTCGGTAAGTAGTGCCATTGTACATAACGCTGAAGGGATTTGAATGTGGCCTGATTTTGGAAACCCTCTGAAAGGAGTATCCAGTGTGCACAGTACAGGATGTTGGATATTCATATTTAAACTGAGACTTCTATTTAAAATTCTAAGTGTGTTACAGGCATAACAGGAAATCAATGAAAATTTCCTGAATTATTTAGTATGGTTAGAGGATTCCTCATACTTTGGTAAAGTATGGATATTGAAATGCTTTACTTTAATAGATTTTCATATCTGCAGTGAAATGCAAAAATGTCTCAGTTAAAGAATGGAATCAATACTTATAAATTTATTAAATTAAAATCCTTTATGGAATGTGTTTCTAGTTTGGCTCTGGAATGTTCCCCCAAAGGCTCAAGGGATTTGCTCTCAATGCAACAGTGTTGAAGGTGGGGCTTTGGGAACATGGTTGGTTTATGAGAGATCTGACTCAATAGATCAATAGATCTATCTATTGATAGATTCATATTGAATGATGGAGTATAATTGGAGGAACCAAATCACTGGGGGCATCTCCTGAAAGGTTGCTCCTTTACTCCCAGCCTCTTCTTCCCCTCCCCTCTTTCTGCTTCCTGGTTACCATGAGGTATCTTTCCTCCACCAAATCCCTTACACCCTGATGTTCTGCTTCACCACAAGACCAGTGAAATGGATCCCGATGATGACCATGGATTGAAACCTCTGAGACCATAAACCAAAATAAATTTTTCCTTCTTTAAGGTGTTTTTCTCAGGTGTTTTGTCACAGTGACCAAAGTTGACTAACCACATGGGAACAACAACTTTAATTATATAAAATGTGTATCATAAACTTCAAAGTTCAAAAACACATTTCTTATCTTCAATAAAGCACTTTAATATGATGGAAGCTGGGGCACACTGTGGAATCTCATCACCTGAACTTGAAACCAGCTCAATGATTCCCATCTGTGTGACCTTAAGCAAGTCTGAGCTTCCCTATACCTGTGTTGTCTCAGAGGTAGGATGGAGCTAGTAATGACACCTACCATCAGTTAATGAGTTAAAGTATGTAAAGTAATTTAGATAGATCCTGGTGCATTACAGTATTTTCAAAGCATCAGTTGATTTAACCTTAAAAATAAATTATGCTGAAATGCACCTATGTTATTGCTCTATTCATGTGTGTTATGTGATTGCATGTAAAGACTACACATTCCAAATTCATCCAGTAAGGGGAATTAGTCCATAAATATGTTCAGTTATAATTTATTTAAAATAGTAACTTATGGAAATTTAGTAGATCGGAGGACATATTCAGTTTTAATCACGTCTAACATTTCCAAAAATGAGTAAGGCATTAAAATAATATCGATATTGATATTATGCAATTAAATAGGTTGAAGGGATTAGTGAACTGGGGGTGTAACATTATTCCTTGTTTTTCACATCCTAGACCTATTTTGTTCAGTTACATTGAATATCTATTAGAAAGCCTTTTTAAGAACTTCAGTTTGTATTTAAAACGTCAACAAAAAGGACAACAACATAACTTTTAAAAATGTGTTTCCTGCTTCATATGAAACTTTAATTTAATTCAGCTTTGAAAATATTGTCTAAACAGGGACAAATCCCTTTCCACTGAACATGATAAATTCTGGTAGTGTTATTCAAGAATTTCTAATAAAAACTAGTGAATAATTTAAGATACAAACACTGCCAACTTGCAATTATTGTCCTTTGTCTCAGACTTATTTGCCAAGATACTGAAAGGGTTGAAAAGCTTCAACTGTGCCAAAGTGTTACGAATTCAAGAAACAACAATAATTATTATTTCTTTTCAATCATGAGAAATATAAAGACAAACAGGACCAACAAATTAAGTTAGAATTTAGGAATTTTTGTGTTGAAGGATAATAAGAGTCAAGATGCCTTGATATTGAAATTTTTGAGGTGAGTGCAATAAAATAATACAGAATTACATGCTTTGGTAAAAGACATGAGAAACCAGGTAAGCAGAATGGGGTGTATTTATTTTTGCATGTTAATGCCCTTTGTAGATTTTGAAGTCCCTGTTATCCCCCACATTTTTCTATCTGCTTCAAGTTTTTTTCTGCAAAGTTAAGCAGCTTCATTTCTCCAATCATTCCTCCTCATATACCCTCATTCTGGCTCTCTGAATGAACCACAATCACCTTTCTAAGATCTGTGGTGCAAAACTCAACATATAATCTAAGTGCATTGAGTGGGTAGAAAAAATACTGTAGGCTTCTGTTGTGGTTTAGATGTGAGGCGTCCCCCAATAGCCCTTGTGTGAGACAATGCAAGAAGGTTTAGAACTGAAATGGTTGGGTTAGGAGAACTTCAAACTAATCAGTGAGTTAATACTAATAGGGATTAACTGGATGGTAACTGTAGACTGGTAGGTTTTGGGTGGAGGAAGTGGGTCACTGGAAGCGTCCGTGGAGAGTAATATATACTTTGTCCTTGTTGAGTGGAGCTCTCTCTCTCTGATGTGATGTCTTGAGCTGCTTTCCTAAGCCACACTCTTCCCCAACGATGTTCTGCCTCTCCTTGAGCCCCAAAGAATGAAGCCAGCTGTCAATGGACTAAGATCCAAAACCTTGAGCCCCAAGTGAACTTTTTCTCCTTTAAAATTATTCTTGTTAGTTCTTTTAATCACAGGAGCAAAATAAACCAAACTCAGAAGATCAAGCATTGTATATTTTCACTCACTATGGAAGCTACAGGAAAAGAAAGGAGGGGGTAATGAATCCCACGAAAATCAGAGAGATCAGTAGAATAGAAGAAAGGGCCAAGGGCTAGGGAGAGAAAGGGACGTGCAGGCGAGTTATATTGAACAAATTCTATTGTGATATTGTCTGCATGCACAAACATGGAACAACAGATCCCACCGTTATGCACAATTTAAGACACTCATGAAAAAATGTAGAAAATTTAAAAAAAATTTAGAAGTGCCTTATGGTGAACATGTCATTAGAAAATGACAAAGCAAATATCTTTACAAGTTTTAGGCACAAAATTGAGTTGAGTATAGAAAGACAACACATATATGTATCTTTGATATACGAGATTATATCTTGGTGATCTCATTTTGTTACTTTTCTTCTATTAAACTATATTCTGGTTTATAATTTATACTTCATTGAGCTCTTCTTCTGGGAGATAATATAATGCATTAAATTAAGAAAATATCCCATTCCAAAGTAATCTTCTATATAATAAAGATACTTTGTATTTTATTTCAATATGCCAGTCCTTGTGCTTTTTTAACACTATGTACTTGGTTAAAAAAAATAAATTAAACTGTATGAATCTATAGCATACATGAATTAGGATTAGGCTGAGAAATGCAAGGGACCAAACTTTTCTTTGGATGTTTTGATATCCATTTGATCCTAAGAATATGAAATAAATCTATGTATGTATGTATGTATGTATTTAAGTGTGTTGGGGAGATGTGCTAGGTATTCAACCCAAGGGCACCTTACCATTGAGTTAAATCCCCAGTCCTCTTTCATTTATGATTTATATTGAGACAGGGTCTCACTATATTGCCCAGGCTGACCTCTAACTTGCAATATTCCTGCCTCAAGTAGCTGGGATTCCCAAGTAGCTGGGATTACAGGTGTGCACCATCATGTCTGAACAAACAGTATAAAATTCATAAATTCAGAGAGTTCTTTTTGTCTCCTTCTGTGCCAAGCTTCCTCCTATACTAAGTTTATGAATTAACTTTTCATGCATTCCCACTGTGTCTTTTTGAGCTAAATTCAATGTGTGTGTGTGTGTGTGTGTGTGTGTGTGTGTGTGTAAGAGGGAGAGAGAACCTTCTTTGCTAACTTAAATAAGGAGACATATTCATGACATTCCATTTCTTTTCTAGCTTGGATAACTGCATTCCATGACAAAAGGAGACTGACAGCATTTGTCTCTGACAGTAAGGCTAACATAATGCATCTGATGTTCTGCTGGCCATGGCACCAATATTTCAATTTATTAATTCATGGTAAAAGAGTATAATCCAAATCCTTGGATAGAAGTTTTATCTTGACTTCATTACTTATTTCCTTCTTTATCTGACATATTATTTTTTTCCTCCTCCAAATCAACAAAATTCTTTTGCTAATTGTAAGAAAATTACTAGGTAATTACTAATACTCCTCAAAACACATAATTATTGCATCCCACATAGTAAACAAATGGGAAGTTGAAGAAATGTTTACATACTAGTAAAATTTTGTGTAATTTTTATTTATTGAGTTTATTATTGATAAGACAAGTTTAATGTTACAAATCAGGATAAATACTTCTGAACAATGAAATTTTACATTGACATACATTTCCTCATATTGTAAGTCTGATTCCAGAAAAAGTATATTCTACCTCTTAAAGATCCAATTTCTCCATATAAATATTGTCTAGAAAAACAAGGGGAAAACAGTTTAAAAATGTTACCTTCAAATGTATAAGTCAGTTTTAGTGTGTTTGAAACCTGCCAGGTAATTGCTCTGTGGTTTGCTGAGTGAGCCTAAGGCCAGGGCATCTGTGCCAAATCCTCTGAGTCTCATACGATGAGTAAGAAATTGCCATACTGGGCATTCTAGGTGATCTGTTGTAGTATACATATTTTGGTGTTTTGTTTTACTCTGCCTTTTTTGTTAATTTCAATATCATTTTGAATTTAACTGATAATTGATGATAATTCACATTATCTTCCTGTTAAGTGTGGCAATAACATATAATGGGAGAAGAAAATATTTCCACAGGAAACCTAATCAGGCTGTGCTGTACCATTGTGGCTGTCTTCAAGATACCCCTGTGTCCTTACTAATGATCTTTTTAGGATTTCCACCCATACACTCACACATACTGTTTCAAGCCTTCTTCTCCTAGCTTTAAAATCTCACAGATACAAAGGACAGATGATAGGATACAACTTATGTTCAAAGCCCTGCAATTCTTTCACCTAGAATCACTGTATTGAATTTATAAATTTATCTCCTTTGCTTTGGAAAATGCCCCTAGAAAGACAATAGTGGGATTTTTTAAACACATGTACACAAAAAAAATATAAATATAAATAGATTATAAATGAAGAGAAGGGCAACACAATATCAAAATGTAGAAAGTATAATTGACAGAAAACACAGAAAGTGGAATCCTGAACTAATAGTGGAGAAGGTCAAGGTGCAACCTTACTCTTGCATTGAAAGGTTCCAAAGCTCCGGAACAGGCGCCTTGGGTATACCCTTACCAAAGTGTGACAAGATCAGAAAGTGAAGCAGGGGTCTACCAAAAAGTATTCATCGCCTCCTGTTCCCTGTGCCCTTCCGTTCCCAGAAATCAGTTCCCTCCCATCTGAGAGCTGAAGGTTTTCTCTAGAGAAGGAGAAAAACAGTGTCTGGATTGGAAGCTGCGTGGGGGATGTGAAAGAAATGAGTCCACACTGCGCACACTGGTCGGTGAGAGCTGTGCGCTGGGTTCACCGAAGGACTCAGCCTGCGGAAGGAAAGGGCATAGGTAGGTTCTTCGCCAGGGGATTCCGCATCGTGTCACCCAGGGCTGTTGTGCACCTTGCGCACCTCATTTCCAGGCCACAGCCCGTGGTGCGTAATGCTGCCGTCGTTCTAGAAACTACCTGCCAATGGTGGCAACCAGATTTCATTCCCCATGTTTCCCCCCAAAACTGTTAAACACTGAGTTCCAGACCTGTAAACCTAGGCAGAGAAATGGAAGGGTATCTTTTGTGGCAAACTTTTCATTAAAACAAAAGCCAAATGGGGGATAACAAGTTTATGTTAATTATACACATGTATACATGTTATATATTATTATGCATACATTATATATATATATATATATATATATATATATATATATATATATATATATGATTTTTAAGGAAACAACTATATATATTATATAGATATAGATATATAGAACATAAGGAATGACTAAGAATTACTTAGGCATAAATTGACAACATTAATATTGTTTATTCTTGGACTTTCCAGAGACCACCATCAGCAGCATATTACAGATTTGATTTATACTGTGTTTTAGTTCCACTTCATGTATTCTGTAGATTTATCCTACTCTTTTAACAGTTATTTGTATCTTATTACCCCCAAACTAAGAAGAAAAGTCTTATGGAAAACATACATGAATAAAAATGATGGTATTGTCTGATTATGAAGATGGTTTACAATTCGTAATGTGTAAAATACTTAGGATTGTGTAAATTCATATTGTATGAAGTTATGCATAGTTGTTTATTTCCTTAAATATAGCCAATAAGTTTTCCAGTCATGATGAAGACTGAGTTATTCATTAATGATAGAATGGCTAAGTATATGAGAATCAGAAACAAATTTAAGAGAAAACTAACTATACTCTGTGGAAATAGCAAAGTGAGAATGAAAAGATAATTGGTGAAAAAGAAATTTTCATAAGATATATGTTTTTATATACTTTTTTAAGAGTTCTGTCTTCATGTGACTTAAAGCTCCCCCAAACTCTTCCCCAAACACTACACTTTTCCTATATGGAGAGAAGAAAGGAAATCTGCATTTAATGGAAACGGTTTCTCCAATTTAACAGTTAAATCGAGGCACTGTTTTTTCCATAAACTGTGCTGAGAAGCAGTACTTATGGTCCACTGAAAACTGGAGAACAGTGTTCTCTTCTCCAGTGTGTGCCTTCAACAAGAGTCCATTGTACCCTTGTATTTTTTTTTTCAAAAGTATTATGCCAGCTGCGTTTTGGTCATTATCAAGTTAAAGTAAATAATTAAGTAAAAAAAATAGAAAGCTTATATTTCTAAGAACTATCTGTATGCTTAAGAATGACTCAATAAATGTGAGCCTTCAGAAATTCTCCGGTAAAATAGGATGTGGGGAATGCTATGATCTGAATGTTTATATCTCCCCCAAACCTGTGTGTTGAAATCCTGACCCTGGAGGTGACAGCATTAGGTGGAGGTGTTAGGAGTGGAGTCATGAGAGACGCCTAAGAGGGCTGCCTTCTACCAAGCAAGGGCACAGTCAAAAGGCGCCATCTAATGAACCAGTACATGAGCAATTGCAGAACACGGAATCTGCTGGTGCTTACGTCCTGAACTTCCCAACATCCAGAACCATAAGAAGCAAGTTCCAGTTGTGTGTGTAATCTACACAGCTTATGTGTTGACCCTGTAGTTAGTGTTATATTTCATGGTATTTGTTTATGGTATTCTGTTACAGCAGATTGGATGCACTGAGATAGATAATAGTAATATTTTGATGTGGGTATGTTTAGAGAATTGGATAAAAAAAATCTATATTTTACATAGTTCCAGGTGGTTTTTTTTTTGTTGTTGTTGTTGTTGTTAACTGTGATCTGAAAATTTGTCTTTACTCTTCCAAGAGAGGGATTCTGTATTCACATAATTTTTTATTACACTATGTTGTTAAAATTGGTCAGTTTTATTATTAGTTATTGGTAGTCTCTTTCTGTACCTCATTTATAATTAACTGAATCAAGTGTGTCTGTACAGGAATAAACCTAGTGTATATAGCCGTCAGTACTATCAAGTCTTCAGGCATCTGCTGTAGGTATTGAAACATATGTCCCACAGATGAGGGGAATACTGTATTCCACACATTGAATGAAGATCTTTGAAGTGCATTGTATCGATGCATGCATTTTTTTTTTCTCTCAATTTGGCTGTTTCTCAGGAGACTCACATTTTTTCCTGATTGATCTCTTCTAAGAGTCATAAACAAACAATAAAAAACAATCCAGAAGATTCTTTGAGGGTTCATAAAGACAGAAACATTAGACAGACAGAGTAACAACTGTGCTTTTGAGGGTGGCCATTTATCAGACAAAAAGGTTTATTCTGGCCCTGTGTCAGAGAGAATGGTGCCTAAATGCCAGAAAATATCAGTCTTCAAGACAGCCAAACAAAATACACCAATGAGACTGCTGTTTGCCTGTCACTTGACAGTGTCACGGTACCCCACTGTTATTTCTACTAACAGAAAATACATTGACAGAACACATCTCACCAAGACACGGAAACAGCAAGGAATGGAACAGAGCAACTCAGAGGAAAAGCTCCTTATCAACATGGTGGGTGGGTGCTGGGGTGGAGACACTGCCCCATGGCTAGAGGCTGGTGACTTCAGTTCTGAGCATCCTGCTGCATGGTGTTTCCTCTGTGAGAGGAGATAATGCTTGAAGATTAAAGAATGTTCACCTGAAGTATTTTATAATGTATTGTAGAATATTTGGAATCCCAAATAAACCAAATGATATTCAATGAAAAAAAAAGGCACAGAGTTACTGAGTTCTACTGATGGAAAATAGTGTTCTCATGCATTTATTTTATCTGTATATGATGTTACATATAGGCAGTCACCAATATTTCAATGTCCAGAATGAGGTTATTTTCTCATAGGGTGTCAACAACTTAAAAGAGATGTATGTGTATGTGCTCATTTATTTTGTGTTTATTTCTGCATTAGGTGGACTCTTCTTGGCTTTATTTTACTGTAAGGCAGGATTTTTCCTCCTTTGCTATAGAAAGTGATACACTTAGTCATAGTGGTGATACGGCCAGGTATCATTTTTCTTTTACAATTACTTCTAGATAGTCTTCAGTGACCAAGGTAGAATATAACCGATTTTCAAATGTGAAAGAATTTATGAATTTCAATGCCTACAAAAGTCTAATTAAAATTCTCAATTTTACAATTTTAAAACAATTATTTAACTTTATACTTACATAGTTTTTACTCTTGTTAAAACATTGTATCAGAATCAAAATAACCACTCAGGCTGGGGATGTAGCTCAGTGGTAAATTATTTGCCTAGTATATGCAAGACTCTAAATTCAATCCCCACACCTAGAGAAAAGATAACTTAATTGCTTGATGCTAGCAAGAACATATATTTAAAACAAAAATTAAAATATTTTAACTATAATAAATGTCAATCAATTAGCTATTTTTAATGTCTTCCTTTTTAAAGAATATTCCATTAACTATAATACCAACATAATGTACTCTAAGGTCATTCGTAATAATTGTTTCCTCAGTATGCTTGTTTTACATACCTGATAGAAAGATTATTTAGCTTAACATTCTCTTTCAGATTTATATAAAAGATATAAAAGATTATAAAACCCTACTGTATATAGTATAACTTGTTGTCTTTACATTTTCCTTCTTACAAACTTTTATTAGATGAAATTTTTTATTGGATTTGTTTTGTTTTTCATTACCCCTTGGTTATATTGCTTGTTCCTTTGTGGTGTATGTATCTTCTTACACAAAAGACAGATGTCATAAATTCTTGCTCATCTTAGTGTTTACAGTTTACCTATCCTGGAGAGCAAGGTGACTAAGTCAGCACTTGTCACTTTGAACCACATATCCTGATTGCTTTTTAGAGCTGTGAAGCATTCAAAAATAACCATTCTCTAGATGGTTTAACATCAGTCCCTTACCGATAGACACTTAGGTTTTTTTTCAGTCATTTATTATTAAAAATAACAGAGTAAATTATTTTGTACAAATGTCCTACTGTTTTATAACTGTATAATTAATTCTTAGTTTACCATGAGGTAGATTTATAAGTCAAAGTGTAGTACTTATTTTTTCTAGATATTATAATATTTAGCATGGTAAAGGCTGTGTCACTTTGTTGTCTCATTACAATTTAGGAATAATCCTTTTTTTACTATATCAGTCTATCTTCAAACTTCAATATCTTTTTTTTCTTTCCAATGTGTATATCTATGCTATTTTGTTTTAGGTTTATTTGTTTTCTGTTATCATTTGAAAACAAACACTAGAATTTCTTAGATCTTTTTTCCATAATTAAATCCAATTTAATTAAATTAATTTTATTTATCCATATTAACTGTACAAATCAATGGAAGTCATTGTGATATTTATCCCATCCATCCATGCTTAGTCTCTCTTTGTTCTTGGCCCACGTCTCCCCCACTGTACACTTACAGATTCTTAGTAATCATGTTTCTGAGACAATCAAGGATCACAATAAAGGGACACATGCTGGGACAATGAAATAAACTCCTAGAACAGTAAATTCTTACCCTCCCAGCACAGCACGTTGTTTCTCTACCCTTTTGCTATTTTTATCAAGACCCATCATCTGTCACTGATAAAACTCGCAGAAGCAGAATGCTTGCAAAAGATGAAATTTTTACTGGTGAAATCCTCAATAAGTCCTCTAAAGTCACTTGTTCTCAGCTTAAAAATCACGAATTTGGAGGTCACACAGCTAACCCTAACCCTAACCCTAACCCTAACCCTAACCCTATTCATATTCTCTTATCATTCTAGATAGTACCTCAGATCTGTGAATTGTGGAAAACAGGTGCCTAGGTTACTTTTCAAGGATTTGAAGTACATTTTTGCTACAAATGCTGATTTTTCACTTATTTCTGTGGACGTTTGATGGGGGACTGGAATAAGATGAAAGGCACAGAATCTCTGTCTTCAGATGATGTCTGACCCCTTTGCTCTTTACTTTGGGTTGAGGTTCTGTAGTTGTCTGATGTGCTGATTGCCAATGGGAGCTTGTATGCGTTTTCCTCTGTCTCTTCTTGGGCTTTATCAGCAGTGATGGCAGCCCAAGCACCCAAAGTCCTTCTACCCTATCACATGACCCAGAATGAGTCATATAGATAGGATATGTGCACACATTAATGGATTAAGCTGCAAGAATATCTCAGCAGGTCCTGGGGCAAGTTGACCATAACAGGCTGGTGGTATGAACCTTGTGCAAGGGAAAACATCTCCTGGAACCATGACCCTGGAAAATGACCAAACTCTAGCCCACCCCAGCAAATCAAAAAAGCTTGTATCTCCCTTTGTTTGGGGACCATATGGTTCCTTAACTAGTGCTGTGTCCCATCTGTGAAGACTCACTTATTGCCTTTTGGCTAAAGCTCCAATACAACTCTTGCCCGAATGTTCCCACTCACTTGACTCAATTTTTTTTTTTCTTTCTAACATTACTGAATCAAAAGTCCCAATCTCCAGTGTCACACGGACTCTTGGTTCAGGTTCTGCTTGTTTGTTTCTTTTCACAGATGGAAGAGAACATGTGATACCTATCTTTTATGTGTCTGGCTTACTTCGATTACATTATGGCAATGTATTTTTATTTTTAACTGAGAAATAGTAATTGACTGTATCTGTATCACACAATGTTATGTTTTAATATATGTATAACTTGAGACATTTTTATATCAAGCTAAATAAAATATTCATCCCATCCCATATTTTCTGTAGTGATAATATATTGAATTACTCTTTTATAAATTTTTAAATATATAATAAATTATTATTAACTATTGTCAGCATACTGTATAATAGATCTCAAAACCTAACTCTTCATTTCTAACTAAATTTTTGTATCCTTTGATCAATATCTCACTATTCTCCATGACAACCAACACCAATCTTGGCTTCAGGTAACCACTATCATATGCTCAGCTTTTGTAAGTTTTACTTTTTAGATTCTAAACGTGAGTTTTTGCAATATTTGACACTATATGCCTGGCTTATTTCACTTGGCATATGGTCTTCCAGGTTGATCCATGATGTCACAAAAGACAGGTTTTCTCTCTTTGTGAAGATTGAATGGTATTCCATTGTGCATCTCCAAGGTTTTGTTTATCCATTTATATGCCAATGAACGTTTGAGATGCACCCATATCTGGATTATTGTGAATGAGATTACAGAGAACATGGGAGTGCAGATGTTTCCTCAAAATACAATAATTCCTCCTTAGATACTTTTGCTTTCTGAAATTTCATTGCCTTCAGTCAACCATGAACTAAAAAATATTAAATGGAAACAAAGTAATGATTTTTAACTTTAAAATTGTTTAGCATTTGTATAGATAAACTGGAAAAAAAAGCAGAATACTCCCCTTAATTGGTGGGTTTAATCCAATCAGCTGAAGGGCTTCACAGAACGAAGACAAAACTCCACCAAGGACTTCTGCCAACGACTGCCTGTGGAGGCAAGCTGCAAGCTTGACTATTCCTTAGGCTTCTAGGTGACCCATCTACAACGCGTAATCTGCACTTGCCAACTTCATACTCATGTGAGCCACTTTCTTAAAAAAATCTCTCTATCTTTGATATTGATAGACATAGATACAGATATGAACATAGAACTATCTATCTATCTGTCTGTTTGTCTATCTATTTATCTACTCATCTTATTAGTTCTGCTTCTTTGAATAAACCCTGGCTAACACACCTTAAGAAAAATAATCTAGAAATTATTTGGCGAAGTATCATAATGCAGTTTGTGGGTTCTTATCTTAATGATTGTCTCTTTAACATAACCCAAGCTATTTTTCTACATGGTGATGAACTAATGTTAAGGATTATAGCTTGTGTTTATGTGTCTGTCTTTTCACATATGCACACATTTCAAGCTTGATGGTGTTATTGTTGTAAAATAAGAAGTAAGAGCAAGACAGCTGTAGAACTAGCCTATAAATCTTGCACAAAATGACCATATCATTGATCATGTTATTTTATGTAACATATGTATGTGTTAGGGCTGAACAGAATCATGTCAGTAAGGACTTAGCTCATTAGACTCTGGGATCTGACCATGCAACTTGGAAATCCATAAATAGTGTCAGTAGGAATGGGTTGGAACATTCAGGCCTTAGGTGACACTGCCAATTAGTCAGGCTTCTTCCAAAGAACCTCAGGCTTCTCCTCAGGTTTTTCAGCTGATTGAATCAGGCCTGATCAATTATCTACAAAAATATGTCTTACTTCTAGTCAGTTGATTATGTACTTTAATAACCTCTAAACAATTCCTTCACTGCAGCAGCATCTAGATTAGCATTTTTAGAAATAGGCGAGGATCACAAAGTAACCAATTTGACACAGAATCCCTCATATTCTACCCTTTGCCTTCTTGACACAAATGCACACCTCATGAAACTGCATGGCCTTCCCAAGAAAGGCAATAACCAAGCGATACTTTCATACAACAAGACAAAACTACCCCATGTACAACTGAAAGCATGCTAACTTCTTCTCTAGAAGAAAATTCTAGAGCCTTAGGTGATGCTCACCTTTTCTTCTGGATATTTTGAAATTTAAATAATGTAATGTCAGTTTATTATGATTAATACATTTTGTTAAATGATAAAGAAGAAAACAAACTCTCTCTATATACCTATGTAAATTCATATATATATTCATATGTATGTATATTTATGGAAGAAATTATAACTAGTACAATCCTTGTTTCTATACACAATCACATAGCCACAGCTGGCACATTCGTCCTCCTATGGAAAGGGGTACCTTCTAAGAACTGCAGTTAGGGCCCAAAACTTCAGATAGTACCTAAACCTGTATATATTATGTTTCTTACTACAGAGCAATGACCCTTTTCTGCAGTTTTGTTTTCCCATTTGTTCCTAGGGTCCAAACAAAGTTCAAAAATATTAAATGGAAAATTCCAGAAATAAGCAAGTCATTAATTTTAAACAACTTTTATCATAGCATATTTGTAATTGCTCTGTTGTATTTACAATGGTTAATCTCTTATTGTGCCTAATATGTAGTTTACATTTTTTCCTAGGTTTGTATGTATAGAAACAATACAGGACACATATGGTTGGCTATTACTTGCAGTTTTAGGCATGCACTGGGGGAAACGAGCACATTACCCATGGATCACGGAGGACTGTTGCACACACATGCACAGACTTGATTTCTTTTTCATGTTAATGCTTACATAATCTGGCACTTTGAGGTGTGACAGCAAAACCAGAAGGAATTTCTTTATTCTTCTTGAAATGTTAAAGGATAGAAGATTTGTTGTTGTCATAAATCTTAGCAGCCTCAAACCTAAGAATATTTGGTTCCTTATAAGTTGCCAACTTTCACCTTTTTACATAAAGGAAACACTTTGTAGCTTCCATTCGGCATATCTGAGTTGCCTACAGAACCCCTTCTTTGACCTTTCTGTTTCACAATATTAACATCATGAAGACTTGAAACACGTGTAATATGAAAAGACAGACACACAGACACAAGCTGTAATCTTTAATATCACATCATGACCATGTGGAAAGAAACCATGAGTATGTTAATGAGGCCATTAAGATAAGGAACCACAAAATGCGTTTTACTGCTTTACCAAATGATTTCCCAGTTTGTTTCTTCTGGGGTGTATTAGGTTTATTGAAAATAAATAGAACTAATAATATGAGTAGATAGACACATAGACAGACAGATCTACATCCATATCTGTACCTATGTCTATCCACATCACAGAGAGTGAGAGAGAAAGAGTGAGAGAGACCTGAAGGACGTGCTTCATGTGAGTGTGGAAGATGGCCAGTGCAGGTTAAGCAGGGGAGACTGGCAGTCTGGAAGTGCAGAAAAGAGTCTTGCTTACAGCTCAGCTTCAAAGGCAGTGTTCTGCTGGCAGAAGTCCTTCTTTGGTGGAGGTCAGTCCTTCAAAATATTGGAGGAAATCCACTTACATTAAGAATAGTAATCTGCTTTCCTCGAATCTGTTGATTTCAGTGTTAATCTTACCTATAAAGCACTGTTCCAGAAATCTCTAAAGTTCTGTCATATACCTGGGTGCCATGATGTAGTCAAGTTCACACAACATGTTAATCATCACATAAAGTAACATTGATTCTTCATTCACGCCACATCTCATGCTTGTAACTTGTAATTGTCAAGGCAATTATTTAAAAAAAAAAAACTATGAAAAAGAGAAGAAGGTTCTGAGTATTTGAGATGAGACATACTCTTAGATTTTTAATGATTGTTTAACCAGTACTCTCCCCACTTCTTTCAGACAGATGCGTTATATTTGATATGCTTATCTTTCATATATTTGTTTTTTTTTAGAGAGAGAGAGAGAGAGAGAGAGAGAAAGAGAGAGAATTTTTTAATATTTATTTTTTAGTTTTCGGCAGACACAACATCTTTTTTTGTATGTGGTGCTGAGGATCAAACCCGGGCCGCACGCATGCCCCGTGAGCGCACTACCGCTTGAGCCACATCCCCAGCCCATCTTTCATATATTCGCCTAATGAAAGTTAGCTAAAAGAATTAAAGTGGATGAAAACTTCTGAGATGTAAATTCATCTAGAAAAATTTAAAGAAATGATTAAAGTCTTTTTTTTTAGCATTTAACAAATGATGCTTTGTTTAAAAAATGAATTTTATTTTATGCCTAAGAAGGCAAGTTTAACAAAAACAGAATGCAATTATAAATAACAAGGGTTATTTTATTTAACTTACATCAACATTGATTAATAACAACAGAAAACTAAATCCATTAAAAGCAAAAGGTAAAATGAAAACAAAATCAGTATTTCTGGGCCATGATTTCAGCTGACCCGAGTGTGAGAAAGCACAGGCACATTTCCTATATTTTATGAAAGAACACACAACTCTAGGCTATTTTGAATGTTTTCTCAATGATAGTGCTATACACCTTATGGTCTAAATCATTTTAACAAAGAAATAGGTAATATGCATTCTCTGTAAATCAGATTTCCTTAAATATACTAACCAATAACTAATAATGGAGCTAAGTAGTATATGATGGTATGATAATCAAAAGAAAATTGGCTGTTATATTGTCCAGCCCCTCATGAAGTACATATATTTGCTCAAAAAATATTCTGCAAATGCCAAGCCAACCTCTCCTTAAAGATCTCAATGGTAATGAGAATAAAAAAAAATCCCAGAAAAATTTTAGTTTATTCATTTTTTAATAATTATTTTATATAGAAGCACTTTCTATACATTTTACCAATTAAATTTTATTCTTTTATTTAAGGTTTCACTCCTCAAATCTGATTTCTCTTACAACTGTATTCTACATTTTAAAGTTAATTGTCATATCCTCATAATTGTTCTCAGTAGGCAAATTCATTTCTTATACATAAGTTTTTGTTTTCTTCTGAATCTTATGCATACTAGTGGGGGCATGTTGTAGGTTAGTTAGTTGGTCATTTATTAAAAGTCAAATATTTATATTTCAACTTAGTATTCTAAGATGAACTCTCAATTGTGTTTCTGTCTTTCTCTCTGTCTCTGTACACATCTCTCTCTTTCTCTCTGTGTGTCATGGTTTAGATAGGAGATCTCCCCCAAACGTTTATGTGTGAAACAATGTAAGAAATTTTAGAGGTGAAATAATGAGGTTAGAAAAGCTACAACGTAATTAGTGGATGAATCCATTGATAGGATTAACTGGGTGACGACTGTAGGCAGGTAGAGGGTGGATGGAAGGTAGACCACTGGGCATGACTTTGGGGTTCATATTTTATCATTGGGGGGCAAGAGCTCTTTCTGCTTTCCTCTACCAAGCCCTTCTGCCTTGGTGACTCCTCTTGGGCCTAGAACAATGGAGTCAACCATCTATGGACTGAGACCTCTGAAAACATGAGGCCCAAACAAACTCCTTCTCCACCTTGTTCTTGTCAGATCTTTTGATCACAGCAACAAAAAAAAAAGTGAACTAGAACAATATCACATGTGTGTATTGCTTTATTTCTTCCTTTAAATATATTTTATTTGGATTTCCACATTCAGTATCTAGAAGCTGAGGTCACGAGATCACCTAAATTTACCTACCAGTTAAATGGTAAATGTGGCACAAAAAGAGACTGTAAAATATTAGTTATCATAAACTATTCTAATAGAAAGTTTTACCGCTGGTTTTTCTAGTTGAATGTGTAAGAGTGTCAATTCCTTTCCAGGGAAACTTAAGACAGATGCTGTATAACACTATACTTACCTCCTCAAAATTTCACCCTCACTTCACCTCCTGGCAACAAGGTAAATGTTTTGTTGTTGTTGTTGTTGTTTGTTTGTTTGTTTGTTTTGTTTTCAAATTTCTGTTGGCATGACTGAAGAAGCTGTGTATGAGATAGATTACAAATGGGAGCAACCATAGTAATAATTGACTAACATGAACAAGCATGGAGAGCATGTTTACAACTGGACTGGGATAGTTCTGGAGCAACATGGAGCAGACATGTAAAATAGATGAGGAATATTTATTGGTGTATGTAGAGGGACTCTCCTGTGTTTAAGGTTTGACTTTTTCTGAGGAACCAGGCAATAAAACACTGTTAAAATCACTCTGGAAGCTTAAAAATGTATGGCTTATCTTCAGTAAGTGAAGATGCAAAAACACCTTTATCAGTGTGAAGAAATTAGCAAACGAGTCATTGTGTAAAAGATTGCACAAAATGACTGTCCCTTGGAAAAGACAGTCACCATTTTATTCACTGAGCTGGATGAAAGTTTGCTGGTGAAATGCATACTGTCTATGTTCAGGTCTGTATAGCTTGTTGGGAGCCATGAATGAATCATTGCTTTGAACTTACCAAAGACAGAGGGGACACCTCCCCTTGTGAATTTCTCAAGTGCAAAGATGCCTGTCAAAAATCCCCAATGGATGGTGACATCCTACTTGAAGGGGATTCTGTGCTAGAATTTTCTAGATCATAGCCTTAAGTTCAATGGCCAACTGCCTGGAAATACAGTTATGGGTGTAAGGTGATAGGCTGTAATAGGGTTATTTTTCCCTCAACTTTGCCTTTGTTTATCCTAAAGAAGAATTCTCACAATTAAACCTTTTGCTGTTTAAACCTATATAATTAATATGCTGAGCTGGCTTGTGGTCAGTTTGCCTTCACCACAGGCAGGCTGAACTACTGAGTCCTAGCTATTTCCTATTTTTGTATCTGTCTGTCTTTTTTCCAATCCCCTGGACACCCACCACCCAGTTTAGGAAGCTGAGTGGACAGCCATGCAGGTATCAACAATAGCTCTTTTTTCAAGCCACAACTAATAGCAGGGAATAGGCTCCCTAATTTAAAAGGGGATGACAAAATTTAAAATGTGGAATGTCTTGTATTGTAGAGACAATGTGGATATTTCAGAGTGGAAAGACAATCAAAGGTCGATAAATCACATTATTCCAAGGGATAACATAGATAAGGATTTTCCTGGAATTAAAGATATTTCCCGAATAGCATTGCATAAGTATTTTACTTGCTAGAAAACTTGATATCTCTTTTGAATGTCTATAGCAGTATAGCAGAATTACTGCCATTCATATATATATATATTAAAATTAAATCTAAAATGAAGACAGAAGAGCAAATCTGATGCAGAAAATAAACATGTTCAATAGAATTTCTCTGCACTTTTTTAAGTGTAGATCTTGCAGACAGCAGGTGATTGTCCTTGTGAAGTTTAGGAAAATTGAAAGAATCTAGCGATGCGTATACAGGATGTTTGCTCTCAACTGCTGTGAAAAATACAGCAGGAAGACGAAAAAAAATAGACATGAAGATGAAAAAATGCAGACAGGATTCTCACAATGCACATTTTTAAAGACATGAAGAAACTTCATAACATTGAATTTGTCAATGATTTCTTGCACATAACATCAAAAACAAAGAAAGAAAAATATGTAAACTAGACTATATTAAACTTAAAACTTCTTGTGAATCAGATATGCAATCAAAGAATGAAAAGGTAATCCATTAAATGGGTGATATATTTATAAATCATGTATCAGGAAAGGAGTTGATACTCAGAATATAAGAAGAAATCCTAAAAGACAGCAATGAAAACAAAAATCCAGACCCCAATTAAGAATGTGAAAAGGACTTGATTACATGTTTCTCCAAAGAAAATACACAAATTAGTTGAGTGTGGCGACACATCTCAGTGACTCAGAATGCTGAGGCACGAGGATCACAAGTGTGAGGCTTGCCAATCAAATTAGTGAGATCCTCTCTCAAAAATTAAAATGTACGAGAGATGGATCAGTGGTACAGTGCCCCTGGGTTCAATGCATGGTACCACAAATAATAATAATAATAATAATAATAATAATAATAATAATAATTAAAAAAATAGAAAATATGAAAATTGTCAATCAGTAGATGATAAGATGTTCAGAAAGCATCTCTAATTATTAGAGATATTTAATTCAAAACCTGAATGAGAAGTCACCTCATAACTGAGGGGATGACTACTATCAAATATAAAAAAATATAGAAATAAAAAGTGCTATTGAGAATTGAAGGAAATTGGAAATTTTTTTGCAATGTTAGAGATAATAAAAATTTTTACATCTGCTATGGAAATTAGTAAGATTGCTCCTCAGAAACTTAAACATGGAATTACTGATTTAGAAATTCTACTTCTAGTGCATACCCAGAAGAACCAGAAGATGATTCTCAAAAAGATACTTGTTAATTCATATTATTGAAGCATTATTTACAACAGCCAAAAGATGAAAACAAACCAAGTTGTTCATCAGTGGATCAATAGATAACTAAAATATGATATATACACATATAAAAACTACATTCAACCTAAACAAGGAAGAAAACTTTGACAGATGCTACAATATAAGTTTACCTAGAGGACATTATGCCGAATAAAATAAACCATACAAAGAGATAATACTATATGATTCCACTTATATGAAATACCTAAAATACCAAATTCAACATGAAATATAACAGAATGGCACGTTCCAAAAAAGTCATGGAAAGGGAGGAAGCGAGTATATTATGTAATAAGGAGAGGTTCTCTTTTGCAAGATGAAAATACTGCAGATGGATAGTGGGGTGGTGGCCCAACAAATTGAATGTACCACTGAAGTGTGCATTTAAAAATGGTTAAGACAGTAAAATTTCACTATGCATTTTATTAAATTGGTTTCAAAGTCAAGTGAATAAAAAGACTTACTATTAAATCTAACATATTTATTTCTTCTTTGATAGATTAGATTTAAATATCTATATTTTACCAATAATAAATTATTTTTTAGTTGGCCATATGAACTAATGGGATCATGTTTTTACATACAGACTTACCAATCTAAATTCTGTACTTATAGGATAAATGTATATATGCAGTTGTCCCTTAATATCCATAGGACATTTTTTACAGGAGCATTACACCTGGAAACCAAAATCCAATAATGCTCAAATCACTTGTCGAAAATGGCAAACAATGGCATATAACCTATGCACTTTCAACTGTATACTTCAAATCATATCTGAATTACTTGTAATACCAAATGCAATGTAAATATTATATTAATAGTTTTAATGCTGCATTGTTTCGGGAATAATGACAAGAAAACATCCTTACATATTCAATGCAATTGCAATAAGTTTCAAATATTTTGTGCATAGCCCATTGTATCCACTGATACAGAACTCATGGATATGGAGATTTGATGTGTATTTTATATACATAAAGGTGTGGATATGGTTTGTAACTTATTATATAAAATCTTACAAGAATTAGTATCCTCAAGAGACAATATACATGGTTTTGACTAATTAGATAGTCATTTCAGCCTATAATTGCTTTGGATGCTGTGATGTCCTGTTCAGATTTCTCCATCAATACTAAGGAATTTGTTCCTTTTGATACTAAAAGCATTGATTTCTCACAGTCTTTGCCAAGGCTTTTGCAGGAAGTTCTTTGACCTTTACCCAAACTCATGTCCCTTTTTTTTGGGACACCCTTCACCTAATAACTACACTGTACAGGTAATCTAAAACCACACCTACTTTGCCTATGCATGAGACAAATCTGAAACACTCTAATAACCCTGCTGAACCTTGTGAAATCACCTTAGTTATCTGCTGCAACACATAAGTTTTTCAACTAGTTTTCACCTTAGCCCTCCTCTCTTCACTTCCCCAAAGGTACTTTAAATTTCAGTTCTGCAGAGATCCTTTCCAGATTTTATCCAAGGGGACTTTTCTGCTTTGTATATGAGGTATCCCCAATAGCTCCTATTAATGTAGGAAGGTTCAGAGGTAAAATTATTATAAGAGCTGAAAACTAATCAGTACAACTAGTTGGAATGGCCTGTCTGGCTTGTTACTGTAGGCAGGTGGAGTGTGGGTAGAAGATGTAGGTCACTGGGTATGTGTCCCAGAAGGCTCATTTTCCCAGATATCCCTTGGCCCTTTCCCATGTCTGTCTCTGGGCTTCCAGGAGCAGAGCAGCACTCCTGCACCATTTCCTTCCACCGTGGCATTTGGCCTGACCTTGGTTCCAGAGCAATATTGTCACATCTTTGGACTAAGACGTCTAAAACCACAAGTCCCAAATAAACCTTCCTCCTCTAAGTTTTTCTTGTCAAGGATTTTGGCTACAGCAAAAGGAACTAAAACAAAAATTGGTACCAAGTGTGGGCTGGTTGCTGGACTAAATTGAACAAGAAGCCTTTAGAAATTGTTTATAGGAGAAATTTTGAAAAGTTTAGAGGTGAAACCTGGAAAAGCTTTATAATGTTCGAGCAAAGCTTAGTAGGTGATTCTGCTAGGAACTCAGAAGTGTAGAATGCTGATAGGAATACACACTGTGCTCGTGAGTTTTCAGAGGATTCTAGTGGGATTTGACTAGAGGCCACTCATATTATATTCTGGCAAAGAATTTGGCCAAATTTTGCCCATGTCCTCAGACTTTGTGTGAGGCTAAAGTTAAAAGTGATGCATTATTTAATCTGGTGGAGGAAATTTCAAGGCATGACAGCATTCAGTCACTGGCTTGGACATTGCTAGTAATTTTAGCCAGGTTTATTGTGAGGATTGGTGCAAAAGAAAAAAAACAGAGCTAAAGGATTAAAAATAATTGCAGTTTGGCAGAAAAGTGCAGGTAAGGCTGAACTAAGGAAGTTGAGCATAATGAAGAAATTACTGCTACTGAAGACATGTTAAGTACTTTGAATAGAGACAATAAAAAAGATACCTTGAGGACAAATCAGGCATTTGCAATACCACACTCACTACAGGCTCCAGGATATAGATGATAAAATTCCTTGAGAAGAGAGCATGGGGGCACTCAGCTTGTACAACCAGACCTTGGAAGTGGATTCATCATGCTGAGCTATTCAGGCACTCACAGGCTTCTGCAGCCAAGACATCAAAGGGTCCAGGTCCTGTACAAACTGGTGGCAGACCTTGGCATCATCTACATGGTGCTGGTTCTACAGGAGTCCAGAATGTTCAAGTTAAGGGACCTTGGAGGATTCCATTGAGATTTCAAAGACAGGGTGAGGATGCCAGGCAAATTGTGGCAGGTTTGGGATTCCTGAAGGATTTCTTTCAGCAGGAAATGCATGAAAAGGTGAAGGTGAAGCCAAAGATGAAATGGAGACCCAAGCAATTAATAAATGTTAGTAAGGTGGAATGACTGCCAAGGAAAACTGCTGGCTGAACAAAGAGCTAGGCTAAATGAGTGTGCATCTGCACTACGAGCCAGCCCAAAGAGGTAGCCCCCCACCCAGCCCTTTGAAGAGATTATATCTTGCAATCAAATTGCCTAAATTCTTCACAGAGTTACAGGACCTGTATGCTCATCTGGGTTTTAGTCTTGCTTTTCCCCTATTCTTTATTTTTTATGTCTCTATTCCTCCCTTTTGGATGAGCATATTTACTCTGTTCCAATGCATATTGAATATATGTAACTTGCTTTTAATTTTTACTGGGTCTTGTAGCCAAGAGTTTTCTTGAGTCTCAGATAAGACTGTGGGCTTGGTCTGGACTGTGGGTAATGTTGAAACTCTTAAGACTAGGGGACTCTTGGAGATAGACCAAATGCATTTCGCATTGAGACATGAGTATTTTGGGCAAGGGATGGAATAATAGGATTTGGATGTGAGTTGTTCCTTTAAAACTCCTGTCAATGAAGGAATTCTCAAATTTAAATTGGTCAACTTATGATAGCACAAACTTAATCAGTCTTCCCAAGATTGGATGGATTAACTGGGTGGTAGCTATAGAGGCAGGTAGAGTACACCTGCAGGAAGTAGGTCACTGAGGGCATGGCCTGGAAGGACGGCACTTCTAGCAGCCCCTTCCTTCCTCTCTCCCACTCTCTGTTTCCTGAAACCAATAAGACCTGATCAGATTTTCTCCACTGGGCATTTCTTCTATGGTGTGCTTCCTCATCTTGTGCTCAGAACAATGTAGTTGGCTGTCAGTGGACTGAAACCTCTGAAATCATTAGCCCCGAGTAAACCTTCGCTCTTCCAAGTTGTTCTTATAAGAAATTCCAAGTTGTAGACTTCTCTCTGTTTGCAGCTGGACCCAGCAATGAAAACAAAAGAGTAACCAGTCAAGGCATTTTCCAGAATCATGATTCTTTATGTGATTCTACAACCATCATCCAGGAAAATTTTCATGAAAATGAAGAAAGTTATATAAATGATGTTGTGAACACTGCAAATTGTAAAGTGTGAAAACTGTCCTCAATATCTAGGAGAAATTTTCATGAACTTCAATTATAATTCATCAATTGTCAAGAATAGTTCAATGAAAAAAATTAACAGGCAATAAGTCTAGGTATAAGAGCAGGGGAAATTTTAATTTCCAAACACTGTCCTCTTAATTCCAGACCTTGCATTTTAGTCAGCTTTTTTTACTACCATGACCAAAAGACCTGACAAGAACAATTGGAGGAGGAAAAGTTTATTTGGGCCTCACAGTTTCAGAGGTCATAATCCACAGATGGCTGACTCCATTCCTCAGGGCTCCAGGTGAGGCACTACATAATGGTAGAAGAGTGTGGCAGAGGTTAGTGGCCTTGGACATCATATCAGGAAGCAGAGAATGCTCTGCTCAGTAAGAAAAATATATACACCCCAAAGGCATGTCCCCTGAGACGTATCTCCTCCATATATACTCTACCCACCCACAGTTACCAAGTTAATCCTTGTTAGTGGATTAATGCACTGATTAGATTAGATTAAAACTCTCATAACCAAAGAATTTCACCTCTTAACTTTCTTACATTCTCTTACACAAGAGCTTTTGGGGAACACCTAATATCTAAACCATAATACCTGGTAAAAATATAGAGGGTCAGAAACAGAACCACTACATTTAAAGTATTTGACAAGAAGATACTGTCCATTTTCTTTCCTTCTTCTTTAATTTTTTTTCTGTTTAACTTTCTAAAGATTTCATATTTCCAGTTATTTGGAGAGCAAAAATGTGTGTTGTTGCTACATGAAAACAAAGTAATAGAAGGGAAGGATGGTAATGTAATACATCATACATTATGCAGTCAATTCAAGTCAAATATTGATAATGGATATGGATGCAGGCTCATCAGCATCACAAGCAATCAATCACACAGATTGCAACTAAAATAAAAAAAAATTTAAAAAGTAGGCAAAACTAATCATAAAATATCTAGGTATATTTATGTTTATTATACTTTCCAAAATTTTGCAGATAGCTAGTGTACCATTTTTACTTCCTTTTTACAAGTCATTATTGACTTCTCTCTGTTTGCAGCTGGTCCATGGACAATTTATTGATAAATCAAGAGTTTTTTTTTTATGTTTGCTACCATATGTTTACATGTTTTGTGTTTTATTTGCATGTTTATTTATGTTGTTAACAGATGTTCACATTTAAGTGTGGAGATCGTTTGGTACACTTGAAAGGGCATTATTCCCAGTGGACTGGAGGATTGGAGTTCTGCTAATGATGGATGCACTATAGCAATGCTTCAGAGCTCATTTTTATTTTCTTGGGATTGTCTCTGGTTATAATTTGGAAAATTAAAATTCAGGTCAAAAGTGAAAAAAAATGAAGACTGTGTTTTAGTTTGTGCTGCTGTAACAGAATACCACAAACTAGGTAATTTATAAAGAACAGAAATTTGTTTTGTCACTATCATAGAGGGTGGGATCTTCAAAATCAAGGTCCAGGCATCTTGCAAGGGTCCTCTTGCTGTGTCATTACATGACAGCAAGCTGGAGGATAAAGGGACAAAAAAAGCCATACTCACCTATTGTAATGTCTTAATGACCTCATGAAAGTTTCACCTCTTATATTAAAACAAATTTAATCCAACATGAATTACAAGAGGCATGTCAATTGTTATTGTGATATATTTTGTGATGTGAAGCTAAATACAGGACTATTTACAATATGATCTTCATTTATTTGACTTTCCCTCTCAATTAACAATCCAACTATTATTGAGGGTCACCCAATTCAAGGGAGAATTCCTTGGATTCAAATTAAATTTCAAGTACTTTTCCATAGTATAATTTATAAATGAGTCTAACCTTAAGAATATCATGTATCATCAAGTATCTTAGAGAGCTGCAAACTGAACAAGTCTAGACAATTTTGGTATCTTTGCTTTGTGGAATAATATGTTTTCAGAAAGAAAATTTTATGATCAGTTTTACCTTTAAGAGTGGGGACATTTAACAGAGTGCCCCAAACACTGTCCAAAGTCTCCATAGGACATAGATGCATAGATCCAATTCAAACATCTTCAAGACAATCATCTTGGCCTTCTTTTAATAAAAATCTAATTAATATTTTCTTATTATAAATCTGAAAGTTAACATTAAAATATGATTTTATGGGTTATATTCCTTAAGTAAATTTGTGGAGAATGTTGCCTTTATTCCTCACATTATATATTGTAATTGTATTTGTTAACCAGACTGGGAAGTAATTACGGGAATGATCAGATGTTCATATTAAAACCAGAGTTTTAGAAAATTTTCTATAAACAAATTTTACGATTGTAAATTTCTCAATCTCTGGGCCAATAATTCATCTTTAAAATCTCCACAAAATGATATTTTTAGGAACTCAGTTAAATATATGTGGAATAAATTAACTACGAAATATACTATTTAACAAAACATCACTCTATTGACTCAACTGAAATTAATAGACTGTCAAATTAAAAAAATGTAGTTGTAGATGGACAGTATACCTTTTTTTGTTTGTTTGTTTTTATGTGGTGCTAAGGATCAAATCCATTGCATTACATGTGCTAGGAAAGTGCTCTGCCACTGAGCCCCAGCCCCAGCCCTCAAATTTGTTTTTAATAGTAAATTGCTCCATTATTTATAATAATTAGTAAATATATTTTGTAAATATTTTAAATAATATTTGCATTTGATAAATCTCAAAATCCTACATTTTGATTGATAGTATTTATATTATAGTTTCCTTCTAGATCAAAAATGTTGATATCCTTATATTGACTTTGATCTAGGAAGGTATTCTTATTCTACCACAAAGAGAATGCATGGGTCTTGCCTATATGAAACAGTAAAAATTTACTCTATTTTATGGCAGCATCATATAACTGGGGTTTCCCTCTTTCCAAGCCACTTGTTATATTTCAAACTTCAACTACTGAAAGAGTGTGTTTCATTAAATGGAGCTAAAAACTTCCTGGCAGGGAATATAGATTTTCTTTGGAGGCAATGAAAGAGCGATATATGACTCTTCATATATGAAATAGTGTTCATATTCTTTTTGAATAAGCTAATTGTTCATATTTCTGATACCAGTACTCATATCACAAGGCAGTGAATTACTATTTCTTCTGGGTCAGTCTTTGCTAAAGTATATGCAATTTGTAGATATTGTTCTTTGCATTTATTCTTATTTTAGTGTCAGAAACCTGAGATAAATCACCATGTCATCATCAAAGCACAGTTAATTGAGAGTTTTTCTATCTCTTAGAAGATACAGAAACAATCATATTAAGTAATTCAGCTAGCTTTATTTTTTCATGCCATAACCAAGGTTTTGACACATCCATAGATGATTTCAGACATACTGATGCATGCTGAACTTTCAAGGCATTGTATCTGTCCTTGTGTCACTGTTGGTGAGAAGAACAGATTTTTTACATAGGTGAATAATGTTTTTATCAATTTATTTTGACACAGATTATAGCAAGTCATTAATGGGACAGAATACTGTTAGTGTTCAATTTCCCTACCTAAAAACATTAAATAATGCCTGAAATACCAAGTAAATACCTCTGTGTTAAAAGTAAGAAAATGAGCATAGGGTTACAGAGACTATTATTGTTTATCAAAAATACTTCTCCCACCCCTTCCTCAAAGACAAGCAGACTTTATTCCTTACACTCAGACAGGAGCATTTGACCTGTCAACAGAACACCTGAGACACTGGCAGAAGTGTATTTCCACATCCCTTTTCTCTTTGTGCTCTGCACCCTAGAAATGGCAATCAGGCCTTGGCCTTGTCAGTGTTGAGTACACTGGGGGAGAGCTGGACCAAGATGGAGATCTCAGGTCTCATAGTCAGCAAACAGGCGAGTGGCATACAGACCCGGAACATCAGCTCTCAAACAGTATGGGAGAGAGAAAAAGACTTCTATTAACCCGGAGTCTCTTTCCCAGTACCTTAGACCACAACACCTTAGCTTGGCACACCCTTGTTTTTGTAAGAAGAAGAAAGTGGGTGGGTGGGTAGGAGGAGGAGAAGAAGAACAAAAAAGTAAATCCTACAAATATATCCAGCAATTTTTTTTTTATAGGCAGAATTCAGAGATCTGTGGGTGAATGGGTGAATTTAGCATTAAATGACTGGAATGACTAATCACAATCATGCATCAATAGTTTCAGGGCCTATCTCTATGCACTCTCAATCATACCTAAATACTTCAATTTTGTACTTGTGCCAAGAAATTTCTTGAGTACTAAGACATGAGTGAGTTCCATTTAGCCTAGAGTGAACAATGAAAAACAGAACTTGAAATGGCAAATGAAGTGAAAATATTTCATTTTGTATTTGTTAGAAACTAAAAATAGCAGTCCTGACAGACTTCAGAAGGGAAAAAATTGTAATGTATCACACCACTAAAAGTCATACTGAGAAGTACAAGTACAATAAAAATTCCTTAAGATGTTTTTATTATATTATGTAAACATTCATAACTTGTCAATAATTTTACATTTTTTCTATGAATATTTTCCTGTTAATATTATCTAGCAGATTGACTCCTGAAGCCTCCTGACAGTGCTGTTACTATGACTGTTCCCTTTGTCATGAGATTCAGTTTCATGTAGCATCTGCTTTCCTGATTTCTTGTTGTTAAATAGTGAAATGTTTTCTGATCTAAAGAATGCATGGAAATCAACTTTACCAAAAGGATAGTTTTTTGGATAAAATCCATCTATTAGGGGGGAAATAAGTTCAAGATTTTAGTAACGATTTTGTAACTGTAGTGTCTTTACATCACTTTGAAGAATCACTTTGTCACTCAGTTAAATTAATGAGTTTATTTTATATTATAAAGTGTGTTGTTCTCTATTTTTACTGAAACAAATCATTTTACAAGATACGTTTTTTTTTTGATCTGGTAAGTGGTCTACCAGTTGATTTCTTCTAAAATTTTAGAGCAAATTATGAACACAAAAGTTCATGATATTATACTTTATATTTAAAGGGGTTTACTTTTATTTTAGGTATTTTTGTAAGCATTTAGTACTTATTATTAAGTATCCCTGACAAAAATGTGGCAGAGTTTAAATAATTTATTAAAACCACAATTATAAAATGATGAAACCAAAATTCAAACCCAAGCAATTTGTTTTCTGAGGCAATTGCTTAAAAACCACCTTCAGAGGGCCTCAAAAGTCACAATGATATAGTACAGCTTATAATTTTACATAAGTAAATTAAGATCCAGATAAGGAACACCACTTATCTAAGAATGCACCATTAAATAATATGTGTTCTTCCTAGAAAGTTTCAAGATGTCCCAATATTTAACAACATAAATTAAGCATGCCTTTATTTAAACAGGAAATTTTAATAGCGATTTTTAACAAGTCACTTAAGGCAAAATATTTATTAACATCTACACAGTAAAATGGAGCATGGAATTTGCAATTGAAGTATTATTATGTCTAACACCAGGTTTTACAGGAACAAGTATATATCTTACCATAGAACATAACATCAGGTGGTGTAACAGGCAAAAATGATTTACAAAATGTAAGAATTCACATTATATACCATTAGTCTGCAGGAAAGGAATCATAAATAAGAGTGTATTTAACATCACAAATGACTTGTATTTATTTGGAAATGAACAACTTGCATTTTGAAAGGAATCAAAGAGAAAACATATTATTACACCATATATATATATATATATATATATATATATATATATTGAACAGCCTGGCATCTGCAGAGTTTCCATCATCTCTTCAACATTTCTTCTCCAACTTGGAAAGTGCAGATGTCAGATCCGCTACCTAAATAGACTCTAGTTGGAGATAACCAGACAGTAAATCCCTTAAAATTATTTCAGTCTGCAAGGAATTCTACAACAACCTGGCTTTTAAAAAATATTCTGCTATCATTCCATGAGTGAGGGAGATGGAAAAGTACAATATTCCTGACTTTTTGAAGATGAATGCCTCTATTCCTGAGAATGTATTTATCTGATTACTCCCTACTGAAAACTCAGCTTACATTCCTGGGTCCAGGGAAAGAACTCTGTTACAGACATATGGCCAGGGTTATGTCAGGGTAGCAGAGTTAATTGGCCTCCTAGTTTAATAATACTTGGAGGAGAGTATTATCTCCAGCTGCTTGTACCCCTCTTTAGAATGCAGGATTGTAAAATGTTTTATTTGGAGCTAAACATTCTATTTACAATTACCAATGTCACTCTTAATATCCTATCATATTCAACTTCAAAAGTTATGACCAAATGTCTTGTTTTGAAATATTTTTGAGATACATATTAAAGAAACCATAATCCTGAAGGCTTAAAATACATTATCTTTTAAATCTTGAAACTATGTATGTTCTTTCCTTCCATACTCAGCCATGTGTGTGTTACATCTGCTTGTTCTCAGCCTAGAAAAATCAAGATAAATCCCCACTCACAATTTGGTTAGGATGTGGAGACTGATTATTCCACTCACACTAGCCAGACTATTTGGAAAGTTTTATGGCTTCCAAAGTTGAGGTTTCTGGGGAGTCAGGGGTGGGGCTTCAACACAGTTACAAAATGACATGTGGGTGCAGAAAAGCCTTGGAGGTTCTCATTATAATAAGGGGGAGGGACCAAGACTGTGTCCCCATATATCCCCAGGGAATTTTATGTTGAATTTCCTGCCTGCCCCAGAGTTCTGATCAGTTTTTCCAGAGGTAGAGCAGAAAGGAAGAATTTACAAGCATTGTTGGTTCATTCTTTGTTTCAGAAACTCAAAATATAAAAGTGAGTAGTGAAATTTGGAAACTTTTTGTTCCCTTCAAGCTTCTGTTTATTTACTTATTTATTTAACTTTTATAATTTTTATTTTTGTTTCACTAAACACTCAAACCCAGGGCCCCCACACATGCCAGGCAAGGGCTCCTACCCTGGAGTCACATCCCAGTGCCTGCTTCATCCTTTATTGTGGATTGTATCTGACCTGTTTCTGTATTACAATCTAAGCCAAAAAGGATTCATCATAAAATAATTTTTGAATTCTACATAGAATATAAATATTCCCGGTGTGTGACTGATTTTGTGCTGTGATCAGCATATGTGCAGGTTACAACGTTGAGCCTGAGGTTTTAATCCCTTCTGTGCTAGGAAATGGCATAAACATGCTCCACTCCCACCAGAGGAGAGCCTGGCTCATGCACTGACACCCTCTCAGATAAACACACAGCTCCCGACTGCTCTGCCTCAGAAGCCATCCAAGCAATTTTAAAATCAATTTGGTATTTGACAGAGAGCCATTGCCGTTCCCGCAGGAAGGCAGTGGCATGCTGAGGCCACTTAGTGTGAATAAAATTTTGACAGCAGCATTTTGCTGAAGTTGGTGGTTGTGTGGCATTTTTTTTATCCTCAAAGCCCAATTAAAAAAAAAAAAAAAAAGGAACATGATGATGGCCTAACATAGAGGTTAAAGTAACAAAATCTATGGTCTTATCCTCAGCAGGAAGGCCATTTGTGGAGAGTTTATTTTTTTAACAATGAAGAAATTAAATTCTTGTCAGATATCTGAAATTACTATGCAAAGGCAAAAGCTGATTCCAAATTTGCTGCCAAAGGCTGGCATAAATACAATGACCATTGAATTATATTTAGCAAGGACAGGCAGCCTCAGGAAATAACATATATCAAGCAGCAATTTTAATTTAACCAATCTGGCATCATTGCCTTATCATTTAATATGTATTGAATGATAAAACTAAATCAATGCATTTCATTCTACATATTTTGACAATCCATATAAATTTTATGTGAATTTAAATCATTAGCTATATGTTCCATAATTGATATTATCAGCTGGAATATTAATTATACTGAATGCAGAAGATTAACCTTATCTATTCTTACCTAACTTAATAGCTCTAGTGTAGATGATATAACCTTATATTGAATTTTTCTTTTTTCTTTGTTTTTATTTATTTAATTTTCTTTTTTGTACCAGGAATTAAACTTGGGGGCACTTAATCACTAAACCATATTCCCAGCCCTTTTATGTTGTATTTTGAGGCAGTACTCACCGAGTCACTTAGGGCCTCACTAAGTTGCTGAGGCTGACTTTGAACTTGTGACTCACCTACCTCAAACTCCTGAGCCATTGGGATTACAAGTGTCTGCCACCGAGCCTGGCTTCTTCTTTTTCAAGATTGTGTTGGCTATTATGAGTCCCTCAAAGTTCTATGTTGAATTGATGATTGATTTTTCTGCATATGCAAAAATTCATTAGGATTTTGATGAAGAACACATTGACACTTCGGTTTACTTCTGACAGTAGTGTTATCTGTTAAAGACAATATTAAATCTTAAAACAATTACTGATGCTATTGTCTTAAAACACTATTAAGTCTTGCAATCCATAATCATGGAATGTGTTTCCTTTCATTTAAGTCTTCTTTATCTCCTAAGCAATGTTTTATGTGTGCAAATCTTTTACTTCCTTGGTAAAGTTTAAGTGTGCAAATCTTTTACTTCCTTGGTAAAGTTTATTCCTTATTATTTTGTTGTCAAATGCTATTGAATATGGATTACTTTTGTATATTTCCTTCTCAATCCAGTGTGAATGCATTGAAATCAGCTACATTGATAAACTGCATTGATTATGTATCTTGGTAGTTGGTTCAATTATTAATAAGCTACAAAAAAATCTTTCCTTCTTCTAAGTGAATCTTATCAGGTATTTTGGTCACAGTGACACAAAGATGACTAACACAGGAAATAATGTCTTCTCTGCTTTTATCAGTCACCCAGGACCTACAATGAGAATATAGGCTCCCTTCTTTTCCACATCACTGCAAAGCAGGGGAGGCCATTGATCAAGGATAAATAAGAATATACAAGCTTCTCTAAACTTTTCAATTTGCATTTATAAAAACTCAATATTCCCTCATTGGCTTTAAATATTTGACTCTTTCCATAAATCTTTAAATGTTGATTTTGAACTTTTTTGCTAAAATGTTCCATGTTTCTCTGGTTGTTCTGTTTCCTGCACACAATCTGCTCTTTCCAATGATTTTTTTTTCATAACAATTGAAATCAGTTAAATTTGAATGGCTTTATGCAAAAGAGAGATGTTTCCCAGTTATTTTTTGTTTAATAAAAAAATGAATCAATGAAAAAACCAACCCTAATAAATCATTACAGACCAAGTATGTAGCTTCAAGAATATCAAAGGCCGAAAGCAGAATTATCAAGAGGGTGCTGCTATCATAATAATGGAAATCCAACTCCCATGCATCTAAGTGGATCTGCTCAATGTTTGAATCCTAAGGACTGAGGTTATTGTGAACTCTAGCCCTATGGTTATTTGGGTAACTTTGGTAATTAAGTCTCTTAGCAGGAACATGGAGCGGAGGCGGGGACATTATTTTAAAGGAAAGGATGCCAGGAAGAAATAATATGTGAAAATCCCCCTGCATGACAAGGGTGAGGACAAGGAGATGGAGTCTTTGTGTAACTCCTCTCTCTCACCTGGCGTCCCCTCAATGTATGCACAACAACATAGCAGCCTAGTGAACACAGCTGCAAACACATTTACTTAATTTTAGAATCTTCTTTGGGAGCTCAGGAAGTGAAGTCTACTGCCCAATTAGATTCCAAAGATAATCCTACATGTGTCTTGAGATTCACTGAGTGCCTCAAAGCCTGTCTGATGTGTGCAATGGCATTGATGCAGAAGGGCCGTGTGAATCGGGTCTGCTCTAAAAACATCATATGTTGCTGGACCCAAGTAGCATATTCTATCCAGACAATCCTGAAAAAAAAATTATTTTAATTCAATTTTACTTTCTAAAGTTTGTTTAAAAGCATATATGTTAATCTGAAGTGTTTTTGTTATTGAATATAAACCCATGCTGCTTGTGTATGGTACAAAATAATTAAACTAAAAAATTTAGTTTTAAAGAAATGACTGAGGAAAAGGAAAGTGAATTAAGGATGCAGTGTCAACCTTTACTCTTAATTTCCCTTCAGAATATCCAGAATTACCATTTGAAATTTGTTGAATCATTCATGCTCTTCCCATACTACTTATTTATTATTCCAGTTTTTTATTCATTATAATGCATTATTTCAGAGATGCTACTGTTTCTACACATGGGGCCTAGTCAATGAATTCTTTTTCATATTTAACACATTTCTATTTAACTATGCTTATGATTCCAAGTGAAAATGTTTTCTTTTCTTTCAGAATAAATCAAGAAGTTCAGTTTCTATATCCATAAGCTACAGATTTATTACAGAAAGGGAAATACATGAATTTCATGATATTTGGCTTCAATATTTCATGTGTGTGCATTTCCATTTGGATATTCCTATTATACAACTCAACAAATAACTGAAGAGAAAGCAGTACTATATTTAGTTTTACACATGCCATAGGCTTTATTTTTACTTTTTGTATTAAAACTATATCCGTCATCATCTGTTCTCGGTAACGACTAGTGGCAAGAAAATGCAATCAGTATCATTTATTTACAGATGAAAATATACCTGAAATATTTTGTAGTTTAGTAAGGACTAAGTTGATTATTTTGTAAAATATATATTGTGGCTTATTTGTATTCTAGGTTTGTGCTTCATAAATAATTCTACTTAATATAATTTAGGGGTAAAGATTTAGTTGTAGTAATAATTTCTGTAGCAATCAGATATTAAAAGTCAATCCCTTGAAACAAAAGGCAGTTCAATACTAAGTTGATTATTATGTACTCTGGGTAAAATAAACGTCCTGAATCACATGTGCTTTTTGCAAAAGAGAAGTAGAATGAGTTATTAATTGTGCTTCCATTAAAGGACATATGTTTTCTGGTAAACTTTTGATCTGAGTGTTAAAAGATGGCGGGATTTTGTAAAGATGGTTTTTAATCTGTTTCATTGTCATCCTTGTTAATTCCTTTCCAGATGAAGCAGTGGTATAACCATTTCTGCAGAATGGAGAGCACTGATCACAAGGGTTACACAAATTGAGCCATTTAAAGTAATACTCATTTGAAGTAATAGTCTTGACAGTATTTCTCCCTTTCCATAATTAAAGCATTTAGGATGCAACATTGGTAAGAAGGAACTTGATTCTTTGAAAATCAAACCTAAAAAACCTGTGAGAGACTCCTAGCTTTTGGAAGTAAAGTCAGTCTAATCTGAAGACTGAATTATGGAGATACACTGACCTTGCAAGACTTTTCTTTGGCCAGATTAAGATACTTAATTTCTAGTTAGGGAAAAAAAAAAAAAAAAAACACTCAGAGGTTGGAGGACATGAAGAAAATGTAACTGAATTTCTCTTTCCTGAGAATTTCTTTCCTTAACTGCTTCACTTCTGTTCCCCTTCACTTCACACTGAATGGGGAGAAAGAATAAGGGATTATTGAGGAGAGCCCCAAGAAGAAAACAACTATTTCCAAAAGGGCAATGGAGCCTGTTTTCAGGGGATAAACAGAGTACTGCCAGAATCCAAGAAAAGGTATTGCCAGCCTCCAGGTACAAGAGCCAACCACTAATGTTTAAAGGGCTGCCTCTGTACCTGGTGTCTGTCAGTGAGCATGCATTGTAAGAAAAGAGAAATGAGACCTAAGGAAAAAGCCTCCGTGGAAGACAGGCGATAATCAGATAAAGCAGAACCAACTGAGCTAAAAGAGAATCGAAGAACTAATCATGAAGATATTAAATGTCCCTAGAGGGCTGTACACTTGAAAGAAAATATTGGAAACATTAACAAGGATCAAGAGATCCTACAAAAGAACTAAGTGCTAAAAGAAGGGTTGAAAACACCTAGAAATAGGAAAGATTTGAGGACATCTGTGACAATGAGAAAATTCAAGACTCAGAAAAATCAATGCACTAAGTTGATACAACAGCAGACATTCAACTGGATACAAAGAGACAAGGATTTTTTTTTCAAAATATTGAAGAAAATAGATTCAGTGTTATAAATTTATAGTTATTATCTTAGTATGTAAAATAAAGATCTCCGTAAACATTTCCCGATGCATATAAAAACTTAGGACGTTTAAAACAGGACCATCTGAAATCAACTTTGATGTCGTGGTCCCATAAAAACAAAAGGAACTCTTGTAATGATACATATGGAGCTAAAGAGTTATTAAATAATGCTGTAAATGTAGTTGTTCTATAAAAGAGGGGATACCAAAGAGAAGTAACAGCGTTATACCAGAAGAGGGTCCCTGGAGGAAGAAAGAGAGGTCCTTACCTTTTTGGGGACAGCTGGCTATTGTCAGGGAAACCTGTGGAGCCGGTGGACTGCACACCTGAGACCCAGAGCAGCTGTGGGAATAGCTGATGGAAAAATGGAGAAGTGAAGGAGAAGATGTGTCCCTAGAGGCCCAAGACCACTGCAGCAATGGGGTGTGGTATATACTTATGGCCGCTGAATTTCCTCCTGGACACAGGCCCAGTGGAACCCTAGATGGCTGCTCCCTGACTATTTGTGGAGAGGAAGATGCATGCAACCCAAGGGAGGGATTGCGGAGTTCCAATATCCACGGAGGAAAGAATCTTTCAATCAGCTGTGATGACCGCATTCAGTAGACAGCCGCCAGCTAAATAGCTTTTGTGGCGTTTGTTTGCATTTTGTTTTTCACTATCGAATGACAAGTTCTTCAAGAATTACTTCTCTGTCACAAATCAAACTTTGATCCTAGAAATCCAAATCTAAAGGTGATAGATCTATTCTTCTACTGTTCTGTTTGTCTATTTTTGGACAAGTTGTTTTTGTGTAATATTTCATCATGATCGTTTTATAAATCTTTTTTCTAATTGACCAAAATAATCGTATGTATTTATTGTCTGAAAAGGTTTTAGTGCATGTATACATTGGGGGGTGGCTAACTTGAGCTAATAAACATATGCGTTATCTCACATACTTATTATTTTTTTGATGTTGAAAAAAATATATACCTTTCTTCACTATTTTGAAGAATAGCATCAGTTCAGTCACTGGATTGTATAAGAGATCTCTTGAAATCATTCCTCCTACAACTGAAATTTATATCCTTTGACCAATCTTTCCCTGGCAGTCTCCCCACACCTGTCTGCTTGTAACTTCAGTCTGCTACTTCTACAAGTTCTAGTTTTCTGGCTCTCACATGTCAGCGAGATCATGCAGTGTTTGCCTTTTGGTCCCTGGCTTATTCTTTTCCTTTAAGTTTTACCTATTTTATTACAAATGACAGGTTTCTTTTTGGAGGCTGAACGGAATTCCATCATGTGTGGAAACTCCATTTTCTTCACCCATTCATCTTTTGGTGGGCCCTTAGGAGACTCCATGTTTGGGCTCTTGTGAATAACACTAGAATAAACATGAGAGTGTAGGTTCCTCTTCCACATACTGATTTCAGGTTTTCGGGAACACCCAGCAGTGGGATTGCTGGATCTCGTGGCAGCACAACTTAGTGATATGAGGATACCCATGCCGCTATCCATATGGCATCACTACTTTGCATTCCCATCACTAATGTACAGTTGTTCTCTTTTTTCCACATGTTCACCAACACAATCTCTTATCTTTTTTAAAATTAGCTACTCAAGCAGGTGTGAAGAGATATCTCACTGTGGTTCTAACTTGCATTTCCCTGATGATGGCTGATATCGAACATTTTTCATATACCTATTAGTCAATTGTGTTTCTTCTATCAAGAATTATCTATTCTATTCAGGTTTATTGCCCATCTTTAAATCAGGTTGTTTTCTTGCTGTTGAATTGAGTTTCCCATTTATTTGAACATTAACCTCTCATCCAGTGTGTGATTTGCAAGTATTTTCTCTGATTTTTTTTCCCCTAACTCAGTTGATTGTTTGCTTTACTGTGAAGAAGCTTTTTGGTTTAATGTAATAATTTTGTATGTTTTTGCATTGTTGCCTGTAATTTGGAGCAATAATATCTGTATCCAATATTCACTCATTATCTAGATAAATGTCAGGGAAATTGTCTCTTTCTTTCTTCCAGTACTTTTACTGGGAGTAGCTGCGGGAGAAAGGGAGAAGTGGAGGAGATGTGTCCCTAGAGTCCCCAGGTCACTGCAGCAATGGCGGGTGGTGTTGACTTATCTCCACTGAATTTCCTCTCAGAGGCCCAGTGGAAGTTTTATGCTTAAGTTTTTAACCAACTTTAAGTTGATTTTGAAATATTGTGTGAGAGAAGAGCCTAATTTCATTTTTCTGAAAGAGGATATCCAGTTGTCCCAACACCATTCATTGAAGATGAGCTATTCTCTATATGTAAATGTATTTTATATATACATGTATGTGTATGTATGTAATATTTACATATATAAATATATAAGATATATATAACATACATAGGTTGACATATTAATTTATAAATTCTCCTAAATTTTGAAGAAAAAGTCTATGCAAATACAGCATACGTACCATAAAATTTTGTTTGTGAAGAGATATATTTAATATATGAAATTAAGAAACAGTGCCCTTTCAATCTGGGTTCTAGGAATGATTGTCAGCATGCCATAGAATCAGTCCTCTGAGGGAAATTTTGCCCCTGCCTTAGTTGTGCGACTGGGAAACCAGGCCTTCTAACAGCTCACTCAGAATGACAATGTCTTGTTCATAATTCAGAAGGGAGTAAGTAGCAGCCACCAGGGCTACAATGCCCTGAGAACACTCCATGGGCTCCCAAGAGTTAGTTCCCTGAAGTGTTGGCAGACACCCCCAGAACTGGGAAACACAAGACTTTGTTACCCGACCCCCCCCCCACACACACACACATGTGAAAACTAAATATTCTCTCACCTCACTTGTTTCAAGTTCTTGACAGTGCCTCTGGTAACTGAAGTCAGGTCACATGCACACAAGCCATGAGCTAGAATTAAAAAAAGAAAAATTGTCAGCATGACCCTGCATTTAAACTTCTGAGATTAAAAAAATATATATATGTCTTATCAAGTAATACAACTACCTGCTTAACAAAAGGGAGGAAAATTTTAAAAAGGCTATGTTCCATTGCTTCTGCAAAGAAAAATGACCAGACCTCACTAATCACAGTGTTTCTTTCTGTGGATTATCCTATTTTTGGGGGGTGGGTGGGGGTGGGAGGGGTAATCAGGGATTGAATTCAGAGACACTCAACCACTGAGCCACATCCCCAGTCCAATTTTTGTATTTTATTAGAGACAGGGTCTCACTGAGTTTGCACCTCACCACTGATGAGCTGACTTTAACTCGAGATCCTCCTGTCTCAGCCGCCCAAGCTGCTGGGATTACAGGCGGGTGCCACTATGCCCAGCTATCCTTTGGTTTTTAAGTATGGTAAGCACCCTATTTTATTACTCCCCTGTAAGCTGAGACAGGGTTTCAGTCTTGTAGTTGACAGAAATAACATTCAATTCTGTTTATGTTACTGTGAATGTGTTAGTTTTAACATATAAAGAAATAAAAATAATTAAAATGTGTTACTTTAATTTATTATATTCTCTTTTTCAACTGCTGTGATTATTCTTTCCACACTTGTAAGATCATCCTACTACTATCTACAGATGAATGCATGTACAATACAGAAGTTCTTCAGATTGAGAAAATTATTTTTATTTATTCACTTTTCATTCTGAGTCATGATTCTCTTTGTCTCCTGAAAGCCTGAGTCCCGTACCATGCTGGTTGTTCCATTTTTTATCCACAATATTTCACTAGATTTTGTATGTATGAAGTTATGGAAAACATTTTGCTCTCTTATGTTTTTCACACTACAGTCATTTGTAAGTCTCAATGGTGTAAGTTAGGAGAGGTACATTATGCATGTTGCTCGTAATGACCATCATTTGGTCAATAAAATTTATGCCAGTTTCCCCCAAACCCACCACTACTGATAGCAATTTTATGCATACAATGTTTATGCAAAAACCATGACTAACTTTCTACAAGTTGGTGGTGAAATCTACTATTTCAAAGATCTTAGTTTGTTGAAAAACTAGATCATCAAAAAAAAAAAAAAAAGAGTTCATTACTGAAGAGATCAACAAATGAGTATGATGACAAAAAGTGATTTAAAAAAAAAAATTGGGCAAAGATCTAAAAGTTTATTTGAATTTTTAAAGTGGAAATACTCTTAATAAAAATAACAATCATTTCTTAAAAAAATTATACTGTCAATCATTTCTTAAAAAAATTATACTGTATTTTGAACTATTTGCTTGACAATTTTTCCAATAAGAATTTTTAATCAATCCACCATTAAAATTAAATTTATTAATATAGGACATAATTAGAGAATATATTCATATGGGTGGATAGCTCTGTATAATAAAGTTCTATTTACTAAGATTTTACAAAACTTACTAAGAATTTCAGAAATTGTAAGGCAGAATAAGACCACTGATTTCAGAATGGGCAGATTAATATTCAGGATAGTAATTGTCTCCACCATATGACACATATAAAGCAGCACTTCTTGGCAATCTCAGGCTGGCAAGCCATGTTCAGGGCACTGCCCAACATTTGGTGCCAGTCAAGGCACACTGCTTGACTAAAGGCATCTGCATCCGGGAGGATAGAGTCCTGGGAATTATATAAGCAGCAAGAGCCATTGACAAAATCTGTTTTTTAACGGCAACAGATACAACAGAGAAATAGTGCAGCAATATTTACTTCCTCAGGAAATAATGAACTGGCCAATATGGATCTAATTATCTCAAAGAAAAATACAGAAAAAAATCACTAATTATTAGAAGAACATTCTTTTTTCAAACTCCATATCTCACCATCTCCGATTTATTTAAACTTGGACACAAAGTTGCCAAGAAGTAGCTGATAATGAAGAACACTAAGGGCTCTGGACTTCATAGGTTATCATAGTCACCAGTACTTGAACAATTGAATTTACTATTGTTTCAGTATTATATTTATTTAGATTGAAGATAAATAGTTTTTAAAATATTTAGGCATATTCATGTATTTTTTATTTTTCCACAAAGTGTCTTCAGAAGCATATTTTTTTAAAAAAATAATATTTGCACCATTAGCATAATATTGGATAAATATAATTGGATATAAAGAAATAAACAAGATGAAACACTTGACACTAGCAAGGTAATTTTCACACAGTGATAAACTAGTGGATAAAATACTTTTAAATGTCTTTTAAAATAGCATTTATGTTTAAGTGATGAACACATTGTTGATGACTTATAGAAACTGTGTTCTGTGTCTTGACATGAATATTTGAGTTCAAAATGAAATATATTAGAAGATGTCCGAGTGAATCTAGTAATATGCCCTATGCTTTAGGAGAAGAAAGCAACTTCTATGATGCCATATTCCTGCTAGATTCATCATTGTCTAGAAAGAAAAATCACCTGCATAATTATCTCCTCTCATTTTCACTCCTGGAATGAGCAATGTTTTAAAACTTCCTAAAATGTCCTTAAAAAATAACTGAAAAACTTAAGTTACTTCTTAGTAATAACTGGAATTTTGTGGAATGGAGGTTCCAGAATGGAGGTGATGGAGCAGCTTTTTAAAGAAATAATGGCCATAAATTATCCAAATTTGATGTGAATTATAAACTCTCAGATTCAAATGTTCAATAAGCCTCAAGAATAAGAAAGAAATGAAACTACATCAAGGTATGCCATATTCAAATTTTCCAAAACCAGAAATAAAGAGACCATCCTAAAAGGAGCTGGCCTGGAGGGGAGAGAGAGGATAAATACTGCACGAAGAGATTCAAATAAAGATGGCAACAGTTTCTCATCTGAGGAAGAACTTTAATATTAAATACCTAAACACATTTAAAAAAAGAAAGAAGGAAAGGGAGGGAGAATGGGTGGGTGGGAGGGAGAGAGGAGGAGAGAAAGAGAAGGAAAGAAAGAAGTAAAGAAGGAATGGAAGGAAGGTAGGTAGGTAGGTTGGCTAATTCTGGGTTAGTAGCTAGCAAAATATCTTTGGAAAAATTATAGCAATATAAAGATATTTCCAGACATAAAAATTCTGAAAGAATTCACTACCATCTGACCTATCCTAAAGGTAACATTGGAACAAATCTTTCAAGCAAGTCCTTTAAACATGGCTGAAAAAAAAAAAAAAAGCAGAAAAGAAACAAGAGCTGCACAAAAGAATAAAGAGAACCAGAAGCTAATCACCTGGGTCAATGTTTAAAATTTATTTGTGATTACTTAAGGAAAAAAATTCACGATTATTTTAAACTGTATGAGAATAAAAGCAGGATAATTCAAAATTGATTTTATCAAAGAAGAAATGTCTCATATAATTGTCCCCAACTTCCACCTGAAGAAACCAGAAAAAAAAAAAAAACATGAAGTAGGAAACTGAAAACAATTAAGATCCAGTTAAAATTGAAGAATAAACAAAACGATTTATATATAAATAAACTGTTAATCTCCAACAGCTCTCATTCAGATTAGTTACCTTTCCTGTCATCTCTTTACACAGGTCTGTATTGAAAGCATTAGATAGCTGATACAGCAAACAACAGAACTGAGCCATTATACTCATTATTTTCTTTAATTTGTAAAGTTATCTTTTGTATGTTAGAAAAGTCAATGCTTTTATCATATTGTTTATATAGGGAGTCACAAAGAAGTGTCAAGTAACTTATTTTTCTGCAGTTTCTGTGTCATAAACATTATTTGACAAACTTTATTATTCAAAGATATGTACGGGGACATTTTTATACCTTGCAGAAGAATAAGACTTTGCTTTTACAAATGAAATATTCCTGAGAGGAAGGTCTGTGAGCAGACACATTATAGCATTCTGATAGTTTATTATGTGTAACTGTTCAGAATATTTCATGAACAGGTTTCAAATCTCTATAGATGCATCATGAAAGATAAGTGAATTTCATTTTTCTGATAAGTCACAAAGGAAATGTAATTGAAACATCCCTAGCAAGGCGTGCAGTTCATCCTGTTACAATAAGGACAGGAAAATGTATGATTTCTGCACCTAATGCTTAGTGGATGCCAGAGTGAGGACAATTTCCAGTCACCATCTGATGCTAACAGCAGTTGGCAGAAAGAGTAATTTACAACTGGAGTGGAAACCTGGAGATCAAACTGACTTGTGGGATGAAGACTTAGATGTAAACATATACCTGTGAAGTCATTATTAAAGAAGAAAAGAAGGGATGCCTAGGGGGCTGTTTAAATTTCTGTGACAGTTTGTGCAGGTAGAGATAGAGTCACTGTTTCCTTTAGTATCAAAGATATTAGATACATATGCTAGAAGAATGATGAACCAAGAGCATTCTCATACAGCTATGTAAAAATCCACAGCAACTTGGAATTTATCTAAGATGCTAATAAGAATCAAACATATTAAACAATATTAAACAACATTCATTAAACAATTAAACAATATTCATTAAAATATTGAGGAATTTTGTTTTCTTAAATAGAAAGAAGTTCCATAGTTGGATCTCATGGTAACTTATAAGTGAGATTGAAGTCTGTCCAAGGTGGTGCTAGGTATTGCCATATTTAACTACATTTTCGACACATGAAAATCAAACAATGTAACATATCCCATTAACAGAACAAAAGATAAAAAAATAAATGATTGTCTTAATAACTGCAGCAAAAGCAAGAGCGTATATAGTTCAACTCCATTACCATATTGATTTGGGGTTGAAGCTTATCTCAAAGATCATTGCTTTCTGTAAAAATAGTGATTCTTCTTTCTACTAGTGGTAGAAAGTGAGGGTGATTATTTAATTAAATAAAAATGTGTATGTTCTTTGAATTAATAGTTCACTAAAATTTTAATTTTAAAAAATCTCACTCCTTGGGCTAGGGTTGTGGCTCAGTAGTAGAGTGCTTGCCTAGCATGTATGAGGCACTGTGTTCAATTCTCAGCACTACTCATAAATAAAATAAAGGTCCATTGACAACTAAAAAATATTTTTAAAAAACTCACTTTTTTGGTCACCATAAAATAAAAATAGAATCACAAGTGAATAGTTTCCCCTGTGTTTAGTGATAATCATAATAGATTAAGAATTCTCCACCTAGGGGCTATAGGGATATAGCTCAGTTGGTTGAGTGCTTGCCTCACATGCACAAGGCCCTGGGTTTGATCACTAGCAACACACACACACACACAAAAAGAATTCTTCACTTAGATTATCATCCTTATGTTCATTTTGCATAGTGGACATACCTGAATCTTTTTGTTGAGCTTGACATTATTTTGAAAAAATATTTTCTCTTTTAATATATATTAGTTTCCAATAGACCTTTATTTTATTTATTTATATGCAGTGCTGAGAATTGAACCCAATGCTTCACATATGCTAGGGTACTAGGGAAGTGCTTTACCACTGAGCCACAACATGACACCTTGACATTTTTTTATTGGCTAAAATTGGGCATGGGAAAAAATATTAGGCAAACACTAATGAAGAACTACTTGTTCGTCCATATACCTATATTTGTTAATACAGATATATGTTTTATATACATAAATATATATATATGTATATAATGTGTATTTTATGCATTTTAGATAGCACTTGAGATGTGTGTATATGGAGGTATATATGTATATATATATATATATATATATATATATATATATATATATATATATACTTATGTTGTGTGTGTGTGTGTATATACAAAATATAGCAGCTGGGTTGACTGAGTATCTATAGTGATGACTCTCAAATTATTTTTTATTAAATTTGTTTTTTCTAAACTAAGATCAAGCACTTAATGGGGTTTTTTACATAATTATGTTTAAGAATATAATGAAGAGCTGTTTGGGGTTTGAATTATAAGAAAATACATCTTGCCAAATAGTTCATGCTGTAATTCATAATTTATTTATTTTAAAACGATTATTCATCATCTTTTTTTAAAAAGTACATACCATTAGATTTTGAAGAGAAAGAAATACTAATTCATTCAAAGTCCCTGACCAGCTGGATAAAATAACAGGTAAATAAATAAGCTTAATCTTTGGGAAAAAACTTATGAGAGATAATGTTATGTGACTACAAAACAAGAGTTTTAACACAAATATTTTATGTGTGCCAAATAAAGAAGAAGGAAAATTTAGATTAAAATATGATATGCATAAAGAAAAAAATCACATTCATGTTCTAGAAATCCACTTTAAAGTTAAGTTTAAGGGAGACTTTCATTGTGAGCAATACATGTTTCCTGATTGCAGAGCTTCTGGGTCCAGGGATGCAGAATTAAACACGACAACAAGCTTTGCTATTATGAATGTCAGATATTCTAAAAGTAAGTTTAAAAAACTCCAATAAGAACATTTCAGAAATTATATCAAGGCCCTTGGGGAAACAAAGGATGATGCTGAGCAGATCGCAGACTCTTTGCAAAGATATGATGTGAAGTTCCCACAGAACCCTGGGAGGAATCCCAAAAGTATGCATTATCTGAAACAAAAAATATGTTGATTTAATAGTTTTAATTTATGACTTGTTTGCCAACAAAAGAAGAGCTTTTATAGAAATCTTCCATCTCCTTTAATGTGGGGATAATCATTAAGTTTTTTGCTAGGAGAATCTAGGTTATTGCCTTCACTACTCATTTTGTCGCATTTTGTGACAACTGAAGATTTTTTTTGAAAAAATCAAAAATCTTTCTCTAGCTTGTCTCAAAAGAGGAAAATAACCCCAGCTGAAATATACAATGTATTTCTCTGAAAACATTTATACTTGGAAAATTGAGTAGATACTTAAGAATTCTTTGCTACATCATCATTAATATTCTTTTACATATTGAAAGATACACTATTTACAAAATTTATAATTGCATATATTTAGAGAGATTACTAGTAGTAAATTTTACCTTGTCCAATAGTGAAAGAATGATCATTTAGCATATTTTAAGCAGATTTAGTAACCAGTTGCAATCAGAATGTTTAGAAAAAAGATGTATTTATTGAAATGATTGAAAAATATGAGCCTATGGAACCTACTCTTTCATATGGTGTTCATCAAGTGAAGATTTAATTTATATGTATCATGTCATCTAATGATTCATCAGATTTAATGAATCTTATAGACTTTATAATATATGAAATATACCAACAAAATAAAACACAAAACCAAACTAAGAAAATTGCCCCAAATAGGCAATGAATGAGAGAGAGAGAGAGAGAGAGAGAGAGAGAGAGAGAGAGATGCATATATATTCAACAAACACTAACTTATTTAAATTTTCCTACTTAGTTCTGAGTTCTTTAGTCCTTTTTGATTGAAGAGATGAGTAAGTGAAGATCTTAAGAAGTTTGGCATGATAAGTCTACCCAATTTTGTGTACCTAAGTCAGAGATCAACAGGCAAGGATTTCCTCATCTCCCATGTTTAAAAGGACCAATCATATTTCACCAGAATGCACTCACAGAAGCCTTGTATTTAAAGGATCTTTTTTCAGTAACATGAACCATGTCTCTTTAGTTTGTACTGCTCAGAAATACTCTCAGGAAAATCTTTTCAGTTCTTGTGTCAGACCTGTCAAATTAATTGGGTCAGCTAGAAATCACCTGTAAAATATACAGATGGAAAATTCTGTCAGGAACCACTACTTGGGAACTCTTGGTGTGAAGGCATGGATTTGAGAGTGCCCAATGGCTATATGGCAACCTGTTCAATAGAAGGGTATGCACAACCACAGAGCTATTCAGTTCTTGACCTTGAGATTTAGACCTCAGCTGCTGGGGGGCGGGGGTAGAAAGTTATGGGTACAAGCTGATAATCATAATTGGGCTGCTTATACTCATGACCTTGGTTTTGCTTACATTGAAGAAACTTTCTCACAATAATTTCTTTTGATGCTTATACATATATAATAAATATGCTGAGCTTCTTGTGTGCTACTGCCTCTTTACCAGGGTTGTAGTCAACCAAGGAGACCTAGCATTTTTCCACTTTTGTGTCTGTCTTTTTCCTAGACCCTTTCTTAACTGGATTGTGTAGCCCTGAATAAACTGTTGCTCAGGATGTGACAATAAATCCTACTGTCCATAGAATGACTAAGAGAGTAAAAACCTTCAGAAATACAAGTGTCCTCCCAGACACAAATTTTTTTCAGTCAATGTGTAAACCACCAATGACTCCAAAAAAGGAGTACAAATTTTTACGTTTCTGTACAAAGCCAGAGTTTCAAAGTTTTATAGACCATTAACTTACATTTGCTAATAATATGAAGAAAGCAATTAACTTGGTATGCTTTACAGTGGGGACAGCCACAATAGCCCCAAGGTAGTTTCCACTTGGACTTTAATCAGGGCAACATTCCTCAGTAAGTGGGATTAGAAAGTAATTCCCCAATCTCTCTCTGAACCCAGGTGAAGTAGATTGGAATTTTCTTGAAACTTGTGCTTAGAAGCATAGAATAAAATGCTTAAAAAAAAAAAAAAAGCAAAATGCTGAATCTTGGTAGCATAGAGAAATATGAGTTTTCTCATTTGCTCTGTAAATATTTCCTGTGCTTATATTTTGGAATTTAGCAAGAGAACTATAGTGGGTTCCTCTGCGAAATTACATCGTTCACTTATTATAGCTGACATTTTCCCTAATATTGTCAAGCAGACGGTTGAATTAGCAGCTTTGCCATTTGCCTTAGAAAATTACCAATATCTTCTGGTGCTCTTCTGTTCTGTGTACGCAGAAGTTCTCTATGTTATATAAACCTTTAGGGAATTGAGTGGATTGCATCCATCCATTTGTGAAAATATAAGATTTTGAGTTATAATTTTGACAAGAAAGCACCTTATCATTGGGTTGAGTTTGTTAGTATTTTCTATTATATATGACTGATTTTGCTCTTTTTATTTTCTTTTTATAATTTTTAATTGACTATTGTATGTATTTGTCCCTCTGGTGGCTCCTAAATTTGAAGCACGTCTGATTTGAAAGTTGTAAACTTCCTAACTAAGAATTGATTTGCATGTATCCAGCACATTTTAGTGTATCAAATGTTCTTTACTGTTTTAAATCAAATATATTTCAAATGAAGTATCTTTTATGACTCCTGACTGTTTGCATATTAATGATCTACTGTTGGATTATATATGGCTTTTAGTTTAATTATACCAAGGTCAGAGAGCTTACTCTACATTTTTGCCTCTTCACAGTATGTCATGGCTTTATGTCTAAGAAGCATTTGCTATCTGTAATTTTTTTATTTACCCTTGAGAAGAAAAAAAAACATTAACTTACATTTATTAACTTACATTTATAGAGCCTAGGAGTGCTCTGTGGGTCTTTCCAAGGACAAAGGTCATGTCCCTCCCTTGGACAGGCTTTGCTCTGAGGTAGAGGCTGGTTTTTCACCTGCATTTATTTCTATGTTAAATTATTAGATACACACTGCATAGTTATTTGGGGGTGTTATCATACAGTAGCCCTCTCCAAAAATACTTAATATGACAATAGATATTTTCACACCCAAGCTGTACAATACAGTGGGAAGTCACCACATGTGGATATCAACCAGTTAAAATGCCTACTCATACTGAAAATTGTATTTTTATTTGTATTTAGTTATATATGACAGTGGAATGTATTTTGACATATCATACGTACATGGAGTATAAATTGAAAAATTGTGCTTTTAGTGTGATTGTTTCATTTGAGAGCCACATGTGACTAAAGGCTGAAGCACTGTATCACACATATATAAAGCTTTAATATAGATCCCTTAAGTATCACATCTGCCTTAAGTTAATGATTTCATCAGTTCCCCAAAAGTAGATCTCACGATTTTGATTCTTTCTCCTGACTCAACCTGGCACTATTTTTGGTGACACAGTTTTATTTATGATAGCCAAAGTGTTTTATATTGTTTTGCATTTCCAAATTTTCATCATTCTCCTCAAATCATCCATCAATCTCATCATTGGAAATATATGTATGATATTATTCTTTGGGTCATGTAACTAGATATTATTTGTTGATATTCAACTTTATGAGGCCCACTAAACCTCTCAAATTGGGTAGAGGTATTGATCAGTTTTGGAAATTACTGAATGTGTTCTAAAATGTATCTTGACTCACTATGTATTTTCTTTTAAGACACTAATCATACAAATTATCCCTCATGAAACATTTACATACTACTTACTGCTTTTGTGTTCATTCCTTGTCTTGTGTGCTTGAGAATATCCTATTCACTTATCCTTAATGATATAAATACCAATTTCTGCTATGTCCAATGCACTCTCTATTTTCAATATTATTTATCAGTTGTCTAAATTTTTCATTGTAAATTCTAATTGCTTATTGAAATTCTTCTTTTCATTTACTTTGTCAAAACTTTCCTTCATTTTCTTAAATATAATAGGCATTTTTATCTTAAAGTCCACAGTCCTAAGGCAAATGTACAAATCATCCATGAATCTGCTTTTAGGATAATCGTTATAATGTTAATACATACATATAATTCAAATATTTAATTAAATTTAGTTTATTTTATATTTCTTAGACATTTTGTTTAAAGCTTAGATAAATTTGGAGAGAAACAACTTGAAACATTTTATCTCAATTCATTTATTGCTTTATTTCTTTTAAATATTTTGATTAGTAATATGTAAACTGAAATGTTGTAAGTATACCATATATATGTATATATTGTGTTAAATTCATTTCAGTTTTAGATCCCAGTTATTGAAATGATGATTTTTAATTTGTTTAAAATTGTTTAATAATATTATACAGATTATTTGGCATTTTTGTATACTAACTTTGAATTCAGATATTTTATGACATTTGTCTTTTGGTGGAGTCTGGTAGATTCTCTGCAGTCATATCTGTCTGTTAATGAACTCCATGTAACCTGCCATCTAGATGTGCTTGTTGCTGCTTTTCCTCTTGTGTTACTGCACCTCCTAAGTCCCGTGAGGTGAGCGTAATAAAAAGCATGAGTGTGGACACATGGACCTTATTCCCTGTCTTAAATGTAGTGGTGCAATCTTTTGTCATGAAGTGTGACATCAGCTCTAGGCATTTTTGTTATTGCAATTACTGATTTATTAACCTATGACCTTTATCTGGTTGAGGAAGTTGTCCTCCCTTCCTGGTTTATTAAGAGTTTCTTTTCATGAATAACAGTTGAACGCATCCATGGAGACAGCACTTGCGGGTGTAGAAATGAATCACCTTACCTTTTTATCAGAAAAGACGGAAATTTTAAGTGGACTCTAGGAGGTAAATGTTAACCTTTACCAGGGTCTACTTTGTTGTTAAAGCATTTATTTTAAGGAGAAAAAATAATAGAGGAAAGATATATGAGTACTTTTAATAATACTATTTTATCTTTATTACTTTATAATTCTAGTTATATTTTTCAAGAATAATACTGTTTCATATTTTTATTATTATTATGTTAAATCCAGAATTGTATTTAAAGCTTCATTTATAAGAACATATTTTTTAAAATATGAAATTTGTATAATCAAATACAAATAATATTATGAATTGTACTTGATATATTATAATCCATTAATTTTTGTCCCATTTGTCCAAAGATTTTCAATCTATAAACATGAATAGCTCTCTAAGCACAAGTGCAACTGATTTTTTAAAATCTGATTACCTTTTGCATAGCCAATTTCTTGATCTCACTCAACTGGAGAAGTTTGCTTCTTCGTTAATGATAGTGTGACATTTTACTAAACTTTTAAATTGGGAATCTAAGCTAATGGAAAATAATGCATAATCCACCTATAACCACACAAAAGGAAATACATACATAGCTATCTTTAACAACTGTATTTTTAATAATATCTTTTTATTTTTGTGTTAAAAGAAAATTATAAAATATTTTAAATATATAGGAGAATCCAGAAATGAATATGCTATAATTATATATGTACTATCACTAGCTAACTCAGAAACTATTACTGTTATATTTTTGTCAGCTATTTCTTTAAAATAATTTTTATTTGTGGGTCAGACATAGGAATCATCAAACATATTTTCTTTCATTGTCACTGATTATCCCCAAAATTATATATATCTTTGATATGCATAATTACTGCTTTACATTAAATTCTGACATGGACAGATTTGAAATCTCATTGCATTTTTCTTTGGAACCCAATATTAATTCCTTAATTAATAGTACTTCCTCAATTCACAACACATACAGACAGCTTTTTATTCTTTTATTGCGTGAGATTGCTTTTTGAATGAAATAAAATCTTAAATCCTGCATTCATTAGAACAATTTTTATAAAAGACACCTTTCCAGTAAAAATGTTCAAAGCATCTCTTTGAATAACTACATTTTCCTATGTCAACTTTAACAGATTTTCCTCTTTGCCCCTTGGTGCATGTTTAGATGAAACAACCTCTTCCTTCCAGCTGCTAATCTCACTCTGATGAAAACTCAGATCAAATTGACAAGCTCATGGAAACAGAGATAGATGGCAAAATGCTACTGATTTCTTCCTCTGAAAAAGTGACTGATAAAAAAATATAGGCTTCCTTTGGAGTTAAAGGAGAAATGATTTGGTCCTTTATTTCCCAGGGGTTATGTGCTAGTTTTTTCCCCCTTTGAGGAACTGTATCCTATTTATGAATAATACCTTTTAAAACCCCAGCATTCATTTGATAGAAAAAATAAAGGCAGCACATTTACAGAAAGGTTATATGTGTGTCACAGAAATCCTCTGGCCTATATGCCATCCCTATAAAATCAGCTCTAGCTGAATGAACATCACTCATCCAAGTAAGAACTTTATCCCACACTATAGCATGTGCTTAAGAGCTTATTCCCAAGCATAATTCCCAATTCGCATTATATTCTGAACAGTAGACAAGGCACAGTCTAGTCAAATTCACTAGATGCATTTTCCCAAAACTTGTAAAATACTAAACAGTCATGATCACTCTCTTTCTCTCCGGGGAAGCATTGTCTCACATTGCCCCTGCAACTGCTTGCCAACCTCTGCTGGGCCCTGAAATAATTATTTTCTTGAATCTGTCAACACCAGAAATTTTTGAGACTACAGTGACATCTTCTAACAAATTCTTATTGTTTATAATGCAAAATTTCTTATAAAAGCATAACACGAGAAATTATTTTAAAACTAATGTATTTTTCTTTTTAAATAAGATGGCTTTGATGTGCATATTTTGGTTTAGATGCAATTATCTGCATCTGCTAACAAAATACTCAGTTCCTTAAGAAATAAAGAATTGTGGCTCAAATATCTATTATATAAGGAAAGAGTTAAAATAAACTTAATTACATTTATTTAAAAAAGGAACATACGATACTTTAAGTTTGGAAATCAATACTAGCACATAGATTTAAGGAAAACAATGTTTGTTCAGAATTTTGATGTTCAATTTGTTTAATTTAGATCAGTTTAGATCAAACCTCAGCTCCTACAGATAGGTCCAAGGTCAGGAACTAAAAGTGCATATAATGCCGACCCAAAGTTCATGCAATAGCAGGGCATGTCTACCTGACAGAATAAATGTGTTCTTTAAAAGGGACCTCTTCCCTGAGTTGCACAGTATGATATCAACATTTATTCTGAGCTATCATCTTTTCCCACCTTCCTTTTATGTCATGTGGTGAATTTATTTAGTATTTGTCACATTGCAGTATGGCTATTTTTATATTAATACCACATTAACATCATAATCATTTTCTATTACCAACTAAATATTTTCTGGGATAAAGTAGCACTTCTATGCCAGCTAACTCAATTAACGAACTTCACTCCTTCGATAATGGTGAAATGATATCACTTCTATTCTCATTCCCATACATTTTTTAGAAGACCAACACCAACATTGTGTGATGTGTATTTTGCAAAACAAGACAAAAGAAAGCTAATTAAAATGTCCTGTTGTAGGAAGATTTGCCAAAACTAAAATCAAATGGGCACCTGTGAACTCTGAGTCAACATTTGTTTCAAAAGTATTCGTCAAGAATAAGTGATTCTTTCATTTAACACATTTATATGCTTATTCCTTTATTTGCTTATCAAATATTACTGAATGTACATTACTACTCTGGACAGTATTGATCACTGGAAATGGCAGGAAACAAGATACCGCATATGGAGCTCATTGGAAGCAAGCAAACCAGTGGCTTGCTAAATATTTGAAAGATTATTAAGTATTTGTACTGTCTTGGAGACAAGCCCTGTAACAAATCAAAGAAGCTTCTTTGAGACAAATTTTCTGGTATGTGGGAGGAGGAGCCTACGAAAACAGCACTATTCCTGCCTAGAACCTTCAGCACTGCCCTCTGCCACACTAGGGTAAAGGTTTAAAAACTCCCTTATTATTTACACACTTCAGCACAATGGTGATGAGCACCCAGTTGGGGGAATGAACCAACTAGGAAAGCAACTAGGAGAATGAAGACTATGACTACTAAAAGTTGACATAAGTTAAATTGAACAACATATATCCCAGTGAAATTTTACCACCAGTAACAGATTAAGTTTGATAAATTGAATATGTAAATATTCTCAGTGTGATCAGATAACCTATGCGTTTCAGAAAATCTAAGTAGAAATGCATCCTATGGAAATACAGATTGATTGAAAGACTCAATAGACAACATGTGCAAACAATGCATATGAGAATCAGTAAGTAGGTCTAAAATTTGGCCAAAGAAATATAAAGTAGAAAATACTAGACACAATTTTGAAAGTGTGGAAAAAAATCTTAAATATCAACATCATAGGAGTTAAATATAAACAGGTTAAATGTTTAAATTAATATTCTGAGAGTGTATGAATTAAAAGAAGAATCTTTTCCAGGGAAAAGTCTTTCATAAAACTTATAAAATTGGGGGAAAAAAAAAACAGGAAAGCACTATAGGAAGTGGGCTTTTTTGCCTTTTGAGTAATTAATAGGCATCTAAATATAAATCAAACACTTTATTCCTCATAAAAACTTTTTGAGAGAACTGAAAGTGGAATTCCAATGGCAGTCGGCATAGGGCATGCATATTCTGGTTCTTTTCTGGAAGTAAGTTTTGGAAAAAAATATGCAAGGTTCAGCTTGATTTATATTTTTTTTTTTTCAAAAATAAATTTATCTGACAAGAGAGGCAAAATCCTTCTTTATTTGGGGGGTTATTATGCTTCTTTTCCAACAAATGCCAGTTTTCTTTGAATGAGGAGACTGCACTGATAGACATGGAGTCTGGAGCTTCTCTCAGGCCATGTCAGAAAGAACGAAAGTGACATAGGACTCATGGAGATGGATTCCAATGTTCCTGGGGATGGCGCTCTCTAGATGACCTTAAACTAGGTATCATTTTATACCTATTAGCATTTCCCAGTGAAATTCAAGTCAATGTTTACTGCATAGTGTGAGGTAGATGTAACAGTTTTTTTTTTTCTTTATTTGTCTTTGGTTATTATTTTTTTTTTAAATGATGATGCCCATGGATCTGGTATAGATTTTCTTTTATTTCTTTAAGGCTTCCTTTGTAATTTTACCTTACAGATCCTACATTTTTTGGTTTAGAATTGTGCGTAAGTATGTGATTTTTGATACTATTGTAAATGGTCATTTTCTTTCCCTTAGAATTCATAATTGTCCATTGCTAGTTTATAGAAACGCCATGGATTGTACACATTTTCCATAGGCTTGTATTCCACAACAATATAAAGCTTATATATTCCATTCATTATCATTTTAATAGATTATTTGAAATTTTCTATTTAGATAATCATGTTCTGTAAGTAGAGGTAACTTTATTTTTATCCTTTTCAATTTTCATAACTTTCAAATATTTGACAAATACTTTTGCTTAATCCAGGGAGACAATGATGATTTTCCTATATTGCTATAAGAAATTTTAAGAAATGACATATCTTTGTGTCTGATGTATATAATATTCTGATCTCAGAAAATGGCCTTAGGAAATATTTTTTTTTTCATTTTTGGAAAAAATGTTAAAAATAAGAATTATTTTATGATTACATATTTAGGGATATTAAGCAGAAAAGCTTGCTTGATCTGGATTTTTTATGTAGGCATATAGACTTTTTACCCTGGTAATATTCCTGTTTAGAAATCTACTTTTCTGATTTCATATAACCAAGACAGCCTTCTTTTATTAAGATTGTGTGATATGTATTTTTCATAATTTTATTTTCAACAATGTTTTTTCTTGTAAACAGAAAAAAGTCAAGATCTATTTTCTCATGCAATCTGGCATGAATTGTTTTTCTCCTTGGAATCAATGCAATTTTTATGTGATTGGATTAAAATATACTGTATAATAAGATATGCAGTACATAGTTGTCTAACGTTTATTGTATTCATCTTTTTTCTTTCCTTTTTTTTAGATTTTTCTCAATCATTCTTATGATCCTTTTATTTAAGGTCTACAGTATATTTTTGTAATCAATCAAAGTGAAGATAGGAAAGGAGATTTTAGTTCTTCTTATGTAATATATTAAGTCTACAACAATGTATTCCCATATTTCCTTCTCACTCTTTATATACTTGGTGTTACTTTTTTTTGGTGTTACAGTTTTACTTTGCATACATTTCACAGAAGACACGGATACTATGTTTACTTTAATACTCAGTTATCATTAGGAGAGATTAAAATGAGAAAAACCATTTTATAGTCCCCTCATTTTAAACACATCTGTTGATTTTCAATTTTTTTCTACAGAGTCTCATTTCTGTTATTTTATTCCTTCCTCCCAATACCCTTCAGGGAACACTTTGCAATTCATAGTGTAGATGTCTTGGAAGTGAATTTTCTCTCTCTTTTTTTTTTTTTTTTGTCTAAAGAAGTCCATATTTTTGTGAAAAATATTTTCACTATACACAGAATTCTGGGATGGGAGAGACTTTCACATTTTTGAGATATTCACAATTGTATCACCTAATTATTATTTTTATCTAACATGCACTTTATTCTCAAGTTGAGTTTTGTGATTTTTTTTTCATTGTTTTCATTGTGTGACATTGTACTAGTGGGCAGCAGGATGAAAATTATGTCATTTGTGTGTTTAATTTCTTTTCTATCACATTCTTCCTTTATCTAGGGTTCCACTTATAAGTGTGTTGCTTGACTCTTTCTGACAGTTCTTGATGGATCTCATTTTGCTGGTTGTTTTGCAGGTTTTTGTTGTTGTTCATGTTTGTTTGCTTCTTTTGTTCCTCTCTGTGTTTTGGGTTGGGTTATTTCTGTTCATGCATCTGAACTAATTTGTTCTTTAGCTGTGTGACCTCTACTCATCAACTTCTTCCATAAAAGGTACTTGTCAGCTATTCTTCTAACATTACAATTTAACTCTTTTTTTTTTTTTTTTTTTGTTTGGTTTGGTTTTTTGAGACAGGTCTCACTAAGATGCTTAAGTCCTGGCTAAATTGCAGAGGTTGGTCTCCAACTTGGGATCCTCGTTTCTCAGCCTCTCAAGTCACTGGGATTACAGGTGTTTGCTGCTGCACTTGACCTGCTTGACTCCTTTTTGTACTTCCTATTTCTTTGCTAAAATTCCCCTACTGTTTTTAAATTTTGTGCATGTTTTCCCCCCTGAATCCTTAACACATTAATCACATTTATTTTAAATACTGTGCCTGTGCCTAAATACTTCACCACCTAGATCATTTCTAAGTGAGGAATTTCTACTTTATACTTATAACAAGAATTATGCATGCATATTGAGCTAGAATGTTCGGGCATGGAGTTGAGCTACTTTGCTCAGAAGTTCAGCTGGGTGTGTATTTTGTAGTTGTTTGAGGGCACTGCCAGAACCAGTCATCCCCACTGTTAATTTTTCCAAGGGTGGCGGCAGATTTGCGGAAGTATTTCTCTTAATGACCCTTCCCTATGCTACACAATCTCTGTGTGTCTACACCTCAAAATGGGTCTTTCTCTATGCATTTGTTTCTAAGAAATAGTCTGTTGGTGCATGATGCTCATTGCTTATAATTAATGAAAAATACCTGGTAGAATATTTTTAATGTTTCAATCAATTTTTAACTGATAAAAGGAATGCCCAGAAATCAGAATAAAGGAAAATAGAAGTCTTGTCTGCTAAGTCTTATCAGCTTACATCTTTTGAAACACTGCCAAGGTGACCTTCTAGAAATAAGTACACTGCTGTCAAAAGTAAAAGTTACAAGATTATTTATGTAACAAAATAATCTCAATTGAACAAAGAATTAGTAAATTGTGAAAGAGCCTAAATTTTTCTCAAGACAGACAAAAAAAAAAAGACATGGAAGATAAAAATGAGAATAAAAAAATAGAAATTAGAGCAATAATATTTCATGTATCTTATATGAAAACCTGAAGATGGGATCAGAGCAAACAGGAGAGGCAATATTTTAAGGGATAACAAATGAAATTTTACAAGGCACCTTTAAAAAGCAAACTGAAGCATATTTAAATTTAAAAGAATTTATTTGGACAAATGACAATTCATGAATTGGGCAGCACCACACCTGAGATACTTTGAGAGACCCAACAAAGAAATGAAAGGGGTGGGGAGGCTTGTCTAGGACAGAATCAGAAGTAAAGCAAAGCAAAGAAATATGTGACTGATTACTGGTTAGGGTGATGGAGTTATCTTAGGTGATCTACTCCACTGTAAAGTCCCCCCTTTTAGAATCATATTTTTGTTGATTGTTTCTGATTGATTTGAGCTCTAACTTTCACTTATGTTTGTGAATCATGCAAGACAAAGGTGAGATATGAGGCCTACTTGGCTGTGTGCTCAGGGATTATTCAGGTGAGGCGTCTTCTTTAATTTACTTTAAGAACATTGGTACTCATATGAACACAACTCCACAAAAAACCAACCTGGCGGGTTACAGGAATGCAACACCTACAAAGAGCAGGGTGCCATTGAAGAGTACAGAACACAAAGAGCAGATGAAAGACAGATGGGAATTGAGGAGGGATTACTATATGTATACTAAAGATAGACTTTTCCACAGGAACAATGAAAGCTAGAAAAAGGATTGGAAGAATATTGAATGTGCCATTTCAAAAGAATGACAGTCTGGTATTGAATATAAAGTGAAGTCATCTTTGAAGCAAAAACACAAAATGAATATATTTCTAGAGTCACAAACACTAAGAGTGTTTACTACCAAGAGGGCGTTATTGAGGTTAGAGAGGTTATCTGGGCAAGAGTGAACCCAGCAGGGGCTCATGACTCCTGGGAGTCAGAGGAAACTGCACTCTGACTGTGAGTGAGGAACGGAGGATTAGTTCAGGTGGGGTAAGAAAACTGATGTGCAACACCAAATTTCCTATTTGAAAAGGAAATGGATGCTAGGAAATGTGGACACTGTCCACTGCTGAGGGCAGGTGGGGAAAGCCAGCAGGTCACTACTAATTCTGAGAGTTGGAAAATGCCAGAGAGGGTAGTGGCTGTACTAAAAACAGCATATAAATGAAGTCTGCTTTTATGAGATTTATCCAGTTAAAGAGTTTGAATAACAACTCCACAATTCCCCAAACCCAGGGGCAGCTGCTTCAGATGTTTGAGGCAACTAAAGTTAAAAAAAAAAAAAAAAAAAAAAAGGTCTTTTGAGCTAGGAATTTGAACTTGTTTCATAATGAACTAATAATTCCAAATGACCAGTTAACCAAAATATCACCTCGAACACAACAGAATTCACCTCAATTACTTTGTATGCCACAATATGAGGTTCAAACTTAGGTTTTTTAGCTCTAAAACTCAGTTATTGCACTTACAATTTTGTGACTTTAAATTTCACACTATTATAACTTTATAAATAAAGGAGAATTAAGTTCTATCAGAAAAATGGAAGTATGAGCTTTAGTGATGTGATAGAAAGGACAATTTAGGGTAACATTAAATGAAAGTAAACAGGACTCTCACGTATCAACCTAGGAATGATCAAAGTCAGAATTTGATTCAAATGCCAAGAAGGGCTTTCTCAGTCATTATCAATAGCAGCCCAAAGCTTTGCACGCTGTAGGACTCAGATAAATAAGTGCAAGACAACTGAATCTCATAGTTTTAGGGGTATATAAGTATAACCTGAAAAAATTCAAAGTCTTATTTGAAAACAAATTTATAGAAATTCTTCTTGAAAATAATAGTATTAATTAAGATTTTAAAAATCCAGAATAATTTCTGGTCATTTTTTTATTAGCTCTGAAGTCATATTTTGTAAAAGTTTTTTCCCACAAAAGAAAATGTGGAGAGTAAATTTTAAGGGGTCATGCAATAGTTGTATTTTTCACCACTGTTCTTGACAAAATATAATAGTTATTGAAGACTCATGGATTGTTATTAAAACTAAGAATTTATTATGACTTGCTATTGGCTGTTATTTCATTGTATAAATTGGAAATTATATCAAACAAGTCCAGTCAATTATTGTGCTTGAACATAACTCAATTCAATAATGATTCCCTACACTACTCAATAGCCCAGAATCCTTATTAATACATGTTATATTAAACATACAAAATTCACACATCTCTAAAATATTTGCCAAATATATACTACTAGAAAACAGTAAGTGCTTAAACTTCTAAATACCTCTATTGAAGAAGACATGAAATTTTTAGAAGCAATTGAGAATCATGGGAAGGGCATAGATTATTAAATTTTTTCAGTGTATTCCAGGAATTGGTCCTCCCAAATAGTCCTCATCCTATATAGAATTATTTCAACTAGTTTTATGCAGGAAAATAGTGAGCAATAAGGAAAATGATGTTACTTGAATATGACACTTTTTTGGTTTTGCTTTACTCTGCTCACACAGCTGTCCTAAAGGTGGTGGTAATCTTGGGTGTTTTAAAGTTTTAGAGCAAAATTTATAACATAAGCAGATTTGAGGTTCCTGGTGTCTGTAACTTGTGACACTGTCTTATAATAGGAATATACAGCCACCAGATATTAGCTTCTATTCCAAAGGACCATGTTGTATCACCAATAACAAAATGTCTGGGAGAGGGTTTGGGGGTGTTGTCCTGCCAAATCAGTCATAAGCATGTGTGAAGGGTGCTGTGTTGCTTATGCATTCATTCTTAGGTACCAATCACCATCTGCAAGCTCAAAAAAAAAAAAAAAATCATCACTCATCATTATTTCTTTAAGCTAAGATAACTTATTTGTCTCCAGAATAAAGTCTCCTTGCAAATACAGGCCTCCCGATGTTCCCTTTGTCTCCTTATTCTCACTGATGCAGCCAAAGCTCAAGATGTGCGCATCAGGTCATGCAGCTGCTGTTTCTGCACTTGTTTCTGCAGTGTCCACTCCATAACAGGATGGATGCTTGCCTCTGTCAGCTTTCAAGATCTTCCAAATGCTGAGCTAGATTCACCTCATTAGGCCATCAAACTGCTCTACAGAACAAATAGTAGCACTTCTATTTCAGTTGCAACTGAAAATTTACAATTTGATTCCAAACCAGCTTGTTCTTGATTGCTTTGTGATATGTGATCTCTGTGGTTCATTTGAGTAATGTCAATGCTATAATTCATCTATAAGGGACATGGAGGTGGAGAGTAGCCCCAAAGGTGCTTCCCAGAACCATACTATTCAAACAAATTTCACTAATTGCTGTGCAAAGGTTTCCTGCTGATTCCTTTGATTGATTTTATATTCAGAATTGTAAGAAATTTATTTTTCTCCTAAATAGCATATAAATGATTTTTTCCCCTATCAAACATGATCAGTTGTCACTGAGGGAAATGGTGAAGAAGAAAGACAAGGACATTTAGAAATACAGAGCCAAGGATATTAATAAATATTATACGCAAAGCAAGGGGAATTCAAAAATCCAAGAAATTCAGTTAAAAACATATTGAAAGAATAATAATCAAAACCTTTAAAAAAATCTCCTGAGTTGGGGTTGTAGCTCAATGATAGAGCACTTGCTTAGCATGTGTGAAGCACTGGGTTCAATATTCAGCACCACATAAAAATAAATAAATAAATAAAATAAAGATATTTTGTCCATCTACAACTAAAATTTGTTTAAAAAAATCTCCTATTTCTTTTAGTTGATTTCCCTAAATATTGGCTTCACTATTTTTTTTCATCTAATTTCTTTGATATTGCTGGCCAACCCTCATTCTTCTAAAATGAACACATATAGATTAATGAAGGAGATAAGACAAAGAGTATGAATTTTCTTTTTATGTAATTTTATCTTAACGAACATCATGTCACTGTTTTCTTCTGTTTAATGGTCTCACCAAAGATCATTTTTATTAATGAACTAAGTGTTTTTCAGACTCATAATTAATGTAAATCATCTCACTTTTTTATGCTTTCTCATCTATCCAAACCAACTATACATGTTATTCTCTTGTATTCTCATTTTTTATTGCTTATATGAGCTCATAGGGATTCAAGTAGGTTAAATAACTGTTGCCACCATTTGTTAATTTGTCAACAAACACTTATTTAATATTAACTTATATAAATACTATTTCTGACTGTGCAACGTAGGCAAAATGTGGATATATCAATTAACTATTGTTAAAATTATATATAATAGAAAAATAATAACTCAAGAGAAACATGTAAAAGATCACATATAAAAGCAAGGAAAATTAAATAGACATTCAAATTCTCTCTTTAGATGAGTTACAGTTGGTGTATGCATGATGAATGAGAGAATGACAACAGAGCTCAAGGGCAATTTTTATATGTGAATCTGTAGTTTGAGTAATAGCCCTGAGGCACAAAGCTCAAAGGTAGTTCCTAAGTCACTATTAGCATTTCACAAGCCACTTCCATGGCAGCATGGGGAAGAAAGTGTCTTATAGAGAAGTTTAGCAGGTCACTAGTAGAGTGCTTGCCTAGCAAACAGGAGGACCTGGCTTAATCCCCAGCATCACCCACATACACTCACACTCACATACACGTGCACACACACACACACACACACACTCAGGTTCCTGGTGTCTGTAACTTGTGACACTGTCTCATAAGAGAGAGAGAGAGAGAGAGAGAGAGAGAGAGAGAGAGAGATGAAAGTTTTATCATTGTGTCAAATACAAACTAAGATGGACAGATTAGGTTACAGCTTTCACAATCCAATCTTTTCACTTCTGAACGTTCCTATTTTCACACAGGAACTTTTGGGAAATACCCCATAACCAATCCAAAACATAGTGCCATGTTTTTCTTCATATGAAGACTGCCTCACCGTGTACCACAGATAATTGTCCAAGTATGGATTTTCCATTACCATGTAGAATCAGTGGACATAGCATGATATACAGGGCAAACTGTAGTCAAGTGCTCTTGGCCATAACTGTATTTGAGATTCCAAAAACCCCATCCCCTACGTCACAGATATATTATTTCATTTTTCAATCAATAGTTTGGGTAAAAGAGTAGAACTCTGGACTCTAAAGGAAAACATGTAAAATAGGTTTAAACCAAAGACTGCAAAGACCACACTTCCCTCTGGAGGTGTGACTATTTCTCCAAAACAACCATGCACATTTAATCTTGGAAATGGTCTTTGTTGGTAAAGAATCTCTGATGCCCCCTTTTTTTTTGCTGTGTTTGTTATTCAGGCTCAGGCTGAGATTCAAAAAGAAAATGTTCACATTTCAAGGTTAAATAAGAACTCCTTCTGCTGAAACTTGTATTTTAATTCACCATTTGCTCACTTGGTTACCCTGGGATTCACTTTTCTCTTCCATTTAGCTACTCACTCATTCAGGACATCTTGCACCTGCCACCTCCTGTCAGCAACTGAGCTGTGAGAACACAGGGTGGACAGTGAGAGATGGCCCTGGAGGTCACAAAGAGCAGATCCTCAGGCAAGGCATGTGACTCTCAGGACAGTTCTGAAGGTCCAAAAAGGTATTTTGCTTGAATAGATATGTAAGGCAATGGTCTGATTTTATTTTTTATTATCTCTCTCTCACACACTTTTTTTTAATCATTTACCTCTATCACATCATTATATGGTGAGCAAGACAAAGCCCAGAAGAAATTTCATCATGGCCTTCTTTGATTACTTTATCAAATTCTTCCTTGTTCAAGGTCTTCATCTTGCTGATCTTTACCTGGGGTTTTTTAAACTTTAAATAATACAAATAAAACTTCATTAGTGTATGTGTACTTATGGATGTATCACTGCCATATCTTTAACTAAACTAATTTGGCATTAGGGAATTATTATGATCACTGCTTCTTATCTATTAGGGATCATTAAAAACAACTTTGTAATATGTGATGATAACAAAAATAACTACTACTTACTGTATGCATGGTGTGAACTTGATTTACATTTTCCCCATTTAATTTCGATAGGTACTCTTACCAGAGAATATCCTCAAACTGAACAATCTAAAGTTTAAAGGCTATTGCCTAGAAATATGACATAACAGTTCACTTACATTGTTTCCTGTTGATTATTTATCATGTTGATTATCTTCATGACCCTTAAAACTCTAGGACAGCCATCTGTCACTAAGATAGGAAGAGATTCTAGAGAGTCATGGTGTGACTAGCCTTTGATATTTGCTTTATCTAAGGAGAATTGAACAGACCCAGTACCACAAACTCAGATTGTAAAAGGACAACATTAAGAGTCTTACTAGATACATCAAATCCCTGAACTTATCTAAGGGTTTGGAGCCTGGCAATAAGTTAGAAACTGAAAAACACAAGACTACTTTTAGGCTGAAAGGTTACAACAGAAGGCATTACAGCCCTAATGCCTTCCGGGAACTGGATGGCCTCAAGTTTTTCAGTGCTTCGTAAACCCAGAGGGGAAATAGAGTGATTTTCAATAATACTGCAAAATAATGGACTCAATCCTCCCCTGCATTTCAGGGAATATCGGTTTCTTAAACACGAAGAGACGAATCTCTGCCATTTTCATTCCCCTCTTATATCCCACAATTGAATCTTTCTAAAATTAGATTTAGAAGAAAAAAAAAAGAAAACACAGTTTCTCACCAAGCAGAACTACCCATTCTTCTGTATTCTCTGTACAATTTCAAAACGTGGTACTGACATTTAAAGTCTTAAATGTTGGGTTACAAAAAAAGTATGGGAATAAAATACAAATAGTTAAAATATTTATTTTTAAACTAAATACATCAAAACATTTAAAAGTATGCATAAAATTCAAACAAATGACAAAAAGATTAATTAACTTTTTATCGAACAAAGATAAAAGGGTAATGTCAGCAATATTTTTCATACAATGTTAGTATTTAATATTTTGTTGCCCATATGTTAATTACTTTCTGCTCATATATAATGATTCTTACACGAATTATATTATGTGCAATTATTATTTTCCTTATTTTACAAATGAGGAAATCTACTACAGATGCTTGTAATAGTAAATACAATATGATGTCATTGACCCTATATCTAACCCTAAGGCCTAGGAATTTAAACAGACTCAGTAACAAATGAGTGTATCCCTGTGTTTGTGTGCCTGTGTGTGTGTGTGTGTGTGTGTGTGTGAAACTTGGCTTTCTCAAACGACTTAATCAAATTATATCTATCTATAGAGATGCTTCCCAAATTGCAATGAAGTTACATCTCCAAAATCCCACTGTAAGTTGAAAATGCTGTAAGTTGAAAATGCACTGCATGTACCTAAAGTACCAAATCACAACACAGCACAGCTCAGGAACACAGCATGCCACAGAGAATCAGTAGATGCCCCTCCTCAATGTGGTAGCTACAGCTGACTGCTGCTGCCCAGGGTCATGAGAAAGTTTTTCACTGCATACTTCTGGCCCAGGAAAACACTGAAATTCAAAATTCAAAGTATATTTGCTACTGAATATATGTTTATTCTACAACATCATAAAACAGAAAACTTGCAAATTAAGACAACATTAAGTTAGGGATTCTCTAACTACATTGAGACATTTTATTAAAATGAAGTAAATTTTAAATTAAGTAAATTGAAACATTGTTTAACTCAATGCAAACACACAAATTAACTTTGTCAGATCCTCTGCACTAAGGATAAAATTGGGGGAACTGGCTGCCTGACTGGAGGAGTCAATGGAAATTCCTGGTAATTTTAATTTATAGGGTTGCATGATGAGCCTCACCTGCTTATTATATTAGTAACATTAATGTATAATACATAAATAATAAACAGTAAAATAAAAATGGGTAATTTGAGGTAATGTGATAGTGCTTAATGAAGCAAGAATTATGATGTCTTTTTCTGTGCACTTGTCCTTTTAAAAAATGTGAAAGAACCAGAATTCCTGAAATTCAACTGTCTCTTCATATGCATAACTAAGTAATAAATATTTCTACTACACAGATTTAGTAGATGTGAGTAACTGTGCATCCATAGGTGATAAATGTAGGAAAATACAGTCAGCCTTAGGTGTCTATGGGTTCTGCATCAGTGAGTTCTATAAACTCTATATCAAAAATATTCAGAAACAAAGGTGTCTGTGTTGCACATGTGAGACTTGTTCTTACCATCATTCCCTAAACAAAACAGCATCACAACTATGTACATAGCATTTGCATTATAGTAAGTAGTGTTAATCATCAAGTGACAGTTTAAAATGTGCAATTAGATTCCACAGGTTGCATGTAAAATAAAATGCCATTTTATAAAAGGGATGTGAGCATTCATGGATTTGGGGTCAGCTGAGGAGTAGAGGTTTTTGAGTACAATCGCCCAAAGACACTTAAGGATGACTATAACTAAATGATAGTTTATGCACTATTGCCAGCATTTTAAAATTCTTCATTATAACCTAATGAAATTTACTTTTTAATAATGTCTGTGTTTAACAAACAGCCTGTGCAGATCCTGAAAATTTAACAATTGGCTCTGCCCAGGCCAAAAGGGTGAACTGGCTCTGGATAAACTGGTGGCAAACTGGCAGGTGAGGTGCCAGAGGACAAGCAGAAAGCTGATTTAGAGGATCAGAGAAGATAAAATGTCAGTTTGAGCACAGTGATGTCACAGAGGGAAAGTAAGTGACAGGTTTAGGATATGTCTTTGAATATAAAAACAATTGACTTGTTGGATTAGATATAGATTACGGAAGATACATTTATACTACAGTATAAGTAGGAATTTTTTTTTTAATTAATTAAGAAAAAAAAAAAAAAAAAAACAGGTCCACATTCTCTTATCCAAAAAGTACTGGGTCAAGCATCTTTCAGATTTGTTTGCAAGGAAAACCAGTGCTTATTTTATGCTAAATAAATACATAGCTTGAGTGAATAAAAGTTAGAAATAGGTTCATAGGTGTTTTTTGTTTAGAGGGAGGGAGAGAGAGAGAGAGAGAGAATTTTTTTAATATTTATTTTTCAGTTTTCGGTGGACACAATATCTTTATTTTATGTGGTGCTGGGGATCGAACCCAGCGCCCCGCACATGCCAGGCGAACACATTACCGCTTGAGCCATATCCCCAGCCCCCATACATAGGTGGTTTTGTTGTGAAAAATAAAATATATAAATGTTCTTCTGATGTGAAGATTTTACAAATTAATAAAATATACAACAAATAGTATTTGCCTCTTGACAGTATCTAGTTATTACATTAAAAAGTAGTTTTTAATTTTACATGTAAATATAAAAGTGATAAAATCACCAGTACTGGTCACAAAGCAAAATCAAAAACAAATTTGTATAATATCTTATAAAATGGTAAGGCAAATTGATATTAAAAACCACCAAAGTAAAACCTCATAGGAAAAAAAAAAATTTACTCAACGGTAAATTACAAACAAATTTTAAGAATATGTACTTTAAAAGGAAAATTGAAAATTTTTGAAGGTAACATGAAAACAATTCCATCTATGGTAAGATCTGCATTATATAACAAACACAAGAGACTAAATAGATACTATGAATGGAAAGATTAATAAATAAATCTCACTATATAAATGATAAAATATTACAGTAAAATATCCTACCAGTTTGAAAACATTGTTAAAGTTAGGAGATATTTATAACACATTAATTAAGAACTAATTTCTTTAGCACATAATCATTCTTAGACACCAATAAAAATAAAGAGTGCAAATATTTAAAATTGAAGAAAATCACAGAAGTTCCAAAAATATAAATTAATACATGCACAGAAACTACGCATGATAATTCTACTACATAATATTTCCACTCTCTAATATTTCCATTCTCTTCCTTGACAAACACTTTTAGTTTTTCCTCTGCCTCAAAACCTCTTGTAGGTTATAGCTGCAGCTGGTTATGCATAACAGGACACCACCAGCAAACCTAAAGGTATGGAAGATGTGTTTCATGACGCATCTGAACATAAGACCTAGAATTTGAGTTCAATTTTTTCATTAAGTCTTGTAGGGCTACCAAATTCTACAATGCTGACATTCATTTAAGTATATCTTTAAAAACATAAATTATTTCTTGTCACTGATAACACATTACAAAGATTTAAAAGGAAGCAAAAGTTTTTTTAGGAACAAAGTTTGTAACATTTCTAGAAATAGTAGGTCTCTGCTACTGTAATAAATGTAGTACTTCGTGATAAGTGGTGTGTGTGTGTGTGTGTGTGTGTGTGTGTGTGTGTGTTAGAGCTGAGTCGTCTTCTGATTAAAATAATAAAAAACAACAATAATAATAGGAACAGGCTTTTAATTTCTTTAGTAGCATTAAGAAGTCGATTTTAGTATGAATCCCTTCAATCTTATCATAAATGTTATCCTTTAAAATTCAGTTATAAAGTCATTCGCTTCCTTTTGTTGAAAGTTTCCTTAGTGTTTAAACTATTTCATTTCTAAAAAATGTCAAACATCATATTATTGTAGAACAAATAAATGTTCTCTAAAAGAATCTATTTCTGCCTATATATATCCAAATTACATTGATAAGATAATTGTCAGAAGAGATTGCACATAGTTATACAATTAATTTTAATGTTTACCAATATGATATTTTAAATCATTTTCATAAAATTATATCTTGATGATTAAAATCAGAACTTATCTTTTGAAAACAGAAGCCACATTAAACTGGCTTTCTTTTAATAAAACTCATGCTGATCATCATGATATAATTGACTGTAGTTTTACCTCCAACCAAATGGGAAAATGGAACTAGTGACTTTCCTATTGGTAGGGATTAGTGAAATATATTTCTGGAGAAAAATGTGATCTTGTATTAGGGATGGAACATTTCAGAAATTCTGGTTGCTTATTGAGTGACACTGTAGCTGATGCACTCTGGATAATTGATTTGGCTGTCCCTAAGTCTAAATATATACTCATGTCTGAAAATACTCTCCCCTTATGACCTGACACATATATTTTAAATATAAATCAAGGTCAATCTATGAAGGAAATAGATGAATAACAGCCTCAGTGTATTTCACAAAGGACATGTGTATGGAAAGAGAGCCATAAGTTTAAGATTTTTTTTTTTCCTGTTTCATTCCATAGTGCCGCTCTTCTAAAAACAGAACAAATATATCACAACAAAAGTTCTTTTGACACTGCATTGTCAATGAACAAAATTCCAAATTTAGGAACAAAACATAAAAGAACTTCACAGTTTAACCTCCGGTCACCTTGCCAGCTGCCTTCCCTGTGACTGCACTGTGATCTCCATGAGCCAAATGGTTTAATAGCTCTGAGCTTCCATATTCTCCTTTCCTCTTCTACAAAAGGGATTATTATGTATGGTGTGTTGTTGGAGAAAAAAAAGAAAGATTAATGTTTTAACAAATGGTAGCTACTATCCACGGGACAATTGATGATTTATTTCTCTGAGTTACAAAAGAAGCTTCTATATAAAGGAATCATAACTTTTTCCTGTATCATTTATTTTCTTGTGTGTATATATTTTCCACGAACATTCAAGAAGCATAGAACCAAGAGTGAAATTCTGGAATCAAGAGTCTTATTAGAATCTGATAACAACTAAATTATTTCAAGTCAGCTATTCAAAGTATATGAGCACTAGGTTTTCATACTGTGAACTGGAAAATAATGTCAGTCTCCTTGGTCTTCAGTTGGTGCTCATTAAATGTGAGTTAAATAAAGAATGGAAATGTAAAATCATTACCCTTATGAAGGATGCTGCCCTTTTAAAAGTAATTTTAATTGAAAATGTATATTTATGTGTCTTAATTTTAAAAAATAACAGTAGCAAAAAATAATCAAAATCAAAACAAAAATGAAAATATTAAGATGCCATCATTTGCTTACCAAAAGATAGTGATTCTTCTTTAAGTTTTGGTAAATGTACTTCCACCTTCTCTTATTAAATAAATAGTTAAACATATATAATATATAATTGATTATAAAGTACTGAAATTTATTTGAAAGTATTATTTTGTGACCTGCTCTATATTTTCATATAGTATTGAATAAACATATATCTATGACTCATTCATACAAAAGAGATGATTGCATATGGGTGCTATGCAGCATTGTTTATAATAGCCAAGATGCAGTATCAGCCCAAGTGCCCACCCATGAATGAATGAATTGAGAAAACAGGGTGCACAGAGGCATACTGCTCATCCATGCAGAAGAATGAAATCATTCTACTTGCTGGAAATGACAGAACTGGAGAAAAGAATGTGATTTTAAGTTAGACAGAGAGAGAAGTGTTGCATGTTTTCTCTCCTATGTAGAAACTTAAAAAGAAAAGAAAAGAAAAGAAAAATAATATAAGAAGATCCAAAAATATAAGAGGAACTACAATCCTACAAGGGACTGGAAAAGAGTTGTGGGGAGGAGGAGAGAGGGGAGGTGAAGAGAAATAAAGCAGGGAAAATGCACACAATTAATGCATGATATATGTGTGTATGGAAAATATAGTGAATCCTATTAAGTTGAACAATTAATAAGTCAATAATTATACCAAATAAAAGAAAAGAAATGCTAGTTTCTACAAAAAATAGAGCATGGAGAAGGCGATCATTTTTAAAAATTCTGACTATAAGCATTATAAAAAAAATATATATATATATACATAAGCATTATGTATATATGGAAATAGTATATTCAACATATTTCTCTTTATATATATAATATATATATATATATATTATATATATTATATATAATGTATATATATATTTACAGGGAAAAGGATATAAAAATTATTACAACCCTAAGTCAGGGGAGTACTAGGCTCATATACTCTATATAATCTTCTTCATTTTTTGTGTGTGTGTTTTCTTGTAGATCTAAATCTTCACATTGCTCAATGTTACTTCATGTGGCTGGGTTTTTTTTTTGAGTTGAATTTATGTTTATAAATAAAATAAGTAAAGCAAAATTTTCCTTCAGATAATTTTTACCTCTATAATTAACTGAAGATTGTGAAGATCCCTCAAAAAAAAAAAAAGTGGTGGACTGCAATTTTCAGAGACAAATCAGAGGACAGAATATTACATTAATTTTTAAATTTTTCATAGTTCCTGAGAGTTAGCCAATGCTTCATGAATGATAGTTTCCTTCCAAATGCCTATTTAACCAAAATTAATGAGTTCCCATGCAAATATTTTAAAACAAATTTGAACAACTCTATTTTTCTTTTACCCAAGGGATAAAATGAATATTTTTTTATTTCCAAGGTGGCTAGGCCATATAACAAAATAATTTAAGACAAAAAGTTCTGTGGCATGAAAAACAACCTTTGGATTTTCTTTTTTATTTTGACATATATATTTTTCATAAACATTGAATAATTGTTTTTAAATGAATATTGTTTTGCCTATATAAATCTATCTTAAATGTTAGTAGTAGGTGTATCAAAAATACTTTAAACCAATAGTAAAATAATATTTATTTTATTGGGATCATTGCATATTTCTATGCAGATTTTTTGAGTATGTTAATGAATAAACTGTTTAATTGTATAAAAAATTTATAATTTTTGCCATTAGCTTTTGAGATTGTTTAGTTAGTAAAAGAAATGCTGACTAATTACCCTATTTCTATATAATCCTTTTAAATTGCAGCAATATATCTGTTGAAGGGTAACATATGATTATATATTTGAGTTATAAGAATGCTTAAATTGAAGTCACTCATAAGCCTGTTATTAATTATTCCTGCATTAGAGAAGCTGAGTATCATTATAGTTCTTGATTAAACAAAAAGAACCACTGAAAAAATAAAGACACAGGTCATTTAATAGGATTAGATGAAACTGCTTTAAGAAAGTTTCTAAATTATTTCATTTTAAAATACAATAATTTTTTATTATTATTTATTTTTGTTATGTCGCCTTGGTAATGACTTATCAAATGCATTTGTGTGCTTGTTTTAAGTAGATAAATATTTTTTTCTAATATTACTTTAAGGTAAATGAAAACTAAATTTAAGAATTGAGCAAGAAGACCTAAGAAACTAATTGGACTTGGATGAATTGTAGGAAAATAAAGTAGTGACTGACTTTCAAATCAATTCAAAACTTTTCTTCAAGTCAGTTTTTGTATAAAAGTCACTTCAATGGTTAGCCATAGAATAAACTCACCTTGTTTGCTACTCAAGCCCAAATTAAATCAGAGAATTCCCCAGATGTAAAATTTTATTAACATTATATTTTATGTATTCCTTTGGTTTTCTAATAAACCTAAATTTTCACACTCGTCTATTCATTATATACTTGAATTTTTGAATATTGGATCACTGTGTGGGTTTTCTATAAAGAGATAGTTGAAACCTCAAATAAAACAATATCAGAGAAGAAATTTTCTGTAGTGGTTGGTGGAATTTTATTCAAAACTATTACTCATTGGAAAATGAAGGTAATATATTAATTTAAAATATTCTCAGGGGAAAAACTTCATTTTCAAGCATTTTATATAATATTATGGCTCCTAACTCACATTATCATTACTGTTTTTGTAATATTTCAAGGAAAAGACTACCAATACAAGTATGGATAAAGTGCATATATGGTTGTATATGAAGAATGTGTAAGTATAGTGTGTGTGTGTGTGTGTGTGTGTGTGTGTGTATGTTTGGGTGCGTGTATGTGTGTGATATTTATGTTACACATGTTGAATTTGGACTTCTTTCTCATTCTTTACATTTTTATCATTAATCATATTCAACATTATTGATTTCCTACACTTGTAATCCTTTAGCAGTGCCTGAAAAAAATACTCAAGTGACATTATTATTATCTATGATAATAAAAATAATGTAGAAATGACACTTTCTTCTCATTTTTATTTATTTTGTTGTGATGAAAATGATGATTTAAACGAAATAAGCCCTGACTGTATCAAAGGTATGAATTATAAATTGCAACCAGGATTAAATTGATAATTAAGGCTCTTTTGGCTTTGAACTAAATGTGGAGGTCCATCAATGGGTCATTTCTCACACTTGGAGTGAAACCCATGGTGTGGCATGTGTTACTTGGCAAACAGTGATGCCTTTGGTGTAGTAAAATGTCTGTCATGAGTGACAGACATTAAATCCCTGTGATACAACTCACTAAAAGACATTTGTATAACCATAATTACACTGGAATTTCAAGGAGATTCCTTCTGCGATATGAGGCTTCCTGTACTTCACCCTATGAGAGCAAAGACATCATAAAATTTATGTGACAAACTTATCTCTGTTCCATGAAGAGCAGGCAAAAATAAGAACCATTATTTACATGGCAAACTGAAGGCTAACATAGTCATTTTTGTCATGCTATAAATATTCCATTTGTGCCCAATCTAATAAGTTAACCTTAAATATAATTTTTTTGTCAACTACCAAATTACTCTTTTCGAAATGCACCACCACATCATATTCTCCAGCAAGAAAACTCCATACCATATAATGAGAAACAGTAAAACTTATCATTTCTATAATGCTATATATGATTATTTTAAAGAAATTCTATATCTTAGCACTGTCTGTGAAGCAATGAAACTGTGTAAATACAAAAATAATTTTACTGAGCATAAGAGGAACTAAATAGTACATCAAGACTCTTCTGCACAAGCCATTAAATATAAATAATATACATATTATATTCATATTATATAAAATACACACAGTGAGAAAATAAAGCTTTGTAAAAAATATAAAAATCTTGAAATCTTGTGATAAATTTGCTTTTTATCTTAAAAACCCTTATAATAGTTATTTCACAAAGGAGAAAGCTAATAGTATAATAAAGAACAATGACTAACAAAGGAATTCAAATGCTATTTTGCCTGTAATTTTCAACTTTGCACTTCAATTATCCTGATGTATTTTAAAGTAAACACACATTAGCACATCACTAAGTTTCTGGGAATTGTAGTATTTCTGACTGATAAAAAGAAAAAATAATGAACATACCATATTTAAGCATAATAAAATATAACTAATTTAGAATATTATCCAGAAAGTTGTATGCTTTTGTTTCAGAATAAATTTTGTGGTTCTCCAACTTTACAATTTCCAAATATTTTCTATGTGACACCTTAACATTTTAAGTCTAATATGTAACTGAGAGCTCCAAAGTGGATATAACTTCAAAGTGGATATACAGTTGGATATAACATTAATCAACAGAATTTTAATAAATAGTTTTTGAGTAAAAAACAAAAATAACAAATCAAGTCTCTCATATACCTATTTTACCTTTCTCAGACAATTGCTAGTCATGAGCTCTGATGTGTCCCTATAGAAGTTTTCCCTCTTTCTCCTGAAGGTGGTTTGATTTATCATTGAATTATACACATTAAAGGATGATTCTTGTTGTTGGAATGATAGCCTCACCACACCTCATTGATTCATTACCTCTGATTTTATTTATTCAGTTGTTTATTGGTGGGTATTTAGGTCATTGATATTCTTTTGAAATTATATACATTTTTTGATGTACAATATTACTCTTTCTGCCTGAATCAATAAACATTATAAACCTCATCAAACTCTGGGTAAAAAACAAATTTACAGCAAATATAGAAGACAAAAGATAGTTTTGAGGTTTATCCTGTGGTATAAATACCAAAATACAAACTATATTTTAAAACTAATGAAGAAAAAAATAAATGCATTTAACAATAAATCAAAGCACAGGAATAGTAAACAAAAATTGAATGAAAGTTAAAATCCTTATAAACCAATATCAGTTTGGACCATGTTTGTATGTTGATTACCCAAAGTATGGAAATGATGTTGATGGATTGGATATGAACTGTCCCCTAATGGTTCATGTGTTGAAAGTCTGGCCCCAATTCTGTAGAATCCAGAGGGGGACTTTGGAAAAGAATTGGATCATAAGACCTAAACTTTGACATCACCAGTGATTTTATCGATTTGAGCAGTGTATTAATTCATTGGTAGTTGAATGGACTGCTAGCAGCTGGGACCAAGTTGAAGGAAATGAGTGACTGGGGGCATGCCCTGGAAGAGTTGATCTTGTCCATGACCCTGATCCCAAAGCCCCCATCTCTCTGCTTCATCCATGATGCTTCTTCCTTGGGGCTTTCTGGACTGAAACTTAACTGTTACCCAAAATAAATTTTTCCTCCTCTAAGTTGTCTTCTCAGTTATTTTATCACAGATATGGAAAGTTGGCTAATATAGATCTTATGGACATGAAAAAGAAAATTAACAAAAACAATGAGGACTTCTACTCCCCAAACTGAGGGACTGGATAAATGTACAAATCCCTTCAAAGGTACAAAGTATAAAATCATACAAAGAGAAAGATAAAATCTGAATAAGTTTTACCTAAAGAAATTGATGCAGTGATTATTAACTTCGAAAAATAAAGCATCAAGTTCAGATGGTTTTAATGGGAAATTTTACAAAATCCTGAATGACAAAATAAACCACCATTGCACAATCTCTTCTAGAAAATGTAAGAAAACGAAATTAGCCTAATTCCAAAATAACAGCAACAATAATAAAGGCATCACGAGAAATGACTACCAAAAATCAATATCAATTATGATTATAGATGCAAAAGTCACGAATAATATATTACTTCCATATCAAATTTGAAAATTATAAAAAGAACTACATCTAAAACAAATGGTGATTTTTTTTCAGGTATAAAAATAATATTTGAACACCAGAAAATCAGTAGATCTAATCTAATGCATTGCAAGGTTAAAGAGGAAAAAAATCATATGATTAATTAAATAGTTGAAGAAGTATTATTTATTTATTTATAATAAAGTTTTAACAATCAATAGACAAAAATTCCTCAATTCAATTGGAAGGCAAAGATGCTTCCTCTTGCAATTTAAACACAACATTTTTCTGGAAACCGAGCTAATTAATATATTAAGAGAAAGAGTAAGACAATTATACAGATTACAAAGGAATTAGTAAATCTGTTTTTGTTCAAAAACTCTAGATATGAATGTCTTTGATGTCACTTCAAAAAACAACACTTTTGGTCACCAAAATGCTGTTATTGGTTTTTGTTTATTTATTTGTTTGTCCTTTTTCTTTTTCACCCACACCAGCTAGTTCTGTAACATTACTTGAGATGGCATAAGATACCACAGATTTAGAGTTCAGTCCCATAGGTATTCTGCTTATACTTCAGATGTCAATCACATACATCTAGGTTCTCACCTGTGTTTCTGAGGAATCAGTTATAGATTGGAAGTTCCCACAACCCTACCTTCAGTTTGAAACTTTTACTAAAATAACAATTGGAACTTGGGAAAACACTTTACTATATCCAGTTTATAATAAAGAGGTACAATTTAGTAATTTAGGAGTAGTTAGATGGCACAGATGCTTATGCCTACAGACAGATGCTCTTCAAACACCATGCTATGGATTTTTTTGTAGTCTTTGTTAGATAGCCATGATTGATCAGATCATTGCACATTGTTGATTAACTCAAATATTTTAGTCCATGTTCACTCTCCCTAGGTCAGAGATACAGCTGAAAATTTCATCTTTCAAAATATAGCACTTTCCAATTACTCATATAATTATGTTCACTCTCCCTAGGTCAGAGATACAGCTGAAAATTCTACTCTCTAATAAATAAGCAAGCAAACAAACAAACAAAAAAGGTAACTGGCTTTCTAAGGCTCTGAGATTCCTGGCTGATTAGTCATCAAACCAAGATCCAGAATTTCTTGAGTGTGTGTGTGTGTGTGTGTGTGTGTGTGTGTGTGTGTTTATAAATATATATAAAGACCATAATTTTAAGCTGTACTTAGTGGGGGTTATAAGGAAAGGCACATTTATTCAATTTTCCTCGACAAGAAAGCATCATCACAACATTCTAACATTAAGAAAGAAAGAAGAAAAATGTATCTTATTTCAACTCATAATTAGATGACAGCAATAAAACATGTTCCATATATCTTGTATTAATAACCTCACTTATTACTAATAATACATTCTAAGAGAGTGATTTTTATTACTACTTTGTATACTAAAATAGGAATAATTTATACAGATCATTTTATTAACTTGGAAGTAACTAGAGGAGACAACATTTGAATCTAGAGAAATTAACTTCAAAACGTATTTTTTAACCACAGCACCATGCTTTCTTGTTAAAATGACCAGTGTGTTTTGATTATGGCTCTTTAAATTTTAACAACAAATGAGAAAGTTGAGCAAAAGGAACCAGTAAAAATCTTTTAGCACATATAAGCAAATAATGTTTCTATATATAGACATTGTATAAAAATCTCTGGAGACTCAAAAATTTTAATAATAATATTAAAATGTAATAATTTTACATTAGAGTCTTATTAACTAAAATAATTAAGCCAGATTCTTTTACTAGAAATATATACAATACATTTAAATGCAAATTTGTTGAGATGATCTAGCATAAAATAAGTTTTAAATTAATGAATAAAGGTTATAATAAAACTAAAATATATTAGAACCTGCAATCATACTGTGTAGTACAATATTAGAATTTCATCTTTCAAAATATAGCACTTTCCAATTACTCATATAATTATGTTTACTAAAAATGTCAGTGACCTGTTCTATCAATAATTTTTTTAAAATTAATTTGGGTGAATAGGGTTATTCTTTTCAATTTATGGGTTAAAATTATATTTCACTGAAGGCAAAATTAAATAATATAAACCACTAGAGTGAAGGTATTTAAAATTAACTGTTAAAAATTGTTTTAGTTTCTCTTCTTCCTATTTCTGATTTTATAAAAAGTCAGTAACTCTGATTATTCATAGCAATGATTATTATGCTCCCCCACATATTCTTGAGATCACATTTTGACCTTTAATGTTCCTTTATCTTTCCACATTTCCTTCTTTTATTTTCACTGCACATTCTTATAATTTTTATTGTAGGAAACATAAGGAAGAATATAAATTTCTTATAATCTTGGTACACATATATAATCTTAAATTAAAACCTGGTTATTCAAGCTTGCCAGAACCATGTTTCTGAATATGACAAATAGTAAAACTATCTTTAGAAAACTGCATGTAAATTTCCTCTGAATAGTAACTCCTTTAATGTTTTGATTCTACTTAAGTAAGTCCAATAATAGCTTATGTGTTTGCCTTCATTCATTCATTTGTGAAACATTAATAGTATCAGAAATAATGTCAGAAATCATGCCAGTCACTGGGGTTATAATTCTGAGCAACAAATGTTTTCAATTGTAAGGGGAAGAAATAATTTAAGTCAAAAAGGATATTAGTCTGTCCCTCAATTTTAGATTTTTAAAATAATCTTTTTTAGTTGTGAATGTGTTTTAACAGATATTTAGGTGTGTATGTTTGTTTGTTTTGTTTTAATCTGGAATAAAAAGTGAGCCATCTTAACCCATTTTATCTCTCTTTCTGTCCTTCAGTGTTTGTAGTCATTCTATACACTTTTTTTTTTCACTTGGCAGGCAAAAAATGGTAGCCAAAATCCTACCAGCTAAACATTCTTCTGTCTTAACTATCTACTCCCAAATCCCAATCTTCTTGAAAATAAGACATTATTTCTCTACCAGTGTCCTTGCTTTAGTCTTTGGTCTTCACTCTGTTTTTGACCAATTGATTGAACAATTATTAGCCAGGTGCTTATCATGTACCACCCACTCCTAGAGCCAATGGTCATCTGAGACTCACCATCTAAATTAAAGGAGCAGCAAACAACCTCCTATTACTGATACAGATGGGAGCTATTAATCCTCCACTGTAGATCAAAGACATAGTGGGAAGATTGAAATAATTAATGTTGTCAAGTGGCCAACATGATAGATAGATTCACGATATATGCATAGATAGAGAGAAAGACATATATTTCTGTATGACACACTCCATTACTGCATTACAATGCCTTTGCATCATGGAATTATCAGAATCTCATTCCAAATGCATTAGCATATGAAAGAAGAAGGATAAGTGGGAGGGGGGGACAAGAAGAAGAGGAGGATGAAGAGGAAGAGGAAAAGGAAGAAGAAGAAGCAGAAGAAGCAGAAGGAAGAAGAAGAAGGAGGAGGAGGAGGAGGAGGAGGAGGAGGAGGAGGAGGAGGAGGAGGAGGAGGAGGAGGAGGAAGGAGGAGGAGGAGGAGGAGGAGGAGGAGGAAGAAATTTTCAAAGTCCCAAATCTCACTCAGTTGCTCTTCCAACTTGATGTGAGGATCACTGTGTGGTGTGCATCATTCTCCTGATACTCTTGCCTTGGTCCTAGTGTAAATTTCTATTATCTAGGAGTGCATGACAGTAGGTGTTCTAGCTGTCTGAACTAAATAGAAGTTTTTCTGGAAATCCTGCAAAACACTTTATTTTATGATCTTCAGCTGTAACTAGGATGGCCACAAGCAAATACAATTAGTACTCAATAAAACTAAGAATAGCTGTCCAAAGAAGTATCGGGACGTAAGTATAAACTAACATATACCTACACTTTTCTTTTTTTTTAAAAAACCAGGTGTTCTAAATACATACACTTCACAGGATGTGGTCATAGTTACAAAATGAACCAAGATATGTCTTTATAATTTTTTTTAATTTGTCAATCAGTTGCAAACTTGTATATCAGGATAAAAAGGTCCTTTGATTTTTTTAATACCATATTTATTTATTTAACATCACTTTTGTTAACAGTTTTTATTTTTAGGACACTATTGATTGAAAATGCTACAAATCCAACTGTAATTATCTTGATCAAAAAGGAAACATATTATATAACATTGTTAAGTCTAGAGATGGATTTGATTCAAGAGTAACTGTATCTGGCTAGATAAACAGTAGCTTTAAGGCTCTCTCATCTGGTTCTTCACGTTACTAGGTTTGATTTTTTTGAATACTCTCAACAGCCGGAAAGCAAGGCAACTGACAGTAGCCCCAGAAAGATTTTGTTCCCAGTGAAACTAATTCATTTCCAGAAGCTACACATCAATATCAAGGAAGTTTCCAATGGGTAACCCTGTGGAAACCATGTGCCAGAGTTCAACCTCTGTAGACCCAGAGAGTGACTCCTTACTGCATGATATTACGGGGAGAGGCAAGGGATGCACAAGCCAGGGTGGTAGACCACACAGTCATTTGTGCTGGAAATGGATCTTGTACACAGAAGGAAAACAAGATTGGGGGCAAAGAAAATGACACAAAATAAAACAGAGAATCATAGTGAAATATTGACATTGAAATATGTCAGCATTCATTTCAGATAATGTTCATAAAGTCATAATTATTATAGTATATAAAGTTAATCTTCAGAGATAATATTTTTTTCCAGAAAAAAAAAAGTTCAGAGTTAAGGAATAAGATGTGCAATTTCAAAGGTGTATGTAAGAGCTGATAAAAACAAAGCAACATGATGTGATCCAGCCTGGAGGGTGAAGCAGCTTTGGGAGGTGGTGTAAAGAGGGGGAGGAAAGCACACAGGTGAGAACACAAGCAGGCACAGAATGCAGGTCAAGGTTCAGAGCACAAACTTAGAGAACAATCACAAGGAATTAAAGCTATGGAATATATTCAGCTTTTTTCTTCATAACTTTATTAGAAACAACTTCTGTTAATGCCAATGTTTTATCTACAGTTTAATGGAAAATAATTTAACTGTGCTTTATGATGAAGCTTGCTCTACAACTTATTTTTCCATGAAGGTTGGTTCACTTAATGTTTGACTTTTGGTATATGAGCTTGGCTTCACTCAGCCAGTATGAAGTCTGGTCAGAGACAGAAATCATGTCTCTATCATATATGCAGAAAAATTAAAGTACAAGCTAGAATGACCTCATTGTGGAAAACCTTTAGTTGATGGAGTTTCAGACATAAGTTAATTTGTTGATTTGAATCAACCTTTATTTTTTTTTTTTTTTTTGGTACTGAGGATTGAACCCAGGGGTGCTTTACCCCTGAATATAATATCCCCAGCTCTTTTTACTTATTTATTTATTTTTGTTTTGAGACAGAATGTCACTAAATTGCTGAGAGTCTTGCTTAATTGCCCAGACTGGCCTCAAATTTAGATCCTTCTACCTCAGGCTCAAGAGTCATTGGTATTACAGGTATGTGCCACCACCCATGGATGGAATTGGTTTCTTTCAGGTAAAATTATCATGATATCTGACCTAGGCATTTCTCTCCAGCTATAGTTGAAGAAGGACTTTTTCATTTAAAAAATAGGTACACTATAAATGTTTCATTGCTACATTCTATGAAATCTGAATACGATTATCAGTAATTTCATCCCATAATGTTTGTTGAAATAAAATGAAAGCTGAAGGAAATGTGAACATGAATAAAATTAAATCAGTTGCATACTCAAGATTTTTCTTAACTGAGATGCTAAGCTTTGAAGTCAGACAAACCTTTTTCCTGTGTCTGTTCTCTTATGCTGACCCACTCTGCCACACGGTGTAAAATGTCCCCTCCTGAGCCTCAGGATCCTCATTTACAATGTACACAGTGGCATGTTTCCAGAGGCCATGGTGAAACCAAACTAGAGCAGCCTTACCTTGGCCAGACATCAATTTTCAGTTGTTTTTCTCCAGTGGAATGCAAAGGTAAGTATCCCCATGAGACTGAGTTTTCATTACATTATATAATTTCTTCCATGCATTATGCATAGCTTAAAATCAAGCCAAGAGATATTAATTTTAAAAGTTTACTTTAATAAATATTTTATATAATGGTTTTACTCTGTAACTATTCTATATGATAGTTAATGAAGTATTTAAGTTAGAAGATGAAGAAAGAATGAGATCTATTTGTTGCTTTGAAGTACCTTAAAATGGAGTTTGGGAAAACAGTCCTGGGAGAAAAAGAAACAATAAAACACATTTAAAAAGACACAATGACAAGGGAAATTAGTACATAATTAAAGATAAATTTCATAATGCCTACAATTATAGGATTATAGAGAATTTCTTTCATAGACGACTAAAGAGTGTTTTATTCAAGAAGCACATCCATAAAAAAGGATTTTACAGTGCCCCATTTAGGTTTGCTTTATAAATTTAAACAGGATTTTAGTATTCAATAGCTGTTATTGTTTCCATATACATTTGAATTATCAAGATTTAAAATAATATTTTGTTGAAAATGTAATAGCAAAATCAAATTAATATCTGGCCTCTAGGATAAATGCACTAAGCTATGCTCCAGCACACTTCTCAGGTCTTTGAATGAATTATCTTATTAGACTTCCACACCTATTTGTGGTTTCAATTATGTTATTATCCCTATTTCTCAGAAAAGAAAACTAAAGCCAAAAATGTGGACTTAAATAAAAGAGACCACAGGGAAGCCATTTCTGAACACTGAACCAAGGGAAAGGACACATGGAAGGAATCCACTGTACCTTTAAACTCAAGGACAAAATCAGAAAGTTCTGTGTTTTTCACCAGTTATTCCAGAGTTACCAATATCAGCCCACAAGTGAACAAGAGAAGATTTATGAAAAAACAACAACAACAACAACAACAACAACAACAACAAAAACATTGGTGTCTAGTGTGTGTGTGTGTGTGTGTGTGTGTGTGTGTGTGTTACCAACACAAGACACTTTTCCAGCAAATTTCCCCAGGAGAAGCTTGTATTCATAGTCAGCCTCCCCTCTTAATAGTGTAAACTGTAGCACCCTGGGCTGTGCAATGCACACCTGTTGGCTGAACTGGGGACTCTATTCAGTGTAATCACTACATAGGAAAGATAGATGTTTTGACATTTGTTGTTTATCTTATATATAGGTAGATAAGTAAGCAGATGCTAGGTAGGTAAGTAGAGACTGCTGCATGTAGTAAGTTGCAAAATTTTAAATTATTTTTCTATTTGTATGAAATATTAAAATCTTACATATGCTAATTAGAATATTATAATAGTTTTATTGTGAATTACATCAGACTGAGAGGGCATTTTTTTCTCACTATGTCTAAGTCTAGATACATGTCCAACATTCAGAATATTTGTTCTTTGAGGAGATATAGTATAGAAAGCAAAACAACATGTGGTCACTGAAAGAATGTTATTTTGACTCTGTGGAATGAATTCCCTGGATTATATCACTCATTTGGAAGTAGCTACAAAATTGAATAAGACATTAAGAATGAGTTAAAATTAAGTCATAGTTTGTTTTTTTTTTTATTTAGACACTGTTCTAGTTACATTTCATCTATAAAAATGTTATAAAAATAACACTATTACCAATTTAAGATAGCACTGAAATCAGGATAAAAATGTAAAGGCATTACAGTCTGTTCTCTGTTGCTATAATAGAGTAACTGGGAGTAGGTAATTTATAATGAACAAAAGTATATTCAAAAGTATATCACTGTTCTGGATGCTGGGAAGTTCAGGAACATGACATCAGCATCTGCTGAGGGGCTATGTATTGCATCATCCCATGGCAAAAGGACAAGACAAGAGGAGATGAGACTAAAGCAACAAATTGATTTTAGAAACCCACTCAGAAGAAGACTCACCCACTTTTGTGATACATGCACCAATTGATTCAAGTCCTTGTGAACTAATTGCATTGCATCAAGTACCACCTCCCTTCACTGTTCAATGGGGACCATATTTCCAACATATGAACCTGGGGGACATATTCAACAGCAGCACTCCTCTATTCCACACTCTCATGCCTGTATGCTGAGTAATGAGTAGGACTCACCTAGCTTGCTCCCCACCTCTGAGGTTCATATTCCTCAGTGTCTATTGTCTAGACTAGTGAAACAAAATTCTCACATTTTGTTTTTTCTTTGTCCAGAGAGATGTATGAATGAATTCATTCTTTAAGTCAGAGGTATAAATATCAAATATAATTCTGCATTGCCCAATTTATAGTGAAATTATAAACACAGGATTGCTAATTGAAAAGAGTTCATAACCCACTTGAATCTAATGTATGAAATATGATATGTCAAGAGCTTTGTAATGTTTTGAGCAACCAATAAAAAAAAAAAGAAAAGAGTGTCTAACCTTAGTGAATTAAACCTTGTGGGATAAGAACTATTTAGTTTGCTCATATTATATCTACAGCATTTAGCATACTACCTTTCATATATAAGTTGTAAAAATTATTAATTTTTCTTTATTTTTGGGTTGATGCTACAATGAACTTTGGATAAAGAATGCTAAGTAAGACCAAAATCCAGCCTTCATATTTTTAGGTAATTCAGAAAATAAATAATCCTTATAAGTATGCAGTCATCCATCCATGCTTTCATTAATATAATAACAACGAATGCTAAAAATAGAGTTGGAAAATGGGAGACATTATGCTTCACATAATTAATACAATTGCAAGATTATGAGTCAATAGTGAACTGCTAGAATTTTAATATATTTGACTTAACATTGAAGTTTTATGTAAGTGACAAACTTAATCTACAATCATAATTTCTTAAACTATAATTCTCGGTTGCCTATCCCAAGGACTTAGAGGAAAAATAATCTGTCCATTTTCTAAAAGGAAAAGGCATTAAAAAAAAACGCAATGCTATATCAAAGTATTATAAATATCAGGTATAAATTCCTATAAAGGTAAAATCTAGGATATACTTCAAGTATGAACAATGATATTTTATTCCAAATCTACTTTTGTTCTCTTTCAGTGCTATGTATCTTCTTGTATCCAATTACATTAGTATACAGTGATGGGATTGGTATAGTGGACCTTAGAGAAGAATCTTCTTGATATTTTTCAATGATACAAAGGGACCTTCAGAAATAGAGCCGTAGATATAAATTGTAAAGGAATTTGAACCTACAACTCTAATATTACATCAAATGAGATAGAAATGCAAGGAAACTTGAAACTTTTCCAAAAGAAGACACTCATGTTCATAGGCAATAAGATTTATAACGAGAAGTAGAAAATACTATGCTATGACAGAATTCTGAATGTCTTCTTTGTAGTTCTTCTTAAGTATAGCAATGAGAAGGGCTTGCTTTAAAGCGGTCATTTCTTGGATATCTAAGAAGTGAATAGTGGGTAAGAATGAATTCACTTATAAGTATGTATATTTGAGTGCAAGATAACAAAAACTATATTTTTTCTATTGGAGTTCACATTTTCTCGAAATATAATTTTCCAAGTGGATATAGAACAATATTATATACTTATTTACAAATTAGTAAAGTTTTCAGCAAAATTAGAATGACAAAAAATCAGTATTGAGTGATTTGACATTTAAATTAGAACGATCTAAGTAATCCAGGGAGATTGATATATATTAATTGTATAATATTCTTCTCTAAAACACTATAAGTGAAATTCAAGATATTATCTACTTATTAGTTTTCATCTGTAAATCTACTTCCTACAGAAAAAACTTATCGAAATCTAGGTATCATAGGAAGTAAGGCCACTAAAATTTATTCTAATGTAAAAGTTCAAATTGAAAAAATGCTTTGCTACAGAAAACAAAACATTTTCTACATTAATATTATCTCTAAGCTGTCACCTCTAAGGGTCATTTTTGCATTTTCATTAAGGGATGGTAAAATTGATAACTTACAATAAATGTTATTAATCTGAATTCATGGGAAGAACCATCAATCTAGGTCACATCTCAAAAAAGATAGTCAAGGCAGATTTTATAAAGCTTTTGAAACCTGTTTAAGGTTGGAAGATCATGTTCTAGGTCACACATCTTAGAATTATCCCAGGATTGTATGGAGCTCTCAGATCTTATATCAAGGTAAACTCTGAACACTAGTAGGATGGAGAAGGTGTCCCCCAAAATACAATCCTGAACCCCATGAGCTATATTAAGTGGCTGCTTTTTACAGCACTGCTGTATCAAATCCAGAGCATAAGCTTTATCCAGCAGGAGCCTTAGAAACTACTGAAAGAAAGCCATGAGCTAGTAGATCAACTGCCAGAAGGCCCACAGTGCTCACCTCTCTCCTCACATCTGCCTTCCATGCCTCTGTAAGCAAGCCTAATTAATAGATACTAATTCCTATTCAAAATCCTATAACTAAGAGTATTGATTACACACAGTTTTTATAAAATGTAAAAGTTGAGTAAAAGAATCCCAGTATGTTTGATATATTTGTTTATTAATTTTTGCCTACAATATATGCACACATTATGAGTCTTTGGAGAGAACTGGGGTATAATTTATAATGCAGGAGTAATGTAAAATTATTATTTTTGATTAGTTGAAATCCCGGGTAGTTCTTATTAAGCAGTGCATGTAAGTAGATGATGGTGCTGCTATGCTTAGAAAGCATGGAGAAGTTGTAGATGTAAACCCCATTTAATGATTAAAAGCTGGAAGCAGAGGTTTTCTCGCTAGTCATACTAGTCACTTTAGTATGGGTTTGTGCAAAAATTATGCAAAGAATTCTTCACCTGTCACAATGTCAAGAAAAATTAAATTGCAATTTTAATATAGACAAAAGAATGTTCAGTAACTGTCTACCAAGTAACATCTAGTATACATTATCATCTATTTTTTAATACATGGTACTGGCACAATAGGAAAACAAACTTAGATGTCTCAGTATATGAAGAAACATATGTTTCTGTCATTCTGAAACCTGTTTTGCATGAATTGCCAGACTACAATTGAAACAGTTCTTCTGAACAACATAAATGTTAATGTTTCCATGGTGACTAAATTCACACTACAGTTAACAGATTTTTCTTGCTTTAAGGTGATATTTAAGTAACTTTGAAGGTTTTCATACTAAACTTTGACTTCATGTATGGAACCCTGATTTTGACACATGAATTGCTATAACTTACAGAATCTATATTGATTGGTTATACTCTTTTCCTCATTATAGATATGATAGTTATGCTTATTTGTTAATCTGTTCTAAATGCATCAGTGATATTATTGAACTCTCCCAAATGTGAAGGTATTAACTATTAAACTCTAAGTTTTCTAAAATATATTTATTAATGATGTGATGCTATACATAAACACAAACACACAAAAATATCTCCCAAAAAGTAAACCTTTTTCATAGATATCAATTTCAGACCCAGAATCAAATTGTTTTCATGTATTCAAATTTAAAGTTTTCACCATTTAAAGAATTACTTAAATAATCAGTCAAGACCAAATGTATTCCAAAGTTAAAAAAAAAGAATCAAAGGATGATTTATTATTGTACTGCTAATAAATTGGATTTTAGTATAATTTCAATGATTAACTTATAAAACATTCTGATGTTCAGTATTCATTATTGAATAACTTGTTTATTTTTATTATTTTAAGTAGTTAAGAAGAAAACTACTGTCTTCAATTTTAGACATAAAAAAATTGATAAAAGATTTGGGCATCATGGAAACTTAAAATGGCTAATGTAGCATCTGTACATCAGAAAAGTTGATTCTCTCATTCTGGATTTTTCATTTATAAAAATGTCAAAGTAAACTATTTCTGTTAATATCATCTCTTAATTCACAGAAGAATGAAAGTATTAATCATAATTTATTTTGTATATTTAATATATTTCCTATCTCAAATAAAATAATCCATTTTATGAAAAAGTAGATGTTAACTTCCACTAATGAATAATAATATGCAGATGATTTAAATATCATTAAAATACTCCTTAGTTTATTCTTATTCTAGGTGTTTTCCCATCCTCACAATCCCCAGCTAAGCAACTTAGTTGATGACAGAGTTTACATCACTGGGGCACATCATGAAAATCAGCCACAGGTGACAAAGTTGGCTTAGTTACTTTAAAACAAAAGATAATTCTCCCCACAATAAACAAGATTTAAAAAAATCAACCTATGTCCATCAATAAGTGATACACATAAAAATATGATTATATACATAAAGGAATACTACTCAGTTAAATTAAACTATGCCATTTGCAACAACATGGATAGAATTGGATTTCAATTCATGAAGTGAAATAAACCTGGCACAGAAAAATTATTCCACCCATGAGGTCTACAAGCTCTCTCTCACGCAGAGTCTGAAAAGGTTGATCTCCTAGAAGCAGACTAGAGTGATGGTTAACAGAAACTGGGAATGTGGGTATAATAATATAAAATATAATTTTGAAAGAAAGAGAAACATGAAAATTAGACTCCTCATCAGGAGTTCAATAAGAGATAGTGAACACAGATTCATAGAGAGCCTGTATTTTGGAATCAGTTACCAAGAGCTATAAAAGTGACTATGAAAATTGTATACATGATATATCTTCCCACATCTTTCCTTTTAAACTCTCTGCATCTACTTATATTGTTTTTAAACTTTTTTGTTTGGTGAGATGCCACTGAAAGTTAAAAATGCCTAATGTAAACTTGTCTACAGCAACTACTTGTCTACAGCTTAAAAATGCATAATGTAAACTTGTCTGCAGCAAATAGGTTTAACACAAGCAGACTGAGTAAAAGAAGTCAGCTGTGGGAAGAACATGTGTCATAAACTGCATCATGTTATCTGAAAGCAAAGCACGAATGGAGGAACAAGAGAGCAAAGATGGGTTAGGAGTAGGACACATGACTAAATGGTGGTCTTTAAACTAAACCCGCAATATTTACATTAAATGTGAATGGACCAAACATTTTGGAAAAAGAAAGTTTAAAAATCCAGAATGGTGACACTAAATAAAAGAGAAAAGACCACCTACATGCTGTTTTAGACAACCAGCGTTTGTCATTCAGACATCTTGTTATGGGGAGATGCCTCAGAAAGCATTCTAAGTCTGAATTTCAAATCAAAAGAGAGCTTTATTTACCTGGCCAGGGACTGTCACCCACCGCAGATACTCAAGCTCAATGGGAGGACAGCTGATTCCTGGTCCATCCAAAGAGAATAAAAGCACAGAAACCACAACTCAAGGACTTGCTTATTGTCATGTAAACTAGTCAATCATAGAAATTAAAATATTAATAAGTGGGACCTGTGGGCTGTACGCAGGACTGGAATATTCCAGTCAGCAATCAAGCAATAAAGAGCAGCAAAAAAAAAAAAAAAAAAGAAAAAAAAAAGCATTAGCTCTGCAGTTCAGTTGACCACAGTCCTGGGTTCAAGCAGGTGCTAGACAGTCCGCATCCTGAATTTGGGCAGGGGTTGGTGGGGCCAGAATCTACTTCAAAGTCATGTAGACCCACAAGAGCATTCAGGCCCAGGATGTAGCTCACCATGACCACCGCTGCATCCTGATTAGGGTACAATTTGTGGGATACAAACCACAGAAAAACAATTTTTATAAGAAAACAGCTTTCATTTCAGTTTCTCAAAAATAGCTCTTGTAACAGTTTTTTTATTGAAAGCAGCAAAATGGAGTCTTAGGCCTGTCTATGACAGTTTTTGCTTTATAATTGTCTTATCTCACTTATCAAAATCTTATATCTATAATATATACTTTTTACTAATCTCTAACCTATAATTTACACTGTAATTGCTTGTATTTATCAGTTCACACCACAACATTCTCACCAAGTGTTAGAGCCACACTAATGATCTACTGTATTTACCCATGTTGTCCACAATGGTTACTCATCATTCACTGCTTTGTGTTTGAGAAACAATTCAGTTAATTGACATTTCTATGTACTAGAGGTTTACATGTATTTGATTATTTAAATGTTACTACAAAAAAATGAAATTACTATCTCAATTGTATGTAAATGCAATGGAGACTGTAATAAGTAATAAGCTAATTAAATAATAATAGGTTTGCCCAATATCTTCCCCTAGAATGTTTGAGAGCTTAGATTTGATTCTTTGAAAATCTGCCTCCAATCACTATATCCTTGTATAACAACTTCTAAAACCAAGTGTTATACCCTTAAATTGTTGAGAGTCAGACATCTGGAAAACATCACTTGCTACCACTGAATTTGTAAACTTCAAATATAAATAACTACCTCTATCCTGAATTAAGAGCTAAAAGGAATCAGGATAATAATAAAAAAATATAAGGGATTAATATAATACTATAAATATAAAAGAAAATTTCCTTTTAAAATAGGCTATGCTTTTCCATTTTTAATTTTTCTAACTCCCCCATCTATTCATTAGGAAAAGTTTTTAGGTGAGATTCAGAGAGACGATTATAATCAAAGTCAATTATGTAAGTGTTCCAACCATGCACCACAATTGCTCTATATTAAACTATGATGCTAATATTTGCTTAAGGCCACGTTCGAAACTATGCTGAATAATCATTTCTACCTGTAATGCACTTACTAATTGGCAAAATATGTCTTTGTCAATTGGGCTCATTCAAAACTATTTTCAAATCATTAACTGAAAAACTCAAGTTGATTTTCTCCAAATTGCCTTCAATTTTTCTTAACTTGTTGAAATTTGAAATTATACCTTTCCTACTTAAAAAAAAATCCATTACAAACTGGTAGACATCCTCATTTGCAAATTTTATTGAGAACACTTTCAGTCTTATTTATCTGACAGTTTTGGGCTGAGAATAATGCATTTACCATTAAAACAAACTCATTTTCAATAAGACTTATCATTTGATAGTGAGGTACATATTTTTTAAATTGCACAAGTAATTATTTTTATGAGAACATTTTCCATAGTAATGAGACATTTAACCTGTATAGAGAAGACTTAATTAATCAAGTATCACACAAACTTATTACCAGGTAGTTTTCAAATAATCAAAAGTTGTTTTCTATGTGTGAATGGAGGCCATTTTCTCCTGTTAGTAAATGTTACCTGTTGTCTTGAGTTAGTCTTAAAGTTTTGAAACATATTTTCCTCAATAATATTTCATAATCAATGAACACTTCTTAGGTAAAAAGTACTGTCGTTTTCTTTAACAATACTTCAAAATCAGTTAGTAGTAATGGGGTGATAAACAGTATAATCTAACTTATTATTTTACTTTATCTTCATAATAAGTTAATTTTTACTAATTTAATACTTATTAATTCGAACTTTATGAAGAAGATAGATAATTTTTCCATGTTGATAAAATTACTGAGTTTTGGAACCAAAATGCGAATCTTAATCATCAGGTTATGAATGTAAGTTACAGATAGTATTCAGTCATTCTTTGATGCATATTCCACATATGTTGAGCACATTTTACATTTCAGCCCCAGAAAAAGGCAAAGGGAACCAAACTGGCTATGACTTGGAGAGAACTCATATTTTCTAGTAAAATGGACAATTCATTAGACTTAATCACTCCAAATCACTTGCACAGGTTTATAGAAAAATACACAAGACTGCAGAAATTAATTTTAGAGTGATTTCCACCTATTCACTTTATGTAAGATTATGAATTATGAAGAAAAGATTCAGTATTGACCATTATTCAGGATTCAATCCATCATAAAATGCATTGTCAAGTTGGAAATATGAAGAAGCAAAAGATAAGAAAATTAAAACACTGGGAAGAAAATGTGAAAACAGAAAAAAAAAGATAATTAAATCTGGAAATCAGATGTTCAGGTAAGGATTTCAGGAAAAAATTGTTGCATAAAAATTTGTAAAGACTTACATAAGAGGGATATGAAAAATGTCTCAGGGAAGATTAAGAGTATGTGCAAGAAAACTGAAACTTCAATTTAAGCACTGAAAATAGTTTTGCATGGTTTTCACACAAGAGAAAGGTAAAAAGGTGAGTTCAGAAATATCTCAGAAAGGGTACTCCTCCAGATGTTAGCTTTTGCGCTTAGTGCTATTGTAAAATGGGATTGCTGACTTTTGTTTATACACCATTCATTGAAACTGTACAGAAATACAATTGATTTTGTACTTTACAACCTTGCTAAATTTTATTATTAATTTGAATAGTTCTTATTATATTTTCTAGGAATTTCTATATAGAAGATTCTATCATCTGAGGCTAGACATACTTTTATTTCTTCTTTGCCAGTATGGATGGCTATTATTTTTTCCTCTTTTCTGATTATCCTGTAATTTCAGTACAAGGACGGATACAAGTGTTCAGAACAGGTACACTTCTCTTGCTCCTAATCATATAGGACAACATCCAGTCTTTGGGAATTATTCCTTCTGTTAACATCTATAAAGAACTTTTTCTTCCAATTTGGGAATCTTTTCTTCTTTCCAGCTCACATGAGATGCTGAACAGAAAATTGGCATGCATATTGACTGATTTAGAGGAAAAGTTCAGGCTCTCACTGTTTACCATCTATTGATGACAAAGTACACTAAGAAATAACGTTTTATGAGAAAAAAAAAATAAGAGCTTGATTTCACATACTTAGTGTGAGATACCTATTTAGTATCCTGAAACTTCATAACTGTTCTTTGTATCTGTAAGTATAAAGTTAAGAGTAAGGCTGAAGTTCCAAAATGGGAGTTCATAATCCGAAAAATAACATTTTTGTCATTTTACTGGAATTCATCATGAAAGGTGTCCAGTGAAAATGGAGAGAGGAGGAAACACCAGAAAATGATCAAAGATTGTTTAATTACCCAAAGGTAAACATTGTGAGGAAAGTTCTATGGTGTAGTTAGGGTTAGAAAAATTTGACTTAAGTGAAATTTGAAAGACCAAAAAAAAAAAAATAATCTGCTCTTAAATTAGTCATTCCAAGGCACATTTTCCAAGGTACTTCTTGTGGTTTGAATGTGGTTTATCCTCTCTGAAAACACATAATAAAATTTAATCCCCAGCCCCACTGTAAAGCATTAAGAGAGTGGGAATGATACAGATATGGTGTTTAGAGTGGGGAATAAATAGAATTAGACAAAGTCATTAGGGTGGAACCCCATGAATTAGAATGTTGAATTTCTAAGAAAACAGAGATAGACCAGAATAAATAGGTCCTCCTTTCCATCAAAGGAGCCAGAAAAAAGGCCATCACTGGAGGCCGTCCCTTGGCATTAGACTAGAACCATTATCCAAAATGATTTTCTTTCCTTTCCATCTTTCCCAGTTTGTGGTATTGTGTTATTAGCAATAAAGAAGCAAGATGGAACAAGAAATCAGACAAATTTTATAAGTGGACATGCACAGATTTACTGAGAAAGGATGTTTGCTTTACAGCATTTGTTCTACATTTGTAATTCTAACTTCACAATAAATAATAAAACTTAAAATGTGATTTAAATTTAAGTTTCTCTTTTAAGGGACCATTATGGTTTGAGGTAGAGTAAAAGCATATTTTAATCTAAAAGTAGCACCTTACCAAATGAAGGAGATAATAACCTGAATGTTGTTGGCACATTGTTAGAGAATGTGAAATAGATGGTCTCATACAGGGCAGATCATCATAGATGCTTTGAATACCATTGATGGATTTCATTTTCACCCAAAAGGAAGACATGTTGCTAAATTTTAAAAAGAATTACCGAAAGCATTTATTTTCTTGTGTAATATAACTTTGAAGTGATTTAAACTTAAATATATGTTTTAAACAATGAAGAATCTAAAGATACTAAATCTAGGAGAATCAATAGGTAAGGCATTGCATGAAATTAAGAAATGCATGAAATTAAGAAAATGGACATTCAGGTTAAACCACAGGTATATTATGAAATAGAGTTATGGTAGCACAGACATGGCTTAAAAGCATGACAGAGAGTAGTGTAGTAAGAACAGTCTGTGCTGGTTGTGAGTAGAACCCAACACTTCACTGGAAAGCACCCCCCAAAACAGGTTTTCCTGGGCGGAGGCTTCCTCTTTTCCACTATTTTCCCAGCAGTCTTCACAATTTCAATATTTAAAACTAACTTCAGCATACCTTGTTTATAAAGTCTCTGTGGTTTCCCTATTAGTTTTATATCCCATATATACTACTAATTCACTTTCATTGGTGTCCATAATTTGCTAGCAAACACCCGAGCCAAGAATATTCTGCATACCTTCCCAATGCTAATTTTAGTAAACACTCACTGTTCTGTTTACTGCTTTTATAATGATTTTTATCTGTGCTAATAGCTGAACTCTTATCATTTTCCTCAACATGCTTTAGTCTGCCTCTATTATGTGCTTGTTTAATAATGTAATTTTAACTGTTATTCATTTTAGATTTCAAGGAAGGTACCTTGCTAACATAATAAACTCTATAAGTTTGTAATTCTGTCTCTATACTGGTTTTCTGAAGATATGTATGTTTAACCCAGGTCTCCACCAAAAGAGTGCCACACCTGTATCTGCTGGTTCTCCTGTGTAGACATGTCAGGTGAGATACACAACACTTAGGTAAATTCAAATTTCTGATAAACAACACACTGTTTTTAGTATGCAAATATCCTCTGATATTATATGAGCCACACCTATGCTAAACAATTATTTATTGATTATTTGAAATTCAAATAAAATGGACTTCCTTCTACTCTGTATATATTTATTTTGGTAAACCTAGCAACCCTACATTTATGGATTAAATTACAGAATTGATTAGGGTACTGATTGAACCCAATGTGTCTTGGCAAAGGAAACAGATAAATTTTAATTTGTTACATGTAGGCCACAATCAATAATTGCAAAATATACATTTGTTCCAAGTGCACCTGAAATACTAACAAAAAATTATTGTGAACCACAGAATAAGTCTTTTTTGGGGGGTTACTGAGGGAGGGCATTCAACCACTGAGCCCCATCCCCTGCCCTATTTTGTATTTTATTTAGAGACAGGGTCTCACTGAGCTGCTTAGCACCTGACTTTTGCTGAAGTTGGCTTTGAACTCATGATCCTCCTGCCTCAGCCTCTCAAGCCCCTGGTATTACAGGCATGCACCACCATGCCTAGCTGCAGAATATGTCTTAATGTTGAAGTTTTGAGATAATCCAGAGTACACTTTCTGACCATAATTGTGTTAATTGGATCTAAAAACTCTGGAATTAAAGCAACACATTCCTTAGTTTCAAATAATTACCATTGAATTCTAAAGGTAGTCAGGTGTGGTGGCACACACCTGTAATCCCCACAGCTTGGGAGGCCGAAACAGGAGGATCACAAGTTTAAAGCCAGCCTCAGCAACTTAGCGAAGACCTGAGCAATTTAGTGAGACCCTGTTAAAAAAAAAAGAAAAGAAAGAAAAAGATGTACAGCCAACCAACCAAACAAACATACAAACAAAAATGTGGTCGGGATGTCAGTGATTAAGTGCTCCTGGGTTCAATACTCTGTACCACCCTCCGCCCAAAAAATAGGTATTTATTTTAAAAAATCAATATGTATAAAAATATACAGATTTTCATAAAAAAATGAACTATCAATAAAGTTTCAAAACAAAATGCTAGAAACGTTCAAATAACAATCTTATATGTAGAAATTTCCATTGATTGAACTCTGAACAGTACAATTTAAATAGCTGTAAAAACAACAAACTTGAAGATGGGTTAATAAAGGTATTAGCTATTACTCAATATTACTCAAATAAGGCTCAAAGGGGAAAATGTGGGTATAAAAGAAAGAGATAAACATATGATCTTGCGTATGTGTAGGTGAATACCAGAGAAGAAAAAAGGCGTAATATAAGGACAATGTTTTTGGAGAGAGATTAAATAATGATTTCATTACGTACATCCCAAACTAAAGAATCCTAAGCAGAATGAAAATACACACACACACACACACAAACAAACACACACATGCAGTTAGAATTCTGGAAAGTAAAATACATGACATAACAGAACCAATGATGGAGAAATTAGCAGTATATTTATAATATTATTTGAAGGGAGACTCTGATAATATAAAAAATGACCCAAGACTGAACAAACTAAAAGAGTAAAGAGATAGGCATATAAAGAAAGAAAATAAGAATGCAGAGGTTTTCTTGTTAAAAAATGAAACTCAGAAGTTTATGCTTTGACATTTAGTGCGAGTAACAAAATATATTACTATCCATCTACAATGCTATACAGGAGAATACTGTCTTTAAAATTCAAGGTAAATAAAAATTTTAGTTACTTGAATAAAATTGGAGATACTTCACTGCCAATATAACTATGAAATAAAAATAGTAAAGAGTATTTTCAAGAGAAGAAAAATAGTACTAAGCAGGTACTTGAATGTACACAAGACATGAAGTTTCCAGAAATAGTAAACAAAAATGTAAATATAAAAGTCCTTAACTTTTAAATTTTTTTTCTTAAAGATAAGTGATTGTCTAAAACAAGTGTTCTGTCAAATTATTGTGTCTCTGTGTGTGGTATATTTCTAAAATACATGACATAACAGAATCATTAATGGAAAAAATAGCAGTCTATTTCTAATATTATTTGAAGGGAGACTCTCATAATATAAAAATATATACTGTAAGCTTTAGGACAACTGAAGTGTATTCTAAAATGGGCCCACTTAATAAGATAATAATGGGGGTAAAAGTAAATAATAAGATTACTAAATAAACTAAAAAATAAATAAAGAAAATAAATAAAGAAACTAAAAAATGTAGAAAAAATAAAAACGGAAATGAAGAGCAGATAGCAAACAGAAAAATAACCAGAAAATAGTTGATTTAAATGTAAATATAATAATTACATGAAATATAAATTATCTGAACATCTCATTAATTGACATGAAGATTAGTAGGTAAGATCCAAAACTGTGCTTTGTGCAAGAAATTTAGTTTATTTCTGCTGTTTAAGGAAGAAGAAAAAGAGGTAGAAGAAGAGTAAAAAACCCACCAGGTGATTGCTTTACTATAATAATTATAAGTATAAACATTGAATAAGTGAAATTCCTATTAGATTAATTTTTAAACTTCAAATGATATGGATATATGAACCAAAACATTTAAGGAAACGTGTAGTCACTATAACAATATTAAATTTTTGAAAGGGAAATGGGCAGAAATGAAAAACAAGGAGAAATCCATTTTGTATATAACATACAAGTTAAAAGGATGAAAAAAGACATGCTTTGCAAAAACTAGCAGAGAAAGATAGGAAATGAGCATAAGAACAAGTAATATTATGAGACACAAGCAGAGGAATCCCATGGTGACTAAGATTTCATGTTATCTTAAATGCATTGATCATCAAATATATAGTCATGGAATACAGAGCTTCAGAGTGCGTAAAGTAAAAACTGAAAAGGAGAAATGGTAATTTATTTGTAAGTATTGATGGAGTCTGCACTACTCTTCTCAAAAAGTCAATATACCAGCCAAATTGACAGACTCAACATTGGGTCGACATTAAAGAGCACACACAGATTATAAACTGTTCACTAAACCAAACACAAGTTCCAAGGACATGTGCTTTGTGATCTCACTGGAAAGCACCTGAAGCTCCCCTGCCTATCACCACACAACTGCTAGAGCACTCAACACTGAAAAGAGCAAACACCTTCCAGCAGGTGGAGCAGCTTGAAATCATTACAAGTGGGAATTAAATGGCAAAACATTTAAGAAAACTCTTTGGCAGTTTCATAACAAGTTTAATATATGTGTATTGTATTATTTTAAAATAATTTCCCTTTTTTTATACCCTGCAGAGTTTTCACTTGAAGTTGTTATTTCTGTCTTGCATCTGCATGAATGAGGGACTATGCTTGTATATTATATTTTCTGGCATTTCTGTACACATAGAACTATTTTTTAATGGGAAGTATAGGGAGTATCTGAAAATATTAATGATTATAGCAGAATGGTAATAGGTGCTGACTTTGGAAGATGAGAATAAGGGGATTTCTTATACGATTTTCTGGGGCCTGTTACATTTTAAACAATATCCATTAAGCACTTTTTAATTTGTCTAAAAATATATAATTTTAATTTCCCACTTCCCAGAGATAAAAAGGCTTTGAATGGTAAAGTCATCGCAAATTCTGTACCAAAAACTCAAGTTAAAAACAAAAACTCATAATTTAAGAACAACAAATCACTTTAATATACGTTTTGGAAACCATTGACCTTGGTCAATATCATCACTGAATTAATAAGATAAATGATGCAAATAAACAGTTATGATGACATGATATTGCCTTGGGAATTAAATATTTCAGTTTGTGAATATCACAAATCACAGAACAATAGGAAGGAAAATATGTTGTCTGAGATACTGATGATGAATTCCTTAAATTAACTCTACTTTATACTTAAGAATTTAATAAAAGTCATGTAGTAACAAATGGACTGTTGAAGCTTATAAGCCAAATATCATATGGCTTACCTCTCCAATGCTCTCCTTAACTTTCCCTGACCAAGCTGTATGGTACTTACACTATTTTTACATGCACTGTAACACATTCAACTTACTCAATCATGATGATCCTCAGGAATTTTTAAATGACATTTTTTTTTCTAGCAATTCATTACTAACATCTCCCACACATTTCTTTAACGGAAAATTGTAGCAAAAACCCAGTTGTTTGAAAGACTCAGAGAGCAGGAATTAATGCCACTGGCATAGAAATTAGAAACATTTACATTTTATAAATCTCCACATTCATACAACTCTCTGAAAAGAGTTGAGTATATTTCCCCTAGTTGGGCACATTTTGCCCCAAGTCCCTTAAGTAAAAAATGGTGTAGAAGTTCATGCAGCATTTGTGTGGGTGTGTCTGTGTTGCATACGTGTAAAAGAGAAGTCATTTTAGTACTATCAGCATAATGTATTTAAAGCAATTATGGCAGTATAATTGGGTGGCCATAAAAATCACTGAAAACTAGGTCATTAGAAAAAAGTAATTTTAATATTTATACATCTATAGCTACTCCTGGTACTTCTTTTCCTATCAGAATTTTCTATATGAAAGATAGACTGTAGTTGAAGTAAACAGAACTTGGTGAAATTATAGGAGCATCAGATTCCAATTGCTGACTATGCCAAAATAACTTATCTTGTTTTCTGTTAAAAATCATACAGATTACATTTTCCCCAATATGCAATTCAGGGAAGATATGTAGAGAGAAAAAAAATTATAGGGGTTTCATTATTTACTTATGCAGTAAGAACTGTTATGCTCCTGTGGTATAGCTGTTGTTCTAAAGACAGAGGACCCAAGACAGAAAGGATTCCTACATGCCTGGATCTTATAGTGTAGATAAGGAAAGGAAAATGAGCACAACATGAAACATGCATAATTACATGCATGAAAAGTGATGTGAAAGAAGTGTCAGTGGTGCTGTGAGATAGTGCAATGGCAAGATGAAGCCCCCTTTGGGCATCAAGTAAGCAATGTCATGCAGATTGAAATCTGAAGGATAAAGTGATCTGAGTTATGTGCACAAGTGAGAGGAAGGAGAAAAACCAAAACCAGGAGCAAACATGAGTCTGTTTGAGATGAAGAGAATGAAAAGATTGGCAGCGGTAGGTGCATTGGCTATACCTTCCACATGTTGAACAACCCAGTGGGCGACGTAGGATGTGAGTACTAGATGTGAGCACTATCTAAAGGCAAAGGCAGGTGGCACTGCCACAGTCTCCCTTGACCAAAAAAAGAATGCATAATCTTAGCAAAACCAGAGGCAGAATGTCATCGAACAAAAACAGCAGAGTGACCCTGGACTTCACTGAGGGAATTACGCCTTTGACCTTTTGGAAGCCCCTGGGGAAATTTCAGCACTGAAAATAATAATGAAAGTATATTAGCTTTCAAAGCTAAAATGGGATTGAATTAATTAATTGGTATGTTGACATTAGAAACAAACAGACCTGTTTTCCTCTTTCAATAGATCCAAGCTTCCAGTGGCTTTTGCTAGCAGCTGACATGCTCATTAAGTGCACATTTGCATTGTTTTGGGAAATGTCATCTAAATATTTAGAACTATAGAAGAACTGACAGTGGGAAAAATAAATGATTTTTCCTTGGAAGAGAAAGCCACTGCTGCCATCAATTTATCATTTTGACATTAGAACTGATGAATTGGATATAATTCCTGTCCAAAACAATAGGCTAAGAGGTCAAGTGTATTTCCCTAAGCCACGATTTTACTGTTGCATAATACAACCCAAAGTATTCTGGGCAAACAAAATAATGATTTTTCTACCCTTCCTAGGGAGTTGCATTTCATTTCTTTATTTCTTTCACTTAACAAGTTTAAACTTAAAAGACATGATGACATAAAAAAGAAAAACAAATAGAAAGTGAAATGATTGTAAGATATTTTTGGTAAAAATGCAGGTTTTTACAGCATCAGTAATGATAAACCTCAAATTATACATGTGATAGTATAGTACTTATAATGCCCTAGTATTATGATTTTGATATTAGGTATCCCCCAACAGCTCATGTGTAAAACAATGCAAGAAAGTTTAAAGGTGAAATAATTGGGTTATAAGTACCTTAACCAAATCACAGTATTAATCCACGGATAGGGATTTACTGAGTGATAACGGTGGACAGATATTATGTGGCCGGAGGAGGTGGGTCATTGAGGGGGTGTGCCCTTTGGATGTATGTTGTGTCTCTGTCTAGCAGAGTCTCTCTGCTTCCTGGTTCCATGTCCTAATCTACTTTGCTCCACCATACCTTTCCACCATGATATTCTACCTCATGTTGGACCCAGGGCAACAGAGTCAGCCATTTATAGACTGAGGCCTCTGAAACTGTGAGCCCCAAAATAAACTTTCCCTCCTCTAACTGTTCTTGTCAGGTCATTTGATCACAGCAATAGACAAGAAAAACTCACATTTTCTTATACCTCCTACTCTTTTTTTTTTTTAATTTTTCTGATGTCTTCATCAACAACCGTTATGTACCGCCTCTTATTGGGTCAGCATTATTTTACTTGCTTTTAGAAGAGAAAAAAAAATGGTCACTGTATTCAGAAATTTTTACTTTAATTAGATAAGATAGACTTAGCTGATAATAGCACAGAGATAGGGAATTAATTGAGAGCTCCATGAAAGTATATATAATTTAGCACTAGATATTTAGCTATATTATCAAGTGCTACCTGCTTTAAAGAGATGTTTAAAGGCATCGGAGAAGGTTATGGGACACTGAAAAAATCACCAAGATACAGTAGAACAATTGGCTAAATTTGTCTGTTTGCAATTTCTAGATTTTGGAAATGAATCTATATGGTAGGTGGACACAGAACTATTAAAAACAGTGACAGGATAATATAGTTGCATGAATATGAGGGAGGATGGTAGATACCATGAATTTAAAAGATGCTCAAATAAGTTCTACAGTGAAGGTTTGCTACAGAAGGCAAGTTACACATGTTTAGTGCACAATTGGGAGAGTTCCAGAATCCAGGATGGGTCCTAGGTTGGAGAAACCAAGCAGGAGAAATATAGAATCCAGATCAAGATGCTGATGACAACATCATAAAGTTCTGCACAACCAATCATCATTAGGCGATTTCTACTATGGAGGAGTCATCCTCGATTTGGCCTCCTCATGGAGGCTGGTTTCTGCCTATTTACTGTCCAATATGGCTGTTAAAAGGGAAATGCATGTTATTCAGTGTGACAAATCTGTGTGTAAAATCAGAGTACCATCTCTAAGTAAAGGTGGACGATTTTGTACAATTTTCTTAATATCTCAAGGTACTAGTCTATTTATTCTGAAAGGAATGTGAGTATACTTACCTCTTAAAGTTGCTTTAAATATTAACATTAAAAAATTCACATCAAGTACTCACACACTGTTTAATCATTGGTAATGAAATAATAAATCATTCTAGATTCCCCTACTTTCAAGAATTACATTTTTGTCCAGGTCAAAATATGTTCATTTCTATCCATTTCTGGAGTTTACTACCTCTTCCAATTTGTCAATATCTGTGGGCTTGGAAAACTGCTGAAACTCTTCTATCTGGTCCCTTGATCTGCATTTAGTATCTGACTCCTGAGCACCACTCACCCTGCTGCATTAAGAAAAATCCTACTCCCAAAGAAATCCCATCACCCCACCAGCCTGAAAATTCCTGATGGCTCTACTTTGCCCAGAGAATAAAAATCCTAATTCTGTATTCACAGCTGAAAAAGCTTCAAGCAAGCAAGCCCTGACTTCCCCCCTTGACCACATTTTTCTCCCAGACTTCCTGCCTTTATCAGAGCACATCTCCATCTCCAAGAAAGGAATTCACACTTGTGAATTTCTCTCAGTGGACCTCTTGTCCCAGATCTTGCAGATCTTGCTTTCCTGAGCTCTTTCCTGCCTCCTCTCCTCATCTTTCCCACCTCTTTCTTCCTCCTAACCAGATGTCATTCACCTCAATCAGCCTTTTCTGAATGTTCTGTGGAAGTTGGCTGACATTACCGAGAATCTCTGCATTATTTCACTTAATCTTTCTCCTTTATCACTATCTGACCTTACTATCATTTCTTCTCTTTTTTACCGTTTGGCCCACCCATAAATTATACTCCATAGAAGCACAAAATTTCTTATAAATCTTGATCATGATATTATCTGCAACACCAAGAAAAATATTTAGAGAGAGGCACTCAATGAATATTTGATGAATGATTGAAATTAAAAAATATAACTCCATCAATAAATGTAGCACCCAGATAAATGCAAATACAAACTCTATCCATTTCATTTTAAATAATGGAATAAAGTAAACTATCAGGAAAATAAAAATACAAATAAAGAAAATTTTAAAAAGTCTCAGTAGTATATTGATCTTTCTTACATTTTGCACATACTTCATTTAATGCTATTGTCTTATGGTTAGAGATCATGGCCTCTGTGATTGTAAAAAATGACAAAACTGCCTAGAAACTTGAACACTAACCTAAGTAAAGGAATACAAGGTTTAAATGAAATTAGCATTTGAGTCCACTGAGAACAAATTCAGTGCTCTTTCTTTTTTTCCCCACATACAATGGTTCTGTTTTGCTCTTCTGTTCATTTCCTTAGACCAATCAAAAAATTTCAACATTAAAGCAAATTTTTCTTTATTTAATATGAGAAGAAAAATTAATATATTTAATATATTGAAATTGTTTTCTCACAAAATTTGCATTTACAATGCTTTTTTATTTACAAATACATTGGGCATATTTTTCCAATTAGAGGTCATATGTGGAAGTAAGCAATGTTCTCAACTTGCCATTTTCTGTACACATTACTAGTTAAAAGTTCATTTTCAAATTACAAAGGGCAGTTGGGGGATATTGTTTAACTGAAACACAAGGGAAAATTTACCCCTCAAAGATTAATCTACCAAAATAATCTTTACCTAAAAACATAGAAACTGAATAGTTTTAATAATCTGATCCTCATTTTTATATAGTATTTTAAAATCTCCTGTGTCTTATGATACATATCAGTCTAATTTCAAGAACCAAATCAGAGAATTTTGGAATGCATTTTTAAGACTGTAGATTTACAAAAATAGACAAATAATATTTCCACAAACCTGTCCAATGAATCTGATAGCTTCAATAGATAATACTATTCACAATAATTTGCATGTTTTGTTCCTTGTCTATTAGAAATTCTTTTTATACATAATGTGAAAGTCATCTAGCTGTTTTGTTAAAAAAAATATTGAATTAGCATATTAATGATCACAGGAGACTGATATTAAATGTTATGAACTACTTAAGCAGAACAAAAACCAATACCATACCTCAATCATTGGTGGTGTGACTGACAACATTTTGTCAGAAACAAGAGCAAAAGAGTTTGCATAAATTATTATATCATATGCAAATTAATAATTGAGCAAGAAATTACTAATTATCAAAAATTGATAATTACTAAAGGAAGAAAAATCTGTGAATGATGTAGGATTAACTTGATTTTATGACAATTTTGAGTTTTATGTCAAATACATTTAATACTACCTCTATTAATTTTCTCAGAATTTATTTCCCTTTGTTTCAATAGATTTCACATTTTGAAACCTTAGGCTTTATAGTACACAATCAAGCTTTTGAGTAAGTTGTTACTGAAAATATTTCATGTTTCCATCAGGGAAATATCCTAACAGCAAGTTCTTTATTTAATTTTTTTCTTAACAAATTATCAGTTACTTAAATACATTTTAATTTTTATAAAAAGTCACTTTATGTAATACATCCAAATGCAAAAACTTTATTTACCACATATTGCAGTGATAAAGATACTACAAGGCAAAATATAGGTGACATATAACCTTATAAAAATAAATACTCAGACACAGGATATTCTACAGACATTAGAAAATGAGGCTGAATTCAATTACTATGAATTTCGAAACTGTGTATAATTTGCATATATTTTCTTCTCAACCAAAAATACATGAAAAATCAATTCCTTTCTAACTTTACCATGCATTTTAAATTAACACATCTACTTCCAAATTATTTATCATAAAATCATATATATCTATACATACATACACATATATGTATATATTTGCAAGATATATTTAATATGCTAGTTAGAAAAGAGAAGCAAAAGGAGAAATGCATATAAAATAAATCTAAAGGAAAAGGGAAAGAATTTTAAACTGGTTTACAAAGGTCTGAAAATTAAAATTACCTATTATTCATTCATAGTTAAGGTATAATGAATGCATACTCTGAAAAGAGTGAAGGGTATAATTATTTTTATTCTGAATAAATATGCACATATATGTGTGAATTTAGATACAGATATATTTAAATAATAGATTTAAATGCATTTAACATAAGCATATATTATGTTAAGATTTATCCTATGTATAGTAAGTCTAAACATATACTCTCACACTTGTAAATGTAATATAAATATACAATGAACTTTTAAGTAATTAACAATAAAGAAAATATTGTGGGATCAGAAATGTCATGGTTTGGGTGAGAATAAGATATTATTTCCTCTGTTCATAGCTACTGGATGATCAACTTATGAATTGGAACAGCCATTTTTTTCCTTTATTTATATATTTTATATTGAACACAGTGTATGTTTTTGGGCAGGAAGTAGTGAATGAGATGATAGGAGGCTACTCCTCATGAATTCTGTTCATCTAGCATGGAAAAAAGACATAAAGCAAATTTGTAAAAAAAAGTGATTGGTATAATGAAAATAGAAATACAAGGAATTTGGGGTACACAAATGAGGTATGGGACATTCTCTGTTTATTTTAACTCTCCAAAGAGTGAATTTGCAATTATGTAAGAATTATTTGAATTGTTTCAATCAGTAATGGATTCTGAAACTGCAGATCAATCTGAAGAGTCATTTTTAGGGCTATCTTCAATCTCTTTCCACTTCTGTTTGTCCTTATTCCATATATTGTCAGGCTGGCTCCTAACTAGCACCTCTTGTTGACCAACAGGAAGAATGCACTCCTGAGACCAAAGCATGAATCCTTCTTAAAAGTCTAGGCATAACCATGCCCCACTTCTTACAAGGTCCAGCATCTCTCAACTCTGTCAACCTGGGGTCCAAGCTTCCAACACATGAGCTTTTGGGGTAAAGACCATACCCAACCCTGATAGGCATATTTTTTTGCAACCTTTTCATTATGAAGCTTCCTTTCATAAGCCTCTTCCTACAGACGTACCCATTTACTAAATTGTAATGTACCTACATTTTCAAATCAAATAGTCCTTCAAGTGGCTACATCATTTTATATTCTTCTATATGTGGAAAATAACACATTTTCTAACTATTATTAAAAAGGGATAAATATTAAAATGTATTAATTTCTTAAACCTCATTTTTGGTTACATATTCTTGATCAATAAGCTATTTTTAATATGCCAGTTTTCTGCTTTTATATATTCTGCAAATAGATATTAATGTGTCTTGTAAAAAAATGACAATTGATTGACTGGAAATAATTTTTGTTTTGAGATTTGCAGATAATTGGGAGTTATTCATTCCAATGGGAAATGATGCAGAACTTGAATGTGTGTTAGGAAAGGGAGGTGGCATGTACAAAAATACAAAATTGAGGTAGAACATATCATTCTAGAGAAATACAAGGGGTAATATGGGTTGGGCAAAGATAATTAGGAGCAAAAGTTTAAGCAGGTAGATTTTGGAAGATTTAAGTCTTGGCTTGTTTCTCCTTCAAAACTTTCTTTTCGCACAAGGATTCCATCCCCAGGTTCATCTGGATCATAGTTCCAGGAGTCTGTCATAGCAGTGGGAAGCAAGACGGGTGGATAAGCAAGACAGCAAACGCTGTGCTCTCAACTAAGCATCACATGGAGGACTGAAGCATCAGGTCCTGCATTGAGTTTTCACAGTTCCTGCTGAGGAACTTTGCCACAGAGGATGGAATAGGCCCGACATTTCTCCCTAACAAAGAAAGAGAAAGTGTGGATGTTCACCCACCAGTGACTTTCCTTTGTTACTGGTTGAAAATATTTTCCTGGAGCATACAGAAGAGTCACTTTTAGCATGACTGGCACATGGCCAACTTTTTATTCTTGAACCCTATTTTCAGGTATATGCAGTAAGAAGTACATGGTGATTGATGGCAAGGTATGAGATTTTGAAAAAGCATGTTAACTTGGATTTTGCATTTTATTAACATTAATGGGAATAAAAAACATGAACCCATACAGATTCATGCTTCATGGGGAGTGTAGACAAAATAAGTAGGGCCTAGAAACTGCCATGGGAGGCCATGTTTATGGATTTCCCTTGGTAACAAAACATGTTATTTTAGAATTTATGATTTGCACTCAGATACATCATTTCTATAAGATAAGAAAAAAAAGATTAATAAAGTGGATAGGTAGGCACAGCATGTTGACAGCTATTTACAGGCAAATTACATGGATATACAGGTCCATTATTCATTAACAGGATGAAAGAAAGAGGGAAAAGATGATAGATTGATAAAAAATATATATGTTTTCATGTTGTTTTTATGTAATATTTAGAAACAAAATTAGGACAGTATTTCTTCTATGGGTACAAAATAATTTAGCCTATTTGTAATGAAATGATATTACTTAAAACTAGGAAAATATTTTTTAAATTGAAATAGCATAAAATAAATAATTTGTTGGAAATTTTTTTCCTAATTATACAGCTCATATATGCAGAAAACTAACTTAAGTAAGAATATGTGGATATGAAATACAGTGATGGTTAAGTAGAACTTTACCTTACAAAATTTTAATATTAGAAAAAATGTTTTGATCCTAGAATGTTGTCTCAGTAAAATTAAAATAAAAATGTCTTAAAACAAAGGGTCCTAGGAGAGTTTCCTTACATTGGAAATAGATTTAAGATAATAGCACATCTCTCACTGTGATTAATGTTTTCCCTAGTATTTGTAGCTATAGAGAGAACACTGTTTACAAGTTACTAAATATTCTTTATTCCTTCTAAATTGCTGAATATGGAAACCAGTATTTATTATACTTATTAAACTATATTTATTTATTTAACTATTGACTTTTAAAATTATAGTTTATCAAGGGCAAAAATATTAAAAGGAGTAAAAGAATATGTGATTTATTCATTATATTCCAATAAAATTTATAAAATCTCCAATAAAGAATATGAACAATATAACTAACTTGTTCTTTATAGTTTATGATTGAGACAGACCTTCTAGGGCACTTAGTTTATATTTGTTTACTTATTTTTATTTTTTTTCTTAAAATATAAAGGGAACCCAACTAGGAAAAGAAAAATAATGTGAAACTAACAGAATTTTCTTTTATAGTATGAATTTACAGGCACTTCAAATCAATCTGCATTCATGCTCAGACTCTGCTGCATTTTACAGAGATTCAGATATTATAATAAAGTAATAAGAGCCAGGATTGCTTCACATTTACATTTTAGGATGTAAACCACAGCGCTTTCACTGTACCTGCATTAACTACAAACCTAACTTGTAATATGTCAAGAGGCTCCTGAGGAGTGTCCTTGAACTTCTCCAAACAGGGCCCAGTGGCATCCAGAATGGTACTGTCCACATTAAAATGCAAATGAGCCCTCTGTAACTGCAAACCAAGATCATTTTACACAGGTGTTTAAATGTAACAAGACCTTAAAATCCATCCTGCAGGGACATCGAATGTACCACAGTAGCTGGGTTGCATCTATACATAATGCTTTCTAGATACATGATTTTATTGCTCTTGTGTGATATTCACTGCACTCAAGAAAATATTCAGCTAAATCAAATAAAAGAACATCTAGCTGAAGCCCCCAAAATATTTCCTCCAGTTACCAAAAAAGGAACACAAATAATTTTTTTTTCGCAGTGATTGACATTTGCTTAATATTTTTGAGCAATTAAGATGTTGCTCAAAAAAGAGCATGTTTACTGCTTACAACAATACATGGGGGAAAAAAGAGTAGGATGTGAAGTTTTTCTTTCTAAAAGGAGAATTTTATCTTTTTTGTTATTATTTTATTTATCTCTGATTTACATGATATAAACTCAAATTGTGGGAGCCTTGTTGTCATATGTCACTATCAAGGTGAGTTAAATTAGTTAAATTACCTCATGGCAACATTTTTGTCTATTGCATATTCATCATGCATGATGCATAAAGCACTTCCAAAACTTTGAAACCAGATCCTCCACAGGCAAAATAAATGGAAACAGTCATCCTAAAACAAGATCTCATTTCCAATGAAGATGAGAAAAGTAACTTTCCCAAATTGGATTACTGAATGATCAATGAAAATGAACAAACTTTATTTTTCCTCTAAATAAAGCCTGGAGAAGAAAAAGGGGGACAGTGGATGCCAGGATACCCTAAGAAATAATTAATTCTCCCTTATTTGGTATATCATATTTAAAGTCCTCATGCATTTCTGGATCTCATTCCTTTAGAAATGTCAAAGAAACAAAAATAAATAAATAAAATAAAAACTGCCTTTGGGTTCTGAACTAATCAATTTTATCCTCAAAAATTTTAGCAGCATATCCATTAATTAGAGATAATAAATGAAAACAAAGAAACACTTCTTGTATTAAGTCAGGCATAAGGTATATTTTCAGACTTGGTCTTTTATTAAAATATTTTTGAAGTTTTATCCCAAAATTGTTAGTCTTAATTGAACATATATTTTTTTAAAAAACAGTTCTACTTCAAAAGGTAGAAAAATGATTAATAATGCATATTCCATATATCTACCTGTGTGTTATGTACTCAATTAGCTACATATTTTTTCCTTTTTTCATTAGCTTTTAGGGATTATTTTTTTCTTTAAGAAAGGATAATTAAATGTCATTTCCTAGACACTGGAATAAAAAAAATACACTCAGGTTTAAAGTGATCAATACTACATAGATAGAAAGACTTAAATATCTTTTTAACTTATTCTTCAGCATAAAGTCCTTGTCAATCCCTCTGTTGTGACTGAGATATGAGATATTGCCCCAAACTTATTTGTGGGACAATACAAGGGCATTCAGAGGTGTTGTGATAAGATTATAAGAGTTGTAACTAGCCACTGGATTAATCCACTATTAGGGATTAACTGAATGGTAACTGTAGGCAGGTAGGGTAAAACTAGAGGAGGAGGGTCAATGGGGTATATATTTTGTCCCTGGTGAGTGGAACCCTCTCTATTTCTTTTGCCATGGACTAAGCTGCTTCTCTTCACCAAACCCTACTGCCTCACCTTGGGCATAGAGCGATGTGGTTGTCAATGTGACTTCTGAAATCATGAGTATCATATAAACTTTCCTTCCTCTAAAATAGTTCTTGTCCAATGTCAAGTCTTTTGGTCACAGGGAAATCTAATAAACAAACCCTGATTAAAACAAACTCCTTTTGTTAAAACTCGGGCTAGTTTCTTTTTGTCTTACTTTTTAAAAATAGAAAGACTGCTATGATATTCTTAGATGATGGATGTAGAAGCAGTTGAGAACGCCTGGTTTGACACTGATCTGATTTGTCTCACCTGTATTAAAGCACCTGCTCTAACAATGTATCTTCCCTCCAGACGCAGCCATATTTGCCATGGGATTTTTGAGTAAAATAGTCCTTCCCTCAGATTTTTAAAAGTCTTCCAATTATTTCTAAAATGTTGTTAAAATGATTTAGACCACAGGATTAACTTTATCCTGCTCAAAGGGCATGGCTTACTTGATTCTGCTTCCAACTCTGCAATTGTACACTTTTGGGCTGAATCAAGTCCTTGGTGTTACCTGGGACCAGCAGAGACTACTGAAGTCTGAAGCTGACCTGGGACATGGTGCCTCCCTAGGCTGAACTCTGCATCAGACATGCCCATAAAGCTTCCAGCATCACTGGAGCTGGTATTGCACAGACACAAACATTAGCTTTGGAATTTTGTATATACAAGTTTTTTGATTATGTTCTTAGGAAAAATTCATTCATTAAAGATCTGAATGCATAAGCAAATTTTTATTACTTTATATTCTTATTATGTCTCAGAGAGTCAATGCATGCCTGTTTAAATTCTCACGATGAAGGCATATATTCTACACAAGCTTTTCTAATCACAAATGGTACCTGGATTGTTTGTTAAAAAAGACTCATTTCTGAGTCATTTGTCCACATGCTCTGATTTAGAAATTCAGGAATGGCAAATGAAATTAGTCATTTAAATAAACAGCCAACATAACTTTTTTTTTTTTTTTTTTTAATTTGAGTAGAGAAGTTTGGAAAATAGAAACTTCCAGATTTTTAGTGATATGCATAAGACATCCTAACATTTCCCTGGTCTATATGTAGAGAACCAGTTTATATAACATTTATCCTACCTAAGTGAAGTATCACTTTCTCCCTTGTTCCTGGCCAGGGTCACATTTCATCACTCTACCAATTTGACCTCACTTTTAAGTCTGCCTTTCCAGGCTTTATCCTCTTTGGTCTTTCTACCACCCAGAACAGACTTAGGCAGAGTGGACAAATGCATTTTCTTCCATATTAAGAAGATAAATGTTACATACAGGTGTATATATAATGGCATACTATGTAATTTAGCCTCTCACCAAGTAGTGCAAGGGGGATGGCTTGCTGGATGTTCCTGGTATGTGATCAGCGCTCAGATGGCTTGGGATTCTCTTATGCTGACTTCCCATTTTAAGAGTGTTGTCTAGAACATGGGAAAGAATCTACTCAAATAATGAAAAGCAATACCTCATTCAGACTAAACCTTCATGTTATATTGGCTTTGACTTATATTCTAAGGTAAAATATGAGAAATAATTACATAGATGCTAGTTTTTTATTTAAAATATTTCCACAGGCTGATGAATCTCTTTGGTAGAGTACACGTTGAGCATGTGTGCAGCCTTGGGCCTTATCCTCAACACCAAAAAAAAAAAAAAAAAAAGTCCATCTCAGATTTATGTGAAAAACTTGCTAAAATTTAGATTCCTCTGACACATTCCTGATCTATCGATTTAGTTCAAATGAGGGTGGATCTTGGAATCTGTTTTGATTAATAAGGCTTATGGCCTATTGATAAACCCTAAATATGAAAAGAAGTACTATAGAAGCTTATATCATATCACAAATGACCTTTTAAATAGAAACACTGTTATCTTTCAAATATGAGTTCTAAATAGCATAGATGCTATCCCAGTTCAAAGTAGTGAACACACGTTTATACCACTCAGTGAGTAGTCTTGACCACCAAGCAATGGGTTAGTGGCTGGAGTTCCACCAACTGGTGGAAATGAGTTGGCTCTCACAGAAGCAATATCACCAGTGTTTGGAAAGAAGAATCCTGTACAACTGGATAGCCTGTTTCATATTTTACTCTCATCCATTAGTAGATTTAGAAGTGAAATTCTGTCGGTCCCTTTTCTTCAATGGCTCTTGAAACATCAAAGTGGGGTGTGCATTATTGTCTATTTCCTAAAAGATACACTCAGGAATTGCTGCCCACACACATTATAATAAAAACTAATAATGTGCATTAAAATAGCATTCAAGGAAACGTCTGATACATATGCTGGCTTTTATTGGAAGACATGAGTTTTCATGTGGGAGATGGAAAGAATCTAATTTGGGCCTAATTGCTGCATTCTAACCAGAGAAGAAATAGTAGACCTAATCATAGAGTAAAAAGTATATTTGAAAAACAAAATAAAATCTTGATAGAATATAAAGATTCACTCAAAACATAAATATTTGTAATTCCCCAGAAAAAAATTAATAATTTTGAAATAAAATCAGACTCTAATGTCATGAGATGTAAACTGATTCCCAGAGAAAGATGACCAAAATCCAAAAGGTTACAGAATATGAGTGATATGAGCTGATATTTCATGTGAGCCCAGAATATATGCACACTGACCTCACATTCATTTTGGAAGCAGATGACGTCCCACACTACAGATTCCTCATTCCGGGACAGGCTTATATTATTTCAAGAGTCAGAATGGAGTTTCAATTCCATAGCCATGTCTCTATGCCTCCAACAGTAACTCCTTAGCCAGTGGCCATTCAGAGAAAATTTCAGAGATACATCTGTGATGAAAATTAGGGAATTTGAACATGATATATATTCTGTCCAGAATAACAGGAATAATTCTAAGCAGTTAAGATTTTGAGGTCCTTCAATTTTGAAATTATTCCATTTTATATCTGACCAAAATGTGTTCCAGTGCATGTAGGACAGAGACTTGATGTGCTTGGTTTATTAACGACAGGGTCACAGGAGGAACAGTGACCATTTACTACTATTTTGCTGGAGCAAGCCAAGAACATAGAGCACCTTGCAGAGTTAGAGATGGCCTTTGGAACCAATTATATAATCCCACAGTGGAGCAGCTTGCAAATCAGATATTTACACACTGTTTATCCCTTTTGCTCCATTTAAATAATGGAATAAAATAAGATAAACAAGAAACAAAGAACAGTGTAACTGTGATAGTAGTAAGAAGAATCAAAAGAGGAAATGGGTAATTTTGAAGTTCCCCATTAGATGCAATTAGGGACCATTTGAATTCCAATTTTCCTGAAATTTCTTGGTTAAATTTAATTTTTGCTGGAGCATTATCTCACAAAGAATATGCTTCAAGTCTTTGTCTCCATCTGGTATCACTGAAATTGCTATTTATTATAATCCCTACTTATGAGCCTGGGTTTGAGATTTAGTGTATATAGGTCAGTCTAGTGTTGGTACTATGACAAAAAGAAGTGGGGAGGGGAATGTCAGTTTGGTGCCTTGAAGTCTGTTTTTAAAGGAATTCTTGTCTTTTTTTTTTTTTTTTGAAGAGAATATTATTTCAAACAAATACATCTACCTGTTAAATTTTATTTACTTTATTCTCATAATAAACGTAATACTCAATTCACAACATTATATAACTGCACAAAATTCATTATATTATTCTGCAGGTATGAATTTGCCATGCATGATAAGTTAAATTATTTTTACAATGTATTAAAGCAAAACAAAACACAATGAAATTATCTTAAATATTCTACCAGAAAAGGGGACAGAGGATTCTTTATTTATTATCTCCTCAGATGAGTGATCTATTCACAAATATTGTGGATTTTTTTTTTAGTTTTTTCAAGAATATTTATGGAATCCAAAGTTTAATCAAAATAGCTTCAAAATAATTTTCATTGAGAAATGTGCAATTAATCATATTTACAATATTATTGGGATATATCTAAGGGTCCTTCTCTTAACATCATATTTTTACCTTGCTACATCTTTTTAAAGAAACTACTCTTTTTAAAAAAAGTTTGGCAGAAATAACTTAAATTTTATCAAGACCTACAACTATAGTGTAAGATAAGTGTCAATACTTATAAATTTTTGTCTGTTGAATTTCTGTGATATTGCAAGACCCTTTTTCCCTCTTGCTCCAACAGAGACATTTTCCATTGACATCAATAATAGTTGGAAAGAATATAATTAGTCTAATATTTACTCTGAATTTGAATATTTCATGAAATTAATTTGTACAATAACTTCACATTAGAATTCTGAAGATTTATTTTCTTATTTAGTAGTTTGTCTTTTTAACCTTCTTTTCCCCCTTCTTTTTAAAAATTATTTTAATTCTAATTTGTTATATATGACAGCAGAATGCATTACAATTTATATTATACCTATAGAGCACGATTTTTCTTATCTCTGATTGTATGCAAAGTAGAGTCACACCTTTCATGTCTTTACATGTATACTTAGGACAATGATGTCCATCTCATTCTAACATCTTTCCTACCTCCATGCCCCCTATCTTTCCCTCCCTCCCCTTTGCTCTATCTAGAGTTTGTCTAATTTTCCCATGCTTTCCATTCAATCCCATCATGAATAAGCATCCTTATATGAGAGAAAACATTCAGCATTTGGTTTTTTGGCATTGGTTAACTTCACTTAGCATTATATTCTCCTACTCCATTCATTTTCCTGCAAATGCTGTGGTTTTTTTCTCTCTTAATGTCGAGTAATATTCCATTGTATATTTATATACCACATTTTCTTTATCCTTTCATCCACTGAAGGGCATCTAGGTTGGTTCCACAGTTTAGCTATTGTGAATTGTGCTGCTATAAACATTGATGTGGCTGTGTCCCTGAAATGTGCTGTTTTTAAGTCCTTTGGGTATAGACCAAGGAGCGGGATAGCTGGATCAAATAGTGATTCCATTCCCAGTTTTCCAAGGATTCTCCAAACTGCTTTCCATATTGGCTGCACCAATTTTCAGTCACACCAGCAATGTATGAATGTGCCTTTTTCCCCACATCCTCACCAACACTTATTGTTGGTTGTATTCATAATAGATGACATTCTGACTGGGATAAGATGAAATCTTAGAGTAGTTTTGATTTGCATTTCTCTAATTGCTAGAGATGTTGAATATTTTTTTAAATATATTTGTTGATAGATTGCATATCATCTTCTGAGAATTGACTGTTTATTTCCTTGGCCCATTTCTCCTTGGTTAGTTTTCCCTTTAGTGTAATACCTTCCTCTGCTGGTTTTCATTGTCATTTTTCATTTCCACTTCGTGGAATATTTTGTGGAGGATGTTCTGTAGTACAGTTTTTCTAGTTGTAATTTATTTTAACTTTTGTTTATCATGGAAGTTTTTAATTTCATCATCAAATCTAAAGTTCAGTTTTGCTGGATATAAGATTCTTGATCAGCATCTGTTTTCTTTCAGAGCTTGGTATATGTTGTCCCAGGATTCCCTGGCTTTGAAGGTCTGGATTGGAAATTTTGCTGACATACAAATTGGTCTCCCCCTATATATGATCTGTTTCCTCTCTCTTGCGGCCTTTACAATTCTATCCTTATTTTCTATGCTATTTTCATTATAATGTGCCTTGGTGTAGATCTGTTGTAATTATGTACATTTGGTGTCCTGTAAGCCTCTTATGTTTGATTTTCCAATTCATTCTTCTTGTTTGGCAAATTTCTTGATATTATCTCATTAAAGAGGTTGTGCATTCCTTTGGTTTGAAACTATGTGCCTTACTCTATCCTAATAACTCTTAGATTTGGTCTTTTGAGGCTATCCCATTACTCTTGGATGTTATGTTCATGGTTTCTTACTATCTTCACTGTGTGGCCAACTTTATTTTTAAGATTGTATACTTTGTCTTCATTATCTGACATTCTGTCTTCCAAGTTATCTAGTCTGTTGGTGATGCTTTCTATTGAGTTTTTATTTAGTTTCTTTCATTTCAATGATTTCTGATTTTTTTCAAAGACTCTATCTCTTTCTTTAAGTAACCTTTTCCTACCCGTATTTGCTTCCTCATCTCCTTGTTAGTGTGATCAATGGATTCCTGTATTTGCTCTGTTATCTCCTTGTTGGAGTGATTAATTTTTGTATTCATTTGCTCATTTAGGTCTTCACAATCATTGTAATCATGAACATTCTGAACTACTTCTCTGACATTTCATCAACTGCACTGTCCATGGGATCTGGTATTGTAGTATCCTGGTGTGTTTAGGGCACTTTCCTCCCTTGTTTTTTCATGTTGTCTATTTGTCCTCATTTCTTGCAGTGTGGATGTGAGATTGTAGTTTCCATCCTATAATCTTGTAGTATCCATGTAGATTTTCTGTACCTCACCTTGGTGTTGGGCTTCCAGACTCTACCAGTGTCCCATGATGGATACTATTGCAGCTAAATGTGGTGGCAGCTATAGTGGAGGTAACTGGAGATAGCAGTGGAGGTACCCCAAGATGGATGCAATATCTTTCAGAGATGGTGTCGAAAGGGTGAGCCTTACACTGGCTTTGAAATGCCGGTTCCAAGATGCAGATGCTTCTAGGCCCTGTCTGTTGTCGCAAGGTAGAAACTACTGTGTGGGGAAGTCTATAGGGATGTCTGTAGTGGCCCAAGACAGAAGTAGGTTAGGATTGGGCTCCCAGGTGGGGGTAGGGATGGCAGATCTGGGTCTACCCAGGGCCTGGGCTCCCACGCAGGTTGGTAAAAGTGGTCTTGGCCAGGAGCCTGAGATCTGGCGCAGGTGTCTGCCGGTGGCGGGATGAATCCAGGCCTTACCCTGCTCTTGGATGCTTGAGCAGGTTGGTGGAGTCAGAACCTGGTCATACCTCCATCGGGGGATCTGCGAGTGGTGGGATGATCCTGGGCCTCTGCGTTTTTAACCTTCTAATTAGCATGTAGGAGATTTAAATTGGGAATAGATTTAATAAATTAATTTTTAATTTTTTAAAAAAAACTTTAGGGTCCTAATTTCAAGCTTGAGTCATCAGATTTGGAGCATATCTGGAATCAATTATGGATACATAGATTCCTTCTTCATCCATTACTTGATGTTTGTGGGACTCTAGACTTTTGAAAATATTATGGAAGGCTTTGATAATAATGACTAAAAGTAAAAAAAAAAAGAAAAAACCTGGTACAAGAAGATTGACCTTTTAATTATATAATTCATTTTCCAAATACTTTGAGAGTGATAGCAACTGTATTTATCAATAGGCCAGAAATGTCCTGGGAAAGCTAGGGCTATGGCTATCCTAAACCATGACCAAAATAAAACGATATATTGGAAAGATCTTTGCCTTGAATGTATGCTGGATTTTCTATCTCACATGTGTTTCAATTCCACCCGATTTTATTCTGTTTTCTTCCAATCATTTAAAAACTTTTGAGGAACTATAATCCTAACCAAATCCACATTCATTGATTTGGAACCCAAAGACCACTATTCATTCTTAATTCTCTCATCTAGAACAGTGTGTCCTAGTTAATTAATTCTAATCCACTGACAAGTTCTTATCTACCCACTGGGCTCTACTGCTTTGAAAGCTCATAAAGGAGGAAAGTTACCCTACATTTTGTGTTTGTTTTTATGTCTATAGTGCATTTGATAGTGTTGGACAAGTAATAGATACTGCAGAAATGAGTGATTGAATGCATGTATAAATGTTACTACCTGGTAATTTGGTCACTAACAGCCCTAAATGTGTGCCTTCTTTGCTATATTGAACCTCTTTAAACATCATTATCTGTGTAAATCAATGGATTTTCAATCACTTTATATGTCCAGGATTTTCCCTCCACTACCACTGAGTGATTATTCAATACATGGCCTTGTAATTCTGTACACCGTTTAATGCTTTCGGCATTGTTTAACTTGACATAGAGGAAAATATTTTATGTCTCAGCTCAGAGAAAATCTATGATTCCCCCAATGGAACTGTATATTTTTTCTCTTTAGGGATAATGACAATATTATTATTCACCAGGTGGACATTTTATTTTTATTTGAAACATTACTTAAAAGGAACAATTTCTAGCATCTTGGTGTAAAACTCTTACCATAGATTTTCTATTTCAATTCTATGTATTTTTGCTCTGCTACATTAGCATTTTGTTCACAGTTATTTATGTTATTGTTCATTCTCTTTGAGACAACTTTAAATTATCTATTGAATATGCCAGGGAATATAAAATGAAAAGTGGTTTCATAATTTCTTGAATATAGTAAGTACCTACTAGATGCTGGACCCATTCTGTTCCCTGCTCTTGCTATTTCTTTCATTCACAATTTGTCCTCAGACAAAATTTTCAGCTTATTTTCTCCATTTTTCCACAGGGATGTGGAGTGAAATGTCTCATTTCTGCACACTTATTACTTCATTTCCCAGATTTTCAGTTCATAAAATAAAGAAGTCTAAGAAATTAGCAGAATGAACTGTTAGCCATATATGAGAAAATGATCTTTCTTGGCTATCAATGTGATTATAATAAAATATAAATGTTAATCTTAGAAAAATAAATGACAATAGAGCTTTATTACTCATAGTCAGTTCAAATCCATCCTTTGGATGCCACACTTTGCATAGCAGCTCTGGCTTTCCATGTTCAAGTCCTCGGTTGGGAAAATTAGTTCTGTTTGGTCAAATTGCTTGGGAGTCCGTGCTACCATGGTTGAGCTTCCCTCTTCCTTCAGAGTTACTTTAAAAGCATTTTATATATCATGCCTTGGAAGCTCCATGGATAACCTTGTTATCACCACAGAGAATTGTTCATAATCGCCCAGGGAGAGGTCAGGTGGCTCCCCACTGCTTGCTGGTTACATGGAATCTCCCTAGAGCTTGTAGGGAAATTTTTCTTTATTTGGAAGACTAGCATATCCTCCCCCAACTGTTTTACTAAATATTTTCATTGACATGTCATGTAGATACTGCAAAATCTGCACATATTTTGTGTACACAATTTGAGTCTAGATTGCATGGACAGTGGAGTGCAAATATTTACCATGTCAAATCTCATGAACTATAAAGAAGTCTCATTCCGATTTTCTTACCATATTATTCTTATTTTCTTTCTTTTTTTTTACTATCTTATTCATAATCTTCCCAGTAATGCTTGACAGTAAGAGGGAAGAGCCTGAACACATATATATATCACTTTCCTTACTCATTTGTCATTATTCTAAAAACAGATGGCGCCTAATTCTTTCTTTTAGATGTATACTTACTTGATAATTTTGACTTTCTGTCATTCATGTATCACATTTAAATTCTCCATTTTCAGTATAGCAGACTTTTACATTTGTTTATATGAAGTAAAGCTTTATATAAAGAAATGCAGAGATACAGTCTATAATCTGGAGTTCATCGGCATTTCTTTCACTCCAGAAAGACCCATAGTGTTCTTCTCTAGGAATTCATTTTTGTCGTGTTCCAGTGCAAAGGTTTTCTACTTTTTCTTGCTGGGTAGAATTCAGTTGTAGAAATATGGGATCATTTGTTTTTCCATTTTCCAGCTGATGAACATTTGGTTGGTTTCCAATCTGAAGCAGTTGTGAATAAAATTAAACAGTCCAGAACAGGTCTTTGTGAACATGTGTTTTCTTTGCTTAGATAAATACCTGGAATTTAGAATTGCTGGGCCATAGGGTACACAGCAATGTGAGAGATTTCCAGCTACTTCATGTTTGTTCCAAACACTGATTTTAGCGGTTCTAATAGATGTATATTGGTATTCCCTTGTAGTTTCCTGATATTCAATGGTTTTGAGCAACTTAGTTTGGGGATAGAAGGTCTTAGTGGTCATTCCTATATCTTTTTGTAAAGTATTTGGGTACTAAATGAATATTGAATATCGGTTCTGCAGCTCTTCTGAATGTCAGACCTTTATCAGATATTTGTATAGCAAAAATTTTGTTCAGGTTATAGCTTTCAAATTTGTCTGTTAACAACATATTTGATGAGAAGAAAATTTTTATTTCAGTATGCTCTAATTCATCAATGTTTTACTTAATAAATTCTTTTTTGTGTCATTCTTAAATATTTCTATTATCCATTATTACAAGATTTTCTCTTTGAAAATTTCACCAGTATTTTTGAACAACTGAATATGATCTTTCATCCAGCGTTCACAATTGCTCTCCTTAGCATTTTTTTAAATTTTGTTTTCTTTCTTTCTTTCTTTCTTTTTTTTTTTTTGGATTTGATTTGATTTTTTTTTCTTTTTGAACTTTATTTTATTTATTCTACTTTGTTATATATGACAGCAGAATGCAATTAAATTCACATTACACAAACAGTGCAAAATTTTTCATGTCTCTGGTTGCACACAAAGTAGAGTCACATCATTTGTTTTTGTAGTAAAAGCTACCCAGCCTTCACAGTAACCAGAATATCCAGGGCTGAGGTTGTGGCTCAGAGACAGAGCACTTGCCTAGCTTGAGTGAGGCACTGGGTTTGATTCTCAGCACTGCATATAAATAAAATAAAATAAAGATCCATTGACAGCTAAAAAAAAAATATTTTAAAATGTCCATATTTGTTTCTTGATATGTATGTGTTTGGGGGGAAAAAACATTTCACAAAAATTTCTGAACTTCACAGCCATTGCCATCTTGCAAATTAAAAATCTATTTTGGAAACAAGAGCTAAAGAAGTTAACATTTTCTGGTAGAGTATGGCAATAATAATTTCATTATCTCCTGTGATATTAGTTGTCTCTGGCTGAATGGATGACAGAAAATCACCCCACTAAATAATCCAGAGAAGAAAAATGAATTAAGAGATTTCAGAAATGCATAATAAACTCCTTAAATAAACACAAGAAATATGGATACTGAATTATGAAAGTAATTTGGTTATTTGATTGATGTATTTTTTTAAACTAAGAATTTGTTTTAATACCTTTATTTTATTTATTATTTTTTATGCAGTTCTGAAGATTGCCCAGTGCCTCAAACATGCAATGCAAATGCTCTACCAACTGAGCCACAACCCCAGTCCACATTGGTGCATTTTTATGACAGTTCACACTTACATTAAAGCCATAACAATTTTTATAATAATGTTAGTTGACTAGTACTACTACATATTTTGTAATATATGTTATTTTTTATCAGTGTTTTCAGCAAATAATATGATAATTTTTACATTTGCCTTCAAGAATTTCCTTTACATAAATATAATCCAGGTTTTTATTTGAATTACTTTGAATCTGATAGACAGTAATCCATTTTAAAATGTGTCACTCATATGTGACATTATATACATATAATTATATACATATAATTATAATAGCCATAATTTCTAACTTATATTTTACTTGAATTCATAATACTTAGAACATCTTTCCATTTTATTATTATTTTAAATCTTCTGATAAGTACCTACTATGTAAGGCATATTGATGTGTCCCTAAAATCAAAGAGAGGCCATATTTTCACCTGAAATCTTCAAAAATGTGTCAGGTAGATATAAATCATTTTAAATTTCACATCAATTTAAAATATGAAGTGGACCTCCAAACAGTAATAAAAAATTCAATAAAAATCCAAAATAAAACTACATCCTTTGAAAAATTCTGAATGTTTTAAAAGTTAAAATACTCTAATATTAGAAATGCATGCAACTTATATTAAGAGAAACAAATAGAACCATTTTTATCATTCTTATGTGCATTTTAAAATTTCTAATGTTATTATTTTGAAATTTTGAGGTAGTGTTATTTCTTGATTTTTTAGTGCCTAATGATTGTCATATTGAATTGCCTAAAATATTACAATTTTTATCTCTGGGACTCAGATAAAGGCAGATGGTATGGAGATGAAAATGTCAAATTGAGAATAAGAATGAGTTTACTAAAATCAACTTTAGGGTTATAGATTAGCTTTGCATATATCACTCATAACACCCACCCACACCCACTCACCAATACATAAATTTCCATAAATAATTTAGTTCTTGTGAAAAATGAAATGCCCAGAATCAAAGATAATCTTTAAAATATATTTAATTGTATTTTAATAAATAATTTGAAAATCATACTTTTCAAGAGAAAAATATTGCAAATAATTCATTTTAAACTGAAATAATATTTGAAAGACATCAAATCTTTTAAATATTTCCATGCTGATAATAAGTTAACAGAAATATACTAAAATAAAATAGTCTTGCTAAAATGGAATTACTACTACAATGACTACTATTCAACATGGTTACATGATATTTTCATCACCTTGAGATAAAAGCTTATCATTTCTACTCCACTTTCTCTAAAAGTCTTGGAATCAATGAAAATGTAAGTCACATTGTCTTCAATTTATTTCTCTTTGTGTATTCATGGTTTATAATAGTTTTAGTGTCCTATGTATGGAGTTTTCCCAGCAGGTACCAACGTAATTATTTTTTTCTGCCAGGAAATATGAAACTCAGGTCATCATTACTTAAAAAAAAAAACACAGGTAGCAGAATACAACAGTTACTATTATGGTATTATGTAAAAATGTGGATGTGTAACCGATGTGATTCTGCAATCTTTGTAATGTTTTGAATAACCAATAAAAAATAAAATTAATATAAAAAAAACACAGATGGTCATATAGGAAAGAGAAAAATATGTATATGAGGGGACATGTGTTTTTTTTTTAATGACTGAAGCATATTTTCTCAACTAGTAAAAAATGCTTTTCATTTGTTACCCCTAAATTAGCCTAAGTTCAATGCTAAGTATATACACAATGAAAAGAATGAATCTTTGAATACCACTAAGTTCAAATTTGGTTTGGATGTATGCAACATTGCAAAGTTAATGAGAGTGAAAGTTAAAATTTAATGGTAAACATTCTATGGTCTTATGTTGTATGAAAATAGATTTTGCAATAAAAATGCTGATTAACAATTTTTATAATACAGTTAAAGAATTATTTGATAGTTGATACATTAATTGTACACAATCTAGTGTATTTTCGTGGAATAAAAGCTCAATAAGTACAGCTATTTCTCTCCTTTGTTTTTACTAAACTAGTGATTGCAACATCCCTATGGGTTAATACTGACATGCTGAACAGAATTTCAGAATAATGATTAAGAATTTTTGATTGTACATATGATAGCTGCCTTCAATATTGTTTTGTGTGGAAAATAGAATACATAGATTGATATTAAATAATGATTGTAAAGTTATTTAAAGGTTTATAATGTGCACAACTGAAAATCATTATCATAAGAGTGATCCCTTCTTGGCCTTCAGATGGAACAATATGTTTGACAGATTCTGTACACCCTTGTATCCAAAGAAGGATTCTTCCTAATCTTGTTTTAAGATTTGCAATTTTGTCTTATGAGATTTCTTTTTTATAAATTTATTGGACTAGAAAATACTGATTTGATGTCCCTGTACATTGCATAAGTCTATAGCTTAAATGAATAATCTCAAATCTGGTTTTCAGCTGCAATCTTACTTCCAGATACAAAAATTGCTCCTTTTTCCTGCAGTGAAATGAGTTTTGAAGTTTTGTACTTTAGTGCTACCTGCCTGACCCTGGATTAGGGTGCAGTGGGAAACAAAGGAAAAGTGGCACCTAACTATTGTCCATAAGGAAAACTTCACGTTTATTTTTGTATGCAATAGATTTCTAAGGATTTTTAAGACATTTCTTAAATTAATTTATTTTAACATATATATATATATATATATATGTGTGTGTGTGTGTGTGTGTGTGTGTGTGTGTATATATATATAATCTATAGATATTTATGGGGTACTTTGTGATGTTTCAGTATATATATTTATTGCTGAATATTTGTTTTTATTTTTGTTAATTGATTGGGTTTTTGTTTTACTTTTTATTTTAATTTTTAATTTTTTTTATTTTTTTTAAATTAATTTTTATTGTTGGTTGTTCAAAACATTACATTGTTCTTGATATATCATATTTCACACTTTGATTCAAGTGGGATATGAACTCCCATTTTTACCCCGTATACAGATTGCAGAATCACATCAGTTGCACATCCATTGATTTACATATTGCCATACTAGTGTCTGTTGTATTCTGCTGCCTTTCCTATCCTCTACTATCCCCCCTCCCCCCCTCCCCTCCCCTCTTCTCTCTCTACGAATTTTTTATTTACTTTATTTTTTTATGGTAGTGGAATTGAACCCAGAACCTCCTGCCTGATGGGTTAAAAATGGGAGCATGTTTTCATTCCCATATGGTTGATTCTCGTACAATCTATCATATTCAAGAAGAGAGGAGAAATATGTCCAGGAAGGAAACTTATTTAAATCAGGAGACTTTAAGAAAATTTTCTATATCCATTGCATGGTAGCTACTTTTTATTTAGTGCAGTTCTAAGACAGGTGTTCGTGTGTGTGTGTGTGTGTGTGTGTGTGTGTGTGTGAGAGAGAGAGAGAGAGAGAGAGAGAGAGAGAGTGAGAGAAAGTGAATAAGAGTGAGATAAAAGAGCAACTGTCACAGAGGCTTATATAGAAATTATTTGAGTAGAAGATGGGACCAAGCTAACGGGTCATGGAAGGCCAGAGGAGAAGCCAGGCAGAGAGCTGGTGGAAGACTCTCAGTTCTACAACTCCAGGCATAGGTCCAGAGCACATATTCAATGTATTGTATATATAGGCACATAAGTATGTTGAGAAATCAAAAGGAGCAACACAATCAAAAGGAGCATGCACATCTTGTGTAAAAGCATTTAAGTGTGTGTTCATCATCACCATGATTTGCAAATTTGTAAGCGCATAAATGAGATAATCTAGAGTAGATGTATCATCTCTGCTTATAGGCTTATATCTGCTAGGTCAGAGAAAAAAAATAAGGCCTTGTTTTAAGAGGCTTCACACACCTTATAATACTGTTTCATCTCCATCAGCAAAAATATTGAGACCTGTCTTAAGGTAGAGTCTTCAAATTCCCTATTGTTTTTGGTATAAGTCAAAAAAAGACATAAAATGTATCCATCAGATGCATAGCTCGTTAAGGTTTGTATTATAAAATTGAAGAATTAATGATAAACAACACTTTCCTTGAAGGACAAATGTTTTCAAAAAAACCTTTTTGTATTAATTAATTCATTAATTTTAATTAGATGTATGTGACAGCAGAATGCATTTTGATTTATTGTATACGACTGCAGCACAACTTTTCATTTCTCTGGTTGTGCAAGACGTGGCATTGCAGCATATGTGCCGTCATAAGTGTACCTAGGGTAATGATATCAACCTCATTCCACCATCTTTCCTGCACCCTCTTCCCCTCCCCAACCCTCCGTCATCTTTGCCCCATCAGATTCCCTCCATTTTCCCTATGCTCTGCCAATATGGATCAGCATCCACTTATCAGAGAGAACATTTGGCCTTTGTTTTGGGGATTGGCTCACATCACATAGTATGATATCCTCCAACTTCATGCATTTAGCTGCAAATGACATAATTTTATTCTCTTTTCATGGTGAGTAATATTCCATGATGTATATATACCACAGTTTCTTTATCCATTCATGTTTTGAAGGGCATCTATGTTGCTTCCACAGTTTAGCAACTGTGAATTGTGCTGCTATAAACATCAATGTGGGTGCTTTACTATAATATGCTAATTTTAAGTCATTTGGGTATAGACTGAGGAGTGGGATATCTGGGTTAAATGGTGGTTCCATTCCAAGATTTCTAAAGAATATACTTATTGCTTTCCAGATTGGTGGCACCAATTTGCAGTCCCACCAGCAATGTATGAGTGTGCCTTTTCCCCCACAACCTTGCCAACATATATGTTGTTTGTATTCTTGATAACTGCCATTCTGACTGGAGTGAGATGAAATCTTAGAGTAGTTTTGATTTGCATTCCTCTAATTACTAGAGATGCTGAGTATTTTTTCTTATACTTGTTGATGGAATGCATATCTTTTCTGATAAGTGTCTGTTCAGCTCCTTAGCTCATTTATTGACAGGGTTGTTTGTTTTTTGCAAAAATAAGAAAAAAGGAAGGTACATTTTTCTAAATTTTATAGTTTTTCATTAATGCTGAGTAAATCAATAACAAGGTTACTTTAAGGAGACACTGATGAATCCTTGAGGCACTATTGTATTTAATAAGAAAACAAAAATTCCTTTGAGACAATATAATAAAACTTAAATTTACTAAAATAAATTTAAGTCATATAATGCAGGCAAGTCATTTGGCATCACCTAGCTCTATGAACTATTATAAATACTTATAAAAATAAAGAAATGTTCCTCCATTACATATTATTATAGCACATGGTTTATTCTTTTCTATATTTCAGATGTATTTTTCCCATCTAACTTTATACATTAAAATTATTTTTCACATTCTGTTTTCCCTAGCTTCACTCCATTCTACATATTCAAGTATCAACACATGAAAGTTGTCTGGGTTTAGCAATGATATAACCAACAATCAATAAAGCATCTTTGAATGAGGGGGTACAGTTTTTTATGAAAACGGAAAATAATGAACAAAAAATTGATTATATTTAGAATTTTTCCTAACTTGTGTGGCATGTTTATTTTTCCCTCATGATATAGTTTTATGAATAAGTTCACTCCAGATAAGTGAATGTTACAGATATGCTGTGTCTATAGTAATTTGTTAAAACTACCATGTGGTTGCATTCAACAGAAATTTCATTGCTATCTCCCCTTACATTAGAAAAATCTAACGATGTTAGTAAAACTTGCTCTTATTTCTTGCTTTTGACACTAATGGGAGTTTTCAGTAAAGACTTCAGCTCCAATTGATGCATGAGCCTAGTAGCTCTCCTTAATTGTGTTTGTAAATTCAATAGCTATTATAGAAAGAGACATTCTTGGCTGCACTTTACAAAAATTATTATACCTTCCAGTACATACTTTATTCATTCATAACTTCTACAGGTTTTAAAACTGTCTTGTGTTGAGTAACTCAGAAATGTATACTTGTCCCTCATCGACCTTGGGAGGTTTCATTCTGCCACATGTTTCTAGATAGCTCAGTATATTTTAAGTAACATCGTATTGAGAGTCTACCAAAAAGAATCAAGAAAATTCATTTAACACCACACAAAAACACAATACAAATGGCTCTTTACACTATGACACTTAAGATAATTATTAGTCTTACAATTTTTTGATTTTCAATAGAAACAATACTTCAGATTTTGAGATTTTGAATTTTCATGTTTTCCTGGGCTGGTGTTATACCTGGTAATATTCTTTTGTAACACTGGGCAGCAGCAGTGATCTCAAGCTCTCAACCACCATCATGAGAAAACCCCTGGTAGTTCACAGTGTCCTAGTTGCTAAACTATGGTATTGGTAGGTTACGTGTATTAAAAGCATTTTTGACCTATGATATTTTCAACTTTGATGGGTTTATGAGGGGGTCACCTTTTTATAAGTTTAAAAGCATATATAATAAAAACTGAAATAAGTAATATATTCCAGAATTTTATAAACATTAATACCTTACAGAAAGAAATAGAAAAAAAAATAAGTTGTAGTAGCAAATTTATATCAAAAAGATTTAATATTGAATATAAAATGTTGACACATTTCAAATACTGGGGAACATTGTAAGCCCTAGATCCCCCCAAAGCATCCGTCTGCTTAAATATGTACCACATAATCAAAATTGAAGTATTGACTTTTTAAAAGCACTTATAATCTTGGTGTGTATGAGGAGCAATGACAGCTGGAAACATCCTTTCCTTTCCTCTATTGCTCCTGGACATGGCTGGCAGGCTACCTCTGTGGCTCATTGTCCATAACCCTGCTCACCCTGTCAGATTGCAAGGGCTGCTGTCCTCTAAGCTTCACCTGACGAGCATTCAGAAACACCTGACCCTCTCTAATTAGGCAAGCTGCAGAAGGGGAAATGGGGAGGACTGGTCAAGCCCAGGACTTTTCTGTTTCCCCAAACACATCAGGTTTGATCTCTGCATTGTGACAAATTTGTTAGGCAGTTTTCTTCCAGGATTCGAAATGATAAGTGACACTTTCAAGCTTTATTTTGCTGCTTTCTTCTAGAACAATCTAGGCTTTTCTATTCCTCCCTATTTAAAAGGGAAATGGAAGATCTGAAGACTTTGGCATCTGGTCTCTCACTTCCTTCCCAGGGCAGACTTCTACCGTTCAGCGGGTTAGATTTATCCATTGAGTCTCCCTGTGTACTCCTCTCTAATATAACTTGGAATCAGTTAGGTATGCTTTGGTTGTGTTTTCTGTCTTAACATTCTAGGGGGAAAAAAAAAAACTAAGAAAAATATTTATGTGATAATAACTAACAAAAGAAGCATAAAGCCAGGGTCATAGTAATTAAGGGACAACAAAGTGAGAAAGAAAAACAGGGAATCTTAAGATTTGTTACAGAGCTAACAATCCATTCTTACCAGATTGCTTCAGAGAAAGTGTAAGAAGGTTCTCAGTGCAATGTGAGAATAATGGACAGCATAAGGCATAGCGTTGTTGAGTTGCAAAAGCTTCAGTGGCATGCTGGTCAGTAGTGACAGACAAGGGAAGAACAGAAACTCAGCTGCATGACACAAGATCAGAGTTGTCCTCTGGAAGCCTGCTCTGCCCAGAAAGCATAGACATGAATCTGCACAGATACATAAGCTGCATGGGGTTGAGCCTATTATTTGCATAAATAAGATCTGCTTGTATATTCTTAGGATACCAGATTGTCACTGTGAAGTCAGATGTCCTTACTTTTTCCCTCAAAAGAAGGAAATACCCAGTTCTTCAAAGCTGTGGATACTTGCAATCTTCTAAATAGGGGGTCATCCAATGAGGATGGAGCTAAGTCCAGTCCCTTCATCTATTTTTAAGTATCTTATAAATTTAAAGAGTATGTGGGGGAAAAAAGAAAGAAAAATAAGTGATACATCAGGTAGATGGCATACGAAACCTAAAATATTTACTATATTTAGCTTATTATAGGAAACTTCTGCCAATCCCCCTTCTAGAAACAGTAAAACCTGTTACTACAGCCAGTGCTGTAATTAAGACTGTCTTTCTTTTGACTTCAGCTGGTCTGGGCTGCTGGACTTACGGTGTAAATTATAACTTCATTCCTGAAAATCTGATGTTGGTTCTCTGGACAAGGAATCTAGTTGGGGAGAGGAGTGGGTCATTTGTCCACCACCCTTCAAGGCCATCCATGAATTACCAATTGGAAGGATTTTAAATTTGGATCATGGTCAGTTTTCATGCCAAATGGTACCAATTTGGAAGCTTGAGGTAATTTTAGGAAGTGAATATTAACTTCTCATCATGCTTCAGACTTGATGGGTTTTAAGTACTGTATATTCTCATTTATTGAGATCCCAAATATTCATATCTGCTCAATTTAAAGAATTAAAGCAAAATGTCTTCTCTAAATACAGTCTACAAGCTGGGTAGCATTTTTTTTTTTTTTATTATTTGCTGGTTTGTTTGTTGTTATCAAATTTTGTTGCTTTGTTGTTGTTGTTGTTTCTTTTTATTTCTGTTCTTTGCTCACTGCGCTGTGTTCTCTGCTGTGCTTCAAACCCTGAGCTCTGGGATCAATTGTTTTGGGTAGGAGGTGAGCCTTAACATGGACTTTGCCATTTTTTTACCCCTGGTGTTTGGAATAAAATAGTTAACATGAGCATTGAAGAAAATTGGGGCTCTAATCTTGTCAATAACCTTTCTTGATAATGTTTTTTTCTACTGCCTGTTCTTTAGCAGAATTTGGGATATACAAAGTAGCTTATCCTTGCCTTTTTGTTTGTTATCAAATTCCATATTTTGGGGACTTTCCATTAGAAATGTCTTCAACTGATAGTCATGAAAATACATGTGACGGTGACTGAAACTAATAGAGGCTTTTTTCTCTCCTAATAATTCTGTAAGTTGACCCTTGCTGGTATGTCCCCCCATGCTTCCAGTCTGGCTGACTTTTTGCTACAGCAAAAAGTGTGTTACTTAATTATGAGTTACACTCACTCTAGCTTCCTAACAGGCAATTGTGATATTATGGCATAGAAGGACTTTCTTTTTACCTGGATACAACCAAAACTTTTCTCAGAAGTTTCCAACACGCCATCCCTTAAGCATCACTTGTATTAACTCACATCACCTTCAAACCCAGAATTGGGAAAGTGAGTACCTCACGCACAGGAAAGCCATTATCATGGTTGGCAAAGATCAATGGCGACTTAAGGTCTGGGATAGGATTAACAACTACCCTACACAAAACTGTGAAATTGTTACTAAGAAACAAAGAGTGGGGGTTTTATTTAAGGTCTAGCTCAGTAAGAATTTCTACTTGAGTTGACTAGAGTTACCTCTTGATATATAAAAATTAACTCTTCCAATTATATGAGGCTATTTTCTGTCTAGGCCTCACTGATAGGATTATAATCACAGCATGAAATCAGAAAGTCAAAACTGACAGTTAAAAACTAAGCAATAAATATATTACTAAGCCATTATTGCTCTTTCTCTGATATACTAAAACTCAGTGATTTAGTGGTTGTGAAGCTAAACAACATCATGAATTAAAGAAAATAAGTATTTATCATCTTGTTTTTTTCAAAATATTACACCAATTACTATCCCTTAATGACTGCCAAGTGACAGGCACTATTACTCTAAAATGAGAATTTTATTTGCAGGTAATTAATTTAAGAGCTGAGTTAATTTTTCATGATTATCACATCCTTTGAGTTGTTGTCCTAATAGAAGGAAAGGAAGTACATTTATTGATTATTGTATTGTCACCTGAATAATTTTATGATCATTACAAAAAAACTCCCTTGGTGTAAAAGGATATTTGGGGACATAAAACTATATTGTATGCAGCAATTAAAATCTGACCTTGATTAAAATCTGACCTTGCCATCACTAAATTAGACTTTGTGCAAAGAATTGTTCTAGGCTAGAATGATGCCACATTTTAAGATAATTACTAAGGAATAGGCTCAGCTTGTATTTCACATTTTAATGAAATTGTATTTTAAAAGAGAAGATATTTTATAAGCCTCTTTAATAGAATAAATATACTTATATTACACTATTACAAGAATAGGTAAAAGTAATGGCTATTTGCAAACTATTTTCCAAAAGTCTTTAGGTAGATGTTGAGAAAATTTGAAAATTATTATACGTGCCATATATTTTCTTCAGGTATTTCAATCAGAAACATGTAACAACTGGAGAAGAGAAATTTGATGGCTAATGGCTCTTATATTTTTTTAATTTCAATTTTTTAATATTTATTTTTTTCCCTCATAACATTCAGGACAATGATACTTGAGCTTTAATTGATTCTGAACAGTTAATCGAAGCATATAATGTATAATATACATATACTTAAAACCTCATTTCAGACAAAATTGATTTGAAGGAGTTTTATTTGTGTAAATATGCTACTCCAGATAGTACACAAAATAAATGTAATAGGGGTACTGTTTTTTTCTTTTGCATTTGCTTCAAATTTGAAGTAAAATCAATCATTGGAATCAGAACAAAAAGTAGAATGATTACCCAGCAAGGACAAAACATGAAAATATACTGTTGAACCATTAGGGCATAACAGGACAATGACAAGAAATCCTAGCTATTGTATTTTGGGGTGCTGTTTCCCCATCAGAATATGTGTTTGTGCTGTGCTATACTTCAACACAAGACATTTGCTATAGAATGTGCTGGAGTAATTTCATCACAGAGAATACAAACTATCTGTTGCATACATGCATCTAGAGTGTGAATATCAATTTTTCAGCAGTGATTAGTTAGTAATGAACATGGAAAGCAAATCACATGGCAGGGTCACTGGTTTTCTTTAAAGTACTATTTAAATTGTTTTTAAGGCACGTGAAAAATTGAATAACTTAGAGAAAAATAACAAGGGCATAAAGCTTGAAAATAAACAGGTGGAAACAAAGGGAGTCAATTAAGCAATATATCAAGAAGGAAAGATCAATGGGACTAACTCCTGGCAGGGTATACTGAGGTCATTGTAAAGTTAAGATTTATGGCTGTAGGTTTCTCCATGAATTTCAGAAGACAACTTTCTTTACTATTGTAGATTGTGCTAAGATAAATTCGGTTTGGCCGCTGACCCCAATACCCACATCAACATAGGATTGACTTGTAGATAAAGACCCCTTGTAGATGGTCACCATGACAATTCCAGAGAGGAACAAATAGGTTCAAAAACTACCCTGCCCAACATGAGGGGGGAAACAAACATCTGATTGGTAAAGAATGAAGAAGGTAAAACCCAATTCTCCTACCAAACATCAACAGTAATAAATTTGGAAACAGCAATGTTTCTTTTGTTCTGTTTGGAGACGACCCACTCTATCTGGACAGGGCTATTCTCTTGAGTTCACTTTACTTTTACTTATAATAGAGTTCACTCGCTAGACTTTTGGTATCTGGCTTTAAATTTTCTTTTGTTGAAACACAAGAACTGTGGTTTAGAGTTTTAGCTCCAACTTTCCTGGGATGAATGTTCTTGAGGTCATAGGTTCCTCACTGCGCCTCCTATAAGTAGTGTGACCTTTTCCCTCCTCATAAAGATGGGTGGGCTTTTGACTGCTTTAAACAATAGGATGTCTCCAAACAATGCTGGGTAACTGGTGAGGCTGGGTTAGAAAAGGTCCTGAAACTTCCTCCCAGTTCTATAGTGATGCTCCCTGAAGGGGGAAAAAGCCAAGATGCACAAATCCAAATCCAATGGTGCCCAGATGAAGAGGCCACAGGTGCTCACCTTCATCCAGCTGAAATCACAGTAGAGGCCCCATAAACAACATCAGCTGTCCATCTAGGGAATCAGTCCATCCTCGGAGAGTCCAGTGGCGCCTTAGGAGGGACCACAGCGTGGTACACTTCTTGCTGCAACTCCTGACAAACATTCCCTGAAATCCTGGCTTCAGATTGAGTGCAAAATATTGTAATGTTGTTTTTTGCTACTAAGTTTTTGGGTAATTTGTTAGCAACTGCCATAGTCAACTTGAGCCATTAAAATGAAATACTTCAATTGGATAAAAAAACACAATCTGTTGAAAATGGTGCTGGGAAAACTGGAAATCCATATGCAACAAAATGAAACTGAATCCCCTCCTCTCGCCGTGCACAAAAGTTAACTCAGAGTGGATCAAGGAGCTAGATATCAAATCAGAGACTCTACGTCTGATAGAAGAAAAAGCTGGCTCCGATCTACATATTGTGGGGTCGGGCTCCAAATTCCTTAATAGGACACCCATAGCACAAGAGTTAATAACAAGAATCAACAAATGGGACTTACTTAAACTAAAAAGTTTTTTTCTCAGCAAGAGAAACAATAAGAGAGGTAAATAGGGAGCCTACCTCCTGGGAACAAATCTTTACTCCTCACACTTCAGATAGAGCCCTAATATCCAGAATATACAAAGAACTCAAAAAATTAGACAATAAGATAACAAATAACCCAATCAACAAATGGGCCAAGGACCTGAACAGACACTTCTCAGAGGAGGACATACAATCAATCAACAAGTACATGAAAAAAATGCTCACCATCTCTAGCAGTCAGAGAAATGCAAATCAAAACCACCCTAAGATACCATCTCACTCCAGTAAGATTGGCAGTCATTCTGAAGTCAAACAACAACAAGTGCTGGCGAGGATGTGGGGAAAAGGGTACTCTTGTACATTGCTGGTGGGACTGCAAACTGGTGCGACCAATTTGGAAAGCAGTATGGAGATTCTTTGGAAAGCTGGGAATGGAACCACCATTTGACCCAGCTATTGCCCTTCTCAGACTATTCCTTGAAGTCCTTAAAAGAGCGTACTACAGGGATAGTGCCACATTGATGTTCATAGCAGCACAATTCACAATAGCTAGACTGTGGAACCAATCCAGATGCCCTTCAATAGATGAATGGATAAAAAAAAAAAAATGTGGCATTTATACACCATGGAGTATTACGCAGCACTAAAAAATGACAAAATCATGGAATTTGCAGGGAAATGGATGGCACTAGAGCAGATTATGCTTAGTGAAGTTAGCCAATCCCTAAAAATAAATACCAAATGTCTTCTTTGATATAATGAGAGCAGCTAAGAACAGAGCAGGGAGGAAGAGCAGGAAGAAAAGATTAACATTAAACAGAGACATGAGGTGGGAGGGAAAGGGAGAGAAAAGGAAAATTGCATGGAAATGGAGGGAGACCCTCAATGTTATACAAAATTACATATAAGAGGTTGTGAGGGGAAGGGGAAAATAAACAAGGAGGGAAATGAATTATAGTAGATGGGGTAGAGAGAGAAGACGGGAGGGGAGGGGAGGGGAGGGAGGATAGTAGAGGATAGGAAAGGTAGCAGAATACAACAGTTACTAATATGGCATTATGTAAAAATGTGAATGTGTAACCGATGTGATTCTGCAATCTGTATTTGGGGTAAAAATGGGAGTTCATAACCCACTTGAATCTAATGTATGAAATATTATATGTCAAGAGCTTTGTAATGTTTTGAACAACCAATAAAAAAATTTAAAAAAAAACCCACAATCTGATTTGCCACAGTTCTGAAGTCTGGAAGTCCAAGATCAAGGTCCACAAAGGGTTCAGTTTCTGATGCAGGATTCCTTCCTCTCCATACCATCACATTGCAAATCAAATTCCAATGCTACAGCAAGCAATGTCAAGCCCTGAGCACCCAGAAGCCAGTGGTGGTGGGTGCAGCCCGGTCTCCTTATCTGTCCTCACCTCTATTAGCTCCAAGCACCTCAAAGTTGTTTCCCGATGTCAGGGTTTACTGTTGTTAAAGAGGGCCTGCCAACTGCCTGACCTCTCTGATCTGCCCCTTGCCCTCTCTGAACTCCTGACCTGGGAGACCAGCAAAATTCTACATTGGTGCACTTTCCCTTTACTTCCACACACTCAGAGGGCATTGTGCTGCAGTGACTAATGGCTCAAGCTCCCAGGAGGGCAGGTGAGTGAGTGGGCTGCATTCCGTCCATGAGTGTAGTCCTGAGATGAAAGAGACTTAGGCTGAGAGAGGCAGAGAAAGGAGAGGGGACCAAGGAGAATGTGGAAAGGGTTCATGGAGAAGAGAGAGGAGGAGAGAAGAGAGAAGAAAGAAAGTCCTTTATCATCTTATGTGGCTACAGTGTTATCAGATTAGGCTCCCACCTTTCTTTAATCTTATTAATTCCTGAACACACATTCTCCAGATAAACTCACATTGGTGGTTATGGCTTCAGTATATGAATGGAGGGGTGTTATAAAAATCGTATTTGGAACAATTCAGTTGCATAAGCATATAATGTGAATTCTAGTCATTTATAATAAAGTTAGAAAAGTTGAGAGCCAACTGCTTGGTCCAGTGCTTTTCTCTGATAATGAAAAAAGAAGAAGGAGGAGGGGGGGGGGAAGAAGAAGAAGAAGAGGAAGAGGAAGAGGAAGAGGAAGAGGAAGAGGAAGAGGAAGAGGAAGAGGAAGAAGAAGAAGAAGAAGAAGAAGAAGAAGAAGAAGAAGAAGAAGAAGAAAAGATGCACTGTCTTTGAGACTTGGTTTTGTTTCTAGTAAGTTATAGAAGGAGAAAAATCTTTCACTGTTTCTCAAACATGGGGACCATATTTCCTGAGATAATTTTGAGAACCTCTCTGTCCAGTTGTACATTATCATGTGAACATTCAAAAACTTTTAAGCTTGAACTATTGCAAAGAGAATAGTTTTCTCTGATTTTCATATTGTATGTGAGTGTTAAACCTATTTTTGTAAAAATATAGACACTGCCTATTTATTTCATTCCCCTAAAGAAATTGTCATCAGATTATCTAATCAGCAAAGCCAGATCCAACTATAGACTATGATCAGTTAATCATATTTATTTTATACGGAAAAGATGTCATCAAATTTTAAATTCAAGGGCGGGGGATGTGGCTCAAGTGGTAACGTGCTCGCCTGGCATGCGCGGGGTGCTGGGTTCGATCCTCAGCACCAGATAAAAATAAAACAAAGATGTTCTATCCACCGAAAATTAAAAAATAAATATTAAAAAATTCTCTCTCTCTCTCTCTCTCTCTCTCTCTCTCTCTCTCTCTCTCTCTCTTAAAAAAATTAAATTCAAATAAAAAATATTATTAGTCACCCAGGAAAACCATCTTAACTCTAAATTCAAAGATAGTGAAAATGAAAAGGATGTAAAAAGAAAAGGAAACGAGGAAGGAAGGAACCGGCCAAAATTCGTATAAACATGACTTGGAGAAAAATGGTAAAGATCCATAATATTAATAACTCGGACACTTTGGTTTTGCTCTGTGGGACTTGCCAACAGGATCCACGAATTCCACACAGATTCCTCCTCTGTGGTCCCGAAGTCTTTCTTTATTCCTGTTGAGTTAAGGGAGGATGTACAAGTTCACACAGGAGGGCAGCACACCTTGCTTTTGTGAAGTGAGAAGACAGACATCCTGAAAGGGAAAACCACCACCGAAGACAGCTAGGGGACCACAGGGACACTCGGCTATATTGATTTTTGAGAAAGAGAATATATGAAAGTTAATGATCTGATCATTGATTTCCTTCACTCTAGTTGGAACCATTTATCTACTGAACAGTCTTCTGTACCTTTCTTAATACTCAGACTCCAACATGAAAATGCCTGATGTCAAGGACGTTTTCTAACATTAAATTCAATTAATTATCCTTCTCTGTGATTATTGTCCTTCTATATTGGCAGGTTTGTAACAGCCATATTTATTAATACTATCCCCAAAGCACTTATTTACAAAAGGATCATAACCTTGTGCTTCCCTGTACCCAAGTCTTACGCTGGGCACAACATGAGACCTCTTCTAACACAATACATAGTAATAACAGCAGGAAATGCCAAGGAAATGTGAATCTGAGCGACTGTATAAAAGAGACAGCCAGCCGTCCCCCTCTTTTGCTAAAGAGTCTCCATAGAGAGGGGTTGTAAAGCTACCTGGGTTTTCACTCTGAACCCTTTGGAGTGTAAATAAAACTTCTTAGCAGAAATAAAAGACCCCTCCTTTTCAGCTGGACAGTCCTAGGGATTTCCTGGCTCTCCTGGATACCAGCCCTTGAAATTCAAACACTAACCCCAGAGATGTCTGAGCTGTTAACCTTGGCATTTAATCAGGTATCTATCCTGCTTGGGGAACATTTGACTCAGGGAGAGGGGAGAAGATGATCATTTTTTTTTTCTGAAATAAAAACAATTAGATTCACCTATAGAAGAAAAAAATACAGTATGTTTAATCCTCCTGGCATGAAAAAAGGCAAAAGTTTATGGGGAAAAAATCATTTTCATGGCTCAGAAAGCCAAAGCTTTGACAAGGACACTAAGAAATGCAGGAAAGATTTATTTCTTACTGACTTATGTTGGGAAGGACAGGATTCTAAGTGTTTGATATGCATTACCTCATGTAATTCTCAAAGCTGTTCTTTAAACCTGTTGCCCTTAAACAAATGAGGTAACAGAGAAGTTTGGGGAAATGGAGATAAATTGCTCAAAATCACAGTAAATGGTGGTGGCACTGCACCTGCTTCCAGAGACCTGACTCTGAACTGTAACTGTTTACATACCTGTGAATTTCTACATTACAAGATGGAGCACTAGCAACTTGTAATCAATGATCAGGAGTGGAGATACACATGGGTGTGTATACTATACTATATACATATACTATACACATATAGAGTACATACATGGAGAGATTCCATATCTGCAGGTTCCACATTGGCAGATCCAACCAAACACAGGTCAAAAATATTAAAAGTCAAAAAGAAAAATTGAATGTGTACTGCATACATCCATTTTTTGTCATTATTGCCTAAATAATACATCATACCAACTACTTACCCAGCATTTACATTGTACTGGGAATTATAAGAGATTTCTTAAGGGATATGGGAGGATGTACATGAGCTTATGCAAATTTAGTACAATTTTATATAACGGACTTGGGCATTCAGATATTGATATTCATAGGGGAAGAGGGTAATAGAAAAAAAAACCCTGACAGATATTGATACAGAAGGATAATAACCACAAACACACACACACACACACACACACACACACACACACACACATTCCACTCATGATCATTGATCATACACTTTTAAGGCCTGATCTTGTAATGTAGAACATTGATCATACACTATTAGTGCCTGATCTTGTAATACAGAAAAGCATAAATAAATAAGCAGCTACAGTTATATATAAATAAGTAAGCAGTTATAGTTATACACATTAGCAAATCTAGTAAGTCACAGAATGATTTCAGAATGCTGATACTTATCTTTCATATAGAGAAATAATAGCATCATACACCAATGCCTTGTCTAAAGCATTAAACAAAGGCATAGCATGTATTTAGACACCTTTGTATAAGAAGAAGAAACTGTAGAATATTACAGCTCTGGGAATTAAAATTGTGCAGACATTTTTCAAAAAGTATCTGACAGTTCTTATTTAAATTGAGCATGATAAGTGTAATGACCAAGCAACACTGTGACTGAGTGTATTCTTAAGTAGTTTCACATGGGGCCACAGGGGACATGGATATGGCTGTTCATACTGGGAGTGCTTGTACCTTCTGGTGGTTTTTTGAAGGAATAATAAGCAAAAGTGATAAGTGCACACTTTGCAATAAGAGGTGTGAAAAGCAGACTGTATATATATATATATATATATATATATATATATATATATATATATATGCATTTATGTCTTTCAAAGAAAGCTGTGAGTAAAAAAAAATAGCAAAGATAAATGATTTTATAAATTCTTCCCAAAAGGAATCAGGATGTTTGCCTTCAAATTGTGTGATTTTTTCGACTTTTCTTTCTTTTTCTTTCTTTCTTTCTTTTTTCGTTTTCTTTGTTTCACTAAAACAAACAAACAAACCCTTCATCTAAAATTTTTGCCCTTTGTTTTACCTCTGGCAGTAGCAAAGACAGTTTTTAAAAATCACATAATTGCAACACCAAAAGGAGTCAGTACTTAATACAATAATATTTTAAAATATATTTAAGGGGAATTAGTCATTAAACACACAGGTTCAGGTTGACAAATCAGACTTAGGAACTGAAACACCCAACCCACACTTTCCTAATTATTTCAGTGATAAAGCATCCAGAGATACAGACAAAACAAGGTCATAATTGTCCCCAGGCCAATCCTTCTCACATTTTCTCCTGTTCTGTGGTACAAAATCTTAGAAGATAGATCCAAACAAGTTTCAATAAGTTTAATGCGCACAGTGAGATATCTTGTAAGACATTTTTGTTTGGTACCCTAGAAATTAAGATAGCTCATACTATATTTTCCTGGGAGCCACGCCTCACAAATCCCTACTTACTGAGAGTAATCCATTGGCTAGGGTCACCTAAGAATGAACAAAGTGTTTATATGATCCCGTTACACTAGGGAATACCACTTATCTATTTATCCAGAGGTCTATTGACAAGCCTTTTTGGGAGCTTGCTGGATTCCTCCCTTCCCCTGGGGGTGCAACCTGTGTAAAAGAAGCAAATGCTTCTGCCAATAAGAAAATAATGGACCACAGCAGAAAACTAGCCAAGTGATATGAACGTGGGAGTCACAGAAGACCAAAAAATGAGGAATCCATGTGTGAAAAGTCATCCAACAACTCAGAAATGAAAAAGTCCGTGTGTGAGGTTTGGGTTGTATTTGAGGAAAACTAAGCAAAAACTCATATTCATTTCTAAAAATTTTTCAAAAAGGCTAAAATCTATTTTTCTTCTTAATTTTCAAATTTATGTCTTTCAAATACCATATTCAAAATCATGTCAATTATATCATATGTAAGTGATACTTCTAAACAATAAATTTCTTCAAATATTTAATTGAATTCATAAATAATATATGTAAAGTTTAAATTTTTCACTCATTGTCAGATTCATTTTTTTTTCAAATTTGGAACTGTTAAAAATATACACAGACATATATATGTATATATATGATACATATACATAATTTATATGATAATAATTTATATACACATGTACACATGTGTGTTTTTATGTGTGTTAGTGTGTGTGTGAGTGTGTGTGTGAGTGTGTGTGTGTGAGTGTGTGTGTGTGTCTCAATCTTAATGTTGGGAAGGAAGGATTGGGTCAGTGTTTACAGGTAGAGATCACCACTAGTTGACCTAGCAGTGTTCCCAATTCTGGGTTAATATCAGTGTGTGAGCATTTCAAGAAAGGTCACAACATAAAAAAGTTATGATTGTGGGTTTTACTACTTAATGAAGGTTAATGCACTTGGAAATACTTTTTTTTTTAAAGAAAGAGTGAGAGAGAGTGAGAAAGAGGGAGAGAGAGAGAGAGAATTTTAATATTTATTTTTTAGTATTTGGCGGACACAACATCTTTGTCTGTATGTGGTGCTGAGGATCGAACCCGGGCTGCACGCATGCCAGGCGAGTGTGCTACTGCTTGAGCCACATCCCCAGCCCACTTGGAAATACTTTGATTATAATATTTTCCCAACAGCTATGTAAATATTTTTCAAAACTATCATAGGCAATGGTAACACAATTATTTATGAAAAGAGAAGAATTTGAAGTATATGGACATACATTGAAGTCCATTTTGAAATAGATTGCCTTCTTTATTTATTAATTCAAGGTCTAGACATGTAAGTATGGCAAACAAATTTGTGAGTAGGCTTAGATGTTTTCTGGTGAATCGGAGATATGTGTCTGCAAAAAACATAATAAGAGCCAAGTTGCCATAAAACCTACATGTCAAGAGACTCTAAAACCTAGTTATTTTACAAAGTCATTATTTTAAGATCCCTGTCTGGTGGGAATTAGTGGTCATAATAATTATCCCCTATCCTTCTAAGGGAATTTATTTAATTGGGGAGTTTTTTTCTTTTTAATTCATTACTGTAGGACTCTTTCCCCTTCAGTGATAGTAAATGAAGAAAATTAGTATGAATTATCAAAAGTAAAGCATCACCTGAAAGGCTCATCAAAATCATGGCAAAGGTGCTAGTGGACGCAGACACTGCCTTTGCCAGTCACTAGGTGCATCTGGTGGTGTGTGAGTGTGTGTGTGTGTGTGTGTGTGTGTGTGTGGTCCATGCACCAAATAGGAAGTGTTTAAACCTGGGAATTTAATTAAGGAGAATACTACCTTAAGGTTTCTAATTCTAACTTAAAAAGGTCTGTATTTTTTTCTGATTTAAATATTTATTTTATTTTCTGTGATTTTGCATATATATTCCAATTTGAGAGGAGATCCTTTATTTGAGAATTTAGCTATTTCACATGGCAATTTTGTAATTTAGTGATGAGTAATGTCATCTAATACACATGGGCAGACAGGATGTTCTGTGCTCTGCTACTCTATGAAAATAAAATGACTAGATGAGTGAGAACCCACATCGCTGTATTGTGTTACGTACTTTAAAAATTCCCTTTAGTGCAATCTTGAGTCAATATCCTGTGGCATGTCCTCATTAATGTTCACTGCTTAGATCATCCCAGCGTCCTTTCATCATATAATTCCATTTTTTCAAGACTCTGAACTTTGAAAATAAGAAGATAGGTCTTGAAAATTTTATCTTAAAAAGAAAATAAGAAAACAGTAAAAATAAATTATGAAGAGAGGATTTTGAATGCATTTGTCATAAAGGAATAATAAAAGGTTAAGGTGATAGATAAACTAATTACTCTGAGTTGATCATTACCCACTGTACACATGATTCAAAACACAAATTGTACCTCGTAAATCTGTGCAAAGCCTACAAGGTAATCAAGAAATGAAAACAAATTTTAAAATAAGATCTAATGCACTATGAAAACAGAAAGGAGTGGGCTAGTTTTACATTCTACCTGCAGAGTTTTATATTATGGCAATCGCAGTACACAGGTCACGAGGCCTGATGTGAACAAGACAGCAGCGCGCAGTAAAGGAACATTTCACTGGTGTCTTCCTGTCTCACCTGATCATGGACATTACTGACACAAAGCCCCCCTTACTTCACTACAGCACAACACATCAGTCCACAAAGAAGCTGATATTTTCTCCCAAAGTGAAAAATGAACAGATCATGTTAATATGCTTTATTCCACCATTGCCTCATCTGTTTGTTTATCTTTACATGTAAAATCCTAGAAAGTGAACAACTTAGCAAGACACTGTCCAAAAATAAATAAATAAATAAAAGGGCTAGAGATGTTGTTCAGTGGTAAAATGCCCCTGGATTCAATTCTCAGTACATTAAAAACAAACCAAATTTATCCTGGAAATCAATGCCTCCCTTCTGCCTCCAGCTCCTTTCTGGGTATCATCTTTTTTTTTATTTTTGGGTACCAGGGATTGAATTCAGGGGCACTCGACCACTAAGCTATATCCCCATTCCTATTTTGTATTTTTTTAGAGACAGGGTCTCACTGAGTTGCTTAGCACTTTGCCATTGCTGAGGCTGGATTTGAACTCACAATTCTCCTGCCTCAGCCTCCTGAGCTGCTGGGATTACAAATGTGTGCAAACATACCAGGCTCTGGGCATAATCTTTTGATCCACTCTGTGCCAGCAGTTTCCTGCACCACTCTACCAGATCCGGTTCCACCAGGGCTGCCAAAGATTTCTTCCTCATCAAATACTAATTCCCAATTCTCACTTCATTGGAGGCTCTGAGATGGGTGATTTCTTCCTTTTCCCTAATAACCATTCCGTATATAAATTCCATGGCATAGTTTCTGTAATGGTTTTCCTCAGTGGCCACTTTGTGTCAGACTCATTCTTACTGTCTTGATTCTAAACAGGTGTATTTGTTCGTATCCACTGAAAGTGCTTCTTCCTTTTCTTTTTCTTCTTTTATCTGTATTAACTCCTTTGTTTCAAGTTTCGTATCTTTCAACAAAAATCTATGCCACTGAGCTCTACATTTTTATCTCTAGCTCGTAGATTTTCCTTATATTTTAGTGAAATATATATAAATAACTAGTGAACCTATTTAGGTATCTAAGGGTCACTTCAGATATAACAAGGCAAACACCAAATTCCTGATCTTCCCAGAAAAATGTGCTTATATTATAGAATACTCGATCTCAACTAATCGATCACATCTTTTCAGGTTGTTGGTCATAAAGCTTCAATTTGAAGCTGGTCTGTGGCTCTGTCTACTACATCGTATATTCCATGTGTCAGTAACATTTCTCAGTCCTTCCTTAAACACCTGGGCAGAAGTGCTCTGCTTCTCAGCATCTCTATCACTACCACACCAGTCCCTGCCACCATCTCTCTCCTGTGAGTTTGCAATAGCTTTCTTGATGGTCATCCTCCTCCTCCTCCCCTTATAAACAATTTGATACAGAGAACTGAGATTTTTCAAATTAAAAAAAAAAAAAACAAAAAAACGTTTATTGTCAATCTGAGGTGGAAGATGATCCTTTCTAGATTCAAATTTGTAACCCAGATTATAATATAGAAGGCCAATAAAATGAATAAAACAAACAAACAACAACAACAAAACAAAATGTGTAAAATCAGGAGAGAAAAAGTCTTATAATAGGCATGGCAGATGAGTAAAGGAAAAGGAAAAGACAGAGCAAAGATAAATAGAAAAGAGATTGTGTTTTGTCTAAGATAGAAACACTTGAATCAGCATGTTGAAAAAAAAAATTATACCACATTCCAGGTTGGAAAACTGAGAAGAAACATATTGATGAAATTGAAAATTTTCAAGGATAAAAAGAAAATTATATTATTAGTATTGTTAACAATCCTTCTAATAATATTAACATGTTGAAAACAAGTGAATAATGAAAAATATTTGACTTTAGGATTCTTATAAGCAAAACTGAAAGAAAAGAGTGGAATGATGAATAAAAAACTAAGAGAAAAGTATGTTACTGAGAACCCTGTACACAGGAGGCAGCTGTATTATCCATGTATCAGAAGTAGAGAAAGATATTTGAAGATAATCAAATATTTAGACGAACTCAGACTCCACTTCAGGAAATAAAAAGAAAATACTACTCCGAACTGCACATGCTTTTGAACAGAGAACTGGACAGACAGAAGGACCAAAGTCCTAGTAAACATGAAGCTTTAGTTGCATAGAGACATCTGCAGGGGCTTGCTGGGAATATGCAATACTATACTGACTGATGATTCTTGAAATAGAGAAGAAAACGGAAATTCTGATGATAGTCAACAATGAAAAGTGCCTATATCTTAGGAAATCCAAGAATGGGGATGAAATACCAAGATCAAAGAAAAAGTCCTTCAAGAAACTGATAATAGACAATGGAGACTTCAGAAGAAGAAGAACTGAAAATATTCAAGAAGCAAATCTTGTAGGAGGAAAGGAAGAAAGAGAAAAGGTTGAGAAATATTGTGTTGTATTATAAATCACTATTTTTTTGTTTTCTTATCTTTCATCCTTTTAAGCAAATTAAACATGTGTTTAATTCTGAGGGAGGGCAAAATGACCATTAAAAAAAAATCAAGAGAGAGAAATGAATTACAGTAGATGGGGTAGAGAGAGAAGATGGGAGGGGAGGGGAGGGGAGGGGGGATAGCAGAGGATAGGAAAGGCAACAGAATACAACAGACACTAGTATGGCAGTATGTAAAAAAGTGGATGTGTAACCAATGTGAATCTGCAATATGTATACGGGGTAAAAATGGGAGTTCATAATCTGCTTGAATCAAATGTATGAAATATGATATGTTAAGAGCTTTGTAATGTTTTGAACAACTAATAATAAAAAAGAATCAAAATATAATATGGCAAAACCAGATTATAATTACTGACTAATAATTACATAAATGCAACAAATAAAACTGGTTAAGCCCTAAAAATATAAAAAGAAAACTACTGAACTATAACATAAAGTGATAAATGGCAATTCTTTCCAATAATGATTTATCACCATTTATTGCAAAAAAATAAATTCAAGAAGAAACTCTCAATATATATTGATGAATTGATGTAGCACTCTTATTCGAGAAAATGAAAAAAAAGGGGGGGTGAACTCCCAGAAAACGAGGAATGGAGGGATCCATCTTCAATCTGATAAAAACACCTACAGAAACCTCCAGCTGCGATCCTGTCTAATGGTAATAGCTTGGAGGCCTTCCTCCTAAGAACCAAGACAGAGGAGGGACCAATACGGGACATGAATTTCAAGGGCAATGAAACTGCTCTGCATTTTACTATACAAGTTTACAAGACTCATTACCCAGTTATCAAAACTCATTGCATGGAGCACATCAAGAGTAAACTGTAATGTAAAGGATGGACTCAGCACACTGAGGATGTGTCAACGTAAGCTCATCAGCTGTGATGTCTTCTAATGGGAGACAAGAAGGGAGGCTGACCTGTGTGGGGACTGAGAGTATGTGTGTTTTGTGTGCAGTTCTGCTGTGAACCTACAACCACTCCAAAAAAATAGCCTATTTAAAGAAAACAATGATGTAGTAGCCTAAAACTACTCATCTAAGATAAAAACAATGTGAATATATCCTAAAATTGTCTTTTTAAGACATGAAAAGTTAAGTCAGCAACTAGAGAAATGTGCTCCATGATCATCATTATCTAATTGTTATTTGAGGAAGTCTGATAAATATAATTCAAAAAATAATAATTTGCTTAAGATTGAAACAATGAAGAGAAATGTCCATTTATCTTTCTGGCAAACATTCAGGCAATGTGCATTAATATCTTAAGGATAAATTTAATAATAAAGACTTATACAGAGAAAAACACAAAATTGCATTTAAGATCTTAAAAATGTCTAAGAAACTGGAAAGGTATGGAAGTTCTTGGATGGAAAGAAACATTACATAATGTCAATTCTCCCAAAATGTAGACATATAAATTAAATAATGATTTTTCAGTTAGAACCTAATGATGTTTTAAACCATTTTCTTCTATAGTTAGATGAAATTCCCATAAAGTGTGCACCATGAAAGTCAATATAGAGAATAAAGAAACAGAAAAAATAGTGAATAAAGATTTTAATTTTTCTGAAAGGAGAAAATAACATAAAGTACTATGTTTTCACATGGATTTAGATATTTAGGGCAGTGGTACAAAATCGACAATTCATAGATAGTTCTAAAAGTACATAAGAGTGAAACTTGTAATGAAACAGGTACATTAATACAGTAGGAACTCAATATAACATATTTTGAAAACTCAGTGGTAAAAATTGACTGACTATACCTCTAAAAGAGAATATAGATTTATTACTATGATACACCAAATACAAAAACAATATTCTAGGCGGGTTAGATTAAATGTAAAGAAAAACAACAACAACAAAATAAATAAAACAACATAAAAGAGAAGAAAATGGGGGTGAGTTTTAGTGCATGCCTTAACAAGAAATCTAGAAAACAGAAAAATAAATTATATTTGTTTTGCTAAAATGTGCCTTTTGGTTTTTCATTTGTTTCTTTGCTACTTTATTTATTTATTTATTGGTACTATGATTAAACCCAGAAACACTTCACTACCAAGCTATATCCCCAGTCCTTTTTAATTCTTTTATTTTTATTTTTTTAAAGACAGGAGGTTGCTAAATTGCTTAGGCTAGACCTGAACTTTGGATCCCCATGCCTCAGCCTCCCAGGTCCCTGGGGTCACAGACATGTACCACTGCACCCAGACAAAAATTGTGTGTTCTTAGGACACATTATGTGTTTTCATTCTTCTTTCTATGTGATGCTCTACCTAGCTGGACTCCCCATTCCTTATTGAGCAATCACACCACTTCAGAGTTTGTAACACATTTCGTATTCAGTAACACATTTCATATTCAGTAGTTTTTCTTATACATATTAAAGCATGTCAACGCATTTTGAAACAGAGATTTATTTTTTTTCCATTTAAGCTCATGAAGACAATAAGCAAGTCAACATAGTTTTACAGAAATTAACACAAAGGAAGACATGACAAAATAATAAATGAATGATAATAAAATTAATTGATAATAATATAAAATATTGTGATATATTAATTAATAATATAATAATATAGTGTATAATATAATTAATAATAATAATAATGTAAACGTATTATTTATTTGTTGGTTTAGTGGGTTTGCAGAGTTGATCTTAGAAAAATATACCTCATGAGCTGGGTTTAGACATACTCACTGTTGTATATTTACTTCTAGTTATACAAAATATAACTAGATTAAGCATTTGTTAAAGACTAGAGCAAGCAAGGAATTTGGTTTTATTCAGTCTCTTGCAGTAGAAAGAGCACTTCAGATCTGACAACAAAGAGTTCTTGGCAGTGTGGTTTTGCCTAAGACTGCTCAAACAAACAATAGATACATTACCAGTATGATGATTTATCAATTGAGAATAGAATGTTTTGCAGTGCAGGACAGTTTTTTTAAAAAATGTCTATCTCTAATTAGACATTTAGCTAATTTCTGGGGGAACTGGCACTAATCTCAAATACTCAACCATGAGGTCAAGGGGGGGATGTTGGAAGACGTTGTATCTGACCTTATCATCAGCTATAGAAAAAAACTCTGATGGGACTTACAACCCACTGCAGAAAGGCATGGCAACTTGTTTGAGGAAACAACAGAGGCAGGAAGCTTGTTCTCACCTCCTCTTACCCTGTTTCCCTGACACATGTCACAAAACCTTCATTTCACAATTGAAATATTTGTGAAATATACAGCTAAATTTTGCTATTTATAAACCTTACACTCTGAATGTTAACATGTATTAATTCTCAAAAGTCAGTGACTTCATTTCATCACACCTTGGCCAGGTTTACCCTTGTCCAAAAAGCAATTTCCATTTCAGCTTCTCTACCATCTTGTGACACAGCCTAGATGCATTCCTCACCAGACACCATGCTACTATTTTGATTTTCCACTGCCAATATTGTGAGACAAATGAATCTCTTTATTCTTTATACATTACCCAGCCTCAGGTATTTGTCATTGCAACACAAATGGAATGAGAAATGGCAACTGACCAGTTATTGAGAGAAGAACACAGATGAAAGTAATAGAGATATCCATGGAATACCTTTGCATATGAGATTTTGTTTTTCCCAAACTCAATTATAATAACATTTTTCAACATATCTCCAGAATTTTAACATCACAATATTATAGATAACAATTAACTTGCCTCTCAATCCAGGTGTGGGCTTGCATATGCAGCAGAATCATTTCTATTTCAGTTGTCTATTCTTAATTACATATGAGTACATGAGTCACTATTTTAAAACCAGAACTGAACTTTCCTTGGTATCCATTGAACATGTGATCAAATTGATTTTTTTAAGTATTGCAAATATATAAGATAATTATAGAGTTAGAAGATAAACTTTGAACTGGGTATGGTGGCACATGCCTGTAAACTCAGCAGCTTAAAAAAACTGGGGGCTGGGCATGATGGTTCATGCCTATAAGACCAGTGGGTTGAGAGGCTGACCCAGGAGAATCTTGAGTTCAAGGTCAGCCTCAGAAATGGTGAGGCTCTATGTAACCCTGTCTCTAAATAAAATACAAAAAATAGGGCTGGGGATGTGGTTCATTGGTTGAGTGTCCCTGAGTTTAACCCCCAGTACCAATAAAAAAAAAAAGGGAAGAAAAGAAACGGAGGCAAAAAGATCACAAGTCTGAAGCCAGAATTGGCAACTTAGATCTTATCTTGAAATAAAATTTCAAAAAGTCCTGAGGATGTTCCCAGTGGTGAAGCACATGCTTAGCACATGTAAAGCCTTGGATATTAAAACAATATGGGAAGTAAATATACATTTCAGGTCAATAAAAAAAAACAAATAAAATTAAAGTTTCTTTAAAAAAAAGGATAATTGGAAATCAGGTATTCTGCTAGGTTAAGCCATATTAGAATTATTGCTATTAAAACATTTTTCAATTTTTAAAACTGCTATTTCATTTAGCTTAAACTAACAGTTGACCATGAATAAAATGAGGAAATTAATCATTTCTAGTAAAATACATCTGCTGAATTTAAGGTTAGTTCTTGTGTTGACAGTAACATGAAGGAATACAAGAAGCATTTTTGTTGTTCAGGAATGCATAAATCATAGTTGTTTTTCTTATTTCCTTATATTTACTGGTAAGGAGTTCCAAGAATAAATAATGCATAGTTTTGAGTTACATTATATTGAAGATACATAATTAAGTTTCAGGTTGTAGTTAGAGACATATTACTAAGTGGTAGGAGAAAGAAATTTAGTATTTTTCTTTCACTAATCTAAAAAAAAGAGAATAATTCAGGCCAGGTTTACAATAAACATTTGGTTATAGAGAAATTTAATTAATTCATCAATAGCAGAAAATGGCATAATAAACACTTGCTTTCTAAGATGAAACTGCTTTGTATTTGAGTTCATGACCAAGGTAACTCTGCTTGATGTACAAACACAAGAGTGGGGTCCAAAATAGGATAAGTTATACTCTATGTATGTATAAATTTGCTAAACTACATTCTACTGTCATGTATAACTAAAAAGAACGAATTAAAAAATTTTAAAAAGATTTAAAAAAGAAAGTAATAGAGAATTTATTGCTTGGATTGATGCATATGTATGCTTAAGAGGTAATTTTCTTATGCTATATTATCTTGAGACCATGGTGTACTTAGTGATTGTATTAATTGTGGCTACTTTTCATGTTATCAGACTATGAAACATATACATATATATTCCTTGGGGGTTGATAATGTCCTGGATTTATAAGATTCAGACTTGCATAGGTGCTATACTTAGAAATTTTATGATGAATCATATCTCTTATTACCGGACTCTTACAATGCAATTCCATGATTCAAGAATTTTTAAAGAATCATGTTGGACTGGACTCTAATTATTTATGCAAAATATTTGTCTAGGGGCTAAAGATACATTTCAGTGGTTTTCTTAGCACAGGTGAGGCCCTGGTTTCAATTCTCAGCACAACACTTTTTTCTAGTAGTGTATATATTTAGCAGAAAAGTATATTTATGTAAAATAGCTTGACTTACTATTAAAAATAATAACACTGGCCCTGGAGATGTAGCTTAGTAGAATAGCATTAGTCTAGTATGTGCAAAGTCCTAGGTTCAATTCCAAGTACTACAAAAAGTAAATACATTTAATTAAATAAAAAATAAAACACAATGCCTTATATATTCACTTTTTAAAATATAAATTAGTCAATGCAGGATACTATTATTTTGGGGGAAATATATTTTTCAATTCCTGAATTTTCATGAACACAATTCCTGATAAGAAGGTAGACAATAGATATTTTTAAAAGGAATACAGGTATGCACTATTTCTATTCGGTATGGAGCAATCAAAAAACCTTTGAGTGATTTATTTCTGTAATACCTGTACAATTAGACATGTTGTGGGAATGTTTAAATATCTTTCCCTTTTCTCTGATAAGCCAATTTCAAAACCTCTCAAATTCATATAAGTTATTTTTCCGGTGTTAAAAATTTTCATATGAACAAATGTATTCTCTTTGCAGATCTCTGTGAGAAAAGTCCTACTCAACTACATTAGATATTACTCATTCCTTCCCTGTAGAGAGGTATAAGTAAAGCAACATTTCATGGGGTCACTTACAATCTCCTAAAATGCCACATCCATCAAACTGAAAAGGGTACATTAGACCTTGGAGTTCTCTCTTTCTAAAATTAGATATTTTAGTTCATTTACTAAATTATCACATCAGTCAAGAGAAGGAGTTAAGTTCTTGAGCATCATGCTGTCTGAGCCAGGACTTTTCAGGGCGACTTATCACTTCCTTGACATTGCAATAAGAACTATTGTATAAAAGTAGGATAAGAGTGTCATCCTGAATGGTGGAGCCAATTCACCATCAAAGGTAAATAATAGAAAGAAAAAAAAAAACATCAAAGGGCAAGAGCTATTCTGATGAATGCTTCCAATAAATTCAGGGATAAAATAACTCTTAAGTAACTTTTGATGTTATAATTAAGGGTTACCACATTCCAAAACCAACCTAAAAAAATTAGTCTGCCATATAAGGGAGGCAGTCCTTAGCAGAAGTGGGGACCATTCCGCAAAGAATATTATCTCTGAGCTACTCCATTACAGCCCAGCAGCGCAAAGGCTCATTTGTCAGAAATGTATTATGGAGGCTGTTTTAAAATATCCAAATGATAGATATTCCCTTCCGGATTTTAGAATAAATGGCTTACTGTAACAGTGGAAATTACAGCCCTGGCTTCAAAAACTTCTGGGAAAATGAGCTATCACAAGCCTTTAAAACCATTTGTCTATCCCCATAGGCTTCTTATCTCTCAGAGCTCATTTCAAGGAGGGTCTACACAGTAATAAAATGTTAAAAAATCATGTTCTAGAAGCATAATACCCTCCACAAGAATAAAGATAGGTGTTTTTTAATTAAGATATTTTTGTGTTCAAAAGCTAAATTAAGAAATCTAGTCTAGGTCACTGAAAATTGATGGAAGCAGGAATAAATTTTCTATGATAATAATACTATTTACATTGAAATTATTACGGCCCAATTTATTGGTTATTACCGGTATTAATCATATAATGTTGTTGTATGAATATATATGTGCACATGTTCATTAATCATTATGAAAATATTAAATTGACTATCACTTTACAGGACAAACTCCACTTTCTCTGTAATGAGCAAGGATTCTTTTAAATAAGAAATCATTAACTTGTTGGCAAACAACATTTAGTAGTTTTCAAACCTTAAATATTTCCCAGTAATAAATAATACCTAGCATCCACAGAAAATATCCTTCATAATAGCAAAACGCTACCTGCAGTTTGACACATTAATTTTATGACACATTTACATAGAGAAATGTTAGTATGTGAATAAAAGATTTGATGCCTATGTGGACTTCAATATACACTCTAAAACTTTTAAGTATTAATACTTTTAGGAGGCATATTTTCTCACGTGTACCGAAAATAGTGAAAGTGCATGACCTGTTTAGCAACAAAAGGAATAAAATATTATTGTCTTATGAACAATAATAGTTTTGTCTAGAAACAGACTGATTAATTATTGATTAAGTATTACAGACATTAATGACTCTTAGTCTGATAGAAAAATAAATTACTTGACTTCTAATTTAGTAAAATTCTTTTTAGAAGAGAGTGCACTTTAGCTTAGACTTAAAAGACATTAACTAGAATTAATGTGAATATTCTTAATTAAATAGTATATCTGAATATTAATAACTGTTCAAACTTAACAAATGCATCATGCAGCAGGAATCATGGACACTGGGCAAGGTTTCAAGGTCTAACCAAACTCTTTTTAATGGGGCAGGAGTACAAATTTATAGGCATAGAAGGAAAGTTTTTTGTTTGATTCATGATTTTTTCCCCAAAATAACTACTGGAGAAAGACACATATGGCAATACTCTTTTTTGCAATTATCGGTTGCTTGTTTATGAAGTCTGTAGCATATAGTCGCTTTTAAAAGCTCCATGGGGTAACTTTGTTCATTTATTTCTGGTTTACAACATGGCTGTTTATATTGCAGAGCAGTTTCTACCTTTACTTTACTCAAGTTGGGTACCAGCTCTGAACTAGTCCAGTTACTTAATAAAGCAGGTCTTAGCCTGGGAAGAACAGGCATTCTGCTGCTGCTGTTTTCAATCTGGGTCTCTGAAATGATACAGTATTTATATATTCATATCTGGCTTCTCTCATATCATTAAGTTTAGGAGACATATCTATCTATGATCATGGGTATAGCAGCATTTCATTTATTTTCATCATTATATAGTAATCCATGGGGCAACAGTGGCACAATAAGCATGAGTTCTGCTAATGATGAACATTTATGTGATTTTAAAATGTTGTGGTTCCTTTTCTAAACAGTTCGATGATTAACATCATACCATGCACAGTTGTGCATAATTCCTTGGAACACACCAGCATAATATAAGGAATTGGTCTTATATTATGATCCATGATGGGTTTGGATCAGTAGATAATACTCAACTACCCTCGACACAATTGAAGAAATTTGCATTCTAACAATCTAGATGCAAGATTTTCAAGTTTTTCACTTCTTACAACACTTGGTATAATTAGACTTTTAAATTTTATCCATCAGGGATAATGTTATGAATTATTGTAATTTAAATTCCCTTTGAGTATCAATGTATAAATTGAGTATTTTCCTGTTTTTAATAAAAGTATTTTTGTCCCAATAATGAACTTGGTGTTCAAGTATTTACCCATTTTTCTTTCTTTTTTATTCCATATTTTCTTTTGGTACAGCATATGCCCATTTTGCTGTATGGCATAATTTCTGTTTTTTTTTTCCTATTGATGTACTGGTATTTTCCTTGAATTCTGAATTTCAGTTTCTTCTTTATATATTGCAAAATATATTCTCCTCTTTGCTTTGCACTTTCACTTTTCCAATAAAGTCTTTTATTAGAAAATGAAGTGTAGAATAGACAATGAAGTATAATTAATATTTTATTTTTTCCTGCATAATTGGGGTTTTTAGATAAAATATGCATATATTCTTCTAAAGTACCCTGCTTTTTTTTCTTGTCTCTTCTTTTTTCTGCCTCTGCATTTAAGTTGTTTCTTTTGGTTTGTCATTATTGTTATTGGTTATTTCCTCCATCTAAGTTCCCTTTATAGTTTCACTAGTATTGACTTTTGAGAGAAGAGATTGCCTTACAAATCTAACACCTTGGTAGAAAATTTTAAAAGATGGCGTTCATTATATGAAACTAATGTTTATTGGCCATCTATTTTATGTCAGGTTATAGGGATAAATGATGAAGACATACTTTTCTTTGAATATATGGCTTCCTGTCAACTGACATATGGGTAAAGACATATCAACAGGCAAAAACAAGGAGATATGCTCAATAGAGCTATTAGCCTGTTGGGGGGACAGTAGGGACCTCATCTAGCCACCTTTTAGAGGTTGGTATGTTTGAAGATCTCTAGAGAATAAGACTGCTGTTCACTTGAGACCTCACAGTTTTTCTTGCTATTAGTCTTTAAGCTTAAGTGGTGTTGCCAAAAGCAGGTGGAGAGTTGCTATAGTTGTCAGTGTGACACCACATGAAGAAAAACTGAGCTCTGGAACATCAAGCATTAAACTTGATTCTTTCACTCCCATTAAGTGTAAATGAGTTTTCAGCAGATATAATTAATTGCACCAAGATGCAGTCAGAATCATAATAGGGCAATAAGAATCACTTAACTCTAAATGAGCATTTATTCATTTAGTATAGACACTAGAAACTGTTATTGAAGTAATTGTAATTTTGCAAATATCATTCACTTTCTTTTCTCTGCAACACATACCTGTTGTGCATATTGCTGTTCTCACGGATTCTGAGGTAGCCATCATGAATTTCCACTGAGATTTCACTGACAGTAGAATGGCACAGGATAAGCATGGGAAGAATATGATACCTGACAATCAGAGCTCTGGCTTTTAGAGGCGGTGCTACGATTTGGAGAATCTCATTATTAATAATGGTCTCTTGTATCCCCAAAGTAAAAGCAACTCATCAGTAGTCCAATTAATTACGAAAATTCCTTTTGGAATAGTTGTTCAGAAATATTCCCTCATTCCTAGTAAAACTGCTTGGAGAAAGCCAAGGAATATTCTGTGAGTCTGCTTATTACTCCAACTCCTCTTCCCACTTTGATTTTATCCAGAAAATTCCTTAGTAAAACGAATATAAATTCCAACTGAACCATGAAATTTTATAGGCCCATATATAAGTTCTGATATATACCTTGTTCTCTCACAAGCATATTTGAATACCATGATCTATTTTCAATTTGAAAGAACACAGAAGAAGTGAACATTTTAATGTTCGCTGAGTGATTAAGGTGAGGGTCTGAAAGATGTTAGTTCAGAAGAACAGACACTGTTAGAAAATGTGGCTGTGAACTTCTACACTTTAGAAACAAAAATTGGATTTGAAAAGACATCAAAACATATAGGAACACACCAGGGGTTGATTGTGTTCTCCACAATCTTCAGAAACACATCAAAGAAAATCTAACAAGCAACTTCAAAAGCCTGTTAGTCTCACTGCAAGCTGCAGTTCGGGGAGAAAGGCCTGTTAAAGACCGTAAGGAGGAAAATGACAGTCTCCACAGAGAACACAAGGACGTTGACCTACAAACAATTTCTTGAAAAATATCACCAAAAGATAATACAAATTTCACCTAGAAATTGAAATAACACCACAGCGCACTGTGGTTACAAGAGGCATAAAATAGAAACAAGAAATATAAACACTGAAAGATTCAGTTCATTGACATTGCACTCATAAAATGTACAAAATAAGAGCAGTTTAATGCATCTTAACAAAGAAACGGGAGTGATTGCAAACATTTAACTGAACTCTCCAAAACAGATGTAATATTTAAAAGAAAAAGTTCAAACTGAGTTATTTTAATTAAAAAGAATGGCTGAGTAAATATAAAGTTTTTTTTTAATTTTTTTTATCCCTGGCACTCGAGATGCAACCCAGTCTCACATGTGCTAGGCAAGCACTCTGACAATGAGCCACAACCTCAACCCTCATTTGCTTTTTATGTGATTTGAAAACTAAAAACCTAAAAGCATACCAGAATTTAGAGGAAATAAGAATCTTTTTTAAAAAAATTGTTACTGTTTTTAAATAGAAAAAATTGCTTTAACAATAAAAACAGTATGACAATTCTGATGATATAAAGAATGATTTCTTATTTTCAAAGAAATTAAAGAACATACAAGAGGTAAGGAAAAGCATCTGTATCCAAAGTACTTATGCTGTTGCTACATGCCAGTATAATTTAAGATGCCTGCATGATTTAAGCAGCAACACATGCACATGATGAGGTGTCATTTAAGTACTACTAACATGCTTTATCGTTTGTTGAAAACATGATGGATCGGATGCTGTATTGTGCTGTTCGGGTATCTCATTCACCATCTCACAACTCTTCTCCAAGCTGTCAGAGTACTGTGGTCCAAAACCTCAGAGCTAAGTGCATCTCTAGGGATTGCTTTCCTTCCAAAGAGCCTGTTTTGCTCAAGGCTTTACCAACTCTCCAAGCAAGGGTTCCCCACACTCTTGTTGTCTGATGTGTACAGTTTAGAATATATCTAATGGGCCTTCCAAGATGAAAACTTTACATCGAATCAACTGGGTCTCTGTAATTCTTACGTCACAATTTATTTTCTTTGTTCTAATTCTTCCTTTACCCTTATAGCTTTTGTTTCTGAGAATAATGCTCCATAGACTCCCTGCGATGCAATCTTCTGGTTCAGAAAGTGGTTCTTGGAAAATCTGCTCAATAATACTCTACCAAGAGTTGTCCTTAGAGCAGACTTGAAAGCGTGCTTTGGGTACATATCATCTGTTTTTAGGTGATAGTGTGGACCCTTCTCTGTCATATAGTTGCAATACTTAGAACAAGGCAGTAAAGAAGCCTTAAAAATCATTGGCAGTATTTCAGGATAGACTCACTTCTGAAGCTCATGCCTTGGTAATATGATACACCAAGCATTCAAGATACAAGAGAAGTCTGGTGCTGCAGAATATTTATTCATCAAAAAACTTGTTGAAAGGTCAAGATGAATTAATCATTAAATTATGGCAAATCTAGGAGACTTCTGCTAATCTTCTGCAATAGAAAGAAAGACAAAGATGAGAATCAGACTCTGTAACAGGTGTGAGAGCTCCACAGAGTGTTTACATCTCAGCTTTGGAAGACTTGCCATTTCAAGATCCGGGCTGTGATGAAGATGGTTTGGGATTCTGGGACAGAGAATGGGGCAACAGCTTTGGGATATCCCATGTGTCCCCAAACTTTGTGACAGCAAAAATAGCCCATTCCTCCCTGATATGTTCTTTATTGCTTCCCTTTGCTTGAATAAGATGAAGATTTCTCTGCCATGTAAGAACACACCTGAATCTGGAAGTAGTGCTACATCTCATCTCAATCATAAACCAATAGCTATGGTTAAATTACAATGTGTATTGCCATAAATGTGTGGATCTGCAAAGGAAAGAAAGGAATCACAGCTGGAAAGATTGGCAGAAGCATAAAAATGTATATTACCTCTAGAGAATAGTTAAAGGACTTGACCTTAGGGTATTAGATTGGGAGATGAGGTCAAATACAAAGTTAAATAAAGGATAGTTTATTAATATAGAAATTATCTCCATCTCATGAAATAGTACTTAATAATCTAAAATGTATCCCAAGAGATTTATTTTTACATTTTTTCTTTGTTCTTATTGATATGCTTGACAGTAGAATCAATTTTGACACCTTAAGCATACATGGGGTATAACTTCCCATTCTTGTGATTATACATGATGTAGAGTTACACTGGTTTGTGTATTCATATATGAACTTAGGAAAGTTATGTCAGATTCATTCCACTGTCTTTCTTATTCCCTTCCCCCCTTCATTCCCTTCATTTCCCTTTGTCTAATCCAATGAACTTCTATTCTTCCCTTCTCCCTTCCATTGTGTGTTTGCATCTGCCTTTGGATTTTGAGTATTGGTTTATTTCACTCAGCATGATAGTCTCTAGTTCCATCCATTTACAGGCAAATGCCATAATTTAATTCTTCTTTATGGTTGAGTAATATTATGTTGTATATATACATCAAATTTTCTTTACCCATTCTTCTGCTAAAGGGCACCTAGGTTGGTTCTATAACTTTGCTATTGTAAATTAAGCTTCTATAAACATTGATGTGCCCACATCACTGTAGTATTCTAATTTTAAGTCCTTTGGGTATATGCTGAGGAGCAGGGTTAACAGGTCAAATGGTGGTTCCATTCCAAGTTTTCTGAGGAATCTCCATATGGCTTACCAGAATGGTTGTACCAATTTGCATTTCCACAAGCAATGCACATTTCTCCCCATATTCTCAGCAACATTTATTGTTACAAAAAGATGGATTTAATATACCTTTGGATGGCTTTTAAAATCTTGAGGAAGTGAATGCTATGACTTCAGTATAATATAAAAGTGATCACAGAAGTCAACATGCTATAATGGATACAGGTCATAAGGGTTAGAAGACCCAATAGCCAGTTGTACTCTGTGGAAGGCCCATTCAATGAGTGGAGGGCACCCTTTGAGTTGCTGAGTTACACATTAATGGAGAAATGCCTTTGTCTTTGAGAATCCAGATGTTGGCTGTCTTCTACAGGCAACCATGTTGACAAGAGATGTACTTAAAAGATGGGGTTAACTGATAATAATATTGGCAACAGGACCTTAAAACAATGGAGGGATATTTCACTATAAGAAACCTGGTGGAAATAATTTTATATTGAGGAGCTAAGACAGAATTGCCTACTAATGGAATAAGCTATGGCTCATAAAATAGAGCCATTCTAGGGAAGGTTAATAAAACATGGCTTCCCTAGAGACAAGATAGAGGGGCAGTCAATGGCATTATTTATCAATATTTAGAAATCATAAGAAATCAAGGAAGGACATTCCAATGAAAACCATTGCCCATTTCCAGACTTGAACTATTGTTCAGAACCAGCATATACCAAGTACAAGACAATCCAGATCCTAGGAGAAAAAGACATTGGAATGGTAGGACACAGGTCCTACCAACATTTACTTGGATCCATACCCTAAATAAAGCACTATTATACATTCTGAACTCAGGGGAACGCAACCACTGAGCCATATCCCCAGCCCTATTTGGTATTTTATTTAGAGACAGGGTCTCACTGAGTTGTTAGTGCCTCACTTTTGCTGAGACTGGCTTTTAACTCACGATCCTCTTGCCTCATCATCTGAACCGCTGGGATTATAAGTGTGCCCTGAAAGTATTACACATTTTGAGGGTTAGTAAACACAGTGCACAACAAATTGACATTTTGAACTAGAGACCTGAAGAATCACGATGACCTTTGTGAGAATAAGCACAGAGTATAGATAACATACGAAATTCTGGTCAGGTGCAGCTCATAACAGATCCCAACAGTATACATACCCACCAGGGGCCATTTTCCTAGTATGTGAATGACTAATTTTGTAGAACGATTTGGTAATAGGAATAATATCCAGATTGTTTCCCAGATAGACTGTCATAAAAGTTGCCAGTGTTCAATTGCCAACCCCATCTTCTACTAACCCCAGTTATAGCTGTGTTACCTGATGCAATATTTTCTTCCAATGGATCATGTTGCATAAAGTAGATAGTATGTATACACTAATGTGATGAGTTTACTTTTCAGAAGTAGTTTGTGTTCATCTAGTAGAGGCAATTAAACAATAAATATATAGTTTTATTACAGACATGTATTACTTGCTAAATATTTGTTGTTCTTATAATCCTAAGTGACACAAAGTCTCTGGATAGGCTACTGAATTTTCCATTTTTTTATATGGCATATTGACGATATCATTCCAAGTCAGACTGAATGAACAAGGTATGGAATGCACTTGAGAAGACTTATAACACACAGTCAGAAAGTGGGGAATAAATTGCATGAAAATACAAAGTCTGTCTCATTTATGAAAATTTTAGAATTCAAATAGTATAGGACTTTACAGGAATTCGTCCACAAAGTGAAGGTATTTTGCCTTTTGTACCCCCAACACTAAAAAGGAAGAACATTGCTGGAAACTTCTTCAGTATCTGGAGATCTAATAATACTTTCTATTTCAGACTATAACTCTGACTTCAATAAAATAAATAATTTTTAGAGGCTATGGTGTGTGCAGGCATTGGAGCAGGTATCCCTACCACTTGGGTCATATAACCCACCTTCTTTCATGATAACATTGTCCATGGTGGGGAAAGATGTCATATTAAGTTTCCAGTGAGCCCCAGTGGAAAAATTCAGGTTCAAAAACAAGAACTTGCCTTCTGTGGAAGAAATTACTTAACATTCAAACAGTACCTTGTGGCACCTTACATAGAGAATACCTCACCAGAGTACTCAGAAATCATGTAGCCTAGATGACCTAATATCTAACTACATCTTAAGGGTGAACAGACCAATAACAACCCGTTGGAATATGAAAATAGTGCATCTGGAGTCAGACACAATCAGGTCCAGAGGATGCAGGTAAACTCATGGCTGTGAATGGGCCAATCAATGGGCTCCCAGTCATCAAGGCTGCCTTCTCCGCTGTTGCTGCTAGGAGAATAGTGGGGCACCATATGGAAAGGGAAACACAGAGATGGCCATTCTAACATGTATGTGGAGGTGAAATGGAATGGAGTTGTCAAATGATGTGGGAAAGGAAGAATAAAATAGAAAAAAATTTACTTTCTTATTTCAAAATCTGTTATAAAGCTACAATACAGGTTGGTGTGGTATTTAGTAAAGATAAATATATAGATAATTATAACAGAAAAAAAGAGTCTAGAAACAGAACCAAACACGTGGACAACTGAATTTGAACAGATGTGCAAAAGAAGGTCAAGGAGAACAAAATTATTATTTTCAAAAATGGAGCTTAAAAACGGATATACATTTTATATGTATATATATACATACACATTCTCATACAAATTAATCCTTCAAATATTAGTTTGTCATGCAGAGTATGGAGAATATTTTTTAATCAACAAATAAGAAAAAGACCTGCACAAATATCAAATAGGTATGAAAAGACCCAAGTGCATAATTTTGAAGCTATATATGTCTTAGTATGGCCCATGCACAATGAGAAATTCAGGTCAATTGAGTATAACATAGATTCATTAAATGCCAGACTTGTGCCAATATTTCTATCAGAAGCTGGAATAAGAAGAGGAATAAAAGCATTTTCAGTTTTATAGTTATGACTCTCTATGTAAATAACGTATTGAGGATATGGCATATAAAACTCTAATTCTACTAGTATATTTATGAAGTGAGTGCCTGATATTGGGGTATGGGAACGCTTCCTTGAAGAGATTAGACCTGACTCTCAATATGAAGGATTAGCATTCATTAACTGGAGGATGCAGGAGAAATAGTTTCATAAGCAAATTCATCATTTTTACAGGGACCACAAAGGCCATAATATATCTTTTTACCTGAAGAGAGAAGTAAGTTTGAAAGTAGTTACAGTAACTACAGCAATTTTAAAATACTGTTATTCTGATTTTTACTGATATATCTACAGGGTCTATATAAATTCCTTAAAGCATGCATTAAAAGGAATTAGATTTCATCAAAAGGACTACCAGAACAGACTTGCCTATGAATGTTATCATTTACATTAGGACACTATTATTATACTCCAGCTGAGAGGGATTTGATGCTAAACCTTAAATCACCATTCCCTAGTGTGTACAGCCATAAATGTATCAACAGTCTAGCAGAAACAAAAGTGTGCTGTGACTCTACATAAAAAATATAAAAGTTTATTGGAATAAATTTAAAGAAAGTTTTGTATAAATGGTGAATATTCCATGTTCTTAGATTGAAAGGCAAAATATTGTATAGATTCATATTATTCTCAAAATGATCAGTGAAATTCAAATAAACTCCTTGATTTATTTTCCAGTGGGAATTGACAAATTTATTGGTTATATAAATTGATATGTAAAGGGCTGAGGTTGGCTTAGACAACTGCACAAAGGTAAAAGGAGGAGAGATGCTATGACAGAAAATAAACCATTGTGGTTTGAGGGCCAATATGAATGAGTGGATTCCTAGAAAAGAACTCAGAGCACAGAAGCTGACAAGCTCATATGTGGGCATTCAGTTTAGGACAATAATATTATGACATTGCAAATCAAGAGAAAAGGAAAGGACTTTTGCTAAATCCAGTCTACTGAGAAAACTGAATTCTCTTATAGAAAAAAAAAAAAGAAAGAAAGACAAGATTCCAATACCTACAGTCATCTACACATCTATTCTAGGTGAAATGTAGATTTAACTGTGAAAGAAAAAAAATTAACACACTCTCTCTCTCTCTCTCTCTCTCTCTCTCTCTCTCTCTATATATATATATATATATATATATATATATATATATGTTATAATTTAAAGTAATACATTAAAGCTTCAAGACAGAAAAAAAACAACTTTTTCTTAAATGGTACAAACAAAATAATAACCACAAAATAAAAACCACATTCAATAAATGTGAATACATTAATATTAACTTCTCTTTATCATGACAACTCATTAAAATAAAAATGCCAGCTATGAAATGGGAGAACATGGTCTAATATATATATTTATTAAGGACTTCCATCCAAAATATTTAAATAGTCCTGCAAATCAGATATCAGCAAGATATCTAAGCATTAGAAAGTGGTCAAGCATCTTGACTCTCTAGGTTTACTAAATAAAAAATTGAAATGTTGCAATATCTTTAGCAAAACATGAAATTAAAATTAAAATCATAGAATAACGAAATATTATTGGTTATAGGAGTGGCTATGCATGCCTATAATCCCAACTTCTTGGGAGGCAAGCGGCTCAAAAATTTGAGGCCACCCTTGGCAATTTAGCAAGAGCCTATAGAAAATAAATAAATAGGGTTGAGGGTGAATCTCAGTGGTAAATCACACCTGTGTTGAGTTCCCGGTACTGTAGAAATAAAAAAAAAGAAAAAAAAAGAAAAGAAAAGAAAATTAAAAAGATATAAGCAATACTCATTATGGGGAGTATGTGAATTCAATAGAAATCTTGGACTACATTCAGGGATGCCCAGGCAGCCAGTAGGACCTCTACAAGCATGTCTGTGAGGAGCCTCCAGAACAAGACACATGGATTAGTGTACTGAGCAGAGAATATCTGCCCTCACCAGGGTGGACATTCATCATCCACTTGGTTGAGAGCCTCTCTCTCTCTCTCTCTCTGTCTCGTAGAGAGAATCCATTTTTTCTGTACATGGATTTCCATCTTCTCCTGCTTGTGGGCCTTGGGCAGTTTCTCTGGCCTTCAACTCTAGGACTCAATCCCACTGTGTTTTCAGGCTATTGGACTGTTACACCACGGCCTTTCCTAGATCCCCAACTTGCCAAAGGCAGGTCTGGACTTTTCAGCTTCCATCACTAGATGATCCAATTCCCATAATGAATCTTCTCATCTATCTAAATGTATCTATATCTTACTGCTTCTTTCTCTTTGGAGAACCCTGACTAATAAGAACTACCCAATAATCCACCAGTGAGAGATATTATTATTTTGAAAATCACTATCACTGTATTACAAATGATTTAAATGTGACATTTATATAATGTAATGTTCTTCATCAATAAAAATGGATAAACTATAAAAGGAGTTTGTCAAGCAAAGAAACACCTATGTAAAACTAAACAAGTTTTGTGATTACACTTATATTAAATCCAAAATATGTCAAAGAAGAAAATTATGATAGTGTTACATAGTGAGCTATACAACTGAAATTTACATAAGTTAGTTGCATGGAATACATAGTTATGTAGGAAAGAGTATATAATGAGATGATAACTGTAATTGATATTTACATTTATTAGTTCCTTCGAACACCTAGTTACAGAAGTAGTGCTACATAGTTAGGGGAGACCTATGTATCCCATGTGTTATGTTGGTGAGGGTTCCACAGTTAGGTCATACCAAGGAAGGGATTGCCACAAACAACAGCATCGTGATTCCTTAAAGGGGATGTTGATGGGATGGTAATTAGGATGCAGCACCTTTGAAGCTCTGCAGTTCCTGCGGTATGTCTGCTATTGTTCTTCCCAGTACTGGTGATTGAACCCAGGGGGCACTCTGCCGCTGAGTTACACCCAGAGTATCTCACTCTGTTGCCCAGGCTGGACTTGAACTTGCAATCTTGCTGCCTCAGCCTCCCAAGTACCTGGGATTGAAGGTTGTATTCTATTTCTTGACCAAAGTAGTGAGCACATCTATAGTCAACCCACCATAACTCCATCACAGTTATTTCTTTGCTTTTGCCTATAGTGTATGGTGTTTATCAGTTAAAAAAAAATATTTAATGATTATCTACTAACAAAATAAGGTACACATTTGTAAGAGTTTTGGTTGGATTATGCTACAGAGTAAATGAAGGAATGACAATTTAATTTTTAAAGAGTTTATTTCTCTCTAGAAACCCAGATGTTTCTGGATTACAAAAGTAAACAACAAAAGTTTAATTGCATGGATGGAAATAGGTTACCTAGTCTGTTGTTCTGCTTCATCTTTCTTGTATACATAATTTTTAAAAAACACATTTTTCTCTGTGCTTCAATTTCTTCATCAGTAAAATGTAAATAATTTTATGAGGATATGGTTGTAAAGGTCTACTCTGATAAAATATGCATTAAGGTTGTACTAGAATAATATTCAGGGGAAAAAGTAAAGATATCAGACCCAACATAAGAATAATTTATTTTGCAGTTCTGGTTCTGGAGATTAACTGAAGTTTAACTGTGGTTTGGCTAGTCATGTTTGACCTTGGCTAGACTTCGCAGGACTTTGGCCTTCCTGTCAGATTTCATTCTGTTCAGCAAATCTTCAACCTAAGAAGCATGTTAAAGACACAATGCCTATTTAATTGGCTCCTCTTGGGGCAGATGGAAAGGTCGGAAGAGGCCAACCTGAAAGATTTGGCTCAGATTGTTCCCCTCCCATTGGCCAAAGCGGTTATATAAGCAGCCCAAGATCAATTAAAATAATGAACAGTACTTCCAACTGCTAACCATCACTTACAACATAATTGCTGATTGCATATGCAATGAAGACAATAGTGACAGATGTTCATAGGTGAAGGAATATGAGGTTGAACCACTGAGTTTGATGAAAACATGAAGGCAAGTGTTTCTAATATAAAAAGGAGAGAGAAACAAACAATGGATATTAGACACATAGATTAAAGTTCATACTGATGGTCAAAGATATTATTTTTCATTTGTACGTTGCGAAGGGAGGGTCTGCAGGCAGAAAGCAAACTTTCAATGCAAGGAACCATTCAGGGTCAAGGTGGATGTCATCTTTTGATCATCCTGAAAGCAACTCACTGAGCTCTTCGATATTAACCTCAAGACACACCAAGGGGTACATGGGAAAGGGTCAGGAAATTGAGAGCCCTTCCCCATGAAAAGACAGGATTTCTTAGTCAAAAAAATCCCAAGTGTGCAGAACAAGTGGAGAGAAGAAAAATTTTGTCTACTCCATGCTTTTCTGTGCCAAAATGTATGAGCCTTTGTTTTTAGATCCCAATGGCCCAAATAAGCATTTTATATGATTGTCATCTGTAGGCATTAAAGGAAACTTGAAATCTATGAGTGCTAAAAGTTTTAAGCACTGTGGCTCACACTTCATGAAAGGTTCAAGTTACTGCTGTCAACACCTCTACAGAGGAGCTAAACCCAACTTAAATACCTCAGTCAGTAGGGTGGAATGCAGCACAGACTAGATGTATCTGACTTGCTGCACCAGTGCCCAGTAAGTAAGGAAAATGAGATACTTTTTAAAAAATTTTTAAAAATACATTTTCAACTAAAATAAGAATAAATTGCCAGAAATTTGATGGATGTGGATAAATTAGGAGTAGATTCACAGTGATGAGATGTGTTGACTTAGTAACTAAATTTCTATGATATAAATTCTGGTTTTATCACTTTCCATTATAGTAAGGTGGGGTAAAAAACAACCAGTGCAAACCTCAGTTTCACCTTAAGAAAAATAAAAAGTTCTCCGAACACCATACATCTGACAGAACTGCCTGAGGAAGAAATGAATGAATGCAATTGAAGCAATGTGTGCAATATATGGCACCTGATATTCGAAAAGGATTACATGTCATCACTTTGTCTTTGTCACAAGAATTAGACTATTCATAGGTTAAATAAAATAGCAACATCCCTTTTGCTCAGGTATGCCTTTTCAGTCATAGATATAATTGGAAGGAATATTATTATGCTCAAAACAAACAAAAATCAAAAAAAGATAGGATCTGGGTGAAGTTGTGAACCCCTGTAATCCCAGAAGTTCAGAAAGCTGAGGCAGGAGGATCACAAGTTCAAAGCCAGCCTCAGCAAAAAGTGAGGCACTAAACAACTCAGGGAGAAACTGTCTCTAAATAAAATACAAAATAGGGCTAGGGATGTGTCTCAGTGGCTGAGTGTCCCTGAGTAGCACCGCCCCCCTGCCAAGGAAATAATAAAAATCCTATACTCTTAAGTAGCTCCACTGCTACCTATAATTGTTCTTTACTATTGCTTCATAAATCTCATCTTTTTAATAAAACTCAACTTCTAAACCATCTCATGTTAAAACTATAAACTTTACTCATCTGAAAAATGGGGATGATAATATTATCCATCTTGAATGATTTGTAAATAAGTTGATATAGATAAAGTACTGAAATATGAGAAGCAAAATAATAAATAATAACTAGAGATTAGTCATTGTGTTTATTACTATGTAACAAGTATGTCGCTATAACTGTTCATCTTTTAAATATCACTTTGTGTGTAATAAAGTTGAGGATTAATGATGCTAAATGGTGTGTTCAAGTTCTTTTAGTTAATAAATTCTAAGGTCTGGTTTCAAATATATATTTATCTGCCACCATAGTCAATGATTATTTCACGTTCAAATCTACTTGATCTGACATTATAGTCAATGATTATAGTTATTTTGGTTCTTTCTCCCCATTTCCATGTTATGGTCTCTAGGAAGTTCAGGCAGATAAGTAAATAGGAAAAAAAAAATGTTTCAGTGTCTTTAAAAGTTAATGATTGTCTTAAAAAATAAGAATCTACATATTCAGTTCAGATACAGAAATCTTATTAGAAGTTGATCAGTGAAATAATTGATTTCCCCAAACTAACTACAGCATAATCATTGTCAGGAATTTGATTGGCAGCGTAGTCAGAGTAAATAAAGAAAAATTGTAACTTTCCTCCCAAAGCTATGCATAATGACCTGGATACGTATGAGTACTCAAGGAAATCAGCACACAAAGCCATTTATATTAATGATTGTCACTGTTCTCTGAGAAATTGATATTCCTTGGAGTTGGTTTTAATTAAATACTAGGCAATCTCAGACACATTTTTGTGCACTGTTTTTGTTTAATGGCCACTCATGAAAAAATAAGCTTATTTTGGCATATTTGATCACTATAAAATTGGTTTTAGTATAATTTTATTAGTTATAAATTTGTATATTCTGTGTCCAATATTTATATTACTTGGAGGCAATAGAGATTAGGATTGAGATCATAAGGGTAGCCTGACTACTTACTAGCTATATAACTTTTTATTAAGTTGACTTACCCTGGAAACCTCAGTTTTTTACTCTGTAAATTGGAATTAATAAATGCAATGATAAAGTGATGTAATACTTTCCTCTATTAAGAGGGTTTGAGGGTGACCATAAATTTACCCATCAAATATCTGAGTGCAAGCTTGACCTTTGGGGAATTGATTGAAATCCTTATCTATATGAAAGTAGTGTGGGCAGAACAATGCCCACATTCTATTCTTCAGATCTGTGAATACAGCCTCTTGTAAAGTAAACATTTTTCTCAGTTCAATGAATTTAAGACTCCTGAAATAGAAAGCCGGTTCTGGAGTACCCAGGTGGGCCCACTGTAATTGCCCCGGATGAGTCAGATGGTCCCTGTGAAATAACAGGAGTCCTCACAAAGAGAACAAAGGAAGCCGAGTAGTCTGAGGCAATGCAATGAGCTGGGAAAGAGGGTTCAGTGAAGGTGGCTTTGAGGGTGGAGATAATAGGAAAGCCACCAAACATTGGAGGAAGCCTGTCCATTCCAATCTCACATCCCTAAAGTGGAATCGCACGGCAGTGCCTGCCTTCCGAACTTTTCCATACATTTTTGAACTCTCTCCAAGGCACCTGTATGAACACGCTGATGGGCCTGGGGAATGTGTAGCTGCACTTCAATCCTAGCTCTCCCCAGGCCTCCTCCTGGGCCAGTGTTTCTCCAGGCTCCTCTTCCTCCTACCCACTGGACAGGGCAAAGCTCTGCCCCCCACTCCAGCAGTGCAAGGCTGTAACAGGTTCCTGAGGGCTGGTAAGAGGCTCCTGGGCTGGTGCTGTCACTGGGGGCAGCCTTCTTGTCCTGTCCCTTAGTGCCCATCCACTGCACTGTTGAATTTCTTTTTTCTTTTTTCTTTTTTTTTTTTTTAGGTCAGCGATTTCATTCCTAGAGCTATCTCTTCATAAGATGAAGAAGAGCGTATTTCTGTGGAACTATATAGAAATAGAGAAAAAGTCACCTAACATAGATTTGCATGGATGCTGCCACACATTTTTCGTGGAGCCTTAATTATCTTATTATTGGGAACAATTTGTTCCCTATTTGTCTAGGCTTGTTTGATAATCTGTAGGACTCCAAATTAAATTGAATTTCATGTTAATAGTGAATAATATTTTAGTACAAATAGGTCTCTATGTTATTTAGAATACACTTATACTAAAAAAAAAATGTTGTTGTGGTTTTCTAAAATTTGTCATCCTGTATGTTTTAGTTATTGTTGTTGTTATTGTTGAATTTGACAATCAGGTTTTTGTTCAAACCTTCTCTTGGAAGGGTAATTCTGGGATTTAGCTCTGCAAGATGGAAATTTCCATTAAATGATTCTGTATGTTGAAGGACAGCCTTTCTACAAATATGAATTATACACAGAAACTTTAAGAACTTTAGCAAAAAATCACTATTCATAGGTCTCAACATCTGCTGTTCTTGCTATTAATTATGATAATATCAATAGTAAAACTACTAGTAGCAATAGTAACAGAAGCCTATCAGTATTTCTGGTTTTAAAATAATAGTAATTAGCTGCTGCCAGTAATTCATATTTGAAAAACAATTTCCACACTTGTCTTTGAAGATATATGTTAGTTTTATTCCAGGGTATTTTGAGGTTAAAACACAATCACTTGAAAAATGGTTACTATTCATAACAGATTGCCAGACTTTTATCAATGGTGCATAATATAATTAAATAAATTATGTGCTGACTTTTAAAGAGAAATCACCATTCATTCATCTAAAAGTGAGTCATCAAATATATTCATCCTCTTAAATCATCAAATTAATAATCAAGTTGTGCCCAGTGGCACATCACTATAATCCCACTAACTCAGAAGACTGAGGCAGAAGGATCACAAGTTCAGGGCCAGACTGGGCAACTGAGGGAGACACTGTTTCAAAAAACTAAATGTATATTAATAATCAAAATTCTTGGTCAAATTCACTTTATTATGATTGAACTAAACCTAATTTATAAAATCATTTTTATCAATTAAATAACATTTTAAAATTTATGTCACTTATCTTACAAAAATTATTGCTTTGTATGCAAAAGAAGTTAAATGTCTTAAAAATTCGAAGAATATTACTTTAAAATAATAATGTTTTGAATGAGATTGCGCTAAAAAAAATGGAAAAGCCTTTTAACTGTATTGGAAATAGAAGATGATCACATGCTGGTCAACTTATGAAAGAATTCTCTTACTAATGCTTCATGCAGTCCAGCCAGACTGAACTTAGGCCCTTAAAATTCATCATATGCATGGGATCCAAAACATAGAGAAATAGAGAAATATATATATAGAAATAGAGAAAAAGTCACCTAACATAGATTTGCATGGATGCTGCCACACATTTTTCATGGAGCCTTAATTATCTTATTATTGGGAACAATTTGTTCCCAATAATTATAAATTAATTTTTAGATATAACAAGTTTCCCTATAATGGAGAGACAAGCTTTAGGTTTATATTTACTAATAGCTTTGACTATAAAAGCTGTGTGCCAAAGTCCATAATATATCTATGAATTTGTCTTTGGTTTGTGGCTAATGCAGTCATCTTAATCTTCCTTGTACTGTCTATTATTTAACTTAGTCATTCTGTCAATTCAAATAAAAACCCACAGAATAGTAATTCAATTAGACTTTATGCTCTAAAATTTCCACCAGTTGAGAAACTCTTTGCTCTGATATCAACTTTAATGAACACTTAAACAAGGTTTATTCCCATTGATTTACTTAATAGTTCTAACTTTTCCTGACATGATGCTTCCTACTTGGAGCTCACTGAACTATTCATAGAATAAGTAAATAAAACCTCCTATGGCAGCCTGGGAAAGATTCCCAACATGTGTACTAAACTCATTAGAACCCTTGAGTACCTCCAAACTATGTTAATCTAGGTGTTCACAACCCATTTCAAAAATGGCATCAGTCCGGGTATTCTAAGGCTATATATATATCTAAAACTATAGTTATCCTAATCAATGTAGGTCATATGCAGCATCAAAATAAATCTTTATGATGTGTTGTGTACTATACAGACAATAAAATTGCACCTGTAGTTTTTCCAGCTTGCAGTCTCTGTAGTATCTGATTTTAGCTCAACCTTTTGTACAGGATGCTGCAGCCAAACTCTGTCAAGCATCCAGTTGCTCTTAATGACCAATTGCAATATCCAGGCCATATTTCTGGAAAGAAGTTGAATTGAATCAGGTGATGTTTTGTTCAGCAGCTAATTCTTCTCAGGGCTTCAGTGACCCATTAATCTTTGTGAATAAGATTGTTGAGTGGGGCTGTGTAATCAATTAGATAGAATTCCATGCATCACAGATTCAGATACAAGGCATCCATCTTTGAAGACAGCTTTGGCAAACGCTATTCTATATTATTCTTGATAATCAAGGTAGCAGGAAACCTTTGCTCTTATCTCTTCTGAATTCAGCCATGAATGTAAGTAAATGTATTACTATATTATTTCTAAATCTTTTACTTTATCATTATAGCAACATAAACAAGAACACATATAGTTCATTATAGAAACATCCACTTTGTAGTATTCAATTTGGTCTTTCCCCATTTAAAGTAAATAAAAACATAATTTTCAGAAAATTCTCAAATTTGGTAAAACATAGGGGTATATCACTAGATGATAAATATTTCTAAAACACCCTATTTAAAAAAAATGTGAGTAGTTACATTTTCTATTTGTATTCATTTTGCATAATAGCTGAAATGGGGCTTTTTTGGGGGGGTGAGAAGAAATGCCACCCCATCCCCCAATGATCCAATACTAGTCTCCATATCAAGTGTTATATCTTTGTCCCAGAGATAAATTTGGCTGAAATAAACTTTTTGCACAATGTACTATATTGTTTAAACTTGAATAGTAGCTGAGCCATGCATGATGAGATGAAGGGAAAGTGAGCAGAGCAGAACATAAAGAAGAGGGGCCGAGGCAGTGACAGACACAGCAGGCTCTGCAACTGGGCAGGCTGGTGATACACACCCAAAGCTTGCATTTCTGAGCAAACTTCCTGGCCTCCCTGTTCAGATGCTTCTTCACTCCTGTGAAGGGCATGGCAAGTGTAGACATCCAGAGGGCAGATTGTGAGCATTAAATGGGATTCTGCAAATGAGAGAAGAGTTTCTGCAGGCATCTGATGAGATATTTCAAAGGAAGCATGTAAACACCAACCCTCCTCTGAACTGTCCAAACTGATAGTGGGAGGACTTTGGGTTTAGGAGCTCTAGGGCTTCAACATTATAAGAGATCCTAGCTGTCTCTCCCAAGGATTTTCCTTCTTTTTTATTGGAACAGAGTGGTTTTTCTATATGAGCAAACTGTGAACCAACTGGATAACTTAGAAAAAGAGCTAATTGAATGTCAAATGTTACTATAAAAAGTTAGTGAGAAGAAACAAAGTAAAAATATACTTTTAATTTTTTGTCTTTCTATCAATGGCTTATGTTAACATTCTTTGAGATATTGCCTTCTTTTTCTTTTTTGCTTTTGATAAAATATGGAATTAACAGAATTTTAAAAATTAGTTTCTATGAGCATATAATAGTATGAGTTAAATGTACATAGAAACTGAATCAATAGTACATAAATGATAAATAACATCATTATATATGTATATATATATATATATATATATATATATATGTATGTGTGTGTATGTGTGTGTGTGTGTGTGTGTGTGTGTGTGTATATATATATATATATATATATATATATATATATATATTTGTTAATAGCTAAATAAGAAAACTATGATATTTTTGGCAATGCTTCCCTTCTAATGGATTTAGAGGTTTTCTATGATTAGGAATTAAGATATAAGCAATGAACTATTTTAAAGGAACATTAGTACAAAAGTAGGAATCCTAGTTCCTGTTGGCATTATGGTTTTCAAACCTGTTTTTTTTAAAGAGTCAATACTTATACTATGTTTTGAGGTAAATATTGATATTGATATTGATAGTTTGTAATAACCTACAAATTTGCTATATTTCATTATTAACAGATTAAGGTACTTAATTATTGAATTCAGTTACAAAGCTATTCAAAATTCAATTTAATGAGAAAAGTTACAATTACAAAATATACTTTGATTTTTTTTTTTTTATTCTTTCTGGGTAAGCAGAATTTCTTTAAGTTCTATTCACATAGATGCACACATCTTCTATTCAAATCACAAATATTTCCTACAGGAGTATGCAAATCTTCACAAAGACATATATTCATTTGTCCAGCCTCCATACTGAAATATCTCCTTAGCATAAAGTGTCTCAGGATCCATTATGAGTCACCTAGTTAGTATGAACTCTAGCGCCCAATAGGAATAACAAAGACATTACCAGTCAGCAAACCTGAAGGATTTAGAGGCTATTTCCTAGGACCTGGTAATAAAATCCAGTCTTTTTCTTGTTTTTTCTCTGGTCATCTAGAGTTTGACTTCCAAGAGTTCCTGGAGGAAGACTAACTAAATTCTTTACTTTACCATTGTTTCTCATGATCATTGGAGGATGGGGGATGGGGGTTTGGTTGTGGAACCCTCTGCAGATACCAAAATCTGTGGATGCTCAAGACTTATGCAACATGGTATTGAATTTCCATATATTCTATGTACTTCCTCCTATACTAAAATCTCTCAAGATTATTCATAACATGTGAATATTGGGTAACAGTGGTTCTATTATATTGTTTAGGGCATAATGACAAAAAAAAATCTGTACATGTTCAGTACAGGTGCATTGTTTTTCTGAGTATTTTTGATCAGCAGTTGGTTGAATCATGAGTTTAGAATCCAAGGATATGAAGGGAAGAATGTGCAATGATCTACCTTTAGAATTTCCATTTAAATCACTATCATCCACAAACTTTGACTTATTTCAGAAATTTTAGATTATTGCTTTAACTGATTTCAGCTTTTGCACTTCCTCTTACTCCTGTGAATCCCCTTAATTTCCTCTCCACAGGGACTTTCCTTCCTGTAGAGTATGTTTTATGCCCTTCACTGTGCACTTTGGTTCGTATGACCTACTTCCTTGCCAAACTTTGTATGTAGCCTCACAATCCATCCTTCATCTGCTTAATATCTTTACTTCAAAGAGCTAAGTACTCAGCAGCCAGAGGAAATGTTCCTATCTCCTTGAAAATCTTCACTACTTCTCTATGGACACATAGGATATCAGACTTCACTTTCTGATTTTGAAAGTTTTTCTTTGGACTATTAACCAAAAACTGTATCTATGCTAACTGTTCCACACCTTCATCCTCTATATGTTACTAATATCAAGTAGCCATTTTATCTGCTTAAAGATTAATTTGATATTTATGTGTTTTTCTTCATGTTTAGTGTTGGGAGTTCATATATTTTGTTCTATATTTTTTATTCACATTGACTTCTAATAAGTTCCCATGGTTATGCTATATTTGTGTCTAGAATAGTAGCTGGAATATGGTAAACCCTATGAAGTATAAGTATCTTCAGCTACCTAATTCCTAAATACAAAAAACAAATGTATCTTTCTTTTTTAATTTGCTAAAAATGGCAGTGTTTTCCAGGACTCTCCATAGGCCATGGTCTCTAAACAGGGGATTCAGATACTAAGCAGCCAAAAATTATAACTATGTAATCAACCCAAATTAGCTACAAATATTAACACACATCTTACTTTCAATAGGTATGGCTCTTAATATAAATAGCTATACTAATATAATTCACAATTTCCTTAGACCATTGACAATATTTTTTTTTCCTCTGAGAGAGCTCGATGTTTTATCACTTAATAATTAGAACTCCCAGCCAAGTATCTGAGTGGTACCCATTCATTCATTTTCTCTTACAGTAAATCTCAGCAACTCATGCATTAAATGTTGGTTACTCACTACCACCAAATCCATCTACTCTAATGGCATCCATACTCTGGCATCTGAGCATAAGAAGACTGCTTTCATCTTCCCCTCAAAGTTCTACCCTGAGGCAGGGCGTTAAACCTGGAAAGTTCCCTCTCTAGCCTTCTCATCCTTCTCTCTTAGGGGAGGGCAGCAGATCTTCTACGTCAGTGTGCCCTTGCTGTACCTGGAAGAAAGGAACCTACTCTTCCTAAGTCACCTTCAGCTTACTGCCATTACATGGTACTTCTTTATTCACTCAAACTTCTTCACAACTAGCCACTTCTCTATCAAAACTAACATGAAAAAAATACAGATTTACCTTTGTGTGTGTGTGTATGTGTGTTTTCATTTCAAAAGATTCATTTGTCACATACAAATTTTATCACATACTTGTGTCTGTTTTTCTCTTAATCATATGTTATAGGGGCCCAGCCATTTTTAGCAAATAAATGAGTGAAAAAAACAATAATTTTTATTCCCCTAAAATAGTTACACGTTCAAAGAAAGAAAAGGGAAAATATAATCATACATAGTAACTGTCACATCACAATTGAAAAATAATATAGAGATTGTAATTTCTGTCTCTGAAATGGGTCATAAGTTTTTCTGACCTTCATGTCTTTCTTCTACCACTTTCCTTTACTTCTATGTCCTTCTGTCTTTCTGGACAGTAGTCAGACTTTACAATTGGTACTTCAGTATGGCCTCAAGCTTTTGTATTGGCTTTTTACATTGAGTTCAATGGAGGAAGCAGGGGTGCCAGTGGATAGTCCAGATTCTCCCCATTATTTTTTCATTCCTGTGTTAGCATTTGAATTTCTCCTTAGAATCCACATCATTAATATTGTTGTTTTGTTTTGTTGTTATTTTGTTTTTTGGGTTTTTTTTTCATTGTTGTTGTTGTTGTTATTGCCACTGACTGGTCCATTGGAAAGAACAAAAACATGTCATGTGGCCTCTGATGAAAAGTACCTCTTATCACCATTGAAATGGTAGAGTCCATGAAAATGCAATACCATCACTTAATCAGCCAAAACATGCAAAAATGATTGAAATATCCAACCAAAGTCCTTTAAAGGGGTTGGCTCTCCCCTTACTAATGGATTTCAGAAGAGACTCCAAGAAATCTTGGTGGTATCCAGAGGTTCTTGCATGTAGAATTTCTGAAAATTCCAAATTCGAAATCTATATTTAATTAATTTTAGTTGAAACCCAACCTGAATTTACTACTTCTCTCTTCTATTCAGTCATATATACTTCTTAGATTCCTGGGAATTTGACTCAGAAAGTTCCTGAATTTCTCTGAATGGAGTACTTCCTCAAGGTTTGAATTTGTAATTGCCTCCCAGGATACTTTGTTATCCAAATTTGATCTGTGTTTCTTCTAAGAATGGGCAATGGGGAGATTTCAGTTTGGTAACCAATTTTCGGTTTCAAGGAACCAATTTGAATGGTAATATTCAAACAAGGCAAGAACAGTTATCACTCAATGAAGTAGGGACTTCTTTGATTGTCAAGAAGATCTCATTGTGGGCTGGGATTGTGGCTCAGCGGTAGAGAGCTTGCCTAGCACAGGCTCAGCGTCACATAAAAAATAAAAAATAAATAAAGGCATGTGTTGTATCCATCTACAAAAAAATTCATATATTCTCTCTCTCTCTCTCTCTCTCTCTCTCTCTCTCTCTCTCTCTCTCTCAAAAAAAAAAAAAAAAATAGATCTCACTGTGACTTTGGAGCTGGAATACTCCAAAACTCCAAAAGTATCTATTTTAAAATTTTCATAATCTCCACCTGATAAATACTTTATTTCATGAAACTTGATGAAGCTGAAAATTGTATGTTGGCATCCTTGAGGCATAAATTAGCACCAGTAGTTGCATATAATATTTTAGCTCTGTGAATATTTACAGATAGATTCCTTTAGAACAGTTGTGGAGTTCCCCTATTGTTTCTCCTGTTCTTTAACTAAGAATTCTAGGAATTTAAATATATTATCCTTTATATTTATGGATATTCATTCACCTTATCCCTCAGTCATATAATTCTTGATGGATCCTCAAAGCTTGTTCTTCAAAGAAAAATTTATTAGGGTAACTCCCAGTGATAATGTCTTGCTATTATGTACCACAAGCATAATCTTCCAGCATTTGACCTTCAGCTGGTTTGTAAATGCCTTCAGCCCCAATTGGACCAACAGCCCATTTCTGAATTGTGCTCAGTTCACTGAACTTCACATGTAATAAAATATTCTGACCAGTCAGGTTTCTTAGTTCTAATACAATGATTAAATTAAAAATAAATTTATTATGAAGAGGTTGGGTGCCTCACAAGATTCACTGGAATGCCCAGGAATTAGAATAAGAAATTAGGAAAGAAAATAAATACTAGATGTTAGAAAATATATTACAAATACCTCAGGAATATAACTGGTTACTGCCCCGTTGGCTCTACAGCTAGCTCCATTAGGGCTGACATCATTAGAGAAGAAAACTTTGTCCATCTGAATGAATCCAAATCATAATATTTAAGTAGCATTCTAGTTTAAAAGATTATAAAATATTTTTCATTGTTCTACTTATTAAGGCATTAATAAGCTTAACATAAGAGCAAAAGAAAAGAAAATAGGATGAGGGGAGAAAGAAGAGTAGTTTCAAAATATAACCCATTTTTAAATTTCACTAAATAATGAAGTATTAGGGAAATATTTTAAAACGACTTAGAAAAAAAATTACTTGAATAAAAGCCAGATGATAAAATCTCCATATATTTATTTTTTTATTGTACATTTAGGAAGTACTTAGAGGGCTAGTTGATTTGATGCTTAAATACTTCTTAATTCTCTTATCTCACTGCCTGGAGGAAAGTTCCAGTGCTGGTATATTTAATATGGCATGCTTTCCTATATTTCATGAGAATCACCTAAAACTCTGGAGAAATCATATTCTTTATGACTCTCATAAATGGTGTCATTTTTAAGAGCACAATTTCAAAAGGCATATGTGAGAATATAGTGATATGACAAAATCTGTCTAGGATATTCAAACAGACACCTAAATCTCCAAGGGGCTGGGTAGAGGTCAACAGTTATACAATATTTATAATGAAAATCCCAAGAAACATCTTTTCTCTATTACATTTCATGTACATCACTACATTACCCACCACAAAGATGACACTTTTACTGGCTGAGGCCTTACTGCTTCAGTATCAAACTGGAAATCAAAAGTTGTTTTTATTTGGCTTAAAAACAAATACACTACAAAGACTACCAGGCATATATACATGTATAATTCAAGTAATATAACTTTTTTCTTAGAAATAATTCAATATTTGGTGGCATATGCTACTTTCTTTGAAAAGCTCAAGGATAATTAATTATTACTGTACTTGTATACACAACACTAGAGCAGATTGTCTCATTGTCATAAAGGGTAGAAATTTTAACTAAAATTTAACTTGTCAGCAGTGTTAGTGGAATAGTTTCAAAAATATAAAGTCATTGCTTTGGAGCACATGAAGCCATTTTGGGCTCTTCTGAATCATGATATTTGGAATGAAGGGAGCAAGCACAGCATGACACGGACTGCTTTTAAGTCTTCTCAAAAGTCTCACATCTTCATCAGTCTGTTGATTACCTAAATGCACAAGAAGGTTCTTTGCACAGTTGTATTGTTATTGGTGTGTGTGCATGTGCAAGTTTCTCACAAACACCCCATAAGTCACGAAAATAGAGTAAAATTGAACTTGTTGGGACATCAGAAGGTGTACTTTTAAGCTTTGGCCTCACCCAGTGTTCGTCGTACCCTTGTAATCTAGACCTAATTACCTAATAATGTGTGCATTCATTTCTTATTTGTAAAAATGAAGATTATATAAAATACAGTAAAAATTGAGGGATTATATAAATGTGATTTATTATTAAGGACTAAGCTGTGCTACAATAAGATGGAAATTCTGAGTTTGAATTCCATTTGAAATCTAAGTTTTGAATAAATACCAAAACAATGGCAATTTTCTTCTCCCCTTTTTTTGCTACTGGGGATTGAACTCATGGGCACTTGGCCACTGAGAACAATGACAATCTCTTAGTGTACTCTGTAACACACAGGAGTTGGCAATAACAGTGATAAACATTACCCCTTTTCTTTTCCTTTACCCTTGCAGACAAGTCCCAATATCACAGAAATTCAGTTTCATTGTTTTATTTGCAATAATTAATGGTTACTTATGTATTTAGTTTAAAGATTAATAAAACAATTCAAATTAAAATTTTTCTGAATTTTAATGACTCCAGAAAGATGAGAAATAAAGTCAGGACATAGTTATGGGAAAATGTCTTTGCGGGTTTGATCCTTCAAATAAACATCAAAAGATGATAATCAATGTTGTCAGAGTCTGAACAGGAGCCAGTGGCTACAGCAAGCGAGTGCAAGGCTGTCTAGGGCTGGTAGAGTGTCTGATGGAGAGCGGATGATGGGTGTGGGTTTCCTTTTAGGAGGCTGGAAATACTGTGGACCTGGGAAGTGACTGTTGCAGAGCACTGTGAACACACTACATCCTCCTGAATTGTATACTTCAAAACTGTAATATAGAAGATTTTATACTGTATGTATTTTGCAATAATAATTTTTCTAAACCAGACAGTTTGAAACAAATTCAAATAACTCATATTTAAAAAATTAAATGCAAACACAAATTCCAAATCCAGATAGGTTTCTGGTGAGTTTTATCCAATGTTTTAGGGAAATATGCACCAAAACTCAGCATCCCCCCAACCCAAGAAATATAAGAATAGGTATATACTCTAAACTTATTTAAGATGATAACTTAATCCTCATAATCAATAGTTGATGTTATAAAAATAAAAATATTTACTAATATCTTTCATAAATGTACATAAGAAAATTTTATTAAAACAAACATAATAAATGTGAACTCTTGTGTGTGTGTGTGTGTGTGTGTATGTGTGTGTGTTTATCAATATCATGACCAAGTAAGACTTACCCCAAGATAATAAGGTTAATTTCATATTTAAAATTTATTTAACCTCAAGCATATATACAATTTTTGTCAATTTAAAAATAAATACAAAATAACTCTCATTCAATGGATTTTACCATGCTAACCAAACACACAAGGAAAACTATATGGAAACTTCAACAATTGAGGAGAAAGGAAGATGAAAATATCCAACATTGATCATGAGACTAGAATGTTGTGAAAAGGCATCCTAAGACTAGGATGTCAGAACTCTGATGTGTGATTTCAGGATAAGGCAGTGAGTGTCCAACCAAGGCTCAAAAAAAAAAAAACACAGAAATTCTGATAGTATATGAACATATATATTAATATATACATGAAAGCTAGCCATGGGTATCAAAATGCACAAAGATCATCACAACTATTAAAGTGCTACCAAGACACAAATCCTAGGTAGGTCCTGTCTTTTTACACAGAAATCAGACATTTTCTTTTTACATAGAACACACAGTGTATTTAATGGCATACAACTACTTTAAAAAATAATATCCAGAACATATGCATATTTAACTATAAAAACAAAATATTTCAATCATAAAACATAGCACAGGCTAACTTTTAATAGAATTTCAGGTAGTAAGTTGGACTTGTCAATAATCATTCTGAAGGACTAAAGCACAAAATAAAAGACTATTCTAAGTATACAAAAATAACAAAATGCTGTACTATAAATCTCCTTATGAATAAATTCACAAGGCAGACATGTACAGCAACATGCATATGTTTATTTTTGAGATCTGTTACCACTTTATTTTCAGAAAAAAAATTGTCTATGCTGTGTATATATGTATCACGCTATTTTGAAAGTCAGCTTTGCCTCAATTTAACCAAAATATCTGACAAGAACAACTCAGAGGAGGAAATATTTATTTGGGGCACAGGAATTCAGAGATTCAGTCCATGGTCATTGGACTCCATCACTCTGGACCCAAGCTGAAGCAGAACATCCTGGCAAAAGTGTAGAAGAGAGGAAAGTGGCTCAACTCAGGGAACCAAGAAAGCAGAGAGACTGAGACACCAAGGACAAAATGCAAACCACCAAGCCATACCCCAATGACCAACTCCTCTTACTATACCTACCTGCCTACAGTTATTACTCAGTACACTAATGTTTTTAATTATTAACCCATCAAATGTATTAGTCCACTGATGAAAGTTTTCATAATCTGATTTTACCTTCTGCACTAACACAAGGAGTTAGAGATCTCATGAACAAATTGCTTCAGATATTATATATGCTTTACATGTAATGCATGTATAAATCACACATATAATACATGCTTTGGTTATGTAGTTCTCATAATGCTATATAATAATGAATTATATAATTTTATCCATCACCAAATAATTTAAAATATATGTGATCTATCCATATTGATATACTTACACACATATGCATTCATTTGTTATTGAAGATTTGGGAGGATCAATTACATTATTTAAGAGGGATAAACATTCAATACTCTTATATCAGTTTCAGCCATAAATGTCTTATACTTCTGACAAACATCAGCAGTTTGTAATGCCTGCTTTCAATGAAAAACTGTTATAAATATCACTTGTAATTTGATTAATGTTACATCTTCATTTCAGTGTATTTTAGAAATTATTTCCTAGCAGAAGCTATGTGGTCTTAAACTCAAAATCCAAGTATTTTTATAAGCATCAAGAAATAATCCTCTAATTTTAACACATTAACTCTTTGACAATCTAAATTTTAGTGCTGGATTGTTAGCTGATACCTTGTATTCCCATATTGTCACTCTAAAAGAATTAATTCAGTTTATTTTTAGATTTTATGTTTCCCATATGGTGAGTTTATATTCAATTCTGTCTCAAAAGGCATAAAAAGGATAATCCCCAAATGAAAAGTAGAGGTAGCTCTATTAAGTTTTAAGGGACATTCATGTCCAAAGGAATTGGTTATTTCCTAATCTTAAACAAGCAAATCTTTAATGTGCTTAGGTAGAGAGCTAGCTGCACATGAGTTCTTTGCCATTATTATTAACTGATCATGAAAAGGAGGGTGAAGAGAGAGAAGTTTTCTATTTTAATAATCAAAACCCACTCTGACTGTGTTTCCCACTGATAAAAAATGTAGCATCACATTTTCAAGGTAAAATGAACACAGAACTAAATGCTATCATCCAATGGCACATGGCTCAGACAAACCAGAAGAAAGCTTTGGATACTGCCAATGGTCACAAAGTTAAAAAAAAAAAAATCCTCAAAATCTCTTGGCCACAAAGATCCCTTATATATCATTTGGTCTATAGGACAACATAATAAATTATGTAAAATAATATACTTAGTAAAATGGTGATTGCTTCAAAATATAAGAAACATGCAGAGCCTCTTTTAGTGCAAATTGTAATGTGACTTCCTGTTTTTCAAAGATGCCTTTCTGCCTCTGTTCTCACCTGACTTCATGCCAGAAATCTGGCAAATACAGTCAGCATTTATTAAATATCATTATTCTGACAGAGGCTACTGTGATTAGAAAATGGTTTATCCTTTCTGAAATTCCTTTTGGAGTTTAATTCCCAGTGTGAGGTACTGAGGAAGTAGAAACTTAATCCAACAAAAGAATTTTAAGGCAGCATTTTTAGGAGATTTTAGGATTACATGGATTAGATAAGGTAATCAAGGTGAGGCTGCCCGCCATGTTGAAAACCTATGCTTACGTAAGAGAGCAGAGTACATACCCATGAGCACACCTGTCCCCTGTGACATCTTGAGGTCCTATCAGCAAGAAGATCATCACCCAATGTGACCCTTTGATCTTGAAATTTCAAAACAATAAGCTCAAATAAATCTCTTTTCTTTGAAATTTACCCACTCTGTGGTATTGTGTTATTTGTAACAGGAAATGGACTAATTACAGACACTGACAGAACTCAGCTCAAGTTCACGACCACATTGTTAACTCATGTGACTGGTGAGGGGAAAAGACAATGAGGCTGCAGTGCTCTCAAGTCTGCCTGAGAGCTAGTCACAGGCCAGGTAATATTGCTGAGGGGATGGCTACCTATTGCCTTCTCTTTTGAAACTGGCCAGTCAAGCCATTGCACATTCATGTAAGCCATTCAAAACACTGAAAAAGTATTTTCAAAGCCTTACCCGAAAGCTTCTAATGCCTCCATATGCCTTCTGAGTGTGTTATGTATGCCTCAGTATCAACACTGCACGAGCAGCATATGGTTCTTTGATGGAATGTAATGTGGAATGACAGGCTGTTTCAAGATGCTCTATCACCAATTTCATGAATAATGCATTAGTGTAACAGGTATAATCAGTGTCATTTAAGTCTTCAGGCTCCAGAGAGACAACAGCAGCATGCATAAGAATCAGTGATCTGCTTTCATGTTTTAAATGGTTATTTTATCTCAAATATCAGTCTTTATTTATTTCCTTTGGAAGCAAGGTTATATTTCCCATTGTAGAAAATAATTAAATAGAAATATATATAGCAGCTCAATAATTGAAGTTAAACTTGGGTTATACCCCTTTATTTAAATCCAAGAAATAAAAATAAACACTTAAAGGGTAATACATTTAAGTATTAAAAGATGATTATACAATTTTGATAATATTCATTTTTAAAAGACTCACTTTAGAAAGAAATGTTTCACAATGAATGTATCCATGTAATTGTTAGCATACTAATGATATGATACTTCGTAACAGGTATAAAGCTTTACTATTAGAATCAACTTCTCAAATAACATACAGCATTAACTCTAATTTTATAATTATATTTTCTCACTGGCTGGTTTCACAAAACATCTTTCTGGAATTTGAGGTAATTACAGTGTTATTTTAATAGGAAGATAGATAAGGATGTTAAATCTGTGAATTTGTTAATGTGAAAAAACAAATGCTACTTTTGAAACCAATTTAGATACAGATATATCCTCCCAACAAACTAGGCACTGCTAAAGCAATCCTTTAGCTGCTGCATTTTGTGTATTTCAACTGATTAATCAGAGGAAAAAGAGTAGGCTGATTTTCCTTTTTATGGATAAGCATGCAGTTTATAAATTTATTCTCTTAGGATAATAATTGCTACATTCTCATTTCTAAATCCCCCACAAAACTTATACCAAGCTTTGCAGATAATGTAGTACACAGATAGTATTTAATAAAATCATATTAAATTTAAAATTAGAATTTTGAAAATCAGAGGGTGAAGTCATACTTTCTGTGGTTACAGGTGGCCAAGTCACTTGGGTAAGTTCTTTTAGTATTAACATGTATCTTAGAAAGTAAAATTGCTATACCTAATATTCCAAATGATGTATTTTAACAACTAACCATGTCATAAAAAAAATCACTTTATAGTAACCAATGAGATCAGTTCCACAAAGTAATGTCTTTTTTTCACCAAACTGGTTGTTACTTGTAAATCTTATAAGTTAACAATAAAACAAAGAAATAAATGGATGTAAAGTTTTATATTGATCTTCTAGCCCATCCCTTTAACCTAAAATAAGTCCCCTTTGACTATCCTAAAAAGTCTATTTGAACAATGACAATGACAGTTAACTCACTTATTTGTTGTGTTAATTTTAATTATAAAATTCAACATCATCCCTACTTTTAATTTGGTTGTATAAGCCAAATGAATTCAATCCCATAGTTGTATCATATGCATTCATAGACATAGTTATGGTCACTGGCTGAGAGAGATTTAATATTTACAGCTAAATCTCTTAGCTTCATGGTGGATCCTGTCTCTTCTTTGATAGGGAAAATAATGGCCCTTGAAGTATGTGCAAATTCTAATCCTAAGAAGTTGTGAATTTATCACCTAATTCTGTAGAGAGAGGGGAGGTTACGTTAAAGGTTTTAAGACAGGATCATCCTGGAGCCCAATTAGATTACAAAGAAAGTGAATCAGGAGGGTCTTTCAGCAAAAATTGGCAAGATGACTACAAAGGTTTCGGCCATGTGGTGCCATGAGCCAAGGAACACTAGCAGCCTTCAAAATCTGAAAGAGGGTAGAAGGTATGTCTCCCTTGAAGCTTTCAGAATGAACCCAGTCCTACGAATACCTGGAGGTTCTTCCAGTGAGAACTGGATCTAACCTCTCTCTAATCACAGAATTGAAAGAGTGTGTTGCTATTAGCTTAAACTGAGAAGTTTGTGGAAATTCGTTATAAAAACAACAGGGAAGAAACATCTCTCTGCTTTCCCATTTCAATCTAAAACCATCTTTCTTCACATATATGTGATACAATTCATCAGATTTAATATTTATTAAATAAATAACACTTTCTCCCTAGTAGAGTCCATTGCTAGAAACAAGAGACTATTATGGTTTAGATATGCAGTGTCTTCCAAAAGCTCATGTGTGAGACAATGCAAGAAATTTACAAGTGAAATAATTGGGTTATGAGAACCTTAAACTAATCCATACATTGATTCACTTAAATGGATTAACTACATGGTAAGTGTAGACAGGTCCGGTGTGGCTGGACAAGGTAGGTCTCTGGGGGTGGGACATATATTTTACCTTCATGAGCAGACACCTTTCTCTGCTTCCTAGTGCCACGTTCCGAGTTGCTTTCCTCTGCCACACACTCCCACCATGTTGTTTTGCCCAGAGCAATGGAGTCAGCTATCTATGGACTGACACCTCTGTAATCATGAGTCCCAAGTAAACTTTTCCTCCTCTGTTGTTCTTGTTGGGTCTTTTGATCAGAGACATGAAAAAGATAAAAAAGAGACCAGGTCAAAATTGTATTTTCCTCACATAGCTTATACTCTATCACTCATAATTAAGTCCACTTTCCAAAATCACACTGACCAAATTTTCAAGGATATATTTCCTAGTACACCAACATCTTTAATCTCTATCATCCTTTTACTGTTTTGATTACTAGGAGGTGAGTGTCATTAGGACTGGTGACTTCCACTGAAATTGAGATCCATTAGGGAAATATTTAGCCTTTTTAAATGTATTTGTTAGGCAAATTAATTCATCTATTTACTTAGTGCTTAGTTATTGAATATAAGACATCAAAAATAAAATAGCTAAATATACAAATACTCTATCATCATAGAGCTTACAATTTATTATTAGGATTAATACACTGGTTATTATTAGTATTAATACATTATGTATTAATATTCAATAAGTTATTGTCCAAACAGATTTTTAAAATGCTTCTAATTTTTATGTAATTGAAAAAGATAAATGCAAACATAGCATATATAGGTGGGTATTTTCAACTGTTGGTTTAATGGCAAGAATAGATTTTCAAATTTGATGTGTTCTGCTGATTCATTAGATTAAATGAAGGTAGGAATTGAACTAGATTCTCTTTTTCCCAATGTTAATCTAATATTTTAAAATTTCCCTACAAAATAATATGCTTAAAGCTTGTAACTACAATAAAATCTTCAAATTTTCTCATTTTGTTAATTCTTGCCCATAGTTGACCACAAGTATTTCAAATTCTGATGACTACACTACAAATCATTTGAAAAATGTGCTATTCATCTATACTTTCCAACATTGAACTTTATATAATCCTGTTCTGTTTTAATACTTCTATGTTTGGAAAAAAATAATATTCTTTTTCATGAAACTGAAAACTTGAGCTTTGTGAATAACAATAAGTAACTTTATTTTATAAAATTTATTTTTTAGTTTTAGGTGAACCCAGTATCTTTATTTTTTGTTTTTATGTGGTGCTAAGGATCGAACCCAGTGCCTCATGCATGCTAGGCAAGCACTCTACCACTGAGCCACAGCCCAGCCCACAAATAAGTAACTTTAGAATCAGAACTAAGATAAGCTGCAATCTAAATGGCAGTCCTACAATGACTGATACACGGTAAAATAAAAACTCAATTTTTAAATTTAATTAAAAATTTTTAAATTTTACTTTAAAATTTAAAGTAAAAATATTATTTAAATGATCTCTAAACAAAACAAACAGAGAATGTGCATGGATAGATGTGGACCTCCAAGACTGAATTTATGATCATGTAACTTCAGTGTCATCCTGGCATCTATCATTTTCTCCAACAGGTGGTACTAGAGTTCTCTCACCCTCACAAAACTGAACTAGGAGTTGATCCTGGCAGTGACAGTCACTTTGTGCCTGTAACCTGGAAGAGAAAAGCTAAGGTCATTGCTGCTAACCTGGGAAACAGTACTGTACTGCTGTCTTGCCTTGCCTTGACCAAAGACACAAACACATTGATCATTATACTTCAGAGACTAATATTGCAATGAACCTCACTTATACATATTAATGTAGCCATTTCACTGGGTACACATGTGAAAAAAGGTGGGACAAATGTGAAGCCATGGTGGTGAATAAATCAGAGAGTCCATTAAAACTTATTAAAATTGAAAATAATTGTAGCCACCAAATCTTGGGAAGAAATGAATAATGCTAAAGACAGTATTCACTTTAATAATTACCACCAGGGATCCCCAAATAAGATATTTAGAATGTTACTGACTAGAAATCATAAATGACCCACCAGCTTTTGCTGCTACTATTTAGAATCTGGGTAAGAATGCTGGAGAATAAAGGATGGAGTGTGATCCACCAGAATGTGCTACTGGTGTATGTATTCTGACTGTTGAGGAAAAACAACTTTGAATTCAACCTACAGTGAGGGATAACCACCCAGAAATTAAGACTTTTATAAGAAAATGATTATAAATTTATTTCAAACTTCAATCACAAGACTATGAAAGAAACCAACAAGAACAAAAAGACTGTGCATAACTCCTTCAGGAGCACGGCTCATATTACTTCATGTAAAGAAGTAAAATGCTAATTCTAGAAAACTTCTAACAAGATTTTAATCAAATGACAGAGAAATTGAGCTCAGAAACTCTCCCTTCAGAAACACCAATTCTTTTACTTTGAAAAAGAAATGGCCCGCTTCTCTTGAGAATAAACCTTTTTTACTTTAAAAAAAGAAAAAAATAATAATTTTACCACTGCAAAGTAAGGAAGAAACTTTTATAAATTCTTTAGTCAAAACAAAAGACATCGCTGCTGCTTATCTCGGGTGTCATTCTTTCAGAACCCCCCATGATAGAAACAAGGTCCTAGACTTGATGATCACCATGGAGACACTTCCAAGAACTGATTGCAGAAGTTTCCGTACTTATGTTGAAAAGGCTTTCATGCCATTGCTGTCTTAACTCTGCAGTATTTTCAGAAATGTGTCACTGCTTCCTAAGTTCTGAACAAATAGTCAACTCATAAGTTAGCTCAGTGTGTCTTCATCAAAGTCCTCCTTGTTAAGGTTGAAATCTTCACATTGTATACACCACTCTCCATTTGCACTGGGACCCTCCTCTTGCTTTTTGGCCTGATGTGCTAATGAAGCTCCCTGGGCCTTCCCACTCTTCTCATTTCTCCAGAACACAGAGAATTAGCTACGTGTACCCAGCACATTTTCAGCCTCTTGCTGAGACACACTGCTTCAGCTGTATGGTACTAGGTCCTGGTTTGATTATTTACTATTTTTGTTCCTATCAAATGGTGAAGCTTCCAGTTTGCAGAGATCTACGAGACACTTCTTGCATCCGGGCCTCATCCATTTTATTCAATCAGACTAGCATCCCTGCTGTTTCCACTGCTGCTTCAAGCTCTGTTTTCTTCCAAAGTCCTAGTTATATTTCATAACACATTAATTGGTCTCTTCTCTGCACTTATAAAGTGATATTTGTGCTATAAAATAATTTACTGCGATTATATAAATTCTTCTAATTTGAATACATGTAGGTGTCTTCTGTATAAACAGATGGTAAACTCTTAAAGTCAGTTTTTCTAAATACCGTGTTTAACATACAGAAGATGTTCAATACAATCTTTCTGCTTTGTCCATTAATTTGTTTAGCATGATTTCCTAATTTCTTTTTGTCATTGATTTCTCTTATTTATTTTTTTACAACCAATTTTTAATGCTATGACCATGCACTTGAAACTATTGTGAGGGTATTTTTATGTTTATTCTATTTTATTGTTTTCTTTCTTTTTTTCTCCCCCTTGTGCAACCCATTTCACTGCCAGCAGCCTGTGGGTACAAAAACCAGGCAATGCTTCAGAGGCACAGTTGGCTCTGGCATTAAACACCCTGAAAGCCCGAAGGGGATGAGCATGCCATAAATCCAAGCCCGTGTATTATTTGGAAAATAAATAAATAATAAAAGTAAAGATTTAATATACTCAGATAATTGAGGTAGCTATGAGGATGCTTGACAAGTGAAAGTGTAAGGATGTGAAAATCAACATAAGTGATTCTGGTTTTAGTAGTATCAAAAATAATAAGACATACAGGAGCAAATTCAATTAGAGAATAACATTTTCACTATCATAATATTTTCAATAATAATTCAATGATGACATTTTCCCACTCACCAGTAAAAAGGGGGCAAAACTAAAAATAGACAACAGACCTGAATGAACTCTTCTCTAAGCAGGGATGAAAACTGTCAAAGTGGATACAAAAAGATGACCTACATTTTGAGTCATTAGGGAAATGCAAAACAAAACCACAATAAGATGCTTCTTTACAAACACTGAGTGGACTCAAAATGTCAGAGACAACAAGCGTTGATGAGGATGAGGAGAAACTGGAATCCTTATGTTCTACTGACAGGTTTGTGAGTTGCACAGCCATTTTTGAAAACAGCTTTTCAGGCCTTTAAACTATTAAACATGAAGTTACCATGTGACCTCCCATTTCCACTGTTACATATACAAAGGGAATTAAAACTATGCTGCTATGTTTTGAATACAAGGTGTCCCCAGAAGCTCTGTTAATGAAGAAACATTCTGAGATGAAATGATTGGATTATGACATCAGTAAACTAATCAGTAGATTGGGTGGTAACTGTAGAGAGGTTGGGTATGGATGGAGGAGCTGGGTAAATGTGTTGTTCCTTGGAAAGGTTTTCCTGAAGTCCCCCTTCTCCTATCTCTCTCTTTTTTTCTCTCTTCATCCTTCCTTTTCCCTTCTTTTCTTCTCTCCTCTCTTTCTATTCCTATCCTCTCCTCCCCTCCTTTCCATTCCCCTCTCCCCTCTCCCTCTTCCTCTCTCCCTTCCCCTTCCCCCTCCTTCCTTCTCCCTCTCTCTCTCTCTCTCTCTCTCTCTCTCTCTCTCTTTCTCTCTCCTTTACCTTGGGCACAGAGCAATGGAGTTGGCTATCCATGGACAGAGACCTCTGAAACCTTGAATCCCATAAATTTTCCTCCTCTAAGTTGTTCTTGTTGAGTGTTTTCATCACAAGAATAACCAAACTAACTAAAGCATGCCTATGCAAAAATTTGCATGAGAAAATTTCTTCATAATGACTAAAATAGCATTATTTATAATAGACAAAAAGATAGATGAAAGACAAATCACTATTGACAGACAAATGGATAAACAAATTTAATTTGGAAGGTTCCTGATTACTGACTATAAAATAGACATGAAGAGCTGATCCATGCTACAATATTCTCGACCATTGAAAACATGCTGCCAAGAGAAATAAGCCACTTTTACCAAGTTACAACATGATTCCGTGCAAATGAAAATGCAGAATAGTGATGTCTATATAGGTAGAGAGTCCAGACTCAGGTTGTCTGGTAGGGTAGAAGATAGCACGTGATGACTAAGGACATATCATGTAAGATTGAGATTATGAAAAGTTCTAAATTGACTGTGGTGGTAGTTACATTTTTTTTGTATCTGTGTTTTATGAACCACTAAATTGTACAGTTTAAATGAATTACTTATAAGGTATATGAATTGTGTTTCAATAAACTTAAATAGGTAAGAAATTGATATTGATTGCATATTTCATAGGTATGAAATACTAACAATTCACAATAGCTAAACTGTGGAGCCAACTTAGATGCCCTTCAGTGGATGAATGGATAAAAAAAAAGTGGCATATATACACAACGGAATTTTGCTCGGCAATAAAAGAGAATAAAATCATGGCATTTGCAGGTAAATGGATGGCATTGGAGAAGATAATGCTAAGTGAAGTTGGCCAATCTAAAAAAAAAAAAATGCTGAATGTTTTCTCTGATATAAGGAGTCTGACTCATAATGGGGTAGGGAGGGGGAGTATGGGAGGAATAGATGAATTCTAGTTAGGGAAAAGGGGTGGGATGATGAGGGAGGGGCCGGGGATTAGCAAGAATTGTGGAAAGTGATAGACATCATTATCCAAAGTACCTGTATGAAGACTCTAATTGGGTATCAAAATATTTTATATAGAGAGATATGAAAAATTGTGGTAGAGAGAAGTGATGGAAGAGGAGGGGAGGGGATGGGGGGATAGGAAGGATAGTAGAATGAAACAGACATTATTATTAGTGTGTGTATATGTGACTGCATGACCAATATGATTCTGCAAACTGTACACTCATAAAAATGAGAAATTATATCCCATCTGATTCAAATGTATGATATGTCAAGGTCATTGTACTGTAACTAATTAAAACAAATTAAAAAATTGTGGAATATATATATAAATTGTAATGCATTCCACTGCCATTTATTTATTTATTTATCTATCTATTTATTTATTAAAACAGTAAAAAAACAATAAAGAAATGAGTTGAAAAGTTTTAAGCATCAAGATGGTGTAGAGGTGGGCTGCATACCTTGGCTCCTTGGCAGTTAGAAACCAAGGCAGGGAGTCCAGAGCTGACTGACAAGGCAGGGACAGAGGGAGTGCACTGAGGTGCAGTTTTAGGCTCCTAGATACTTTGAGAGTCTCATAAATTCTGGTTTCCAGAATGGAAAGCACAGAGGAATTCATTAGTCTGAAGTCTGCACCCATGACAATAGGACTAGTCTCAGGTCAGAGGAGTCACAATGGGAGAAAGAGAAGCAAAGCTGATCAACTTTCTTCAAAACCAGTGGTGTAATAGAAAGTCAGAATGAATTAAGCTGAAGCAGAATCTGAAAAGTGACCTGCTGTGTGAGAAGCAATTCACCTTTTCGCCATGCTTTGGTGGAATAACTACACCTAAGACTGTAGCTCTGGAAAGGATTAGATCTGTGGATCTCCATCGCACTGAGAGACATCAGAAAATATTACCCTAGGGAACACCTTTGAACAGCCCACCTGAGTAGCTCATGTAGCTCAGTTGCTGTAAACTCCCCACCCCCACCTACACTATTGGCCACAGGGGTGAAGCACAGCAGAGCAGGCAGGGTGCACAGGACACTCTTGGGAGAGTAGACCCAAGGGAGGAGCATTTCTACCACATGCCACAAAGCTCCCACCACAATCCATGCACCAAAAATTACATGAAATGAACACATACTTCTCAAAGTACAATGGCCAACAATCATATGAAGAATAAAAATTGAACGTATTTAACTATGAAGGAAATAAAAACTAAAACTACACTGAGATTCCCTCTCATGCCAGTCAGGATATCAGTCATCATGAATACAAATAGCAATAAATGGTGACAAGGATGTGGGAAATGGGGAACTTCCATACACTTGGTGGACATGCAGTTAGTACAGCCACTATGCAAATCAGTGTGGAGGTTCCTAAAAAGAATAAAAATAGGATTAAAATATGATCCAACTCTACCACTCTTTGGTCTTTATCCCAAAGAACTGAAATCAGAATACTGTAGAGATGCATGCATGCCCATGTTTATAAAAGCACAATTCACAAAAGCCAGGATATAGAACTATCCTAGGTATAACTCAAGAGACATATTGATAAAGAAAATGTGAAACACACACACACACAGACACACACACACACACACACACAATGGAATATTATACATATATAAAATAGATTATCTCATTTTCAGAAAATGAATGGAACTGGAGATATCATGGTAAGCAAAGTGCAGCAGACTCAGGAAGAGAAGTATCACATGTTTTCTCTCATATGTGGAAGCTAGTGAGGCAAACAAAGAAAGGAAGGCACCACAAAGGTAGACAGGGGACCAATAGGACAGAGGAAGAAAAACAGGCAAAGGAGGTATGTAATGGATGGGAAAGCACTGGGGAGTGAAATCGATAAGATTATGTTATACACGTGCACCAAAATGCCACAATAAAACCCACCCTTTTGTATAGTTAATATGTACAGATAGAAAGTTTTAAGTAATTATCTTCACTCTGTTCTCTAGAGACTTGCAAATAAAAATTGTAAAGATGTGTTTTGCTCTGCAGCTTTATTTTTTTTCCAATTTTTTAGAGAGGGAAATATCCAAAAGTTAAGAAGATTTGGTTATGCAATACAGAAAACTCAAGAATTGTGAGGTTTTGAATTCAAAAAGCTTATAGGAAATTATTAAAAACAATTCACATTTGCTGAAAAAGAATACCAAAGTGGTGAAAAATAAACCATTTAATAGTCCTTGGCTGATTCGTTCTGACAAGCACTTCACCTTTCTTCCGCCTCTGATTTAGTATTGTGCATCTGTAAAATGGTTTGTGGGGGTAGGCCTAAAAAGGGAGATATTTTAAAAGTATATGGCACTTGGACAAACTGCTTGAAAAGGTCACACAGGAGCCAACCATGCCAAGCATTCTGTTTTATCCCCAAGGCCTCTCCCAGGGTCTTCTCATGTTCCTGCCACCTCACTGGTGGTAGGCACGGCTTCTTATACATCAGGTTCCAGACCAATGTCCCCTACGTGCAAACCCTCACCATCCATAGAATGATTCCTCCCTGATATTCTCTTCCATAGCCTTCTGCACATTCTTGTGGAGTGGATACAAAAGCTTTATGCACACGCATGCATGTCTTCCCTCCTGGTGACTGTTCTGTAGCTTCATTTCATTCTTTACTCTGAAAATGACCTTCTGCAAATCATTTAACCTGTTTGTGCCACAGAAAAGCGAGAAATAGATGTTATTTGATTCTGAGAACACTTTGGAGGGAAATTGGTTAATGCAGGTTAAATCACTGCCTGGCCCATTTCATACCTTAATAGATGCATATGGTGCCACTATGATTAATATTATAAGATAAAATATTCAATGGAAAAAAGACCCTGGTCAAGATTATGTACCCTGTGACTTTCAGTTTGGCAGAAGTCTTTGAATATTAAGCATATTAATTATGCATAAGATGCCTTCCCTTAACATGAATAAAATGCTCAATTGAAAATGCTATTATGTTTAGCAAACCTACTAAGTTTATACATTATACACACACACACACACACACACACACACACACATAGAGAGAGAGAAAATCTTTACCACTTCCACATCACATAGAACATTAATCTCCAGGATACAAAACACTCAAAAAGTTTACATCAAAAAACAAATACATAAGCCAATCAATAAATGGGCAACAAAACTGAATAGAAACCTCACAGAAGAAATACAAATGATCAAAAAAGAAAAAAATGTTCAACATCTGTAGTAATTAAACAAATGTAAATTAAAACTACACTGAGATTCCATCTCACTCCAGTCAAAATGGCAATTATCAAGAATAAAAGGAACAATAAGTGCCAGCAAGTATGTGGGGAAAAAAGTGCACTCATTCTTTGCTGGAAAGCAGGATGGAGATTCCTCAGAAAACTGGGAATGGAACCACCATTTGACCCAGTTTTCTCACTCCTTCATCTATACGCAAAGTACTTAAAGTCAGCATACTACAGAGTCAGCCACATCAATGTTTATGGCAGCTCAATTCACAATAGACAAACTATGTAACCAACTAGGTGCCCTTCAACAAATTAATGATAAGAAATTTATGGTATATACACACAATGGAATATTATTCAGCCATTTAGAAGAATAAAATTATGGCATTTGCCAGTAAATAGATGGAATTACAGAATATCATGCTAATTGAAATACGCCAGTCCCAAAAAGCCAAAGGCCAAATGTGCTCTCTGATATTTGAATGCTTACTGAAAACACAGGAGGGAATTGAGGGGGAAGTATATAAGTTCATTGGATTGGATAAAGTGGAATGAAGGGAAGGAAGGGGAGATGGGAATAGGAAATACAACAGAATCAGACATAATTTTATAAATTGGCTAAATTATATTATTATATTAGGTGCCTGTATGAATATGTAAAAAAATATAATTTGACATAACTTTCCTTTGCTCATATATGAATATACAACCAATGTAAATCTATATTATGTAGAACTACAAGAATAAAATCCTAATTGGAATGGGTTGCACTCCATGTATGTTTAATATGTCAAAAGACACTCTATTGTCATGTATATCTAAAAAGAACAATAAAAAAAGTAAAATTGTTTTCCAAAACCAAAATTCTACTTTTCTGATATTGCACTAACCTTTCAGAAAACATATTGCCAATATGTTTTAAACAATCTCAATGTGTTTAATCTTGTAAGAATATACTTTTAATTAGAATAATTTTTGTTACAAATTGTATGAGTTTATTATTATTTTTTGTATGTGTGTGAGTCTGTGTTGACCTCATTGTATCATCTGATATGAATTTGCAAGGCAGAGAGCATTGAATGCTGGAGGTTTGGCTACATGGAGAAATAATCACTAAAGCATACAAAATTTCCGTTATAGGATGAATAGGTTCTTGCAATCTAATGCACACAGTGGTGACTAAAGTTAATAATACCGTGTTTTATACTTGAAATTTGCTCAGGGATTAGATCTTAATGGCTCTCACTACACTCATATGATATGCAAAGTGCATGAGGTGTGGGGTGTTTTCCTTAACTCCATCTTAGCACCATCTTACAGTGTAAATGTCTATCAAACCATACTGTATGGCTTAATATAATACAATTTTTATTTGTCAATTATGACTCAGTGAAGCTTGAAAAATAAAATATATTTACATAATATAATATATGTAGTATAATAACAAAATAAATCTAACATGTATAAAGTATATAGATATAATTCAAAATATGGAAGAATGGAAGAGAAATGTGCACATCCTTGCAGATACAAACTTTGAGTTTAAGTACAAACACTATATGGTACACAAGAACAGGATAATAAATCATTTGGAAGAGTGTTCTTCAACCATACTATATGATGGTTACATTATAAACAAATATTTTCTTAGAAAATCTCAAAAGAAACAGATCCTCTATTCAGCACAATTAAGACTGATTTAAAACCGATTAAAACATTAATGCAAAACAGGGCAGAGAAGAACTTTAAAAATACTAAAATATTTTGAAGTGGGGTGTTTTAGTCAGCTTTTTTTGCCACTATGATTAAAAAAAAAATTAGACAAGAACAATTTCAAGGAGAAAAAGTTTGAGACTCATGATTTCAGAGGTCTTAGTGTACAGACTAATCCTCAGGGCTGGATATGAGGTAGGACATCATGTCTAGTGTGTGGAAGAAGAAAGCAACTGGGGACATGGCACCAGGAAGCAGAAAAAGGGAGCTCTACTTAACAAGGACAAAATATGCTCCAAAGAAAGGCCTCCAGGGACCCACCTCCTCAGCCACACCCTACCTGCCTACTGGTACCAGTTAATCCCTATCAGTGGGTTAATGCACTGATTGGCTTAAGGCTCTCCTGACCCAATCATTTGACTTGAAAACCTTCTTGCAATGTCTCACATGTGCTTTTGGAGTTCACCACATATCTAAACCATAACATGGTATGTCATAATTTTATTCTTTTTAATTTTCTTTTGTGACAACTTATATTCGATTTTAATACAGAAGTAGTAAGCAAGTATGTTTGAATTATTTTAGTTGAACAAAGTCTACCATTTTTCAAAATTACAAGTCATTGAATAATTACAAACCAGTTTCTCATAAATTAAACACATTGCAAACTCACTGGCCTAATTATTAATTTGATTTTACTGCTTCATCCTCCTTACATGGCAATTTTTTTTTAAAGGCTTCTGTTTAAGATGGGAGCAATCTAATGAGTTGATTTACTTTCATTCCATGTATTCTTTCTGCTCCACTCAGAGCTTCCTTGATGTTTGATTGATGGCTGTGACTCAACTTCCATTTTCTTGATTTTCCTTTTTACTGACTCTGTTCCAAATTTAGCCTCACTGCTCTATTTGACAGTGAAATTTGCATACCCCCTGACCACTGACTGCTGATATGGCTTTGAACTTGCTGCTGCATTTAAATTCTTGATCATCTTTTAGAAAGACACTTGAAATAATACTAGTAGAATTCCTTTTTTTATAGAAAAATATGTTGGCTGTAAAGAAATTAAAACCAAACAGATCATGTTCATAGTTTTATAGATTATTCATATTCTCTTTTTCTATAGTCACAAGCACACTTTACATATTTAATACCTTAATATTATATTCTACTCAACATTCTTCACTTGTCATGCAAAGGAAAATGCTTTCTTACATTGAAAGATACACATTAATTGAACATTTTTTTTTCATAGTGTATCCTATCACATGGATTTGAAAAAAGTTATTGGATTGTTCCTCTTTATTTAGGCTCTTTCCACCTGTTACACTTTATATAATATTATATAGTTAGTGAACAACGTGGCACATTAAATTTTAGAAAAACCTATGTTTATGGTAATAGGTGATTATTTACAAGGTCATTTCCTGATGATAATCTTGTCCAAAGGTTTTGATATATATGACCAAGTTGTCTGTGTAGTTTTTTAGTTTTCAAAAAGTTGATATCCAGATAATTTTCAAAACCATTTTTTCCCTAAAATCAGAGTAATGTTTGTGCCACAATATTTATTTAAGAATCATTTGTTGTTTGTCCTGGGAATGTATAAAAAATATCCATTAGTCTCTTGGTTTTTTAAGTATATTTTTATCCACAAACTTTTATATTAGATTCTCATAATTATTGTCTTGATTTGTAAATTTAATTCATATTTAGGAATTCAGATTTTTTTTAATTTTTTTTGCAGATGCACAGAGAAATTTTTTACTATCACACAAATAATTATTTATTAATATGCTTTCTAGAATTTTATGAATTCCTTCTATGCAGTTATGACTTCACTTCAAGTAATATGTATTTGGAGGTAGTATTTTGGGTAAAGTCAAACTCAACTTTATCTGTATATATTCTGTCAAATGTTCAAATAATTTTACCAAAGAAAAGAGATTCCATTCTACAATGATTTCATTCTATGTACTCCTTTTAACTCTATTGTTGCAGACCCTTTAATTTTACTAATATCTTGACTCACTGTGATTTTATTTCCTACATTTATCAGTGCATTACAGTTGTACATAATGGTGCAATTTGTTTTTATATATTCATACAGGAACGTAATATAATAATATAATTTGATCAAAATCATTCCCCAGTATTTCCCCTTTGCCTTTCCTTCACCCCTTCCCCAGTGCAGATTTCCCTTTGATTTACATCAACTTTCTTTTCTTTTTCCTCTCTAGCTTCCAAATAGGAAAGAAAACATGTGACCTTGACCTTCTGAATTTGGCTTAATTCACTTAACAAAACATTCTCAAGTTCCATCCACTTTTCTGCAAATGATATAATTTCTTTATGGCTGGATAAAATTCCTGTGTGTGTGTGTGTGTGTGTGTGTGTGTGTGTGTGTGAGAGAGAGAGAGAGAGAGAGAGAGAGAGAGAGAGAGAGAGAGATTTTTTAATCCACTCATCCATTGATGAACCCCAAGGCTGGTTCCAAAGTTTGCCTATTGTAGATTGTACTGCTATAAATATTGGTAAGTGTGTATTACCACAGTATGATGACTTTAATTCTCTAGGATAAATACTCACAATATAGTTTTGTCATATGTTGGTTCCATTCCTAGTTTTTTTGAGGAAACTCCACACTGACTTTCATAATGGCAACACTAATTTACAATTCCCCCCACAGTACAGAAGTGTTCCTTTCTCTCCACATTGTCTCCAGCAACAGCAGTGACAGCTGGGCTGGCTTACCATAGAGGGAGGGATAACACAAAGAGAAACCCAAAGGACAGATTTGAAATGGAAAAACCTGAGATCAGAAAGCAGCCTGAACTAGCTGATCCATAGGCTGCTCATTGCACTGGTACTCTATACTCCTCAACTGGTGGCTCAGAGCTAAGGTGGAGCCATCTTGAAGTGACCAGCTGGAGCTAAGAGATCCAAGAAAATACTGTGAAACCAGTGCAGCAAACACTTACTGTGTATCCTGGATGTACCAAGCAGAATGGGGGTGAAACAGGCACAGAGAAGATTGTACATAGGAGGATTCAAGTTAAAGATATGGAGGGGAGTTCAACTCTTGGCATCTGACTTGGCTCCAATGTACTAATTTGTTTTATTTATGCAATGCAGCCAAATTTCCTGATTTTCTAAGGCACTCTGACTGTCCAATGTTAAATCTTAATGAAATCCCTTCTTCACCCACCTTGCTGAGAAGCAGTACTCCTGCTGTTTGAATTCTGAGCCATGGAGAAACTAGGAGTACAGGCTTCCTCAACTTGCCATTTTGAATCTCCTATTATGGTATTCTTAATACATACTACTATAATATTTTTGAATTATATGTCAGATTTCTCCCTTATTCTCCCTATTGTGGGAATACTCTTTATTTTTTTATCTATTATTTTTTTCATTAGAAATCATATCATTTTTCAATCAAAATAATTATATTTATTTAATAATTAAAATATACTGATAATTCATAATCCCACCAAATTACCATTTTATATTCTATATTTTACTATCATTTGCAAGGTTCGAAGTTATACCTTTTGTTTATATGATTTCAAAGGTGTTACTTCTGTAGTATTTAGTAGTTTTGCTGAATGAGTAGATATTAATTGTCTTTGCCACACACACACACATACACATACAAAATGTTCACACATGCTATGAGTGATGATGGATATATTTATTTTCTTTAAAAAGATATTTTAAAATATTTATTTCAAGGCAATAATGAATCAAAAGTTATGTAAAAGTAGAAAGAACAATTAATAAAAACAATAGACACTATAAAAATAAACATTGGCACATGTATGTTTTAATTATTGTATTACGTGTAAAAAATGGCTAGCAGCCAAAAGACATCTGTTTACAACTACTAAGACAATAATAACAACCCTCAAGCACTTGCTATGCTATTTATTATTTTGTAGATGAAAATTATCTTGTAATCAATTACTATGACTGTAATTAAACTCTTTTTGTCCCTTAAAAGGTTTGAGGGGAGATTAAGATAGCTGAAGACTTTAAATCCCTCCACATATTATATCATAAAGTGTCTATGATTTTAATTTAAATCCACAGTGGTGTCTATTGACATCTTATAATTATTTAGATAATTTCAAGCTAAAGTGAAAATGCCAATTTGGAGACCTACAGCAAGTAGAGGTAGAAGAGAGGAAAGAGTTAAAAAGCATCTTCAGTCATATTTATATCAAGTTTTTCCTGTTTTATATGTGCCAGGGGCTAGGCTGGTATCTATTTAAACAAACTTGGGAAAAAAATTTAGCAGCCTAGAAAGTTAAAGAGGTATGGAAGGAAGCATGAAAGTTGTCATTGGTAGTTTCTACCACATAAACCAAGCACACAAAATAAGCAGAAAGGGACTTTTGTGGAGAAGTAAGTTAAACCAGTTGTTTCCTGAAACATACACCACAGAAATCAGGAAACCCAAGACAGTCTCAATATCTGAAGCTTTCACCCAAACTAAACAACATCAATAAGTGGTGGAATGTGAGGCAGATGTGGAGAGAATGTGTGAATTGCTTCTTGTCCCACCAATTTATTAGAGAGACTGAGCAGTCCTTGATAAGAAAATAACAGTCCGGGTCACAGAAAGACCCAGCGTGAATCCAATTGTATAAGGTCTCTAAACCAAATTCATACAGATAGACAGTGCTGTAGGACTTCCCAAGGATGGAGGGAGGAGAATTTGGAGTTGGTGTTTGGTGGGTATAAAGAGCCATTTATGGAGGACAAGGAAACTAGAAACTTGTGGTCAACATTGTGCTTATACTTATACATTGCTTATACATTGCCTTATACACTTAAAACACTAAAAAGGTAGATCCCATGTTATGCAAAGGTTTTTTTCCTTTGGCCACAAGAAGATAAATCAAAAATACTTATAAATAATACTTTAAATACAGCCATCCATGAATGTGTCTTGAAGTATTTCTCTATTGATGAAGAAAACACTAAAACTAATAGATTCTATAAATAGGTAAATGCAATTTTTTTAAAATCTACATTGTTATATTGCAAAGATGAGAAATCTAAGACCAGGGTGAGGATTTTGTTCAAAGACCATATATACAAAATTGAGATTCTAAGTGCCCTGATTCTCAGTGTCTTCTGTGTTATGGTTCACCTGTGTTCTAAATTGTGGTTCACCTATGTTCACGTTTCCTTTAACTAGTATCATGTAGTGTGTATCTGCTTCACGTTTACATTTTCAAGTTAATTTTTTGTGCCTGAATACTTTCTATGTAAGTGTTTGTCACAATAAGCATTTAATTACATGGACATACCCTAAATTTCTTATCAATTTTTTGAAGTAAATTTATGGTACTCGGAATTTTTCAATATTAAAAAATAATGTTACTATGAAAAAATAATATTGCTATATTATAATGGCACAAATAAAAGATTTATTCTAATATTTACACCTTGAAAAAGAATTGTTGGCTGACTGAATATATACACATTTTCATGTTTAATAGTGATTGTAAAGTAGCTAGTAATAGTTTCATCATTTTACACAATACCCAGACTTCTCGTACACTATAAGTGGAAGTAAAATCAATCTTAACATTTGCTGATGCATCCCATGTGAAAGGATGTGTTTTATGGTTTAATTTGTATTACTGTCATCACTAATGTGAATGGTACTCTGACTATATATTTCCTGGTGATTTAAGTTTTCTATTTTGTGAACTACATTTTTCATGTATTTTGCTCATTTTTCTTTGGAGTTGAGATTTACCCATCTTTTAAAATCTACCTATCTGTATAATTAATTTTCACTTTAAATTTTATTGTTATTATTATAAATTTTGCTCTAGTCTATTATAGTATTTTTCAAATATAGCTAAGCCATAGCTTTGACACTTTAATATGGAACAGCCACCTGTCTTATTTTGGAACAGGATACTGGGGCTTAGATCCTGGTAAAATGACTTTAGTTCAAATAGTTAAGTTGGTGGATAACCCAAGGAAACTACAGTAAATTACTGAGAATGGGAGACAGAGAATGAAAAAGCCCATACAGGGTCTCTCACTGGCTTCTTGCTTCCGAGGACAGTTGAAGGTCAGTCCTTGGAAGAAAAGGGAGGCAATAAGGACATCCGAATGAGAAGAGGAAGAATTTTATTTATCGGTTCCTAGGATGAGTTCCATAGTGGATGCTTGGACAATAACTCTCTAGCAGGCATAGTCATCCTTGTATGCTGAGTATGCTCTTCTAACCAGAAGAAAGCCCCCAGGAAAGGAATATGAAGAGTTGTTACAGGCAGCCTTGGCACCCTTAGTAGTTTCAAGTAGCGATGATGTGTGCCAAGCCCAGGGCATCCTCTTCAGACCCGCGATTGAAGTGCTCAGGTTCTCTCTGACGCTACTATCTACTCATTCTCTAACTTTTTCATGGTAATGACCAGTTACAATGACGACAGGATAGGCTGAAGTTGGTTCCAAGATCCAAATTCATTTTTGTCCTCTCTCTTTGCCACTAGTCCTAGATCTTTTCATCCTCAGCCAAGCACAGCTAGGAGTCTAGCTTGTTTGCCTGGTTGAGTAACTCAGGCACCTATTCCAGGAGAGGTTTGCACCTCCAGTCATCCCATGTTAGCAAGATTGTGTTTGCTGAAATGGATTAGTGAACCCTTTGAATTCAAAATATGTTTGTCTCAGACCCTGTAATGTAGCAATAACCTTATTTTCTCATTGTAAATACAGTCAGTTAGTTATTCCTGAGATGATAGTAATTTATTTCTTTGCATGATGGTGTATCAACAGGAAAAGCAAAGTACGATCTGGTGGCAGCTATACCTTTGGTTTAATCAAACACATCCTCAATTATCTTGATGAACTGTCCACCACCACTGTCACCACCTACCACCACCACTCCGAGAACCAGACATCAAATAGAGCTTGAGAAATAAAAATCCCCACAGTCATATAATTGATATAATGGTGAAAAGAATGATTCTTACCTCCCTCCTTGGATCCTAGAACTAGGTATTGCAGATATTAGGGCTGCTTCTCTATGTAATAGTAATCTTTCACAAAATACATACTGCACAGATGGAAGGACACTATCAAAGTCTCACATGATGTTATCTTTAGGCTGACACCTTGGGTAAACTCTCAAGGGTAGTTCAATAATTCTGTTTCTCAGTAGCATGTAGCAAATTGAGTTAGTTTAGTGCTCCCATAGCAACAACTGCAAATCATAAGTGGATTACACAAACATATTTCTGAAAATCTAAAATAGGATTAAATGAATTAGTTTCCCAAATAAGAATAAGCTCTTCTAATGTTCTCATAGCTAAGGAGAATGAGGTCATTCTGATTCTCAGTCAAGAGCAGGGCTGAACTCTACTCAAGAAAACAGAGACACTGAGAGGTAGATGGAATAACATTAAAGCTGTAGCCCCAACTCTATGCCAATCAATCTCTTCTTGGTTGGAGGTTACTAGCCTTTAACCTTAAATGGAAGATTAAAGATGACCACAACTAGTAGAAAATATCATATGGATATCTTATGTGTTACTTTACACAAATCCTGGCAGAAAAACTACTCTCACACACACATGCACATGTACCAGACAAGCAAACAAACAAGTCCATACAACAGATGGTCAAGATAACAAAAAAAAAAAGCTGCTGTTGTCCCATAGAGGATAGATGATCAAAATCTTGGAATTAGCAGAGAATTTCAAAAAAGTCATAGTACAATATAGTGAAGAAAGGTTAGAGAATATGCATGAAAAAAATGTTGGGTTTTAACAAGCATCTGTATCTATATGTAAACATAGAAATGATAATTTAGAATTGCAATATAAAATACCTTAAACTGAAAGTGGGTTGGCTCTAATGCTGTAATGGACAAAGCTAAAGGCTGTTTTTCAAGCCATCTACATTAGTTTCCTTATCTTCTGAAATACTGTGTATACCATATACTTTGTTCTCAAAATTTATTGCAGGTTTGCTTTCTCTCCAACTAATCCATTAAAATTACCCTCACATTTTTTTGTGTGATAAATAACCTCTTGATGGGTGAAGTTGCCAATTGTTTTCAACACACCCACATGGTGACTGTGGTCCACTTTAGGTCATCAACATAATGCAGTAAAGGTGGAATTAGTCAACATGTGAGACGCTCAGAACACTTAGCTTATCCTCCCAAAAACAGTGCAGAGAAAACAGCTTCAGCAAATGAAAAGTGGTCCAGCCCCTTCCCTCAATTACCATGACAACATCTAACCCCTCATTTTCTAGTCTGGCTGTACCCTTGGGAACATGGTTTAGAGAGATAAGGAGAAATCTGGCACTCTTTCCTGCAGTAACAAACTCAAGTCACATCTGGCAAGTGACTTCCTCCCAGTGCATTCTGGTGTGTGATGATAGCCGTCAACATTAGCATTCAAGGATAAGATGCATATTTTATTGCTTATAATCAAACAAAATTAAAACAGCATCAAAGTACAAGTAATACAGAAATATATTTTCATGTGTACATTTCCCTATTCAACTCTCCCACTCTCAATAAATAGATCCAAGGAACAAAAACAAGGAAATGAATTCAGGTAATAACAGTAAGTATTTACATAATATGTAGTACTGACTAGGTATGAGTGAAAATACTTTAACTAGGGAAATTGTTTGTTCCATGTAGTAAGCCAACCACTTGCAAATTTTAAAAGTGAAGAAACTGAACATAAGCCATTTTTCCAAATCAAGATCTACTCTCTGGGTAGCAAGACATTTTATAGCTGTCTTTTTGTGTCACCTTTTAAAATACCCTCTAGAGATTCAACAGTCCTTGATTGTACTCCTCCTCTCCTCCTGCAGATTCTTGCTCCTCCTGATTCCTCCCCTACCTCCCCTGACACTGCTCTCCCCTTAACCTGCTCGGCCTCTCAGGGCTGCTCTTTCTCAGAATCCCTTCAGGCTTCTGTCATTTCATGAGCTGCTGTTCCAAGCATTCCTTGGCCCTCTTCTCACAGCCACCATAAGGGAGACCATCATACATACCAGTGACCCCAGTTACCAGGATGCGGACTCCTAAACACACTCTGCTCTCCAGGTAACTTTCCCGATTTTCAGATTCACATATACAATCGCCTACTGAACGGGGGTCCTCAGACTTAGTGGACCCTAAGGGAACTCACTGATCCTCCCCACAATGCTATGGTGATCTTCATCTCCGTTAGCAGCCCTTCTGCATGTCCAGTTCTCTAGGCCACACACATGGGCACCCTTCCAGATTCAGATCCCACTACTCCTATCACTCATCCCTTCATTCCATCAGTGATGGCATCCTATTAATTATACATTTCCTAATTAACCAGCAATTCCCATAAGTCGTGTTGTTTCAAGCAATTCATCAATTTTGTTCACGTTTACTCCAACAGTTTCCTCACTGAAATCCCTTTCATGATTTTGGCTGCCTTCAATTTATATTTTAGTCGGCTGCCCACAAAATGTTTTAAATTGCTAACGCAATGTATTAAAAATTCATGCTAACATGAATTATCTTCATAAATTAGGGTGAAGTTAAGATGCTTTTAGATAAATAAGAGGTCAGAGAATTTTCCCATAGCAGAACAATGCTAAAATCAATTAGGGAAATTCTCCAAGATAAAAGAAAATTATGCCAGATAAAACCCCTTTCTACAGAACAGAATAAAGATAATTGAAAAGAGTGGTATTTAATAAGAAAAATAAGCTCTTTTCCCTTTCTTTATCATTTTGTGGTGCTGGATAAAATTCAGGGCCCTGTTCATGCCAGGCAAGTGCTTTACCACTGAGCCACATCCCAGCTGCTCCCTGCTTTTATTTTGTTATGAATAAATACCTAAAGAAGATTTAAAAAATCATAACATTATCTGGAAGTTATATTTTCAAATATTCTTCCTCTATATCCACCTTCTCACTTTTGAATATATTATCTCATATAAAAATAATAATTGTTTTTCAAATCTGTCAGTACATTTTATATTGCTATTTAATATTGATCTTTATGAATTTTTTTCCTTAATATGCACACAATATGTTCTGGATCAGAGACTGATTTCTTTATTAATTGTGTTTCAGCAAATTGTAAGCATTTCTCCTTGCCTCTGAGACCTCTGCCACTGTGGTGATATGATGGAAACCAGTGGGGATTTTTTCTGGATGAGTGGCTGGATTTTGCACACGTGAGAGCTAAGGAAAATGAATTTGTTTTTCCTGCTCATTATGGAGAAGGGAACATCCATCCGTGTCTTTCCTAAAAAGATCTCCTCCCTGCAACCCGTTGGCATGTGAATAAAATCTCCATAGGAGCCAGTCTCCAGGTTTCTGGGCTTCATTCTTCTTTGAAATCAATCACCTAGGAAGATAAAAACCCAGTCTCCCAGGCACCTTGAGACTATAATTTGTAAGCCTAGTCCCTATTGTAACCTAACTATTGGTCTCTCTTGAAAGCATCTGAGATGTTTTCCTAGTTTTTGGAATTACATCAATAAACTACATCAATGGACATAAATATAATTATCATGGTACATGAATTGTTTTAGCAGATGAAAGCATTTTGGAAGAGCATTGAGAGATTCAGGCAAGCTTTATTTGTTCACACTATAGAAAAAAAAGGTTACTTTGTTATCATGCAATCATTTCTATTACATGAAAAAATAATAAATAACATGCACAGGTTTGCTGTAAGTTATAGACTTCAGAATTACAGAGAACAGCTCCCTAGAAATACAGATTATATTGAGATGGACTTGATCATATTAAAGTTTGAAGTCTGTTTAGTTCTCCATCACTATGAACAAACTACCTGAGATCACCAACTTATAGGGAGAAAAGATTTGCACTGACTCACATTTTTAAAGATTTCAAACTATGGCTCCTTGGTCCTGTTGCTTTGGGCCTGTGGTAGCATGAAATACCAGGGCAGAAGTATGCGGTCAAGTCGGCCTGTTCACCTCCAGGAAACGGGGAAGCAAAGAAGGGAAAAGAAGAGGCTGAGGTATCTTTCAAGTACATGCCCCAATGATGTAATTTCCTTCTACTAAACCCATCTCTTAAAAGGACAAAGCCTTTCACACGTGTGCCTTTGAGGAACACTTCAGACTACAGCTGTAGCACATTTAAATTCTCTGTTATGCAACTTTGGTCATTAATTAGGTTGTATGAGTGAGACTGTGTTTTACACAATCTCACAAGAACGTTCTGTAACATTTACAAATCCAGGAAAAGCATCTTTGAGAATTTATTTTCTGTCTCCTTGGGTTTTGCTTCATTATTTTGGTAAGGGATAATCAAAATGTCTTTAGCATCAGATGTGATTAAAAGTTAAGGCTGAAGATGGAGTGGTGCTATTAAAGTAGTGGTAAATCTCTAGTTGACAGCCAGCCACACACAGAATCCTGAAAGAAGTTCAAAGGAGATAATACTATGCTTAAGTATATCTGGCATACCTCACATTAAATATTTTATAATAAAAAAGTGCAACACAGATTATTTAATTATGTCAGCATGAAGACTCAAAGTGTCTGATAATATATTTCATAAAATAATTGGGGATATCAAATAAGAAAAAAATAATACAATAAATTTTTAGACATATAGAATCCCATTACCACCCTTTTTTTAAAATAACCCTATTCTCTGTGAAAGGAAAACAAAAGCCATGAAGTAAGAATACATACGACAAAAACATGGATCAAATGTCTATTTTTAAAATGTGAAAAGGAAGAGCTGGAGGTCAGAAACTTTTTATTTATTTATTTTTTTCTGAAAAGGGAAAATTAGAAACTGCTTTAGTTTCTGCAATACTTAAGGTGTCTGTTGTAACTGCTCAACTTTACCATTAATAGCAGAATAGGAGCTATAGAAAACGTAAATGTGTGGGGCAGCTACTGTCCTTCAAAAAATTATTTCCCAAACTGGAGGATGGTCAAGTGATGCAAATGTCACAGCAGCTGATCTCTAGTTTAAATGGTTAAATTGGCTTAAATTGGCTTTCAAGGGTCTTAATTTGTATTTGCCCTTAGGAAATTTGTCTTAGCATATTGTTCTTTTTCTCTATTAAAAAACTATCTCATCAATAAATTTTAAAAATATAATCCAAATTCTAAAAACTTCATTTTTGAATAATCTAGCAAGAGAAAATGGAGAATTTTTTTTAAAGTTTATAAAATAAAAAAATGAAGATTGACAACATTACATAGCTTTTCAAATCTTTTCATATGTGAATACATTTGACATTTTATTATTAATAATAAAGCATTGAAAGCTTATATTCTGAAGTAGTGTGCTAATTATTTTCTGTAAAGTATGCAAATATTTTTTTCCCAAATTAACAGCAAAACATTCTGGACACTATGGTAATATGTTATTATAATTACTCACATGATTATGTTAAATTACCATTAAAACTAAAATGCAAATTTTAATTTACATAAATATATATAATAAACAATTTTAATATAACAATTCTAGAGATTAATTTGAGGAAAATCTTTGGATAGGTAAAAGCCAAGAATTTACCTAAAAATGTACTTTAAATTATAATATATTTGAATACAAAAGCATTTGAGGTATATTTTAAACTGCTTCACCATTTTGTATGTATTTAATATAAACTTTTCTAATATAATTAATATAAACTTTTCTAATATAATTAACATCATCTAAAATCACATTTATAATATCTAAGGTACAGACACATATTGAAATTCATCCAATATTAATTTAAATTTAAATTATTTTCAAATGATTCAAATTAGGTAATTTCCCACTTTTTAAAAAGATGTAGAAATTTTTAAAATTTAAAATTATGCCACAAGAAAAAAAAATCCAAATTCCCAACTTTCTAAAAGCCATTATTTTTCTGTAGAAGCAGAGAAGCTTAAATGAATTAAATCTCACAGAAGGGCAAACCTTTTGTGCTGGGTACCTGCCAACTGCAGCTTCCATCCCTGAGAGATGCTTCTACAGAGCAGCAGATTCGCCACAGATGCGGTGGCATCGCTGAGATGGGAAGAAATGAACCAAATTCTCCAGACATTTTGCTTTACTGGACGGACTGGAATCTGAAGGGGAACAACACAGACAGGTAGTATAGTTCTTCTCCGTAGCAATTTTGTTCACTTATTGTTTTCCAAAGGGTCGATGATTCAATAGCACCAGATAAATCTGGGAAATGACCTGAAAACACGCAAATCTCATACACTTCTCCTAAGATTCACAAAGGTAGTTTTCTCACAAAACATTTGAAATGTATGAGAACTGATATTAAGTTTGTAATCCAAAATCTTTAACTCTTTTTTTTTGATTAAAAAAAAAATCGCAACACATTATCATTGTTCACAGTCACCCTCTCTGCATTAGCATAACAAAACTTCTTATTCCTATCTGCCACTTTGTACCCATTGATCAGCCTCTGCCAAACTCTCCCTCCCACACTGTCTGCAGTCTCTGGTAGCTTCCACACTATTCTCAGCTTCTATATAAGACTGACATTTTTGAATAAATGAGATTATGTGCACTTTTGTGTGTGTGTGTCAGGCTTATTTTACATAATACATTGGTCTCAAGTTCCATCCATGCAATTGACTGGACATCATCCTTTATAGGGCAAAATAGTATTCCAAAGTATGTACGTATCTAATTTTCTTTATCTGTTCTTCCATTGATGGACACTTTGATTGTCTCCATTTCTTGGCTGCCGTGAACACTGCTGCAATAAATGCAGGAGTACAGTGTCGCTGACATACTGATTGGGTTTCCTTGGGGTATATACCTAAGAGTAGGACAGCTTAATCATGTGGTAGTTCTAGTTCTAATTTTCTGAGAAAGCTCCACACTGTTTTCCACAGTGCTTGTACTAACATACAATCCACCACTGGTGTGCGGGGGTAGACTTTTTCAGAATTGGTGGTACTTGTTTCCTTTGGTCTGTGATATCTCATTGTACTGTTGATTTTCACTTCCCTGTTAATGAACATTTTTTTCATCTACCTTTTGTATATTTGCATGCTTCCTTTAAAAAAGTGTTTAGTTATATCTATTGTCCATTTTTAGTTAGGTCATTTCTTTTTACTATTCCAGTTTTGAGAGTTCTTTATATAATCTGGATGTTAAACCCTTGTAAGAGGTATAGTTTGCAAATAAATTACTCTGCTTTACAGATTTTTCTATGCACTCTGTTAAAGTAGAAATATAAAAATATGTATACTATGCCAAAACAGATCATAAAGCTAGACGCAGTGGTGCAAGCCTGTAATCCCAGTGCCTGCTGCAGCATGATTACAAGTTTGAGACCAATCTCAGAAATTTAGGGAAGCCCTAAGAACTTAGCAAGACTGTGTCTCAAAATAAAGCATAAAAAAAAAAAGAAATAAACAAGGAGGGAAATGAATTACAGTAGGTGGGATAGAGAGAGAAGATGGGAGGGGAGGGGAGGGGAGGGGGGATAGTAGAGGATAGGAAAGGTAGCAGAATACAACAGTTACTAACAGGGCATTATGTAAAAATGTGGATGTGTAACCGATGTGATTCTGCAATCTGTATTTGGGGTAAAAACGGGAGTTCATAATCCACTTGACTCTAATGTATGAAATATGATATGTCAAGAGATTTGTAATATTTTGAACAACCAATAAAAAAAAAGAAAAAGAAATGTGGGGATGTAGGGGGAAAAAAGTTGAGATCTGGGGATATGGGGTTGTGTCTCAGCGATTAAGTGGCTATGGGTTCAATCTCTTACACCAATAGACAAACAAACAAACAAACAAACAAATGATTATATGAAACCCCTATCAACTGTGTAAAATTCAGATACATTTTAAGATAAGCAATGTTACCAACACTTAAAGGAGTATTTGCTTTTTAAAAATGTGAATATATTACTATGATACAAGTCTAAATAGAAACAAACTCTAATAATATAGCTTTTAAACATTTAAAGGAAATTGAACAAATATCTGAAAGAAGAAACAGAATATTTATCATAAGAAACTAGTTTTTTCTTTTTTAGAGAAATTACTTAAAAATCAAAGCATGTTATATATTATTTATCAAATTATTAATGCAACTGTTGCTCCTAAGAACAGGAGAAAATAACATTTTACTCAGGAGTATAGGCAATGTTTACTAATAGAAACCGTATACTGGCAATTAAAACAAACAGCAGTTTCACCACTGAGAAGGTCCTAATGGTGGGATTCCACCACGACACCCACCGTCCCTCCCTCACCCGTTGGAAAGAGGTCACCATGCATGGCCCATTTCTAAGCAGCGGGGTTGGTACTCTACTTCTTGGAACTGGATATTTTGAATAAATGAGATCATGGATTATGTGAAATTGTTCTACATGGGTTGCTTGGATTCCTCCTGCCAGAGTGATGATGGTGTCTTTGTTGTATGTGTGCTAAGAACTTGGATTCATATTGTGCAAACACAGAGAGTTTGGAGATTCACACAAAACTCATGTTTCTGGGAATGTCCTCTCAGGTGGTCCTGCTCAGCCCCTGCAGTTCACTGGGATCACCACTCTGTATTCTTTGTATTCTGTCCAGCTTGGCTTCCCCTGGAGAAGGGCTGACCTGGGCTTTGTGTCTCCTGAAGCTCCCGCCTCTGGATTTCAGCACAGCAGTCTCCCAGGCAACTTCCTGTCCCTGATAGATCCCAGGGAGTAAGTTTACCCAGTTCCTTTTCAGCTTGCCCTGCTTTCCCCTGTTGATAGGAATGGTGTGGCAACTGCCAGGCTTCTACTTATCACAGTTGACACTCCAAGTCCCAATGCTAGAATTATTTTGCTTTTTGTTGGTGCTTTAAATTGGAACATACACTTTGGATGACTTCAGAAGCCAGTATGATGTTTTGTGTCTACCCTAATATTTACTATTTTTTATCCTGTTCTTTTTACCACAGGTCCAAACTCCCTCTGATATCACTTCTGTTCAACTTCTCGCTTCTTTCAAGATTTTACTTTTTAAATCTTCAGACTTCAACACTTTGATGATTAAAAAAAATATATATCTATAGGCTTCATTTACCCAAAATTTGTCCTTACTGGCCTTCATCTGAATTTCCATTTTTCCCCTGTATTGGAAAATTTTAGTCATTGTTCTTCAATCCTACTATGCCCAAATTCTCTCATTGATTCTTCTGGGATTCCAACTACAGATTTCTTATGCATTTTGATATATCCCCAGCATTTCTTTTCCTTTTCTTTCTATTCTACTCTTTTTTTTATTCTTTCTGTCCCTCATAGTGCACAATTTACATTAAACTATTTGAAGTTTCTTAAGTGTTTTTTTTTTATTTCAATTATGCTATTAAGCCTACTTATCAATATTTTTAATTGGAAATTTAGCTAGCAGTTCTATAGTTTTGTTTCTTTTTATTTTTTTTTTCTGTTGAGATTGCCTGTCTTTTAATTTATTTTACTTACATTCTTCTTTGCTTCAAAGATCATGGTTATAGGAGCTTTGAGATCCTTCTCTGATAATGCAACATCTAAGTACTTGAATGTTAGCATATTTTGATTGCATTTTCCCTTGAGAATATGAAAAAAAATAACTTTTTTTTGTTTTGTTTTTTAGCTTTAAAATTTCTCATTTATCTAGTGCTTTTTGATGGTATCCCTGATTTTATGACTTATGTTGTGTAGACTCAAATTTTTATTGTCAAAACTTGGAGGTGATGGAAAATTTATTTTAGCAGTCTATCATTCTAGTTAGAGCCAGATTTAAAGCTCTGTCTCACCTTCTTTGGGGAATGTGCCAAACCTCACTTTTGTGATTTAAGTTTTGATATGGTGCTTGGGTCTTCTGCATGCATAGATAGGGGTTTGACTGAGAATGTTATGAGTTTACCATAGAGATTTGAGATTCCTTTCCCTATTTTCTCCTCTCAGAGATTCTCTCTTGTCTATTACTAATCTACCTTAATTCTTCCTGGTTTCTATGACCAGAGATACAGAAATGTTTCTATCATGGAATGTTCCCCAGGTTAGGAACTGAGGTTTCTCTTGGGGAATAAAGTTATAAAAGCAAAAGACTTTGGAACATTTACCACTGATAGAAAATTAGTGGTGGGCCTTTGGCATTTCTTTGTATTTTCAAGCAAGTATAACAGCCACATTTGGCAAATAAAATTTAAGGGTGCTCAGATATCCTATGAAAAAGTTTTAGTATGAATATGACCCCCAAAATTGCTGGAAACATATTTATGCTAAGAATTCATTGTTGACTTGAAATCCAAATTTAACTGGGAATTTTGATTTTTATCATGCAAATGTAAAGACCAATACACAGGCAGATTTTATTTCAAACTGTCTTTTTAAGGACATTCGAACAGGGAACAACCTTGGAATATGGAAATCATCTCGTCCTCTGGAGAAGAGGCAAGTTTAGTGTAAGGATTATACTGTCTCCTTCTGCATTTAGAGAGCTTTACTTGTAGCAATTATGGAGAATTCATGTCTCCAAACACGGAATCCTTTGCTCTGGTGCATTCCCACTCTGTATTTGCTCTACTCTGAATCCCTCTGTTATTGCTTGGTGTTTCTTTTATTTTGACCAGAGTTTGAACTTATGTTGGTAATATTAGCTTTGGTTTGTGAATGTCTCAATAGCAGAGATATAATTCATAATATGCATATTTTAACTTTTTTGTTCTAATTGTTAGTAGACATTGAAAATATACATGAAGATGTGGACTGTTTGAACAGCACTAGTAGCCAACTTGACTGAATTGACTTTGTTAGCACAATGTATTCCCAACCACTGAAGAATAGACATATTTTCCAACTACATCTGAAACTTTCCCTAGATGCAACTAGGAATTAATAACAAAATGATAGTAATACAATGTTGTAATGCATTGGTATTAATTAAATAACCAATTCAAAAGCTCCTTCCTCCTAAATTTTCTAATTAATTTTGACTGAAATGAACTTGAATTATGGATTTTTCTCTATCTTAAAAATGCTAGAGTCATTTTCCTTTTTAAAAGAATGTCTAAAAACCCTCAACCTCCAAGACAGCACAGCATAGGAACCATATTTTATGGATAGAATGACCAGACATTAAGTCACTTTGTCAAATTATTATAAATATTTCTGAAACTTGACTCTCAACTTCAGTCCTTACCTTTTTGAGGACAGTGACAATTTTTGAACAAAACATTCCTCAGACTCACCTTATGCAGTTTTCTTCATAAGGGTTTCATTTCAGAATGGTGCTTTGTCATAGGGCCAGCTTCACTGAACCAAAATATTCCAAGCAGCTCATATTGCTGCATTTTAATATTTCCCTACTGATGATTCACATGCACATTTAAGCCAAAAAAATGTTCTAGAGGAATGCTCAAAGTGTACCCAGGTTTCAAAACATTTTTCCTCATTTAATTATATTAAAAAAAAAGTTCATTTGGCTTCAGGGGCTGGAAGTTGTTATTATTAAAAGAATTTAAATATAATTCATATTACAGCTCAAGAAAGATCACACTCTGGTGAAATGGAAATAAGAAGCAGCAACAGTGAGAAGTGACCTAAAAAAATTATATGTTGCTAGAATTTGCACAGTTGAGTTTAAATATTGTTCTCAGAGTCTCTACATTGATTACATTTTGTCTGCAATGCATTCCAATCAACTTTTTTTTTTTTCTGAAATAGTGACAAATTGTCTTATATTGTGAAAATGTTTCCTTCATTCTCAACATCAGATCCAAAGCTGTTTTTACCCTGCAGGGTTTCTTTCAGTTTAGTCAGATTATGCTATTAACATATGACCCGCCACACTTCTATTTTGGAAAAGCATCCATTTAGGGTCTTTCTAGGGGGATATTTTTAAATACTGTATGATAAGGCCACCTCCAGAAGGAATTATTCAGAAACAGTTTATGGATGTGAAACCCTTGCCTAATGCAATCGGAGGCTGCCAAGAGAAAAGCGTCTCTTAATTTGTGCTTGGCACATATTCAGAGGAACCGTGCCAAACAAGCTCGATTTTGTGTGAACCTCAAGACTTTCTCTGTGAAACAGCATTTCCTCTGCTACTCACTATGAGAAGAAATCTTCCCCTTAGTTTCAGATAATGTTACCCACTCTGCCTTCCCTTTTGAACTTGAAGTGGTTGAAGTGCTTCACTTCCTTGTCACTGAAGGAAGTTTGCAGAACTTTCTCCTGTTTGCTCAAAGGTGCACAATGTCTCCTTCCTGCCCTGCTCCTCTGAGGTTGGTTTGCTGCAAGTAGTAGAGGTTTTTATTAAGCAGTCTGCTTAATTCATGCTGTGCTAAATGAAGTAGGTAGCAGCAGTTCAATTTAGCCAATTAGTGGCCGGAGTCATTTTGGAAAACACTAAAGACCCAAGAACCTCTCATTAAATTTTATTTATAACAAGGACAGGGGAGGGAAAGGTCACAAAATACCCCACTGCATAAAGATCCCAAATGCTTTAAGCATCATGCTGTCTTGCTGGTTCTTCCAAGAATGCTGTGGCTTTAAATGAGGGTAAAATGACACACATGTCCCAAGTTGACACTGTATTTATATCTGACTAGTCTTTGGGGTTTAAAAATCCTTGTGTGTGACTTAATTAGTGTATTTGGCCAAACGTGTTTATTCAGACAATGTCACCCAATACTTCAGTGATTATAAAACTACCATTCTCTTTATTCATTCATTTTATATTCAGTCATCCCCTTAATAAAAATGTCTGGAATACTTATTGTGTGTGAAGCCTTGAGACAAACAAAAATGACAAACACATAGTTTCTGACTTGCAAAGAACCTAAAATACAGAAAATTAAGAAAGACATTTGTGAAGGACTATGACTCCTGTATTAGGTTTCAATAATGAGAAAAAAGATAGGGTCTAATTCAGATGTAAGGTAAACCTAATCTCATTTAGATAGAATATTTTGAGGAAGTTGTTAGTCTGAGGACAGACATGCACTTTAGAAAGGAATTCAATCCCAGATTCCAACGGAGCTTATGGGGAAGACTCTTATTATAGTAACCTCCCTGTGCATGGTAACCTCAAGTCATTTCTTCCCGGGCTGCAACATGACTTTTTAAAGAATTTGTGATTTGAGGAAAGGAACTGGGTTTGAGTTGCTCAGCTTCTCCCTGTCTTGGATGGCAGCTGTCTAGAGAAAATAAATAAGACTCTCTATTCCTCCATGTCGCAAGTTTTCTGGGGATACATCACTACACAATGAATGATATTTTCAGTGCTACTAGGTGAGTGATTTGTCTCTCAATTGTTCCAATTTCAAGCAGGGAACTAATTTATTGAGTCCCAAGTTCCCCAAATACTGCCTGTCACTGTGTCTAACACATCCAGGTTTATTTCTTGGTCCCCACTTCTATGATGAGACCAGATTAATAAATTGGCTCTTGTTCAGCATCTGCAAACTGGGGCCAAATGGAGAGGAGTGTACTCCTATCTCCTATTCCTCTCACAAGAGAGTTGCATGAATTTTAACTAGCCTGCGGCGAGCGGTGTAGGAAGAGAGACTAACCTCACTCCACAAGTTTCTTTTTTTTTCTCGCACTGTCACTGCTGAAGTTACTGCTACTTATCAAGATCTTTATGCCTTTGCCCAAGCAGCCATAGTTGAATAAGTTAAATGCAAACTTGGTATATGTGCCTCTACTGACAAACTTTCTTTGAAGACTCTAACATTCTGATTCAAGAGTAAATGAGCTCTGCTTTAACCATTTTGTTCTCATTTTATTTCATTTTATAGATATACTGCATTTTTTTAAAAAAGGAATCTATTATTAAGATGATTATTATCATTATCATTATTATCATTTTTAGTGAACAATTTGAGTGGATTTTACATAAGATTATCATAATACAGTCTTGTCCATGTATTTACATTGCACTTTTGTACATTTTAATTTAAGAAAAACTTTTAAAGTTACAAAGCAATAATCCCATTAATCTCCCAATCAATTAATGTTAGGCATAAATATCTTCCTACCTAAAATCCACACATTGGTTCAGAATTCAGAATATGATGGTGTGAGAGGTGGGACTTTCAGGAAGTGACCAAGTCATGAAGTTTCCAGAGGCTCCAAGGAGCCTGTTTGCCCCTTTTATCAAGTGAGGAAGAAGCTGGCAGGGGCTGCCTCTGGGGATGGGCCCCTGCAGACCAAAGTTGCTGGCATCTTGCTCTGGACTTCCCAGCTTCCAGAGCTATGGGCAGATTCTATTATCTGTGGATAGCCCAGACAAAGGCATTTTGTTATTATACTCCTATTGTTATCTTTGCATCAGATATTCATTTTCTGGTGTATATATCAGAATTTAACTCCCCATCAAACTGAGAAAATTCAAAAATGCAAGGTATGCTTCCTACTACATTTGAAATGTTTACTATTTACAGTAATCATAGACAGCAATTTAACTTACATTCAGACTATAATTCTGAGCCATACAATTGTCCTGTCATCATCAGAAACTGTAAACCAACTTTTATAGTATAAAAATTATTAAAACCCTATTTACTTTGATAGAACAGCAATTCTATTGCAGGTAGACTTCATAGTTATTTTTCTTCTTTCCAGTTACAGTGTGGACACATGGAATGCAACAATTCCAGTAGCCTAATTAATGAAAACATAGGCATTTGCCAAAAAAAAAAATAATAATAATAAGAAGAAGAACGTGTATAATAGCAAAGTTACCAAAATACAAGAAGATAAATTCCAAATGATGATGGGAAATTCATTCAATGAATATTTAGTAAACATATACCAGATGCAAAGTGCCACGTAAGAGATTGGAATTCAAATGTTGAAACTAAAATAAGTAATTTTTCTGGAAGAAGCACATGTTTTTTGAGCCTGTAAAATCTAATTTAGCTTAATATTGTCAGGTTAGAAGAAAGTTCATGAAGGATAATACTTAGCCTTAGGTAAGAAAGGTAAGTAGAGCACAGCAGGAAGAAACCTAATAATTTTATTTATTTATTTTGCTTTTTTATTCTTTTTTTTTTAATAGAATGAAAGGTAGGCTGATTTAGCTTCACATCAGATAGTGATAAAACCAGGGACAGAAATTGAAGCAGGTATGTAGACAAGACCTGTAATAATTCAGAGCCTCTATGAATCTGTTTAGGTTCTAAAAATCAAACAAATAGAAACATATATGCACAGAATAAACAAACAATACACCAAAAATAAACCCCTTTGTAACAATTGGTAACCGAGAAGATTTTCTGGCAAGAAATGGAGGGAGTGTTGGTAAAACATTAGCAACAATTTTTTTTTTTTATTGATGAAATATTACAACTTACAGAAAGAATAATAATTGCATTTTTCATATCTTTAAAAAGCCACAGGGGTCAATGTGATGAAGAGTTGGGTCTACTTTTTCTTCTACTAGGTGCAGGGTCTCTGGTCTAAGACCAAGGTCTTTGATTCAATTTTGAGTTGAATTTTGTGCAGGGCAAGATATAGAGGTTCAATTCCAATCTACTACATATGGAATTCCAGTTTCCCCAGCACCATTTGTTGAATAGGCCAAATTTTTCCCCTAATGTATGTTTATGGCACCTGTGTCTAATATGAGGTAACTCTACTGATGTGGGTTTGTCTCTGTGTCTTCTATTCTGTTCCATGGTCTCCAATTCTGTTTTTGTGTCAGAGACATGATATTTTTGTTACTTTAGCTCTGTAGTGTAATTTAAGGTCTGGTATTGTGATGACTTCTGCATTACTTTTCTTGCTAAGGATCGCTCTAAGCTATTATGGGCCTCTTATTTTTCCAGATGAATTTCATGAATGCTTTTCCTATTTTTATGAAGAACATCATTGGAATTTTAATGGGAAATGGCATTAATTCTGCATAGTGCTTTTGGTATTATGACCATTTTGACAATATTAATTCTGCCTATCCAAGTACATGGGAGGTCTTTCCATTTTCTAAGCTCTTCTTCACTTTCTTTCTTTAGTGTTCTGTAGTTTTCATTGTATATGTCTTTAACTTCTTTCTTTAAGATTGATTCCCAGGTGTTTTATTTTTCTCGAAGCTGTTGTGGATGAAATAGTTTTCCTGATTTCTATTTCAGCTAATTTGTTATTGATGTATAGGAACACAATTGATTTATGGATGTTAATTTTATATCCTGCTACTTTGTTCAATTTGTTTATGAGTTCAAGAAGCTTTTTGGTGCAGTTTTTTTTTTTTTTTTTTTTTTGAGTCTTCTACCACAGAATCATGTAATGGGCAAATAGTGATAGTTTGAGCTCTTCTTTATAGCACAAGAATTAAAATCAAGAATCAATAAATGGGATGGCATCAAACTAAAAAGCTTTTTCACAGCAAAGGAAACAACACAGAACATGAATACAGAACCTACAGAATGGGAGGAAACCTTTATCATCTGCACCACAGTGCATTAGTCTCCATGATCATACAATGAACTCAAAAAACTTATCACCAAAAAAATTAATAATAACACAAACAATAAATGGGCAAAGAACTGAATAAGGCACTTGACAGAAGAAGAAATATGAATGGTCAAAAAACATATGGAAAACAATGTTAAGTATCTCTAGCAAATAGAGAGATGAGAATTTAAACTATACTGAGATTTCATTTCACTTCAGTCAGAATAGTAACTATCAAGAATTCAAGTAATAATCAATGTTGTCAAGAACATGGGGAAAAAGGTACACTCAGACTTTTCTGGTGGAACTGCTAATTTGTGCAACCTCTCTACAAAGCAGTATGGAGATTCTTTAAAAAAATTGGAATGGAACCATCATTTAACCCAGTCGTCTCACTCCTCGATCTAAAACCAAAAGACTTAAAATAAGCAAACTGAAGTGATGCAGCCACATCAATGTTTATAGCAACTCAATTCATAATAGCCAAGCTGTGGAACCAACCTTGGTGCCCTTCAACAGATGAATGGATAAAGAAAATGTTGTATATATACACATTTGAATATTTTTTTAGTCATAAAGATGAATAAAATTATGGCATTTGCTGTTAAATGGATGAAACTGGAGAATATCAAGCTATTTGAATTAAGCCAGTCCCAACAAACCAAAGGTCGAATATGCTCTCTGATATGTGGGTTTTAACACATAACAAGAAAGGGTAAGGAGGGGAAAATAGAATTTCATTGAATTAGATAAAGGGTAATGAGGGGAGGGAAGAGGATGGGAATAGGAAAGAGCAGAAAAATCAGACACAAATTTTCTATGCTCACATATGAGTATATGACCAATGCAACTCCACATCATGTTCAACCATAAGAATGGGATCAAATTTTTAATGTTTTACCCCATGTATGTATAATTTGTCAAAATATACCCTACTGTCATGTATATCTAAAAACAAACAAAAAAGTCATATGGATAGCTAAGATAATATCACAACAGAATATCATAGTCCAGTTCACATTGCCCATTGCTATCTTAGTATTGAGATGGTGAAACAAATGTAAAATAGTTGTATTTAATCTCTACAGATAGGAAATGTACACTTAGCAAGAGCATCATTTGTTGACAAGATGTTCAGAAAAAAATTGAAGGTACTATTGTTTTTTTCTTTTCTCTCTTTCTTATCAATCTTTCTTTAATAAGTGCATGAACTCTATCTCGAATTATTTCATACCTTATTAAAATGAATATATAATTACAAAATATTAGAAATTAAGAATATACCAACCTTTAGCATAGCTTCAGTAGAGACTCACCCCAACTCAGCACCCATCATCTTACTTAAAACCTGAGATCCATAGGAAGAAGTAAATATTATCAGTAGCAGAAAAAAAAAAAACAAAAAAGAAAGTCAAGCTTTTTCACTAAGACGAAGAAGGAAACCCACATTTAACTAAACATTTGCAAACAAGAAGAATATCAAGACCAAATGAAAATTTTAAATTTAATGACTTTAATAAAATGAACTAATTTTAACAGTGTCTGTGATCTAGAAATGGGTTCTGAAATGAGCTCATTAATACAATGGGTTACCATGTCTCTTTCATTTTGAGAACTTCTATTGGCAAGTTTCATTACTTTTGGAAATCAACACATACCCTGGTAACTGGTATGTAGCTACTGACTTGGCATTTTTCCTCTACAAGTTTGTTAGTAATGATTCCCCACTGGAATTGGTTTTCAGATGGTGAAGTCAGTTATACACCTCCACTCAGGGTACAGCAGCTCTCTAACCAAAAATTTGGTTGTTTAGGGCCTTGAATACCTTGCCCTTCTGTAACACCCTGATCTGTTTCATTACCCAGATGATTTTATGCCAACTTCTGACTTTCTGCCAATTTCTGATTTTACTGCTAACTTCTGATTTAGGTCTTTCTTAGTTGTACTTTACATACAATACTGTTCTTTTCAAAGAAATGGTCTTATGCAACTCTGAAAAATAAATCTCTTACTTTATAATTTGGCATTACCATGAAAGGCATTGTTTCAAATTTAATTTTCTATGGTTTTGTTGCTCATAAATAGAACAATTATTTTTATTGATTTTTTATGTCCCATACCTTGCTGAATTGCTTATTATGTACAATAGATTTGTATATTTTCCTTAGGTTTCTTTGCATACAGAATTAAGTTTTCTGGAAATAATGTCATTCTTATTTCTACTTTTGTCCCTTGTCAGCTAGGTTGTCAGAGTCAGCTAGTATAAAGTTGTTCATATTCTTTATTGAATTTCATAGAAGATCTCTTGGGATTTCTTCTTTCATTCCTGGTTTTTGTATTTTGTGCTTTCTGTCTCCTCTCTCTCTCTCTCTGTCTGTTTGTGTGTGTGTGTGTCCCTCCCCCCACTCTTGGACCACTTTACCTAGATACATTTTATGAATGGGCCACACTTAGCTTTGCTGATTTTATTACTATTATCTATTTAATTATTTCTGCCATTATTTTTATTATTTACTTATGTATATACATCTTATTCTCCTACTGTAATGTTTTATATTATTAGTTGAACTTAAAACTATTAACCTCAGACACTTCTTTTAAAACATAAATTTTAAATATACAAATGTCACCATATGCATGGTTTTAACTGCATCTCAGAAAATGATTTTACTGTCCTTTACTCATTTATTATGAAATATTTACTTTTTAATGTCTTCTATTTTAATTATTAAGTTATTTCAAAGTGTGTTAATTACCAAATTTAGGAAGATTTTCTAAATATGTATTTTATCAATTATTTTTAAATTTATCTCTTGAATGTATCATTCCTTTAAGTTGAAATTTTATGTTCTTATGATTTATTTGATGAATTCTTCATGTGCATTTAAGAAAATATGCGCACTTTTCAGTGTTGAATTGAGTTTCTAACCATGTGAATTAAGTGTAGTTAGTTTGTAGCTTTCTCAAATAAACCACCTTATTAACTATTCCATTTTATTCTTTCAATTATTTGCAGATGGTGAAGATCTTTTAGCTTTGTGTATTTAATTCCTAAAATTCTACCATTTTTGCCCATTTGTTTTGAAGTTGCCTTGTGGATGTTCACGTGTAAATGGCTGCTCTGTGATGGATACACATTTTGATTAGCTACTCTTTCAAGGTGGTTTCAATATGTAAATAAAGGAATGTAATTCAAGTTCATAGTCAATAGGTGATTTAAATCATGTGCTGGATACGAATTATTTTCCATGCCCTTTTTGAGAAGGAAAGGGTCTGATAAGGCAAACTTGTGTTTCAGAAGCACAGTATTTGAACATGCAAAATATTCAAACTGGTAACTCCTTTTGTTTTGTTTTGTTTTAGAAACTTGAGTGAATTCAAGGAGTTCGGGTATCTTGAAATTTATTGTAAATTCCAGAGATTTTTATCACTCAACCTTTCTTGTACTTTTCCCCCCCTAAACAGGATTTATTTTTTAAACCTCATTCTGTTAAACTGGTTCACTGAAAAGGAGAAAGAAAATACATATTTTGCTCTGCCACTGCCCTCCTGACATAGCCAGCAGTTTCTGATTTTGATTCATATAAAATTGACAGTTATCTAACATGTATTTCATAGGAAGCAAAAGACTCCCTGCCCTTGAAAATATATACCACATTTTTCTGGTTGTTAAAGACTGATCATTTTATTTCCCCTGTAATAGCACTTAAGTTCCCTTTGCATTATGATCCCTGTGACTCAAATTGATGGTGCCTGTGCTCCTAGTAGAAAAAGGTACACACGAGTGGAAGCCTGGTTAGTCTCATTTGCCCCAGAAATAGTAACCAACATCCGTGCAGAAGGTGGCATTAACTCACTAAATATTATAGTGAAGGTAGGTCTAGGAACTACTAGTTTTCCTCTGGATTTGTAAAGGTGGCTTGCGGAGACTGACTCATCCTTCTAACATCTCCTTAATTGAGACACAAAGCAATTCCGCTTCAGAGGGTCTCATAGAACAGAAATGATCAGTGCCGACTTTCTTGGAGTAGATATAAAATAAAATTCAAGATATATGGGACAATTAAGAGTTCTATAGGGTGGCAGGATTTTTTTAATGCAGATCACAGGGAAGAAGCCAGTTCAAAAAGCCAGAGTACCAAGTCAAGGCTTTGGAAAACTCCCAAGCAAATAGCATCAGAGAAGGAGAGTTCAGATTAGCAAATGGGAAGGCAGTTGTGGGTGAATATAAAAGATAAGTCTTCAGTGTTTAATATGATGCATTGCCAAGCCAGCTCTGATAAAAAAAAAAAAAAATCGGAACAGAGTGTACAAAACCGTGTTGACATTGCAATAAACAGCATTAAAATGTTTCCTTCTTATCCTTGCTGGACAAATTTGTTGCCCGTAATTAAGTTAAACTAGGCCATCATGAAACCATTCCAAAAATCATATGTGGTGCCAAGAGCTCATTAAGGATTTGTGGTGTGAATGTAAGTGGAAGCATCTAAAAGCATTAACATTCTTGTATGCTTTCTCTTGGACATAGAGAGAACACTAATAGGAAAGAACCATAAACAGATAAGCTTATTGTTTTTTGTAGAATAATTTTCCTTTTTGTTTCCTTTTTGTCTTGGGCTCTAAGTATTTATCTGCAGGACTATGATAAATAAGAAAAATGCACTGATTTCAGAGTCTTTCAAAAGGAAAGCCAGGTATCATTGATGCAAATGGATTAGGTTCTCTGTGTGTTTTGTATTTCATTGAAGGTTGTGTGTTCATATGGAATTCTCCAAATCTTCATTTGTTTTTCTTCCTTTTCTTTATTTTTCTTCCTCCCCTCTTAGTTTGCTTTGCTTTTTCTTCTGCTCTTTCTTTTTAATCGTTCAGATGAGTTTTGAGACCACAATCAAATTTGCAAACAGATTAAAGGTAGAAGTTCTGCCAAGGTGAGGATGCAGAGCATCATCCAAATGTAATCATTCACCCACCACGTGAAAGTCCGTAAGGTGTTTCAGGGGAAGTAGAGGGCTTTGGAGGACACCCTTTGAGAATCTGCATTAGGTGACTGTCAGAGTGAAAGCTAGATTTAGGTGACAAATGAAGGTCATGTAGCTCTTGCAGTGAAGAACAACTAGAACAGTGGCTCAGAGACGGCAACGTGGAAGAGCAGCACAGAGGGTTGCTGCGCCTAAGGGGAAAGGTGAGCTGAGACAATGTGGAGGTGGAGGATGGTGAGAGAAACCAGAGGTCCTGAAATGAACTTCTGTGCTACTCTGAGGAATATGAAAAACATTTAAAACAAAAGAAGAAGAAGAAGTTTGGAAACAAAGAAGGGCTCTCTGTGATCTATAATTTTATAGAAATGTCGGTCTTAGAAGAATGATAAGAGAAGAACATACCACAGAGTGGTAAGACAGAGGAAAAAATGATGCACTTTATAAAGCTAATAAGAGATATTGGTGGATGTGGTGATGGTGGAAGACTATGCTTGTAGGATTTTTGTGTTGTTGTGTTTTTTTGTTTTTTTTTTTGTTTTGTTTTGTTTTTAAACAGAAATTTATTAGTTGCTCAAAACATTACAATGATCTTGACATATCATGTATCATACATTTGATTCAAATGGGATATGAATTCTTATTTTTCCCACGTGTACATATTGCAGGATCACATTGGTTACACATTCACATTTATACATACTGCCATACTAGTGTCTGTTGTATTCTGCTTCCCTTCCTATCCCCTTCTTATCCTCCCTCCCCTCCCCTCCCCTCCCCTCCCCTCCCCTCCCTTTACCCCATCTACCATAACTCATTTCTCTTTCTCTCTCTTGTCCCCCTCCTTCTCAGGCTTCTCAATTTTGCACATAAAAATGGGCAAGATGATAAATTTCATGTGATGTGGGACCCAATAAAAATTTAAAACAACAACAATTTTTATTGGGTCCCACATTTTTTTTTGTTGTTGTTTGTTTGTTTGTTTGTTTGTTTTGTCTTTTTGGATTTTATTCTTGAGAAACTTTCATATTTTCTTTTTCTAGAGTGGTTGCATCACATTGCACAAGGATTCCAGTTTTTCCATGTCCTTGCCAACTCTTGTTGTTTCAAAGGTGATCTTCCTATTTGGAGTGGAGTGATATCTCATTTTACTTTTACCTGCATGTGTCTGCTTAGTGATGTTGAGCATCTTTTCATGTGATTTGTGTCCATTTGTACATGATCATCAAAAACTATTCAATTTCTATGTCTACTGAAATCATATGATGCATTTTTTTTGTTGTTGTTGATTTGTAGGAGCTCCTTCTGTATTTTGAATATTAACTCATTATCATACAAATGATTTTCAGATATTTTCTTCCAATCTACATGTTGCCTTTTTCTGTTTTATTGTTTCCTTTGGTGAACAAGAGTTTTAATGTTTAATGTAGTCCATTGATCTGTATTTCTGTGCTTTGTTCTTTTAGGGTTATATCCAATAAATAGCTGCTAAATCCAGAATCATGAAGATTTACTTCTGGGAATTTCAAAGTTTTTAGGCCTTAAATTTAGGTATTTAATCAGTTTTGAGATAACTTCAATTTTTTTTTCCCTCATAACTATTGAGTATTGAAGAAACTTTCATTTAGCCATTAAGTTATCTTGTCTCCCTTGTTCAAGGCCATTTTACCAGGCATGCAAGGGTTTATTTCTCTGATCCCTATTGTATTCCATTGGTCTATTTCTCCTTATAATTGTACTACCTTGATTACTGTAGCTTTGGATATCGAACAACTCTTGAGTTGAACAATATTTTTAGGAAAATGTCTATTCTATGTACCAAAATTAAAAGTTATTTACAATAAAATTACTGTGAGTCACTTGAGCCATTAATATTGGTATGTTATATGCTGTATATTTTAGTTTGACCCCTTATAAACAGCAGGTAAATTACCTTATCAATTAAGAATACCAAATGTCAAAGTATAGAGTTTTTTAATTTATATTTTCAGAGTGGTAGAATATTCACCTGGAAGTTTTATTTACAAACAAATTATAATAAAATAGTAGCAATAAGGAAAAACTAGTTTACAATATGGTGAGATGAATAGACATTATATCTCTTTTTAATGAACAAAATTTGAAAATATAGCATTCTAACAGGAAAATTATCTAGTCAATGCTAGAATAAATTAATGAAAACTTTGTCAATGTTAGGGGAATAATTCCTCCTTATACCATGAGAGACTAAGCCAATTGTCAAACAATGAATGATACATTTATTGATTAAAAGAGAGACATACTCTTCATTCAGAAGCCATATCTTATAATTAAAGTTTTTTTATATATATTAAGACATGCTGTAGTTCCATTAAATAGCATTGTTTCTGAGCTAGTTTGGAATCATATATTACTTTTGTTTTAGAATGTATAAGAATGTTAGTTGTACAGAGATGAAAGTAAGTTTTATAAATGCCATCCTCCATTATGTGTTGCCATAGTATATACCAGTAGAAATAATAACATATATGATCAACTCCTGTATCAATGTGTTACACATCCAAGAATATAATCAACCATGGATCTAAAATGTTTTTAAAAATTATGTATACATTGAACACATACTAACTTTCTTTGTCATTGTTCCATAAACAGTACTGGATAAAACCAGTTACACAGAATTTTCATGTTACAGAAAGGATGTTCAGAAGTCATATGAAACATTATGCCATTTTATATAAGGGGCTGATGGATGTGTTTTTGTTTTCACAAGATTAGTCCTAGAACCAATCATCTGTGGACATCAAGGAACAGTTTAAACTATACCTATAAACTAAATAACTTCAAGGGCAAAACTTAAGAAAGAAACCCATGTACCAAAAGCCAAGCATGTTGATTCAGAGAGTGGACTGATCACAGGTGAGGTGAGAGGAGGCAAGCCAATGCTGCACGACAGAGGTCCTGATGTGCAGGGGTCACTCACATTCCTCTTAGTAGCCCTAGCCCTCTCCTGCAGGATTCTGTTCTCCATTTGCTAAGAGTATATTGAGACAGCAAGACTTGTAGGCTAATACAACACCAGGAAAAAAGATACTTTCTTTGCCTTTAGCAGCTCAGTGATTTTAGTCAGGTGTAACGGACATTCTGGAAATCCATGATTGGTGTTTATCCAGAGCTACTGGAGATATAACTTGTTAGATACAGAATGTCTGCACACACCAAGACATTCAAACAAAGCTACTTAAAAGATGATCCGTCTCCTTGCTGCTCTATATACTTTCCAATTCCCTCCGTTTTCCTCTATTTTTTGTTCATTGAAAATCAAATTTATATCTGTCAAAAGTTAAATCACTTTCAAGAAAGTTATTTCAAGAAAGAATGTGGCACAGAGTACCTGAACTATCCAAACTCAATATGTTTTTACTCTTAGTTCCTCAGTTTTTATAGACTGAAGTAGAATTAATGTAAAGTCCAGACCCTTCCACCTTTCACCTACATTAAAGTCAGCACTTAACCCCATGAAATAGACAAAAGTCACATCTTTGTTTTCTCATAAGTACTTTGCTGAGTCAGAAATAATCATTAGAAAAGCAATGCAATAAGGTCATACATATCTATATCCATATATATGCACATATATCTCCATCTATGTATGTATCTATATCTACATCCATCTATCTATATCCATATATATATATATATATTCGTATAGATCTAAACATTTATGTACCTATATATATATATATATATATATATATATATATATGTTATGTGTGTGTGTGTGTATATATATATACTCTCTCTCTCTCTATATATATATATAGAGAGAGAGAGAGAGATGCGGGGAGGGGGGGCATGTATCTTACTAAGAATTTATTGTGTGCTAGTCTCCACAGGTTATTTGCACATTACTTCATGTGCAGTTTGTGGATAATATATTTCACTACCTCTGAACAGTAATTTGATTAATTAGGTGCAATTATTCAATTAAATGAACTCTTACTAGAAGGTTTCTCCTGTTAATTACATCCTGAGCAATGTTAAAAAATCACCTAGGGGGAGCACAGAGTATAGTGGGGATCACAGCAATTTCTATTTAGACTCAAAACTATATAAGTAAAGTATAGATAGCCCTTAACGGCACATTTTCATGTGAAGTCCTGGTTAGGACACATGAGAGATTCAGGTGTCTATCCTATGGGCTACTGATGCAAAACAATCAAGGTTGTACTACTTAGTTTATTTCTTCCTTTAAGAATTTAGCATTTTCTTCATTATAAAGTAAGATTAATGTATCTATATTTATGCTTTACATTTTAAAATAACTACAATGTGCAATCTATTAGTACCCCATGCAAGGATGTGGCAAAGTGTTCATCTTTTCCTAATGGACATGTGGGTATATTTCAGATATGGAACATCTATTCACTTCGGCATAAAACAGTAACTCTTCAGTATATGACTGTTTCCCAGTGACTGGCACAGAGCCTGGCCCTTTATAGAAGGGGCAATCTGTTACTAATGGTGAGCATAAGAATGAAGAAGGGAGTAATCAAGTAAATGAACAAAGGTCAGGTTTATTCAGAAAAATCTATCTTAATTGACAAAGGGAATGGAGATAATGAAGAAAGATACATTAGACATGGGACAGAATGCTCATCTCACCCCACCCTGCACCATAGGTAAGGATGTGCTCATGTATTAGTAAAGCATATCCTCATATTTCTTTTATGTGAAAGGTGCTCTATCTAAACATTAGAAGCCTTGAGCAAACATACACACACCGTGCAATACAGGATAAGGATAACAAAAGAGTTAAAAGTAACATTCATTTTCTCCAGTCACATAATGTGAAAGTTCAACCAGAATGTTTGTGTTATCCATCTCCAAATATGCAAATGGTGACTTGTCATCTCCAAAATTCTAGAGTTTACCGAAAAAAAAAAAAAAAAGCCTGCAGAAAGTTTGGACTTGTCAGAGCAGATTGTGGAACAAAACTCACATGAATTTTCTTCTTTTTTATTAACACCCATTTTCTGGAAACCCTAGCCACTATCCACCGCGCTCTGAAAAGTAAGTGCCACTCGTTACATACCCTCTGTGATCGACCCACTATGTCCTGCTGTCTGGGGGCACTGTCATAATCCTACTGCAGGAGGCTGTTTGGAAAACATGCTCTGTGAAGTCGACCCTGACTCCTTCTTCCCTTCACACCTCATGAATGTCAGGACAATTTTTCTTGTAATTTTTTAGCACTTTCAGGTTTTCATTTAATGCACTAGTTCAATAATTCCCAGCTAGAGGTGATTTGGCAATTGAGTTTATTTGCCAATATCTGAAGACTTGTTTGATTATACTTGAGAGGTGTGTGTGTGTGTGTGGATAGATGACTGGGATGGGTTCCTGGCAGGGATGCTGCTGAACCTCCCACACTGCACAGAACAGGCTGCTCCGCAAAGCATTATCTTGTCCAAAATGCTAATAATACAATGGTCGAGAAACTGTCCCTAAAATGGCATTATTTATCATTGTATATGCAGACCTATTATGGTTGATGCTTTATTTTAGGAAAGGGTGTTATTACTTTCTGATTTTTGAATGACATCATCTTTTAAAAGTTCAGTGAAATTGTTTGTATTAAAGCTAGCACAGAGGAGATAATTGGGTTGGTGTTGAAGTGTATGGTAAAATATACATCCCCAATGTAAGAATATTCTTTTAATTCTTGTTTTCAAATTCAGTGTTTCAGACAAATTTTGAACCTAAACAATAATCACAATTCATCTTTTATAGATTTGATTTATTTATAGGCTAATTCTTTGTTAAACCAACAGAATATTTCACTGGAATTATATGGAATTTGTTTTGCTGTCAGATGAGTAGAGTTAAGGAGGTCAACTATATTTGGTTCTCATTCTGCAAACAGACCTCGGGTGCCACTGAAGTAGGTACTTCTCCCCATGGAATGCCTGTCCTGCCCCTTGGTGTCAGAACTGCTGACTTTAGTCAGGTGGCTGTCTCAGGCCATTTGGTCTGCCCTTACACAGAGTAGGTAGCTTATAGGAATGTATTTCTTGCAGTTTGGGAGGCAGCTAAACCCAGACCTAAGGCATGGAATTTGGTGGTTGGTAAGGGCCTCTTTCCTAGTTCATGGTTGAAGCCTCCTGTGTCCTCACATGGCAGAGGAGCAAAGAAGGTCACTGAAGTCTCTTTTAAAAGGGCTTTAATAACATTTATGAGGATATCACCTTCATAAGCTAGTGACATTTCAAAGGACCCACCTCTTGGAACCCTCATGTTGGGGATTAGGTTTCAACACATGAATTTGGGGGGAACATAAACATTCAGACCATAGCACTGGCTTTCACAACTAAATGAGTCCCCAAAATATGCCATCTATATAATTACTTTACTTTTGAAGAAGTGAAAAATGTAATTCTCTCACCAATTTGCTAAAGATTCCACCATATAATTCCTTAATAATTTTCTTTAATCTTTCCTGAATTTAAGATCATTCCAGGATTCACAAAGTCACAGAATGTAAAATGGAAACCAGTTATTTATTATGAGAGATGCAAAGCTAAAAATATTAAATTAAGAAAAATGAAAAAAACACATTCATTATTTTATTAGAGTAAATCAAAATTGGATCTTACTCCTAGTACATGCACACACACACACACACACACACACACACACACACACAGAGTTTTAAGTAAACATACATTTGAGAGAGAATTAAGGAAGGTAATCAACCCTGTGTCAGAAAAATCAAAGTTTACAATGTAAATATATTAAAGGTTAGTTTAAGAATTAATTTACCTAATTAACTTTAACTTCTGAATTCCCGCCATGAAAAAAGGACGGACATAATATGAATCAGTCCTAATTGCTTTCTCCCCCGCTGCAGTGTCAGAACAGTCACCAAAAGTGTGTATTAATATTCTGTGATCAACGTTGGGACCACATTACAAAATGAAGTATGTTTCATATCACAGTGGAAACTGTCTCCCTTCTTCCTAGCATGACAGAACTCAAGTAAGGTGGACGGCAGCAAACTTATTACTAAAGAGATCAGAGAAAAAAAATTCACAGTTTGCTCAATCCTTAATTGCTTTAATATTTAGACCCTGGCCTTATGGAAATCCTTGGGTTTCAATATAAATCCTAGAATTTATATTGAAATGCAAATGGAGCATTAGATAATTGAAGTTATTGAAATAATGTGTAGTGTCTATTTTTCATATCTTCTGGCACTTAGATTGTAAAGGCAAAGACAATTTATCCTTAAAAAATGATGGAACTTTTTGAAAAAAGCATCCCCAATCAGAGGTTAATCATTTCTCTCTCTCTCTTTAAAAAAAAAAAATAGTTCTAATTAGTTATATATGACAGCAGAATGAATGTTGATTCATTGTACAGGAATGGAGCACAACTTTTCATTTCCCTGTTTGTACACAATGTGAAGTCATACCTCATGTGCAGTCATACATGTCTCTTGGGTAATGATGCTCATCTCATTCCACCATCTTTCCTACCTCTCTAATCTGGATCACTTTCTCATCCCCCCCGGGTAAAAACATTTGTCTAAAAATCCACCTGGAAAATATTTTAGTCACTTTTATCATCCCTGTAGTGATAAAAAGACGTGACATGAACTATTTAAGAGGAGGAAAACTTTATTTAGCACTCACAGTTTAAGGGGCTCAGTCTATGGTTGGCCAACTCCACAGCTGTGGGCCCAAGAAGAGGCAGAACTTCATGTGGAAAGGGTATGGAGGTGGGAAGCAGCTCAGGACATGGCAAACGGGAAACAGAGAAAGATCTCCACTCACTGGGGACAAAACATAAACCCCAACAGCACTCTGCTAATGACCTGTCTCCTCCAGCCATACCCTACCTGCCTACAGTTTCCACCAGTTAATCCTTATCAGTGCATTAATGCACCAGTGAGGATTTAACTCTCGTAATCTCATCATTTCACCTCTGAACATTCTTGCATTGTCTCATGCATGAGCTCATGGGTGATATCTCAGGCCTAAAGTATAATAGTACAGTTAATAAAAAATTTTCCATAAAATATGAAAATAGCTATGGCAAAGCACATATATTTCTTCAAAATAAGGAAGACCAGTAATATGAGGGACTGTGTATAAATACCATATTAATGCAATAGTGTGGATTATCTTGGATGTAAGACATCTAATGAAACCCTCTGTGACCTACAAGGACCTCCTCAAAATTGTGGCATATAAAATGTGTTGACGTTTATATCGGTGTGATATTTATATTCTCCTCTTAAAAAATAAACTCTTGAATATTTTACTGGTAGGAAGGTAACTGAGAATTTTTATTTCTAAAATCATACACACACACACACACACACACATAAACACGTAATGTGCTTGTGATTTACTTTCAGAAAAAAAGGGAGAGCAAGTTTTATTTCTCATAGTAGTTCTGATATTAGAATTTTGTCTAAAATACATTTTCACCTTTAAAGGAATAATTGTGGAAATAAATATCTGATCCCATTACATTTTTGTAAGTGGGAAGCAATCTTCGTTTCCCAGAACTTGCATGTGCCACAGAACCTACAACAAAAATTACTCTGCAAATTACTTGAATAGTGAGCTGTCAGGTTTCCCCCCACCCCCTTAGGGAAGGCCTGGACATGTAATTCATTTTTTTTTCTTTTCTCTCTGCCTTCCTTCTTTTCTTTCATCTTTCTTTCCTTCCTTCCTTCTGGCATCTAAAAGAGTTCATGAAAGTGAGTTATACAATCCTTCCACTTTCCCATGAGCCAGTCATAGAGATAACATTCTGGGTGTCATTTATGTCAGTTGTAAATACTGGACTTGAGATCCTGCTTGAAAGAATATATATTTTTGTGTGGTGACCTAAGTGACTGCTTTGTCCTTGGATTAACATTTATGGTAAAATAGTGAGAGGTGGTCAATCCCAACTCACCAAATGGATAGTCAATCACAGGTAAACGCCTGGAAGAAGTGGTCACAGGGATGGGGCCAGATGTCAACTCAAATTTGTTCCTTTTAAAATGTATTTTAGGAATTGTTATTCATTTTATGGAATGGAACTCTTAATTAAAAAGTCAAACAAAAGGAAGAACTAGGTTTCCTACCCTATGCTAAGATTTTTAAGTAATTGTTATCAGTAATCCAAAGGAAAATCATTTCTTGTCGGATTAATGTAGTGAAATTCTAACTATGTGGATTACAAGTAGCTGACCTAAATCATTTATCTGTTAAATATTTTAATGGTAAAAAATATTGTTGTTAGACTCTATTTTGTACACAAATCCTATCAGGCACCTGTTGTCTACCCTTAGAAAAAGGCTGGGTCCCTCTTTGCTTCTTGCCTGTTATCCAAGCCCCCAAATACCCAGGGATAGCTTTGAGTCTTTTCACTAAAGTTAAGTTTTTAATAAGGTTTCTTGCATAGTCTTTTAAAAATGTTTCCAAGCTTAGGTGAAGATGCCCCGTACCTTTTGAACCTTACTGTCTATAAACTCGTTCTATGATCTTGGAAAAGGATTCAGGCAGCATCCAATTCTTGGCCATCCCATGAAGATCCAAGAGATGAAAATATATGAATCAGACAGAATGGCTTTATGTACCAGTTTACCTGCTCACAAACTGTAAGTGATCTTGGACAAGTTGTACGCAGCTCTAAATTTCAGGATCCACACATTAAATGGGAAAACAACATACTTGTAATCAAGTGGGATATTGTAAACCAGACTATGCAGTTCTGAGAATGTTCACAGTGGAAATCTTTATGATCTTTCCTTCACATATTTATTTTACCCTTCTATGAATGAAAAATGGTACTAATAATTGAATATCACGAGTCAATACTCTCTCTCCTTTCTTCCTTTCCTCCCTTTCTCTCTCTCCTTGTCTTCTCTCTTCCTCCTTTTCTTCCTTCTTTCTCTTATTTTTATGTTTTTGCTTGATCCAGCGCGAACCTAACCACTATTACTAACAATGTTTTTTTTTTCTGAAAAATCTGCCTCATTCAAAGCAATTATACAGACATCTGTACCAAAATCTGTTTGAAAACCAATAAGATATTTTTTTTTACATACTTGGTGGAAGCAAGAAGTCCCTGTGTGAAATATGTATCTTTAAAGATTGAATGACTCATCATTGTACAGACAACATAAAAACACAAATATGCCAGATATTATTCTAGTTAGTAACAAAGAAAGGGAAGGAATAAAGAAGGATATCATTACAATTATGGCGAATTTGAGTGCTTCTGGAAAGGTAGCACCTTCCAAATCCCCTTGCCTCATTTGTATGGAAAGAAAGGAGAGGCTGTGCCCTGAGGGGGAGTCATCCTTTTTATTTGTGGGTGGGTACAGGGTATTGAACCCAGGGGCACTTGACCACTGAGTCACATCCCCAGCCCAGTTTTGTATTTTAGAGAGAGGGTCTCACTGAGTTACTTAGCACCTTGCTGTTGCTGAGGCCGCTTTGATCCTCCTGCCTCAGCTTCCCAAGAAGCTGGGATTACAGGCGTGCACCAAGGCACCTGGCTAAGTCATTCTTCCTTGTAACAAAAATCTGGCATCTACTCAGGGGCACTCGGGGTTCTTTGCAGGCTATGAGGTAGGGCAGTGGGTAGTAATTAGTTCCGCTTTCTCATTCAGCCTTCACATCGTCTATTTCTCCATTTCATCCTTACATTCTTATACCATAGCAGAAGCACCACACAGGGTTCTTTTTTCTTCTTCTTCTTCTTTCTAAATAAGCAATGTGAAGATCATTAAACTAAAATGTTGTTTTAAATTGAATCAATTTAGCTTTATGAATATGAGAAACACATTGTCCTTTTTGATTCTGTCACCAAATACCTCTTACCTTGGAAGATAAATTTATTTTAAAGAACAATGTACATTTATTTTTAAGAACAACATACTCATTTATTGGCTCCAATTCTCCTTGGGTCCATTCAAAAGGGATGCCCAAGCAATTTGAAAATACTTGGTACAATCTTTTTCCTTTTCAATTTCTTGTATAGAATTCGAAAACCTCAAATATCAAAGACTCTACCATGTTGTGAAGACAGGGAAAGCAAGCAATGAGAGCAAGCCTGCATCCAGACGAGGGGTCTTGGATTAAAGGAAAATTGGCATAGTGAATTCTCTGCTTTCCCAACTCTAGTTGCAAAGCCACTTATGGCTCTGAGGACAAACACTCTTATATCTCCTGCTGGTGCTGAGCGCTGACCTTAGCCAAGTGCCCTGCTTTTAAGGAATCTAAAGTCAGGCAAGCTCTCTGGGTGTGTTTACCTATACCACATGCCAGCAGGAAAAAGAAAGCCTAGATAAAATTAAGTTATTTTCTAAAGGTATTCCCACAGCCTAACTCCAATGAGTTTGCAATAAGCATTCATCAGTGGACAGAGCTGAAGCTCTAGTGCTCAGGGCTGAGTGCAGATGAAGTAAAATAGCTTGCATTGTGACAAAGCACATCTTCATTATTAGAATGTCCCATATATTAATAATCAGTAATTCCTGATACAGTTGAGTCAAGACTATTATATTGAAATATTGATACAAAAATATTTTCAGTTGCATATATGAAATTTTTATTTTTATTTATTTTTTTTTTGTGTGTGTGTGTGTGTGTGTGCAGTACTGGGATTGAAACTAGGGGCACTTAACTACTCACTGAGCCACACCTGCAGCCCTTTGTTGATTTTATTCAGAGAGGGTCTTGCTAAGTGGCTTAGAGTCAGAGGTGACCTGGAATATACAATCCTTCTTCTGTAGCCTCCCAAGTCACTGGAATTACATGTGTGCACCACCATGCTCAGAAATTATGATCCTAGTAACTGTTTTCTTATTAAAGTTAGAAGTTTGTCAGAAATGAGGTCATGTTTATACTGTGCATAGAAAACCAGACAAAGAGAATGTCAATTTGGGGGGTCATTATAATGCTGATCACCTCTGTGGGCAACTAGGCATTTTCCACTAAAGAACCTAAGAGGAGAGCCATTTCCTTCTGGAAAAAGCATTAATGACCTTTCCAGTGTGACTCTTGTGTCAAAAATGCCCAAATTCCCCACAGATACTCCAAATGGTAAAATCAGAGAAGGTCTGGGCACAGAAAGTGCTACCCATACATTGCAGCTGAGATAAACTGCTCTCAGTTTACACCTGTGCCCAGAGGTGGTGTCATCACAAGAGTCCAGCATTCAATATAGGCCAGTGATGTAAGATAGGTATGAAACACTCATACTCATTCTTGAAATTCATATCCTACAAATGTCCAGCCCATCATACAGCCATGCAACTGGTGTTCAGTTGAAGTACATAATCTTCAGCCCTAGAAATTTGTATCCAAAAGAATTTATACTCACAATTTGAGAAGAAAATATCATTAAATGCATCTAGGATCCATGTTGCTGGAGTCAATGCCACTTATATTGCTAGTTCTCAGGCCATGATTTCTACTACTGGGGTATATACATGGAGAGAACCATATACCCACTGTGTTGTGCAAATCACACATCATATGGAGTGTTTTGTTTTGTTTTGTTTTTTTGAAGTCATCTTAATCCCAAGATGTAATAATTTATCCTAATGGCCCTCTCAAAGGGATGTGGTTTGGTAGGGCCAATGAATCTTTTGATTCTGACCTGAAAAGACATCCTTTGGTGCTATGCAGTATTATGTAGGGTCCCTCTGGGTAAACCATATATTCTGTGGCCCAGTGGAGAGTGATGCAGGGAGGACCCTTGAAAAAAAGCTGTTCTGGGTGAGAAGAGGGGGTAGCTGACTAACATTGGAGAGGTCCGTCTGTTTAGCAGTTCTCCTTGGTGATGGATAACTGTGCTCCTCATGAAATGAGACACAATGTCACTCTTTCTACCCAGTCCTGCTTATCCTCATACATAGCCTATTTCCTGAACTTCTTGTCTCCAACTCTATAAAATTGCTTTTTTGGGGATTTTGTCTAAACACCTGAGCCCTCGCCCAGGGATCCATAAAATCTTGGCCTCAGGCGTCTCTGTAAAAGGTGAATGACCAAGGACACAACTAACTGCTCTGCTCAATGGGGAGATTTCCCCTGACCACTGCCTCCAAGGCCATACTTGCTGGCCTGTCAGGAGTAAATGTATGACTCAGCCACAGTCATACAGCATGGAAACCTAATAAATTTGTGAACAAGATGATTTTTCACCTTTACGAGGTTATGGAAAAGTCTCTGAAAGCCTTCATATATACAAACTAAGCAAGAAATATTGATTTAACAGAAGTGACAAAGGCATCTAAGCCATCTATTTATTCAACATATTTTTTTGCCTTCTGGACTTTCTCAGACCAGATCTATAATGTAATATTTCCAGCGTAAATGGATTGCTGCGGCAGCTGTCCAACATGCCTGATGGATCTCAGAATAAGCAGGTCAGGATGGCTGTTCTGGCTGCAAAGTCACTTGATGTTCCATGGTCAGACACTTGGACCTGATAGGACCAGGACTGCATGGCTAATTTTGAGAAGATTTGTGTTTCTCTTCCAGAGAAGGCAAGACATGACTTCATTTTGTGAGAGGTATGTTCAGTACCTCGTATTTTTGGCCTGCTAGAGATTCCATGCTCTGTCTTATCTACTTAGATACCTCTAATAGCATCAGATCAGGGGAGTCACATGGCATGCAGGCAGCTGGTACTGCAGCATAGACCTGCGGCAGACTTTCTTGTAGACAGACTTCTCATTCTGCTGTTAAATGCCCTGAAATAGCATGCCAGATGTCATACATGCCATGCCCAGAATTCAAAGAGGTCTGGCAAGTTTAAGTAAGGTGAAGAAAAAGGGTAGAAAACAGTCTTGTACTTCAGAGGATATATGTAAACAGGAATCATACCTTGGGTTATTGGGTGACAGGTGCCTCAATCTTTTAGAGCCCTCCTTCCCACCAAGTGGAATGCACATATCTTGTTAAGGTACTCAGAGTCCTACACACAGACTAATGAAATTGCAATGAACATGACTGCATTAATATAGTACACCAGAGTGCTGTTCTGCAGGACAGCCAGATGGCAAAAACCCCTGAAGACTACACTGTACCAGAAGAAAAAAGAATGAGCCTGAACAAAAAAAAATGAATTTGCACCATTGTTCTTTTCACCAAATAAATATTTATTACATTAAAAAAAATAAATAGAAATAATAATCATATGTTTCCATGTTGCTAAATTTTCAAAGTGGAAATTTCAGAGTGAGCCATCCTTTTAACTGTCACCATTACAAGACCTAGTACATCTTTAGCTGCTTTCTAGTCCCTGGCCCCTCCACAGCACAACCATCATCCTGACACCAGAAACTAAAAAATAGGTTTGCATTTTCTTGAAATTCTGTGTCTCCATCTTCTTTTGTTCAACATTATTTTTGTGGGAACCTACTATGCTACTGGACATAGTTCTAAATTGTTTAATCTTATTGTTCTTTAGGATTCTATTTACATTTCAGTTTATTCAGCCTTTCATCTATGCACAAATGGGCCGTCACTTTAAGAGTATAATGAGCAATACTTCTATTAAGGATTTCATACATTTATTGTGATAGACATATAATTTTTTTCTTTGGTAGGTACCTAGAAGATAAATCATTAGGTAATAAGATTTGCAAAGTGTCTTAGTCAGATTTTTCATTGCTGTGATTAAAAGACCTGACCAGAACAATTGTAGAGGAGAAAAAGTTTATTTGAAGCTCATGGTTTCCGAGATCTCAGTCCAAACCAAGGTGGCTTCATTCTTCAGGGCTTGGGGTGAGGCAGAACATTATAGAAGAAGAGTGTGGCAGTAGTTCACATGATGATCAGACAACAGAGAGAATTCAGTTGCCAGATACAAAATATATATTCCACAGCCACGCCCCCAATACCCCCTCCTCCAGCCACACCTACCTTCCTTCAGTTACCACTCACTTAATCTGGTCAGGGGATTAAGTACTTACTGTGTTTTGGCCCTCAATTTTCTTCTAAATCTTCTTGCATTGTCTCACACATGAGCTTTTGGGGGATACCTCACTTCCAAATCATAGCACCGAGGTATAGCTACATAACTTTTTATTGTGATTTCTTCTATTTACATGCCATTAATATATACAAAATTACTTCGTTATACATCCTTTCAACATAGTTATCTACTTTTTCACATTAGAAATTCTAGTGGGTGTTTTGAGATATCACACTAGGATTTTACCTTGATGGATAGTAGATTTTAATAGTGATTCAGTGTCATATTTTGTGAAGAACCCATGCAAATTTTTCTACCTTTCTTTCAATTAAATTACCAAAAATGTTTACTTATACATAGTCATTTTTATATTTGATCATGAATAATTTGTTGGTTATAAATACTATAAGTATCGTAAGTATCATCTCTCTGGGGTTGTATTTTTAAAATTGCTTATTAATACTTTTAATGAGAATTCTTAATTTTGATCAATAGTCACATACCCAGTGTCAGAGACTGCAGTCAGTTGTTTAAGTGTCGATACCATACTGACATGCTAGCTGCAAATGAGGTAATATTTGTTTCAGTTTATGATGCTCCATAATTACCTGGCACAATTTGTTGATTTTTGTCCTGGCCAGACTGAAACTAAATGTGCATTTTTAGGCCCCACTTCTACAGGATCATTTGATTTTTAAATAATATTGTTAATCGTTTTCAATCATCCTGCTGTAAATCTGTGTGGTGGTGGATGAAGAAGGTTTTAGGGCCTCGCACTTGACCATCACCATCTCAATGGCTCTGAGTTCACAAGTAAGAAAATCTTGGTGTGGGCTTTTCTAGTTCCAAGTTATTCTAATTAAACCGTCAGGAAAAGAAGCATGGGATAGTTCAGGGACAGTTTGATTTGACTGAGATGCACACATTAGTTAGAATCCCAGTGATCACCTGGCCCCATGAGCTACACTCTTACTGGAAAGTAACAATGATAATTTGGTTCTCCTGGTACCTAACAGACCTGGCATCTAACAGCTTCGAGTGGTTTCAATTTCTACACACACACACACACACACACACACACACACACACGGATGTTTTCACAGAAATATTTTATGTTTTCTATCAGGCCAGGCTTAGAGGGCTATATTGACTTGGTCGCTTTGCAATGAGGAATTTACCATGGGAATTAGACTTAACTTGCAGAGATGGTAAAGTATATGCTGGTCCTTTCCATCTGGTCAGCCAGGCTGACAGGAAGGAGAGCTGATTGTGAAGTACAGGAGAACAAGGAGAAACTGGATCCTTCTGCACAAAATGGGGCACATGAAAACAAGGAGGAAACTGTGACTGTCCCTTGTCATGTTATCTGACATGCAGGAAAAGAGCTGCCTTCCACACAGAACAAACGCCAAGAAGCCACAGAGGAGCTCTGGGCCATTGTGCACCTCATATCAACAAGGTGAGCCAGCCAGCGACATTGTAAACAACCTTAAGGCTGTACTGAGCCTCTCTTTCATTTCTTCTACATTTCAAATTCATTCTCTTATGGCCGACTCCAACATAGCATCACAGAGAATGAACTTCATGGAGCAAGTGGGGACAGTTCACTTCTTGTCAACTTCACATCCTCACATTCCCACTCCAACCCTGATTAACCCTGGACAGAGACTACAGCAACATCATGTTTGCACCAAGTAGGATGCTCCTACCTCGTAAAGAGCTAAAAACCAAATGGTTGGATACCCCCAAAGAGGAGGCAGAGCACTTTATACATCTCTGGGAACATTACACTTATCTTTTTCTCAGTCACGTATGTCCTTTTATGTTTCGTAACTGAAATGCAGAGAAATATAAGGTGTCTATATAAGGTGCACCCCTTCTGCATCTCAGACCACCTTCTCCTCACTGCCGTTTCTTAGCAACTGTTCACTTTCCTTGGGAAACCAGGATTGAGCACCCTGGATAGCACCCTGGCAGCTTTCTTTACTGTGCATTTACTGGCAGAAGAAGCCCAAAGTGTTCCAGTGGCAGTCTCCCCTTCCAGTCTGATGGGGTCCCTACTGCATCTTCTGCTAGGTACAGCCCTCCCTGGAAACTAGATTCGTAGATCAATAGAGCTGAAGGTCATGTAGGAATAGGAAGACAATATTTTATGAATGAATAACAAAAAGTAATAGTGAGAAGATCTATTTCCATTTTCATCCAGCTGATTCCCAATCCTGCCTATGGAAGAAATATTAACAAGCATTATTCTCAGAATAAGAATCTAGACTGCATCCAGGGGGCCTTCATCTATGCTTCAAGAGCTTGGCAAACACTCACTGTAGGAATTGAGTCTCGACTGTCCCACTGTTCTCTTAGACTAGCTGCTTCAGAGTTCTGCATAGCAAGGGAACAGCATGAAACACTGCCCCACTTTATGTGTTGTAAAATGAGTTCCTCATCGGAGGTGATGTTGGTGGAGCACCCAGTGTAATAGACTGGGCCTTTTGTAATTCCACAGGGAGTTTAGCAGAAGCATTGTGGGTGGTGGGCAGGGGTAAATCCACGTCTGGAGTAAGAGCTTCTAACATGGGAATGAATCTGATGAGCTGCAGTCCACCATCAGGTTGCTGTGGAAACATCATCCCCACAGGAGGCCCTACTGTCTGGGACTTCATGTTGATCTTCACTATTGACAGGAGGAGCACACAACAGTGGCTCCAACCCATGTTGTATAACCTGCATCCTTGCTACCTCTTGGCACTTGGTTTATGAACCCTTTGAGCAAGAACACAGGTGGCCACATTAAGCAGCTGCCAGAGAGAGAATGAGTCATGTTGTTCACTTGATTAAGATCCTCCTTGGCTGAAATTTTTCTTTGCTAAGCATTTCCATGACTCACAAACATCCTGACATCCTGTGCCCTTTCAGAGAGATGGAACAGCATACCTCTTCTCTTATCCTCCTCATGGGTAATAAAAAATTATCCCCTTCTCATTTAGCAGTGTAGGTCCCTATGTCTTGCCATCTACTCCTCCATGTAAAATAAACATTGCCAACTGGGGGAATTCTCCTTCACCATTGTCTCTCTGAGTCACAACAATGTGTAACTATCATGTTAGAGCCATTCACTTTTGGTAAAGGGAGTATATTATGCAGTGCTTAAAGCACTTTAAACCATTCTTGAATTTTTTCACTCTTACTTTGTTCATTACAGGGAGTTACCAGTGAAGCCACATTTGTGGGTTGGCAGGCAGGAGGCAATGTAGCAGGAGTATGGGCTGTGGATATTATGAATTACTTGCCCATGCAACTTGCTCTTTCAGGGCCTCTTTTGGTCTGATGTCATATATAGTGGTCCCATTTGATAATGGGCTATGCTGCACATGCTGAAATTTATGACGCGGTGAAAGCAACTTTAGAGGCAGCTGAGGTCTAATGGAAACTTGGGGTTTGCTGGTCAAGTATTGAATCACTATTAAGATTACTTGTCACAGCTGTTTATTCCAAAGTATTGTTTATCTACAAGGGACTGCTTCATTTTTTTCCAAAATCCTGAAGATCAAATTTCTAAAGGTCTGGATTCACTTACTGATAAGAAAAGCAGGATTCATTTTAAGGTTTTGGCTTTATGCATTTGTAGAAACTGGTAGAAGAATCCACATATGACCACTCCATCTAGTTGCAGGCCTTGATGACACACTGTAATTTGTGTTCATCTCTCACCACCTTCAACCTCAGTGGAATAGGTGACCCACAACAGAAGTTAGCATCCTTCACCAAGTTCCTGAACACATACTTGGTACCAGGACCAGAAGTCAAAGAAAGAGGTCCTATAGGAGCCAGAAGTGTTATTCCACACCATCAAGGTGAGCTAGCTACCAGAGAGGGACTGCCTGAAATGCTGAATTAATCTGAATTTTAAAGTGTATAAAAAAAAAAACCCTGTTTTCTTTATTTTCAATGTACAAACCTTGTGCACATCTCTCTTGTTTTTTAGTTTCCCATTTTTGTTGCAAATATTTCCCAAAATTTGATAGTTTAAAACAACACTTTATGTCCTTATAATTCTGGTGAGTTTTATAAGGATAAAATAAGCAGGCGGGCTGTCTTATGTTTGTAAGCTCTGAGGAGGATGTATTCCCTTAGTTGTTTAGCTTCCACAATTCCAGACTTCTGAATGTGTTGACTTATAACTGCTTTTTCATCTTCAAAGACGGCAAACACATCACTTGAGCTACTGTTTCCATGGTCTTCTGTATTTCACTGACTTCTGCCTCCAACCCCCCTATTTCAGGGACCCTTGTGGTTTCACAAGGTCCATTTGTAGCAATAACCAAGATAATCTTGCCTCAGGTTCTTAACCTGATGACATTTGCAAAACACTTTTTGCCATGAAAAGTAACATAACACATAGGCTACAGAGATTCAGACATGGATGTCTTTGGAGAATTATCCTGCCTACCACATCAACCTAGAGGATATAGAAAAGGGAACTGTATTTCCATTTTAACCTGAGCTGGCTCAGTAAAAAAATCACCACACTGTTATGGGGCAGGTCGCTCAGAAAACAAACCAAGTCCCAGTTTTGTCCAAATTGAAGAGTTTTTATTTAGCCGGCCGGTGACTACCCCCCCCCCACAGGACCCATAACTGTCTTTGCAAGCAACAGCCCAAGCCTGAGCATTTTAGGATATTTAAAGGCAAAACCCACATCTGGGTTGACGCAGCTGCAAACAAACAAGTACAGAGATGAATTGGGCAGGTAAGGAGACAATGCAATGGGTACATTAGTATTTACCATGGACTTTCCAGGTTGGCATAGTAGCAAGCAAGAAGAAGGGAAGGGGGTCAAAATGACCCTAGTTCAGTACATTTTAGAGAATGGTTACTAATGTCTAGGCAATCTCTGACAAGATACATTGCCCAAGAAAAGTGGAAATCAAAGAGAGCAATTTTAGATTGTCTAAGAATTGCTATGTTGAGTTACCAAGTATGTTATGCTGGGTAACTATTAATGGATACAGAGGTGGGGCTTTCCCATGAGAGAAGCATTTCTTACATGATATGAAGTCTCAGGGTAAAATGGAGTCTGTTTGGTCATTGCCCATATAGCCTGGTCCAAACACATATTGCAAATATTCCATTTGTTTCTAGCAGGATTTATAAGGCATATCAGCAGGCAAACCTCCCTTAGTTTGATGACACAAAACATTGAAATAAAAAATTAATAATGTTATATTTTATATGTTATATGTTATTAAACATAATTTGTAATTGTCCATAAGTTATTTCTTACCAATTTGATCATATGTAGAAATGTAGCTAGTTGCTTGTCTACCCCCACTCACTGAGATGTGCCAAATATTTACATTATTGAATGAGCTCCTTATATGACACATATAAAATAAAAACCTTCTTATGCATCCAGATAGATAAGCCTAGAGAATTTAAAACAAATTTAAAAATGTATTTATCATATAATAAAATCAACAAATAAACACTATTCATATGATTTCTAATAAAAAATAGTTTAAGATTTTAATGGTTTGATGCTGAAGTTTTTCATTTTCTTTTTTGCTTTTGATTTCCTTGCTGTTAAGGATAAAATCATGCTTCTCTACCTCTTATCACCATAGTCTCTTGCCCAATCAGCAGGCTTACTTAACTTTTCTGGACTTCCTGACAAATAGAGTGAATCCCTCACGGATGGGGAATTGATTTCTCTGGGTACAGGAGCTGATGAAGGCTAAGGTGGGGAACTGTGTCTTTTTTGCTCTGGGACGTTTGTATTTAAAACAAATTAAATTATCTGGCTGGCTCCTTCTCCCTGAGGGGGGCTTTGGAGAGAAATGTGGCAGAGAAATGCATGAGAGCTTTTTGAATACTTAAAAATTGTTTTTTAACTCTAGAATTGCGATAAAAGTTGTAATCAGAACAAATTGGAGAAGACAGCGTCTCCATGGGGTTGCTGACAACTACTACTTTAGGTACTGCTCTTGGAAGACCTTCACTGTGTAAGTTTTGTCTCTCCCTGTTAGACCAAGAGAAGCAGCTGCCCAGGGAGCTGGTCACAGATGTTGAAAGCTGACCAGGACAAAGAGGCCTGCAGTTCATGGTAAGTCCCGATTTTCTAAAAAGCACATGATGAGCATTGTAGAGGAGATGGTGCCTCCTGTGACCTATTTAATAAATAAATAGCCATGTTCCTAATGAAATTACACTTATAAACAACAGCGTCAACACTGAAAGACTATAACCAAATCTGAACAATTCTAGCCCAGAGATTTTTCAGTTCTGAAATACCATGGAATTCTGTGCCTTAAAGGATTGATTTTTCTGATGTGTACAGCCAAATCCCCCTTAAAGTCCCCCAAAACGGCTCCCCGGGGCCTTCCAAATCAAGGAGGCACTCCTCAGTCTGATGTTCCTGACCTTCCACCATCTGGCTTGCTACATTTTACTTTGCATCCTACAGCTTTCCTTTGAAACTCGACTGTTAAGTCAAGCTAAATTTCTCCTTTGGCTCTTGAGATTCCTGAATCACGCTACACTTCCACATTATTCCCTTTACTTAGGATATTCTTCCCACTTGCCACTCTTTCTACAAATCTTACCTATTGCTAAAAATCTATCTGTGATACCATCTCCTCTGTGTAATCTTCCCTGATCCTTGATACTGCATATGATCATCTCCTCAGCTTATGCAAGCTTATTCTCCATTGCATTTTCTCTCCTCTCTCTTACCAGACCTTCCCTTCATTCTCTCTTTAAGATAATAGATAACCATATTTTTCAAATTTAACTAGCTTACTCATTTAATTACACACGAAAAACATATAAAATGGTTAATCTAAATCGTTTGTGTTTTGGTCAGTTTTTTTTTTTTTTTTCTTTTTGGCCCCTATGAATGAAAAACCCAACAACAACTTAAGAGGAGGGAAAGTTTATTTGGGACTCCTGGTTTCGGAGGTCTCAGGCCACTTCCAGGGGCCCAAGGTGAGGCAGAACGTAATAGTTGAAGATTGTGGCAGAACAAAAGCTGCTCAGGACATGGCCAAACAGACCCCAAAGGCAAGACCCAGACCCACCTGCCTCCAGTTACTGCCCAGTGAATTCCTATTGTGGATTAATGAGCTGATTAGGTTAAGACTCAAATAACCCAACTATTTCACCTTTAAACTTCCTTGCATCAGTCTTACACATGAGCTTTTAGGGAACACCTCATATCTAAAGCATGACAAGTCTGATTTCTTGAACTCTCTTTAAAAGAAATGTCATAGTCATTTAAACTGCCTGGCTTGTTTAATAAAATGTATAATTCTTGGTACAAAGTGTACCATGGTATATATTGCCATGACATGAACAAATCCTAAAGTATATTTTCAAGTTTATATTTTAGAGGGCCAACTAGGAAACAAAGAGTTAGTTTCTTTCTTCCTTCCTTCCTTCCTTTCTTTCTTTTTTTTTTTATTTTCAAGCATGGGAACTTTTTACAAAATATTGCACAACACAGATTTTTTTTTCCTACAAAATTCAAGGTAATTCCTAAACTTCAGACATTAGCCCTACCCTTGCTATGGTTCTGATAAAAATAAAGGTAAAGACAACATAAATAGACTTTGGAAAGCAAATGAGAAAATGTATTATAAACCAAAAGGAGGAAATTCCAACATCTTATCCTAGAGTTTTGCATAAATATGTTCAAATATATTAAAAACAAAGTTGAATAAGCATTTTGCGGCAAAGCTGCTTCCTCAGCATGAATTCTTGAAATCTCCTATACATAATAGAGTAAATATTCCATGATGAATCAATCATTTTGATAAAAGAAAGCAAAAGCAAGTCTGAAGGACAAGAGCAGATTAGGATTTGGGTTGAAGAAAGAGAAGTCATGGTTTTCAATTTCCAATATATAGTAGGCTTTCTTGGGTTTCTGTTCTACATGCATCCGAAGTGGCTGTTTATTTAATTATACATCACTAATTCCACATCTGAATTCTTTTTCTTAAATATTGCTTTCATTGTGAAGTTCCATAATGAAATATTCTTTTCTAATGTGATTTATAAGTAAATTTTATAAAATGAAGAACCCATCTAAAAAGCTTCAAGATCCTCAAGTACACTATGGATGAACTTGGAAAGTGAAATAATAAGTAGAAGGTATCAAAGAAAGACAAATAACTATTTGACTAATCACAATTTTAGAAGCATAATCCATCATGTTTATTCTAATAGCATGCTAATATCCCTAGGAGGAGTAAACATTGTGTTAAGAATTTTGTTATTTATCAATAATTATCAAGAACTTCATATTTAGCAAAGTATGCTCAAATAACAAAGAAAGTATGAGAGAAAATATGATTCTTACTGCCTTGATGTTATTATGGTTGAATACAAAGCTTATTTTGATGTAATAAAAGAGGATTTCGTTATTTGTGTGGCTTAATGAATACATAGACTACAAGTATTCAGGAAAAGAAATTTTAAAATGAATTGAAAGACAGTTGCCCTTATGACAACTCCCCCCCACACACACACACACTCTCACTTTTGGAAATGATCCATGAAAATATTATCCTCAATATTCAGGATTGGAAAAATGAGTTTCTGCACTTAAAATATTCTCACACTTGTTACAGTTTCAAATTTTCCATTTCTTAGTTATGGATATGAGTAGTAAAGGGCTGAAATTCAAGAACAGCAAACGGATGAGAATCCGACTGCATTTTTGTCTCACATGCAAAATCCACACCCATTTCTGGACAATAGTTGAAAATGGTGCTGCTAAATCATGAATATGCATCTTTTTTACAGCTAATAGGGACATTCTATGAGATATGCATATATCATGCACCAGTTCAAGAAAAAAAATATTTAGCAAAATTGTGCACCCATTGCTTTTGGGGGCTGATGAATGTCCCCTGATTTTCAAATTCAAGCTAATGTTAAAAATGAACATTTTCCCATGTTTGCATTTCTTTGCACTTCTGAGAAGCAGCTGAGTCCAAAAGCAGAAATGCTAATATTCTATGAGAACAGCTGTTGTTACAGTATTTCTGGACTGACTGCTTGCAGGAAGATTAAATCTTGCTGTAAAGCTTGCATTTTCTTCTAGAATTCTCAGTTGAGTTTCACAAACTCAGAAGGTTTGAGTAGGTGACATGCAATTGTGATAAAGTAACCTAAGTGAGGTTATTTCTCTGAACTGAAACAAGCCCTTAAACTTTTCTTGACTATAATGTATTTCCAATAACAGTGAGTTTGACATCATGGATTATATGAAAGCCACAAATATACCAAGTCTGAAGAAAATGAGAAATCCAAAAATTGGAAAAGGAAATCTGGAGTGGGAAAAACGCCCCGAAACTCTTCTTTATTTATTTATTTATTTATTTATTTATTTATTTATTTATTTATTTTTTTTTGTGTGTGTGTGTGTGTGTGTGTGTATTCAAAGATATTTGACAACAATTGAAAATAAAGTTTGCTTAAACCTCACCAAAAGATTTGGTCCACACACCACAGAACCAGAAAAATAAAACAGTGAGATAATGAGCACTTGAGTTCACCATTACCACAGCTACACCTGTATGTCTTAGTGAATGGTTTTGCTCCTAATAACAAAATTGTTTTAAGTTTTTTTGAGCTGGGCATGGTGGTACATGCCTTACTGCCAGAGATTCAGGACTGAGTCAGGTGGATTGCAAGTTCAAAGCCAGCCTCAGCAACTTAACAAGGCCCTAAGTAACTTAGGGAAAACCTGTCTCAAAATTTTAAAAAATTAGAAAAAACAGGGGGGACACTGAGGATGTGGCTCAGTGGTTGTGTGAACCTGAGTTCAATCCCTGGTACAAAAAAATAGGAGAGAAGTTTTGAATATTATATTTATTAAGGAAATAAAGATGGATAGCTTTTATGTGTCTTGGAAATATCTCTGTTAAATCTAAATTTTTAAATGGGGCCTTATTGGAGTTATCTTTTTTTTAAATGTAAAAATATAGCATTAAGGACAAAATGCAGTCTCCACAAAAGTAATATAAATAAAATTAAATCTAAATATTTATTAAATTTTAACAAAGAATTTCATTTCATGAATATAATTAAGGGGCAAAGTCAATCAACCAACCAAACTACAAATGCTAAATAAAACTGACTATTTTCGGCTCTCTGGTGAGTTTGAGTAAAAAAAAAATATTCTAAATATATAGGGCTAGGGTTGTGGCTCAGTGGTAGAGCATTTGCCTCCCATGTGTGAGGCACTGGGTTTGATTCTCAGCACTGCATATATATAGATGAATTAAATAAAGGTCCACCAACAATTGAAAATATATATTTAAAAAAGAAGTATGTGAAGTTAAGAAAAAAAAAAAGACGTAAAGACCACAATTATGCAAAATATTAAAACTTTGATTACTAAATTGTTACCTATAAACAAGTCTATAAGGACCCAGAAAGGACTGTCTAATCCAATTTAAAATAGGAAATTATAGAAAGACTTTGTGAACTAAAGATGGCTTAGTTTGAAAGTACTTAAATTAGTTGAAAGAATCAGGTGAGAGGCAAGAACATAATTAAAATGGGCTTAAACTGGGCAGCATGGCCAAGGTCCTTGAAGAGAAAAAGGTTACATGAGGTGTTCTAAGATCAAATTTTAATAGTATATATATCTTGGAAATAGTGTATGGTAAGTGTTTATCTCTCATGTGAAAACAGGATTTTTTTTTTTTTTTTTTTGATAATAGGTCTTAATGTGTGTAGGTAAGAAAGTGATTCTAGGAAGCATAACATTGGGTTTAGTCAAACAATGATGTGTTGTCCTGCGGGAAGGAGGGCTCTGCCTGAGGTGACTGAACAGCCTGTTGTCAGCAGTAGGAAATGCATGAGGTTTGTCCTCAGCTCTCTGCTTTTGCTAGCATCTCACGTTATGCCTGGTGCCCATGAGGTGTTCTGTAATAATTATTTTAATTTGTTCAACTCAAAGAGGTTTTAGTTCTATGTTGACTTCCTTAGTTTATTTATTAATACCAACCAGCTCAGGTCTACATATGGGGAAAAATTATTTGCACCATAACTCAGAATATCCATCTTAAACTCAAAATGAATGTCAAATCTTGGACCCAAATTAAGAGGTAGCAGCATTGACAATAAGACTATGAAAAGAGAGAAGAAGAAATAAAAATGACCAGTCTACTATCAGACTGAAATCAAAAGAAGAAAAGCCTTTAGAAAGTAGGATAACGTTCAAGAGGAACAAAGCTTTAAAATGACAGGGTACATCCTCATTAGCCAAAATAGATATGAATGACTATATCTGATGATTATTCCTTCAGTTCATATCCCTATTGAATATTAGAGGAAGGGAAAGCAATGGATTTGTCTAAAAACTGAGCATTCCATTTAATTGCTTCCTACTAGTCTTTCACTACAACCACTCAATTGAAACTGCAATTTCAGAAAGGTAATCAATACGAACTTCTTATTAGTCCATAGGATTGTTTGTTGTATTTGAACTTTTCATCTTCTAACAATAGTTTGTTGTTGTTGTTGTTTTTAATAGGGAGAGTTTTTTTAAGTTTATTTATTTGTTTAATTTGTTATACATGACAGCAGAATGCATGTCAATTCCTAGTACACATATAGAGCATAATTTTTCATGTCTCTGGTTTTCATGTCTCTGGTTGCACACAAACTAGAGTCCCACCATTCGTGTATTCATATGTGTACGTCGGTAATGATGTCCATCTCACTCCACCATCTTTCCTACCCTCTTGCCCCTCCCTTTTCCTTCCTCCTATTTGCCCTCAAGTCCCTCCATTCTTCCCCCCGTTGCCCCCACCCCCATTATGGATCAGTATCCACACATCAGAGAAAACATTCGGCCTTTGTTTTTTGGGGGGTTGGCTTATTTCACTTAGCATAATATTCTCCAGCTACATTCATTTACCTGCAAATGCCATGATTTATTCTCTTTTAATGCTGATTAATATTTCATTGTATATATATACCATAGTTTTTTTTTTTTTTTTATCCATTCATCTACTGAAGGGCATTTAGGTTGGTAACACAATTTAGCTATTGGGAATTTTGCTGCTATAAAACATTGATGTGGCTGTGTCCCTGTAGTATGGTGTTTTTAAGTCCTTTGGGTATTAAACAGAAGAGTGCGATAGCTAGGTCAAATGGTGGTCCAATTCCAAGTTTTCCAAGTGTTCTCCATACTGCCTTTCAAATGGCTCTCCCTCTGAACTAAGTATATTCTACATTCATGGTGTCAGTCGGCTTTCCATTACTATAACAAAACACCTGAGACAATCACTTAAAAAAAAAGGAAATGTTTATTTTCACTCAAAATCCGTTTGGTTAGCTCCATTGGGTTGCGCCTCTGCAAAGGCAGAATCTCATGATGAGAGAGCATGGTGGTAGAAACCAGTTCAAACTAGGACCAGGAATGAAAGAGAAAAAGAGGAAGAGAGAAGTATGTCATAATTCCCTTTCAGGACATATGACCAATGATCTAAAACCTTCCAGTAGGCCCCACCTTTTAAAGAGCTCCACACTATTCAAATAGCACAAATCTGAGGACAAATCCCTTGATCCTTTGAGAGACATTTCAGGTCTAAACAATACCAGTCACATATTTATTTACTCACTTATCCATCTATGCATTCAGTATCAATGATTCTTTTTTTAAATTTTTTTTTAGTTGTTGATGGACCTTTATTTATTTATATGCTGTTCTGAGAATTAAATGCAATGCCTCATTCATGCTAGGCAAGTGTTCTACTAATGAGCTAGAACCCCAGCCCTAGTATCATTGATTCAGCAGATTAATGAGTACCTCTGTTTTCACAAATGCTTAGCCTTGAAATCTCTAATGATATCTAAGTCTTTATCTACCTAATTGGTTATTATAATCAAATATTTTAAATTCACAATCTTGTTAAGGCTTTATTACAATTGTGCCCTTCAATTTCCTTGACAATTATAATTGGCTCTTAAAAATTCTATAAACTTTCTAAAAGCTCTTATAAAAACATCTGTACTGTTTAAAATATTAAAATAGCTCCTCATTGGCAAAGAGCACATTATTCACCAGATTCTGAGAATAAGCTCGGATTTAGTCTCCCAAAGCTCATCATCTCTGCTTCTTTTTTTTTTTTTTAATTTTTTAGACGACGATGGGCCTTTATTTTATTCATGTTTTATAAGTAGTACTGAGAATCGAACCCAGTGCCTCACATATGCTAGGCAAGCAGTTTACCACTGAGCCACAGCCTCTTTGCTTCTTTATATTGTTGCAAACTACACATAACAGAATTTATTGCAACCATATAATTCCTTATTTCTGAATGTTAACCATCTTTCTAAAAGCTTCAAAAAATCTTCAATATCACCAGAGTGAATTATGTTCTTATGCCTATGTGAAGACTATGTGCTCTAATGCTTTTTGACGCTTTCTTCTATTTGTGGCACAGGGCCATGTGCTATAGTTTTGGAGTGGGGCATATTATATCTAGAGAATGCTTTGTATCAAAGAGCATAATGAGTACTCACAAGTAAGAATTCAAGAAAGAAGATTCACTGTCATACAGTGTGATTACAGTGGAGGAATTTTTCAACCTTGCTAACATCCTAATCACTTTTCATTTTAGTTACATTTCTGAAAAAAGGTGGCTTCAGTCTGATCTTTGATAAAATTAAGAAATTAAGACAGTTAAGAACTAAGAATATTGTGGATAAGTTTGTCTCCTGAAGACAGTGAGTTCTGTGGTGAAACTGCATTTTCAATTATATATGCAAAAGCTTTGCAGGAACAGAAAAGAAAAATCTTCATTTCTTCATAGAAACGTTACATCTCAACTCTATTTTATATCTTTCATAGATTTAATTTTATATCAGTATAGCCAAATCATTACATTAGAAAAAGGTATCTTACATCTTACAATTATAGGAGCATCCTCCAGTGCATCTGGGAACAGGTATTCTACGCAACTCATCATTGCAGCACTTCCAGACATTGAAGAGAGACATCCCTGCATTAACTGCCTGTGCTGTAAGAGTGAGATCTGGATTTTCACTGGATTAATGATTCTATGAAAAGCAGTTCATCCCCTGAAGTACTATGCAAAACTTTGACTATCTGTACTTTTCATAGCCTTCTTAACATTAGATGTTCAAAGTAGTTCCTAACACCCCACAGTTGAGAACTGTCCATGATGTTGTAGACAGAGCAGATTTCTGTGCCATTCAATAGTTATATTTCACGCTTACAGCTCAACAAGATACATAGTTCAGAAGTATGAATTGTTATTTTAAGATGGTTTTAAAAATGTAATTGTGATTATATTCCTAAATTCAAAATTTTTTCTTCTTGAAATAAATTGTACTGAATTGTGGATATTGAACGTCTTTGGAAGTGATGAATTAAGGTCTTTTTCCATTCTTTTATGTGCTTTTAATTTCTGTCATTTTAGAAAAAATATAGGATAATGTAAAAAAAATGCAGAACAGCACCCCAAAATTACAGAAATGTGTCACTGTTCATGTCCCATTGATACAGTGAGAAAAAAAGATACAAAAAATTTATGTATGAAGTGATAATGTATACAGAATGAAGTAATTTTCCTTTCTTTCTTTGATAGATCATAGATGTAAAACAAACATTACCAACATAATTGAAATTAGTATTTTTGATGTGATTCTGCTTAAACAGAAGTAAAAATTGTTCATTCTACAGGTTCATAGGAGTGGATATTTTTTCATTTTCATGGTAAAAATCCCTCAAAGGAATTTCTAATATTTATTTAAAGACAAATAAACAATGCCTTTTTGACTTGATGATAAGTGGTATATATAACTCATAATTCAATTAATTAGTCCATCAAAACTCCTTTTGAGTTATTTTATACTATTTTCTTATCCTAGCCATCAGAATTATAAGGTTTATTTACAGAGAATATTTTAGGTGAGTGATGGGGAAAACGTGTTTTCAAGTGAAAGTAGAATATATCTTAAAAAGAAAAACAAGCCAAATGTTAAAAATTTCTAGAAGATGTCAAATGTTTAAGTTGTGTATTGATTCAATCTATATCAATATGTTAAAGTTTGAAGACTCAGAATGCACGATGGTCTGTGGACCAAATTAAAGGACTTATCTAGACAGACACATACTCTCCTTGACAGGAGGATAGAAGGATAGGAGGATTCAAACAGAAAAAAATTAAAGATTTTTTTCCCCAAAATAGCAAACTGTACATATAAGTAGAGTTTCACTCATTTTTACAGAAATATATGTCAATGTTATCCAAATAACTGTACTATCTATAGCCTAATACTATGTTTAATTGGGTTACCAATGTTTATTGATTTCTCATCATTACACTCTATATGTTCTGCACATGAAACCTTGGGCAGATTGATACACAGATATATCTTCAGAGTCTGCAGATGAGATTTTCAATATACTAATGTCATCTTTCAGTAAACATAAATTGTTAATTTTAACAATTTTTTGTTCATGAATCCTATATTTATGGTTAGTATTTTTTTGTGTTTAATTTGTTGACATAGAAAATCATGAAGATAATTTTAAACTTTCTTTTTCTAGACATTTCATTATCAAAGCACTCTTAAGTTATGCTGTGGTTTATTGAAAATAAATTTTGTATGGCCTTCTGTAAAGTTTTAGGCCCATTTCTTCTTGAAGCTGGGGCTGTAGCTCAGCAGCAGAGCGCTTACCTAGCATACAAAAGGAACTGGGTTCAATCCTCAGCACCATATAAAGATAAACAAAATAAAGACATTCTATCTATCTACAACTACATTTTTGTTTTTAAAATCCCATCTGTTCTTATGAATACCCACCTAACTTGGCTCATGTTCATAAACTGGTCATCTTTCCCCCTCTCCCCACTGATTTTTTGGCACCGTCTACTAAAAGACATACTCAGTTGCTTCTGCAGTCTTTGTTATATTGATTTATTTGTCTAAACTTGTACTTAACACACACTGTGTTAGTTGCAGTAAATATGTAATCATTACTACCTGGTAGTATAAATCATTCATCTTTTACTGTTTCCTTCCAAATTGCCATATCTACTCTAGGCCCTTCGCCTTTCCATGTAAACATCAGGAACCATATCAATCCTACAAAAAAGAAAAAAGAAAGAAAAGAAAGATTTAAATCCAACTTGATTTTTACTGGAGTCATGGAAGATGCAGACAACTTTAATATAATGTTAATATCATAATTCTAACTCAATTTCCTAAGTTATCAGTCTGTTTGTTAAAGTATTTAATTATTCACAAGACTGTGGAACTTTCATTGAAAGGTCTGGAGCATCCCTCTCTAGCCATCCTGAGATGCTCCATGGTTGTTGCTGGTGTTATTATCAATCTTATTTTTATGTGTTTCATTTTCTGTTCATATGTTATAATCACATCCATGTGAATATGCTTGTGTATACTTTCTTTGAATCCAGTAACTTTGTTGACTTTGTATTTAACTATTTAGAAATCCCTGTGGACTAATACAAACACAATTTTACCACTTGTAAATTTATTAAATTGTATTTATTCTTTCAGTGAAAATTCTTAGATTTTTTTCCCTGAATAATTTTTGTTGGGCTATTAACAACACTGGAGTTGCTGGACATCATTATTTTACTCCTGAGCACAGAGGGAAACTTTGACTATTCCCCCACTATTAAAGAATTCGGCTGTAGGATTTCAGACGTTTCGTAATAAGCTCAGAAATTGCCATTCCATTTCTAGTCTGCCAGTAATGTATGAATAGTATCAGATGTACTTGCAGCATCTAATGTAATGATCATTTTTAAAATTCTGAGAAAAAGGGTCAAATGTATTTGTTAAGATTTTAATGTCAAATGAAGCTTATATTTCAGAAATAAACCATATTTGTGCATGTGTATTATTATAATTTTCTGGATTTAATTTGCCAATATTGTGTGGATATTTTTGCATACATGCTCATGAGGAAGAGTAACTATTAATTCTCCCTTCTTGATATGTTTATTGATTCTTATTTTCAGAGTTATGTGAATGGCCTTAAAAGTTTCAAAATATTTTAAATCTTTATTCTCAAAAATAGTTTTCATAAGACTCAGATTATCTCTTTATTAAATTTCTGCAATAATTCACCATTAAACTTTCTTGATTGGACTTCTCTGTGTGTGTCCACATGTGTCTAATGTGTGTGAGCACACAAACGTCTTTAATTCTGAATACAATTTCAGTAGAGGGAGAACTGTTCCAATATTTTTTTTTCCTTCACAGTATTTCTGTGTTATTCAATCAATTTTCTGAGTTCATTAAATTGTCAAATATATTACTACAAAATAGTTTATAAGATACTCATGCAATATTTTGTGTCTCTATGATTTGTAGAGTGACTCTTCTCTTTCCTGATGCTTGAAATGTGTAATTTGTCTATTTCCTTCTTAATTTATCTTGCTAATGGTTTATCAATTTTATTCCTATTTTAGAGAATCATTTTTTTTCTTTCTGTATTTTTAAAATTATGTGTGCTTTCTCTCTCATTTATTTATTCAATATGCTTTTTCTTTCTATAATTTTGAGCAAATTAGTAATAATTGATCACTCAATAGTAATCATTTTTAGTCATATGCTGTTTAAAGTAGTAAATGTAAATTTTATCCCATTAATGACAGCTTGGCAGATGTGTTTTTCTTTATATAAATGAATCCAATACAACAGAGGGGAAATCATGGTAGTCATTTAATTTTACTTTTGATTAATCATCAGTATAGTGCATTTTCCCAGAATGCACTATGCTTGTCAGGAGCCATGTCCATGCCACCACTTACCAAATGCAGGCCCAGAGAGAATGCTTCAGCCTTCCTGAAGCCTGCAACACTCCTTCTGCATTGCATGCAGCAGTGGTTTCCAAACACTGATCTGCAGACCAAATGCCTTCCTGAGGATACTGCCACTCACAGCTGTCTGACTAGCAGAGTGATAAGAATGTGGAGAATGTCATATGAGTTTTCTATATAAGTTCAATGTATCTTTATTTTATAAAAACTTTTCTACTTCTTAAAAATCAATTGGGAAATAATAGATTATTATATGATTATTATATGATGCAGTGTATTAGCACTGCATCAGTATAATTAAATACCTAACTCAGCCTCCTTGTAAAGTCATTTTATTTAGCTCATACTTTTGGAGGTTCACAGTCCAAATCCCATGTATAGGCTAGCTGGTGAGGTCCACTTCTGGGCTGCATCATCTCAGGGTGTAGACAGCATTGATGGGAGCTCATGTGGGAGAAAAGAATTACAGATAAGCCCAGGAGCAGAAAGAATAGGGGTGAGCCAAGCTCATGCTTTATAACAATCCTTTTGGAAGAACTGCTGCTTAGCTACACCAGTTCTTTTTAATTTTAATTTTTTTTTTATTTTGAGACAGATTCTTGCTAAGTTACTGAACCTGGCCTTGAATTTGCAATCTTCCTGCCTCAGCCTGGAGAGTCCCTAGGATTACAGGTCTGAGTGACCATGTTCTGCGGGAGACTTGCTTTCTGAGATCACACTCCTAATGACCTAAAGATTTCCAACAAGGCCTCGCCTCCTAAAAGTCCTATCATACAGTCCAGTGTCACCACCTTGGGGACCAAGCTCTCAACCACAACAGACACTTGAGGAACACTCGAATCACATCTCAACCATAGCAGATGGTAAATCATAGTCCTGGTTTGTTTTTCTTTTCCATAGTTTAGCAAAATACAACCCATACATTGGTTCCTATTTTAGTTGGCTTGTCCTCTCATTTAAGTATTATTACTCATGAAAATCATGCATCCTAGAGGCCATGACCTGCCTAACAATGTCCAGATGTTACTTGTGCTCTAAATGGTCTCATTGTGAACCATCCTCACCTTTTATCATTCACCTTTATTTTCTCTGGCTTATGGATTCCAAATTCTTAACTATTTCCTTATATGCCTAGTTGTTTGTAGTACCACTATTGTGATCTTTTGCTTTATAACGTTCTTTTAACAACCTGGTAACAATTGGTTATCTGTTTATGGAATTGGAATCTTTAGGAGGCATATTTCATCCCTGATATCCCATCCTTAAGCTCTCAAGGGATCCATGTAAACAAAGTAGAAAGATGTGAAAAGAAACTGTCCACTCTAATTCTCAATCTCTAAAAAAACATAAACATCATGCCTTTGAAAACAGTTCATGAGACTACCTCTTCAAAAGAAAAGGAACAAGATTCACTTAATTTTGCATGAAAATGTGTACCATTAAATCATGTTTTGGAGCTTAAAATTTTAATACAGTAATAGTCGTGAAGCATCTACACATCTTCCAAATTCAAAGCCTTTACAAAGATCCAAACATTCTTTTTTTTTTTTTTTTCCTGGTGGTGCTAGGAAGTGAACCCAGGGACCTGTGCATGCAAGGAAAGCACTCCAATTGAGCTATACCTCAGCCCACATTCTATGTTGGTTTAGGTGATTTGTTTGTTACTGTACTAGAAATACGAGGCTATTAATTAATCTGATTAGTATAGTCCATCTACAATACCCAATTTCCTAATTCATAAATTGGTAATATCTTGTCTTCATATCATTTTAATTAATTGCTTGCTTTATCATGGCAAATATTTTATCTGGAAACAATCAAAATGTATAGTTTGGAATGTCATTATACAATGCTGTGGTACTCCACATCTACCACAGCAGTTGTTTCAAGAAAGGAAATGTTTAGCTGTACAATCCTCCAAAAAGCAGTTTCCTAACTTGATGTTCACCGCAGACAGAGTTAACTAAAGGGAAGTATGTGGCTTATCACCATTTTGGATGAAGATAGTTCCTGCCTGCTTTCAAAATAACACAAACATGTAATGAATCCACCACAAAACATTCAGAAAGCTAAGTATAAAACTAATCCTATAACTTCATCATGCAAAGAGAATGGAAAGACCACAAGGGTTTCCATTAGAGGTTGCCCTGCTCCAACAGATTAAATCCAAAAAATTCTATCATTACTTCATGGAAAATACAATCTCCCTAGCAAATATCAGTGGCTCTGAGAACATGCTATTTGTATTAACTTAGATCTAAATTCCAAGCTGTATCTTTATACACAATTATTTACATAGGATTTGTTTTTCTGACTAAAGCAAATACATATTAAAATGGTAATGAAGAAGGATGCACAACACCCAAACACCGGCCAATATTATATAGTTCTGAAGCAGAATTGGATCAGATTAAATTCACTTCTAACAGAAATAGACGCTTTCAAATGTATAGTCACAACCTTTCACCTTTGCCATTTTTGGCTTTCGGAGAAAAGAGAGGTTGTCACTGAAGAAGCTTTGAAGTGAAAAACAACTTTGAGCAATAATTTTTTTCTTTTTTCTCCTGTCAGTCTGAAATCCCATTTGGAAGTTAGATTCTCTGAAAGGAAAGCAGTTTGAAGGAGAAGGTTAGGGGTGGGGGACAAGTGAAGCTGGGTGTGAAGTGAAGGAGGCCGGGGAAGGGTCTCCTTCACAACCTGCCATCCCTACCAACTGCTGCAAGAGGGAAAAAAATCACCAACCTCGGAGATTCTGAGGAGTTCTGGACTTTGAAAAAGGAATAACACATTCCATTGGAAATCCCTCAGTGCACTACACAAAGAGATGAAAGTTTCATCAAAAAAAATAAAGATTCGACAATTTCAGCAAAAATGTCTAAGGAAACAGAATTTGCCAGGTATTGTAAATAAATTTGGGAAAAATAATGTTAAAATTTTTTTAAAAAAAGTTAAATTTGGCCTATATGTTTGAAGGCTAATATATAATCTTTGTTGAAAGAGGAGTCTTTCAAATTAATTATCATATATCTTGAATTATTTCCTTAAGCAAATTACTGTATGCAAATTATAAATCATCTTCCTTATAAACAGCATCCGTTTGATCATAGCAGATTTGTGAAAAAAATGATTTTAGGAGATAGTTTATTGCTAGTTGTTTATGCCTTTCAGTCACAGTCATTGTATCCCTCCCCCCACAAAATAAATTCTAGTTCAAATAGAGATTGGTAGCTCAACAATGTTACATTGATGTTTTTTCAAATGCACTTTTAATTTGTCAAAATATTACAAGTTATTTCGTTTTTTTTTTTTTTTCTTTTGGGGGAGAAGTTTTCTGTTAAGTACCTTTTGCAAACATATTCTATTTTTAGTGTATTATACATATTTGCACATTATTTTTTTACATAAAATATTTGCATCAGTATAAATAAATGGTCTATATGTTTTGAATTTGTAGTTAAGAGTTAAATTTAAATTATATGGTTGAAAAGGAATACTGAACGGTTAATTGCACTAGCTAATGCTAAAATCTCTACAGAAGAATATAATTTGAACAAATGCTTCAAAAAGAGAGATGATTATTTAATATTATAAAATCAGAATCTAACTCTTAGATTACAATGATTAAACTAGAACAGTAATGAGAATTTATAAAAACATACTTAAACATATTTATAGTCTATGTTGGGATATAGATTAACTTATGAGGATCTAAGCTTTAATTTTATCAAAACTTTTAATTAAAATTTTAATAGTTCAATATATGAAATTTACTTAACCATTTATAATAGCATAATGTCAGGGGTAAAATGATAAAAATGAGGGCTCTAGAGTCATTCAAATACAAGGTTCATCACCTACTAACAGACATCCACTATATATCCTACATAAATCTCACTTAGTGTCAATTTCAACATCTGCAAAATGGGAATCTTAATACAATTTCTCTGATTATGTTGTTCTGAATATTAAATGAATTAATAAATGTAAATTTTATGTGTGGAGCTCCTAGATTTTGGGGTTCACTATTATTTATTCTTATAGGTATCTGAAAATAAGCAAGCATAATTTAATTTTATGTGTAATCACATTATAGGAAATCATGATATAATGTGCAGAACCATAATGAAGGTAGCTTAAACCAAAAGAAGTTTCTTCTCCAGTCCTGGATGTTGGAAATCTGCTCCAATATGACCTCATCTGAAGTAGTTACATGGGAATCAAACCTATTTCCAAATCAGATCACACTGTGAAGTGCTAGGAAGGACATGGATTTTGGAAAGACATTATGTAACCCCACAGATTCCACAGAAAAAAATTGCTGACTTCAAGCTATGTCATTATACCAAGCACTGAAAGTAGGCTACCAAACATTGTATCTTTATCCCCAAATGAGTTATGCCCACTGCCCACAGTTACATATCAGCTATTGTCCCAGTAATTCTAAAATGATTAATTAAAAATGGATGGATGATTTTGGTATTATGTCAATTTAAGAAAACAATGAATTTTCTATGTTAAATTTAGTCAAACTATTTGACTAATATATAAATAAAAGGAGAACAATGTAGCCATGCATTCAAATTGTCCAGAGCATTTAATTAAGAACATTTCAATTATTTACATTTTTTCTCAACAAGATGTTTGATGATAAATAAAATACAAAACTGAGATACCTATATATAATCTAAGAAATAATGTGATTTTACTATATAATTACAATTTTAATTTTCCAATTCACATAGAGTAAACATCTGAGGAATTTATTGATTTACACTTAGTTCAGAAATAGTTTAATATTATGCTTCTTTCTGCTAAAAAAAGAAAAAAAAAGTGAGAGGTCAATATTCTGCCCTCATCAGCCCAGAAATAGCCTCTGTCTACAATAGGATACATCATTACACAAATTCTTGTGAATATAAACAGATAAAAAAAATGGACAGAATCATTACCAAAAATGAGATCATAGTTCATACAGCAGTGAATACATATATTGATTCTAATTTTATATACTCTAACAGAAGAAAAATAAGCAACACATTTTGAACTTCAGTGAATTGCTTATTCACAAAAAGGATCATTTTGAAAAGTAATTATAAAAGTGTAATTAATATATGTAATTATAAAATACTCTAAAAGTTTGGAGACTCTGATTATTCTTTTATTAATTCAAAGAAAATCTACTTTTCATTTTTAATTGCTGTTATTATATATCTGTGGGTTTTGTATATTTATTTTCTTATTAATTTAATTTATTTTAAATGGAGAAAAGATTGTATATATTTATCATTGTCAGGTTATTATTTTGAAATATGTATGCACTGGGGAATCTTTAATTATTGTATTTATATTTATGTTTCAAAATTAATGACTTTTGCAATAATATGAAAATGAGAATACATAGGTTTCTTTGGTATGCCACTTATTTGATATTTCTAAACATTTGTTACTTCATTTATTTTTTTTCTTTAATCCAAAGCATATTTATTGAGTTCCTATGACATACCAGGCAAAGATCTGGTTATGTTATACATTACTGATTTATTTGTTATTTGTATTTTGTTCTATATCAATAATTTCTTGAGTTCTATTTTCAATTTTCTTTAATTTTAAAAATATTATTATTATTATCATTAGTTATTTTTGTTTTCTCTGGACAACATTAAATTGATTTGAAAACCATAATTATTCTTCTTATTTTATTATTATTATTTTCTAGAGATGTTGTCTTGTGATGTTGCCCAGGCTAGTTTCCAACTCCTGGGCTCAAGACATTCTCCTGCCTGGGCTTCCAAAGAAATGGAACTACAGGTACATACCATGAGCCCTGCAATCTTTTTAACTATTGCTTCTAAAACTTTAGTTCATATTCAACAGGATTGTTCTTTCAAATTTGTTTGATTTCAATAATAAGATAGACATGCCCAAGTCTGAATTTTGCATTTTTGAAAAACTATTCATTGACTGCAGTGCATAAAGTAAATCTTAACAGTGTATAATTGTTTCACACGTTCTCTGAATTTGATGGAGATAGTTTCATGATCATCTGCTCAAGAGTACTTAGATCACCTGGAGGCCTACGTGGTAGCCTGCATTTGCCTCTTTTAAAGCTTTGCTGATCTGGCTTTTCTGACCCTCTATTCCTAAGATGATTTGTTATCATCTATTGAAATTCAGCAACTAGCCATTGTGTCTTAATGTTCAGTCTGCATCCATTTTCCCTGGACGTTGTATCCAAGTCTTCTGTACGTCAAGATAGCTCAGAATACTCTCTCTGCTGCATTCTATTTGCTCCTTTGTAAATATTAAGGATATGCATTGCAGAGTTTTTTCACTTATTTCCATATTTACCATTTTTCAATCATTGCCACAGATTTTTTTAATTTTATGTATAGGATTTTCTTTAATCTATCTGCTATATATATCCCCATTTACTATTTTACTCATATTGATTTTTGGCTGCTATTACAGAGCTATTCTACCTATAATATTTTCATTTTTTTTTTCCTCTTGAATTTCCTTGCTGTGGCCTTCTGGCTCACTTTCCTTTCTGAATTTGGACTGCTATTGCTTGCATAATAATGTGATATTTGCAGTCTGGTCACAAGAAACTTAGGTTCAGAATTATTGACTTTAAAACCTTAAGAAGCAAAGGTTTCTACTCTAGAAGTCTATCTCCTTTGTTTACTGTGGTTCAGGGTAAAGTATCTTTGTCTCCTAGCACTGTGACCTGGCAATGACCGCCTCCAGCTCTTCCTCTGAAACAGTTATTTATACAAGTCTCTCTGAGGTTGAGCGCTAAGTCGTGCCACATGAAAGGAGGTGAGTGCATCTCTGTCTTTTTGCTTCCCCTCTCTGTGCTGTGCAGTTGGCATTCATTCTTTTCTCTTGGCCAACCCAGAATGTTAAATCTAGCCACTGTAATCCAATCATCTTTGGTGCCCTTTTTAGAACTGTGGCACCTACTTTTAGAGATAACATCCAGTAGCCTTCTATGGTGATCTGAGAAAGTTCTCATATTGTCATTGCATTCCGGTCCAATTTTTTTCAGTAATCTTTGCAATTGTGATTTTACATTAGAACTGTTAATGCCATTTTAACTACATTTTTACTTATCCATTTTCTTTTTTATCCTATTTGTTCTGACCCTTCAGTTCAGAGAACCTGCTAGAATAAAACTAGCCTTACTCTGGCAACTGAAGCCAGCAATATTTAATTGCCTAGAGGTTAAATTTTAAGCTTTGAGTATTAAAAAGTTTTGATACTTCTAGCTAAATATCATTATTACATTATCAAATGATGTATTTTTCTTGCATTTGATTAGTTTTAATAAGTCAAAAATCTCCCAAGGAATTTTCAGTGAGTGCCTGAGAGCAAGAGGAAAGGATGAGTAGCCATCTGGTCCAAGGACCTGGGAGGGAGGTAAGGGTTTGCATTACATAAAAAGCAGCTGCAACAACACAGTCCAGCCATGTGGACAAGCCCATGTCTCCACTTACAATCATTCATAGATAATGCTTTCACTTAACTATATTATTTATTGATTTTCACCTTATTATGCAAACATCGAATTTAACCAATAAGAGTAAAAGCATTTTATAATGTTCTATATAGTTTATCTTTAGAGGCTATACCATGGCAAAAATTTCCAACATTGGACTGCATCCCTAATGACCTCTATTTATGTAATCATACATTAAATCCGGTGTGGTAAAGGACTGAAAAACTATCCAGTAGAGTACCTCTATTTGTACATCCATTGCACTTGTTTCACAGTATATGGGGGAGAAGGTTTATTTTTTTACTTCTAGAACTGTGATGCTATATAAATTGTGTCCTGCCTTTGGTGGAAGTTGACACACTATGACTGTATCCCATTAATAGTTTGGGATGTAAGGTCTGTACAGAGTCAAATAATCTGAACATAAAGAACAAGCTCACTTAGAATGGCTTATCACTGATGTTCTTGGCAATAGATCTTAACTGTCATGTGTTTAATGCCTGACCATTATAGATGAAATACAGCAGCTACTGAAACACCCCACAGGGGAGCTCTGTGTCTTGAAATAGTATATTAGTCTAGTATAGGCTTGCCTTCTTTGGTGCCAAAATGGTCAAAAATAATTTACACATTTCCCAGGTGATATACTAAAAGCACATTGGGAAATAGCTTGCACATTCATGATATCTGAAATTTACTTGATTTGTTTAAATATGCTTTAAGAAAAAAGTTACCAAAGCCAGAAAATTAATTTTAAACTGCTCCCAGCCTCCTGATTTATCTCTGCATCTGTTAATTCTATTACTCTTCACCATTGCTTCTGTCCCAGAAAGTGTACTGTGCTGTTTGTCTCCATGGTTGGCAATCTGTTCTGTAGCATCATCATCTTTTTAGTGAAATAGTTTGCACATACATACAGAGTTTCTATGGGAGCTTTTCAACACTAGCAAGTGCTGAGGTCCTAGCACTATGTTGATCAACAGCATAATTTGATCCCGGCCAGTTTTAACTGACATCATCAGGATTTCAATGTTATATTTCTGAGTCAGATTTGGATATGTATTCTTCATAGATTTTTCTAGTTGTATTTAATAATGTCTCACAAAATTATACTAAATTTGTACTTGAGCTTGCTTTATTTCATCCTTTGAGTTAAAATAAAATAATTAATTGTAAAAAATATATTTATGAAAAATTATCAAGAATAAATAAATTAACATCTATGTCTGATGTATTATATCATTCATTTTAAAATAATATCATTATTTTTATAAACTGTATTTCAATTATATATAAAATATACAATTATTTTTATAGTCTATCATCAATTCATTTTTTGAAAAATAGTTAAATAAGTAAGACATGTTTTAAAAAAATAAAACACATCCTACTCAGCAAGCAAATTATGAGACAATTTAAGCCTAGGCTTAAATTGTCACCTATTTGAATTGTCTCCTGTTCCACAAAGTAAGTGTGCATTTTTAGACTTGATAGATCAAATTTTCTCCCATTTTTAAACAACAAAATGATTGAATAATAACATTTCAAAACAATTGTTAAAATCATTTGAAGTTTTAAACTAACAAAATATACAAATTAAACTAAATGCTTCATCATATCTTTATGCTACTGTAAAAAAATATTCCCATTACCATATACTTGCTTCTTCCTTGTATAGTTAATTACTCTTGAAATAAAATGTTTGTCTTTAATACCCAGCTCAGATTATACCTTGGTTAAAATGTCTCCCCTGGTAATTTATATTTCCAATCTTTCCCTTCTTAATTTTATTTGTTTATATTCTCTGTAGTGTTCAGTTATCATATGAATATTCAATTTTCTATGATAAAATTGAATCTTTTAAATCAATAATTGTTGCTAATATGCACAAAATTCTTATGATCATAACTTTTACTTCACTGGACACCCCAAATACCTTGTTTGGGAACAATGGCATGTCTTATATGTAGAAGATTTATTAAAGCTTAATGAAAAATTAGCTCACTTTAAAGGGTGATAACAGCAGAAAACATCACAAAACATCATAAACCACTTAAAAGTCTTAAAATGAATCTCTGTTTCCCAAAGGTAGGCCAATGAAGCTAGGATATTAATTTGGGCCTCAGCCTTCTGAATGTGATTCAAGAAGAAGTGAAGCTAATTAAAATAGTCTCAACTTCTACATACCAACTTCAAAGGACCTACACAGAAATGGAAGAAGGAAACAAAGTAGAATGCAGATGTAGAAGATGCTCCACTATAAAGCAATGGTGATAGTCCAAAAAATTTTTCATTACATAACACTCAGAGTCTTATTTAATGGGTCAGGGTTTTCAGCAGGTATTCCAATTATTAGTGCAAACAGTGGAGGAGATGTTTCATTTGATGTACAGAAAATACATAATTATACCAAAAAAAAAAGAGCTGATCTATCTCTTTATCTCCTATCAGAGCATAGCCATCCACTTTTATCTGATTTACAAATAGGTTTGGAAAACTGTCTTGCTGAATAAAAAAAAACTTACTGTGTAAATTATCCTCCTTATAACCTTAATGGAAACAAAATAGATAGACAGTAACTACTTGTTAATTGAACATTAATTAGCATCAGTGTCACAAGCCTGATTACAGAAATGATAAATGAAGCCAAAATTGTTAATAACAGATGCATGCAAATTAGAGTATAGCATGGTGAAAAGAACAGAACATAAGCATTTGAGCATAATCATATGAATTCATAGCATTATTACTTCATGTCTAAATTAATGTCTGATAAACTTTAAAGTCACAAACAAGTTCAATAGCAACTAAAAATTGTATAGCTAATGGTGACATAATTATGTATATATAACCAGTCTATTAAATATTCAGAAATCAGTGATGGTACAAATATAAGAATTTATTTTTTTAATTATTCCTTTAACTTTGTTTTGTTCAACCTTTCTTTTCCATTTTTTAGCGATTTTTTTTCATGTTGAATCAATTGCTCTCCAATCACTTATTTAAAAAAATTAGTTATAGATGGACACAATATCTTTATTTATTTATTTTTACATGGGGCTGAGGAACAAACCCAGTGCCTCACACGTGCAAGGCAGGCACTCTGCCACTGAGCTACACTGCCAACCCCTGTCCAATCACTTTTAACCAGAAGTTATACAAAGAGTGACCCCTTACAGTTGATGCAGTGTTCAACTCATAGCAATTTTCTAAAGTCTAATAGTCTCCAACATTAATGTTCAGGTTACTTTGGTGACTTGAGAAGAAAAGGTGAGTTTAGCATGCTTTTTTTCATCTTCCTTCACCTCCATTATCCTTGGAGTGGAAGGATGATTATAAGCTCTTACACATTTAATGATTTGGAAACAGGAGGTGGCTGGAGTTATCTTGCATAGTCAGTTACTGGTCAGTGATGTGAAAATAACCTGTATCCCTCTCGGGCTAATAGTGATCTCTCCTGCTAGTTGGCCTGTGCTGATATAGTGACTCACTGTGTACTCTGTCCATAAAATTAACTTGAAGATCTTTTCACCCTAACACATATTTTCAGTGTTGACCTCCTCACAAAAGGTCACTCTCCAAGAAGGAGTTCACCTTCCTGGTGTACAGCTTTCTGTGCAATGTTATGTGTTCTGTTTCCTTTCAAAATGTTCTTAGTCCGTGTGGAGCATGAAAACCAGAAAGTCTTCAGCCATGCCCTTCAAAGACACTGGAGAAGAGAGAGTAGGAAGGAAATTCCCTCCCCACAACAATCATGTCAGGGAAAGGAAAAGTCACCATTTATCACGTCTCAATAGATCAATGTTTTAATAATACAATGACTCTTTAAATAATCATCTTTATTATTATAGTTTTTGACCCTTATATAGGCACATTTATACTTACTTTAGAAGGCTAAGTACTTGATAACATCTTCTTCATTTGGGGTTCTATCCTCCAACACTACCACCTACAATATTCAATAGTTTTCTATAGATTACCCCCAATACATTTTGTCTGTAGAGGCTCAATAGAGAAATCAAAGTTATTTTTACATTGTTCAATACATTGTTTTGAATGTTTGAATGTTTATTTTCAAATGTCTATTAAACATACACTATTTACTAGGAACTTCTGGTAGAAAAATTTAAAACATGTAAATTGTCTTTAAGGAGTTAATGGAGCAAAAATACCTAACTATCATAGAGTGTAAGCAGTTCTATCATAGAGATGGGAATGAACATTTAATTAGGTAGGCCTTGCAGATAAATCCTAGAGAAAAGAAAGGGAATGATTAGAATGAGCTGAATAGACTTTTTATGTCACACATTTAGTTTGAACTTGATATTAAAACATACAAGTATGCAATTATAAATTATAATAAAGAAAGTAAAATAATTAGATATATATATATAAACATTCATCTATGGCTTATTTTAATAATTTGTAGTTTCATTTAAAAAAAAATGCTGATGTCTGGGAAACCTTGTCATTGCTAACAATATATCACAAGGGAAAAGATCATATAAATCTAAAACATTAGTTGATTCATTTAATATTAATACTCACCTCTCAAAAGAAAATTTATAGTCTTGAATAGTAAAATATAATCTCTAAAATTTTTAATTCTTTTTAAGTTCTTAATCTTTAGAAATATATCAGAATATATGAATATAAGAATATTCTCACTTAAAAAGACTTAGAAAGATTTAACTGAACTGTGAAATAATCATGAAGCAATAAGTAGACTACAGAGGAAGAGACCCAATCCTATAAACATTTTTCCTTTCAAGATAAAAATTATCAGAGACTGTCTTAGTGTATTTTGTCTAATTCTCGTGGTGAGTTGACACCCCTGTTCTGGGCCCAGTGTGAAGTAGACTGTCATGGCAGAAGGGCAAGGCACAGGAAAACTGCTCAGACATCACTGTTGGGGAACAGATAGAGACAGCAAGACAGCGAGGGGCCAGGGACAAATATAATATCCACAAGCATCCTCCCAGTGCCCTATTCCCTCCAGCCATGCCCCCCATGCCTACAGTTACCACCCACTAAGCCATTCAGTTTATCAATCTGTCAAGTGGATTAATCTACAGATGAAGTCAGACCTCCCATAATGTAATCACTTCACCTCTGAACATTTCTGCATTGACAACTGAGATTTTTGGTAGACATCTCTTTCACATCCCATCATAACACGTTTGTTACTCTGAAGGGTCATGCCAACTAAATTCATCAGACAACTCTCTAACCTGTTATCCTTCTTTCTCTTTAAGTGGAATACAATATCCACAGCTTTTCCTCTATCAGTCACATTCATTTTCAAGGGATCTCTGCAAAAGAATTAGACTGTATTTATACAGAGGTGAGATTCCCACCCATACATGTCAAAGCAACCAGAAAACTGCAAAACAGGAGGAGGAAAAATGTTTCTTTAGGACACTGCTGCTTGGACAACAGAGAGCAATAATAGTCGTCCATCAGATAAAAAAGCAAAACAACAACTTGAGAAGATTTAAATGAGTTAAACCATGATACAACAACAGGAATCATTAAAATAAAGTCAGCGATCATAAAGAAAATTTCCAGCTACAAAGCATTCGACAAAGTACAGCATCCCTTTATGTTCAAAACATTAGAAAACTAGGGATAACAGGAACTTACCTCGACATTGTAAAAGCTATCTATGCTAAGCCTCAGGCTAGCATCATTCTAAATGGAGAAAAACTGAAGGCATTCCCTCTAAAATCTGGAACAAGACAGGGATGCCCTCTATCACCACTTCTATTCAATATAGTTCTCGAAACACTGGCCAGAGCAATTAGACAGATGAAAGAAATTAAAGGCATAAAAATAGGAAAAGAAGAACTTAAATTATCACTATTTGCGGATGACATGATTCTATACCTAGAAGACCAAAAATGGTCTACAAAGAAACTACTAGAACTAATAAATGAATTCAGCAAAGTGGCAGGATATAAAATCAACACGCATAAATCAGAGGCATTTCTGTATATCAGCGACAAAACTTCTGAAACGGAAATGAGGAAAAACACCCCATTAACAATATCCTCAAAAAAAAAAAAAATACTTGGGAATCAACCTAACAAAGAGGTGAAAGACTTATACAATGAAAACTACAGAACCCTAAGGAGAGAAATAGAAGAAGATCTTAGAAGATGGAAAAATATACCCTGTTCATGGATAGGCAGAACTAACATCATCAAAATGGCGATATTACCAAAAGTTCTCGAGAGGTTTAATGCAATGCCAATCAAAATCCCAATGGCATTTCTTATAGAAATAGATAAAGCAATAATGAAATTCATATGGAAAAATAAAAGACCCAGAATAGCAAAAGCAACTCTAAGCAGGAAGTGTGAATCAGGCGGCATAGCGATACCAGATTTCAAACTATACTACAGAGCAATAGTAACAAAAACAGCATGGTACTGGTACCAAAACAGGCAGAAGGACCAATGGTACAGAATAGAGGACACAGAGACTAATCCACAAAGTTACAACTATCTTATATTTGATAAAGGGGCTAAAAGCATGCAATGGAGGAAGAATAGCATCTTCAACAAATGGTGTTGGGAAAACTGGAAATCCATATGCAACAAAATGAAACTGAATCCCCTTCTCTCACCATGCACAAAAGTTAACTCAAAATGGATCAAGGAGCTTGATATCAAATCAGAGACTCTGTGTCTGATAGAAGAAAAAGTTGGCTCCGATCTACATATTGCGGGGTCAGGCTCCAAATTCCTTAATAGGACACCCATAGCACAAGAGTTAATAACAAGAATCAACAAATGGGACTTACTTAAACTGAAAAGTTTTTTCTCAGCAAGAGAAACAATAAGAGAGGTAAATAGGGAGCCTACATCATGGGAACAAATTTTTACTCCTCACACTTCAGATAGAGCCCTAATATCCAGAGTATACAAAGAACTCAAAAAATTAAACAATAAGATAACAAATAACCCAATCAACAAATAGGCCAAGGACCTGAACAGACAATTCTCAGAGGAGGACATACAATCAATCAACAAGTACATGAAAAAATGCTCACCATCTCTAGCAGTCAGAGAAATGCAAATCAAAACCACCCTAAGATACCATCTCACTCCAGTAAGATTGGCAGCCATTATGAAGTCAAACAACAACAAGTGCTGGCGAGGATGTGGGGGAAAGGGTACACTTGTACATTGCTGGTGGGACTGCAAATTGGTGTGGCCAATTTGGAAAGCAGTATGGAGATTTCTGGGAAAACTGGGAATGGAACCACCATTTGACCCAGCTATTGCCCTTCTCGGACTATTCCCTGAAGACCTTAAAAGAGCGTACTATAGGGATACTGCTACATCGATGTTCATAGCAGCACAATTCACAATAGCTAGACTATGGAACTAACCTAGATGCCCTTCAATAGATGAATGGATAAAAAAAATGTGGCATTTATATACAATGGAGTATTACTCTGCACTAAAAAATGTCAAAATCATAGAATTTGCAGGGAAATGGATGGCACTATAGCAGATTATGCTAAGTGAAGCTAGCCAATCCCTAAAAAACAAATGCCAAATGTCATCTTTGATATAAGGAGAGCAACTAAGAACAGAATAGGGAGTAAGAGCATGAGAAGAAGATCACCATTAAACAGGGTCAAGAGGGGGGAGGGAAAGAGAGAGAGAAAGGAAATTGCATGGTAAAGGAAGGAGACCCTCATTGTTATACAAAATTACATATAAGAGGAAGTGAGGGGAAAGGGGGAAAAAAAACAAGAGAGAGAAATGAATTACAGTAGATGGGGTAGAGAGAGAATATGGGAGGAGAGAGGGTGGGGAGGGGAGGGGGGATAGTAGAGGATAGGAAGGTCAGAAGAATACAACAGACATTAGTATGGCAGTATGTAAAAAAGTGGATGTGGAACTGATGTGAATCTGCAATATGTATACGGGGTAAAAATGGAATTCATAATCTACTTGAATCAAATGTATGAAATATGATATGTCAAGAGCTTTGTAATGTTTTGAACAACTAATAATAAAAAAACTAATTAAAAAATTAAAAATAAATAAAAAATTTAAAAAAATGTAATCTCAGTTTCCTACAACTGGAATGTCAGACAGGAACTCAAAACACCAGGTGAAAAGAAAAGAGAAGGAAAATGTAAAGACCCCTCAAGAAGCCGTGCTGGGAGAGCTGCCCTTGGGTAGGAAGGCTATCCATGACATTGCATTTGTTTTCTTCAATCATCAAAATGATTCTGACATTAATTTTAAAAATATGTAAAATAAAGAGCTGTCATTTTTTTAAGTAAATTGCCCAAGTTCACATGACAATTACAAGATAGAATAATTGAGATTCAGTACCTAATTTTGACAAGTAATCTATATATATGAAACTACCATCCTTCAGTCTCAAGACTAATTAAAATATTGGTATGGATTTATTTCAGTTATCTGAATTACCATTCTATTATCTATGACAATTAAACAAATATCAAGTTCATTGAAACGCCATCTTATTCCTGATTGATTTTGGTGAGAGGTAGCCGACCTCCAGTATCCACCTGAAGCTTTATTTTAACTTCATGATGAGGTTTTCATTGCCAGCTGCATGCATGTCTCCTCCACCCTCCAGCAGTGTGAGACAAGCTTATCTCTGGATCCACCACACCACCAGGGACACAAGACACTTGAATTTTATTTAATTGGTTCCTGTTGACAGCATTAAATCTCATTCCTTATTTGAGGAGACAAGATAGAAAATGCAGAAATCCAGACATTTATTACAATTTCTCACTTATCTTTCACTGATACTATTCAATGTGCATTTTTTTCTCTTTAGATGTTTAAAGTTTGTTTCATTAAAAGTTCAAAATTGTATATGGAGAGAATTTTCAGAGTTGTTCTATTGTTATCTTTTAGTTAGAATTCTAGTATATCTTCTTATGGATTTTTTCTTCATGTATAAACAAATATATATTAAAATATGTAAAAATTTAAAAATATACATACAATACTAAAACTCATTGTAAAAACAACATAAATAGAATAAAATTTTATACTAATTGTTATTAAAAATATTTAACAAATGACACATTTCAAACATCAGAATGTTCTAGAATTTCAATTATATGGTCAAATATTCTCAGGTAATTGATTATTTGGAAAAATAAATTGCTATACTAATAAAAGAATATTTATAAATACAGACCTAGGAAGCATACCATTTTTTCATTTCTCCCATCACTAATTTTCTCTTGTAGCCATTTTAAACACATTAAAGTAGAATTCAGAAGCAAAAGTACAAAAATTTCATCTGCATTCTATCAAAATTTACTGTTAAGTTAGATATTTACTATTAATAAATCTATCAGCCATCCATTATTAACACATTTGATTTATGTAAATATAGCCCCCTCTTCATTTTTTGGTTTTTGCATATAAGGTCTCACTACATTATGTTGCCAAGATTTGTCTCAAACTACACTCTCAAATAGTGTTCCTGCTTCAGCCTCCAGAGTAGCAAGGACTCAGGCACATGCCATATCCTCTGGTATATTAACCAGGGAAATATTTTATATCATACATTCATATATTTACATGTTATCTTTAAATAGAGCAAAAATATAGAACCAAATATTATTTAGATTATATTGGGACAATAATCAACAAATAGAATACCAAACAAAGGCAAGAAAAGGAGGTATGCATAATACAGTTAGAAATTTAGCACAAAATAAAGTCACTTTTTAAGTCAAAATAAAAAAAAAAAGTCTTTGAAGGAAAGGCTTTTTCCAACAAACGCAACATAAAGTAGAAACCATGAAGCAAAAACCTGACAGATTCAAATACTGAGTTAAAAAAGAAAAACCCACATTAAAAAGTCATACATTTAATAAAGAACCATTTTTTAAAAAATTTTTACATGTTTTAATAAAAAATTTGTTTATACGTGAAGAAAAAATCCATAAGAAGAACCAGGATTTTGAAAATGTTTGTAATATGAATAGCATAAAATTAATGTTAAGAATATATGAAAACTATATTCCAACTAATGAGAGAAAGACAAACACCCAATTTTTTAAAAGGGCAAGTTATATAAACAGGGAATTCACATGAAAAATACAAATAGCCAACGACTTTACAGAGGTTAAAATCCACTAATAAAAGAGTAAGTTAAATTTTTTAAAAATTCTGTTATGTCTTCAATATATAGAATATGAGGAAAACACAGTGTCATCAAATTTCAGAGGAAGAGGATATAATTCAACTCATTTGATCTGAAAATATGCTGGCCATTTTAATGCTTGGGGAGTGTCATGCCATTTGATGTACACTTTCTCTTTTGTGAATGTGTTCTACAGAAATGCCAGTTTATGAACAAAATAATTTTGTGAAAATATGAACAGAAGCATTATTTAAAACAGAAAAAACCCTAAATATTCACCAATAGATGAGTAGTTATTTTTTGCCACATCCAACTGCAAAATACTATTCAACCACTAAGAATAAAGTATGTCTATGTTTTACAATAGAGAAAATACAATTGTTATTAATTAGAACAACTATGTTAGACACAATATATACAGTTTCATTCCACTTGTGTAAGGGAAAATACACTAAGTAGGTAGGTGATTAGATAGACAAATAGATGTAATTAAATGCTACAGGATCTTTTGAAAATGAAATATATAAGAACTTTAAAAATATAAATTAGGGACAATGGCTGGGAAAAATATAAAAATGAAACTTTTACACTAAAAATTATATATAGCTTTCTTTTGGGAGATTTCTGTATAAAATTTACATTATTAAAACAGTTAATTTTTTATACAACATTATTTCAGCAAAAAGATTGCAAATAAATTTATAGAAATTCTTAGATGAAAAAACATTAAGAAATAAGTTATTTTAATATTTAAGATTCTTGGGATTTGACATGAATATATTTTAAAAATTTAGAACATGAAAAATCTATTGTAATACACATGATCTTTTAAAACTATGTAAATTATTCCCATTTAAAAATATAGAACTTCTAAGTTTTATTTTTACATTTATTCTTAGATTGCAGAGTACTTTCAAGCAAGCAGCTGCCATGAATCTTGTAAATAAGCTGCCCCTCTCTCAAAATCTATGCAAAATTTGTTTGAGAGAGTTTCAAACATCAGTGTGATGGTCAAAAGATAATGATCCGCATCAGGAGATTATATTGAGTCACAGTTGTGAGTCAAGGAAGGTGAAATCGATTCATCATGTGCTCTTCTCCTGAGAAAAACTTCTCACACTCTGTTAGTCTGTGGAAAACGCAAACAGGCACTCTCTGTGATGGTAAGTAACAATGTGAGAGAACAAGGGATTTGAAACATACCAGAGAACATAAATTCTCTATCATAAAAAAGTAAACATCAGCATTCTTCTTCTTGACTGATAAACTTTAAATATATAAATAAATATCGATGCATCTTGGAAACACTCTCAAGTCAGGAAATTGTTATTTAAGTGTTAGATCACTAAGGGGTAACTACTAGAATTATGGAAACATAAAATATCACTTCTAGGATTTGTGGGACATATTTGTCAATCTTCAGAATTATTTTTCTGTTAGAAAATGTATTATCAATACGTTCAAATGCTCTTTAATCCATAAAGAATAAATGTCTATAGAACTATTAAAAATGCATAATCCATACATCAAGATGCATTCATTAATGTATATGGCCATCCAATTGCTAAAATTATTTAACAAAAAAATGTAGTCACTAATTTTTTGAATGATAGACAGTTTGGTAGACAGCAATAGTTTGCACAGCAGGCAGAATTTGACATAAAAGAAGGTTCTTAATGCAAAGATGAATCATCAATGTATTTATTTACTTACTTATTTTTAAGCACTATAAATAAATAACATTGAACATTAATTCAGACAGTCTACTTCACATATTTTCACAGTATCAAATTATACACCTTCTCTTTCTGGTGATAAAATAATGTGACTTAATTAAATGTTCCTTGATTCCCTCTTATCTAAAATATAAAAACAAACAAACAAAACAAAACAAAAAAAGGAACAAACAGACTTGTACTTCATTTGTTTTCATGGGGATAGAATAGAGCATTCCAGTAGGTGTTCATAAATTAAAAGAATATCTAGAGAATGAAGAGAAATCCTGAAGGAACCACTCTAACAATGAAAAATGATATTGAATTGGCAGTATTTTTCAAATATTTTAAAATAAATAAGAAAATGGCGAATCAATGGCTGAGGCAGCCCCCAGCTCTCAGCCCCATTTACATTTGACTTGGCTGCAAACTTAGATTCCATCCAAGTTCATGTTCATTATCTGGACAACACACATCCTTTAACTAACCTGTGCAGATGGAGGGTGGGAGAAGTCTTACCTACTATGCATCTAATATCTCTCTATGAAAATTCCTCAGAATCATCATGACATAGCTTTAAAACTTATCTTACAAAACTATGGGAAGATAATTGCTATTGACAAACCCAAGAATACACAGAGAACCAAAGTTCTTGAGCAGCATACCTCCAGCTACTAGGGAGAAGACAGGATGAATGCATTTTGTACCTTCTAATTTATCCACTGATCCAAGTATTTGACACTATATATTCTATTTTCAATGAGATCCTAAATGCTCAGTAAATATTGGTGACATGAACAAAGAGATCAATCCCATTCCTGGGATCATTAGATTGTATTGGCAATGTTATTTATCTAATAATCTTGTGTGATCAAATTGTTTTTAAGCTTTATACTGGGGTTTGAATTTGTCATAATCATTGTGGAAACTATTTCATGGTTTTTGCACTCTGATAAGGTATTGTACTTGCAAAGAAAAAAATGCAGTCAAAATTCTAGGTATTTAATAAATATTCATAGATATGACAGAGAAAATAGCAAAAAAAATTTTCAACACGATGGATGGGGAAGCTAACATAATAATTTTCATTCACTTTACTCAGATGTATATCACACTTCCTCTTGCCAAAAAAGTGACATTCTAAAACATTTTTTAAAGGCCTTTAAAATATCTTTTTTTAAATCACAGTAAAAGACATTGTATAACACATTTTTGTTTTGAAAATGTATGTAGAGTTATGACTTTTATAGAACACAGATGTACATGTCTATTTCTATCATCTATTAGTCAGCTGTAATTACAGTTCTTTTTAAAAACCATGTAGTTCAATGCACACTTCAACCCTTCACATTTCTTCACTTTATATTAGAAGTGAACATAGAATATTTAAGACGAAAAGTGTTATTTTTTTAAAAAGTTACTTTAAATATTTCTGATTATACAAAATGAACACAAAACTCAAAGTCTACGCATACCACATATGTAAAACATATCAGTGTTATGTCAATAACAGATGACATTAAATGTTAGCATAGGAATATAGAAAGTCTTATATTAAAGTCCATTAATGTACGAGCTACATCTAAATCACAGGAACAAAAACTGTAATGATAATAAAATTAAAAAGATTTTCAAAACTAATCATACAGTTAAATTTAGTAGCAAAATGACAGATATTAAGACCAAAACATGGCGATAAGATTAGTATATTTAACACCCAAATTTGTTAATTAAGTCATTTTTCAGGAAAAACAAACAATAAAGTAACAGATCTAAAACATTAAAAAGAATGAAATTTAAATTTTTTTTAAAAAATTGAAAGATTTATTAATTGTCTTCTGTGGTCTTCGTAGAACATCACCCCTGAAAGATATTTGAGGTAGAGTATATTAGATTTTTTGGTATCTTTAAAATGTATGGTTGATTGTATTCCAGAACAATTCATCACTTTATTCTTTCTTCTTACATATTGGAAAATTGTATTCAATGTACTACCACTTTTCATTATCTTAGATATTGTTCCTATTTTTGGTTAGAAGTAAAAGTGTTACTGGGTTAATTCAACACTCCATCTATAATCCAAACAATGCTATTTTTCTATTTGATATTTGCCATTTTAGGAGATGTTCCTTCTAAGGTCATCTTACACATGCACTTTAATTTGATTAATGAAAGTTATGAAAATCACTGGCCAAAAATCAGGTTTATGGACAAAATCAAAGTTTGTATATTATAAAACTCATTTGATCTTTGGTTCCCAAATACATTTAGTCATTTGGAAATTCACTTAGTTAATAAATGTTTTGTTACCTTCTTACTGTAACTGCAGGTGGAACGTAGGCACTGGAACAGCTGTTGCATCTGGTAACTAAGGGGCATGAGCTGTGATGTACAGTACTTCAGCTGCTTCTCAGATACTGGCATGCATTACTGCTGGATCTCTCTCAGGTTTCTGGATTGCATCTGTTTCTATGATGCCCATATCACAATTAGGGTCTTCCTCAATTAACACACCTTGCCTGAATTCAGCACCCTGATGAGGCATTGGAAAGTGTAAGGTGCAGTATACAACAGTTAAAATGGCTATAGCTCTCTCTGCACACAACTAAATTATTGAATGTAATTGTTACCTAAAGTTGGATGAGGGCCATTACTGGTGTAAAATTGAAGTCCTCCTTGTACTAATCCCAATGGTCAGAATTTAGCTACATATGACCATCTGACTTGGCGATTTAGGTTGAATGACTATTTGCCTAGATGAAAATTCTTATATGATGGAAAGAACAGAGAAAGATACTGTAGAAAAACAAATAGTTTATCGCTCCCATCATCCAAATATCATTGCTTACTTTCACTGGTATATACACAGAACTTGACCCTACAGTGTTATATCCACATTTACTACTTCTAGTTCCACTTTGTTGAATTGCAAAGCAATTAAGAAAATAAATCTCCCTCTCTGCATTTCGTAGACATAATTCAGGTAGCTATATACTCAATCTCTTAACTAAAATGAACACATATTCAATTCCCCAAGTTATAGTAATCTTTCCTCTGATGAGAGGTAAAGTTAAAATTCAGGCCCTAGATTCCACCCCATCTTGGAGATATTGGGGATCACAACATGACTGTCTTTGAAAATATTTATTTTCAAATATCATCTGCTATAATAATCGAAGGGCACAAAGTCATGTGGCCAGATGTAGGATGCCACCTGTTTTTTAACTTCTCTGGGTACATATCACATTTAGCCACACACAAGTATCTGAAGTCCATTCTATCTTGCTGCCTTAGTTGCATAGCTCATTATGTAAATATTGCTTACTAATCAAATATTTCTCACATTACCTCTATGTTTGTATTCTTTCCCATTCCTGTGATTCAAGCAGCAAAGCATATTTTTATCAGGAGAATATTTTTTTCACAGAAGAGGAACCCAGCACCATCTTTGTGTTTGAAAAGCATCAGCTCTGCAGCATTAAGCTTCATGAAAACAACAAACATTTGCTCGATAAACATCCTCACTGCTGACCAACTTTCCTCCTGTGTTTGCAGTTAATCATGGCCAAGTGGCTCATTTCATCCAATATTGTCTGAGATGAAATTAAATGTGTCATTAAGAAACCATAGCATAAATAAAATCCCACACAGCATGCACACACATGAAAATGCACATAACTCTCTCTTCTTTTTGAAACTGAGGATTCTGTTTCTAAATTTTTCAGCTTATAAGAATTGGGATATTTTTCATGGGACTCTGAATGAGTAATGTGGTGATTATGTCCAACCCATAATAAAAAGTATTAAGGAAACAAAGGAAGTAACTTTTTTTTTTTAAGGTACAGGGCTTGGAGGTTTACTTAGACTATCTTGATTGACAGTTTGTGAATGAAAAGACAGATTGTATACAAGTTTGGTTTTTTTTATTATTATTATTTTCTATTTTACTCAATGGATTATAATTCTTTACTCTCATAATTTTTATTTATTTATTTATTTATTTGTTGTTCAAAATACTACAAAGCTCTTGACATCTCATATTACATATATTAGATTCAAGTGGATTATGAACTCCCATTTTTACCCCCAATACAGATTGCAGAATCACATCGGTTACACATCCACATTTTTACATAATGCCCTATTAGTAACTGTTGTATTCTGCTACCTTTCCTATCCTCTACTATCCTCCCTCCCCTCCCCTCCCCTCCCATCTTCTCTCTCTACCCCATCTACTGTAATTCATTTCCCTCCTTGTTTCTTTTCCCCTTCCCCTCACAACTTCTTATATGTAATTTTGTATAACATCGAGGGTCTCCCTCCATTTCCATGCAATTTCCCTTTTCTCTCCCTTTCCCTCCCACCTCATGTCTCTGATTAATGTTAATCTTTTCTTCCTGCTCTTCCTCCCTGCTCTGTTCTTAGTTGCTCTCATTATATCAAAGAAGACATTTGGTATTTGTTTTTCTTGCGATAGAAACTCCATAGGGACTCAAACACCACAAGAGACATAGTCCCGGATTGATTTCAGAAAAAAAAGCTAAAACCCAAGAAATAACCATTTAACAATATCATAATATTATAGGCACATGGATCTCTGTTTTTCTCTTTGTTTTTATCCCCCAAGAAAAAAAAATAGACATCCTTTTGATCTTCCTTTGAAACCTCAATCAAAAGAAATGTGTCTCATGGAATAAGGTCGTTGTTATCAGACCACTAACACTGATCAGTGTTCCCAAAAGTTCATGTTTCTAATTTACAGGGCTGTATTTAAAAATCCACTCCATGCTGCTGTAGAGAGCTCTGTAATCAACAACCAACAGATTTCCATGGCTTCCTGATGGTAGAGGACCTTCTTACCTTCTCATGGTTTTTGACTTTTCTCTATTTTTCAAGTATTGTATGTGGCTCACCCTTTCCTACCTATGGACTTTGATCTTAAACTGAGCTCTTTATTGCTGATTTAGTCTCCTGTAGCTTCATCCCAAGTGCAGACACAGCCTCTTCTTCCTCACAACACCACTAATGCAACCCCTTGTGTTGAATGGGACTTTCTGTTGATTCAGAAATCAAGATTGACTCAACATCACTAGTGAAGCCTGCCTGCCACCAAGTGGCTGTGGTCTTCCGTTTGATCCTTTTCAGAGACAGTTTTCTTCAGTTTATGTGTTCTTTCAGAAAAAAATACATACACACACACACACATATACACACATACATATATACATATACACATATATGTGTGTATACATATATAAACACACACGTATACAATTTGTGGGTTTTTTTTAAAGAGGAGAGATGTGTGTTTTTGTCCTGTTTCAATTCTTTATGTCTAACTAACTCCATTTCATCAAGTGTCTCATCAAGTATAATCCAAGAATTTGTGTCTTCCTATATCAAAGCAAAATATACACTCAGGTGTTTATCTCCAAAAGTAGGTTTCTACCACATATTTCTATTCTTAGAGACATGAAGTAATAAAGAAAAACTCTTGAAACAATATTTTTTCTTTGAAATGCATTATCAGTTATCATTCTTTTTTCTACAGTAATCTCTACAAATAGAAATGAGAGTATATTATAATCTGTTAGTTTTTATAACAAGAAACCCGAAACATTTTATTATTTATGCATACCCTTTTAAAAAAAATATCCTCATTTCATGGCAATTTCTGCCCTTAATTTTTCTCCTTTGTCTCTAAGTCACAAAAAGATACTCTGTGTTTAGATCATTTAGAAACTACAAGGAATATATCATGAATATAATGTTTTCTATACTCTACAAAGCTTTGACATCTATCCACCTATCTATATGAATATACATGTATAGACATTTATATATATGTAAATATATAAATATTCATACACATATGAATATTTAGTCAATATATGTCCTGATTATTGTTTATATATACATTATTTTTTCTGGACATTTATCACAGTTCTAACTCATGTTTTTCCTAAAGAAACACAAGTCATAATATATATATATATATATATATATATATATATATATATTCAGCATATGGTTCATATATTTTATTCCATTCTATACTTTGTCATAAAATACACACACACACACACACACACACACACACACACACACACATATATATATATATATATATATATATATATAATACATGTATGTGTGTGTATGAATATACACTTGTTTCATTCTTATAGTGTAATAGTGTATCTACAAACTACATTAGGATGGATAAAAGATTTAAGAAAGAGGTTGTATAAGGTAAGAATTTTGGGAACAGCTGAGACCTTTGGTGAATGAATGAAAACAGAATAAAAGTTTTATAGAAACCTGTCTTTATAAAATTTTAAGTCCTCTACAATTTTATCACTCTTGCAAATGATATTGAATAGACTGTTTAGAAATATTCACTGTTAAAAGGAATGTCTTTTTGAAAACCACATGGAATACCTTGACATGAGCAAGAGTGTTCTAAGTACTTATATTTTATATTTCACCTGTTGTCACTGCACATTAGTCCTGATCACATGCCAAGTCAGTTGAAACCAAGAGGAGTTGGAATATGTCCCAAATATCAGAATCATACAAGCTCAATGGTCTGCGCAAACTGACTGCAATTAGAGCTTGAAATGATCAGATGATTTACCATTTCCTTACATCCTGGGAATAACTTATTACAGAAATACCAGAAAAGCAACATATTGCAGTTACTTATACTGCTGTCTCATTCAAATATACCATAAATAACCTGAGATGAACCACTTAGAGGATTCTAAAAATCATATTTTTTAACATAAATATACAATATTATGTTCATATATATGATACATATATATTCAATATTATCTTAAACATAATCTTGAAAAAGTTCCAACTCTTTACATAGTCTTTTACTTGCAATTAAATTCTATATACCAATAACTTACTCTTTACAGCAAAATTCATTTGTGCCCTCACTCCATCAATATTTTGCCTTCTATCATAAAACACAGTGTCTACTTCCAAGAACTCTAATGTGGGTTGAAAAAGGGTTGAAAACAGAGCCTGATAAATGGCAAAGAACCCAAAAAATATGAGTTTATATAACATTTGAAGACATATATGGTTTTGATGTACCCTTTGCTGCTACAGAGCTATAATAATAAAAAGCAATCAAGAAAAACAACTATGGTTGACATGGGTGTGTGGAGTGGTACCATATGGTTTGAACACCATCTTGCCAAGAAAGCCATATGGGATTTCCATTCCTAATGTACCCTGGGAAGGCCTTCTCTCTGGATTAGCTGAAGATGACTGCTAAACTCAGGTCCGTGCTGCAGGCAAAGTCACTGCCTGAAAGATAAAGATAATGTAAGAATGTATTTATTGACAAATGTGCATAGAGTCTAAGAGTATTCCACTAAGGGTTGCCATTTTGTATGTAATTGTGAAGTGACTAAGAAATACAACAGGATAGTCGTGGGGCCTGCTTGAGATTGAATTGAATGTGGATAAGAAGGAGAGTGCTTGGAATAGATAAATATCAGTAGGAATTCAGATTGACTGGTGCCCTATGATGAGAGTGATGCTAAACAAGCATGAAAAGAAATTTTCATACAGCATTGCACATCATAATTTTAATAAACACAAAATATATCAAAAATGAACATTGACTGGTATTGCCAAAAATTAATGGGCTCATGTAATATATAAATATATATATATATATATATATATATATATATATATATATATAGTCTTACCCATGTTTTCAAGTATGTTTGTATGCAAGCAGCTGCATAGAAGAAACACAAGGTTTATAATCCTAATGCACTTTCAAAGAATTGTTGAAAATAAGTTATATTTGAGAACAAGTAGATGATTAAGTAATCCAACAATTTGGGTGACCAAATTATGTATCCTTTCATATTCCTGTGACCTTATGTGTCCCCTTTAATTTTTAAACCTGGGCTGTGAGTCTGTCAGGCACCTGATTTTAACAGACTGTTCTCATCAGCATCGAAGACATGTTCTAAAATTACCGTTCTCAAGATCTATCAGATGGCAAAATTTTCCATGCCATGTTGTTATTTGATTTAAAAATCCTTTTCCTTTGGTCACATCAAGCTGAAACTAAGCATTTTTTTAAAAGTTATGTCTGCAACCACAGTAGCTGAAAGCAGGCCTGGAGTAATACCTCCAGTTTCTAACATAAAGAAAATTTGCTCTATTCTTCTTGATGGAATGGTCCTATACACTTTTCAATTCCAAATAGCTCTTTTTGGTTTCACAATAGTGATCACATGCAGTGGTAAATGGTGGAATGTGTATGTATCAAGATAATTATTAAATGGGTTTGTGAGGTTCCTCAGTTGAAAAGTACCTTACTCCCTCAGAGGGATGGTGTAGTAGATAAAAATGAGCTCAGTGTAAAAAGCTCCAATTTTCTTGATTATTCTCTCCTTCTTAGTGCATTTCTTCCATTATGAGGCCATGTTGTCTCTACACAGCAGTGGAAAGAAAGTGTGTAAGAGCTGCTGTGACTCCAGGCTCAACTATCGTGAGCCCCCTGGGGTCTACATGTTGTAGGTTTGCAAGATCACAGGCAATCTAGCATATAGTTCATAATTTGAATAAACACCATGACATGCAAAAACAGATTCAGATGAGTATTGAGGCTGTGCCATTCATTAATGGAATCTGACCAGCTCATCATGAGTGGATTTAAGGGCAGGTACAGACTGCCCACTACATCTCCCTTCAGAGCCCTTGTTGTAGTGAGAGAATTCTGCACAACAGGATGATGCAAAGAGCAACAATTCCTTTTCCAACCACAGCACAATATGTTAAGACATCATTTATAACCCTAATGTCATTACTGTCATTCAACTCTGGAAAGAAAGCACAGGGAACAATCCTGTTAGGTGCCTCTAAGTTTTTCAGTTTTAAAGACAGTTGCTCATGCAATTTGATTTAGGGTCTTGTAGATGAAACAGTGTTAATGATGTTCTCAGGTGATTTTCCACAGGAGACCACAGAAGCAAAGTTAAAAGGTAATTGTCTCCTCTGCATAGCTGCCCTTTAAATAATTATTTCAATAATTTATTTTAGATACTTTCCTCTCTCAAATGATATTTTAACCAAAACCTTGTGGGCTGTAGAAGCAAATTTTAATTAGCTTACTTTAAAGACAGTGAAAAATGTTAAGAACAAATACCATCTGCTCTCATCATATTTGGCTACAGCTATCATAACCAGTAATAGTGAGTCTATCCCTCAACACTACCACCTTCTCTCCCCTCACTTCCCCAAAGACTTCAATCAAAATCACCAGAATCTCTTGTAGTGTTTATATGAACCCAATTACCACCCTTCATAGCTCATGCTAAGAACATTGTCTGGTCCTTGAAATTACAGGTATTGGTTATGATAGTGCAGTATTTAGAATAATAAATCTTTGTCAATGGAAACGTCTCTAAATTACATTTAATCCAACTGCCCTCCTGATTGTGCAGGTAGGTCACTGTATGATGTTAGTGGCCAGATCCACAAGTCCCATTCTCCTAGTGCTGAGTTCTGTCAGCGTTCCCCTGATTGTAAATTTCCATTATACCCATGAAGCACCTTTCACTGGTTGTCACTGCTCAGCACAAGATGGGGTCTCTTCCATCAGTTTCACCTCCAATCCTGGTGCTTGCTAGTATTCCACTGATAATATTTCTACTAAAGGAAAAGTCATAGATCAGATATTATCCATCTGGTAATATTTAGGGATCATAATAGATCAATTGCTGAGCATGAATGAGAAGTACAGTGATATATTTGCAGCTGTTTTGCAAGGTTAAATAATCCTTTATTGTCAACATTTTCTTGCATTTTTATGGAGAGATACAGAAAATTTGGAAAAAAATCGAGAGTGAAATTTAAAAGAGAAAAATATTTGGTGAAATAGGAAATTTTGAACTCAGAAAATAAAACTTGGATATTGAATGACATTTAACAAAAGAGTTCTCTTTAATTTTCATCAAGAATAAGAAAAAAGGAAATAATATAATAAATCGCATTTAATTTATTATTATAATCTTGTGGTTTATCAAAGAGTTGAGAATTTTAACCAATACAATTTCATAGTTTCTCCACATACACACACACCCAAATATGCAGGTAAATTCAGACAGTCTTACACACATCTGTAGGCTCCTATGGAGTCATTAAAATAAATGATGTGGGTCTGTGTTATTCCTTTTAGTGTAAAAAAAAACAATATTCCATGCAGAAATCATCATCCCATATGATTCTAGTCTGAAGAACCTAGGCTAATTTAATTATTAAGGCATTCATTTTTACAATAATAATAATTCCAAGTTGAAAGATAGGCACTGGCCCTTCTAGAGGTTGCTTATTCTTAAAACCACAACAAAGATAGGCATACATTTTAAAAGCATCACATAACATGAGTTAAGTGTAGTAACTCATTAGTAAAATTATTTTATTTATTTGTTTCTCAAAGAACAAACAAAACAAATAGTTTCAGACCAGTACATATAATCTGTCTCTATCTATCTATCTATCTATCTATCTATATATATATATATATTGTTCAGAGACATTTCAATGTTGCCAGAAACTTTATAATCTCCAACAAACTAAGTTCTTCCACTTTATCACATGGATGAGTAAAAGAGTATTTGGTTCTCAGATTAATTATAGAAGACACTGCAAAACTGTCAAAATTATGGCCCCACTATAATCACTGTGTGCTTTGTCATCTTCCTGCCAGACACCAGCCAAGCAGGCAGTACATTTTATTTTTGTGTTGACTGTTATTTTTGAGAAGTGCCATTTAAATGAGCAGAAAACAAAAATAAACTTAGACAAGGCTCAGAGCTTAAATCTGTTTTGAAATAGCAATATTATGGCTCAGATAATATACCAACACAAACTTAATCCAACAACACACATACCCAAATTGCATGTAGGCATTAAAATCTTCTACCATTATCACCAGGTAGAAAAGCAAGTATTTGATCAGATTTCCCACAGCAGACCCACTTTTATTTCATCAACTAATTTTAAAAGATGCACATTTCAGATCTTACTGAACAAGATTAAAAAATTGATAAATATGAGAAGTGATAGAGCAGCAGAGATGTAACTATCCTTAAGGTACTCAGCTGTCTCTGCAAGAAATGATGTAATCCTTAAATGAGGAGAAAGCACAGCTATTGACATACTGATCAGGAGTTTTATTAGCTTCAAAGATTGATAAAGCAATTGTTGATAATAAAATTACCAGAATTGTTGAGTTTCCTGTGCCTGTGACACTGGCAGGGGTGGGGGGCGCTGCGGTCATTGTGCAACAACAGTGAGTGAACTCATCCTAGAGCTTTTGCTAATGTCATTTTGATGCAAATTATAGAGCAGAGATAAGTATTTGAGAGATGGCCGTGACTATGCTGTACATTTGTTGCATTAGTGTTCACAACATAAATTGTGATTTTGTTAGGTACATTGGTCAAACTACAACCTTAAAAAAGAATTTGTCCTTCCATCCCCAAATAAGCCCTGTATGCTACTCAAGGAAACAGAGCAGTATTCCACTAAGGATGATAAAACCAGACTGAACAAAAACCAAGCCAGTCTTTTAAAGGCACACTTTTTAAAAATTCTAACATAAAATAGAGTTATACCTGCAAAGTGCCTTGGAGTTTATTTTTACCTTAGATAGTGCTGCATTGTTTGAAGGATAAAAGGAGTAATAGGAAAAAAAAAAAAAAGAACAGAGGAAGGAAGGAAGAAGAAGCAGTCCGCAGAAGATATAATAACCATTACTCATCTTTTCATATATTTGTTGATCAATTGTGTATCTTCTTCTGAGAAGCGTCTGCTCAGCTCCTTAGCCCATTGATTGATTGGGCTGTTTGTTTGTTTGTTTGTTTTTTGGTGTTAAATTTTTTAAGTTCTTTATATATCCTGGAGATTAGTGCTCTATATGATGTATGGTGGCAAAAATTTGCTCCCAAAATGTAGGCTTTCTCTCTTCACCTCATTAATTGTTTCTTTTGCTGAGAAGAAGCTTTTTCATTTGAATCCATCCCATTTATTGATTCTTGCTTTTATTTCTTGCTCGTTAGGAGTCTTGTTAAGGTGCTGGGCCCTAATCCTATATAATGAAGATTTGGGCCTACTTTCTATCAGGCATAGGGTCTCTGGTCTAATTTCTAGGTCCTTGATCCACTTTAAGTTGAGTTTTGTGTAGGGTGAGAAATAGGGGTTTAGTTCCATTTTGCTGCAGATGGCTTTCTAGTTTTCCCAGCACCATCTGTTAATGAGGCTATCTTTTCTACACTGTATGTTTTTTAAACCTTTGCCTAGTATGTGATAACTGCATTTATGGGGGTTCATCTCTGTGTCTTCTATTCTGTACCATTGGTTTACATGCCTATTTTGGTACCAATACCTTGTCATTTTTGTTACTATATCTTTGTAGTATAGTTTAAAGTATGGTATTGTGATGTCTCCTGTTTCACTCTTCTTGCTAAAGATTGCTTTGGCTATTCTGGGTCTCTTATTTTTCCAAATGAATTTCATGGGTTGCTTTTTCTATTTCTATAAGGAATGACATTGGGATTTTAATTAAATCACATTGAATCTGTAGAGCATTTTGGGTAGTATGGCCATTTTGACAATATTGATTCTGCCTATCCAAGAGCCTGGGAGATCTTTCCATATCCTAAGGTCTCCTTCAGTTTCTTTCTTTAGTGTCTTATAGTTTTCATCATAGAGTTTCTTCACCTCTTTTGCTTGATTCCCAAGTTTTTGTTTGTTTGTTTGTTTTTGTTTTTTGGTTTTTTTTGAGACTATTGTGAATGGGGTAGTTTTCCTAATTTCTCTTTCAGTGGATTCATCACTGATGTATAGAAATGCACTTGTTTTGTTTGTATTGATTTAATATCCTGCTACTTTGCTGAATTCATTTATTAATTTTAGCAGTTTTCTCTTGGAATTTTTTGGATCCTCTAACTATAGAATCATGTTCATTTACAGGTAAGTGGATGGAGTTGGAGAATATCATGCTAAATGAAATAAACTAATCCCCAAACAACAGGATCTAAATGTTTTCTCTGATAAGTAGATGCTAATCCTCAATGGGAGGGGCATGGGATGAGTACAGGAAATTTGGATGGGGCAAAAGGGAGCTTGGAAGGGTCACAGAGGTATAAAAGATGGTGGAATGAGACAGACATCATTACCTTAGACACATGTATGGTTTCATGAATGGTGTGACTCTACTTCATGTACAACCAGAGAACTTAAATATTCAGTTTCATCTGTATACAATGAATTGACAAGCTTGCTACTGTCATGTGTAACTGATTAGAAATAATAAATAAATAAATAGGAGTCCAATAGGCTCAACAATGTACTAGATTCATAAGACTGGTTTTTAATTACAGGGGATTTTTAAAATAAAACAAATAACAATTACTCATTAATAAATATGCATTTTTGTGAAAAGTTTGTATGTAGATTCTTAATCTTGGGAATACAAAATAAGTAATACATCACTTTTTGTGTGCCCATGCCTGCATGGCATGAAAGTAAGAAAGTATAATTATACAATTGTCAGCAATGATAAAACTAATTGAGAAAGAAAAAATCCAATTTAGTAGGGAAATGTTTGTTTATCTTTTCATGCTTCAAGGCAATTGATTTCTCCCCAAAGCAGTCAATATTCATATGTAAGTGGTAAGTTTTAAGGATCAATATTCAAAAAAATACCATGGACAAATGTTTTATTATAACCATAATGACTATGTTTGAGTAAAGCTTTCTTCCTAGCTTTTAATTTTCTTATTATTTTTAATTTAGCATGTATGCTGAGTGTTGAAAATCACACACATACACACACACACACACTCACATGATGGTTCTGTTTTCATTATCAATCCACCTCCCCAAATAAATTAACTCAAAATCAGATTCTACCCATCAGGATTCTGGAAAGAGAATGAGAATGTGAAATGGCACAGAAAATAACATAGTGAAAAATAACTAAAATTGTAAAACAAAATAAACAAACAAACAAAAAAACAAACAAACAATCTTCTGCTTCCTTGCCAAATGAGCAAACAAAACATGTTTGCGATTCAGGCTCTAATTTTTGAAAAGTTAAGAGCTCCACCAGAAACCATTCTATATATATGGAAATGTCCTCTCCTTACATACAGATGAAGCTACTGACTTGTCAGTATGACTTGTGCTTTGCATTTTATTAGGAGATTTTTTTTTTCATATATAATTTTACTTTTAAGAAGAAAAAAGAAAGGTAGTCATGTCCAAGGAAACCAAATAATTATGGAAAGGTGTTGGCACCTAGAAAAAATTAATAGGTCCACTGGGGTTTGTCCTGCTCACAGGGTACTGCTCCTTGCATTCCGGACCAAGTTTGATCCTGTCTGCACTTTCCTATACTGGCTTAGCTTTATCCCAACATTTACTTCTACCTAGTGATGATTTTAATCTGCAGATCAGTGAACTTTGTTGAAAGAATACAGTCATATATAGTCAGAGAGTTCATTTATTCCAGTTGGGTTAACTTCTAACTTTATGCCTATGCCAAGGGCACCTGGCTATGCAAATTATCTTCACTGAAAGGAATATTACAAACAGAATCTACTAGGAAAGCATGGTGTTGGGTTCAAGAGTTCAAGCTATTTCTTGGCCACAGAGAGAAGCGCACCACTCCTCATTCCTTTGTTACTTTTGGCAAATTGGCTGCCTTGAACATTCATTTTTAAGTTTCTTTTAAAGATAAAGGATTGCTTTATGTTATCTAAAATTATTATGAGGATCAAATAAGATGATGAATGTGAAAAGGCTTGCAAACTACAAAGTCCTGCACGTATGCAAATGCTTCCAGGACAATTACTGCCATCATTACTGACATAAACATGTTGCCTTAAGCCACCAGAGACTCATGATCACACATGACCAAACCGTGATGAAAACAATGAGTGATGCACAAGCCAAACCCAGAAGACAAATTATGGAAACATAATTTATTTCTGTGAAGAAGATGGATATTTCCAGACCCCAAAGCATTCCTAATGATGTGGCACAAACTCCCATGGTGCTGGAAAATCGAAAAATAATTCCAGTCTCTTTTGCATGTTCTGAACTTTGATACAACTACAAGAATATCAACACTGCTAAGTCAGACAATTTCTAAAAAGTTTCAAAGTCCACGTGAGGTCATTTTTTAAGGAAAATGGAAGGCAACCAACGCTAAAATACACTGAAGGGTGTTTCTGGTCTGGCACTAGCCTAAGCATGCTCATTTATGCCCTATGACATCCCTATTCAGTAGGTGATATTATTATAAATGTTTTCCAAATAAGAAACTAGGACACAGGTGTGCAAGTAACCTTTCCAAAGTCTTCACCCAGATGAAGTCAAGAGACCATGGTGTGAAACACTGCAGAATTCCTTCCCTGATGGGATGTCAATCAAATATATCAAATATTACCAAAACTCAAGATAAATGAGGAACTCAAGAATGAGAATGTTAAAAAGCTCTAAATGATAAAACATTTAATAGTGCTGAAAACAGGGCCTTCCACATTTAAGGTATTGAATGACAGACTTGTGACTGTAAATGTCTTTTGGCTATCATTTCCCTTTTTGGAAGAAGAGATTGGCTGTAGATTTATACACAAAAAGTTACCAAAAATCTTTAGAAATTGTATACAAAATACATTAAGTTAATGATTCTCAACTTATGTAGTATAAGCTAATTAAATGCATATTTCCAGGCTCTGGATGAGATGATTACATTTTCACAACTAACCTTTTGTGGTGCACTGTTTTAGTCAATTATTTCACCTCTGTCACAAAAAGAACTGATAAGAACAACATAGAGGAAGAAAGTTTATTTTAGGTCTCCTGGTTTCTGAGGTCTCAGTTCACAGCAGACTTGCTTCATTCCTTGGGCCTTGAGGTGAGATGGAACTTCATGGTGAAAGGAAATGGTGGAGAAAAACAGCTGAGAATCACACCAGGAAGCAGAGAGAGAGCTCTTCTCAACAAGGAAAAACATAAACCCCAAGAGCAAGCCCAAAATGACCCACCTCCTCCAGCCACACCCTATGGGTCCACAGTTCCAATCCAGTTAATCCCTATCAATGGATTAACACATTGATTAAGTGAAGGTTCTCATAGCCCAATCTTTTTACCTCTAAAACCGTTTGCATTGAGCTTTTGGAGACACATCTAAACCATACCATCCAATGACAGCCTGATCAACTAGCATGAGTCTGTGTGAAAAGAAAGCATAAGAGAGGAGCAAGCATGGAGGTCAAACCTCCTGCCAATCATAGACAGAAGGGTGTCTTGGGGGACAGAATGTGAGGGGCATTATGTCTGTGGGTACAATCAAATCCATTGTTTTAAATGTGTGGGTCTCAGAAAAATGCAATCCCTAAGGTAGATCTCATGACACAGATTTGTTATTGTTGTCATTGTTGTTTTAGTCTGTTGATTTGTTCTTTGGTTTGAAAGGAGGCAAAGTTTAGAGGACACTGCTCTGTTTATTTGAATTTATGCCACCGTTTGATGGATATCAATACCAGAACTCCGTTAAGAATGAGGCAATAAACAATGCTCCTGCATTCTTCTAAATGAACCCCCATCAGCTTTGCAAATTGTGCTAATTTTTTATCTGTTGCACATCTGATAACCTGTAATGAAAATATTGTTACATTTTGACTGTTTTCTGCTAAATCTGTTATTCTTTGCATCTTTTCACCATTTTTCATCATATTTTACTGGAAGCTGATTTGAAATGCTAGGATGTATGAATTTATTTTATATTGCTTCAAGAGGAATCATAAGGAGATGTTACTGAAAGCAGAAGTCATTCAAACACATCTGAATCCCTTGTCTTCACTGATTTCATATCCTTCAGTAAACTCCAGCCTTATCACCATAATAGGAAGATAATTATATGTCAATTACTTTTTTGACTTTGTACTAAATTATTTGGCATATGTACTATTGCTGGAGCATGTGTGTGCATGTAGGTATGCACATGAATGAAAACATATTGAATATAATATTAAATGAATGCACTGATTAAAATCCAACAGAAATCACTATCATCAATATAAGCATAATCATCTTCTTCTTAAATAATACATAGATTGCTAACTATATGATTATCTCTGCATATTCAAGTTATTGTATTCTGCACTTTTATAGAAATACTTGTAAGTTCTTATAAAGCAATGGATTTGAGTGAGATGGTGAGGACAATTCCCAAGATTATCTACGAGTTGTCCCTGAAGGAGGAACTGGGAAAACCACGAATTAATAGAAGGTCTAGGTTGTGGGAAGAGCTCAGAGCCAAGAACCTGGCTCAGCAGACATGAGTTCCTATATAGGTGGTGCAAAAATAGCTCTGGGTATCCTCAAACTGGACCTCTGCCCCTTTCAATACCTGACTGTGCTCCTCTCCAACAGGAGTTGTGACCAAATCCTGACCAGCCCCAGGTCATAAACCAAGAGAGTCTCCAGTGCTGAGTTGCAGGTTTCTCTGTTCTTTTCTTCCATTTCTCAAGGTCATTATAATGATTTGGTTGATCCCAAATGCCTCTTGTTACAGGGTGTTTGGAACAGAAGAATTTTGTGACAGCTTCAGCCTGCATTCACTGGTGACTATCTCCTGAGCTCCTTCAATGACCAATGCTGGGTCTTCTCTGATGTCTAGACAGCAATATGCTTGCCCAAGGGACAGAGGAGACCTCCAGCTACTCTCACTTGTGCACCCTCCCACTGTTATGACACTCAGTTTGAGACTTGGAACCTGAAGGAGCACACTGGTGTGGCCAACTGTCCTGACAACTATGTGTCCATCACAGCATTTTCTGATTTGAAAATGTCTATTTCCTGAACACAGCAGCCAGGAAATGCAGGGATCCCAACGAAGAACCTCAAGGCATGGCAGCTGGATTACCACTTTGAGGTGAAGTCACTGAACTTTGACCAGGAGATACCTAACTGGTCCTTGGGGTTATGAATGCAAAACTACATCTTCCAATAGTGGATAGAGATTTTTCACTGTACAGGTTATAGTCACCTGACCAGGGATGTACCTCACCACCTGATGACCAGCTTCTCAACAAACCGGGACAAATTCTATAACCCTTTTCTTATTTTATGAAATTTTAGTCTATTTCAGTAGTGGGATAAAGTTAGTTATGGGATGATATGGTTCGAGGGGCGGGGGAGGGACTGTAGAAAGATGGCTAGGGACAGTTATCTTTGGGAAGAGTCAGTCACTCACCTCACTCTGGTCTGTGTGGTGGCCTGAGAGCCATGGCACTATGAACCACCCTAATCCATACAGACTCCAGGGTACACGGGAAAGACAAGAAAATCAAGGCTGAACAAAGGGGTAATAAACAAAGACATGGATTTGAGTGCAGCACTGAGTGCAAAGTCTATGTTCCTAATTAGCCTATGAAGTCTGAGGTTTGGGGGATTTTAGCTATGTGTGGCTAGGGTTATTTTGAACCTGCATGAGCACTTGTGGATGAGAACTTGAACATTCGATGATGATGTTCTCCTAGATGTCTTTCCCTTCCTCTCACCAGGTGCCTTAGTTCTCCCGTGGGGGCTGTACACCTGTTGTCCTGGTAACACATGTAAATCACAGCACACTGTGCATCAAAAAAGGAGTGAAAGCATGGGGGTGGGCCTTCCTAAGGCATCACTGAAAAAAAGGAGGTTGCAAGCAATGTCCTAAATGAGATTCCAGCGGTTCGCAGGCTGCTGTTCCCACTGTTTATTGTAATGAAAATTATGTATATCCTGGTCTTATTTTGTTCAGTGGAACCAGAATCTTGTCCTTTTATGAGAAAATGTCCTGTTATTCTAAATTTGGATATATCTATAATTTTTTTTTTAAACTTTTGTTCCATCTTAACAGAGAAAAATTTATTTTCTGTTGGACTTTTAATGTGAAAAATATAAATTACAATGTCCTCATATTATATCATCAAAATGCATTTAAATGTTATGATTACACCTATAATTCCCCATATATTAGTGACATCTTGTGTCTTTAATAGGAAGACATTTTTTATTCTCACACATCATGCATTTTCTACAACTGCAGGGGAACAAAAGCATATGTATAAAGGAAACCTTAACTTTACTCCCTTATAGTAACTAGGCATTTGGGATTTCTCAATTCCTTTCCAAATATTTTATTTAATATTTATACAACCATGATAATCTCTATACCCAAAATAAATTCAGAGTCACCATGAATTACAATAAATTTATGCTTGTAAAATTCTGATTCTCTGCAACTATAATAGAGGAAAATGCAAGAAAGGAGTAGTTGGTTTCCCCTTTCTAATCTGCATTAATTATAACACCCATAAAAGAATAGGTTAAAATGTAATTGAAAGTCATTAGAAAAGAAATAGTATTTTTTTCCACAAATATGTAGTCATAGGGAAAAGTTGTATCAATAATGCAATTTTCAAGTCTCTGAACACTTTCTATATATGATTTCTCAAATAAAAAAAAAAAATTCAATTTAACTGTCCAAACTCAGGAGCAGTACTATATTTTATTCCTAATAATGGGTTGGATAGCTTAAAATCTTGACAAAATTCCTGCCTTCTTTGCATGCTTTAAGAATTCAATATGATTATATTTTGGGGTAGAGCCACATTTCCTTTCCTGATGGCCAGAAGAGACACATAGCCACCTTTGGGGAGTGGAGATCTACAGAATTATCTTTTGTGGCATAATAAATTATTGTAAATTATAACAGTTTAAAGTAACAAATGTACACATTGATTTCCATTGAGATGCTGACCATGTTCATACTTGTCTTTTTATAAATATGTCTCTTCATAAATATATCTTCGTGATTTTTATCATGAGTTTGCTTATGAAATGTTTGGTGTTCAAAGATTCGTGAATATGTTCAGATTTAGGAGGAATGTCAGTTTCCAAAGTAGTCATATCATTCAATTCATAGTTGATTTGATTTTAGCAGCTCTTTCAAGAGTGCTCTGGGTTTGATGTTTTTGTTTCTGTTTTCTACCTAATACTCATGGTGTCATGAATCTGTTAACTTGATATTTGTCCATTCTCTCTTGTGAGATACCTCCATCCTTCTTTTAAACATTAGCTTCTTTGTTTGTTTGTTTTTCCCTACTTAGTCTTATAGGAGACCTTTATTCAATTTGTTTCACTACAGGTTAGCACAACATCTATATCTAATACACGTATTCATACTAATTTTTGGGTCTTGCATTTTGATTAACTGAAGATTGTGGCAAAGAGAACTTATTATTTATAATGAAATTAAATTTAATTTATGGGTAGCATTTTTTATGCTATTTTAAAAATATGAAGTTTACAAACTTTCTGCCTTATTCCTTTATATTGGAAGTTTATTTTGTTTCACTTTTCACATTTTGACATTTAAGTTAAATGTTGACAATTTGGGTGAAGTTTATTCTATATAAATGTGACTATCCAATTAATCAAAAAACAATTATTTTAAGTTAAGTTTCCTCACTTTAATTTGAAGCACTATTGCAAGAAATATATTTGTGTTTGTTTTCAGACTCTATTCTATCAAAATATCAACTTCTACTTGTACCAACTCAATGCTGTCCTAGTTGCTATATTTTATAATACACCTTGATAACTAATTTTTTTTCATTCCTCCAGCTCTATTTTTTTAAAAAATGGTTTTGGCTATTCTTGACTCTACTTTTTCATATCAACTCAAAAATAAGCTTGTCACTTTTGACAAGTCTTCTAATGGGATTGGTGATTGAGATTCCATCAAATCTATACAATTTTGGAGGGACTGACAGCTCAATAATATTGAGTTTCCTAATCGGTTAATAAGATATATCATTTAATTTGTTATATCTTATTTAACTTCTCTCAATAATATTTTTCAGTTCATCTGTATAGGTTTATGTCTTTTGGTATATATGTATGTATGTATATACATATATACACATATATATGTATATATATATATGTATGTATTTGTTGTTGTTGTTTGTTTTGGTTTGTTTTGTTTGTTAGTACTGAGAACTGATCCCAAGGGTATTGTTATCAGTCAGTTACTTCCACCGTGAGACAGGGTCTCACTAAGTTATCCAGGATGGTCCAGAACTTCACATTTATCTTACTTCAGCCTCCTGAGTCACTGAACTTACATGCCTGTCCCACCACATCCAGTTCATACTACTTATTTTTATGCTAATGTAAAAGACAATATTCTTTATATTTATGTTTCATGTGTTTGAATTTAGTATATAAAAAATATGATTGAATTTGGCCTATGGATCCTATACTCAAAAAGTATTATATTCAAAACTTAAAAGTTATTCTGTAATTATTAAAGATTTTTCCACATGTAATTATGTCATTTTTGAAGAGTTGCATTTCCTTCTTTACAAAAATTTAAAGCTTTAAAAATTCCTATAGCACAGAATCAAACATCAATTGTAAGTGGGATTATATATTGTGATACAGAATATTCTTTCCATTTTCCCAACTTCAGGAGACATTTTAATTCATTAAATATAATTATTTACTGTAGATATTTTGTGCATATACTTCTTCACATTAAGTCTCTCTCTAAGGTTACATATCTAAGAATGTATAAATCATAAATGGTGTTTTACTCTATCAAATTGTTTTATTGCTTATGTGGATGATTATATGATGATTATTTTAAATTGGATCATTTTTTTTTCCTGAAAAAAGTCTACCTAGTCACAAATTATTATGCTTTGGGGGAATAAATTTCTAAAGTATACGCAACTTTAACCCAGAGAAAATAGCAGAAACACTGAAATAAATTCTCCTTACCCTTTATCTTTATTCAAGATTGTTCATATTTTTGCTCATTTTGATTATATCCTATCTATCTGTTTTATCCATTTTACCTATTGACCTATTTGCTTGAAATCTTTCTCTTCTCTGTCTATTTATGTGGGTGTAAAAGTATATACATATGGGGCTGGGGATGTGGCTCAAGCGGTAGTGCGCTAGCCTGGCGTGCGTGCGGCCTGGGTTCGATCCTCAGCACCACATACAGACAAAGATGTTGTGTCTGCCAAATAGTAAAAAATAAATATTAAAATTCTCTCTCTCTCTCTCCCTTTTTCTCACTCTCTCTCACTCTTTCTTTAAAAAAAAAAGTATATACATATATTTATATATGCATAGAATATATTTTTCTGAAACGTTGTTTCAAAGCCATCATGACTCTTTAATTTAGAGCATAAATCTCAAGATTCAGAATATTTTTTATATAACCACAACATAATTATCTAAATCAGAAAATTTTTAACATCAATACAATGACATGTAATTTGTCATCCAAATACTTGGAGCGTAAACAAGATTTAGAGAATGAGTAGAAAAAATATATATTTTTAATATGTAGCATCCTGTTCATTGTGGAATATGACTAGAACCACACCAATTGTCCATTGTCATCTTTATTAATTCAGGGTTATCATGTGTTCCCATAAATATATCCTCCTAGACTAGGTTCACAGAACTCCTGACCACTGATAAGCAGAAGCGTTAGACTCCAAGTGATTAGAATAACAAAAGTTCTAGTCCTTACCCCCATGTTGTTGATTGACATGGTGCTTTCCTAAAGCATTTATTCATTCATGAAATATTTTATTGTTGGCATTATTATTCCTCCTAACTGACTGGACACAAACCAATCTTCTAGGACCCCTATGTGGTTACCAAGGCAAAGCATGATGATAAGCTTTTAATAATGTTCTTTTATCCTGATGCTGAACATCAAGACCAGTTCCAAAAATTTCCACATAACCTTTGGCTGGTAAAGTAGGCATGCTTATGAAACCATTATTTATGCATTTGCTCTTGAATATTAATAAGGAATTTTTAAGAAAAAAATAATCATGAGGATCACAACTTCAAAGTCAGACTAACCGATTTAGCAAGGCCATCAGCAATTTAGTGAGACTCTGTCTCCAATTAAAAAAAAATGAAAAGGGCTGGGATGTGGCTCAGTGGTTAAGTGCCCCTGGGTTAAATCTCTGCTACCACCCACCCTCACAATAAAAGTAAACAAGAAAGAAATGAAGTGCAATTTCATCCTTGAATCCTTTTTTTTTTTTTCATTTTATTTCCTCCTCATAATCTCAGAAAAATTTCCAGTGGTATCTCCATCATTCATTCATTCATTCATATTAAATCTACCAACAACTTAGTGAAGAAAGTAAAATATTCAAATATGGCCAATCAACTAATTTGTGCAACTTGACTATTCTAAATTTAACCAAAGGCTCAGTTTCGATGATAAGAATTATACATAGTATTTACCCACAATATTATGTTTTTCACCATTTTCATAAACCAGTAACATTAGACTATCTGATTTAATCAAAATAAATATATTCACATCGTTTAAATTTAGAGAAATCACTTTTTAAATTTTCAGATTGAATTATCTGTTTCCTTCTATTACAGACTAAGAAGATCCTAGGGTATAAATCTTAATCCCAGTTAATGCACTGCTGTAACCCGTTCCTTAAGGCTTCTGCCAGACCCTCAATACAATCCACATGTCTCCTGTGCATTGGTAGATATCCTCAGGAAATTCCACCTATAGTAATCTTTAACTAATTCCTTTTCTACTGATGTTGATAAAGGTGTTTTTATCATGTAGTGGTTGCAGGAGGTGCAAAGAGGTATGCTTTATACCCTAATCAAGTGATTACAGCTTATGCACATGGGTGCACCCATTTCACAAGGGCAGCTAAGACTTCTACTTTAGCATTCAGATCCCCCTCTGCATTGAAAACTTGACTTTAAAGTATATACACCCATGGCTCACTTGAATACTCCAAATTCCCTTAGACATTTTTGTAATATAGTGTCCTCATTAGAGTGAACTTTTATTCTTATCATTTTCTTGTTATCTCTGGCCTGACCTTATAGTGAGGCCATTGGTTATGAACTAAAGTTCTATAAATATCCTAACACTTCCCAAGGAGCAGGACACTAATTTCAATTCTCCATTGTATGCACTCTGCTGACTTTCCCTCTCCTTATTTTTTTTAAGATTGGCCTTCTGCATGGAATATTACTGTTGATCAATACACAGCAATCAATCAAAAAAAAAAAAAAAACAGGCAAAGAATTTCTCATCAAAGAACCAGACATAGCTGTAAGATCACAATGAAGGAAGAGAGGTGTTAGGATGTTTGCACAACTGTTTTACCAGCAGTAGAGCAACTTGCCTGTATAGACAATGCCTTGCTCTTAGATTCCCTTAGGTATATGATCTTGAAAATAACACCTCCTCTAAATGAGTGACTTTTGCTGGGCTCAAAAGTCTCTCCATAATCACTCAGACATTATGAGTATTGGTATTTCTGCTCTCCGAATTTTCTAATGCAGTAGTATCAACTACCCCCCAGAGAGAAGCCAGCAATTGTCTTTCATATGAGCTATGCTAAGGAATTGAATTAGGCAGATTTTCGAGTGTAAAAACCCCAAGAGCTCTCTGCCGGTAGCCTTGTGTGATTTTTGTGTGAGACACCAGTCTATGTGTATTCTCTTTGCATATTCTACTAATATTACAGGAACTATCAGTTCACAAGAACCCAGCAAGACTGCCTGAGCCTTAGTCTTTTGTAAAACTTTAAATGCTGTTTTGGCTCAGCCTCCATTGAAATTCAGGTAGCTTTCTGGTCCGTGGGGAATCAGTATCAACAGAATTATTTGAAGAATGAGATTTTCTCTAAATCTGAGCAGCCTGCTAGTAACTGAGATTCTCACTTAATGGAAGGGTCAGTGAGAGATAACCCATTTCTGAAAGTTTAAAGAATGTCCACAATTGCTCCAGGAATTTCAGACTTAAATAAATCCTTGCATTTAAGCTACATTTGAGGGGAAGATTCTTTTTGTCATTTGGGTGATTACAGTTTGCCACACCTCTGTCATGCTTCCTCTGGGAATATGATATCATAAATGAACAGCTCTCATAAACTACCTTCTTGATTGTCAAGCCCATGTCTTGTCACACTGAATTATGACAGCTGGGCAGCTGATTCTAGCATCTTTGGTGCATTGCAGTAAACACATGCTGGAATCCAGTCCGCTTGAATCCAAGCTGTTCAGCTGGACGCCAAAATTAATACTGAAGGAACCAGTAAGGATGGCATACCAGTCCCCCTTAACCATTGCCCTTCTTACATAATCTTTCAAATGTCAAGTTCAGCCAAAGTAATTGGCAGAAATACTTAACGTTTTTTGATAGTTTACTATTAATATATAAGAAACTTGCCCTGTTAACTAGTCAAAGAAGACTACCAGAAAGGTTATTTGTGCAATCAAAAGTTTTACTTCATTCATTGCCATGATCATAAAAGTTACCTTAAGTTTGTTCTGCAGCAATTCTGGATAGCTGAAGTAATGCTCAAAGCTGACTGCTGAGGATGATTCTCATTTATTCATCATGGTTAATCAAAATGGGGAAATGTGGACTTGGCTCAAATTCCCAATGAAAAAGGCAATGGCAAGATGCCCCATTCACACATAATGTCACTTTATGCATCTAGCCAAAGGCAATGATTCCACTGAATATTCTTTCAAGTCACCCATCTAAATTATAGGTTACTTGTGTTGAACCACAGCATAATCATATTCTCAAAATTTTCTGTCCATATGCCATACTTTCTGAATGTCCTTAATTTGGGAAATTTCATAGTGTGATTCCAGAGTGCTCACTGAGCACAGAGAGTTAACAATCCTAAACTGTTGTGCATACCAACCCATCTTCTTCACCCAAGTTATGCCAAGGGCCCCAGACCCCTTCCAAAGGCTGAGCAAGCAGATGTCCAATAATTCATTCAGACTTACTCAATTTTGACTTCAAACAAAAAGGTACATTCACTTCCCTTTTAAAATATTTTCTGTCATGAATTATGATAACCACAATGAGTTTGAATTTTTACAAGGTAAGCTGATTATAGAACATCTAATGAGGCATTTTAAGTATTAGGACATAACGTGCCAAGCCATGCGCGAAGCTCATGCATTGGTAATACATTCTCACCTCCTTAGTGGTAATGCTAGCAATATCTTTTTTCCCCTTTCATTTCTTTTATTGTAAACCATTCTATTGATATATAGCATGCATTCTATGTAAATCACCTAATTAAATGGTTTGATTCATTGTTTTTACTAGATAATCTCCATGTTATACAATCATCACCATAACCTCATTTTAGAATGTTTTGGGTTTGTTTTTTTTGTTTGTTTTTGTTGTTTTGTTTTGGGTTTTTTGTTTGTTTGTTTGTTTGTTTTTGTTTTATCCCAGGAAGAAATCTGTCTCTTATTTTCATGAACACTCTATGATCTTGTATCTCCCTCCCCCAGACAACCATTAGTCTACTTTATACCTCTCTATAGTTACTTATTCTGGACTTTTCACACACAGATCTCCTTCAATTTATAATAGATTATGTCCCAATAATCCCATCATACATTGATGCATAGTAAATTTAAAAACATATTTATTACCTAACCTGTTGGACCCTGTAGCTCAGCAACACAGTTTACTGTAGCAAATATTGTTGTTAACCCCCATGCTCATCTGGCTGACTTGGAGTTCAGGTTTGCTGCTGCTGCCTGGCACCATAAAAAAAAGCCTCATATCACATATCACTAGCAGGCGAAGGAGAAGGTCCAAGTTCAAAATCCACAGTACAGTGTTTACTGAATTCATATCACTTTCACACCACTGTAGATTTAAAACATTGGAAGTGAAACCCTCCTAAGTCAGGGACTATCTCTGCATGGAACCACGTGGTATGTGGTAATTGTCACTGGCTTCTTTCACTTAGTTTTTTTTTTTTTTTTTTTCAAGGTTCATTCAGTAATGTATGTATCCAGTGGTGACACATTGTAGAATGTCACTTCTCTATTTCTTTTTATAAAAAGCTGCCATCTTACCCACATATCACACCTACTTATCCACTCACCATCTGATGTTGTTGCTTTCTTATGGCCACTTGGAACACTGATGTTACGAACATTAATGTTCAACTTTCAGTGTGAACAGGTATTCCCATACTTCCTGAGTAAACACTCAGGATTTTCTGAGTCATGTAAGACTCATGTGAACATTTTGAGGAACTTTCATATTGCCTTCCAAGGGGCTACATACACATTTTACATTCCTAACAGTGGGTGTATGGGAATTCTGATTTCTCTACATTCTCATTTATCCTTTATCATATTGATTATCACCATTTCAGAGTGTGTGAAATGGCATCACACTATGGTTTTGAGTTGTATTTCCTTGTCAGTTAATGACATTGAGATTTTACTTGCTGTTTGTCTCCTTTGCTGTAGAAATGTTTATTTAAATGCATATTCCTTTTATTACAAACAATTCTGTTTGCATTTATTATTGAGTTATGACTATTCTATACATTTTAGATGCAAGTTCCTTACCATATATGATTTGCAATTTTTTTATTCTGTGGATTTTCTTTTCACTTACTTGATTTATTATTATTATATTATTATTATTATTATCGTGTCTCAGAACCTGCAATCATGATGCATTGTTTTATTAGTTCTGATTGCTTTTCAGTGAATTCCTTAGAATTTTCATATGTACATAAAGATATATGTGAAACATATACATATAAATATACATCTATTTCATACAAGTATATATGCATATGAACATTTTGTCCTTAACAGAGAATTTATCCTTTTTTTCCAGTCCAAATGACTTTAATTTTCTTGCTTTATTGCCCTGATGGCAATATCTAGCACAATGTTGAAATGAAATGTAACAACTAAACACCCTGGATTTTTTCCATATATTAAAGTGAAAGCTTTCAATTTGCTTATCATTAAATATAATGTCATCAGTATGTCTTTTAACTGGGCTTTTTATGTAAATATTTTGAGATAATTCTAGTATACCTAATTTGTTGTCATCTCAAGAAAGGCTGTTCAACTTTGCTAAATATTTTTTATACCCATTGAGATTATTATGTTAAATCCATTTTTACTGTCCTCTAAACTACTCCAAATAACTAATACAATTAATTTTGCTCCATCTTCTCATATCATACATTTGTCCCCTCTTTAGTTTGGATGTTCCATCTTTGTTTGATTTTACATAGTGAAGATGCTAAGAATCTTAATGTATATTCAACAATTGAGACATATAATATATCCTAAAATAAGAGACTGCATCTGCTTTATGATTTTAACCATTCTTATATTAAATATTAGATACAGTGTATGTGTTGTTTATGTTTGGAAAAATCATTGTTACTTAGCAAGTGGTTAGTTGCATATCTTTTTATGGTGAAATAAACTAGTGCATTTTTTGTGATTTTAGTTTCTTGCTCTTGGTTGTTTCTTTCAAAAAATAGTCCATCTTGCTTGTTATAATTTTATCCTCATAGAATTATCCATCCAATTATTTGGTCACATATTTTTTTTAATTTTAAAGCTGTTTAGAGTCCTATTGTTCTGAATCTTCAAAAATAAAAACAAATGCTCACAGTACATGAAATTCGTGACATCAACAAAGAAAAATGCATTAGTCAACCAAGGTTCTGAAATGATCTAAACATCTTTATCTTCTATTAAACATTATACATGCTTTTCCCAAATTGTCACCTCAAAGATACAAAGATTATTAGAAAGCAATCAATGATTTCAAAGAACTTTAGTCCAGTTGGATCAATAGAAATTTTACCCTGTGATTAGTTGACCTGGACATTTTCAGCATCACTTTTAATTGAATGTTGGCAGGATTTTAGGCAGCCCCACAATCCAAGTTCACAGAGCAAAGAGCTGAAGGTACAGCCATAACCCAGAATGGCTTGATTAAACATGACATTTCAGCCCTCCCTCAGCAGAGCAAGGGCTATAAAAGGAACAGTGGCCAGTGCATTCATTTGGGGAAACCCATAATGTTGAGTAGGTGACCCCACTCCCCTCTTTCTTCTTCAGAAAAATCTGAATGACAATGACATCATATAACCCCTTCAGCTAAATCAAGCTGATGGGAATATATTTTGATTCACATTAGTCAGCCATTGGACTAGCAGTGTCTGATGCACCTGAGACACAGAACAGGGGCTTAAGAAGTTTGAGAGAGCTGAGAGCGGAAAGAGCTGTAGTTGGTATGGCCAGGGTAACAAAAGTTATTTTTAATGTAAAGTAGATCTTCCTCAAAGAGATTCAGAATTAAAATATCTTGGCCAGAAAGTGGGCAACACATTGGGGAAGATACATCAAAACTAAGAGCAGCTATGACCAGTGTGGGAAATAACCAGGAGCTCACCTTGGTAGTCAGGTGGGGACATCACTTTCTCCTCTGGGAGAAGAGCTCCCAACCACAACCTCCAGACAGCAAACCTAGTGGGCCACCTCTGACCCATCCACTCAAGCACCAGATCTTCCCTACACTAAGGGGAAAAGAGGACTTTAAATGGCACTTGAAATTGAATCATTTGATTGACTACATTGAGGAAAGTAATGGGATCAGTTAAAGAAATAGAAATAACAAATTCGTGGGAACAGGCTGAAGTATCCTTAAGGAAGTTGGCTATTTTTCAAGATATTGAGGTGGTAAATGAGCAAGGTCAGTAGAAGATAGTACATAAATACAATTATCTTTTTAGAGAGCAATGACTTCTATTTCTGTTCACTTATTTGTATGTGATGAAGAGTAATAATAATCTAGTGTGGTTTTAGAAAAAATAAAAGACTTTTATATAGAGGAAAGAACATTTGTCAGTTATTATATATAAGCTTTGTTGATATACAGAAATACCTGCCTGAATGCCTACACATACACAGCAAATAGATCTTGTGTTCAAGTATTAAGCATCTATATTTGTAAACTGCTTTGGTTCCACTTGATTTCAGATGAACTTTAAAATGTGAAATCCATTCTAGAATTAGAAATCTTCAAGGAAGTGAGAAAAATGCATTCCTTCTTGGTCGCACTGACTGTTCCTCACCCTGCTCCGCCTGCCTTCCCTTCATCCTCTGATGGAGTTGTGGAGAGACCTTACGGAGTTGCTGTTAGGAGGCAGCAAAGCTTTTGAATTATAAAACATTTAAATACCAATCCTGGAAAATACATAAGAATCTTGTCACGGGTGATTATAGAATAAAGGGTTTCTTTTTAAATTTCCTGTCAAAACATGATTTTAGATGATATTTATCTATTTCAATATATAATATAACCAGCAAATTGTCTTTTGAATTAAGTTGAAGTACAGTGGATGCCTTCTCTTTGATATGCTTATTTAATGTATTCACATATGAACACATTTTCATTATAAAAATGACATCTGATATTAGATCTAGTTTTTCAATATGAAAATAACAGAGTAATAAAATAATTTTATCCTCTGTGTTATAAATCAAAATAAAATTTGTGGTATTCAGTTAGGCATCGCAACAATCGAATATTTTCTATTTCCAGTTTCTATAAAATGATACTGGAAGAACAATGATCATGAACTACAAAGACTCCACTTATTATTATCCTTCGAGTGTACTCACTTAACCTTGAGTTAATAAGTGTGTAAGGATGAGGGGGTGCATTCAGGGCATGCACTTCTTAATAGCCAATATCAAATTTGCATTTTCTCAGGTTTTATTATTATTATTATTATTATTTTATGAACATTATTTCACATAAAATTATGAGATTTCAAAGACCAAGAGTGTTTCAATTTTTATCTCTGTGTATACAGAGCCAATTCAGATCCAGAGATATATCATCTGAAGTAGTATAAGGGAGAGGAGTCAAAGAACTTCATCTTGGAGACAGGAGTGGCTACCTGAGACAATGGAAGACGCTGTGTTTGGAAGGTAAGCGGACCTAAAGGAGACAAAGGAATCAAGTTCCAAATCCCAGGGAGCAGTGAAAGTGAAGAGCAGAGTCATTCACAGCCAAGAAAATGTCTGAAAGTATGGATTCAGAAACAGACATTACCAAGGAAAAATCAGCCATAATCTGATGAAAAGAAGACAATTTTTGACACTCGAAATCTTGAACAAATTCTAGGTAATTTTTTGACAGTTGAGGCACCCATTTTATTAATTGACCAAAGCATGTGATCTGTATTACTTATAATGATTTAATGGTATACAAGTTATTCATCGCTGTAGAGCAAGTACACAAAATAGGAGAGAAATACAGTAACTAAAACCCCAAAACACTCTTAGAATTTTAAAGCAGGAATCACTAAATTTATCATTTCAATTCCATATATATTTGAAAGACTTTTGCTTAATAGAGGAAAAAAATTAATGTAACTGATAATTGTATTTTCATGTTTTACTCCAAAATTTACTTGGGTAATTTTACGGTTGAAGTGATAAAAACTCACTTTATTTCATGTACCTCTCAGAATACTAAGTACTGGAGAATATATCTATTATTTCAAGGTTAAATATCAATCTCATATAGAAACCAAACTAGATGGTTTTTTTGTTTTTTAGCTGTTCTTTACACTTTTACAACATCTCTTCTGAAAGTCAACTATTTCTTTTAGATTCAAAGCATATGTTGGGAATGCACCATTTAAATAAATTAATCTCACCTAGATAAGAAATCATATTTTAATTAATTTTAAGCTAACAATTCATCTTAATACAAATTAGCTCATGAAGTTAGTAGAAAACATAAAAATCATAAAAAATTGAGTATAAACAGAAATGGAAAATTTGCAGGCTTGTTTTGTTTAGTTTTGTTTTGTTTTTTATTGGTTGTTCAAAACATGTTTTATATGACAACAAAATTCTGATGCTGCCCTGACTGAAAAATTAGAGATCCAATATAAGAATAAAGGTGAGGCTACAAAAGAAGAAAAAAATTCTCATTTTGTTCTGATTGTCATAAACTATATAAAAAAAATTACCCCAAATGTAATTCTTAAAATAGAGATTTTTTTTTTTCCTGTGTCCAACCAGTTTGTAGATTCAACACCACGGACATTTTTAAACCTGATAACAAATACTTTTAGCAAATTTTTAGGAGAAAGAGGTAACATTTTGTTCAAGAAGATGTAGTTGAAATAAACACAGCTTTTCCATTTAGCAAATATGATGGCATAGCAATTAATGTGGCTTGTACACATGCTCCAAAACCCACAGATTTAAGAATAAGAACATTGTAAGGTTAATCCAAACATTTCAATGGTGTATACTAATTGTGATACAATTTGATTTCTTTCCCAAAGTTGAAGGAACACATATCTAATGATGAAGATTTCCCTGACAAATTCAGTATTTGATAATAGTTTGTCTTTGTCAAAACTTCAAATCCCAGAATTCTACCAAGTTCATTGTCTCCGTGATCCATCGGCCTTCTACTGCTGGCTGAGTTAGTGTAAGTTGCCTAAGGGAACAGGAACATAGGTAACTCTCTTCAAAGTCTGCATTTCCACCCATGAATTTCAATCTTACATTCTATTGCACTTACTTTCCATTTTGCTAGTTAATATTCCTTTCAAAATGTACCAAAATATTTAAAATATGTGTGTAACAGACAAGTTTAGTACCTGCCACATGAACAGAAATATCACAATGATTCTACCAACTCCTTAAGAATTCGTGTGTACATTAAAGGCTCTTGTGCAATTTATTTTAAAAAATTCAAAGCATTTAAAAGTTTATAGAATAAACTTATTTTTATAATAAAACAGCTCACTATGACTACTTTCAACCCACCTTGGTTTGGTAATCATTGATTGACCAAACATTCACTGGGAAAATAAAATCATAAGAAGGGTGAGCCAGTGAGGGACGAGGGGTAACTGTTCCAGTCACTGAAAGCTAAGCTCACAGCACAAATAACTTGAAACGTGTGGTGCCTGACACTCCTCGGAAGACGGGAGTCCACAAGGGGTGGAAAAAAAAGATTGTCCACGTGATTCTCACAGGATCAACCTGGGAGCACCAGGAACTTTATAACTGCATAAACTTTGCTATGCATAAACTTTGCTATGAAGAATCTATTTTCTGGGATTAGAAGACTAGAAGTCAAAATCCAAGTTATTAAAGAAGATAACAGCTACACTTCCTGGACTGTGTCAATCTCTACTTAAAAGTCATCCATGTATCTGGGCATCTGGGTTTGGGGTAGAGTACTTGCCTGTCACTCACAATTCCCTGGGTTCTCTCCTGACTGCACAGGAAAAAAAAATCTATCTTTGCTTGAAGACAACTTTCTATAATGGAAAAATTAATGGTCTTTCTTTTCAAACATGGTCAAAAATGAATAAATAATAAAATTATTTGAAAAAAATTAAATTCATTAATTGTACCTTATTTTTATTTCTACCAATTATTTAAAATCATTTTATTTTCAGTAGTTTATGAAGAAACAAAAACTGTTCTTTGTATGAATGTCATGTAAAATGTAGGGTTTATCAGAGGATTCTAAATTCTAATATTTTCAAGACATAAGACAAATGTATACTCAAAGAAAGACAAAAATTAAAGTAGCACTGAGAATTGATTTGCCATCATGAGTAAGGAAATATTTGCCCACTTTTTTTTAATAGAAAAAGCACCAGTGAAATCTTTTATGGAGGGATTTCTAATGCACACTGTTAAGATTTTTGCAAATTTTTAGGCTTTTATAAAGTAGTAAGTGCCTATTATTCTTCTGTCATAATATTGAAAAGCTAATTTCAAATAAAATTATTTATTACAACAGCTGTAGTTTAAAAGTCTGTGTTTGTGTGTGTGTATATATATATATATATATATATATATATATATATATATATATGTGATAATGAATAGATTACGACTGTAGAGGGTTGTTATTTAGATAAACAATTCAGGTATTTACACTGGCAGAAGTGCAATGCTGGGGGGAAGAGGAAGGAAAACAGTAGCAGAAACTGAATAGAAAATAAAAAAGGAGAAAAGAAAGTTAAAGAACTAACTGAAGAGAAGAGGTAAAAAGAGAGTCGGAAAACACATAGCAAGTGAGAAACTGAAGGGTCCCTGTGTTTCATCTTGGAGTTGGAAACTGGAAAGGTAGATAAGACTACCTGAGAGAAAGGTGTGTGGAGAGGAAGCCTAGATAACAGAGAGTCCTCCTCGGGAATCCACGGAGGTCTGATCAGGGCATGCACGTGAGAAAATCCCCCAGTAAGGGGAGGATCCACGGAGTTACAAGGAATGGAACCCAGTGCTCAAACAGGACCTGAATTGGTACCTACTCCCACCAGCCTGGCTCGAATGACTTTATGTTCACAGTCTGCTTGCAGTGAACAGAGATGAGTCTTGCCTCAATAGAAGGAAAAAACCTGAAATGAAAAAGGTCCTGTTACTACCTAACCATCTGTATCAGACAATTCCTAAAGGTAAAACTGGTCCAAGTAGTAACTGTATCCCTGTACAAATCTCATTAATATATAAAGGAATTTTTTAAGTCCCAGAAAGAAAAGAAATTAAAAGCTTTCCATTTAATACAATCCATAATGAGAAGAATAATCAAGAATTGAAATCCATGCAGCAAGCACCCACACAGATGTTAGAATTAGCAGACAAGCACATCAAAACAGAAATTACAATTCTATTCTATATATTCATAGGTAGAGACATAGAATGTATAACAACGACTCAATTATATTTTCCAATGAAACTTAGTATGTCTAAGATGAAAAAATATGCTGGATGGAATGAATAGAAGATTGACTTTGCTGTGGAGCTCATGAAGACACAGCAACAGGAAGTACCCAATGAAACACTAGGAACACACGCTGAACACCAATAAATAAATGACCAGAGCATCAGTGAGCTGAAGAACAATTTCAAATGGGCTAATTATACTGTCCATGGGAGTGGGCCAAAAGTTGCATACAATGTTGTACGTTTAAATTCATCACAATTAGAAATTTCTCCCCATTGGAAGACTTGACTTGAATTTTAAAAAGTCCCACTCTAGGAGAAAATCTGATGAATGATGTTTACCCACAACATGTAAAAAAACTTTGATTATCAATAATAATAATAATAAAAAAATCACTTACGTACTAAAATAAAGCTTAAAATACTCATGGAAAGAGATGGAAGATCTGGGACTCCCACCCACCTCCTCTTAAATGAAACATTGTATAACCACTTTGGCAAATAATTTGTCAATTACTTAAATAAGTAAACATTGACCTACATTACGACTTAGTCACTCCACTTGTGGGTATTTGCAAAGAGAGAGGGAAGTGCATGGCCTTACAGTGATCATTACAGGTGTATTTGCTGTCCATCAACAGTCCCTTGACAGAAGTGGAGGCATGAATTCACCATGGATTGCAACTCAGTAATAAGAAAATGGACCCGTAATGTACTAAGAATGTGGGGAAAATCTCAAAATAGTTACACTTTGAAAAGAAGCCTACGTGCCAAAAAGTGTTTAATGTATGATTCATTTGCATAACATTTTAGAAAATGCAAAATAATCCAGGGACAAAAGCAGATCAGGGTTTGCTGGGGAAGTAGGAAGGAGGATTTGCAAAGGGGCACAAGAAAACCTTTGAGATGATGAATACATTGTGTCAGTGGCTTTTAAAAATGAGATGTGATTTATTTTGTGTGAATTGCAATTTAATGTAGTGGTTTTAAAAGATGGTAAAACTAAGTTAAATTTTATGATTAATATACTAAATGTAAGACTGAGACTGTCACATAATATTGCAAAAAAAATCCAAAACTAAATAAAAATGGTTATTACTCTTTATAAGAGTTATAGAAGAAATTTAAAAATTAAAAATTAAAGGAAACAAAAGCTAGAAAACCATAAACAGTAAGATAAATCTGAACTAAGCTAATTCTAAAGTCATTGGCAATGCATGAGGATTTAATCTCATTTTTTTCATTCCAAAAAACAGCTCTATCCTCTCCTTGTCCCCAAATGCCACAGTGTTCCATCTCTGCTCCTGGACAGAACTGGGGGCTGGGTCTCTTGTCAGGACTGTCTTTCCTCCCTTCTCTGTTGATAAATTCTGATGTTTCTTCACATTGTATTCTCCCTTTCTATTAATTGAATGTCTTTCAGTACATCTGGTGTGATGAGTCTTAGCAGTACATCTGGTGTGATGACAGTTTTAGGCCCTTTGGATTATGACATCATCGGAAAAGTTTGTCTTTATAGTTTTTGTTGTTGTTGTTGTTGTTCTCCCTCTCATTCCAGAACAAGAGTACTTTTGACCAGTAGTTGGTTTTTATAAATATTTGAGATGAAAAATTAATAAACTCATAACCTCAGTTACTAAAGTTACCTATGAGCAAATAATTTTTAACATAGAATTCAAGCTGCAAGGATTTTGAAATTTGTAATAGTTGTTAATTTTTACTTGGTTGAATTTCCCAGCCTGTGGCCAAGGATCTGAGCTATCACAGGGTCCTGTGCCCATGGGAAGATGACTTTGCACCATCATTCTCACAGATGGACTGACACTTGAGCACATATTTTAAATACAATTTGTTTTTATGACAAAAATATATAGTTATATAACATTAAATGTAAAATATTATTAAGTATATGGCAATGAAAATAAAATGCAACTTCTAAGTGCCACCTAAACTGTCTTCTGTAACATCAAGTATTAAGTATGTGTTGTGCAGATTTTTAATAATCTCTCTTACGGGTAGACAAATATGTTTCATTTGACCTGAGAAGACATTTAATTGATTGTAAAAGAGAGAAGGGAAGAAAAACATACCATTTGGGTTTAAAAGGCCTCATATTCGTAATCCTTTACCCTACTCAATTTTGCATAGAAAATAAAAAAGGGCAGGAAATAGAAATTGTAGAAAAGGTAACAATTTGTTTTAATAAAATTATGAATGTCAAAGGGAAACGTTAAACAGGCAAGGGAGGTTTTCCTCAAGAGTATGGCAGTAAATGTCAGGACTAATGCGATAGGGAAGAGAGCTTGAACTTAACTCCTACCCAAACAACATGGGAGAATTTTTTAAGTCCTCGGGTGAGCTAGTGGAGAAGTGGCGGAGAACTTAGGGAGAGGTTCATCAGTGTCATCAGCCCATCTGGTGGGCTCATTGCCACTACAGAAGTCACATCCTACAGAGTAGAGAGGCCCTCTCTTGACAGTTATATTTCAAAAGAATGGGTCCTAAGTTCATGAAAATGATACTTTTGATTTGGATGCTGGCAAGAGGCCATTTATTTCTAAAAGGGACAAAGAAAGAATTTGCAATTCTTTAATTTTCTGAAGTATGTACCCTAGGGAGTTGTGAGGGACGAGGGGCAGACGGCTAGAATCAGAAAAAAAAAAAAAAAAAAACGTTTGTTCAATTTTAGTCAAGCTGAGTGGTATGTTAAAGACATACTCGCGAAAAGAAATCTTTAAAAAAAGACATACATGTTCATACATGTTTTCCTGTCATTAATTACATAAATTATTTTTTTTTTAATTCTTATCTCTGGAAAGTTTTAGAGCTTCTAGACTCAGTGTGCAAACTTAGTAAGACTTCAGCAGTTCATATTAATAATGTGGAAAACTAATTTGACTGACCAGCTCTGTTGAATCACATTCTGTTATAAACAAGACAAAAAAGAAAGAAAAAAAAACTGAAACAAGTAGTTCAGAAAATATCCTTTAAAAAACCTATTCTGACAAGTGCCATTTAATTTCCATTATTTTTAAACTTGCTAGTGTATTGTTAAATGAATTGAATTTTATTTAATATCAGTAATGAATTCTTCCTCTAAATCTTCACACCTAGTTTTCTGCAATCAAATATTTGCTGGGATGTGGGCTCAGCTTTTAAGAAAGAGCCAGCTCTTTCTGTGAGAAGAGCCCAGCTCTCTGGTTAATGAACTGAAAGTCAATCATCTTGACACAAGATGCTTGCATACTGTACTGTGTCTTTCATTAGAAAATGTTCTGAGAAAAGGATTTTTCTTGATCTATCACGGTAAAAAGATTCTGTCCTCTTTATAGACTTAATTGATTTGGAGAGTCTTTGTGTACCAGCTCTAGACACAGTTCAAAACAAAACAAAGTCTAATCCATACGCCAAGAATCATTTAAAATGCAAACAGTGTATTTCAAATTGATCCAAAACAATTTAAAAGGAGTGGCCAAAAAGGCATCTTCATAAAACTACTATAATTACCAAGTCGGATGCATAAGTCATTTATACCAGCAACCCTCTGTGCCTCAGGGAAGACTATTGGTGTGTCTCCATCACCTCAGTAGTGATGAGATGCTCTTCCTAAGGTGTCATGGAAAGATTGGTGGAATTATGAAATCCTGCCAAAAGAACAGCTCAGATTCTGTTGTTGTTCATATTTGAGTTGTCCCCCACAGAGCTCATGTGGGAGACAAAGCAAGAAGGCTTCGAGGTAAAATGATGGGGCTATGAAAGTTGCAACCCAATCAGTGAATTAATCCCCTGACAGGGATGAGATGAGTGAAACTGAACACAGGTGGGTGTGGCTGGGGGAGGGGCTCATTGGGGTGTGCCTTTGGGGTTCCTGTTCTGTCCCTGGGTAGTGGAGTCTGTCTCTGCTTCCTGTTGCCATGTTTCCAGCTGCTTTCTGGTGATTTGGGAAACAATTAGAATCACGATCCACTTTAATAAAAAGTGGATTCAAGTGACCTATAGAATTTTATCTTCAGCTTCAAGAAAAAGAAATGTTTTTTGTTAACCCACTCATCTACTCTCCTATCCATTCATCCACTAACTTGTCACAAATCTCTATGGCATTGGGTATGTGTGTATTACACATGGTTTCATTTTCTAGAAATTAACATGTCTGTTGAAAGAAACAGTAAGCCAGGGCATTGCACCTCATCCAGAGGTGGTCAAATGACTAAACTGGAAAATTTAACAAAGGAAACAAATAAGAAAATTTGCAAGAGTTATTGAAAAGATTGGGAATCTACTCCTCTCTCACAACATTTGAAATATGGGACTATAAATCTTCCATAGATGGGTCAGATTTCAGTTGTAGTAACCTAAAAATGAAGTCAACATACTTGATGATTAAAGCATTAGAAAGATGAATTGCAATATGTGTAGTGGATTTTAGCTTGCTATACCACAAAATTTCTGAATTGCATTGCGTTTTAGGGAAGTCATGTCTTGAAGTATATGATGGAAAATAGAACAGGGGTTAACTATTCATAAAGGAAGCATTGATAGGCCCTGCATAGTTTGGGTAGGGTAATTCCACTGATGTCCATGACTTGTACAAGCATGAAACACCTGAAATGCTGAAATCTCAACTTCTCCCCCATTATGGACCAAGAATGTGAGCAAGGATGTTATCACCTTGATCTTCCCCTTCATGAGATTATCAACACATTATAAAATTTAGTTGCTTTAAAAATAAATAATTTCATGATAGCACTTTTACATTGATGAGAATATTAGAATTTCAATGCAACAGCAACAATGCTATCATGCCTACATGTGTATTTTTACTGTATACAATATTAATTCATCAAACAAAAGAAAGGAAAGCAAACAAAACAAAAGGTTCTAGCAACTTTAGTTCCATATGCCTCTCTTCAACTTCAGTTTTTTTGTGTTACAAGTTCCCACTTAGTGGATCCGTCAGTGTTTCCAGAAATGCATTTAGCATCATGGCAGGTGCTGGATGCACATAATATTGGCTCCTAGATGCCATGCCCAGTCTGGGGTTGCCAATGTCTGGTCAATGCTTAGAGGTGAGAATAACTAGCATAGACTCACCAGGGTTTAAGGGGACACACAGACTCCTTTTAATCTTACAGAAGACCCAGTAAACAGAATTTCACTTCAATGTGCACATATCCAGATATCTGCTGAGGGTAATATATTGTTTGCAGTACCAAACACTGACCTTCAGATTTAGGAAGAAACTGTCAATGTACTAGTAATAAATATGTTCTCCTCAGATGTATTTGAATGCACATAATTTGAGTGAATGGGCTTTGTTTCTTGTGAAAAGACATCAAAAACAAGCTTATGTGCCCTATTTTTGCTTCTGCTTGAAGAAGTCATAGTTAATTAAAACATATTGAATGCGTTTAAAAATGTATTTTTGATTCAATTAGTTAGGTGATTCCCCCATTGATTTGAGTTTAGTGATATTTAGACCTAAGATTTCTATTTCAGTCATACATATTTTAAGTGTAACAAACAATGATCAAGGTTGCTTGGAGACGGTGACCTTTGAATTCTAACAATAAATACTAGGATTAAAAATTCACTTACTGGTATAAGCACTGAAGGATTTAGAAAGGTCAAGCAAGACAAATATTACCACTGTGGCTATACGTGTACATGTACATAAAAATAAAATATAAAATTCTAATTGGATCATTGAAAATAACATTTATTCTTGCACTACAGTCGAGGCTTTTACACATGTTCTGTCATTAAATCGTCACATTCTGTTACTTAGGGATAAGGAAGTGATGGCCTCAAGAATTTAAATGCGATATGATATGTCAAGAGCTTTGTAATGTTTTGAACAACCAATAAAAAAATAAAAAATAAATTAAAAAATTTAAAAAAAGAATTTAAATGTGTTTCCTAGTGTCACACGTCTAGGTAATTGTTGAGCTGGGATTTAAAGCTTATCAAGCCTTTCCATGGAGGTTATTCTTTTCATCAAAAGGCTGCCTGTAGCCTTCTTCTGACAATGCTTTTCCATACAAATTGTTAATGTTCTAATACAAATTCTGTGTGCCTACCCCCCAATGAACTTTCTTATTCTGTATGATGTTTTCTGAGACTTTTGAAAATAATATCTACATGGAGATAGAAAGATGAGCACTATGCTACTTTCCTTTTGCTGATTTGAAGGTCGTTACAAACAGATAATATTCCTAGGGGCTTTGCCTGATCGGAGGCAACATCCCAGACATCTCAGATCTTTCAAACACTTATAAAATATGTTCTAATTTTATTTGATTCCATAATCTTTACAACATGACTGTGTCCCATCTCGTACACATAGATTGATCATAATGGCTTAAACAAAACCGTGTCATGTTTAAAACAAGCTGAATCTAATTATTAGAATCTAAATAACCCAATCCATAAATAGCTAAGGAACTGAACAGACACTTCATAGAAGAAGAAATGCAGTTGATCAATAAACATATGAAAAAAAAAATGTTCAACATCTCTAGCAATTAGAAAAATGCAAATCAAAAGGACTCTGCAATTTCATCTCACTCCAGTCAGAATGGCAATCATCAAGAATACAAGCAACAATAAATGTGGGAAAAAGGTACACTCATACACTGCTGGTGCAACTACTCTGGAAAGCAGTATGGAGGTTCCTCAGAAAACTTGGAATGGAACCACCATTTGACCTAGCTGTTTTACTCCTTGGTCTATACCCAAAGGACTTAAAATCAAACTACTACAGTGATGCAGCCAAATCAGTGTTTATAGCAGCTCAACTCACAATAACTAAACTATGGAATCAACCGAGGTGTCCTTCAGCAAAGCAAATGAATGGATAAATAAAATGTGATATATATACATAATGGAATATTACTCAGCCTACAATAACAATATAATGATGGTGTTTGCCAGTAAATGGATGGAGCTGGAGAATATATGCTAAGCAAAATAAGCCAGTCCCCCCAAAAACCAAAGGCTGAATATTTTCTCGGCTATGGGAATGCTAATTCACAATGGGGGTGGTTGGGGCTAGGGAAGAATAGAGTCACTTTAGATTAGGTAGAAGGGAATGAAGGGAGGGGAGTGGGTATGAGGGTAGGAAGAATAGTAGAATGAATCTGATATTATTACCCTATGAACTTATATGACTACACAATCGATGTGATTCCACATCTTGTACAACCAGAAGAATAAGAAATTATACTTCATTGATGTATCACGTGCCAAAGTGCACTCTACTGTTATGTATAACTAATTAGAACAAATAAGAAAAGCATAGTTAAGGTTTAAAAACGAAGAATTAGTGTAAGTGCAGTCTCAGGCATTTTTCCACCTATTTGTTCAGCTATTTGGCTGGATATGTGTATATTGACTTAATGCTGTGGTTCCTTTTAGTAGACCAATAGTCTACACATATGCAGTAATTCATATTGTGCTACAGACAGAAAAGCTAAAAATTCTCCTCTTTAAACTCTAATTATTGAGAACATTTTTTATTTCATATTTTTCCTGTTTCGTCCAATGATCACTGTATCACCAAGTGTCTAGCAGATCAGTTTTAGTGGCTCTACTTTGTTGCTTTGGATAACAGTACTTTATTTGGAGATTGATAATAAGTATTAGTTTGAAGGAGCCTTGGATTAACAATTTATACCACTGTAAATTCCCCCAGAAGCCCGTAATTTTGGTAGAGTAGCCTAAAGTTAATGGCACATCCTGGAATGATTTAATTATATACCAGCCAGAATGATGTCTCCAACTTGAAGAATTCTTAAGTTACTAATGTCTAGTGCATACGAAACAGTTATTATTTTGTCTTTGTTTCAGGGTTATTTGGCTCTGAAATGCAACTCGGACACTTAGGTTTGAAAGCACTTTGACCAGTGACTGCGGACGATGATGTAGTAGTTGACCCAAATCAAGTGATCCTGGTTTGTTTTCTAACTCGAGTTGTATGTTGATATTAAATATATTTTGAATTGTTTGAAGAGTTTCCAAGAATTTAAAATATAGATGAAATAAGTGCTAGTTCTTATTTATACCCTTTTAATTCAATTGGTTGAAAACATAGCACTATTCAGGCATATAGATATATTTACAATTACATACAATATTTATTTATGTGTTGACATTAGAAAATACCACTCTAAATACTCTTGGATTTAGATATTACATCTGTAAAATAAGAAAATATTCATAAAACCCAAGGTCAATGGGGAAACGTTTTCTTATGAATGAGCATTCTAGTTACTGATGGTAGGTGGACCACATGTTTATTTTAACTTAGAATCCAATACAGTGATAATTAAATTAATGATTTAAATATGAATACACCACAATTAAAAAGAGAAGAAAGAGGCTACCAAAATGATTAACAAACATGTGGTGGGGAAAAGCCCAATTAGAATGATAAATAATGAAGACTTTGAAAAAAAGTACAATTTTTGATCAAATTCAAGACCAATCTATAATACCATCATAGCACCTAATGAAAGTTCTTTGAGATTTTGACAAGCACTGTTCAAAGTGTTTACCCTCAATTAACTAATTCAATCATCAAACTACACACTCTCATTGTGTACTAGATCTTGCACTTGCAATTAGCCCTGGTCTTCTTAGTAATAATAGTCCCTTAGTAACAAGTTCTTTCCTCCAGAATAATAGATCTTGTACCACCTCCCACCTTCAAGTGCCTTTACTGAACACTTCAATCTACCATCAGTTTCTCTTCTCTCTATAATTGCAAATTCTTGGGAAGACTTATCTGAATTCACTCTGTTACATTGCTTATGCAAGATTAATTATCTGTCCTCATCTTATGGTGACAATCTGACAGTAGTGACACTTATGGTTACTGCCTGCATCTTGAAGCAGAAATTCATTTCCCCTTTCTCCCCTTATCTAAGGTGATGCAATCCCCTTTGATATTTGTATTACCTCCCTACTTACTCTTTCTCATAATCCTTTGCTAGATCATTTTAGTATTTTATAATCTAAATATTGGATATTAAATTCTGGAGTGTGCCAAAAATCAGTCCTCGATTCTCTTTGCCCTGGTCCATTTTTACAAAATACCCGAGGCTGGGTAATTTATAAAGAATAGAAATTAATTTGTCCCAGATCAGAGGGCTTGGAAGTCTTCAGATTGAGGCACATAGCCTGCTTTCTCTACCCTCATATGGCAGAAGGGAAAGCTAGGATGGGCTTCCTTTGTAGGATCCTTTATGAACCAGCCAATTTCACTCACTAGGGAGGAAACTTGTGACCTATTCACCTCTTAGTTCTATCGCATCAGCAGCACTTGCATTTTGGAGGGGATACATTTAAACCTTAGCAACTTTCTTTCCCCTGTCTACACTTGTCTACTTATGATTTCATTGAAATTACCTATATAATGATAAAATTTAAGTACAGCATGTCAAAATCTGAATTTTCAATTTCCACCTAAAACTTGTGGCTTGAATTTTCCTTCAGTGACTCACACTCAAATGCTCACATAAGAATATTGGGGGTTATTTTTCATTCTCTTTCTCATGGCTCACATCCAAATGAATGATAATCAAATTCTGTCAGCTATGTGTTCAAAACATGTCCAGAAATAAGATTGCTTATGCAAATATTCTTAGTTCAAACACAAAGTAGCTGAACCCATCACCTGCATTAATTCCCTAACAAAACTCTTTTTTTTCCCCTATTCTCTATGCATCTACTTGGAACTTTAAGGATAAAAATAATTATTAAATGTGTTCAGGGAGAGGAAAAAATGTGCCCCAAAAGACATTTGAATGAATATAATGGCAAAATTTCTGAAGAAAATTTAAATGTTGAAAAATGAAAATTTTGATATTAAATTTTAATATCAAAAACTAGTTTTTAAATATGTTTTACTTGTTGATGGACCTTAATTTTATTTATTTATATGTGGTGCTGAGAATGAAACCCAATGCCTCACACATGCTAGTAAGTGCTCTTCCACTGACCTACAACCTCAGCCCACAAAAACTATGAAATAGATGAAGTGGGAGACAAAAAAAAATGCTTTTAAATATTGTGAAATCTCTGAATTTTTGTCTTCTGTTGGTGAATTTTTGAAGATTATTTTAGTTTGTGTAAGATCAAACCATATAAGAAATAGTGTGATTCTGGAAATAACAATCCAGTTCAGAAAAAGAGTAAAGAAATATCCAGAATGACACCATCCCAACGGCTGGGAAGACCTCAGGTCTGAGAAGGAATGGGCAGGGGGTTTTGGTGAGTGGGAGATGTCTGCCTTCCAACAGTCAAGAGGAGATACTCAGAAAATTTTTGATCTAGATGTTGATTGCTTAAAATCAGCCACGGTGGAAATGTATCTACCACAGAACCTGACAAAGGCTACACATAGCCTGCCTTCCTTTCCAGAGAGTCAGGTTTTACCAGAGCACTACTAGACATTCAAGTGAGGCTGAGGTTCTGGGAACAATATGCCTACAGGAATTGTTTAGAAGGAACATTTGTAAAGTGAAGGAAAAGTCCCATTCAGGTTGCTATAACAAAATACCCAAGTGTTGGTAGCTTATGAACAACCAAAATCTATTCCACCCAGTTCATGCTGGTAGAGATCAAGGCCCCTGCAGTTGTCCAGTGAGGGCCTCTTTCCACTTGGATGGTGGCTTCCAGGTGGATCCTCATACAGTGCAAGGGAAAAGCAAATTATCTTGGGCCTCTTTACAAGGTAATTAATTCCCCTCTGAGGGCTCTAACTCTTTCTTCTAATGCAAAAGACCTCTTCTTGAAATACCATGCATTTCAGTAGTTCATTTTCAACATATGGAAAGAAACAAACATTAGCACATATGTTTAAAAATTCTAGCAGAGAGGGAAGCTACAGAAGAATGTAAATACCATCCAAGTGGTCATTTGATCTGTAATATATATTTGCAATAATATAAAACAGTTTATAGATTTACAATATTTAGGAACAGCATATTGACAAAAAAAATATTTTTATGCAAATGAAAAATTAGAGACAGATTATAGACAAAGCATGCAAGATGAATCATGGTTTACAGAACAGAAAGCAAAACTTATTAACCTTGACATTGTAGAAGGAAAACTACAAAAACAGAGGTTTTACATTTTGAGCTGTAAGACAAGAAGAGCAGATGGAAGCTCAGGGGCACTCATCTTACAACGTAGAGAATAAATATAAGGTCTACACTGGAGGCATCAACAGTGACGCTGTGTCTCTAACTTTACTGATTTCCCAGGCTTGAAGGGAGGGAGGGAAGGGAGGTGGGTGTGAGACAGAGCCTCATCCTTATAAGAAGATATCAGTCAATTTAGCCCAAACTTATAATTTTAAAAGGAAGTCAAAACATGATTTGGGCAGGTGAAGAACTTCACCTGAAAGACCAGCTACATGTAACCAGGAATGTGAACCAATGTGAACTAACACTTGATGTGATTTGATGTCTTGACCAAGCATATATATTAGTTGGGGGAAGTTTGAGCACCTACTATATGCTTGGTACTGTGTCCAACATTGGAAATAAAATGCAAAGCAAAAGATATTTAGTTCTTCATTCATAATTTTATCTTTAAACAGCCCCATGCTTATACTAGTTTACATGAAGCTCCCTTCTATCTGTCTGTGTCTTTTTCTCTCTTACTCTTTCTTTCTTTCCTCACTCTGCTTCCCTTCACCCCTCTTTTTCCCATCTTTCTTCCTTTTGCTTGCTTATTTTTTTGTCTTTTAAAACATGAGTTAAAGAAAAATAGTGAGACTCAATAACTTGCTGGAGGGTAAATAGGTGATAAGTAGCACACACAGCTCTAGGGTCTTAATAACTCAGGTCTGATATGCAGATATATTTTATTCAAGAAATATTAAATCTCTCATCATTTAATTGCCATAGGGCTATTAATTTAGCACTACCTAGGATAGGTTAAATATATGTGGAGACTCTTTGGAACTCCAAACCATCTTAAAATCCATTGTTTTCTGGAGGGAAATGCTTCTGAATTTCATTCACCAGAGTTGCCATGTGGGGTTTAGATTTTAGCCTATGCATACACTGCAGATTTACTGAAAGAAAGAGAAAAAGAAAACAACTAACATTCATCTCACTTAGAAAGGAAAAATTAAGTATTTTATTACACATTTGTATGCATTTAGAAAATTATTTAAAATGGAAGTTTACAATAAAACATGCAATGTAGTTATAGTATTGCTATAGACTGGAGCGTGTTTTTGTGTGGTTCACTTGTGGAAGCTCTTACTCTGTGTGACTGTATTTGGAATTAGGGCCTTTGATGGGGAAAAAAATGAGGCCACAATGGTAGGGCTCTAACTCAGCCTGTTGGATGTCCTTAGGAGAAGAACAAGAGTCCCCAAAGTGTTCTCCCTCCCCAGAGGAGAGACCACATGAGACAACATTGACAAAGTGACTCTTCACAAGCCAGGAATCTAGGTGTCACCAGAAACAGAGGCTGGCGGCACTTTGATCTCCTAGTCTCCAGACCTAGAAGACAGTAAATTTGAGTTGTGAAAGCCACCCAGACTGGGATACTTTGTTATGACAACCAGAGTAGGCTAATATAAAGAAAAAATGTAGGGGAAAGCTGTGAAATCTTACATGAAACAAATCAAGTAACTTTATGTTCATAATATTCTGATTTATTGGTTACACTTAGAGGAAGTCATAAAAGGAATTTCTACACAGGTGATAATTATGAAGTATGAGCAATAAAATGATTTATGTTCTGTAATTTTCAGATGTTCTCAGAATGTTCCCATGATTCCTGAATAGGCTCTGAATCCCTTTCGGAAGTCTCTGGCCTATGTAGGTAACATCAGATATAACATATCTGCCTCCCAGTTACCTTTACCCTTGAATGACTTGAGCTAAAGAACAGACGGTGCAGGGCTGGGGCTTTAGCTCAGTGACAGAGCACTTGCCTAGCATGTGTGAGGCACTGTGTTCAATCCTTGGCAACACATTAAAAAGGGGGCGGGGCATTCCGTTTATCTACAACTACACTTTTTTTTTTTTTTTTTTTAAAGAATAGAGGATGCTTTTATTGCGGAAAGAACCAGCAATTGCTGGTACCCAGGTTAGCTAGATTCACTTGAGTTGAATACAGTAAAGAAATTTTCAAAATATTTGATTTGTGATACTTTTTTAGAAAGACAGAAAGCAAACTTTTTTAGTTTGGAAAAAATGTTAAGAATTTTCAAAGAGACTTTTAAAAAATAATTTAGCAGAAGGAAATAAATTTACAAGTAATAAAAAGGGCAAAATACTTTTACATCCTGAAGTCTCTTGAAAATTATTTTTACTTTCATGTCATGGAAACATGTTTAAGTGACTTGATGAATCACACAGGTTCTGGTATAGTGAAAGGAAACGTCCATCAGCATGAGAAAAAACATTACAGAATTTTCCACAGTTACCGTATTGGCCTTGTGGAAGGAGAATATCAGATTCAAGTGCAGGGATTATATGGGGATCAATGAATAAGGCAAATAAAAAAACATCTGATTGTGCTTCCTCTATTTCATCTCCCATCCCTAGACCAAGTCACAGCATTCTCAAAGCCGAGGTCTTCTACTTTAGGATTGATGTAGATAGCCATATCTTTAGTTCAAAAGATTAATAGAGTAAGAATGTGGATGTCATGGGGCTGCATTTGTCCGACATTTTTCAGGACTTTATTTTCAGGAACTTATAATAGGTAACAAATCAAATTCATCATAGCATTAACAAGATAGATATTGCAACAATCTCACTTTTTGAACAGGATCAGATTTTGGACCTAAATGAGCTTATTAACGTCAATGTTAAGATTATTAGAAAGGCACATTCGTAAGTCCCACCTTGATCTGGTAGGGATTCCGAAACTCTAAGGGATGAAGCCCAACAATCTGTGTTTTAATAAGCTCTCCAGGGGGCTGGGGTTGTAGCTCAATGGTGGAGCACTTGCCTCTTATGTGTGAGGCACTGGGCTTAATCCTCAGTACTACATGAAAATAAATAAATAGAATAAAGATATTGTGTCCATCTATAACTAAAAAATTATTTTTTTTTTTTTTAAAATAAACCCTCCCTGTTACATCTTCAGAACCATTTATATGGAGGAAATCATGATTCCCGTGGTTTATCTGGTTATTCTTACATAAAGAATAAAAACCCATTATCATTGACTGATTTCCTTCTGAGGCTCAGTCAGGAAAATAGGGGCTGAAGCAGTTCTGACACCATGTTTTATATTGCCAAAAGACAGAATGTACCTCAGATAATTAAGGAAAATTCAAGCCGACACCGCGGGGTAATTAACAGCTGAGTTTGTGATTATTGTGCACTGTGATTGAGACAGCTGTGTACTTCCATTCTTTCTAAAAAAAAAAAAAAAAAAAAAAAAAAAAACTGGCCTCAAGAACACAATGTGAAGATCTGCAAATTGACTTTCATTTTATTTTACAGAAAGAAGAAGCACTACCCTTAGAATATTCCTCAAACTAAACCTAGTATTTTGCTCTCATTCTCTCAAGTTAAAATAATCACAGGCAGCATTTCAAGAAATATCCCTCATAAACATCACTTGACGTCTCAAAAGCCTAAATGGGTAAAACATGCCAAAGACACTTTATTATGATTCTTCTGTAGACCACGTCCTTGCCAGCTCTACTTCTGCATTCAAAACCAAATTCTGTACCAGAAGTTGAGCTTTGAAAGTCAATTTCATTTTATCCACATTCGGCTATTAAAAAACAAAATGAAAACACTCCTTTGAACCAAAGTCTAGGCATGCTTCTTTTCTTCCACAGCTCTGACCTGCTCTAGGTTAGTTTTTGAAAATTGCTCATAATTACTTTTGTTTGTTCCTTATTGTTATCAAGAAATATATATTCATGAAAATCTAAAATGCAAGAGAAACTTTTGAGAATTATTGGGAAATATCCAATTCAGACTGAGTAAAATGTATTTTTTACTTAAAGCCCACGTGTACTGTTGTTGATTGTGTCTTGGGCACATACTCTGTGTCGAGTGGCACCCCTGGCCAGGGGGAAGGAGCATTGAACAACCTCTGCAAGCCTTTGTTTCCTAGTGGGATCGGCAGAGGAGATATATAGTAAGTGCTCTAGTAAATAGGCCACAGTTCCATTTCAGTAAAAGAATTTGCATTGAGATCTAAAGAAGAAGGTCCAACCAGGGTCCTCATTTCCCTGTGGTTCCTTTTACAATAAATGGCAATTTTAGTAATGAGTTACATAAAGCCAGAACACTTGGTTTTCTGATTAATAGGGCCCTTATCCCATTATACTAATATTTGATATTTACTCCATCAACAAATTTGATTTATGTTATTTGATATACACTCTACAGGCATCCTCACTCACTTCACCTCCATTTTGGCCACTCTGGAACAATTTTCTGTCATCTTTACCTGGTCTAAAATAATAGCACTAATAAATCTCCACCCATTCTGGCTTCCCTCCAATCCTCCCTACAAACGTAGCCAGAGTGTTATTTTAAAAAATGAAAGTCTGACCCCTTTAATGACTTCTACAACATATTTCAAAATGCAAGGTTGTTCCATGCCGAAGGTTCATACTGGTTTAGGGAATGCTGTAGAGGGCCCTGAGACCGGCTTGGTCTCTCGGTTCCCTCCTTTCCAGAGCATCATGTAGCCCTGCGCCTCATTCCTTGAGATAAATACAACAGAAACTGTTCATCGTGTTTTCAGGACACGTGTACTTCCACAATATCATAAAACTCACGTCTATTTGTATTTTATTGTGTACAAATCTTTGAAAGACGTTTCCCCATTCCTCTGGGTTTTAAGTCATTTGCAGGGAGTTGACTCTTAAAGAATCTTCCTGTTTGTGCCTCAGTTTTGTTTTGTTTTGTTTTTAGAGACTATTTTTTCAAACAGTTTTAGGTGTGTGGAAAATGAGGAGGTAGGACAGAGTCCCCCTTCCCTATTATTTGTATTTTATGTAAATGCAGTTCATTCATTACCACTAATGAAATAAAACTGAGAGGTCTTTCTAATGAAGTTAATAGTTTATTTTTACTCCCTCACTCTGCCCACTGTCCTTTTCCTGCTCCAGGATTTCATGCAGGACATCATAGCTCATGTCATTACTCATGTCTCTTCATAGGCTCCTGGGTCCCTAGCAGTTTCTCAAACTTGTTTTTCTGAAAACAAAAGATCCAGGCTCATTTTTTAGTTCCTTTTATCAATGGTTGATGACATTACCTCTCTTTGGCTATCCAACAGCAAAGTTTTGGGTAATCAAGTGTCGTATAGGGATACGACCCCTCCTCTCAGTCCATGCACAGAGAACACTATGCATGACAGTACTTTAAAATTATTGTGCCATGCACGCAAAGACAGTCACTGTCTTTAATCACTAAGAAAATGAAAATTAAAACTGTGTGGGTGTGTACAAGTCCGTGGATAGGTAGGTAGATAATTAGATAAAACGTTCAGTGATTATACCAGGTATTCTTGGCACAGTTGGGAAGGAACTTGAACCTAAGTAAATTGCAATTAGAAATGTAAAATGATACAAACAAGTCAGGAAAAAGGTCTGGAAAATTCTTGTGAACATTCCTACTATGTGACTCAGCCATGCTAGGTGTTTACCCAAGAGAAATAGTTAAAGAGCTTTATTTATAATGATAAAAAACTGAAACAACTCAATGTCTATCAACATGTGAGTGGATAAATTAGTTATTATCTGTGCACACAATGGAATACTCCTCAATGAGGAATTAGCTATTGATAAATGCAGCATCAATGAATGTCAATTACACTAAGTAAAAAAGCTAGATAAAAAGGGTGTGCAATATATTATATTATGATATTCTGAAATATGCAAAATAATCCATAGTTACAGGAAGTAGATCAGCAGTTGACTAGGGATGGAAAGAAAGGGAAGGAGATTAAAATGAGGCATAAGCAAACTTTAACGAGTGAAAAATGTGCTCATTATCTTGATTCATAAGATGTGTGTGTATGTGTATGTGTCTGTGCTCACCAATTTGAATAGTTTAAATATATGTCACTTATTATATATCAATTATTCCTCAAAAACTTTTTTAGGAAAATAATGTTATAGACTCATCTTGTATATTTCTGGCACAGTTCCAGAATCAGCCATTTCTCCAAGGAGCTCTACTTCCTTTTGCTGACAAATATGAATAGAAACCAATGTCTTGGGCCCAGCTGTGCTTAATGACACTGAGGTACCATTCCTTTTAGGCCTGGTCAGTTGGCTGAGCACAGAAACACAGGAGTGTGTACAAGTCCATGTACATGCACATACCTGTAAATACTTCTGTATGCTGCATTCTGTGTCTGTATGAAGCTACACATGAGTTTATATTCACCACTTCCCACATGGATCTTTCCAGCCATCCCTCTTTTTATCAGTGAATTCTTACACCAACTGCAAGAAAAGTATTTCCCACCATCTGGCATCCATTTATATAATGGTTTAATCCCATTATGCATGTGTAGTGGTTTAAGAATTTTTAGCATACACTTTGTGGGAAACATCTTTATGATCTAGAATAGATGCTTATGAACAGCTCCTTTGCCTTGTGTCTTCCAGATTGACTTATATTCAAGTTCACTTAGGATAGTGCTATTGTCCATCCCCTTCAGTAAGACTGCTTTCTATGGATTCTCTGTCACAGTCCACATAGTTCCTTCCTGCAATCCTCTGACCTTCTAATGATTTTTTAATTTGCATACATTAAAATCCAATCTTTAACTGTAAAGTTCTGTGGACTTGACAAATGTGTAATGTCACATATTGATCTTTACAATATCATACAGAATAATATTATTGCCCCAGAAATCCCCTGTACTTCACCTAATCATTCATTTCTCTCTCTCTCTCCTTCAAACCCATGGTCTTCAATTACCAATTACAGCCTCAAGAGTTTTCCTTTTTCCAAAATGTCATATAATTGTAGTCATAAAATATGTGGTATTTACAAACTGGCTTCTTTCACTAACCAATATGCATTTGAGGTTTCTGCAAGTTGTTCTGTGGCTTGATCTCACATTCTTTTTTTTTTTTTAATAATGAACAATATTAAAATACATTTGTGTGTCACAATTGGTGTTCCTATTGTCTTACTGAAGGACATCTTGTTTGCTTCCCTTTTTTTAGCAATTATGAATAAAGTTGCTGTAATTGTTCACATGCATATTTTTCTGTGAGCATAAGTATTCATATCTGTTGAGGAAATGTACAAGCGTGTTCACTTTGTGCAGCTCCCTTCTCTCCGTGACTCTGTCCTTTGAACACGATCTGATCTTCCTGTATTCACTTCATTTCTCTAAATCAGCAGTCTTCCAGGCTTTGGTTCCCTCTCTTTGACTTACCTTCTGAAGGCTCTGACATAATGTATATAAGTTTGCACAATTGAGCTTTGTCTGCCATGCGAAGGGAGCACTGGTCACTTGTTCCCCGGTTTCACTATGTTGAAAATCACAATATTTTATCTATTTTGCCTAGTTTTATGCTGTCCTAGAGAGACTACTAACTTTCATCTTTGTTACACTATCTGGAACAGAAACATAAACCTAATAAATCTTAATAAATTAAAAAATAACTAAAGCTTGGGGCTGGGGTTGTGGCTCAGCGGTAGAGCTCCAGTGAGGCCCTGGGTTAGATTCTCAGCACCATTAAAACAAACAAACAAACAAACAAAAACAATAGAGGTATTGTGTCCAACTACAACTAAAAACAAAATAAATATATAAAAAAAACCCTAAACCCTAATAAATTAAAAAGGTAGATTTTTAGACAGGAATCATTAAAAAATTAAAGACTATTAAGCCATTGAAGAAATAATGTAGAATTTTACATAATAAAGATTAATTTTGCCCTAAACAAGGTAAAATAAAGAAGATATAGGTGAAAACAAACAGAAAATAAAGTTATATAAAAAATTATCAATAATTACTTCAAATGTAAATTGACCAATATTAAATTAAATATCAGAGACCATCAAGCTAAATTAAAAATAAAGATTTAACTATATATATATATATATATATATATATATATATATATATATATATAAATACATAAGTATTTAGTCACTCATATAAAACAGAAAATCATGTATACCTTGAAATTAAAAGTAGAAACACATTTATGATAACAAATAATTTGTAAATCAGTATGTCAAGTAAATATTAAATAATATTTTAATTATTCAATCAAAAGGATATTAACAAGATATTATACTAAATAACTGAAGAGAACACACTAATTAAAGAACACAGGAAGTTTTCATCAAGATATCCCATAAGCAAAGTGATAAAATAATATAATAATGTCTAGTAACTTATATTCTACAAAATATGTTTTATGATTGTAATATTTTTCCAATTAAAAATCTATGAGGATGCAATATTAAAACTTCCTCTTAAGCATAAATTAACCAACACCTTTTAAAAATAATCAATGGATTAAAATCATAAAGAGAATAGAAATTATTTCAAAATGAATGATAAAATTAATATTTTTTTTTGCCAAAATTTGTGGCACACAGCTAAATTGGAGTTTATAGGGAAATTTTTAATTTTGAATGATTATTCAATTGTATGATTGACTATGCAACAAAACATTAAGTACTTAAAAAGTTTATAAGTTAATTGAAAACCATATCAGACAAATACTGATTCATGTATAAACAGATAATGTGAGTAGTCTCATCTTTAAAGATATTTCTTTCATTATAAATAAAAAACAAAAAAACATTCACCTAAATAAATCTACAATCCTATTGTAGTGGCACCCTCTCCTCCACAGAAAATCTTAACTAAGCTTCTCCAGAATTCTTCACCATAATTGATTTTAGGACTATCAGCAAAAAAGTCTCTACAAAAATTTCAATGTAGGTGAAGTTCCTAGTTTCCTGTTCCTCTATTTAACTTGGCCACTGGCCTGGAAGAAATCAGCATCTAGGTGCTGAACACTCCTTTACTAGGTTTTCCACAAACATTTATCTGGTATAGTAGTTTATAGAAATGTGTTTGCAAATGCAAAATATGATAAAAAAAAAAAAAAAAAAAAGACAGATCCTTTAACAAGGCCTCTGGCCTTGAGCTGGAGCTTCACAAAGATGTCTGCATTTCTAAGATAAGAGAAGTTACCAGTTGGGCTCCATGGTAACAGCTGGCAGGGGGAGGAAAGAAAGGGGAGAAGCAGCTCTCCCCTTCTCAGGTGTTGTCCTTGAAGGGTTAACTTGCCCAGAACAGTGAAAGCAAAAGCTGCTTTTATGTGAACTTCTGCAGACTGTGAACTTGTGAGCCGCTCCCCTTACATGCTGGGTATAAAGTTTTGAAACTACCTGAACTCGGGGTTCAGGGGATTAATTGATTACAGAGAAAGCTGTACTCTCTGAACCTGGCAGCAGCCAAATAAAGCTGTTTCTTGCTATCTTCAGTGCCCTGCCTTGTCTGTCCCCTACAACACTGTATGGCTCCAGTCATCAAATCTATCAAAGTCTAAGATGTTAAAATACTGCCCGTTGGATGATGTAAAAGGATCATATAATGGCATTAGGAATGTACTACTTATTTTACTAAATAAATATTTTCAATAACATAATTATGGATCTATACTTAAATTATTACATAAAACATAACAGTGTATACTTCTGTGATCAGAACAAGTGACCTGGAAGCTAAGAATAAAGAAAATTCCACTTATGTCTGTACCCTTGCATCTTTCATTTTAAAATGAAGCACAAATACACTCTGTTTTTTTTTTCTCTCTCTCTCACACACACACATACATAGTGTGCATGTCCTGAGAGACACAACTCAGAAAATACTGGCTTCAATCTACGTATCAGTCACTGCTTCCACAAGGTTCTTTCGATGCTTTTCAGTTTGTAAACTCAATAAATAGTCCATAGTGTTGTGATAAAATGTTAATTGCCCTTTGTGTTTTGCAGTAATTATTTTGAGCACTTGCAGAGTTTTATTCCAACTCTACCATACTGAATGCTCAAGCAGAAAAGAATACATTAGATTATAAACTTACTGTGATAGTTAGAGTTTACATTCACTGTGGATTTGAAGTTACAATTATATTTCAGTAGTCATTAAATAATAATGTGATGTAATACCATCCCAATTACACAAGCAACAGGATAATGAGGTCTGCTGACTGGGAGAATAATCTATTTATTGATACTGTATATTATTTGCTGATTCAGAAGGAGTACTATTTTGCAAACACTCTTTAAGACATTTGCCTTTTTTATAAATATAATTAAATACAACTGTATTTCACAAACTAAGAAAATGTTACTTAATAAAATAAAACATAGTTAAATTAATTGGTACCTCAGAATCTCATTGCACAATGTAGGTACAATTCAAAATTGATATATACTTATTCATGATCATTTATTCATGATTCATATTTTATTGGGCAAAGATTTCATATCTACTAAATTCTCGGCAGTGTACTAGGACAAAAGAGTAAGGCAACCTAAAATATGGTTTATGGGCTATAAATATTAAATAAGAAACATCACTTGTTTCAATAAAAGACATTTCCATTTAAACTTGTATGTGCATTGACAAAATGTAATTTATGATAATCAATACCGTGGAACCCATAAGATGTATGTTCTTGTTTGGTTTCATTAATTATTATGTATTTCTTTATACAAAAAAAATCAGTTATGAATAAATTCCTTTCAAATTCTACCTTTGTGACTACAGTATTTCAGTCTTATCTCTAAAGTGGTACCTTATTTCTTTAACTATCTATACACCAGCACAGTAGTCTAAGTAGGCATGTTAATTAATCTCTAAAGGCAGATCCCAGATTAACCTCTCTTCCTGGTATTCACATTCATGTATAGAACCTCTCCTTACATATATGCTACTGGTACTTTTACTTGATTTTGAATAACATAATAATACTAAAAAGAATTCTGAATTCTTCCCTAAATTGGGCCATAAGACAGATTCCATTTAGATCTCCTGAAACACATGATCTTATGAACATCAGCCACCATGTAAGAAGTGTGATTGCCCTGAATCATCATAAGGTCAGGCTAGGTACAAACGGAAACCTCAGGAAGAGAAAGACATGCTCAGCCTACTCCAAGATGTTCTATCCATCCATCCAATGCACAGGGTATGCAAGGAGTATGCCATCTTTAACGTTAGCCCAATTCAGCGTTCAAATGACTTCAGGTTCAGCTGCTGACTGCAGTAACATCAGAAACACCAGGCAAGAATTGGACATATAGCTTTACTAAAAGCCTCAGAATCCTATGACATTACTCTTCAAGCCATGATTTTACATTTAGTTTTTAAGAAGCAATGTATAACCACCATATTAGACAACAAAGGTGAAGAATCAAGATTGTCTTCAAAGAATAGAGAATCACAAAACTGTGCCAGTTGTGTTACTAGTGCACCTACAAATGCTTTGGACCTTAAAAAAATTAATTGCAAAGCCAAGTTCAATGCAACTTTTCATTATCAGAATTTTGAGAAAAATATACATATAATTTTAAAACTTAAGGTTATTTTTTCTCAACTTCAACTTGAACAACTAAAAGAATAAAAATAATTTATGCCTTTCTGACTTCAGAATAAGAGACATAAAGTTTCCTTGGCTAGTCTAAAATGATGTGTAATATCACATATACCAGTTGTTCACAAATCATAAGATTTTTTTCTATTGGTATTTATGTTTCCAGGAATATAAACAGATGCTATCATAATAGAAATGAATTAGAGCTCTCTTAATTCTTTATACATATAAAATAACTTTATTAAGAATCATTATAGCTGGCCACAACTGATGGGATACCTTTTCCAAGATACCATCAGTATGTAGTTTAGAGAACATAAATGGATTCCCTACACAAGGCATTTCAAGGAGACAGTAAGATCAGTACTCAGATAGAAAAATGCTCACTGGGAAGGTTTTATAGTGGAAATATGCATATTTATTTGCTAATACAATGATAGGAAATAGTTTAAGTCAAAGCATTGGATCCCTCAATGCTTGTAAGTCACGTTGTCTCTAGTCTATTCACCTTCAGAAGTGACTTTCCTGTTATGTGCTTGTTCTTCCTTATCTTTTGTTGATTCTATTTAAAAAAAAGTGTCACTCATCATTCTACACACCTTCAATAATGCTGAGAGAGATTCAAATTGGAAGATATCAAGTAGTACAAGTGAGAGCAGAAATGAAGTAAATGGAGAATTGACAGCTATCTCGCAAATCCAGGGGTGTAGAGTAGGCTTCAGGTAGGGAGGGTATACCTTGCAATCAGATGCCATGGAGGGAAAATTTGCATCTTGGAACATAACAGCATTCAAAGAGATCAGGAAGCACATTATTTCATCCTAGATTAGTGATCATAAATATATTTTGTGGTCCTCTCTTGTTTTTAAATAATGATATTACAATAAACTATAATTTTGACACTTAGCTGACTGCACATGACAAAATGGTGACTTTACATGCTATTGTTATTTACTATAACAGACAAGAAGAACATAATTTACAAGCCAAATCCAAATCTAAAATATGAATCCTAAACAATCCTTATACTATTCTACCCTAATATTTAAAAATTATATAATACTGAATTATTTCCTATGAAAAAGGCAGTCTTTCATTAGATTATTTAAAATAAACCTCATTTAATCTTTTTGTAACTTTATCCTTTATTGTCAATTTTATCATGTTATAAGGTAGTACTAAATGAAATCATAAGCTTTTACTCTAACTCAGGGTTAGAATTATAATTTCAATTCTCCAATTTTTAAACCAGAGGTTAAAATACTATGCTGAATAGAATGTTAAAAAGGTCTAAATGCAAAAATTGAGGTCAAAGGCCTCATTATTCTTTATTAAAAGAGTTCCTTTATCTTGTCAGGTTGAAACAGAATGACCCTTCATTACAGAGATTAACCTGTTAGTCTACAAGCACTCTCAATTCAACTGATTAAGTTCTCCCCAGACTAAACCTGTGAAAGGGGAAGAGAGATGCATAATAAATATTGCATATGTTGTTAACATTTTAAGTTCCAATCTTCTCTCATACAAAAGAAAAGAAAAAATACAAGTCTGCCACAAAAAAATGATCTTTAATCCAGTCATATATATTATATACTGCAGTTAAAGCCCCATAGAAGTGAGCATTGAATATTTTATGCTTTGCAACTTGCAATTGTACCTCACTTCCCACAATCAGTTCCTGGGGTGTCTCCCTCATTGGAAAACAATTTGCCAATTCATCTCTCTCTCTCTCTCTCTCTCTCTCTCTCTCTCTCTCTCTCTCTCTCTCTTATTACTGTATTTATGTAATGTTATAGAAAAGGCAATTTTAGAACATGTTACCAAGTTTATGGGACAAGGAGGTCAAGGGGAAAGTTGACTACTAGAGAAACATTATAAAGAATTTGTGGTGAGGAGCAAAAATTCATTGACTACTGTTTTCTGGTTTGGATGATTTTTCATTATTAGTTTGACTTCATTTATTTACTTATTTATTTTTAGTTTTATTGATTTTATTTTTTTTAAATAGACAACAGCAGAATGCATTACAATTCTTATTGCATATATAGAGTACAGTTTTTCATATCTTTGTATATAGAGTATATTCACGGCAATTCATGCCTTTATACATGTACTTTTTTGCATTACAATTCTTATTATACATATATGCCACAATTTTTCATTTGTTTTTATATATAAAGTATGTTGACACCCAATTTGCGTCTTTGGATAATGATGTCCATCACATTCTACAGCCCTTGTTAAACCCCTGCCCCCTCCCTTCCCTCCTACCCCTCCCACCCAGGCTGACCTTGAATTTGTGATCCTCTTGTCTCAGCCTCTTGAGTAGCTGGCATTACAAGTACACATCCCAAACATCATATTTCTTCTTTTCTTTTCAAAAATCCTCATTTGTTTATTTCTTTATACCTATGCTCTTTTGGTCATCACATAATGACCAAAACTTCCTTCCACTTTTCTTGTGATATACACCTCTTTGCAATGAATCTCTGATGGAGAATATCTTTTTTCTATTATCCTTCTGGACCCGTATTGTTGCTGTAGCTAGAACAAACCCAGGGTTGAATTTTTCCCTTAACATTTCAAGGGTTTCTCTGTTGCCATTGATTCACATGTTGGGATGATGTCACCTGGAATTCTTGCCTTTCTGCTGCATGTGTCTTTTTTCTGCACTGACAAGTTTTTTTTTCTTTTTTCTCTGTCTCTGCTGTCTAAGATATTTTAATGATGTGCATGCATGTGGGAGGTTGTTTGTTTCATTGTCTTCATGTTACCCCACATGGTTATTCTCTGACTTTGGGGAATCTGTGCTTTTTTATGTGACATCAGTAATAGAAATACCTTCTCATTCCCTCCCCGATCACTTACTCCACTCTACTCATCTCCCTATTAATGTTATTCCATATATTTCATATAGTGCACTTCATATATACATGGATATATACATATTTGAGACATACATATCAGATACATATAAATATGATTTACCTATATATATCTCAGATTCATTATGGTATATTGTACAGGGAAATAACAATTTGGTGGATTTCATTCCCCAGTGCTTCCCTGTGCCTGTACCTCCTCCCTCCTGCTCCTTCCTCTGGCTCTGCTCTGCTGATCTTCTTTCTATTTCACAAGAACCCCGTCCCCCTTTTTCTGTGAGGACTTGGTGACAGAGTCCTTCTCCTATTGAGGAGAACAGCCTGTGAATGAGTTCCACAGTACCTTACCTCTGTCCCTAGAGTTTCTCTATTCTCTGGCTAGCAGACCTGTAAACCCTACCTAGACACCCACAGAAAGTGTCAGAAATCCTTTACTTTTTTGGACAAATATCTGGCAGCCTGTTGCCCTGCCAGACATGCAGGCCTCCTGCCCAGCCTCTCCCTGGAGGCACTGTCTCCCCATGAACTGTGGATTAGATGGTTGTCCCTGATTCCAGGTCTCTGGCGGATTCCAGGGGAAAAAAAAAAAAATGTGAATCTTCAGATTGTTTAGCTGTTGCTTTTGGTGTTGAAAGAAGGGAAATTCCACGCTGGCAATGATTTCCAATCTCAGGTAGACACTTAACTGTTTAACTTGTTCTGACAAAAGCCAGAAGTCTACCTGGAAATCTGTTACACTTAGAATGAAGTTCAAATTGGTCCCACTGAAATGAGAACCATCATGTAGACTCCAGAGGCCTCTTTCTTTGTGACTGCATTCCCCAAGGCTTCACTTGGGAATCCTTAAGAACATAAGGAGCATAGTGTTTTCACTTTTCCCGACCTGCAGAGCTTCACTGATGACCAGGATGTGGAAAGCACTGCCCAGGGGGGTGAGGGTGCCCTGCAGGATCACACAGCATGGGGGCACTGGCATTGCAGAGCTAACATTCATTGTATGTTTATGTGCTGAGCAATGGAAAAAGGTTCATAGTGAGCCAGGTTCACAGGGAAAAAAACACAGAATCTAAGAAGTAGCATTCGAGCTGCCACATATTGTTCTAATGACACAGATAAAGTGCTCCAGGCACAAGAGGAATTGCCCCATTTCTTCATACTCGTTCTCCTTATATTCCAGGCTCATAGGCTGATGCTGCAAAAGATTACAAAGGAAATAAATTAACCTTTATCACTATTTAACATGTGGTTCCTCTTTTCTCCTCTCTTGCCTATACAGTCATAGGCTCCCTTCCAACTAAGAGTTTACTGAGGAATTACCAGAGAGATAAAAGATCAATAAGAGGAAAGGCTATCACAGAAAGCTGAGAGGGAATATTTTTAGAGAGAGTGAGCCCCGTGCTGTAAATAACTATTTGGTTCTATACTTTTGATGCTCAGGCTATTAAGACATGCATTTTAAAAGCAGAAAGTTCACCCCAGTTTGCACTCCCCATGAAGTCAGAATTTCAATCTGTAGTTTCATAGTTTGCCTGAGCAAGCAATTTCCTGACATGCAAGGCAGAATGTTCACAAGTTGGTTATTTTAATTTCTATATGTGTGTTATCTTTTTGTGCTGATCAATGTAACATTTCCTTTCATTCACAAAAGTTCTTAATGACAGGAAATCTTTTAACACAGTATTGGAACCCACAAAACCTTTGCAGATCAATATATTTACATTTCAGAAATGCAACATTAGCATAAAAATTTAATCTTCCCATTTCTTTCTGTCAGGATAAAAACTCAAAGGAAAATGGTCTATCTCAAAGGATAGTGAGGTCCCCGCACTGTACTCTTTGAAGACCTCACATGTAGAAATCAATGAAGGGATGGCTCACCATTCCAACCTCCATGAGAAATACAACATGGATAGTGATGCTCATTTTAAAACCTATTTCTGAACACACTGTGAAAGAAGAAAAAATAAATGAGAACCTCAAAAATATATTTTAAATATTCAGCACAATGTATATTTCTAATGTAAAATAAAGCAAAGGTTTTTAATGTATTGAAAGTGCATCAGCAAGAAATGGCTAAAAAGTTACAAAATCACATATGCACATTCATTCATGGTAGAATTTCAGAAGCTTCAGTTAGTTCAATTTAAAGAAGATATGCTGTCTTTATTTAAAAGAAATGATATGGGCAATCTTCGATTCATGTAATTATTATAGAAACACAGATTCACATGGAATAGAAAGTTCAGCTGTAATTTCCAAGCATAAATAAAGGTAATTAATATTAGGTGTGTTTCTTTGGGCTCCTTTCTAAGTACCTTTCTAAGTGTGTAAATGTGCTATATGCACCCAGGTACACACTATTTCTAGTTGTTACATCACATAGTATTCAAATTATCCTTCATTAGCATTATTATGTGTTTTTATGTGTATATGTGCACAATAAATATTCACAATCAGCTACCTTTTAAATTATGTAACACTTTGCATTAGCTTTCCGTTAGCTTTATGCCAATAGCATTTTCCAAATCTTTATGGAATCTTAAATGTTATTTTTTAATCCATGTGTATCATAACATTTTATGGATATGCTAATCTAATGTAACCATTTCCAAATCAATGGGCTTTTACTTTATATCTAAATTGTATGATTATTAGGGTATTACAATGATAACATATGTTCTTTATTGTAGTTATATCTAGTTATGCCTATAGAATGAATTATTAGAAATTAAATCACTACATAAAATGATGAATATGCATTGTACATATTATAGCTATTCTTTATATAAACATAATAGTGATTTATACTCTAATTTAAAGAATAAGAAAATGACATTTAGGCATTCTAAAAGAAAATATTTGGCTGGATATCAAACACTGTATAAGAGTTGGGATTATTATGAACATTAATAAGTCAAAAGTGTGTAAAGATACACAGTAACCATGGTGTGACATATAACAAAAAAATAAAAAATAAAAACATGTACAGTGTATTTCATGTATATGTAACAGAAAAATCTAATCTTCACATGAGGTTTAGCAAAGAGAACTTTTTTCTTTTTTTTGGTACTGGGGGTTGAACTCAGGGTCACGTGAACAGTGAGCCACATTCCCAGCCCTATTTTGTATTTGATTTAGAGTCAGAGTTGCTCAATGCCTTTTTTTTTTTGCTGGGACTGGCTTTGAACTCATGATGCTCCTGCCTCAGCCTCCCAAGCCTCTGCTATTATGGGCATGTGCCACCACTCCTGGCAGCAAAGTGAACTTTTATACTGATTGCTGAAAGACACCAAAGAATGAAGCACAGAGTGAGGTGAGAACTTTTCAAACACTAGCAACTACCCATGTCAGGACTTGAGGCAGAAAGAACCTTGGGCTATCTGAAAATCCAAAATAGGAAAACATAATTCAGTGGAGTGAATTAGGAGTACCAAAGTTAAAATCGTATCTCAAGAGTTAGCTTTCCAAACGTGATGGACCTTAAAGCACATGTTGAGGAATTGAGGTCTTTTTCAAAAAAGGAAGCTGTTCACAAAAGTATTCAGGAAAATATTAAGGAGACAACTAGCCAGTCTGAGCAAGACTAACTGGAAAGGATACAGCCTTGTAAACGTTATCTCTTAGAAGTCTAATATACTGCATGCATATTGCTGTAATAATGAACTTCAATTAATAGAAAGTATTTGTTTTCAAAAAAATATTCTCTCTACAGTTGTAGATAATATGATAACAAATAATTTATTCTATAAAATTCAGAATGATATAATAACAAGTTTATTGGTCTTACAGGTTAATCTAAGCTGGCATGAGTTGATATTATACTTCTCACATATAAACACTCTCTGATTACTTGCATCAATTTCTAAAATTTCTTTTTAACAATGGTAAATAAATTTCTCCAGATTAAAAAAAAAATGTATCATTTGAAGAGAAATTCTGTATATAAAAAAAACCCAGTAAAATGAGAACCTCTGTGAGATGCAGACATTAATATGTGTATTATATAGAATAGGCGTATTATAATAGGTGTATATATTTTGTAAAATCATGCTTTTATAAAATTAAAAATTCTTGTCTCAGCAAAATTACAAATTTCTTTATGTAACCCAAAAGACCTCAATTATTAACGTAAATATTTTAACCTTAAAATATAGCTAATGCCTTCCTGACTTTATTTAAAAATCTGTTATATCTCATACACATAAAACATTTCCTGTAAAATATATATTGTACTTTTTTTCACATATACAAGGAAATTCAACTCATATACCAAACAGAACTTTACCTCCAGTTAGATTGTAGATATCAATTAAAAATAATGTTACAACAGCAAATGAATTAAAAAGTTTATTTTAAAAGAAACCAGAGAGCTATGATTACAAAAGGAATAATAATAATAAAAAAAAACTTGTGGGCTAGGGATATAGGTCACTTGGTAGAGTGTGTGCCTTGTATGTACAAGGTCCTAGATTTGATCCCAAGCAAAAAAAAAAAAACAAAAAAACACACACAAAAAAAACCTTCCTGAGTAGAGAGAGAGCTATTTATTTTTTCTTATATTCACTGTGCTCCACAAATAGTTCCTTATTTCAGGGAAAACTACAACAAATATCTGTTCACATATTGCCTTCCCCTAATTTCTATGTTCCCTTCTGGTTCCCCATTTAGGGGACAAGTAATTTTCTTTTAACCCACTTCACTAAAGCCATGTATTTTCTCTTTTTATCACCTTCTAACTTTTTTAAAATTCATTTTATTTTTTATTAATTACACATGACAGTACAATGATCTCGACAATTCATACATTTGAATCAAATCGGATATAATTTCTCATTTTTCTGATTGTACGGGTTGCAGAATCACATTGGTCGTACAGTCTCCTATATACATACAGCAATAATAATGTCTATTGTATTCTGCTGCCCTTCCTATCTCCCCTCCCTCTCCCCTCCCCTCCCATCACTGTCTCTACCCAATCTAATGTGACACACTTCTTTTTTTTTTTTTTTTTCTCCTCACAACATCATACATGTATTCTGTATAATGATGAGGGTCTCCTTCCATCTTCCACGTAATTCCCCTTCTCCCTCCTAACATTTTTAAGTCACTCCTTTAATGGCCAGAACCCACTAACAATTGCTGGTCTTGTTCTAGTGAAGCCATTGTCTTGCCTGGACTCCAGCTCACACTGGCTGGCTGGCTTCACCAATCAGCTGGCCTCTCTGCTCGGCTTGAAAGTTCCTAGCTGCTACATATTTACTGTGACCTCCTGATGGGCCCTCCAGGCTTACAGAGTTAAGTGTGGAAGGACATGGCAGTTTATACTCAGAATTGTGCACTCCATCTCCGTGGCTTCATTCTTGTGGGATCACCTTTCTACGTTTTCAGGCATTCTGTCCCACTCAACCTTTGTCTTCTGATAGTTCAAGCTACTAAGTCTTCCACTTTCTACTGCTTAAGCAGAATGTGGGTTTATGAAAGGGAGGAAAAAAAAAATAAGTTTTATCAAGTTCTGACCTCTAGGTGGAATCTTCTGGTGGTTTGGACTTCATTTTCCTGTGTCCCAGAAGACCCTCCTGATCATGAGTAGCTTAGCAATAAGCTATGGTTTGGAGTTTATATTCCGGTTTTGGACTCATCCCTTTTGCAGACAACTTATTCACAGCATTAATTTCTGCATCTGAAAAAGACACCTCCAGACATATACTGAGCAGGGACTCCATATGTGTTGAGTGACTAGTTTTCCCTGCCCTAAGATATAAAATCCAGGAGAGGCAACAATGGTGCCCTCCTCTAGAAGTGATTAAGGGACTTATGTGGAACTTGAAGAAACATTAATAGCACTGTTAGGAAAATAAATGTTTTCAACAGACCAAAAGCAAGTAAGCTGTTTTATAATTCCTGGGCACTCTTTGACTGGAAGATTGTTAAAAATATTAGTCAATTTATCCAATTGACAGTTTCCATAAAGGAAAGAGGTCAATGAGTTAAAGAATATGTTCTCCATGCAGAAAATGAAGATGCTCTTTGAAACCTGCTCAGAAATAGATTTGGTTACAATTTAGACACATGTCAACATCATCTTTTTATCTGTTGTACAGTATCCAAAATCTTGATTATTAGATTAAGAATTATATATGACAAATGATTATCATGTGATTTTTACGTGGTTCCTTTGGTTACTCTTATCCAGCAATTTTACTAGTTAAGAGAATTTTCTTAGAATTATATAAAATACTGGGTTAGAAAATTGGATAAAATTTTAAGTCTTACAACAATAAAAGAATCTGATGCTGTACATTGAATATTTCTTTTCAAAATGATAATTAGAGAATGAATATTGGTGGTTCATGAATTTATTAAATTTCACAAGGGTTAATTTCATGCTTCTAATGCTTTATTTAAATGATTAATACAATATATAATTAATTCACAGTATAGAAGAACAGGACAAACTAGAAATGAAATATGAAGACTCACTACTAATTAAGTATGGAGCCAATTAACAGTGAAAAAAACCTTAGCATTTTTCTCTAATTTAAAGACATGATTTTACTTAGAAATACTACATCAACATCCAGGAATACAAAAAATTTGGAAAACTATGTGTGAGCTCACACACATGTGTTTACACACATATTTCAAAGAGAAACAAGTACTAATATAATTAATTACTCAAAATATGAACACAACACCAGAATTAATTTTCTTAAGCCTTATCTTTTAAAAATTCCCAATTATTTCTCAAAGAATTATTTGATTTCTTTTATATTAAAATTCAAATGCAACCACAATATAAATATTCATTTTACAGTGATAATAGAATCTATGCTTTTAAAATTTACCATCTCTCTGTACCATAACTTTGTTTTCTGAGTTTCAGTGTCTCCTTTTTTATTAACAGGCACAAATATCAGACATATTATGCACCTGTGAAAATCAATAACTTTCATTTTTATGGAATATCTGACAGTAACGGCAACTGATAGTGAACACTGAGAAATATTTTCATTTGAATCAATAAGTATTTTATCATAACTCACAAAGTTACTCATATCCATTTTTACAGAAAATATCAGAAGTTGTAAACGTGGCATGAATTAAACCTCACTCGGTTGGCGAAACCTTTTACTGAAAACACAGGTGGTAAAGAAGTAATTAACATCAACATCTTGTTCTGTTCCAGACTGTAAAGCTAAAAGATTACTTACATGTACATTGGGATGAAAATAACTCACTTTACAATTATAAGCTAAAAGTCAGCAAAGTATGTCTCTTCAGGTGAGGATACTCTCTCCAGTCAGTGATACTGAGGAAATTGGATGTCCACATGCAAAACAATCAGAAGGGACTGACTCCCTGTATATTACTCTGTACACAAAAGTCAGTTCAATATGGACGAAAGACCTAATGTCTATCTGATACTGTAAAACTCCTAGGAGAAAACACGGGGGAAGTGTTCTTTGAATTAAACAGGCAGTAACTTTTTGCTTAACAAACCACACCAAAAGCCCAGGAAACAAAAGCAAAACTTATAAGCAAGAATATGTCAAACTAAAATAATCATAAAACTAAAAAGGCAACCTAAGGGTTGAGAAAAAATATAGGTAAGCCAGATATGAACAGGGACTAACATAAAAAACAAATAATGAAATTATACAACTCAATAGTAAAATACTCCAAATAATCATTTTTTAAAAATGGACAAAAACCTGAATAGATAATTTTCCAAAGAAGACATGCAAATCCTATCTCCAAAAAATATACACGAAGGTATATTTTTAAATGCTCAACATCATATTTCCTCAGGGACATGCAAATCCAAAACTTAATATAATGGTTCACTACTATTAGAATGTCTATTATCAAAATGATAAGAATGACAAATGTTAATGAGGGCGTGGAGAAAAAAAATTCTTATGTATGTTTCTAAAAACAGATTAGTAGAAACTTTATGAAATATAGCCTAGAGGTTCTTCAAATGATTAAAACCAAAGCTATCATGTAACCCAGCCCTCTGCTGGTTCATAACCAAGGGAGTGAGATCCACAACATGGAGATATATCTGCCAAGTTCATGGGAGCATCACTCACAAGAGCAAAACTATGTAAGTGAACTTCCATTGATGGGTGAATGGATAAAGAAATGATGACATCTCCTTAAAAAAGGAATACATACTGCTACTTGTGGCAACATGGATAGACCTGGAAGGCATTGTGCTAAGTGAAGTAAGTCAGAAGTAGAAAGAAAATTACTGCATGATCTCATTTTTATGTAAAATCTAAAAACAAGTTCAATACTGAGAAACCAAGAATAGAGTGTTAAGAGGAGGAGGAAATGAGAAGGGCGAGGGTAGCACTTGAAATTATGACGAGTCAGTCTAAAGAGCTCATGTGTTGCATGAGGATGGTAGCTAATAATATTGTACTGTATTCTGGAAATTGGCAAAGAGTGGTACCGCCATTTACTGGGACTAGTCCTTGCTTCCCTGAATGCTGAAGTATAGCACCAAAGAAGCACCAGGAGGCAAGTGTAGAGTGGAAAGTGGAAGGTTTTATTAAAGGACAGCAGAAAAGACTTCCCCCCCCCAAGGAAGAAGCGGACCTGAAAGGCAGAATCCGTGGAAAGGGGAGGTCTTCCCCCTTTTATATCTAAGGTCTTTTTTTGTCCTCCAACATCCCTGTCCTTTGTTTCACTTTATCTTGCAGGTGATGGGGGATGCAGGTGGGAAGGCCAAAAGGTGGAAATCAGGTGGGCTGCTGGGGTGGGGAAGGAGAGATCTGGGCAGGAACGACCTAGGGTGATTTGATTAGCATCTCCCTGTTTTGCTGGGAGCTGCAATTTCCCAGGTTTTGTTCTGGTTTCCCGGGCTCAGACTGGACTCCATTTTCTTTATGGATTCCATTTTCATTATTATACTTGATATTAGACCCAATTTACCTAACTACACTAACCACATATCTATAAATCTGGCTTCAAGAAAATGGATTTAGTCCTCAGCACAAAAAGAAGAGAGATAACTCTGAAAAGTGAGTAAAAGGTTAATCTGTTTGAGTGTAGTAATAATGAAACTATGCATTTGTATATAAAAATATCATGTTGTATGCCTTAGAATACATACTATATAGGTAATCAAAAGAAATGTGGCAAGTTCAAATTTAAATGTACCATACAATAAAAATACAGGCTGTATTTCAAACACTTAATATGAAAAAATAAATGTTCATTAAATTTTTTATGTTGACTTTGAAAGGAAAGTGAGGAACCAGGAGACAGGTGAGTAAGAAATGAATGACAGAGACCAGGCAGAGAAACACAGCAGAGTTTATTTGTCAGAGCTGACAAATAAAGGCACATGTCACCATAGAAGGAGAGATGCAAAACCGGCTTGAGGTTGAGGACTTTTATGGGGAAGGCTCAGGGATTGGAGCCAGGGGGTTCCTAATGCAGGTGGTTAAAGGTGGGGTTGGTATGATGGAGGGGTGAGCCTTTCTTAGAAACACCCTGGGGCAGGAAAGTGGAATTTTTCTTAAAGTGGTGGCTGTCACTTAAGATGGCCATCCAGGTGCTAAGAAACAACCTTATAGGCAATACCCTGAGTTTAATCCCCAGCACCACCACGGCTAATATATATATATATATAAAATTATGTGACCAGTTGGGATGGAATTTTTTCATTATGCTCAATGATTTTGAGAAACACCCAAGTTGTGCTTATCAATACTGTTTTCAAAATCATTATTATTATCACTGTGTTAGTCTGATATTAACTTATAAGACATTTTGGATATGTCAAGTTTGGGCTATTAAAAATAAAACTGCTATGAATATCAAAAGAAGAATACAATGCATAAGGACTGCATTAACAGATTCAAATGCTGAAACATCCAAATCAACTGCAATGCTAGGTACTAAGATGAATGATGTAGTCATTTAAGGTCATTTACATCTAAAGAGCTGTAACTGTGGCTCAGTTTGATGCTCAGAAAATTCCATGACAGACCCTATGAGAAAGAGCACATTGTATTTTTTTCTTCTGTTTTTATTTGATTTGTCAAATATATTTATACTTCCTTCTCAATATTCTTCCAATAATGCTCAAACTCATACTCTTTGACCTGAAATTTGGATCTCTCTAGTGACTTAAAAAAACAAACAACACAACTTTTTTCATTCTTCTTAAGCCTTATTAGAATAAAATGGTCCCTGGGGACAGTATGAGTTAATATATAATATTCAATTCAGTGTTGAAGAATAAATGCCCTTTTCCTTTACCATTCTTTTCTAAGCTATATATTTTGTCTATTTGGGAAAAAAACTACTTTATGGCATCCTATCAATATTATGTAACATAATTTTATTCTCAAAATCTTAAGTACTGTATAAAATCCTATCCCTGTGAGCATGTTTAAATCTTTCTTGCATTTTCTTCAAAACCAATATCTTTGCCTGCAATTTGTATTACAAATTTATATTTTATTCATTCTTCAAATTTGGAATCATTGAATCAATTTTCCTTCATTTTCCTCAGCATAGACCAGGACAGATCTCCATAATCCATTCTGGCACTATGTACCACCCACTCAGTTCTTAACAAAGTTGCAACTTACATATTTCTGTGATCATTTATCAATCTTTCTTTGTGCCACCAGGCTAAGGAGGGAAAAGTGAAAAACCAGCCTCTGTCTCAGAGCAAAGTCTGTCCAAGGAAGGGACATGACCTTTGTCCTTGGAAAAACCCACAGAGCACTCCTAGGCACATTCCCACCCTGCTAAGTTGTTTATCTACAGGAGAGATCTGCTGCGCCAGGTGTCCTGACTCAGTCAGGCTAGGTGGGGATCCATAGCAGCCCCCTCGTAGCCACCAATCAGCATGAGACAGGGAAATACCTTGGATGCCAGATGACCCTCCCAGTTTATGGTGGTTGATAACAAGTTGGGAAACTATGTAGTTCAGCATGTACACCCCTCTTGGCTCAAACCAATCAGTTCAAAGGAATACCCCTTTTGTACTGACCAATCACCCCTACCCAACTTGTTCCCGCCAGTGAATGTGCTAATCATGTTTTAGAGTTGTTATTTGATTTTTCCCCCGGTGTGTGATGATTTGCTAAGGGATGCTATGATGTATGTGAAGTCCCTGCCCTCTCCAAAAAATGTATAAAACTGCTGCAATCCCTGGGCTCCAGGCTTCTCAGTGTCACCAGTTGCTGTCTGTGTTCGTGGAGGACCAAGCTAGCTCGCAATAAACACCTCTTTGCTGCTTACATCAATCTTGGGTCTCTGGTGGTCTTTGGGAGTCCCGAATTCGAGCATAACAATTCCATTATAAAAACAGAAAAAAAAACAATGGTGGTATAGAAAATATAATGGAGGGAAGGGGAAGAACAGTAACCACGAAGAAGAAAAAACATTCTTTTAAGTATTAGAACCTACAATTTTGGATTTCTTTGCTAAACTATTTATCTTCCTTTCTTTTATTTCAAATGAAATTATTAAAAATGTGGAAAACATCCTAGCTATTCTTCAGATGTGTATAGGCATAACATGCAACATATTTTCTTATATCTTAAATATTTTGAAAAAAAAACTGTATACAATGAAGAGATTATTTCATAATCTGGTAGTCAGTTTCTAACACATTAACAGAACTTGTGTTGTCCTGAGTCTTAGTTCAAGTTAGCTACAGAAAATGGCTCATTAATATTAGTAAACTAGAGAAGAGGCTCCTCATTCATCTGAGAAAGAGCAACAACCAGACAGCATTCCTAATTTTGGAAGGCAGTGGGCGTATCTCATTTCTTTATATTGAATGTCTGCAATGGTTGTTCACATCAGGAAATGTGATGTGTACTAGCAAATAAAAATGAATATGAGTTAACATCTTTTGTAGGGTAAATCTATTTGAATATTAAGGGGGACATTTGTCTCCTTTGTTTAAATACATTCCTCTCTCTCAAATCTGTCAATGCTTGAATCCTGAATCAGCCATCAATTCCATATGCTTTTGACCTAAAGGTAATAAACACAATTGACTTTCACTCTGCATCATTGGACAGGAGAAAGTGAAGGTGTGGTAGAACAAAGGTATATCTTCTTTCACATTAACCTGGATTCAGTGATGGCTACAAGTTTTCCCAAAGGTCATACATTTTAAATAAATTGGTCCTTTGTGCCTAAAAATGAACATATATTGGAGGCTCAATCCTAGCTGTAGAGGAGAATTCAAAATAATGTGGTGGAATGAATCCTAGACAAGCAAGTGGTGGTATGTCCTAGCATTTTGTGTACTTTAAAATATAAATTTAAGTCAAAACTTAAATGGCATCATGTATCTATAGGGAAAGAGAACTAGTAGAATGTGGGTGTGTGTGAATAGGATGTGTGAGTATGTAAGCTACAGTAACTTACTGTATATATTTTTGTGTACTTACACACACACACACAATAGAATGTGTATGCACACACTCCTTTTTTGTATTTATATCTCTGTATACAGATATAAAATGAAATGTATACACACATACAATCTATATACAGAGAGATCTATGTTTATATGTCTATATCTATATTTAGAGAGTGATTTTAAGAAATTGATTCATGTAATTGTGGAAGCTGGCAGGTTGAAAATCTGCAGAATGGGTCAGTATGCCAGAGACCCAGGGAAGAGTTAATTGTGCAGTTCAAGTGTAAAGACAAGCCTGGAGGGAGAGTCTCTTCTTACTTTTCATCTTATGGCTTTCAATTTATTGGATGAAGCCACCTCACTTTATGAAGGATAACCTGCTTTACCAAAATGCTAACTTTGAATGTCAATGTTGTGTAAAACGGGCCTTCCAAACACAATCCAAACTGGTGTTTGGCCTAATATCTGAGTACCAGGATCCAGGCAAGCTGAGACATGAAATTAACAATCATAAGCTGTAATTATTACATTTTTAGTAAAAGTAAAACAATATTTAAATTATACGTGTTTTAATCATAACCTAGGTAGTGGGGTGGCATCATTTTAAATAAATTTATTGCTATGTAATGTCACCTAAAAATCAAAACAATTGAATATTTTTTATGTGAAAGATGTCCACCAATGTTGAAAAAAAGGCAAAGATTTTTCAATGGGTTCAGGATGTGGGGTAAACTGAAATAGTAAGGGAAATGACTTAAAAGGAATAATATTGCAAACATGCATCTATACCAGATATATCCAGCAATCTCTGAAAAAGCCCTTTGTTTAGGGACCTTAGAATTCAAAAGTATATACAGGATATTTCAACTTGTTGTGAGATATATCCTAGTAAACCCATTATAAATTGAAAGTATGCTCAATCCACCCAAGTAGGAACACAGAATAGCTCAGAGTGGAAGGGATTGCTGAGCCTCAGGATTACTGTGGGACAGGAGCTGGGGCTCTTTGTGCTGTTTAGCATCACAAAAAAAAAAAAAAAAACAATCCTGCTGCATTTTGCTAGCCCAGGAAGTGACAAAATTCAAAGTATACTTTCCAAAAATGTGTATCACATTCACACCACTATGAATTGGAAAGGTAGAAGGTACCCACTATAAAATGGTGACTGATTAGTTGTTGAGGTCTTCTTTAAACTTGATCCTCTCTGGATGGAATTCCTGTGGCAGAAAGACATTTGCCTGGATTCTTTCAGTGCATTCCTTATATTTTATATTCATCATATATATTCTTATGTATTATTTGTTTTCACTTATGCAAATTGCAATGTTTCATTTTAATTGTATCCATAAATTTATAATTACCAGAGACCTGGTACAACATAAAAGATACATTAAAAAATATCTATATTGTTTTCACAATTAAAACAAATAGGCTAGTTTTACAATTACTCTTTAAAATCTTTTATACTGCATGTTGAGTTTATAGATGGCATTGTTACCACCTATGGAGAAAAAAAATACACTAGGCCATTCATTAGCAATATAAATAAAAAAAATATAAATATTTCATGGTTCTAGAATAAAAATGGGAATATGCATTGATTCTCATGTTGAAATTGCAAAACAAATATATTATGAGTGAGAAATCGACACAGACTCTAAGAAGTTAGTATAATTACCTTCTTAATTAATTTTGAATTTATTTTAAATTTAGGAGCCCTTATTCTAGACTCTTGAAGAAAATAAATAAATTAGGAATGGGTACTAGAAAAATGGATAAAATGCATACATTGCAATAGATCTAGTAATAATGTAGTAAAATAATTATAATTCTGTTTATTTATATGTTTTAAAACTACTTAAAGCCATCTTATTGAAATGTAATTACTGCAAAAAAAAATTTAGCAGTAATAGGAAAAAATCTAGAAGTAATAGACTAAATTTTTTTTCTTGTTTCTCATTCTATTATTTCAAAAATTTATTTTTCAATTAATTTATTTTAATATGAAATTATAATCTCCAAGTTCATATAAAACTTGTTTATCAACCCTCATAATTTCCAGGAGTTTTGATCACTAATCATAAAACAAAGGGAGACAGCAGGCACCACTCCGGACCAAAGCAGTTTAAAGTTCAACATAGCCACCACATAGGTATTATGTACTTGGTCAAATTAATTAGTGTTGCTGTGCCTCAGTCTCCCCATGTGTAATATGGGGTAATGATCATACCTTCCCAATGTGAGAATATAATGAACTGATTTGCGTGGAGTACTTAGACTAGAACCAGACATAAAGCTAGTCCTGTAAAGTATCAGCTTTGAAATGATAAGAAGTGGTGCCACTAAATTGTTTCCCCTGAAATTAAATATATATTTCCTAGGCTTACATTAAAGCCCTTCCACAATGTTGCCCTTGTATAACCTTCTAAATATGATTTTTATAAACTTGGCTATAAATGAACTTATTCCTTGGTGATTTTTATATTAATATACATTTGACTCACCAGCAAATCTTCAAAGTGTGATTAAGAATTGAAAACCTGTACAGAAATTTGCTGTGTAAGCTTAAAATCTAAATTGTCACCTTGTTATCCTCACTACCTTGCTATTTGGAAAACATGGTTAACAGCACTGCCTGATTTAATGGGGTCACTGGGTTATTTGGGGGAAAATCGATATGATGAAAGGGATACATATGCTCCTGCTTCAACAGGTCCACACAATTGGACATGCTTGGCTTGCAAGTCTCAGACCTCATGAATAAATGGCAGACCAGAGAGCCCACCTGCACCTCTCCGCCCCTGTGGAGTCACTTCCATTTACCATGGCAGGCAGGACAAGAGATTTCCTTCACACAGGTTAGTCCTCACTCTGCAAGACACTGTAAGCTTGGAAAAGTAACTGTGATCTGTAGCCGAGCAAAGTGATTTTATTAATCTGGGAGGAATACATGTTTGGTTACTAAGTGTTCGTTCACTGTGGATAAGACAATCAAAACTCAATTTGCTGCTGATTATGAATGTATAAGAATATTAAATGATTCTTAAAATTTATGTTTATTTATTGTATTTAAAACATAGGAAGCAGAATAATGGCACTTTAATTTTTGTAAGGTCTTATCAAGACTTGGGGAACAGTTCTTCCTCCTCATTATATCACTTACATTAGGAGACAGATTTCTTTGACTCATTCAAATATGTTATTTTTTTATCTTTCATCTATATTCTAACTTGCTAGTTTAAATCTTTTGTTCTTGGAGTGTTTATAGTACAGTTCACCATATGCCTCCATGACTTATCAAAATCTAATATAATTTAGTTCCATTACTGTTTTCTGGAAAATATAAGAATTTTAGAACATCTTAACTCCATTTATCTCATTCTCTGGTTAAAACCAAGTCAGACATTTTTTTTCATACGTAACATCCTGCATTCAAATACCTGACCAGGAATGAGACTGTGACTGAAGACAGAGTCAAAACAGACACTATGACATACCCACTGCAGGTTTGGGTTGCAGAAATCCAACACAGACCTTAAGATGTGTGTGGTTTATCCATGCCACAATTTAGAAGATATAATAAGGAAATACATATGAGAATTCCATGCTACAAAAAATATCAAATGGAAAGTCTAAATTTTGATAACACAATAAATGAGACTTGGACCTGAAGTGATGGATCTAACAGCATGAAGAACAAATTTATGAACCGGAAGGTCAGTGCCAAACTGGGTTCATTCCAGCAAAGCAGGTTTGGATTACCATTCCAAATTCAATCACTGCAAATTGTCCCATTGACAGAATAAAGGAAAAGCCAAGTGTGTTCAATAGATCAAAAAATTAAATATCCAGATATCATTCTTGGATAAAAATATTAGCAAATTATGAATAGAAATCATTGATCTTATAAAAAATGTTGTTGAGCAATAGCACTGTAGCAGTATAATTCAGTTGCTTTGTTCCCATCTCTACTTGGCAAAAAAAATGTTTGGGTTAACACCCAAGTCTGTTCTCTTTGTCTCCATACCTATAATGGGAGCTTTAATAACATGAGTGATGCTTGCTGCAAATCCCAAACACCATCTGGTGGCTACTTGAAGATAGAAAATTGAAAAACACAAGCATACAAGAAGCTTTATGTGGATTGTCATGTTGACCTCAGTTTTCCAACCTCACATCTTTTTTTATCAATTGTTCTGAAGAGAGATAAGTTAAAAAATATTTAAACCATTATCATACCTAAACTCAAATAAAGGATATATGTATGAACTTGACAAAGATAACTTTCATAAGGAAGACATTCAGATGTAAATTAAAAAGCATGATTCATTCAAGTACATCCAAAATTAAAACTTCTGTGTAAACAAAAAATAAAAACAAAATTATAAGAGTAACCTATGTATTGGGCAAAGCATTAATTTCTATGACTATTTAAATAATGCCTATGAATTAATAAGGAAAAAACTAACAATCAAAAAAGAAACTTGGCAAGGGACAGTATAAAATATTCATAAAGAGAAGCAAATGGGAAGGGTAAATAAATCTTCATTAATCTAATTAAATAAAATGGGAAAATGTAACATCATTTCTCTCTCATCATTCTGGCAAAAATTAAAAGTCTGACACTATCATATATTGATAAGAATGTGGGGGAGTGATCATTCTCAAACACTGCTCAAGAAGGAATGTAACAGAACAGAACTCTTGGAAAGCTGTTTGTTGTTATGCAACAAAATTGAAAATGCAAATATCCTGCTGACTAAAAATACTATGTGTTTTTCCTTGGGAAAATTACATAAACTTTTGTCTTAGTTTCCATTTATAACACAGAAATTGACTTCTATTTATTGACTTCTATCATAAAATTATTAGAGAGGTACAATGGGCAATCAAAGCTGGGCCAGTGGCTGGGGAGGCTAAGGCAGGAGGATCTTGAGTTTAAAGCCAGCCTCAAACTTAGCAAGGTCCTAAGCAACTCAGGAAGACCACGTTTCTCAATAAAATACAAAAAAAGCTTTCGGGATGTGGCTCAGTGGTTAAGTACCTCTGAGTTTAATCCCCAGTACAAAACAAACAAACTAACTAAAAGAATGGAGAATCAAATATAAAACATGCAAACAATGATGGTGGTATTTTTATTATTGTCATAAACTAGGGGAAACTTATATGTGTACACATGGAGAAATTTACAAATATGCTTTACAACATTGTCTGCCAAACATGCTAACATGATCTAATTATCCATGAGTAGGATAGTGGGTTACACTTATAAGTCGTATTCTCCAACTTCAAAAATTCTTAGATGAAATCTGAAAGTTAAAAAAAATCAATATGTAACTCAAAAGTGTATTGGGGGCTTAAGTGGCATAAATTTATGTATGGTATAAATTGTCTTTATTGGTAAAAGACAGAGAAATCCATGTTCCACAGCGTATTGTCAGATACAAACACCAGACAAGTGAGAAGATTGATTTTATTGGGGCTATTGCTTTGGGACAAGCACCCGCAGCTCCCCACCCTGGGTGCTCAGAGTGTAGTCACCTCTGCTGGATGGCTGTGTCTTAGGCATTCATAGGAAGGAGTAGGCGTGTTTCAGATGAGATGATTTCCAGTTGAGATTGTTTTGCAAATAGAGGAAGGCTTGGAAATATTTTCTCTAAATTGACTAGTTTCAGAGGGACAAACAGCTCTACACTGGGCTAAATATCATTCAAGAAAGAAAGAAAGAAAGGGAGGAAGGAAGGAAGGAAGGAAGGGAGAAACTAGCTAGTGGCAAAGCAGTCATGGGCAAAGGAGGAAGGGGGAAGGCTCTGTACTTGCTTTCATCAGAAGAATTTGTTGAAAACTTTAAAAATAGGCAGATAACATGGTGAAGTGTGTACAAATACACACACATTCTTTCAAGCGATAAGTGAAAATAAAAGAAAGGAAAATGAGAGTAAAGAAGAAGGGCTGGGGTTGTGGCTCAGTGGTAGAGCATTCCCCTTGCACATGAGAGGCCCTGGGTTCGATCCTCAGCGCCACATGAAAAGAGATAAAATAAAAGAATCGTGTTCAACTACAACTAAAAAATAGATATTAAGGAGAAGAGGGGAGGATGGAAAGGATAAAGATGAGCTCCCGGAGGGAATAATGCTGAAGTGTTCCATAAAAGGACTGGAATGTTTGTGCTTTGGTTTCTAAAAGAAAATTGAAAACTTTGGTGAAGGCAACATTCATAGGAATGAGATTGGAGTCCGTCAAAGAATGAGTAAAACGTAAGGAAATGGAGACATTGTAAGGGATAGTTGAGAAAAATTATTAAAGGGCATTTTTTAAAAGTCTATATAGGGTCGAGGAAAAGCTGTGGGTCCTTGAGTGCCTTCTAGGGTACAGAAGTAAGTCTCTGTGATGCTCCTCCTCCACGCTGTGGAGACAAGGCTCTCCCTCATGCAGATTTCTTTCCAGTTGGCCCCTTTGGGGTTCTGCAGGTGGAATCTTTGTGCTCAGGTGCTGAGTTTTGGGTATGTATGTATCTGCTTCATGTTTTCTAACTTCCTGGAATCATGGTTTGAGGTTTGTCGTTAACTCTGGAATACTGTCAGCCATCATTACTTCAAATGCTGCTGTTCATCGTCACTTCTTATGTCACTACACTTGTGTGTCCTTACGGCTTTGGAAATCATTCCACAGTTCTTGGACATTCAGCATTGTTTTCTTTTTCCCAGTTCTCTTTTTTGTCTTGCTTTTGCTTTTGCTGTTTGTGTTTGTTGGCCTGCTATTTCCTCAGCCTCTTTGCTTCCTTCCTTGGCTGAGGTTCCCAATAAGCCCATCAAGGACATTCTGAGTTTCTGGTGCCGTGTGTTTGGTTTGTAGAATTCCTCTGGATTCTTAGAGTTTCCATGTCTGTGCTTGTATTAGCTGTCTGTTCCTGCATGTTTTCTACTTTTTCTCCTGGAACCCTTATTGATTAATCATAGTGATTTTAAATTCCGTGTCTGATAATTCCTACTCTGCCATATGTGAACCTGGCTGTGATGTGGGCTTTCTCTCTTAAAGCCATATTTGCTCTTGCATTCTAGCTTGCCTTTTTGTTAAAAAGCAGATATTGAACGAGAGGTAAGGAGGCCTTTCAGTGTGACGATTAGGTTAAGATCATTAAGTTGGCCTATGCTTCCTATTTCCTGTAGCTGTATGAGTCAGAGGCCGGGTTTCTTCTTGTTCCTCGTTTTTCTGTCATTTCTAGTGGTGCTTCTCAAGGTAAAGGCCACGTGGGACTCTTGTGAACACTGAGAGCATGTCTTCCAGGACTTTTCTAGACTTAATGCTAATCCACACTCAGCCTCCAATGACGTTTCAAAATTATCCTTTAAATGTCCCGCAGTTTACGGCCCAGTGAGTTCTGCTCCAGGGAAGCCGGCTGTGGCTGGGATTCTCTCCACTGACCTCTTTCTCCAGGGTGAGGGGGTTTCACTGTAACCTCCTATTTCAGATAGACCTGGAAAAGCCATTGATTTTTCTGTATCTTCTGCCTTTTCCTTGTAAGGACAGAAGCAAACTCCTTAGTTGTTAACATGTAGGGTCTTTAGATGGATCCTTAGTGTCTCGATCACAAAACTAAAACTGAGCTCTGGTTTTATTAGAAGCAAAATGTTCCCTCTATTTGTGAGATTTGAGGAAGATGACCAAAATCATTTTTTCATAATTTGGCATGATAACAGAAACAGTTAAGTGAAAAATTGACTCAAAGGTAGTCAGCATTAAATAACAAAGTCCCATTGGTTAAGAAGTCAGTTTGTTATAAAAACCAGAAAGTCATGAATTCAATTCTTGGATCTGGGTAACTTTCATGACCCTCAGTTTCTAAAGGCTTTTCAAGTTTGATTCTTATTGCCCTTTTCATGGGCAATATTAATTTATCTGTAGTGGGCATAGTTTGAAACTATTTCTTAGATACTGTTTAGGAGCTTGAGATGAAGTAGTACACCAGACCTAAACCCCTCCTCCTCAGAGAGTTTGCATCCAAATAAAAAGTTAGGAAGAAATAAGAAAACTGAATAAAATATATAGTATGTCAGAAAGTGGCTTACCACTTCCTAACAATAAGCAAATAAAAACTGAAGTTTGAATTACAACTAAGCATTATAAGTAAGCAGTTATAAGTAGCATGACCGTCCAGGGCTTTTAAGAAGTCAGCAGTAGAGAAGAGCCTGAAGAAGGCGAGTGTACCATCCACACAGCTGACTAGGGACAAGAAGAGCAAGTGTGGGGGCTCTGAGCCCAAGGTGCCCAGCCTCCACAGAAGCCAGCCAGGAAGCAAGTTCCTGGTGCTGATGTGAAAGGCTGAAGTCAGGGGGAGAACACAGGGTGGAAGGGGAAGTGACACCCGTGGATCATGCAGGGTCTTGCAGACCATGTCCTACTGCAGGGGCAGTAGGTGTGAATCTGAATAAGACAGAACCTGATGGAGGACCGTGAGCAAAGTGAGGACACACTTTGACATATGTTGTGATAATATGATTCAGCCAGTTGTGCCTGGCTGGGGAACAAAGAATTGAGAGAGTTTATAAGAAATTTCTTATGTACATATGCCAGGCATGATGTTAGACATTAATCACAAAGTAAAGAGGGATTCATTTTGTCTTATTTTCTTTCTCTGTTTATTGCTAGGAATCAAACCCAGAGTGTAACATGCACTAGGCAAGAGCGCTACCACTGAGCCCTGACCTTAGCCTTAGAGCCTCATTTTGTAGCCAAAGCCATCATTGCCATGACAGGTGCTGAAAATAGTAAAGGATAAAAATATTTGATTGAAAGATGAAAGAAGGGGGAGGGATATAGTCAAGAGACAGAGACAAGGATACTGCAGTGAGGATCCTGGAGATCTGAAAAGCTGGGACATAGACAGGAGAGGCTGCTGAGAGGGGAGGAAGAGCATCATCACAGGGTGAAAGGGAAATACACTCAGAACTTTGCTGAGATGACTCAAACTGTGACTATTTTATTTTGCTTCTAGGGCAATACCTTGGAATCACCCTGGCACTTTTATACGATGTTAAATTTTTCTTCCCTAATGCATGAGATATAGTTGCTTTGCTATTTAGTCTGAAAGTTCTTTAGGTTGTTTACTTGACAAATACATAATTTTTATTATTCCCTTGCCTACTTCCGCAACATCTTCATATAAATACTTCTTTCAGATCTGTTAAATTGTGGCCTCATTTCTAGGTAACTGTTTCTCATGTGTATCAATGGCACAAACTGTTTAGCAATTCAGGGATGATATATTTTATTCTTGCTGAAGATAACTTTAATTTTCTATCGTGATCAATAAAAACAATATAAATTCCTTCAGGAAATGTGTCCCTGGGAGAGGATAGATACATAAGTGAAACATAAACCTGACGAGAAATGAGAATCCAATAAACATTTACACATTAGCTTGAGAGCACTTTGCCTCTTGTTGCTGCATTTCTCTAAATTAGGATTTGATATAGTGAAGCTTTTTGAGAGATTTTCTCCTGTACAAGCATTATTCAAGTTATTCACACTACATCTGAAGTCTGAGATTATTGAGAATCATCATCTCTCTGTCAAAGTGAGTATTAACTAATTGGTTACAGGGGAATAGAAGGTGTAAAGAAATACACAGGGTATTAGAGGTAATTTATTTTTTCAAAGTAGTTGTTGACAGTTTGACATTATGTTCAGTTAACACTTCCAGGAGCTTTTAAAATTATTCTCCCTGTCAGGCAGGACACAGCTCCTATGCTTTCACAAGGCTAAGAACAGACATTTCTTTCTGATTTTCTTTCCACGCATTTGAATTGAAAATGCAAACCACTGCTTGCCGTCTTTGCCAGATGCTATATCAACATTTTTAACAGCTGCAGTGTCCTCTAGATACAAATTTAACATTTTCACCTTTCAAAATGACAATTAATTTCAATATTTCAAATTTCTCTCTGGTTAGTAAAGAAGATCCCACAGTAGAATTGAAAATCTGTCCTAAATAAATTCTGGAAAGAGAAGCTTAAGCAGTTGACAGTAAGCGCCATCAACAGGGACTATATTTCTTGTAACAGAAAATAGTTTGCCTTCTCCCAACCTCATTTATTTTCTTAAAATTTCAATAGTTCTACTACTGGGTGGTGGCGACTTTTTCTTATAATACAATTTCTTTAACCAAATTCTGGCTTTCTAGGTATTACATCAGCTGGAACTAATCTTCACGGATATTTTAGACCTATTTAAAATGTGCTCAATCCATCTCCCTTCCTATGACTACAACTACCATACCAACCTCATGTCTAGCACCTGAAATGACTTAAGAATGGTGTGTGTGTGTGTGTGTGTGTGTGTGTGTGTGTGTGTGTGTGTAAAACTAGAGGTAAAATTGGAATGGCAAAATATTTGACAATCTGCTTTAACATTAAAAATGATTCTATTTCCTCTGGTCAAATTGTAGGAAGTGTAAGGAAGAGAACACAAAAGAAGACAGCAATGTGGAAATGTAAGAAAATAAATCAGAGAGAAGAAATAGAGCTGAGCTGAAAGGAGTGGTGAAACACGGGTGCTGGGAGGAGAATCAGGCACATTTTGTTACCATGTTGTAGGGTGGCTCCTGAACTCCTCTGCCCCTGTTATCAAACTTTTCTGAAAGTTCAGTATCTATATTTAATGTGCAGATATAACTTCAATAATTAAAAAAAATTAAGAAAACAGCAGTCACTTTCCCATATTATTGTTGTAATATTTAAATAATACATTGATAACTTTGCCTGTTATAACAGTTGTTGGGGCCCCCCTGGTGATAATCTGGCTCTATATTTTGCCTTTTTATTTCTATAACTTCTACTTCTGCCTTCTGCAAATTACTCCTTATCTCTCATGATTTTGTGCCATACATGAAGTGAATTTGGGGAATATGCCCTTTTAAAATATATTTTATATTTCTGATTGACACATAATAATTGTATATGCATGTGGGGTACAATTGTGTCTCAATAAATGTAGAAATCTATAAAGACCAGAGCAAAGTAATTGACATATCCATATCCTAAAACATTCATTGTTTCTTTCTGTTGGATTCAAAATGTTCTCCACCATCTATTTTGAAATATACAATTAAATATTGTCAATTACAGTTGCCTTTGGGGAAAACTATACTTCTTTCTTGGTTCATTTTTTGACAGTGGAAGCATAGGCACTCATGGGTATGTAGAACTAACATTTCTGAGGCTTTTTAAAAATAAAGATTTGTAATTTCGTTAGCAATATGTTGTTCAACGTCCACAGTAGATTTGATTTTATAAGAGGATTTGTTTCCACAATAACAATATCCACTTAATATCCTCACAGTGTTCTTTTTAATCATATTTATAATATGTGCTTCCTTTCCTTACTTTTTGACACTTTTTGTCTCTCTTTCTGTGCCCATTCTGTAGGCTACCTAAAAGTTATTCTGATCTGTGTTTGAGTTGTTTTATTTAACTCGGTAATTTTACATGTTACAACATTATAATTGTGATCTAATATTTTCCTGAGTCACTTTATTCAACTGAATATTTTACTCAGTTTTTGTATTCCAAAGCATATAATTTTTTGAAAAAAAATTTAATTTATCTTCTTAGTTTGGGATTTCCAGTGCTTTCAGGTCTTAATTAGCAGGTTTCTCTATATTTCTATCCACTTTTTGGCTTGTAACTGGACAAAATTTGCCAAACTTGAATCTTTTGTTTAATATCTTTATAAAGGCAATCAGCAAAGTCAACATGCAATGCTAAATTCAGTTGTGTCATATCTTCCCCTGGAGTTTCAGGCTGAGTAGTTGTGTGGTCTGCCACCCATGTTGCTACAAAGGAGAGTTTCAGCTGAACATTTTGCAATAGCATGACATGGATTTCCCATCAGATTGTCTGGTCTCCTGTACAGAGTGAGAATATTTGCTACATCCCTTCCTTAGCAATCTAGAGTCTTAGCTCTTGTTTGTCTAAGATTATAGAATTCAATGAAATCCCTTTTTTATTTTTAAAACTTTTTAAGCTGTGTCTATCTTCCACAACTCAATAACTTCATCTGCAAAAGAAAATATACACACACTTGCATGGGAAATGAGTTTCCAGTGAGGACTCTGGCTCTGTGCACTTGCAGTCTCGATAAGGAATCACTCAACATAAAGGAGCAAGGAGCTTTTTAGCATCACTCAATCTAAAGCCTACAGCCTACTTTGCTAAGAACACAAGTTCTCTGTTTTCCAAATTGGTTATGTATTCTGATTCTTTGACAACAAGAACCAAAATCTTTTGAGTCTTTTTATAGTTTGGATCTGGAATGTCCTCTCTGAAAGACTGTGGGTTGAAATCTCGGTCCCCAATGAAGCAATATTCAGAAAGGGGAATTTTGTGAAATGATTGGGTCATAAGGGCTTTTATCAGAGAGCAAACCATTGAATCCATGGTAGATAGTGAACTATTGGGAGGTGTGGAAACTGTAGGTGGGGCGTGGTTGGAGGAATTAGGACACATGCCCTTCAAGACTGTAATCTATCCCTTGCCCTTCCCCCACCCCCTTTTCCCATCCTCCACAAGTTGAGTGGCTTTCCTCTGCTTCATCACCTGATAAGTTGTTCTGCCTCATCTCAGGCCCAATGCAATGGAGTCTGAAACTGGAATAGACTACAACCTCTCAGTCTGTGAGTCAAAATAAATCTTTCCTTCTGTAAGTTGTTTTCCTCATGTACTTATCACATTGATGAATAAATGACTAGCACAAGTCTATTCACACTTGAACCAAAGCTTCCCTAATCAGAAATAAGAATGGAGTTATAGAATATGAAAGGAACCTAACCTACTTCTTCCACAAGCAGAAAGGTTATTTCCACAGTTTTCAACATAAAAAATTGTGTCTCACCCCTAGGCACATAGTGAAGAATCAATCAATTCTAGCTGATTTTTCTTTTTTAAAGACAGATTCATTGCTTATTTAAAGCCCATGTATAAAACTAAGCCATCTGTACAGTTTTATTGCTCCCTGCAGTGAGAGAACTATCAGAAATTGCTAAAGAGATGTTTGTTTAAATATAAATACTGGAGTCCATTGTATCTAAATATTTGAGTGTGTTTTCATGTAAACTGATTAATGCATATTTAATTTATGCTCAGTAGCAAATTAGAACTACCACCAAGACACACTTCACTGATCTGACAATCAAGACAAAATCTGTAATATTCATTTTTGTAGACCAACTTCTCTTTAAAATGTTTAAATGGATAGTTGTGTATTCAAAATGTAAATTTTTGTGAAACTAAAAAAACTTCAACCAGAACCACTTAAATACTCATTGAGAAATCTGTTCAAGTTACTGATTTCTTTTCTAACAGTTCACTTTATCAGCAACCAAAATACTAATGTCATCAATAAATTTTAATAAACATATCATCCTTGAACTCCAAAAATGTAGATGACTTTTTACACACAAGATATTTCATATTTATTTATGAATCTTTTAGTGAGCAAGAACATAAAGTTTTTATTTTAAGAACATTTGTAAAAGTTTTCAATTTGGTACTTATATGTAGTTGATGTAACTGATTATCTGAAAAGAAAAATAGCACTTACAAAAGAAAAAAAAAAGAAGAAGCAGAAGAAGAGAAAAAAGAAAAGAATCAAAATAAACTTTCATTCTATTCGAGATCAATGAACAAAATTAAACAATGTAGTACCTGAACTTCAATCAGATGGAGCCCTTACACAAACTATAGAACAAAGGGGAATTCCCATTGCCTTTGAGAAACAAGAGCAATCTGCACACGTGACATGAATATATAATGATGTCAATTTTACAGAATATTGGCTTAGTTTTCCCCTAATGATATTAATGTACAAAGAAATGCCAACATGCCCACATTTTATATATTGGTACTTTACCACTGAGTTAACGTATCACATAGAATCTTGGTTATAGCCATTGTGAAAGAGGGTTTTTCTATATTTTTTTTTTATTGGTTGTTCACAACATTACAAAGCTCATGACATATCATCTTTCATACATTTGATTCAAGTGGGTTATGAACTCCCATTTTTACCCCAAATACAAATTGCAGAATCACATCGGTTACACATCCACATTTTTACATAATACCATATTAATGACTGTTGTATTCTGCTACCTTTCCTAACCCCTACTATCCCCCCTACCCTTCCCTCTCTACCCCACCTGTTGTTGCTTAATTCTCGCCCTTGTTTTTTTTTTCCCCTTTCCCCTCACAAACTCTTATATGTAATTTTGTGTAACAACGAGGGTCTCCTTCCATTTCCATACAGTTTCCCTTCTCTCTCCCTTTCTCTCCCCCCACTCGAAGTGAAGCTAGCCAATCCTTAAAAAACAAATGCCAAATGTCTTCTCTGATATAAAGAGAGCAACTAAGAACAGAACAGGGAAGAAGAGCATGAGGAAAAGATTACCATTAAACAGGGTTTTTCTATATTTAATGAGTAGACACCAAAATATCACAGAATCAGTAAAGAAAAAAAAAATATATATATAATAATTTAGTCAAAATCTTTTCTTTTAAAGAGATAATTAGACTTTTGTTCCATAAATGAATTTACCAAAACCTCCTGATTAGTGGTAGAACTGAAACAGGCTTAAGTCTCAACAGTGCTCCAAAAGCTACATGGTTAGGGGCTTGGAACTCCTGTCTTCTGTTCTGCCTCAGAACTGCCTGGTTGTTACATAGAAGAGATGTGACTAGAATATGTAATAATAATTCCCCATTAAGAGAAGCTGACAATGATCAACACAATATGTTGAGCAACAAAGAGCCAAGATACTTGGAGGTAAGAGGAATTGAGTCCTGAAAGCATGATGCGGCCACTCATTCTTTTTGTTTAAAAAGTCCCATGTTGACATATTGACCTTTCAAGCATCAATTTTCTGATATATTAAATGGATAAATAGGAAACTCATTTACAGGATTCAGTGAGTTAAATCTGTCAACCAAAGAGATCTCTTGTAATGCAAAACACACTTCAATGACTCTTTTAGGTCTCTGGCTCTGCTTGAGATTGACTCCATTAAGCTAAAAACTAAACATAATTGACGACAACTCTAATATAAAATGTTAGGATAGGCATTCAATTTGGAATGTGCTTTATGGGAGCAATTTTATGAACATGTTTTTTTAAAGCATGTTTCTTTGGCTATTACTATTTATAAGAATTAATCTAAATGGAACTGGAAATTGAAAAATTCAAATATTTCACAAACTAAAAAATTAATGCTTTATTTTAACCAAAAAAATAATAATGACTTCTAAAAAATTTCAATTTATGTAGATTTTGATTGAGGAATTACCTACAAATAACCACTTTTACCCTGCTAGAAAGGAATTAACACATAACTGAAAGAGTGGCATAAACACTAAGTATGTAACAAATATATGAAAGAGCAAAAAAAAACAAAAAAACAGTAATGTAAAATATTAGAGTCAGGCAAATGAGAGTGTTAGTATATAGTCATAGCGTATGATTATTAATGTAAAATAGCTAATGATAACATTTTAAAATGGGTTATTTTAATAAACTTAACAAACAGAATGGAATAAATGATTTTACTGAATTTAAGACCTTGTAAGGGGTCAATAAAAATAATAAATTATAACATTTATTGAGTTCTTACTGTGTGACAGGCTTTTTGCTTATTCTTTTAAAAATGTTTTTATGTTGTATTCTCATTTATGTCATAGAGTCTTGATAAGAATGTCAGTATCCTACTTAGGCTACCATAGGAAGCCCCTTGCTCGAGATCAGACCAACAGAATGAGAGGCCAGATTTGATGGTGATAAAGAGAGTATTGCATTTGTGATTAAAACAAAAAAACAAAACCTGTCCCCCAAACCAAAAAATACCTGGGACTATGAGTTGAAGAACTAGTTGGAACATTCTGTTGCTTCATTTACTAAATGTGTTATCCTTTACAGATTGTTTAACTTGTCTAAGCCTGGTATAATTATAATAACAAAATTAAAATAATAATAGGGCCCACCTTTAAAGTTTGCTTTAAAAGTTCAGTAAATAACACTTAATTATTACTCTGGCAACAGTTTCGACAGAAGAGATTCACAGAGTACCTGGAGTTTAACAGCAACATCTCCCCTTACACTAATGTTTTGTTTTTTCCCCTGAAACTTGAATAACTTCTCTAAATTCAAAGATAGTTAATTTAGAATAATCCAGTGTGGTTGGTTCCACTGCATGAAGACCAGTTCCAGTGTATTAAATCCTTAACTTGCCCTGCTCTGCCTTCAAGTCTTGCCTAACCCTCCATCTGCATAGATCTCACCTTCTTTCCTGCTCAGGCAAATTCATCTCCCTTTAATACCTGGTCTGTCTAGTAGCCACATGTCAATGTACACTCTGTTCATTGACTCATAAAAATTCATCATTTTGTGCATTTTGTCATAGTCTTGCTCAAAGATCATTGATCTCAGAAGTCTTTCTTAACCTGGGCAACTGATTAAATTCCTCAGTTATGCCCTATCTTATTCTATGAACTCATGCTGTGTCAAAACACCAAAAACAAAGTAATTTATAAAGAATATAATTTTATTTCTCTTATTGACCCAAAGCACGGTGCTGGCATCTGCTAGGTCCTGGGGAGGGCCTTATGATGCCATACAACAGAGCAAGTTTGCTAACTTGGGATCCCTCTTCTTGTAAAACCACTAATCCCATCTAAAAGGACCTACCCACATGTCCTAATTATGACCAAATTTACCCATTAAAATTTAAAATTTAGAGTATCACACAGAATTATAAGAAAGCAAAAAATTCAGAAAAATTAAATAGACTCTAATTCTGTATCCTTACTAAAAAATAGACTTTAACTCTCTACCCTGAAGCAAATAAGTCCCATCATCAAATACCAGCAATTTATGCACTGGGGGTTCTATTTCAAGAAGTGAATTTGTGGAGAACACGTTTAAACCCACACTTTAATTGCTTCATGATGTCCACTTTTTACTATCATTAAACTTGGGATTTAACATTAACATGAGTCATTTATGTTTCCCTGAATATCAGTTTTCTCCTTCATTAGCCCATAAATAGAAAAGGGCAAAACTGTCTATTTTGCTTACCATCAAATCACCAAAAAGGTACTCAATTCTGAGAGGTTCATGAAAGATCCAAAAAAGTCAGTAATGTGGAGTGTCATTTTTGCCGCAGTAAAGATGGCATCTGGATGATTAGGGATCATATAGTGAGTCAAGATGACTTATTTTTATTTTTCTTAATTTTTTATCTCTCTTTTTTACTAAAAATTTAGGCTAATCCATGGCTTCTTGATTTCTCTTCCTCCGTTGTGGCAGGAAAAAAAAGTTGTAAGTATGATTAGTTAAAGAGAAAAAACTAAAATCAAAAGAATTTGTTTACTGAAGGAAAATGATTGGAGAAGGGTAATAATCAACACCAACACTAGTCATCCTCTCCATGTACCATGAAAGAGTGGAGAGCCTCATACTAAGACTGACTGTAATGTACATAGTCTGATCTAGAAAATGACCAAATTTACCCATTAAAATTTAAAATTTAGATTATCACACAGAATTATAAAAAAGCAAAAAATTCAGAAAAAAATTAAATAGACTCTAATTCTGTATCCTTATTAAAAAATAAACTTTAACTCTCCACCCTGAAGCATTATCTAGAAATGATTTGTCTCATTTGTAGATAGTCCATTGTTCATTAGAGTTAGAATGTTTTATTTCTGTGACTGAAATAATGTTAATACTAACAATAATCAAAATGTATTAAAAACCAGCAACTTTGTAATACTAATATTTTTAGCAGATAGTTCAGCATCAGGATCACAAGAGGTTCAAAATGAATCTATGTTGATAAAATAAACATTGTTAGAGTCACATATCAAGAGATAGTTTAAAGAGTTGAAAAAATATTGGTTTATGTATTATAAAGTTAGAATTTAAATATGTTGTCATGGTATCATTAAAAAGTAAAGCATCAAGGCATAACATGAAAACAAATATTTTCAGTTCCTTATTTGGAAATATGGCTTATATTTTTTATTATGTGCCTACTCTGATAAAATTCAAATGTTTATGGAGTTTCATTGAATATTTTTAACTCAATTACAAATCTTTTCCAGAGCTAATTTCTGCAGGTATATGTATTTTTTATTTAAATATAAATATGTTTTTAGCTCATTAAAAACTTTAGTAAACAATTTATACAAATCAAACTATTGAAGTATTATCTTAATAAAGGAAAAAATCATGGAAATAGAGGTGTTGATATTGCTTCATGTAAGTCTATGAACATATTCATGATAATGTCTCTGTAATAGCAAGAAGAGACTAGAAAACTCCAGAAATATTTTAGTTTGGAGCCAGTTTTTTGGTGCATAATCACCTAATATTTAAAATATGTAAGGAACTCAAACACTTGAATGTCAAGAAAACAAAAGCCCAATTAAAAAGGGTACAAGTGGTGACCTAAATGGAAATTTTGGAAAAGAAGACATACAAAGGGCCAACAGATAAAAATCAAATTGTTCAACGTTACTAATCATTAAGGAAGTGCTAATTAAAGACATCATGAGAGAGCATCTCATACCTGTCATAGAGATATAGCCAATGTCATAGAAGATGTAGAGAGAAGAAAACCCTCCTAAACAGTTGGTGAGAATGTAAGTTAATATGGCCATTATGGAAAAATTAATGGTGATTCCTCAAAAAACTAAAAATAGAATTAACTTATGGTTTCTTGATCCCACTTCTGGGTATTTATCCAAAAGCTTTGAAATCATGTGCTGAAGCTGGTGGTCAGTAGTAGAGTGCTTACCTAGCATGTGGAAAGCCCTGGGTTTCATCCATAGCAGCACAAAAAAGAAAGTTAGCTTTGAAATTCAGGTGTTGAAAAGGTATGTGTCACCAATGTTCATCGCATTCTTACTCACAGTAGCCTTTAAACATGGAATCAGCCTGTTTTCATCAACATATTAGTGGATAAAGATGATATAGTACATCTGTACAGTAGACTATCACTTAGCTTTAACTTTTATTTCTTAGCCAGCCCATTCTACAAAGGGAAACTTCATTCCCACTAACTGTGGGGATGTGGGTGGGAGCTGAGGCTAGTGGTGGGGGAATGTGGAGATGTTGGTCAAGAGCACGAAATCTGAGACAAGAGGAAATCTGCTGCAGTTTTATTGCACAGTATGGTGTATTTATTTAATAATAGAGTATTGAACATCTCAAAAGTGCTAAGACCAAATTTCAAAGGTTCTCTCTGCAAACAAATAAAATGTTAAATTTTTGAGTTGATTCAGATGTTAACCAGATTCAACTCATTATTCCATATTAACTGATAAATTTAATATCATACTTTATATCACTAACTTGGACTATTATAAATTGTCAATTTACAATTTTAAAAAATAGAAATTTGCAGCATATGATCACTACACAAGTATGTGCACACATGTGTGTGGCTCATGCTCCTATTAAAAAATAATAGTATGGGCTGGGGATGTGGCTCAAGCGGTAGCCCGCTCACCTGGCATGCGTGCGGCCTGGGTTCAATCCTTAGCACCACATACAAACAAAGATGTTGTGTCCGCCAAGAACTAAAAAATAAATATTAAAATTCTCTCTCTCTCTCTCTCTTTTAAAAAAATAATAATAATGAATTGCAAGTTGAAAAATCAATAAAATACTACCATGCAACGTTCAAAATATCCAAAATCTAGTATAGTCAGAACACCAAAAGCTCATGATAAAGTGAAGAAATGGGAACTACTTCATTAATGGTAAAAGTTCTAAATGACATGGCCACTTTGAAAAATAAATTTGACAATTCTTTTAAAACTAACATGATTGACACACTTCACTTCCTAGACTACCCAGAACCTGTGCTCCTTCATAATCATCAGAAAATGCTGAAAAATTATATCAATACAAAAACATATACATGGACTCTTACAGAAATTTCACCCATAATTGACACCATCATACATATATATATATTTTTTTCAAAGTTGGAAGCAACAAAAATGTCTTTCATTAGGTGAATGAATAAGTTAATGAAAATGCATCTAGAAAATGGAATATTCATAGTTGAAAAGAACTATCATTTCATGAAAAGACATGGGAAAAAATTTAAATGCATATTGGTAAGTAAAAGATGCTATTTGCAAAAGCTTCATGCTATATGAACCAAACAATGATCTGTAATAAGTGAGATTAAGTGATGATAAACAGATCAGTGTTTTCAGGGATTAGAGGGGAGGGAAGGATGCACAGGCAGAATACAGATGATTTTAGGGCAGTGAAGATATTTTGTGTGGTAGTTTAATGTTGGATTTCATCATGACATTGAAAAGCATAGAATATAAAACCTTGAAAGAAAAAGATAGCATAAACTATGGAATTTGAGTGATAAATATGTGTCCGGGTTGTTTCATGGATTGTGCCACACTAATTATTCTGGTGAAGTATATTGATGATGGTGGATCTGGTAATAACTCATTCAGCTGAATATTGCTAAGAACCTAAAAATTTTTTTTAAAAAAATCAAAACCTATTAAAATTTAAAAAGTGAAAAAAATGACACCATCGTATATATATAATTTTTTTTCTGACTATTGAAGGTCAATGGCCAGTGCAATGGGAAGTAGATATATGCTTGAAAATTTGAAGTTGTTATGATTCAATTTTTATGCAGACTTGCCTTATTTTCATTGATATTGCTGAACTGAAAGGAAATGAAATGGACAAATCATTTGTAAAACAATAAATTGCATTTTCCTTTTTTCTGGGGTGGGGACATGGGCTCTAGGGATTGAACTTGCTGACTAAGCCACATCCCTAGCCCTATTTTGTATTTTATTTAGAGACAGTTAGTTGCTTAGCATCTTGCTTTTTGTTGAGGCTGGCTTTGAACTCGCGATCCTCCTGCTTCACCCTCCTGAGCCTCTGGGATTACAGGTTTGCGTCGATGTTCCTGGCTGCATTTTCCTTTTTAAAAAATATTTGAAATATACAACTTACATATTAGTAAGCTTCTAATGTTTTTCTTTTGGCTGAGGGCTTTTCTTTTCTAAAAACAGAGACAGCCATGGAGAACAAAGCATATCAGTGTATTAGGGGTGGTGTCCTAAAATATGTGTCCAGCATGTTTGGGCTCAGATCCTAGGTCAAACACTCACTGTGTGACTTTAGACAAGTTATCTATTTTTTCTAAAGAATTAGTTTTGATGAATAAAATTGTATATTATATACAGCATGAACTTTTGAAGTATTACAGTAGACTCTCCATGTCTATGGGTTTTACAACTGTGGGGTCAACTGCCCACACATGGAAAATATTCAGAAATAAAATGTGTCTAACTAGACATGAACATTCTTCTCACTGCAATCATTATTTCCTAGACTATATAGTAAAGCGACCACTTATATAACAAGTACATTGTGTTGTGTATTATAAGTAACCTAATGTACACTGAAGGACATTTGTAGGTTATTTGAAAATACTATGCCATTTTAGGTAAGGCACTTGACCATTTTCAGAGTTTGGTATCTGCAGGGTGTCTGAAAGCAATTCCCTAGGACAATGAGGGAAAACTGTATACATTGTGGAATGACTAAATACAGGTTTTGTGTAAGTTCCCTCAATATTGAAGAAAGAAGCTAGGTAAACTACATCCTAAATCATGTCCTGCTTTAGTTATCGAAATGGCACCTTAATATTCAGAAACAGCTAGCATAGCTGACTCAACTTACTGGAATCAGGGAATGTTTTAAACACTATGAGACTCGAGTATAGCATTACATTGACTGAAAATTATGAAAATAAGCTTTAATGATCCACTTCAACAAGAAATAGTACAGTTTCATTTTTAAATAAGAATAATCATTAACACCCATTATAAATGATATCCTGGCAATATAAACCTTAAAAAATTCAAACCGTTCTTTGTAACTGGAACTTGGCTATTTTAAATATGCTTCTAAAATAATTGAGGCTCTTGGCCTTGCAATTCAAATATTCAGATAACACCTCTAATGTATTTAAATGTATCTCGTGGCTTTTACAGACCATCTTTTTATTTCATGAATGTAAATGGTCTCATTAGCAGGATTGCTATGGGCATAAAGCATCAACCAGGTCTAAAAGTGCATTTTAAATGCTTTAATAATTCTTGGGTACCTTTTGAGAATTTTAATGTTTTCTTTTTAACTGTTATTCATGAAATTAACAATAGAAAAAAGAAAGGAAAATCTCAGCATAGGACAAAAGAAGTAAAGCTCAGAAATTTATACCTGAAGGTAAACGTCGTTCTTCAGTATCCTAACTAGCAAAACTGTTAAAAAAATTATCTGAAAATATTTTAGAGGGGAAAGAAGAGACAAGAGTTTTGAAGTAATAGCTCTAAGGAAACTCTTGAGTAAAAACGAAAATTCAAAAATGCCTAAGGGATATAAGAAAGCTAGAAAGACAGAATTTTACTACCCACTCCCCATCTGCCATAATCTTTTGTCATAACCCATAATAAAGAGCTTTTTCTAATTGAGAGTCTAATGAAAAATATGAGAGCCCAAATCCATTTTTAGAATTTAAAGATACAAAACATAAAACATTTATTAACCAAAAAATAAGCCTTATTACAAAATGAGGTTATTTCTACACTCTATAATGATAAGATATTTTCGAACATCTCAGCCATATGATAATAAGACTTCACTTCACAATCCAGACAATGAATATAATCACTTCTTTATTTTTAATTATTTTCACAAAGGGTTAAATATGATCATTTCTATACCAAACCAGGACAATCGATTTCCAGACAAAAGGAGGAGATATCTCCAAGAAGTTTGTGCACTTTGTAATTGTCTGCTCTGAGATTCGAAAATCCATAGTTTCCCATTAGTAAATGCTGCTGTCAGCAGCATTTCATTCCAACCAATGTGGTCTTTGCACACACCCTTGAAGAAGTTTTAAGTTTTCCTTGGAGGTGACCTTGGAGGATTCAACAGTAGAGAAAGGAATTATGGGAACTCAAGCTTATTTTTTTTGCTTTGATGGTCAGTTGAAAAATGCACTAACTTTATAATTAGACAGCAGTTAATTTGTAAACCAGGTTATTGATCCTTCAACTATTGGAGATTTCTTTAAAAATGTATTAAGCATGGGGCTGCAGTAGTGGCTCAGTGTTACAGCACTTATCCAGCGTGTGTGAGGTATTGGGTTGGATCCTAAGCATCACATAAAAAATAAATAAATAAAGTAAAGGTATTGTGTCCATCTACAACTAAATTTTTTTTAAATGTATAAAACAGTGGAATCCAAAGTTGAGATGAGATCAACCATTCAATCCAGTGTAAAACACCCACAGATAACTTAGTTTCTCTCCTTACCTGCTGAATCCACTTTAATGGGCAATGCTCACATTTGACAAGATAGGACAATGTCCTCCCTTTTACCATATCACTCAGCTATGTCTTCTTCTCTGTGCTGCCTGCCTGTGGCTAAAATTCCATTACCAAATTAAAAGCTATAAAATGAATTCTCCTCTTTTAATCACAAACTCTATAATTCTCAGGCCAATTATATTCTTTATGTTAGTATTAGGTCTCTCTCTAGGTCACAGAAAGTCCTGAACTCCCTGGAGTCTGAGTCCCTGAAATAACTAGAAAGTTTTTTGATAAGAACATTGAGTCACCCCGGGCAAAGTAGCCTACTCTGCTAATTAAGGAGGACCTGTTTTACATAGATCTCCTTTTCCACCGAATACAGTATTACAGCCTGGATTCCTGTTATTCCTTGAATCCATATGCCCAACCAGAGAATGATGGTGGACAACCCAAGGCAGTTTAGCCAGACTGCATAGCCTGGGCTATTCCCGTTTGGAGAAAAGCACACAAAACAGCAGGAACTTGGCTTGTATGCTCTTACTCTTATGTCACATCTTCGCCTGAGGGTTTGTTTGCCTTTAGATTTTTCTTTCTCAAAACTGGAAGTAAATTATTTCCCTTATGCCTGCCTTCTAAGTTACTACAACAATGTTTTCTTTATTTATTATTTATGATACATAGAGCTTCTTTTTCGGTAAATTAAAGCAATCCAAAATGAAGCACTTTATTTATGAAAAATATTGAATGTTGAACTTTTAAAATTTACTTGTAGATATAAAAAGGACAAAACAAAGTAGCCAAGTGGAATCCTGTGGTATTTCCTCTAACATGGTTGCAGGAGGCAGCAGGCTATTTGTTCAAAGGAAGTTTTGAGTGATCTCCTATCACTGAATTTCTGACACCACGGTCAACCCAAATCTATAGTGGGTTACATCAAGCTTGCTTTGTTGAATAATTCTTTCTAGATTTTGGAGATTGGGTCTCCCCTGCCATCAGGCATTGTGTTTTTGGAAGGAACATCCATTTCTTCTTCTTCATTCCATCTGTCCAAGCAGAGCCAAAATCTTGTAGAGGCTAAATGGAAGGCTCAGAAGACAGGTGCATCTGGATTCCAGTTCAGGTTCTAGCAGTTGCTAAGGAATAGGGAAAAATGTGTGCATGTTGATGAATCCCTGTAACTCCCTCATCTACTAAGGCAGATAAATTAGAACCTAAGTCATCTTAGACATGATCTTATTAAAAAGGTGTATTTAACAAGATATTAATTTGAAAATAATTTTTTGAGATTTCGCTATACAATGTTTGAGAAGTTGGGATTATGAAATTGAAGAAGATATTGTCTCTTTTTTCAAAAATGTTTACAGCTTAGTTCAAGATTCACAGAAGTCTGTTAGAAATCACAATGTGGAGAGAATTAAGTAAAACATAAAGCCTCAATTAAGGGTTCCCTGTGGCACAGAGCCAGGTTTTTGGCCTTATTCTGGGGAAAAATGGTGGAGCTAGAGAAGAAAGAGAAGACTTAAGAGGAATCGCCTTCAAGGAGGATTTCTGAGAATACACTCTGTGTATGAAAGAGACTATTTTTAATCATTGGCTATTCATTTAGTGCAGCAGCATCTGTCTTAAATTTTCAAAAAAAAAAAAAAGAGGACAATAACTATGAGCATTCTACCTATCAATGATTTTAAAAGATTGGAAAATATATGTAGAAAATTAAGTGTATATTTTAAATTTATTTGAAGATTGGCAAGTTATCTTCCTCAGATAAAACCATTTTCATGAAGGTATTCTTGGTTCTTCTGAGAAAGACTGCTAATGCTCACCGTAAACCATTGGGAAATGAACTGTTTAAAGCATATCAGATGATTCAAGAGCATTTTTTTCTTTAATAAATTTATTCTTCTCTTTATGACAAGTTCATGGGTCACTTTATTTTGAAAACTCCTCCTGAGTCCAACTGAGAGGCTCACACATTGCAACATTGAACTCCTGTTGCTCGTTTACTAACCTACTTTCCTGCAGGATTCCTAGAGCTAACTGCATTAAAGTAATAAAATCTATTCCTTTTTTTTTTCTTTTTCAAAGCTGTTTCTTAATGCATAATTTGATTACAACAGCCTTAACAATTATTTTCTGATTTAATTTGTAAGAGGGTTAAGCTAATCAATGTCACATCTTATTTAAAGGCATGCCACTAAGATATGAGGGATTTGCCAATAGGCAGAATATGACTGAACTCCCAAAGGTGCTATGTCCGAACCACTCAGACTTGTGAATGTGTTACCTTTATGTGCCCAAAGGAACTGAAGATGCCACTAAGAATACAGACCTTGAGATAGGGAGAGTATTCCAGATTACCCACCTGATTCCCATATGTAAAGAAGAGAACTTACAAGTGAAAGAAGGAGGCAGAAGAGGAAAGTGAGAAAGATGTGACCCTGAAGAATGATCTGGGATGAAATGTTGCTAGCTTTGGACACGGAAGCAGCAGGCATCCAGGGGGAGGGGGGGAAAGTGGCTTTATCTGTAATGGCTACATCATTATACACTGCAGATCCAGTTTGGTACCCATATCCCACCTCTCCTCCTCATTTATAATCATGATACCCTTGACACAACAGTGTTCTGGTCCAACAGGACTATTTATCATCCCTGCCATAGAATTTCTGCCTCTAATGTTTTTCTCTGTCTTAAATACACTTTCTTGATTTTATACACCTAACAATCCTACACATTCTTCCTATTAAAATCCAAGGATCACTTCCCAAGAAAGCCTCACTGGTCCCATCTACTCCCTTCCAATAGAGCTAAGATCCCATTAATTTGTGCTGTTGCAGAGCTATGCCCCCCCCCCAATCAAAGCACTTATTCATCTTGTAATTGAGCACTTACCAGAATGATGATTTGCTTGATGTCTACCTTCCACTAGACTGTAAACAATGTGAGAACTAAGAATGGAGTCCCTTCACAGTAACTGACAAAACTTAAATAGGACCTAGATAAGTACTTTCCATATGACTCAATAAACAAATCAATGCACTGTAAAATAGAGTATTGGGAGGGTTAGTAAAACTGAGCAGAGGGAATCAGTTTCATTAACGTAGGCTGTAATGCTGAGGATCCACTGTATGCAGTTCTCAAATTTCTACCAAAATAGCAAGTTCATTATTATTTTCCTAAATATTTTTTTTCTTTCTTACTGACCACAGTTTTAGGTTTTAAATATAATTATATTTACTTTGAAGATAAACTGAGGCAGAATTGTTAAATGACTCAGCCAAGAAAAAACAGAGATTTCATAAGTCAGACTAGAATTCAGATTTCCCTATTCTAGAAAGATAGTATAGAACTCTCACCACTAGGTGTGGGTTTCCAACACAGCTTGACTCAGATTTTGACATAGAAATTTCTTCGGTACTCTGAGCTGATACCCCTTTTCTTTCATTTCTCTTTTGGGACATAATCAAGTTCCTGTCATCTTAAAATCTCAGAGCTCAACGAGTATAAAAAAATTGAACAGTTTGCTAATGTGACATATTCCAAGGCTACTCAAAAGCTCCTAACTCAGAGGACATATTAGCAAGCTGGACAAAACCTGCTTGGTTTTGTGGCATAAGTTCAAGGCAGAGAAACTAAGGAAATGTGACAAGTTTATTTGAATGATGCCAAGATCGTAAATTCAATATTTGCATAAAAGAAAAGTGTTAACATTAAATAAAAGAAAATTACCAAGATGAATATTTTAATAACAACCTAAAAGTTAGATGTGACCTTTTGGTGAAAACTTAAGATATTATATTTTAATGAAATCCAAAAAGATAGTATTCACACTTTAGTCCTGAGAAACATTTTTCTTAGTTAAATTTTTAAAATTATTTTTGAGGTATTATTGATAAAATTCAGAATTTAGCTGCACAGCTTAATCAATTAGATACACATTTTTTAAAGTTTGGTTGTGGCCATTTAAAAGGAACATAAAACCCTTTTCAGGTACTTGAAAGCTGCTTTAATGTCTGTCACTACAATTGCAACTTTTCCAGAATTTAATATAAATGAAACTGTACAGTAAGTAATTCTTTTGTGTCTTGTTTCTATAACAACATGTAATGTTTGGAGATGCATCTATGTTTTGCATGTATCAGTGTTGTTTTCAATTTCTGTTCTTATTTTATATCTTCTAACATAGTCCTTGCCATATTTTAAACAATAATCTTATATAAAATCCTTTTAAATAAATGGTATAATTAATTTAAAATTAATTGCTTTGATTTCTGTTCCAAAAGAATAGTTCCTGGTTTTTAACACCCACATTTCTCTCCATTCATAGCTAAAGGTCACAGAACTTTCTCCTTATATAGTTATATTCCAGCACCTAAAAAGTAAAACCCAATGACTTCTTAACCCTCTATTCACAAAAACAAATGCTTTTCTCAAATGATATTCTCTTCTACTTGTCTATATGCTGAGGGTATAAATCTGACTTGCCTAACATCAGAACCTAATCTACCTTCCTCTTGGTCGTATCTATTTTTTTTTTTCCACTTGTGCCCCACGGACATGTCTGCATTGTAAATTTTATGCTACTTGCAAGCCATCAGGTTAGCTTGTCACAGTTTCATGGGTGCTGAGAGAAGACATGAGATTTCTGGACCACAGACAAAGGACTTTGTTACTCATGGCACAGAAGGCAGCAGACACTTCATACTGTCTCCATACCCTCTACCCATCCCCAAGTTCCATATGATAATATGGAGTGGCCTGGGTAGAGGATGCACAGAGTGGGCATGTGTCACAGCGGAGGAACAGTAAACCTCAGAAACTCCAATTTCTTAGGGACCAACAAACCCACATAATCTGTATCCCACTTAGGATCAGTGCTTTTATTGTTTTAGGCAGCAGAAAAATCTTTCTGCCCCAGAGTGGATCGCTGTATCTCTTTGCTGGTGTGCACATATCCTTAAAAAATAACTGGGGATGAAAGCTGCTACATGGAGAGAAGAAACACAGAACCTCATAGAGAAATATTTCTCAAGATTCTCAAGTCCCAAAATCCTTAAATTCAAAAATGCAGCATTTTCTTTGATGTCTTAAATTTTCTAATCCTGATGTGGGCAGTAGTGCCAACATTCAGGAAGCTCAGAGAGGAGCATGATTTGAGCTAAGGAGATCCACACCAGCCTGCACAACATAGCGACACCACCTATCAAAAATCAAAGACCAAAAACAAACCATTTGTACTACTTTTTAATTTATTTCTTTATCTCTGTTAATACTATACCCTAACCTAAAGGTATAAGACTCATACCAGACTCCATAATTTTTTCAAAGCTCAAGTGTAATTATTTGATCATTCCTGAAAATATCAATATCTAAATATTGATTTAAATGATTCTCACATCTGCATTCATCTTGTGCAATTAAATTTAATTCCTTATCATCCCTGTTTTGAATTGTTGAAATAATCTAGAATAGTAATTCTCCCAGTGATGATATTCAAACTGGGAACATCACCATCAACAGAAAACTCATTAGAAATCTAAATTCTGGAACTCAGCCCATAGCGCCAGAATTTCTGAATGTGGAGCAACTGATCTGCTTTCACAAGTACTGTAGGTGATTAATATGTGCATCAATGTCTGAAAACCATTGTTCTCAATTACACTACATCTAATCCTACCTCCCTGAAATATTCCCCATTGCTGTCTAAGTGAGACACCAAAACCCAACCTGATCACATTACTTGTTTTAACTTAGGTATGTTGCTCCAGAAATCCTCCCCAGAAGCCTTAGTCCATGGAAAATCCTCCTCTATTCCCTCACAGCACCTGTTCATATTTTTAATACAACACTTCAAGAGGTAGTTAAAGATCAGACTCTGAGTTCGGCAGATGTGGGATTGAATTATTTCTGTGCCATGTAGTAATTGTGTATCTTGGATGAAGAGACACATTCTTTTACAACTTACTTCATCCACTATGGAGCTGGCACAATGAGGGACCATGCTTCAGAGTACACGTGAGGATTTGACTCAGCAATACATGTAAGTGTGTGTGCATCATGCTTAGTAAGCAGATCTTGTATCCCTTTATTTATATGTTATTTAATAAACTGATATTTATAACAGTTTTCATTACTAAGACCAATCATTATGAATATGGTTGTTATTTGGCAACAGAACATACGTTTCAGATAAAAATGCTCACCTTGTGAGGCTCTTGTTTAGTCAGGTGAAAACAGTAACCCTGGAAAATGGTAGATTTTTAGTAAATGCAAACTAAATTCAGTTGATATATCACCAACCAAAAATTAGAAAGACACCATGGGAGAAAGAAGCAAACAAAAATTAAAAATAAGATCTACATGATAGAAGCACATTTAGGTACATACCATTTTAAATACATAAGCTATGAAGGGTGAAAATAAGCTGAACTATTATAAAACCTATTTCCTTTCATATTGATTTTGCCTTTATCATGAGTTATGCTTAAAACTACATAAATTGGTACAACCCAATGTTTGCCCCAGTAAAGCTCAAGACCTACTGAGGAAAGACATACTAGTAAACAGATACATTGTAATGATGCATTTCTTGGAGATAAGTGCTGTTGAAGTTGCACAAAAATACTTGCTAAGAGCACATCCTGGGTAGGAAGGAACTGGGGAAACGTTGTGTTCAAACTTAAAATAAGCGCTGGATATTGGCGATATCAAAATTGTAAGCTGGCACCAAAATGTATGATCTAGTTTCTTTAAAGCTTCTTCTTTACTGCCCAATAAAGTTAGTGACAACAGCTTTCTGTTGAATAGAGAAGAAATAATTCACTCAGGAAATACTTCTCATCCATCTGGGACCGAGGATTGGTACAACCTTGACAAACATCGTGCTGGGAGGTTTGCCAAGAGGTATTTCTAACTGAGTGGCACCTCCAAGAAGGTGGACGTGAGTTCACATCAGAGTCAGGGCAGAAGCACCCTGTCCTTCCAAAAGTAAGACTCATTAGAAGAGATAGATGATGCTGTGAGCCCCAAATGGGACCTATTTTGGTGTTTTACTAATTGTCTTAAATACGACTGAGCTTGTCAGACATTAGCATAAAAAATTACAACCAGGAACATGTAGTAAATTGTATCATCTACAAGATGAATGAATTCAACACACCCAATAAAATTTTAGTTATTATCAGAATTTTATGAATCAGTTTTTGGGATTTCCTTAAAGCCTGAAAATTTGCTCAATAACTTGGTTTAGATTAGATACCCATTGAGAACTGAGAATAGCATTAAATATTTTCCTAAAAATTATACACTATTACTCCTCTCCTTGTCAACCAGGTTAAGATGGTAAATCTTTTCCTTAGCACTTTAATTTTTATCAACTTTCAGTTTTTAAAAAATTATAGGCCATTTTTGCTTTGCATTAATTTACAAGGTAAAATATTCATCATGTATTGAGTAGGTTTTAGTTCCCCCAGAGTAACATTTTGTTTTTGTTTTTGTTTTTGAATGTTACACATCCTTTTAGAAAACAGGATAGGTCAATCTCCAGAATGTCTTTAATATAAAACAATATCTGTCATTTTGTGTCATTTAATAACACAAATTTTCTTATAAAAACAAAGTCTGAACTGTATTTTTCAAAGGTTCAATAGAAACTTAATCAAAACTTTTGAAAGACCAGCTGCAGTCAGGTGTCCAATGACCTTGAGGTGAATGAATAACCTTGGCATCACAACTATGTCATATATGGATTAGGACACGAGTCTTCTAAGGTCATGTTTTCAGGCTTCTTTGAATCCTCTTGCACATCTAAATATGCTCCTACATTGCATTCCTGAATGTTTCTGGCCATATATTATTCTGCTGCCTTCCTCTGATGATATGTTACTATGATAAATCATCAGAGTGCGCTGCTGCTCTGATGAGCTGTTGCTTCAGTACCCCATTGAAGCTGTCACGGGCATGATGTATGAGAAAGGCATACAAATGATGTTTTACACAAAAGATGGTGCTTCCCAGGGAACAAAAGTTTTTAGAGAAGATTCAACATAATTACCTGATAAAAGTTAACCACACATAGCATAGAGGAAACACACCTGTAGCCAGGGAGATCCCATGCCCTTAGTGTAGGGTATTTCTGGTGCTTCTGTCAGAGCCTCCTTCTCTGAGCTACAGATTGATCTGTTACAAACTATATTTTTTATTTTTTATTTTTGTACGTGGTTACAAAAGCTTTAAGGGTGAAATGAAAATGTACCTAAAACTCAAATAGATTAACTCTGAGATTCTGCATTATTGTTCAGTTTTAGAGTAATTTGTCAAAGTGGTTAATTGGTGCCAAATGTTTTATCTTATCATTAGAAGAAAATAATCACTACTTGTAATGACCACACAGAACTTTCTTGGGAAAATATCAGAGCCCTAGCTAAAACCTGTGATTAATTCAGGTTTACATTAATTCCTTACCACTTCACATTTAAGCATCTGAAGAACCACCTTTAATCCTAACTGCTGGGACAAAGTGCCAAACTCTTACTTTCACTTAAAAATAGCAAGGCTGATCCTCATTCATCTTGCCTAAGGAAAGGGGGCATAAGAATTTAGGAAATATGCTGTTACTTCTCATTCACAGAATTGAAAGATTAACTCTTTCAGTTGCCCATACATAATCACTATTAAACAAGTATTTGTTGATTTGAGATTAACTCTCCAATAAAATTAAGTTGATAATAAACTGAATAGTTAATTGCATTTCACTTTCATATTCTATGAAAGTTCCTCAAGCTTGGTGGAGGCTGTTCTTTAATTTTTTTTATTTTGTTTAATTAGTTATACATGATAGTAAACCTCATTTATGCACTTTTATATATCATATATAAATGGAATATAATTTTGCATTTTTCTGAGTGTTCATGTTGTAGAATCACATTGATTGTGCAATCACATATATACATAAAACAATAATGTCTGTCTTGTTCTACTATTCTTCCTATCTCCACATCCCCTCCCCTCCCTTCCCTTCACTTCCCTCTACCTAATCTAGAGTATGCTACTCTTCTCTAGTGCCCCCTTGCCTCCCCTTTTGTGAATTAGCATCCACATATTAGAGAAAACATTTGGCCTTTGTTTTGGGGGGGATTGGCTCATTTCACTTAGCATGATATTCTCTAACTCCATCCATTTACTGGCAAATGCCATAATTCCATTCTTCTTTAAAGCTGAGCAATATTTCATTGAATATATATATATATATATATATATATATATATATATATATATATATATATCACAGTTTCTTTATCCATTCATCTATTGAAGGATACCTAGGTCGGTTCCATACTTTAGCTATTGTGAATTGAGCTGATATAAATATTGACATGGCTGTGTCACTGATTTTAAGTCCATTGGTTACAAACCAAGGAGTGGGATAGCTGGGTAAAATGAGCATTCCATTCCAAGTTTTCTGAGGAATCTCCATACAGCTTTCCACCAGCAATGTATGTGTGTACCTTTTTCCCCATATCCTCACCAACATTTATCGTTGCCTGTATTCTTGATAATTGCCATTCTGAAAGGAGTGAGATGAAATCTTCGTGTAGTTTTGATTTGCATTTCTCTAATTGCTAGAGATGTTGAAGACGTAGGTTTAAAGGGAATTTTCTACAGAGGACATTTGAAGTTCTCATTTGCTAAAGCTTTTAGAAAACAGGTTAATCTTAAAAGAAGTCATAAAAGGTGACTTTAGTTTTTGCTCTATTCATTTTTTTTTTCATTCTGGAAAGTTCTTTAAATAGTTCCTCTCTGGAACATTGACAACACTTCTAGGTCTGAACCATATTTTTTAGTTTAAAAATCTTTTCATTTTACTTCCTGCTATGTGGCATATACTCCACCATCCCAACATCCTGGTGGTACTGCCAATGGGATGCCCATTTAGCAGAATAAACCTCTAACAATGTTGCTGCCTTATTGATAGCAATGGATACTCAGAGGCACCTATCCACAAGGGAAACCCCAAGCCAACTCAATGTCCCACTTGGGAACTGGGGACATGTAGGAGCAAAGAAACCAAACACCTTCCATCTCTTCAATGTTGTGCATAGGTTTGATTCTTCATATTTTACATCCAAAATAAAATTAGGAGATTTAAAAATCAATTTATTTTAAAGCAGCTGGATTAATAAAAAAAACAGCTTCTGATGCATTTTCTTTTTTTTCTGATAAGTTTTTTTGATTCTTCTCTTCATGTTTCAGAAGTTTTGGTAAAAGTTCAAGAAATATGAAATTGAAGACATAAACATAAGATTTGTAGGTATCAATTTCTATCCATTTGGAACTATCATTCAATAATTTGGAGAGTTTTCTGAAAGTAAAATAAAATAATATTTTATGAAGTGAAAGATTGGCAAAAGGAGCAAGATCAAACTGACACATTTTAAAAATTAACAACATGCTGGGCACAATGGCACGTGCCTGTAGTCCCCAGCAACTGGGGAGCCTAAGGCAGGAGGATCACAAGTTCAAAGCCACCCTCAACAAATTAGTGAGACTCTGTCTCAAAATACAGTGCAAAAAGTAATGGGGGTGTGCCCCTGGAATGAATATATATATATATATATTTCATTACATATTTCATATATATTCACATATGTAAATTTAATTAATTATAAGAACAACAAAACAAACAAAACAAAACCTGGAAATGGTTTCAGAGTATCTCTTAAGTAAAAAGAAACTGAATAACCTAGCAAGCAGTCAGTTCATCCCTAGGTTATTTGAGAAGAGAAATATGTCAAATCATAATGTTTTATAACAGAACATTGTGGTAGCACAGGCCTATAACCCCAGCTACCTGGAGGGCTGAGGAAGGGAGAGGGCAAGTTCCAGGCCAGTCTGAGAGGTGTTTGGAGAGTCTGTCTCCAAATGAAATAAAAGTGGCTGGGGTACTGCTCAATGGTAGAGCACACCTGGGTTCAATCAGTTTCATTAAAAAAGAAAGAGAAGGAAGGAAGTGCCGCAGTCCAGCAGCAGCAAAATAACCAGGGGGTGACGAACAACTTGTGTAGATTGATACAACAGGAGTAGGAGCCGTTTATTGTAGGACAGGAGTGGTATTTATACATTCCACACAGCTTATCTTAATTAGCATAAAATAGATACAACAGTCAACCAATAAGGAATCTCCACACTTAATGGCTTGCTGATCTTACTTCACAAGCCATTCCCTCTGGCTTTTTGCCAGGCGCCATCCAGACTTGTTTACAGACTCTAACAAGGAAGGAAGCAAGGAAGGAAGGAGGAAAGGAAGGAAGGAGAAAGAGAACGGGAGGGAGGAGTGGGGAGGAAGGGAGGGAAAAAAGGAAGAGGAAAAGACTTTCTGTCTCGTGCCCCCTTTATGTAAATAGCTGCTTTGATCATATGAGAGAGTTGAGAAACCTGTTTATTTCATTAAAATTCTGCCCAAAAACCTTACTTATGAAGAGCATATTTCAGGAAAAGAGAAAAATAAGAAAATTTAAAAAACAATGGAGGAAAGAACTTTTTTTATATTAATAAATTGTAGACAAATATATTTGCCCACTAAACTGTAGTTGCTTAAGATCAAATACATTTCTTATTCTTCTTAAAATCTCTTAACTAAATTGAAATTAAAGATCAAATAAGTATTGGAAAGTAAAGAAATATAAAGACATATATTTTGCTCAAAATATGAAGCATAAACATCTATGCCTTCAACTTTGTTTTAGTTGAGAATTTATCTGTGCCTCTATCATCCATCATGCATCTATCTGCATCTGTTTCTTTATTATCTGTTATCCATCTATCATCCATGTATCTAACTGTATTTAAATAAGATAGATATATTGGTATAGGCATTGTCTGAATTATTTAGTATATCTGTAAGTTCTCAGCAAAGAATAGTTCTCTTTCCTGCTGAAAACAAGAATATCTGAGGTGTGTGACCTCAGTTATACAACATAGAATTCTACAGCACAGAATCACTTTCATATAGAGGTCTGGAGCACACTATTCAAATACAGATTACTATAATGTAATGGGAAGGACATAGGTTTTGAATTCAGAAAGACTATATGCTAAATGCCAGTTACTGTTTCAAAACTTTTTGAAGGTATGGGTTTGGTATACTTCTTAACTAGTTTTGAGTCTTTATCTCTGAAATAGAAATAATGACACCTATATGAAAAGATTGTTATAAGGATTGAGTGCATTTAGAAAAGTGAGAACTGATTGAAAGTAGGTTACTTAATTAAGGAAGGTAGCTGGCCACACCCCTATCCCAGTTAAACCAGCTCTATAGATAGATAGGCAATTATCATGTGCTTAGTATACATCAAGGTATACTTTACCAGACTTTAGGAGGTATTATTAATATGATTGGTATTCTGTCAAAATATATTAATTACTTAATATTTATGTAGCACATGTGCTCAATTACCTAGATCTCAAGGACAATTAGAACCATAGCACCAATTACAGGAGAAGAAACAAGGATAATTCAAATAAATGGAAGTGGTAGTGAGTAAAATAGTTACAAACACTCTGTTTGAATTCAAAGCACATACACTTTCTATGATACTACTGGTGTGTGTGTGTGTGTGTGTGTGTGTGTGAGAGAGAGAGAGAGAGAGATTTTACCTGGCTTTTCTTTATGTGACAGGTTCAGCCCATCAACCTCTAGTCCAGGGTCTAAATGACTGAGCCTAACATTTACCTAACAGTAAAACCTTTGGATATTAGCAACCCATTTATTTGTATTTAAACCCATTACACGATTTAAGTAAGAAATCCTCTGGTGAAAAGTAGATTGCACATAACTTTTAAGACTATGGCAAACGTAAAAATTCTGTTTTCATAATAAAACCTGAGATATATCTTTGAACACAGTATAGCTTATTTTTAAAGGAGTTATCATTTTGAAAATTATTAGAGTCGTTCTCATACTTGTGTGGTTCAGCAATTATAAAAAATAAGAAAACATTAACAAAAATAATCCCCAACAGATTGCAGTTGAAAATAGAAATCACGTAGATTCAACAGGGCTACAAGAATGTTATCTACCTAAGGTAGTAAATGATTAAAGTGTTTCCAGAATTATGAGAGAGAAAAAACAAAGGGCATCAACAGAAAACATCTTATTATGGTAATTACAGCTTTCACATTATGGCTCTCCATCTGTTTTTTATAGGGGTAATAGTAATAAAGAATCTCCCTTTTTAATACTAAGGAAAGAAATGACTTGATATTTACAAGCATCATTAGTTCTGTGTTCTATAATCTCTCATCTTTCTATACATAAAGCTTGGGAAACACTTCCACCCCACCTTCATTCCCCCCGCGGGTTAAAAATCAGGCAGGACATTGTAGGCAGATCTGTGTAGGAGTCACGGGGCCAGAGCAAGTCTCATTGAAATGACCTGAGGTTTCAGCTGGACTAGGCCTACTAACCCCACCCCCACATCATTCTAACCATCTGGCAGATGATTCAGTCTCCATCACCTTGTTTCTCTGACTCCAGTCTTCTTGTTTCACCTACAGAGTCTGCTTATAAATAACATGACCTAATAAAATGCAACCTAAGGTAGTAAAGCATCATTTATGTAACAAAAGTGCTCTTCCTCTTAACTCCTGAGGCACTTTGGCCATGTGGATTTGGAGTATAATAATTTAACAGTTTCCAAGCTCACAAAATGGAATGTTGGCAAAGGCAATGCTGTCTTACTTGGCAGAAGTCTTAGGTCAGATTTATTTTATTTTCTCATTAAATAGTGGCACCTTTAATACATTTAAGCTAATGAAAATCTCAACAGATATTTTATTGTTAATGCATATGTGCCTATGTTTTAAGGCTTGTAGAAGAAAAATGACAAAAAAGGAGAAATAATTTAGCATGATCTATTCATGATCTGCTGCTGCATCATGGATTATAAATAGAACTCTAGTTGAAGTTGATTTTTTTATATGACATTTAACCTCTACACCTACCAGGAACATCTACACAAAGATTCCAAAATTTTCTACTTGAAATATACACCCATAACCGTTCCCACCATTCACCTTTATCATTAAATAGACTGCTTTTATTTAGGTATTTTTTAGAACACAAAAAGTCATGAGTAAACAGCAACCATCAGGAGGCTAGCAGACTGGGGAGCATGGAAATACTCAGGACTTGATTTAAAACAAAAGCAAAAGATACAGAGAGTAAAAACCATAGAGATTCATCACGCAATGATGTTTAGAGGGAATCGTGGTCATACAAAACAAGGTATTACATCAGAAGGCAGAAACCTTGGTGGTGACAGTGACTCTATATTAGATATTTATGGTATTTAGTACGTGAATATTATTTATTTTGATTTTCACTTGATTTATAAAATGGATATAGAGTTTATAAACTTTCATCTCTGAATTCTACAATGTTGACATACTTTTATAAGAAAGAAAGAGAAGCAACTCATTTTTGTTTCAGTCTACAATCTCAGATGTAAGAATTTGTCTGGCAGCATGTGGATTACAAGGCTCAAAGCAAAATCAGCAAGTCAGCAACATGACAATATAATCTGGACCACAGGATAAAAGCCACTCATAGGAACAATAAAGTGCCTCTATTTGACATTCTGTGTGGAATGCTCCTACCCTGCACCCTCAGATCCTCACATGCTGGTGAGTTGATATGCTCAGGTGATAACTGAACACTGCAGTCGCAACTCCTCTTTCATGAAATCTGTCGTGTTTCACTGCCCATTTTTGGCTCTGGCATATGATAATTGCACCTTCTCCACTCCACAGTGCCTGGCATAGGGTGCTCAACAGTGAACCTGATGGAAATGCCCAACGTGTATGCATCTGGCAGTAATGCATGCATACGCACCGTGCTAGTCAATCTTTCATCACTCAAAAAACAAAAAACCCATGACAAGTCAAGTGCAGTTTAGAGGAGGAGAAATTCACTTTGGCTCATGATTTCAGAGGATTCAGTCCATGCCACACCTACTGCAAAGCAGAAATATGGTGGAACAAATCCGTTTTGTAGGTCATAACTTCTTCTTTTTTTTTTTTTTTAAGAGAGAGAGAGAGAGAGTTTTAATATTTATTTTCTGGCAGACACAACATCTTTGTTTGTATGTGGTGCTGAGGATCGAACCCCGGCCACACGCATGCCAGGCGAGCACACTACCACTTGAGCCACATCCCCAGCCCAGGTCATAGCTTCTTAGCTCACAGCATCTGGGAAGCAGTGAAGGGCAGGAGTCAGGAAGAAGACACAGTTCCCAAGGTTAAGTCCCCAGTGACCTACTTCCTCCAACCATGCCCCACCCACCTACAATGTCCATCTATTCCTAGTAGTTTATGCAAATCACTAATCCATCAAATGGATTAATCCACTGATAAGCTTAGAGTCCACATGATCCAATCACTTCCCCAAAGTCCCACCTCAGGAGGTGGCCCAGTTGGGCACAAAGTGTTCAACACAAGTGGTTTTGAGGCCACTATCAATATTTAGCAAAGTAGGACCACTGACTTTATAGGTATGAAAGAGTAAAGGGTGGTGCTCCAACAATCTCACCAAGAACATTAAAAAAAAAAAAAAAGAAAAAGAAAAAGAAAGAAAAGAAAAGAAAAAAGAAAAGGAAAAAAAAAAGGAAAAATAAAAGGTACAAAAAGAATGTCTCTTAACTCAGAGCTACTAAAACAAAGGTGAATAAGGAACTGTGGCCTGAAGAGAAAAGACACCAGTGAAGTGTGCTGGCTTATTGCGGAATCTCTTTCCCTGGGACAAATGATGGGACTGGGCACAGAGCAAGACACGAAGCCTTTGAGGTTTGTCACACAGATGGCTGTGACCAAGGGGCAAGGAAACCTGGAAAACTTTGGGGATTATGGAGACGAAGAATTAGAATTTGAAGTGTTTCAAAATAGTATCCGTTTTCTTTCTAAGAATTTCACTGAATTCTGAAATCAGGATCAAAAACCAGCACACTTAGCAAATAATCTTTGAGAAGCAGGGTTTAAGGCAGGCTCTTGTTGATAATGAGACAATTATTAGGAGAGAGCCCTCTCTAAGAGCAGGATCCTGATAAACTCACAGCTCTGGACTAGGTGTCTATGATTGTGTCCTTAGCAAAGAACAAATAGAATCATCAAATGTAATGTCCTTAGGCTCTGCCTGCATTAAACTGATCAGACACCACTAAATCTTTTTGGAAAAAAGAAGTCAAACAAAAGAATGAGCTGCTTCTTAAAAAAAAATTTTTAAAAAGATAAAATTATCTTGAGATTCTGAAATATTTCACCAGAATTTGGCACTTAGTTGACATTATTAGTCACACCAATAAAGAAGCCCACAAAATGATAGAATGTTCCTGATTTAAATAATAACTAAGAAAAAAGGAGAAAAAATACATAACAGAAACAGATTATAAGTAGATCATATATGGCAGTATACTCCACAAAAAATCCAATTAAAAACATTAAAATCCTTTAAGATTAATGTCTTCAATAAAATGAATCAAATGTTAAATTAATAGATGAAATATTTAGGATTATTTTCAAATAATTGAATTCTGTAAAGAACATAAAATCAGGAAACTAACAATAAAATATAAAATTAAGAAAATAATGGATAATTTCTTTGCTAGATACTCTTTTTCACAGAGAACTAATATCTAGAATATATAAAGAACTCAAAAAACAGCACCAAAAAAGGAAGAGAGAAAAACAAATAACACAATTAACAAATAAGCAAATAAATTAAAGAGACACTTTTCAAAAGAAGAAATACATATAAAAATATTCAATATCATTAGCAATACATAAATGAAAATCAAAACTATGCTGAGATTTCATGTGACACCAGTAAGAATGGCAGTGTCAAAAACACTACTAATAATAAATGCTAGAGAGGTTGTGGAGTAAAAGGAACTCTTTTATATTGCAATCAGGGCTATTGAGCCTGAGGCTTCTGATTTGCAAAACAGCAGTTATCATCTTCATTAAGGTGAGCACTTTAGACATTGGAGGCACTCACAGTAAGTTCTAATTCACTGACTAGTGGCAAGTGAGAAAGGAGTTTAAGTCCCCTGAGAATCTAGTTCAAGCATCTATTGGAGGAGGTGTCAAATGAATTGTACCCATAGAGTAGAGGAAGGGGACCATTAGGAGGAATAAGAGGAGAAAGGGGAGGTACCGGTGCATAAGATTGGACAAATTATGTTAAGTGTGCACACATATGTCACAACAAACCTCACTATTATGTATAATTATAATGCATCAATAAGAGGCAAGAAAAAATTAATGCTAATTGGTCTCAGTTCTTAGGTGGCAGAGTGATTGATACTGGCTTTGCCAAAGACAGCGTGCCAAGTGCCATTATTCTGTGCAATTGATTCAGTTGCAATCCCAATGTATGGAGGACATGAGCAATAAGAGCCACTAGAAAATTCAGAGCCCCTCTAGTTCCTCTTAGCATTTTCTACTGATCACACTGAGCTGCTTATTTGAAATATGTCATTTCTTACTACCCTGCAGAGTTGAAGCACTTAATCAAGGCAGGAATTTCCTATCTCCTTCTGAGATGCTCTTTTGTTGCTTTTGGAGCATACCTGAAGGTAAGGAGAGACAGATTGATTGTGATTGTGTGTCTGATCCTCCTTTATACTATGAACCATAGTATAAAGTAGTATATTTCACAAATGAAGAAAATATATTTGTGAATTAAAAACATGTCTATAATAAGTACTCTCATCACACACAAAATAGATAATTCTTTTAAACATTACTTAGCTCAATGTAGTAATGATTTCACATTGTATACACCTATCAAACATCATATTGTAAAATAAAAACACTTATACATTTTATTTATCAACTATACCTTAATAAAGCTGGGATGAAAGAGGTAAACCTTTGAATATGGAAAGTGAAACTTGGAAGAAGTTAGACATAATGTCAATAGAAAAAAAAACATTGTATACTGGAAACAAAGAAGGAGAAGATCAGATATTGAAAGTAATTTCTTCTAAAACAGCATTAAAGAAATTTACCTACCAAAGACTAAATCTAAAAATATGACAAAAGTATTTGAAGGAAATGTAAATGAAAGGAAATATATCCCTTTATTTCAGGTTGAAAGACTCACTATTATAAAGAAGATATCTTTTTATATCTTATAAATCTTTATATATATATATATATATATATATATATATATATATATATTACAATAATATCAATATTATAAAGAACTATCTTCAGGCAAGAAAGATAAAAATGGCAGAATGTAAGAGAAGAATTTATCAAATTCATTCCTACAGTTTATAAATATCTGTACTTCTCTTTATAATCATAAAATTAAATATAACTACATGTATGATGTATAAGCACTGGAAAATTTTTAGTAATTCAAAATCTGATATGTATCATAGGGGAAAATAATCTCTCAGTGACATTTGTTATGACCAACAAAGGATCAAACTGTATGCTTTGGAAACAGAGCTTGTGTCACAGAACAAACATTGTCTCCAAAGAAGGGACTGAGGAGTTTCCAGAGAGAAGGAGAAATTCATTCTAGGATTAGCAGGGTCCTTGGCGTACACGCGGAAAGAATTTTAGCACATGCCGGTCAGAGGAGGCATAGACAGACATTTATTTAAGAGTGTAGATACACATTCAAGGAAGAATCAAGCAATCTGATGTGTAAGAGACATAGTTTTGGGCTTCCTGGGGAACTTCTTTTAAAAGAAGTTTGGTAAGGGGTGGGTATGGAAAGATCAATAGGAGTGGCAACAGTCACTTGGGGATCTCAAGTCACTTGGTTGTTGTTGTTGGTCTTGTCATACTGAATACCCTTTGGCTGACATGGTCTCTATTACCTGATCAGTACATAGCACTGGAAGTTACAGGATTCTCTAAATATTTTATCTCTTTTTACTTAGTCCACATATGGTAGGGGGTAATAAACAGTGCAGGGATAGATTTACAGATTGGGTAGGATTCTGGGTGTAACAGGCCTGGGAAAGAGACTGGCTTAAGGAGTGACATGCCTAAAAATGTATGTAGAACTTCTCAATTTAAATTTTATTTCCTCATCCTTCCTTTATGTCTCCTTTCTACTTAAATCTTATTCCTTGAATCCTACCTCAATCAGAATCTATCAATCTATCGTATGCTTTTAAAAAAATAATTTGAGTTCAGATGAGTTTTTTACACAATGGGTAAATATACTAAGTGGAATTTTAAATTTCTTTGATCTTGACATTAACTGCACTACTTGGGAGAATATTGTAAAAATAGATAACTTATAGACATTGTGATGAAAGAAAATGTCATTTTGATGTATAAGTTGTGACCTGAGTATGGAAGAGCTGCAAATCAAATTGAAATTATTTGTAAGATGATGTAATTTCTAAAATGGCTATATAGCATTTTGTAGCTATGGTCAGCTATTAGCTGCGTGCAACTTTTTGGGGGTCTTCTATTTAAAGCTTTCAACATAAGTATTTTAATAACAAAAAACTTTAATAAAATAAAATATGGATTCACATTTTCAATAAAACTAATGACTCTGAAACTATGAATTTTAAATGTTCCAGAACTCAAATGTGACTGTTTTGTTATACAGTGTTACTAGACCAGTTTTGCTCTACCATGATGTGGGCTAGGATCACACTATTACCCTTAAGAGTTGCTTCCTTTCTTCCCTCTCAGAATAAGTATTTTGACTTAGAATGTTGTTAACAGTTTTCAGTTATCCCTGATAGAAAAGAACTGGAAGTTACTTTTACTCTATATTTGTATTTGAATAAAGCAAAAGGAAATTCCTGGAATTGCAATCATTTTGATAATGATATAAATACTATTATTATTACTACTATTAATAATAATGATATAGTAAAAGAAATCTGGTTTGAGCCTCAATAGTATCTAAAGAAAAAAGATTCTAGACACTAAACTAACAATCAGAATGTAAGCAATTAAATTTAATTTAAAAACATTTAGTTTTTAAGTAAAATTTCACTTTTATTTCCTGGAGCAGTACTTACTAAGTACAAAGTGGGTTGTCATACCCCAATCAGGCAAAAAGTAGTGTTTTTTCTTATCGACATGTAAAAATTATTGCATTAACTTTCTCATTGTACTTCAGCTTTATTGGCACTAAGCAGGAATTTAGAAAAAGTTGTCTAGAAATCACCGCAGCCAGATTCCTTCTTGCAAATAAGCTTCCATGAATACTGCTGCTGATAGACAAGCCATGTGTGTGCAGATGATTCTAGAAGGCTTTCATTTTCCACTGGCACCAAGATGGGATTTGCATTTGTAGGCTCTTTAATGTTTTGTTTTAGTCTGCCACTAGAGTTCCCCCCATCCCACTTAAGTACATTGGAAGTCAAATGTTCCCTTCTTGTTAGATATTACTGTTACCTATGTCTTCAAAACAAAAACTGATTGGCCATGTTATTAACTATTTATATCATTAAAATGTCTGAATTCCTTCTGTGTGACACTGACATTAAAAAAAAGGAAACAAAGAAACTTATGATAAAACCAAGAATAGGTGAAGTGTGCCCAGGAAAACCAGATGGATACAAAAGTAACAGTGTTATACAAATACACTTTTGATTGTGCGTATATGTTCATAGATGTGTAAACATATGATTCACATGAGTATGAATTTCCATCATATTTCTTGATTTTATCTCCATGTTACTCTTATTTGTCACAATCCTCAGGTAACTACTATGTGTTAGAAGATTCAATTTGATTTGAAATAAATTAAGTGTTTTTTTAAACACTCAGAGGTGTCAAAATTTTTATTAATATGAAAAGTGGAAGACCTTCTTGGGACATAGGGTTAAGATAGCTTGGTGTGCAAGTGGAATACCATCCTCTTTCTCTAGAATAAAAATTTAAAAGTAATAATAAGGTTAATCTTGTAGAGAAGGGTTCTAATAAGGTTTTGAAAAACCTGTTGGTCCTCAGGTAGTTTTGTGATTTTAGAGGGAGAACAGTTTGAAACAAAAATTCACAGTCATTTCATGAAATGAAACTTTTCATTTCATAACATGAAATCAAAAGTTTATTATGACTTTTCATGGAAACTCCACTGCATTTCAAATAATAATTTGTGCTTCATTATCTAAACTTGTTCCATTTGTTTTGGCTGATACTCAGGTAGGAGCAAGTAGGTAAATGGAACTTTATATCTTTTTTTTTAAAGTCATAACAATTTTTATCCTTGTTAAATTTGCATGTTTCAACATTACTGTTGTATTATGTTAAATCTCTAACTCACTCATTGTATTAGTGAAATAATTGCATATTGAATTATAAATGCAGTGATTTTAGTAACATAATTACTATAACATAATATTAATAATGAAAATAATTAAGGCCTACTACCAGTACAGAATGTGAATCTGTGTGTTCTTAAACAGGTGGTTCTGTAGAGGTATTCATGGACACAAACACTTTCAATAAAGAAAAAGTGGGAAATTATATGAATAGCAAGAAATATATTTTTATTGCTCTGACAATTCATAGAGATCTAGCTTCCATGGAAGTCTACAAGTTATCAGTGCTTTCACATAATTTTAATAAGCTCTTCCTTTATGGAATTAATTAATTTAACATCAAAAGGGAGAAAAGTAGACAAAATTACAAAGTCCTAATTCAAAAAGGCAGACCTCTCAGAAAGAATGAAAACAGGAATGATTGTTGCAGAGAAACTTGCAAATCAGAGGAAATGAGCGATTGCAAGAGAATTTGTCAAAGGTCACTATTGGATGTCACATCATATTGAAGCCATTCAACATGGAATAACAAAAGAAATCACATTTTTAAAGTAGGATATATATTTTTAACACTTGGATGAAACTTTTTATATAGATCATGGATTCTTATTTGGTTTAAATGATGTGTTTATATAGAGAAGAGATTCATTATATTGATTCCATGACAAAAACTGAAAAGACCATCCAGGATGAACACCATCAGAGCCCCAGGAAGAGAGACCATTGGCATAGGAACAGGAAGGACCATCCAATTGTTGGTCTGAGTTGATTTAAAAATAAATCTTAAAAATTAATAACAAGCTTCCTTATCTGAATTCAAAGTTATAAGAATTACTGAAAAAAATTAAAACAAACTTTTATTGACTAAGTAAAATTCAAGGAAATCTGGGCTTAGGTAAGATTCTTATTATGAAACTCTAATTTATGCTGAAGTTCATCTACTTTAATGGAGATATCAAATTGATTAAATGGGCAAAGATCAGAACACCCTTCTTTTTTGACACTTTTTGGGTATTTAATTCATTATTCAATCAAATTAACATCACAATATCAAGCTATTTTTAATTACACAAAAGAACTTGGACTTACCTGGACATTGATTTTGTGCAATTTTAAAAATATTATACACAGAAAATATAAATAGTGAGCAAAGAGCTACACTAAAGATTTTTTTAATTAATTATTTTTTTTCAGAAATCTGTCTTAGGAATGCAAACAGAGAGGCTAGTTTGTAGTCATGCCCAATGGACTCAAAAAGGTCACTGCCATCTAATGTCACTATACTCCCTCTTTTGTGTTGTCCACGCCACATAACTCCAGTGGTTGCTTAGGGTACTGAGAGGCTAACTTCCTTGACGTGTTTAGAGTAACTTAAAATTATAAAGTCACACCACTATAATTTCTTGGACAAAGGATATTATTATTCTGTGAAATTATGTATGAATTATTGTCTTCCTATTTTTTAATCTTTGAAATGATTTTCTTTAATTCTACCTGTTATTTATAAATGTTGAATACTATTCTCTTTCTTTAATTTATTTCTGATATATGGTTAATGAGCTATATATACTTGTAGTAGACTTTTCCTAAAGCAGATCTAAAGAGGCTGCTGACAGTACTATGAAACTATTTTTAAAAATGACACCTTATCTGACAGGAGCCTAAAGATGGCTAAGCATGATGATTTGCTTTTATCTCATTTGTTCTTTACAAGTGCTATAAACTTGATATACTTGTCTAAGAGTTGTATAGATTCTAACTGTATGTTTTCTGTATTGTGATAAATTGGGATTGCACCATTTAATTGGATCCAAAGTAGGTTAATTTATACACTCTGTTTGTACATTCCAATTTAATTCAGCTTTTTGATTTCCAAATGATTGTCACACCCCTAATATGTCAATGCAGATATTAAAAACTCCTGAAGAGCATCTGTGCATTTCAACCACTCAATATATGTTATTAATTAGCTTTATAGGCTGTGATCCTCACAACTTTCAAGTAGTTGTAGATGATAATGGAATCATCTAATGTCAGAATTTTTTTCTATATTCCACACTCTGTGCAATATACCACAAACTGTTTCTAAAAACATTAACAGATTCTGTTAAAAATCATTCAAAGTACAGGTTTCTCAATGCCCAAGATAATCAGAGAAGCCAAACTCACTGACCAAATGGTGATAATGAGTGGTGCTGACAATTTCAGCAATTATACATTTAATACAACAGCTTGAAATAACCAAAGGTAGTAGATATGTGTGCATTTTACAATTGGATATTGCAAGTGCACAAGCATATTTCATTCTTGGTCACATAGCTGAATTGTACAATACACTAAAGAATTGAAGGATAATTCCAATCTAATCATCACTTTTTGGTTTTCCTACTATAGCTCTTTATTTTTTTCCTGAAAAGTCTTCATATTGTGTAATATGATTTATTTTTAAAACCTTGTTTCTGCATTCTGAATAATAAAGACAAGACTTTTAGAAAGAATTCTAAAGTGTAGTTCTTTGGGCATACCTCACTTTGGAGCACTGCAGAACCAAAAGATTGACAGGTTCTTACATTCTGTGCCATGACTGTGATGCTCTGCATAGTCTTCTTCCCCTCCACCACCACACTGTAGTTGACTTTTACCACTGTGGATAGAAAATGTCTCAAATGTCTAATATAGAAACTTATTTTTTTCATGTTTTAACAGCTTTAAGATATGAATCAACTATAATATAGAGCATATGTTCAAAGTATACATTTAAGTTTTTGAGAATCTGCAATTTTATATTAATGCTGCTGTGTTTAATATGTTCCACAAGGTTCATGTGCCAACAGTGAATCACTAATGCAAGGATGTTAAGAAGTGGACCATAAGAGGTACTTAGGCCACATAGGTTCACACTCAGGAATGGATTCACAACTTTATCACAGGAGTAGTTTTCACAGGGGAGGAGAATTCATTCTCTTCCTCTCTTTTCCACTCTCATTTTGACCTTCTGTCACAGGTTGAGGCATCAAGAAAGTTCTGGCCAGATGACAGTGCCTTAATCTTGGACTTTCCAGATTCCAGAACCATGATCAAATAAATTTATGTTCATTATAAATCAGCTGGTCTGTGATATCTTGCTATAGATGCACAGAGTAGACTAAGACAACCTCCATTATCATAAGAGCATTCCAGGTGCTTCATATCCTCACTAACTATTCATATTGTCAGTTTTTTCAGTTTTAGAAATTTAAGTTGGTATGTAGTGGTATCCAGTGCTTTTAATTTGCACTTATCTAAGTACTGATGATCTGAAGAACTTTTTCCATTTTGGTAAATGTCTGGGTCAATTATAGGCTTCACCTTCTTTGTTTTTCTCTCTCAGAAATTGTCCCTCATTGCCTGATGTCTGTGCTATTTCATATATTTTCCTGGATTTGTAGTTGAATCAAAGAGAGAATAAATCCAGATTTTTTAGTACCTCCTAGCCATAAAATAAATTTGTATACATACAATTTTTAGTTTTGTCTTCAATGAATGCATGTATATTTTGCCCACTTAGAAGTCATTTAGACCTAGGCATTTCAATGTTGTTTTTCTCCCTCCTTATGTCCTTCTATATATTATATTCTATTTTTATACTAGATAATTTTCCCACACTTAAAGTACCAATAAGTGATTTCATCTGGGCTTTCTACGTGCATTGAGTGATTTATTACTTATTGTTCTGTCACTAGAGGAGTCATGGGCTTTCATCTCTTGTATTGCTATGGATATTATATAGTGGTTTTTTGTTTTGTTTTGTTTTTGTTGTTTGTTTGTTTGTTTTTTACTGTATCTCCACAATTTACCAAGATGCCAGCTTTGGTTTTCAAAACTGAACTATCATTAGCATCTGTTTCAAGCTGTTGATTATCTTCCTTAATTGCTGCAGTGAAACAGACTCATGCTGAGTACAGTTGAATGTACTCCCATATGGACCAACCAAGTGATTAGTGTTAGTAATTGCCACCTATGGCCATCTCCTCATATGCTTCCCAACAAAGGAAGACAGTTGTGTTATGAATCTCCACATTTCCATTATCACCATATATCATTGTAAATCATGTTTTAAACTTCAGGAATGTATGAAGAGGTTGCTGTGTAATACCCTTGAAATTAACTCATAACTTTAGACTCAGACTACATAATTTATCACAAATAGAAGAAATTGAGCTAAAAATGGTAGAAAACAAACAAACAAATAGACAAACTACTGCAAGCTTTCCAATCACAAATGGCCCAGGGTTTTAATTCATATTCTCCATAATCCTACATATGTAGTATGCCTCAACCTAAGCATTTCTGTTTTGAGTCTGGTTCCTGGGTAACTAATAATTTACCTATCAATAGATAAAATAAAATTTTCATTTTTCATTCTTGTTTCTGTTGAATCACAGATTTGGTTTTTATCATAATCTTACTACCCCAGAATTTACAAACAAAAATGACACACATTCACTTTAAAACAGTAAATTTGTAATACTTTCTTTAAAGAATCACATATATTTGTTCCAAAGTACCACCAGTTTATGTTGGAACAAAGATAAACCAAGAAAGTCCTATTTTATCAGGTTACTCTATGGTAGTGAAGGTGAAATATGTATATATGGATATGGCTTACTGAACAACTTTATCTGGTCTATATTCTATATTTTGCCATTTTCTGTCTCCCAAAAGGACTCATACAAGAGGTAGATTATAATCTATCAGGTAGTAAAGTTAAAAAGGATCAGAAATGACTCAACTATAATAATAATTGTTATTTTTTCTTGTTTATTAATTTTATCCCCATAATGGATAAATATTCAGAAGAATAGGTTGAATGTTCTCTCTGATATGTGGATGTATGTGGATGTTAACACACAATGTGGTGGGGGAGAAAAGAAGTTCAGTGGTTTAGTCAAAGGAGAATGACGGAAAGGGACTGGGGACAGGAATTGGAAAGACCGTGGATAAAATCTGACACAACTTTCCTATGTCCCTGTATGAATACACCACAATGAATCTTCCCATCATATGCAACCACAAGACTGGAATCCCAACTAGAATAAGATATATTCCATGTTTGTATAAATACATCATAATATACTCTACTGTCATATGTATCTAAAAAGAACAAATAAAAACAAACAAAATACCAATAGAATACCACTTTGGTTTCCGAGTTCCATGCATTCTGATGTTTTAGACATGGTGGTACATTGGAAAAAATGTATGTGGTTCTTTTTGTTTAAGTGAATTTCATCTAGTTTATACCAGAGAATCAACTCATGACCTGAAAAGACTATCTGCTTGAGGAGCTGGAATCAAAATGTTCAGCCCAAAGAAAGGATGGTGGGATTGTATTATAAAAAGTCATTGCCCACATGTGAAGAATATAAAATAATTACATTGTGAAACAGTTGGCAAAATTAAACATATTTTTAAGTATGAGATAAAAATTACCTTGTGCTCAATTCTGTCACCAAATATCTGGTGATATTTTCTGAAAGTACCCATACTCTGGAGGCTGAACACATTCAGTAGCTATATCGATATCTATGGTAGTGATTCTCAAAGAACGGCCAGTCAGTAGAAGCTAGAAGCCTCTTTATTACCTGGGAACTTGTTAGAGATGCAAGTTTTACTCCTGACCCTCTTACTTTGAATCTAGCTCCCAAATCTACCATATCAGAACCTCTTGTATGGGACTCAGATATCTTGAAAAAATTCTCCAAGTGATTCTGAACAGAAGTTTGGGAACCCCTGCTATAAATAATCACACATTATTACTTTAAATACGTTAGTACTCTGAGACTGCTAAAAAATGAACTACTTGGAAAAATATTACTTAGTAACCACTTCTATTCAAATACTAGTCTAATGCATCTGTGCAACTGATACCATATTCAAAACTTGTATCAAAACAATTTAAAGATCAAAGAAATTTAAAAATTGATGTAGAAACAAGTATAATAGTGAAAATTATTGCATTCAAAATTGTACATATGCTATATATGTTCTAAGTGATGAAAATACATTAAAAAAATATTCAGTGATGGTGGCCTATCTTAACTGTTCTATTTTTTTTTATTTTATGATAATAGCTTAGACCAAAGTCTGTTCATCTTTTCTCTACCTATCTATCTGCAAGGCATAATTCATATACTTCTTTCACTGTTTGTAGAACAAGATTCTCAAAGAATCTTATTTATTTTTGCTATGATGAAATGAGTACAGTTGATTACAGTATCAGTTGCATTTCATAAGCTGAGAAGTAATAGCTATACAAACTGGAACTCAGTACAATTCATCTCTCTTGGTGTGTGGCATTAACAGGACCTTATCTACAAAGACGAGAAGAACTAAATTATGTTTGAGGGACTTTAAGAATTTATCACTGTAAATTACTCGTGGCAGCTGTCTAGTCGTTTTTTCAAAGAATTGCGCAATATCTGAGTTTTCTCTTTCAATGTGCCCCTGTGATCTGCTATATAGGTAACACAAGGCCCACTCAGAAAATCACTCAGAGTGGCCCAAAGAAGCATTTCAAAAACAGTAGTACTTAATTTTCTTCTTTATTCCATTACCCCACCAATTTTGGAAATTATTACTGTGGATGCTTACATCACAGGTACTTAGATTTATGTCATATTCCATAGTGGACAGAATATGGAGAACAGGGCCCAGCTTTAGATGGTGTTCAGGTGAGGTGAAGTGTTGGAGAAGAGGCACCGAAAACATCTCATGCAGATGAAGCTTTTTCAAATCAGACAAACTTGGTAAAAGTTACACTCATTCTGTGTTTAGGAGCATTAACTTAACCTCTCTTAGTCTCAGTTTCTTCATCTGTAAAGTAACAGAATAATGCCTACTTTAAATGGCTGTTGTGAGATTTAGTGTTTATGTTCATTTTCTTCTTTCCAATAACACTCAATTCCTCCTGTGGCAATTTGACCTGGTTGTCAATAAAAGCAGTTTAGTTGCAAGGCAATAATGTAGATTTTCTTTAGACATTGTTTCCTCAAGACAATTGTATTTATTTCTGATTCTCTGACTTTGCTATTCCTGCAATTCTTCAGTTTTAATAAGTCTTTGTTGTATTCTTTAATACTATCCTCATAGAATAGAAGCTAACTTTTAACATCCCTTCAGTATTAAATATTTAATGATGTTTGAATACCAACTGCTTAAGGAGGTTTTAAATCATTCTGTAAATATACTGATATAAATCATAGAGGTTTAGACCTCTGCTAGATTACTGAGAAAAACAAGGAATTAAATCCAGCACAACCTAAGTAAAGTTGTATAGGAGATATTATATGGTAAGGAGGGCAAAGAATATATTTTCATTTATTTCCCCAGAGTGAGAAAGTTTTTATGCTAATTACTAGTCAATGATCATAAAGTGCATTGAAAATATGTAAGTGCTGTATATAGTCCTTATAATGATGGAACTTTTACGACTCTTTCTAATTACATGATCATTTAACAACATTTGAAAACCCTTTATGCTAATTGCTTCTTTTAGTCATTTACTTTGCAGGGTGACTGCTCCCATTCTAAAAGAAAAATATTCCCATTCTCTGAGCATTCACCCCATCGCCAGTTCATGCCCCTTGGTTTTCACATTTGATTTTGACTCAAATATTCTTGAAACTACTAAAGCATACATATTGTATCAAGTATGACATCTATATAATGTCAGTAGATTGAATTATTCCTTTAATCTTTTGAGTGATGAATTAATTTTGTCTAAATTTGATTTTATGGATAAATCTTTAATATTCCAAATTTGTATTTTTATAATTAATCTCATACACACTTGATTTTGGCCAAGGGCCACATTTCCCTCTCCTTTTCCTCTAAAGATGCAAGTTCAATTCTATGTATGGGTTGGCAGCACATTTCATGTGCAGCTGCCTAAATACTGCCATAGCAACATAAAAAAAAACTAACTTATGCTCATGTGAACTCTCATGGATTGGAAAAAATAAATGTTTGGCAAAACATCAAATACTTGTCAAGATTTGTTAGTTTTCTACTCTGGTATATATGAAAATCATGGACAGTTGGTTTCTTCTATCTTATCCATGTATAGAGGTCCAAGTTAGCTGCTATGATTCATGCTGACCTTCTAACATCACTTTGTAGGCATATTCTCTTGGTGTTCAATATCATGTCTGAACTGAGCAACAATCAATTTAGCACTGAGCAGAGAAAAAAAATGGAGGAAAGCTAAGAGTGTGTTGTAGGAATGCATATGGCTTGTTATCTTTGTTGCTTTAAAAAAATAAGCTATAAGTACATAGTGTATCAAACTAAACAATAATTTATAACCAGCAATGACTGATAGTTGGTTATCAAATACCATTCAGCCTATGGGATCAAAATATAAACTGAAAATACATGCCCCCATTGACTTACTACCTTCAACAGTGCCCCATTTGCCAACAGTTACCACCGAGTTACTATTCTAATTATACATCATAAAATGTATTAGTACACTGCTGATGTTACACTCTCTTAATCTAACCACTTTACCTCTGTACATTGCTGCATTAATACAGGAGTTTTGAGGGAACACCTCATATCGAAATCATAACTATCATGTTTAAACCCTTTTTAGAAGTGATTCAAAATTAGAACAAGCTTTTCATAAATTTAATTTTGTGATCCCATACATTCTTAAAATTTAGTACTTAATGCTAACATTTATAGTTGTTCTCTAAATCAAATGTCAAAACAAATATGGATTTGCTTAAGCAAGGCATGTATAACTGGATGTAGGTAGTACTTTGTATCCTCAGGTTCTGCATTATTGAATTCAACCAACTGTGGGTAGAGAATTTTTTTATAAATGGCATGTATGCTTAACATGAAAATAATTTTTCTTGTAATTATTCTCTAAACACTATAATGTAACATCTATTTATATAGCATTTGCATCATATTAGGTATTATAAGTAAATAAGAGATGATTTAAAGCATCTGGGAGGATATACATATGTTTCTTTCAAATCCTAGAGCATTTTATATAAGTAAAACTTGAGCATCTATGGATTTTGTAGTCACTGAGGAGGGTGGGTATTCTGGAACTGATCCACCATGAAAACAAGGAGACAAGTATACACGTTTTGAGAATATATTAACACTCACAATATGTTCATATATGTGACCCCAATTACTGTGAACATTTGTACAGAGATGCACTGCCTGGCCCCTTGTGAACCAGAGTGCTCATAGCTTAAAACACAACTGAATTACTATAACAAAGGACATTAAGGGAAGAAGACACCCTTCAGTTTTGTGAATACACAGATATCTACAAGAAGGACTCTAAGACATAAATAAACCAGACAAATGCTATGAATTTTTTATCTTGTGATTTTAGCTATTTAGGGAATATTGAAGTGCATGAAAAGGTTGGAGAAAGGGAAGAGAGAAGCATGGTCTGATCATGGTCTTACCTTTCCTCACTGCCAGCAGCCAGACCAAATTCTCTTTCGACCTTGCCACAAACCCTGGATTCATCCCTGTGTTCTTGTTCTTAAATACAGAGAAGAAAAAAAAGTTTTTAGACCATAGAAAAGAAAAATGCATGTGGATAATGATGGTTTGGAAAATGTTCAGTACCTTCCAGGGTGTGAAAGACTGGAGGGAGGCGCCTTGTGAAGGACAGGGGCATGACGATGGGGTTGTACTGGGCAGGGAGGCATCGTGATGGGATAGTGAAATTCATTAAGGTGTGAAGTACCAGGCATCATGCTGAGTGCTTCACCTCACTAACCTCGTTCACTCCCTACAACCTTCCATGGCTGAGATAATTATTTCAGAAAGATGAGAATGTATATTTATGTAGAGCCTAGCATTTGGGGAGAATATGAGTAAGAGACGGATCTAAATTTACAAAGCTCTTATTAATGAGGGCAACGGGTATGTGTTCTCCTATGATACCATTTAGAAGCAAATAATATCCTAAGTTTAAGGAGTAAAACAAAGGATTAATTAAATAAAGATAAATACAATTAGACCTTGCTGAATATGGGGAGAAGTCTCAGGGAAATATCAACCAAAGAGTCAGAAAGAGATAAGAAAATGTGAAAATGGTATGTTTTGAGAATAAGAAGAATGCCAAGTAAAGAAAACGTCTCGGTAGTATATGGGGACAGGTAGTGGAGGTCTTTGGATGCTTACAAGGTCCTTCTGAATTTTACCCCCATGCACTCTGGGGCCTTGGGAATATTGTCTCTTCTGCTTGAAATCTATCTTGTGTGTCTCCTGACTCTCAAGTGTCGTTTCCTACTTGCCATTTCGCATGCTGAGATCTGTTCTGACCGCCCAGCTTCACCAGCACATGGGCATACTCCACTAGCATGCTCTTCTTCCTCATTTTGTACCTCCAGGAAATTTGTAATTTCTTGTTCAGTGGCAGTGTACAAGTAACGGAAATGAAGATTCATGAAGCATAGAAATTTAATTCTGACATAGTTCTGACATGTAGTATAACCTCAATATATATTATAGGAATAAATAAAGGAACAAATTCCATGTCAAAAATCTTGCAACTGAAACTCTATATAAGCATTGGGTTGTCTAATCAGAAGAGTGGCAGATGTAATTTGGAAATATAATGTTGTAAGCACTTAGTTTATGTCATAGTCGTGCCCAAATCAAAAGAAAATAATGTATTATTAAATACGTTGATAAAAACTAATTCATCAAAAGGAAAAAAAATGAGCTTATACCTTGCTTTTGACACCAGATGGATTAAAAATCTAATTGTGAAAAGTATTACTATTCCTTGTGGAATAATACCATGGTGTTTTATATCATGAAGGGCTTACTAAACCAGTTTCAAAAACAAACTATTAAACACCCAAATTATAATGATAAAAGTCAGTGTACAATCATCCCTAAATATCCATGGGGAATTATTTTTCTAGGATATCCCCACTTTCTCATACAAAGGTGTAGTTTGGCATAAGGCTTATGCACACCCTCGCTATACTTTAAATTATATCTGAATTTCTTATACCTAATATAATATAATGCTACATAAAAAGTTACTAAATTTTATTGTGTAGAGGAAAATGGAAAGAAAAAACAAAAATGTCTGAGTTCATTTTAGACATGATTGTTTGAAATATTTTCCATCTGTTACTGGTTGAATCTGAGTATGCAGAATTCATGAATATGGAAGGCAGACTGTGTTGATTGTATCAAAAGTAAAGTCTTCTCTACAACAGGACAGTATAGAAAAGAAATGCCAGTGACTCTTTGAAAAGTGGATACATACATGCAAATTAAAATATCTAATATCTAAAATACAAAACCAACTCCTATTAATTAACAAGAGATGGAGCTCAATTGATAAATGGACCAAATTCAAATGATTGAAGAGAATATGAAGGTCATTCCAAGTAACTTTTCTATCAACAAATATTAGTAATTCATTAACTCCAATTATTACCTTTCAGGTTGTTTGTAACAAAGATTGACATGCCAAGTACTGATACAGATGAGAGGAAAGTAAGCATTCTGGGCTTGCTGGTGCTTAGGTGGAATGGTATAGTCATTTTAAGGAGAACATTAATGCTGGCAGTTCATCAATTTATTTTCCTACTTTCTGATTTTCTTCTAGTAATAGAATTATACATTCATACTTAGTCCTGTGATTTTGCAGTGACTTCCATTAAATAGGAGTACCTATATTAGGGAAAAATGAAAAAAAAAAAATATATATATATATATATATATATATATATATATATATATATATATATATATATATATATATAAAATCTCTCCACAACCTAAAATCAGACCTGCCATGAATTCTTTTTACTCACTAATGCCTAGGCCTGCAGATTCTTCCACAATAAGATCTGGAATATGTCTACTTTTTTTTCTCTAGGACCACAAACACTACCTCAATTTAGTTTTTTACCTATTAATTTGTTATAACAGTCTTCACTAGTACTCCTACTTCCCATCTGTTATCTTTCCCAAACCCCAGCCCAATCAATTCAGCTTAAAATCTGTTTCTATAATGATTTTTTTAAAATGTGGATCTGGCCATGACCTTTTTCTGCATAAAATTCTTCAAAGGATTTTCATAAGCCCCATGAAAAAATGAAACTTCTCCCTAAACACACGAGTAGATGCTCCTCTGCCTCTTCCTCCACCACTGCCCACAGGCACACTTTGATCTCCAGGCTGGAGGCTGCATTGTTCCTGAGAATCATCCCTACACTTCTAAGCCAAATTGGATACCTCAGGTTCTAGAATCTACATTTCTCAACTCCAGTAATGTTCCAGTTTAGAGAGTGTCAGTGTATGCATTGATTTACATTTAGGATAATAGAATACAAAGAGAAAGTGTCAATGTCCCCTGCAGATGTCTGGCATTAAACAGACAATGGACATGAATTGATTAGTGACTATAATATCTCTTAGGGAATCTCTGCTTCAGTGCTCCAATCACCTGAAATCATTGGTCATGTTTTTATGCAAATATTATAACATCCTGTTTTCCTAAAATCACTAAAATCTTACCTGGCCCCATTGAAAGCTTTGACAATCCTTCTAAAACTTTTATTAAGTATTTTATTTTCCCTATTGAACAATGGTTTACCCAAAATCTCTAAAGTGCCTTATGTTTTCATGACCCTTAATGGAAACATCTATAAAGAGACGCAGTAATGAAACTTGAGATGATTGTGGTTATACAACAAGCTTGAAATTACACAACACCTGCTATCTGAATTATGAAGGAATAAATGATTCACATCACCAAATTGTAGTTTTTACATCTATAACACAGCATTAGTAATATTAGTGATAGTCACTTAAATTACAGGATTTAGTTAGAATTAAATGACACAAATTCTTTAATATAGTTTTTATGGGAAGTGCTCAGGAAAGTCTATTATTGTTATTGATATTTTTATTATTTTCATTTGTATTTCTAGAGGTCACTATTCAAATTCAGGGACCGAATAAAATTATTTAATTTTTTTCTTTTTAGATATGCATGAGAGTAGAGTGTATTTTGACATATTATACATACATGGAATATAACTTAATTAGGATCCCATTCTTGTGGTTGCACATGATATAGGACAGACAGCAGAATGAATTGAACATTAACTTTCCTATGTTCATATATGAATAAACCACCAGTGAAGCTACACACCATGTACAACCAAATCAATTTTAACCCTAATTACTTGATATCTTAAGCTCTTACTACTTGCTATCTGAATTTCAGGAATCAAATGGAGATATTAAAATAATATTCTTTATAATTTAAGGAAACTATCTGAAATTATTGTCAAAACGTTTAAATGGAATTGATATGGATAATGGTAGTAAAATTTATGCACAATTACAGTGCTTGATTATAGTTGAGAATATTACAAAAACCAATAAAGTCTTGATATTAGGCTTTTTCAACTGGTGAATAACACACTTAGCCCTTCTTGAATACAATAAACTTTACAAAGCATGTATGTAAAATTTTGAAAGAATAAATTAATCTAGACCAACATAATGAGATTTCAGAAAAATAGAATATATATTGCCAGTCTTCCCCAACACACAAATAAAAACTTGTTTGTAGTGCTTCTCTTACACTTACTTTGTTTTAATTTGCTAGATTATAATCACAGAATAGAATCCACATTAGGTAACTGGAATCATTTGAGAACAAACTAGATCATAAATGTCACATTAATACATCTATATGAGAAAGTGCCATTTGTTCTCAAGCAAAGAAGTTATACAACTTAATAAAGCTGAAATCAAAATCTGAGAACTCTTTTCAAACTCTGTACAGTGTATCTTTTCATTGTGTTCATATGTAAAAGGATTTTCAGAATACTTCACTTTTTTTTTCCTTTGAGTAGATTATAGAAAACAATTTATGTATGGTTCAATCCCAAAACGTTTTGTTAAATAACACCCCCATATATTTTACAGTAATAATTTGAAGTATGAAGTTTAAGAGAGGTGCTGAGATAATGACACTCTTACATTTATCATTTCTTTTTATGGTCTGAGTGCTGACATTAGTTAATTCAAGGCATTTTTACAATATGTTATCTGAAGATTCTGGACTGCGTGTGTGTGTATGTGTGTGTGTGTTTGTACTTGTTCATGAACACTGGTGTATGTGTGTCTCTGTCTCTCAATTATTCTTCTCACACCTCTCCCTATTCTGCTGAACTATTTGCCAGTGCTTTTTAATTAATTTTGAGACAGGGTCTCCTAAGTTGCCTCGGCTGACCTCCAACTTGTGATCCCTCTGTGTAAGCCTCCCACGTAGCACAGCTAATGGAGCCAGGGTGTGCAAATGCTCCTGGATTTGCACACTACTCTTCCTGAAGCTATAGGAACATTTGGTATAACATGCTATGGTTTTAGTAAACTCATACTTTGCAGATCTTATCTTTAATAGGGAATATCTGACGTAGCAAAATCTAAGTTTTTGTAGAATAGATTTATAACAGTGAAAACAAAACTCATGAATGTATTCCATGGGTATTATGCCTAAGATGGCAACATGAACCTTCATGACAAAATGTCTGGAAAAGAAGAATTTTGTCTTCCCTCAATACTAAAGATAAGTGAATTAAGAAGTTGTTATATTGATGTCATAGGAAAGATATGGGTTATTGGCCCAAGTCTGCCAGACCATAAAACTTGCTAGTGATGGACACTTACTAACCCTAGAACAGTGTTCTCAGAGTCTGTCTGGCTGCAAGCAGGCTCCAATCTTCAAGGAGAGCTGACTATGGCATGTCTTCCCAAAAATCTGTCCACTGTTAGCATGTGGAAAGCTTGAAACTGGCTCTGTGGAAGTGTTCACGCTGTGGAAATAGGTCAATGTGGTGAACCAGGACTTACCTACCAGAAAGCCACTTAATTCTCATGCCACTGGCAATGACTATCCTGGTTGCAGGCCATTAAGTAGCCAAAGATAAATTATTTCTCTGTTCTTTTGAATATATCCACAAAATATTCCTACAACATTTAGCATGTTACTAAATCTAAAACCAAGTATTTTAAAAGGATATGCAATTATTTATAATTTTAAACAGATGTACTACAAGTTTACTAAGAATTTTAATGCACTATTCTTTGAATTCTTGTTGTCATACAATAATTAGCAAGGTTTTAATGCTCTTGGTGTGTGTGTATGTTTGGAGTTCCTGAGATTTTAAGGATTTTCTATCATAATGCTGTAAACATAATTTCAATATGCTCCTTAAAATAATTTTGTTTTTGCTTTTCAAATTACAAGTTACAATTAGTTAAATGTAAGCATTAAATTTTTGGTATCTTAGTGGTCTTTAGTTTATTATTCAATGATTATTAACTCATGTACACCATTAGTGTTTTAAGCTTAAACTTGTATGAACAATTTTATTTTATATGTAACTATTAATTTAATTTTTTGAAAAAAATGAGAATACTTTAAAAATAAAAATTGCAAATAAATAATAAAAATGGATCTTTTGACATATGTATGCATTTATGAAATCATCAGATGGAGATGTGTTTGGCAAAGGACACAGTTTAATTTATAAAGATGATCAATTATTAGATTTTAATGCATATGTGAATAGATATTATAATATGGATCTATGTACCTGTATTTCTAAGGTTATTGCAAGCTGAATCATGCTACTCCAAATCTGCAGTGTAAAACCATCAGCAACACTAAATGATTTACTCTGCTAAGCAATGAGAAAGGGTGGTCTGTGTTCTGAATTATCTTTTTTGCATTATCTGATAGAATAAGAGGTAAAATAGCTCTAAGCGGGTATTAAGAGGATCATTATAAGAGCTGATGATTCATTATTGAAGGAAAATAATGACATAAAAAGAACTTTACCTGAATTAGAAGAAGGAAAGTCTCCAGAGGGTGGCTAAATCATTTCAGATAATGTGAAATAAATATCTTTTTATTTTTTTTAGAAAAATGTTTATTCACAAATTTCATGATAGACATAAAGTTGTATTTAGAAAGTGCATTGATAGATGAAGGTTGTCTCAAATGTAAGGGAGGAATCTGAGCTAGACAATTTTAAATTCTAGTTTAAAGGTTTTGTGTTTTGGTTATAGAGAAATTGATAAGATACTGTGGATCACCTTTGGCTTAATTTCTTGAATACAATGACAGATAGTAGCTACTAGGGATTTAATAATTCCTGTCAGCTGTTTTGCTTGTTGATTATGCCAAAATTCTAACAAGTGAAATGGAAACAAATGTTTTCATTAAATCCTGTGGCTATGATGATTTGTTGAATTTTTATATATATATATATATATATATATATATATATATATATATATATATTATATTCACTTAAGTTAAAACTTTTAAATAGACATAGTATTTGTATATATGTTGAGGTACACCATAGTAATTAAATACAAGTATATAATATATATTATTCATATGAGGGCAATAAGCATTTCAACTCTGATAAATTCTAAATGACCAAATAATTAAAGCTGTCCTGAAAAAAATTAAACACTACAAAATGATTAAATTTCATCAATTCATTCTAATTTTTTTAAAATTAATTGCAAGCATGGTCAATAACAAATTTTAGGACACCCATTAAATATTTTCTTTGTATTCTTGGTACAGTGACCCACTGAAGACGTTTAAGTTTTGATCCCTGGTTACTAATTTAATGGGAACTTTTCCTATATTATCTATTTCCTCACAACGGTACTTAAGAGCAGAGAGCTTTTCTCTGGCTGAAATCCAGTGGAAGGAGAAATCAGAGAATTGAAGCCTAAGCAGACCCCACTACCTGCTGCTCACAGGGACCACAAGGAAAGAGTTAGAAAAGAGGGGACTGTGCCATCAGTGAAGACAGGCATTCATGTGGTAGCCAGCGATGATGAGGGCCTCAGGACTACCTCCCAGGGGACTGAACCCAACCAGCCGCCTGAATGATCTGAGAAATGGACTTTCCCAGGGAACCTGCAACAATTTGATTCAGGCTTGTGAGACCCTAAACACAGACCCCACCCAAGTCCTGCAGAATTATAACCCTCAGAAGCAATGAGGTGGTAAATTTGCTGTGTTGGAGCCTCCAGGTTGGCAGGCATCTAGGAATCATCATTGTTGTAATAAGACAGGGTTCCGTACAGCACCTGGACAGTAGCAGGAACAGGTGCCCAGCTAGGAGAATGACTAGGAATTGCAGAGGAAAGCAGAGAAATATTATTGCAATTATTTTCCTTTTTCAACTGGATGCATTGCTTCTGAATTCCCCGTGACACTGCAGCAACTGCAAAGCTAAAAATAAAACCAATTCAAAACTCTTAATTCAGTATGGAAAAGTGCCCTGTGTTTTTGATTCATCTATCATACTCCTCTGCCACCTGGCTCAGCCTGAACCTGGGCTGTGAAGTGCAACTTTGATATTCACAATTTTCTGTTGCCATGAAATATGTTAGCGGAGATGTTGAAAAATTATATATATTTTTAATGCTGCCAGTTTCTGACAATTTTCCTTCCAACTCAGATCTCACTCCCAGTTGCTCCCTTAGCAGGGCTCCTCTTGATATTTTAAGTGATTTGGTTTTCCTTTGAGTAAATACTTGAATTAATCTTTATGCAATTAGATTATAATGTTTCTTATAAGATAAATGTAAGAAATTTATTCATTTAATTTTTTAATTAATTTTACAATAAAAAGTGCTATGTTTGAAGCACACATAGGGATGTCACTAGTTGGCTAACTTCTCCGAAAACTCTTCTTCACTTCCTTCCTTTGCTTTCAAACATTTGCCATAAATCTTCTGTATCTCTTCACATATATCCCTCCCTGATTTCCTTCACCTGCCATGTTTCAGTTAAGTGTGCTCATTTAAATGAAAGTCACCTGTCCTTGTCACTAAATGGTACCCCATCTTAAGAATTTAAAGACCTCCAAGTAGCATATCAGAAAGGTTAATGACAAATGAAATGGTGCATTTCGGAGTTACTGTGGACTTCATTAAAATTTAGTATTCATTATTGGTCTTCTCTAAGATCCCGGGTTCCACAGAATCATTTGATTCTGCCCTTGTAGTTCTGTTAATAATTCAAAAAACTTTGTTTTAAACATCTTCTATCAGCGTCTTTCAGCATCATACTTATGAGTTAACACCACACAGATATCAAAGAAGGGAACCTCTGATAGAGGCAGCGTTTACACTTCAAGGTGAATCTTGTCTCTCTTCAAAACAGCTTCAGGAGCGGAGGCAGTCTCCATTTGTGCCAGGGACTGGTGCTGTTGTTGCCTAGGTCTGCTCTCTTCAATAAAAGGACTTAAGTGGCTTGTGTGTCATAATAGCTGTTGTCATCACCTTCTATTAATAATACATGATCATTATAAAAAAACTGAAACATGGAAAATTAAAAGTGAAAAATTTAAAATGTATATGCTACCTTTTACCCAGAAATAACTGCCTACTAACATTTTGGATTATTTGTCTCTAGTAGTTATACACAAATAAGAATGTATTGTATGTACATGGATTTTCCCTTTTCTTTTGTTCAACAATATATACTGCATAGTTTTTCTTTTCTTTCATGAGTCTTACAAGTTAGAATTTGTAATGGCTATCATATAGTTGTATCACAATTTACTTAACTATCTATGATTCAGTTCACCATGCGCAAAGATGTGCTATTACCATATATAACAACTTTAAATATTCAGTCTTGTGGAATGGGGTGTAGTTCAGTGGTCGTGTGTTTGCCTAGCATGTGGGAGGCATTTGTCTCATCCCCAGTATCACACAAAAAAGTAAAAATAATAATATTTACCTATACATAAATGTGTCTCTTCTTCTTGGCAGAATTCTAGAAGTGATATTATTAAGCAGAAGTTTATGAAGCTTCTGGAAGTTTTTTATACACACACTCAAACTCTGAGAATAGTATGATTATTTCTCCAGCAATTAAAAATAACCTTCAATTTTCCAATTTGGTAAGTGAAATAGTACTTTCTCATTTCAATTTCATTGCTCTGATTTCCAATGAAGCTGTGCTTTGAATCTATGATAAATTATCTTGAAATTAGTTGATGATAATATCTCTGTACTTTCCTGATGGATTGATTAAAGTGATGAAACTCATCTTCTCTGACATAGGCCCTTATGATTCCCAAATCCCTCCAGTTCACTAGTATGGGCTACACTTTCCTTTATGTGACTCTTTCCTGTGGAACTATACCTCTGTTTTCTTTAAAATATGAACCCTGGCAGTTTTTGTCATGCAGGGTAGCAATAAGTTTTATGGGATCTCCTTAAGGCATTTTTTTTTTTAAATTAGAAAGCTTACAAATGTCCAGGGCCATTACAATGACTTAGAAATGTTAGTGAATTTGTGATAAATAAATAAAAGAGCAAGTAGAGAAAGTGGTCCAAATCTCTTTGCAAGTCAACTATTTGCAAAACATACCTTTCATCATTTTGGTACACTTATAAAATTTCAAGCATCTTGGGTAGGGTTCATGCAAACGAGGGGGATCTGAAGTGCAAAGTTTTCTAGTTTTGTGGTAAATCTGCCTCTACCTCACTGTCTCAGGTCTACTGCAAATGAGAGTGATTGGGACTTTGGGGAGTTATGGAAAATAGGGAAGAAATTAATTGATTAGCATATTGAGAGATATTCTCTCTGAAGAGGTGACATTTCGGATGGGAAATGAAGAATAAAGAGTAAAGATACAGGAAACTTTCACCCATAAGAAGAAATAATACCAGGAAAGGACATCCATCAATCATAAACTTGATGACTGAAAGAAGCTCAATGTAAGTTGAAAAAATTGAAATGGTAGATGTAAAGCAAAAAGGACACCGTGTCCTTGCAGGCAAAGCGAGAACCACAGATCTTGTTCAGGTAACTCATCATGTAGTGTCACACGAGGGGGTAATGTGATGGGCTGTTCATTTTATAATGGTAACTCTGTGGGGCTGGGGAGGTAGCTCAGTGGTAGAGTATGTGCCGGTTACATGGGAAGGCCAAGCTTTGATCCTCAGCAATACACACACACACACACACACACACACACACACAAACACACAAATAAAAATGAAATGAAAACATCTCTGATTGTACTATTAGGAATGATGTTAGGAAAAAGCAAGCCAGGGCTGCAATTATTGCAACAGTCCAGTTGAAAATAATGATATCTTGGAGATATGCGGAAGAGGCTTACAGGCTCATGTATTTTTTTAAAAAACAAGTTCTCAACATTCTTAATGTGTACCTATAATTGCACATTTTCATCGCATCAGAGGCTGGAATAGAATGAAGGGCATGGTTAGGTATGTTTTCTAAAGTTATAGACTTACATTTTAGTGAGAAGGAAAAGTAACAAAGCAAGTCCAACCATTGTGAGAATTAAAAAAGATGTGTGATTCATTTTATTAAGGAAACATAAGGAGTTCACTGTAAGAATTAACTAAGAAACTCTGTTCCTTGAGATTGGTCCAGAAGGCATCTGTAGAAAGGAAACACACAGAGACAGGTGAAAGGAACAGCTATGGGTCTCAGGAGTGTTCCAGACACAGGAGGCATGTGCTGCGCCCCTTGTCAAAGTTCCTGGGTGTACTCTAACAGTGAAGTTAAGACTCCACTGAGACCAACGGGCAGGCACTGAGGTATGAAGCAGGCAGATGGCAAGTGATAACGGGGATTTTAAACCATTGTTATGGTTTGAATCTGGAATAACCCACAAAGCTCTTGTATTAAAGGCTGTGAAGCCATGTCCAGAGGTGAGCCTTTGAGGAAGTGATAAATGACAAGGGCTCTAACACATCAGTGGATGACCCATTTGGTGGATTAATCATTTTAATGAACTACTGTGAGGAGGTGGGAACTGCAGGCAAGAGAGGCGTTGTTGGAGGAAATAGATCATTGAGGACATGCCCTCGAGGACTATACCTTGTCCCCTGCCTCTTCCTCTCTGCTTCCTGGCTGCCGCCAACTGACCATCTCTTCTCCACTGTGAACCTCCACCATGATGTTCTGCTTCTCCTAAGACCCACCCAAAGCAATTGAACCAACCAATCATAGATGGAAATCCTTGGAACTGTGCGTTAAAGTAAACTTTTCCTCCTCTGACTTGTTTTGCACAGGTATTTATCACAATGATACCAGCCACTGTAAGGGATTTGCTCTGAACATAATTGAAGCCACTCAAAGGGATTGTTACCTGAAGTTTGTCCTTGTAGGTGTATGAATTGAATTCCAGATGTCCTTAAGTTGAATAAATAAAGGCTGTATCTTTATTTCCACTAACCTGAGAAGAAAATTTAGAAGATCATTGTTGTATTTGAAAACCTTGGAACTTTGTCATGAAAATAAATCACATTTTTATATCACTTTGTAGTTGTCGCAAACATCTCTCCACATTAAATTTATGTTTGTCACCACCTGATACATGTGATTGTTATTCAACATGCTACTGGTTTTTGTTTAAGGTGTTAAAATAATTGTTTATTATCTCACAAGTCAGTATATTTATTTATTTATGCAGTACTGGGGATTAAATCCAGGGCCTTGTACATGCTAGGCAAATATTCTATCACTGAGCTACCTCCCCAGGCCCCAAGTTAGGCTAAAAAAACCCCATAGTTTGGAAGACATACTTTAACAGTTTTCTTTGTAATAGAAATATTTTATGTACTTAAAAGTTTTATTTTGAAAAGGGTCTCAGAAGCTTCACCAGGCCATTTACAGCATGAGATAAACAAGTCAGACGCACTTTGAGCCTCTGCTTTGTTTCAAACAGTGGAGTCACCAGCAGATGTAAGAGTTTGTAAACTGATTTTGTTTCTCTGTGGAGTGTAGATTGCAACCAAAAGGGAGGAAATGGTGATCGAGGGAAATTAGGAAGATGACTGAGCTTAGGAAAATGCCAGAGGAAATACCCAGCTGCACAGATTGGAGATCCTAAAACTGAATGAGGAATAGTGGGGAAGAGATAGGACTCAAGATGATTCAAGATTTGACATTTATTCAATATAGAAATACACACAACTTTGTTTGGAAAGAAATCCGGGGAGAGAAAATTTCAAAACTTGTGGAAAATTCCTTAGTACCTTTACTTTGAAATAGTGAGTGTGAGATTCTATTCACTATCTGACCGAAGATGTCAAGTAGAAATTAATTATAAACCAATGACAGAGTTAAACCCATAAAAATATCTTGGAGAAAAACAAACAGGTCATGTATAGAGAGATTTGTTACATACAACACCAAAATCACAAGCAGACAAGAAAGGCATAACGATTTTGTCAACTTTTAAATTTTTTATTTTCAAGGCACCATTAGCAAAGTGAAGTAGTAAGACAGAGGCTGGGAAAAAATATTTGAAAATTATGTATCTGATAAGGATCTATCAGAATTCAAAAATAATACAAATAAGCTCTAAAAATTTAGCACACTGTTTGAATATATTCATCACAGAAGTTCTACGAATAACCAAATAAGCACAGGGAAAGATGCAAATCAAAGTCCCAATAGGGACAACAACATACTCACAAAATACTAAAAAAAAGACAGGAAATAGCACATGTTGGTAAGATTATAGAAAAATTAAATCCTTGTACAGTGTTGCTGGGAATGTAAAATGGTGCAGTCACTTTGAGAAATAGTTTGAGAGAGTCTTAAAATGTTAACATAGAGTTAACATATGTTCCAAAATTTCCACTCCTAGGCACATATCCAAAAGAAACAAGAACATGTGTCCCGACAAAGATTTGTTTGTGAGTATTCATAGCAGCACAATCCATAATCTCCATGAACTGGGATAAAATGTCCATCAATTGGTGAATCGATAAACAAAATATAGTATGTACAAAAATAGAATTTTTTTTATAATAAAACATGAGTTGAGATGTAGTGGTACATGCCTGTAATCCCAGCAATCTGGAGGCTGAAGCAGGATGATCCCAGCCTGGGAAATTTAATAAGACCATATCTCAGAAGAAAAAAAGAAAACAATAAAGACCCAGGCATAGTGGTGGCGAACACCTTTAATCCCACTGGCTTGGAAGGCTGAGGCAGGAGAAGCATGAGTTCAAAGCCAGACTCAGAAAAAGCAAGGGAATAAGCAATTCAGTGAGACCCTGTCTCTAAATAAAAATACAAAACAGGGCTGGGGATGTGGCTCGGTGGTGAGTGTCCCTGAGTCAATCTCCAGTACGCCCACCGCCCCCCCCACAAAAAAAAGTAGCTCACTGGTAAAATGCCTTAGACTCAATCCCTTGAATAATACACACACATAAAGGAATTTTAAAAACAATGAAATATTGACACATGGTAAAGCTTGAATTAACCCAGATGCTACAATGATAAATAAAATAAACTGCTCAAAAAAAGACCATATATTGTCTAATTCTGTTTATATAAAATGTCCCTAAAAATGTAAATCATGGAAAAAGAAGGTAAATTAGTTGTTGCTTGGACTTCATGTGAGAAGGTGGCATGATTGCAATTGGACTTGGGACATTCTTTGTTGAAGTTCATGGAAAGTTTCTAAAATCAGTTGGTAGTGATAAAGTCAAAGCTCCACAAAGCTCTAAATGGGTGATTTTCTGCATGTAACCAGTCAGAATCCAGTCTGAATAATGGAATCAGAATATGCAAATTCAAACAGAGAGGATCTAACTGGAGACAATGGTGAAAGGAGACCTGGGAGAAACAGTTCCCTGCTGGTGGATCTTATGTAAAATGAGATTGATTCTGAGGACTCAATTCCTAGGACAACTGAATTTCTGGGGGAGTGTAATGGGTTAACAAATGTAAAACCTGAGGGTCTGACAAAGAGTAAGCTTTCAGTTGATTACAGTGAATTTCATGTGAAAAGTAAAGTGTGACACAAGCCACATCACATTCTAAAGAGGGAGTCATGTTTTCATTTACCAAGACTCTGCCTTAGATTTAATTTGCTGACTCCACATTTTAGCCTACTATGGGAGATAGTATTTCTTCTACTCTCCTGTGACCATACATATGCAGATACACACACACAGTATTTTTATATCATCATTTATTCATTGCATATATAACATACAACATTATATATAAATATATATATATATATATATATATATATATATATATATATATATTATACACACACACAAACACACACACATACCCTGTGTGTGTGTTTGTGTGTGTGTATGCACAACTGAACTTTTTTGGGGCCTAACACTTTGCACCTAACATGTGGGATTTGAAAGAGGAGAGTTGCTAGAAAGACATGTGGTATTCAGCTTCATATAATTTACTAAATCATCAAGTGCCTACCCACTATATAGTTTGTTTGCTTTTGTAATTTTCACTTATTACTGTAAAGAATATGTCATTAGTGGAAAGAATGATTTATGATGATAAGAGGCAAAGCAATTAATATGCATACATAGGATAAAGTAAATATTTGAGGCATTCTTGCTATCTCAATCAAGCTTAAGGAAATGAGCTATAATAGCCTTTTAATCAGTCTTGTCCATGACTTGACTATTGCTAAATGATACATTGCAACAAAAATGTCCAAGTATTTGCTTTAGAGCTTCCACAAAATATTGAGTCTAACTGTTGCCATATAGTTGAAGAGAGTGATTTTTCTATTTTCTAATCTGTCTCATTTCTTATTATGAGAGATCTGACAAATGAGAGAAGGCTGCTACATGGTTGGATCTGTTCAAAGGATTTTATAAGAGGGACTGTGGAAGCCTTTATATTCAGAAATATTAAGGTCAGCAATTTAAAATCTTTTGTGTCAGTTTGTAGAGTGACGTGCTAGCTTTTGAAAGAGGAGTAGTAAAATTTTCTTTTATTTGGAAGCTGTTTTACTTATTGGTGCCAAATTCAGGTGGTTCTAAAAGTGCTCCATGGGAGGATAAGTTAATTACTGGGAAGAATTTTCCTGACAATTGAGGATGGTTGAATGGGAGATACCTGCTCCTAATTTTGATATCCATACCTGTTCCATTTCCCTTATCATTACATATTGTTTTATTCAAGACCCCAAATGGAATCCTCTGTGCAGGATGATGGCATGCCACCAAGGTGTATCTGTAGGAACAGAGAACATATTCCTCTGTTTTCTGGAAGTATTGCGGAACTGATCTTGGTCACCAGCTCCATTGGGTTGCCTCTGCTGAATGAAACAGCTTGACAGAGACTGCACCTTCTACCAGAATCAGGCCAGTCCAACAACAAGTTTCCACAGGGGATGAAGGCCAGACGGCTCACCACTCTGTGGAGAATCCTAAATTGTCCACAGGTCAACTGGATCCCTCAACGAACTGGCTCTCAGCTTGGCTTCTTAGTCAGACCCATCCTGCTTCCTGCCCCTCTGCTGAGCTTGAGGTTGTTGATCTGGAACGTACCTCCACAATGAATGTCTTGAATGCTCATCTTCACTCAAACTCAGCTTCCCAAAATCCCAGCCTACAACACTCAGCTGTGTACTATAGCACATACATCAACTTTCAGAGCTTTTGCCTTTTATTTTTTAAGTAAACATTTCCCTGGATAAATGCATATAGAAAAGTAAACCAGCTGAGGAATTCCATCACTGTTTTCCACGATGGGTGCACTAACCTACATTTGCACCAACCATGTGCCAGCGTTCCCTTTTTTCCACATCTTCTTTAACTATGTTACCTTTTACTTTTTTCATGGCAGCTAGGAAAAGTTGGAAGTACGAAAAGTTGATAATCTCATTGTCATTTTAATTCGTATTTCCCTGATGAGTGGCAGCATTGAGCATTTGTTTTTTTTCTTTTCTTTTTTTTTTTTTTTCATATAGTTTTTGGTCACTTATATGGCCTCTCTTTTGAGAAATATCTACATTCAAGAATTTTGTGTATTTTTACATTGGGTCATGTTTTTACTTGCTTCCGAGTTGAGTTCCTTATATAATTAGGAGTTTAACACCTTAACAGATGTATTGTTTGCAAATATTTTCTTCCCAAGAATTATTTCTCAGACCGATGTTTTCTTTTAGTATTTTCTGGCATTGTGTTTAAGACTTCAGTCCTTTTTTTTTTTTTTTTTTTTTTTTGATAAATTGTGTATGTCTGAAGAGATGGGTGTCTGATTTTAGCCCTCTTGTCAATATCCAGTTCTCCCACCGCCATTTAAGAGACTCTTCTTTTCCCATTGTGTGTACTTGGCCGCTTTGCTCACAATCAGCTGGCTGGAAATGCATGTATGTTATTTCTGGGTTTCTGTTCTGTTCCATTGTTCTGTATGTCTGTTTCACAGTACCCTGCCATTTTGGTTGATATAGCTTTGTAGGGCATTTTGAAGTCAGGTAGTATGATGCTTCTAGCTTCGTTCTTTCAGTTTGGAGGTTTCCTGAAATATTAAAATAGAACTACCACATGACCCAGGAAGTCCCACTATTTGGTCTATATCCAAATGAAATGAAATCTATATGTTGAAGAGACATCTGGAGTCCCATGTTTATAGCAGCTCTAGTCACACCAGCCAAGTTTCCTTCATGAAAAACTTACATATTCATCAGTGAATTAATGTATAAAAAATGTGGTCTATGCATTCAATGTGATCCTATTTGGCCTTAAGAAAGAACAAAATCCTGTCATTTGTGACAACATAGATGAACTGGAGTACATTATTTAAGAAAAAGGAGCCACATACATAAATCTGGGGTGACTAGGGGAGAGCAGAGAGAGCGAGATGTTCTTCAAAGGGCAGTTAGGAGAAATAGGTTCAAGAAATTGATGGTACAACATAGTGACAGCAGTTAATGGCAATATATATATCCTATTCTTGAAAAAACAATAAGAATTCTCACCATAATCTAGATAGATTTACCATTCATATATATATATATATATATATATATATACACATATACATATATACATATACATACACATACATACATACATTGGTTCTATACCTTGGTTATTGTGAACTGAATCACTGTAAAGATTGATGTGGCTGCACACTGTAACATGCTGACTGCATGGTGATTTTAATTTGCATTGTACCAATAGCCATAAAGTGGACCATCTTTTTGTGAAGTGCCTATGCAAAGATTTTATGATCATTTTTAAATTATGCTATTCAACTTTTTTCTGCCTGATTTTAAAGAGTGAAATACTGTTCATTAAATTCTTTATTGATTGTTTCTAAAATACCTCCTCCCACATTGTGGCTTACAGTTTGACTGGGTGGTGACTTTGGTTGTGTGACCAATTGTTAACTTGAATGTATCCATTATTTTTCCCATCATGGTTAGTACTTTCTGCATTCTAATTAAGAAAATTTTGCAATCTAAAGAACATAAAAGTATTCTCCAGGTTTTCTTCTATTTTTTTTTAAATTATTTAACCTTAGCACTTAAATCATTAATATGTCTTTGCTGTTGTTTTTGTTGTTGGTGTTGGTGGTAGGGTGTGTGTGTGTGTGTGTGTGTGTGTGTGTGTGTATGTGTTTATGTGTGAAGTTGAGTAATGTTTCTTTTTCAGTAATGTCATCAATCCAGTACTATATGAGAGTGAGTCTGTTTCCAGTTTCTTTCTGCTGTTTGATTAGTGTGACTGTCACTCACAGTCACACTTCAACTATTTTTTTTTTGTAAAAAAGATATCTTATAAAGAAGATTCAGTACAATATCTTATACATATTATAAAGACTCAGTATAATATCTATCATACTCCAAAAATATGATATCATACAAAGAAGACTTAGTATTATAAAGAAGTCACCCCGGAACAGCAGAATTCAGGTTAACTTTACATTTCTATTTCAATAAGTTTCATTCACTTCTGATTTTGAATACTACTTTTGGATTGGATCCTATGACTCCCTTGAGGAACGCCTTTGTATCCCTTTCACATGCCTCTCCCTGTGCTCACAAAGTGTTGTTTGGAAGGTCCTGTTTGGATTCAGCCAGTTGCCAGAGGTCCTTCAGGCTCCTCCACACGTGCACTTTAGACAGGTGCCTGCCTGACTGTAGACCTGTGACCTCTCTTCCCTTAGAACATTGACTATACAAAATCTGCATTGATTAAACATTTTTCTGCCCCTTTGACTTTGAGATGTACGTTTTTAAAGGGATCTTGCCAGTTTTAGAACCCAGCGATCCTTCCCAAACACCTGAGAGGCATCCCCTTGAAATAGAGCCCATGGAAAATGGGGCCTCTCTGCCCTGGTCTCTGCAGCAGAAAGGCAGGAGCCCAGCTTCTCTGGTACTTTGCCTCACATTGTAAAGTTACTACTTCTCATGAAGATAGAAGAGAGTTTTATTTCCTTTTGAGTGTAGCTAATCTGCAAATCTAGATCCTTCCACCCCATCTCTTAAAAATGTTCCAATTCTGTTGCCCTTCATTTCAATGGTGTTGAGCTCAGGCTAAGTTCTGGTTTGTCTCCTCTACTGCCAATAGCCTTGAATAGACTATCCTGCCTGTTTAACTGTCTGATGCAATTTTGCTTTGATAAGAGTGTTTCATAATAACAAATTTGCATATAAGCTGTATTTTCCATATTACTTCTCTATGCATGCTTTAAAATTCATCTTCCACATGGCTTGCAATTGGGTAGGAAAAGTTGTTGTTTTTTTTTAATAACTGATTTTTAATATTTTTGGCTTACCAAGAACACAAAGGGAACTATGTCTCTGTGAGTCTTTGCCCTTTTATTCCTGGAGATGTTAAGCTTCTTGCACATATTAACTCATATAACTTCCCTGGAGCATGAGTCATTGAGCTGCTTCAGCATCAGTACCCTTAAGGAAACCAGATCTCAGCTCTGGAGAAGCAGCAGAGAGCATATTGTGAAGTGTGTGGGGAATATTTTCTCCAGGGCTTTCCTTTTTGCATGCCAGGAATTTTAAAGGGAATAGATCAACATAGTGTTACAAGCTTTTTTTTTTTTTTTTCCAAGGAAGAACACTGTAAAACAACTAACTACAAGTGTTAAACCATTTGCTTCATAAAGGGAAGAACATTTTAAAGTCCTAAATTAGGGAGGACATTATCTGAGAGTTAGGATAGTTATTTAATCTGATTAAATTTAAATTCATGGAGATAATCTTTTCATAGTTGTGATTAGTTTAGAATGCATAATCACATGTGAACTTTAGAATGAGAACTGTCAAAGCTATGCTGGAAGGGATTATGAGAAAGGAAGTGATGGGATATGGGTCATTTCAAGAAATATGCATTTCAGCTTTCAAGTCAGAGAACAATGACCATTAGAATTACTCAGATATGAATCAGGTGGCCCTGAATTTGTTCCATTGGATCAAGGATGTGAATTTTGCACTAAACGGAAAAGGTCATTTCCTCTCAGAAGATCTAAGCCCAGAGGTTAATCCACATTCTTGTACACAAATGGCTATGGTAATTTCTTAGGTAGCAATTCAAACTGGAAATGATCCCAATGTCCCTTGAGAAGTGAATATATGAACAAACAGAATATTTATGCACACAGTCAGCCATAAAAAGAATGACTACTAACTCAACAGCATTGGTAACTGTCAAAACTATTATGATGATTAAAAGAAAACAGACTAGCCAGGCGCAGTGGTGCACACCTGTAATCCCAGTGGCTCAGGAGGCTGAGGCAGGAGGATTGCAAGTTCAAAGCCAGTCTAAGAAAAAGAGAGGCACTGAAAAATTCAGTGAGACCCTGTCTCTTAATAAAATACAAAATAGGGCTGGGGATGTGGCTCAGTGGTTGGGTGCCCCTGAGTTCAATTCCTGGTACTGCCCGCCCCCCCCCAAAAAAAAAACAGATAAGAAAAAAAAAAAAGATCATGCACAATATAATTTCACTTATACAAAATTCTAGAATGCAAACTATTATATAACTCTGAAGCTTCCTGAACGGGACATGAACAGGGGACAAGAGGGAGGGATTCCGTTAAGATGAACACTAATGCAATCAATTTCTACCTGGGTGCTGTTCTAGCTACCCTATAAATTATGAAATCCTGTTGTTTCATTATCATTCATATTAAAACAACTTCTAATGTCTACTATGGTTTTATTTAAATACATAATTTATTTAGTAGTATTTGTAATTATGGGGATCTTTTCCGAATATCTTCTCTTCATTCCTTAATTTAATAGTATTGTGGTCAGAAGATACACTCTATGTTCTCATTACATTGGGCTTTATTTTATGACCAAATATCCTCTATCTATCATATGTGAACTTGAAAAAATACATTCGTATTTTTCAGTTGTTTTGTCTAATCTTTTATGTATCTCTTTTATGTTGTTTTGGACTTTATTGGTTTTTTAGTTATTAAAATGCCTACTATTGTTATGAACTTCTGTTTTTCTAAATGCAGACCTTTGGGGTTTATCTCAAATATTCTAAAATTCTGACCAATATGCATTTTTTAAGTTTTATTTATGAACTAATGCTTCTATATTCATAAAACATCATTTTACCTCTGATAAGTTGTATTCCTTCAAAGTCCGCAGTGTTTGATATTAATATGACTACACAAGCTTTGAAAGCAGAACATTTGCATATCTTTTTCCATATTGTTAAATTAGATCTACATCTGTTTTTATTTTTAGTGTGTATCTTTTATACAAAGCGTGTAGTAGATTCTTGCTTTTTCAAAAGCAAGTCTGAAAAATCTCTTTTTTTGAATATTTTTCTCTTTATTGAAATTGATATAATTTAGCTTACATCAATTATTCACGTTTTTTAATCTATTGATCTTTTTTTTCTTCTGTTGCTCAGTTTCTGCTTTAGTTGGATTTTTAAATTTTCATTTCTTTCTTCTTTGGGATTTTTGGTCACATCTACCTTTATCACTGTCAAAGTTTGTGTAAGTTCAATTATATTCAACATTAACTTATCAGATTACACAATTTCAAAATTTAATCACTTCACACTTTACACATGGCCCTAGATGATTTTCATTTCCCACATTACTCATGCTGCTCCTTTTCTTTTAAGAGTAGAGCCATAACTACTTTCAACTCATAGTGCTTTTGAATGATTTAAATGACATTTGATGCATTCTCTAACATTTATCATTATCTGCAGCAATTTTTTTTTTCTGATATAATCTACTTCACTTTTACAAGAAACAGAATTCCTCATTTCATTTTGTACATAGGTGCCATGGGTTAGAAACTTTGGAATAAATAACACAATGGTATCAAATATCCATAGTCTGTTATTAAGAATAATTTGCAGAGATTCGTTTGTTTAATTTTCAACATCATGAAGTTTATGCTGGATTTAGGTTTCACTGCTTCAATGCTTGCAATTGAAAGGATCATTATCAATTGCTCAGAATGTGTATTCAAATTATTTTCAGGACTTCACCTCTTTTTCTTTTGGCTTTATTGTTCAAAAACCTGTATTTCAGGTCTATGTTAGATGCAAGTCAGAAGCAAGTCTTCATATTTTTTGTGTGGAAGGCATATTAAGAGAAGACATTTTCTGTTCTCTCAAGAAGTTCCTTGTGTAAGTGAATACCACTAACATGTTAAATTAAATTCAGATTTTTTAACCTTGCAGTAAAGTGTATAACAAGAATACAAATTTATTGGTGATAAAGTTAAGGAAGGGGAATAATTTGTATTTTGAATGTATTATTCTATATTCTCTTATCCTAAATTGGGTTTTTAAAGCTGGAACTTTTCATAAGCACTCATCAGAGTTTTTATAAAACAATTCATTGGTAATTGCTTAACATTACATTTATTCAACTTAATTTGCTTAATTTTACATTTCCCAAGAATTCTAGTAAAATATATACTTAGAAATTCTTTAGAAGCTGAGTTGGGTGTGGTGACACAAGCTTGTAATTCCAGTGACCTTGGAGACTGAGGCAGGAGAATCATGAATTCAAGGCCAGCTTCAGTAACTTATTTAGGCCCTAAGCAACTTAGTATGACTCTACCTCAATATAAAAAATTAAAATATCTGGGGATGTGACTCAGTGATTAAGCATCTCTGGGTTTAATCCCTGGTACAAATTAATCATCAATCAATCAATCAATCAATATTCTTTTTAAGTTGAAATAGGGATGTCAACTCTTCCACAGGAATTCTTACAATACCCCCCAAAATCACGGAATAATAGGTTTACACTGTTATGCCTGCTGCTTCTCCTTTTCTTTATCATATATATAAATATATATATTGATATATACACATTGGTGTCTTTTTGTAGACTGTGACACAGAGTATTATTCTCTGTTTTTCTGTTACATGTAGTTAGTGATTATTGTCTGGCAGATTAATCTTGATTAAAAAAAATAAGAAAAGTTCTCTGTATATTTACAATGTATAGATCTTTTGCACCATACATTGATAGTCAAATGTTATTCCATGCTTATTTTCAGAAAGTTAAAGCATTTACATGGACAAATAAAATTTAAAATACTTAATCCAGAGTTGAAATATACAGCTTTAATGTAAAAATCTCAGTTCTTGCCCTTAAAGAGTGAACTGTGTTTTTCTGAATTGTTCATTTCACCATGTTCATTAGGTTCAGGTTAACATGGTTTCTCCTACTCCTGAACTTCCATATACCATTACACCATAATATTGCAAGTGTAGTTGCAGGATATGATTTACAGGATGCATCAAACCCAGTTCTTCTCTAATACAATGTTTAACTACAACTTCTTTCAGATGATCTTAGCACATCACTGAGGTCAAAAGAAGAAAATCCCGTATGAAATGTCAAAATAACACAGAGAACAAAAATATCATTAGATACACAAAGATTATTATATCCCATGTTGCTAAGGGGGCAGGCAGCCTTGTAAAATGCTCAGGAACTGCTAAGTATTGCCCTCTAAGTTGTTTTTCTAAAAAATGTTTATATTTTGTGCTTATTTTAGAGTTCAAAAGAGCTGGATTTATTTGCTTACTGAATACAATGCATATTGTAGTTTCCTTTTTTTAACTTTACATTTTCCATCAGGCATTAAATTTAAAAAATCTAAGTTAGCAGTTCTCAATTGAATGCAGACAATTGTCAACACAACACTTTTCTGAGATGCTCAGAGGTTGCAGTGAATACTGTAGAATCATGACCCAGTGGCTATGTTAGTCAGAATGTGCTTCTTTTGTTTCTAAATGATGTCCAACCAAAGAATAAAATCATTTTTCTTTAGCTTTAAGTATAAAAGTTTGCAAAACACAAAAAAACATTTTGAAATTGAAGGTTCAATATTAAGGATACCTGCCAAAATACTCAAAGAAATATATGAATAAATCTTATATACCTCTGTTATATGAATGCCTGCATTACATCCTGTTGTTCCACATGAAAATAATTGGTATACTACACAAAACAGCATGTACTTTATAAAGAGCAGGGATCTTAAAAAGTGAGAAATACAGCTTTAAAGAAAGTTTGACAAATAAAAATAGGGAGATTTCATATTCAAGTTACGAAGCACCCAGAGAAACATGTTCATGTAAGGTCGTTCCAACATAATGCAAAGCTTTATCTGTATAGTTATCAAAAATACTTAATAAAATCAAGTAAATTTCATGGATTCCACTATATTTAATATCTTTTCTAGGACTAAAAATGGTGTTCTCTTTAGGGATCTTTCAAAAAATTACTGTGTACATAAAAACACTGACACTCAGTGACCAGTTTCAGTACAAAAGGGTGTTTATTTTTTCCTGAACTACAAGAAAATAAATTACCTACAAACTTCAAAAAGGTAAAAATCCCTCATTTTGCAAAATATTTCATTATTGCTATTTTAGCTTTATTATATTCTGGGGAAAACCCATCCACAAGTATCCATGGGTATATTTTGTCAGTGAGATAGAAATGAGAAGTGAATTTCCCATGGATGTTCTGTACTTCTTCAGTGTCTTAACAAATACAGCATAACCTACCTGAGTCAAGACTGACTGACTCTTGCCATTCACCTTCAGTATCATGGCAAAATGCAGTCATACTTATGCACACAGGTGTGATATGCTGGTAGCTACATTCACTCATGGACTTAAATGAGATGATATTTGACATCCAACTTCTTTTCATTTATTAGTAATTCTGGTGATTTTTAATATGTTAAGAAATTTTATAAATCTTTGTGGATAACTTTATTAGAACATGTAAAATAATTTATTGACATTCAGTATCCACAGGCTGCAGAAAATAAAACTGATTCTTAATACTAAATACTAAAAATATTTTAGCATAATTTCTATTTCTTTGTGCATGTATTACTTCTTATTTTAATATAATTATTGTCTTTCAAAAAGATTTTTTCTGTAGTTTACAAAATATTTTTTCTTATATACAATATCCTCACCTCACATATTCTCAAATGGTTTCAAGCTATTCAATATTTTATTTCCACATTTCAATTGACTTATCTAATGAATCTATAGTTTACAATATATATAAAAATAAATGTATAAGTACTAGAAGTTTAAAGTAATATCTTTTTAATCCCTTTATCATCATCCCTAGCCTTGGGAGGAAATATGTACGAGAAACCTTAACAGGGATCAAGCTTATGTTTATGCTTAGAAGATTAAAAAAGAAAAAGTTTTACTTCTTATATAATTCACAAATTCTTACCATGTCCTTGAATGTAAAATGTAATGTAACATCACACAATGTAACTTCAATTTCTCTGTGGGTATTGTCTGTAAATCAAGGAAAATTCTTTGAGAAGGAAGGGAAAAGCTGTGTACAGCATTTTTTTTTAAAAGTGAAAAGGACTCTATCATGAATATTTCCTGTCAAACGCATCTCCAAAGAGAGTCAAGGATCAGTGTAGTGAAATGTCCTGTTATTTTAGTAGAAATGTATTTCTCCTGGGTGGATCTGGGCTTCTCTTGTGAAGCTTCTAGGCAGTTTCCTGTCCTTTGTCTCAATGCTCTGCCTATGCAACAGGTGGGCTCTGATGACTTTAGAGTAACACTCTCCTCCAAAACTTACTTTATTAACATAGTTGTCACGCAACGCTTTACTTCTCTCAAGAAATTATGGATATTTAGAATGTCAGTCACTGAAATTCCTGAGAGGCCATATTTTTCTTAGAAGTCTCACATATTGAACTTCTGTAGATTTGAGAAAGAATTTTAATTTAATAGACCTGTTTTCAAATTTTCATAGAATCTCTGAACATAGAGGGTTTGCAAATATTCAGATAAAACAAGCATTTAAGCATAAAAAGTATTGAACAAATATACCAGAACTTAAAATGTACTATTAAGCCTGGAATAGTCTAATAATGATGAGTATCAATATAAGCTTTACTAATGAGGCTGTCTGGATATCTCACAACAATCTTTAGGGTCAAATCAGTTAAAAGGACATATTCAGAATAAGATGCTCTGTTTTTAAAGGGGCTTTTGAGGATCAGTAGTAGTATAGCAGGTTATCAGAAAATGTTGTCTTTGGATCTGTCTCTCTGATAAATAAAAAAAAAAATAAGAAAAAAAAAGTATAGAAGACTGCATTTTTCATCCTCGAATTAGCCAAATTCAGTGTTCATAACTGATTTTTTTTTTATAGTTAACTGGAACTAAAATTCTCTCTCATCTTTGAATTACCCTTCCTTGGCCCTATATTCTCTTCCAGAAGCTTCCTCACCTGTACATCATCCTATGCAATACAAATACTGTCGACATATGTAGTCAGAAGGCACAATAATATATCTGTATTTCAACAAGACTGGGGTTACTTGCTAATTCCAGCAAAGGAGGACACACAAAGCAGAATGCTTCTGCTTCTTGGTAAAATGGTAATAGAAAGACTGATATTATTGGAACTTGTGTTAGTGACTTGGGGAAGGATTCAAGAAAGCAGGGTTTTGATATGAATTAGATGCTGTCAGAAAGTGAGGATAATTTGCTCATTGAATATCTTAAATCTTTTCTATAAGGCAGAATGACAGGAAGATAAAGCCACTGAGTACATTATATGCATTGATCATTTAAATAAGTGTTAAGAGATAATGTAAGCTTTTCCAGTGAAAGATATGTAAAGATATTAACAGCATTAATTACATACAAAATTGTAATTACATCTTATCTTTTGCCAGCCTTTGAAACAGATAAAATAAGCCCCTCTCTCATTTTATTGTTAAAAGCCTACTTGATCATTTTGAACTTTTGCTTATATATAATGATTTAAATTTCTTTAAAATGTTTTAATATAAAAATTATTCTCTAATTGACTCTATTATAAGAGATTTGACAGCAAATAACTGAATGCTTACTTGTCAATGACTTAAACCATTAAGGCTCATATTGTTTTCTTAATGAGTACATGAAAAATAAATAGACCACTTAAGAATACTTTATGATGACTGATATAGCAGCCATAGTGCCACAGTTAATGGTATCTAAAGAAAATTTTTCATTTTAAAGCAATATATGAATTTTTACTAAGTGAATGTGTTACCAAATCAATTAAATATTCTGTCACTCACATCAAAGAAAAAAAGTACTAATATTTATTATGTTCTTTACTAAGCTTTATTTTGAAAACTACTTGGCTTATAAGAAAATTGATTATTGTCAATTCATATTTCATCAGTGAGTTTGTCTATACCTAAAAAATAAAGTCTTAAAATTTTACAACAAAAAGTCCACTGTCTTATGGAAAAAAGAAATAGTGATTAACAGCTCTTTGGAAATCACCATAGAAACTGCTTCCAAGTCAGCATTGTATGCATCCTCTCTGCCATGTGCAAGTCTTTTACTGGGTTTTATTTAATTACCTATTTTGATTTATCTTGGGAACTAAGATAATACTGACTCTAATATTCTATTTCCACTGTAATTAAAGATTCCATTAGTGAATCATTAAATACAAGAAAAAGGGATTTCTTCTCAGCAAAAACTATGTTGGCCTTCAGGTTGAAATTTCATAAAAACATTTTTTTTTAGAACTGCCTTCTATATGCACAATAGGTTCACTGGATTTATTTCTCATTTTAGTTTCTTTGTATCTGGAACATTTCTTAGCTTTTCCTTCTATTTCTTGATCTTGATATTTTTTTTTTTTCAAATGCATGCTCATTGTTCTGTGTTACATTCCTCAATTTGGGTTTATCCTATGTTTCCCCCTGATGATAAACAGGCCACCCTAACTTGTCAGGCATAGCACAAATGTGATGTGGTATGTTTCTCAGTCCATCTTATCAGGAGCCATTTGGCAATAGATTTCTCTGATCCTAGAGACTGGCTCATTAATTGATCAAGATAGTGACTTTGAGATTTCTCCACTGTAAAGATAATTTTTCTTTGTAATTAATAAATATCTTTTGAGAACCAATGATGCAAACCTATAACCCCAGCTACTTGGGAGATTGAGACAGGAGGATTGCAAGTTCAAGCCAGCCTGGGCAACTCAGACTTTTTTCCAAAACCTAAAAGGGCTGAGGATGTAGCTCAGTGGCTTCAAGACCTAGTATCCCCTGCCAAAAAATTGCTTGTGGAAAGTAATCTTGAATGTATGTAAATAATTTGTTCATCACCAAACACTGCACATATTTTTTAATATCCCTTTAAGTCTTCTCAGCTTCACTGTCCCCTTAGTATTTACAGGATGGCACACTGGCATACTAATAAAAGGTAGTATTTTTATGAATCCATTCTTTTAGTTTTTCATTCATTTATAATGGGGTAGACAGGGATTTTTTTTACTTAATATTTTATAATTCATATTATTCATACTTATTTGGGGAGTCAAATTGCAGAAGACAACTTCAAGTATTTCAGAATTTCTTATAAATAAATGATTTTCCTTATGGAGTGCTGTGACAGGTTGTATCCTTGGATAGTTTTAGTATTAATGTATGAAGGATTTCACTTGTTCATCTCCATGGTAGAAAAATTGGACAGAGGCACCTGCTGGCATATCAGCTAAGGAAACTGCTGGTGATCAGGAGGAAGGAAATCCCATAAAATATCCCATAAAATACAGGGTCTCCCACTCCAGGACTTTCTAATACAGCATACAGAATGAAGTCTGAGGGAATAAGCTTTCTTAACAATAATGTCATTACAGGGACTATTGTGGTTTGGTGATACAGGAACCATGTATAAAGAAGCATGTCGAGCAGGTGTGGAGTAAGAATGTCTGCCTAACACAGTTTGCATGACCAGGATATCTGGCAAGAATAACTTAGAGGGGGCAAAGTTTATTCTGGCTCATGGTTTCAGAAGTTCAGTCCATGGACAGACTCCATAGCTCGGGGCCCGAGATAATGCAGAAAATTATGGTAGAAAGATGTGGTGGAAGGAAGTAGCTCAGGATATGACAGACAGGAGGCTGTCATTGTTCAATTGCAACCTCAAGATATAACAATTATCATAAGGAAACTATCTCTTAACTCTTTCTGGGAGGTGTATTGGTTTTTAAGTCCGTGTGTTCAACACTGAGTGTTCATTTAAAATCATACCTTCTAATTCTAGCACTCATCAATCATTCACTTCATTCTTCCATTCTTAAGCTTTATAATTGGCCAAATTTTGTATCAGAAGTTTTTGTCAGATTCCTATATACAAATATATAGTATGGGGGCTGGGGATGTGGCTCAAGTGGTAGCGCGCTCGCCTGGCATGCGTGCAGCCCGGGTTCGATCCTCAGCACCACATACAAACAAAGATGTTGTGCCCACTGATAACTAAAAAATAAATATTGAATTTCTCTCTCTCTCTACCTCTCTCTCTTTAAAAAAAAACCAAATATATAGTATGTTATAAATATAGTACAAATATTTGTTCTGTTATAATGGTGAACTAATACTTAGAAGTTAACAAATGTTTGCACACATAAACATGACCATAGTTGTACAATATGTGTCTATGCATGTACACACTGTGCAATGATTGAATCAGGGTCATTTGTGTGTTCATCACTTCAAATATTTATCCTTACTTTGTGGTAAGGATAAATAGCTCAAAATACTAACTATTCAAAGTATGCAAATAAATTTATAAAATTAGTATGAGTTAATTAGTAATGAAATAAGACTTTTAAAAAAGAAAAGAAATGTGACTATAAGTCCACCTCACAAATTTTCTCATCTGGACACACTAAGGCTGGAAGGACCATCTTTTTAAGGATATTCTCTTCACTCACCACATATTGACATTGGGAAAAACAATGAGTCTTAATTTCTTATGCAGCCTACATATATGGTGTCCAATTCATGCTCATTAGTAGGTAAAATTATAGTATCATGACAGAAGGCTTCAAATTATGAGTGCTCATAATAATGTTTATAAAAAATGGACTTTACCAGATTCAAGATCCTGTCTGTCACTTAGTGCTTGTGAACCAGTGACCAGTACATCAAACCTCTTTGAGGTTCAATCTCCTCTTGGATGAAATACTGAAAATATTAGAAAATATTTGTAATAAAAGTGAAATATAATTCATATAATTAGGTTTCTTATATTTCAGTTAAGGAGTGATTATAAAATTTAAGCCTTTTGTGACCTAATTATATATATCAAAAGTAACAAAGCATCTTGCATTTTCAGAATAAGAAATCCTATCATTTAAAAAGTGTGCACACTATTTCACTAATTATCTTCATTTTGTTGGCTAGATATGTGTCTAAGTTTTCAGACTAAGGAAAGTAGAATATGCAGTTTTCAGGCTTATGTGAGCATACTTTTTCTTTGACCCCTTGGACATGCTCACAGGCAGAAGCACACTTTACTGTCCCACCACAAACTAGGAGACTGTGTCCTATTTATCTGTTTATTACTTAGAATTAGGGAATGTCTTTAGGTGGAAAGGATGTGTACCCATCATAAAATGCTGGCCATGTTAACAACCTTTAAGAAAAGTTAGAAGGACCCACACTCAACAGAAACCCTATTTTGATGCTTAAGAAGAAATACAATAATCTTTACTTTGAACAAGAAATGAGAGAATCCCTCTACTACCAAACTATGAGATGGCAAACACAGCTCATCCACCTTTATGAAATTTATAAAACAGGATATCTCAGATCACCTCCAAATGCTTGAGGTCCTCTCTGGTGACTGATAGGTCACCTGAAAGCTGATTGACTTGATTCTAAGCTGACTATACTTTCTGGCTATAGAACGTATCCACAAAATAATATTAAGGGGCTCGGGATGTGGGAAGAGACTACTTGGAAGAGAAAAAAAATCTATTATGATTTATGCTACATAATGTCCTTCTTTTATTTTATTCCTTCTGCCCAATCTAAATTAACCTCTCTTCCGTAAGAGAAAAGACAAAACAAAACAAAACAGGGATTCACTTTGATCTTCAATATCCAAAGATGAAATCAGTCAAAACATACTTACAAGAAATAATATAACACAGAGCCTGTATTTAGCTATTTTGCTTTAATTTAAATTGCTAGGACATCCTGTCCACTTTTAATAATGCCACAAGTTTTGATGAATGTACATAGTTTATTTTTGCTGGAATTAAAATAATGCACTTTTAACAATATTTGTCAGATGGATCACTAAACTTAATAAATCAAACTGTGTGGTGCACAGTGAGTATAGCTTGATGTAAAGGAGGATCACAGTAGGCCTCCAGTCAAGGGAAACCATCCTTTAGAGATGGTAGTCAAACAAGGCACTGCACAGGGCTACAGTGTGGGGCTGCCACACTCCTCCTTGTTCTCTGTGTTCATGTAAATTATGTATGTTTTCTCTCTATGTGGCATCATATATAATTTCAACCAATCTGTCTTTCAGCCCACCAAGACTTTCTTGTCCTATGTGTAATGTATGTATGTTCTTTCTATTACGTTTTTAGCTTCAAAAATTAAATTTTTCTTTACTAAATATACAGTTTGGTTGTTTTGCAAAATATTTTATCATTGATAATCTTCTTATCATTACTTATATTTTAATTTATTTTTTATTTCTTTGAACATTCTATATATGGCTTTATACTTCTGATAAGTACCATGTTTTTTGTTCTTGGAGATTCTGTAGACTGCCTCCTTCATGATGGTTTACCTTTTGTGTTTGTTGCTGTTGGATCAATCATTCCTATTTTATTTTAAATTATCTGTGGGTGCTAGGGGTGAAGCCTCCTTAAATGACTCAAACCATGTACCTTATACCCTCCACAGACCCAGTCATGGGATGTGATGGCTGTGTCTGTGGCCAATGTTAGTGGCTTTCTTTATTGACAGCTCAGCTTCATTTATAGGCTTCAGATTTTTCTATTGTTTTATGTTCCTCTATTTAGTTATTTTTTCTTTTTTTACATTCTGAAATTGATTTTTGGTTCTTCCTTATAATTCTTCACATTCTTTTAAGTCAAGAATTAGGAGACGTCTATGAACGTGCCCAATGTGTGACCCTCAGAAATCTGGCCTGCCACATTGCTGCCATATTGTCCATTCTTAGGATAATTCACCACCCCAAATAGACAACAGGAAATGGAACATATGGATAAAATGCCAGGTTATTATTTTGAAACAAAAAATTTAATGTTATTTTCCCGATTGGGATTTTTTAAATGAAGAACAGGAAAACAGTCTTTATAAAGAAACTAAATCCTCATTAAATTGATGAATAAATATACTTTTGTAATGGGTTTCATTTCCTTTCTTATCTACCCAAACCAGAACACCATTTCCTGAAGGCCTATGATAACAGAAATATAGCAGGAAATGTCTAAATATTTTTTCTTTTTTTCATTTCTACCATTTACATCACAAATTTCCTTGGATTAGTCACCATTACTCTAGGTTTCAATTTTTCTCCACTAAAAAAAAAAAAAAAAAAAACGGTGCCACTTTTGCAGATACAGTGACTAACTGGTGCAATTCACAAGTTTATAAGAAAATTGATATCACATATTACAACAGGAATTCCTGGAACTTCAAGTTGCATGTATATGGAAAATTTTATTACGTTAATTTTTATAAAAACAAAGTACTTAGAATAAAACAAAAACTTTCATTACAACAATTCTCATTTAATCAAGATGTTTAAATGGGAAGTCAGGTAGGCATCACCTCAGAATTGAGAATGGCTACAACAGAGGTCAACACTGCTCTCTCCATGTCTGGAGTTATCAGAAACTTGGGAAATTATTTTCTTCTATAAAATCTTGAACTAAGACAATGTTTTTCTCAATTTTAAAAAAAATTCAATAAAACACACATCCTGGTTGATGTTCATTGATATCTTTCTCAATTAAAAAAAAAAAAAAAAAAGCTCTACAAAACACAAATCTGGGTTGATGTTCACCATGTACACACCTCTACATCTCTGTGGTTCTGAACCTGCACTTCATTTCCTGTGGCTGCTTCAAAAATCTCAAATTTGTATTTGATTTGAACATAATGCTTGACCTGAACAACAATGATCTCTTTATATTCTGACATACATTCCAACTTAGCCTAGAAATTCCTGTCTCATTTCCAATGCTAAGTAGAACTAGATTTTCAGGATCCATTCAGTGGTCAATTAAATTAGCATTTTTGAGGCTCTTTTGTGTCAATTTATTTAAGAGCCTCTTAAGCAAGCAGAATCATTGAAAAATATGGGTTAAATTCTTTTTAATATAATTATGGTGCAATCTCATAAATATGCAATAATAATTTCACTGAAAGCTATTCTGTATGTTTTACCTATATGAATTGTAGATTTCTTTACATACTGAGAAAGAAATTCTGAAGTCTGAGTTAAGAGAAGCTTTACTAATGTGACGTATTTTTTTCCAATGAATCCAGGTAATCTCGTTGTAGTGATTGGATCTGAAAGCCATAATTACCTTGAAAACTAACTAACTAACTAAATAAATAAAGTTAAAATGCTAAAAACAATTTAATATACAACTAAACATTTAGCCTCAAATTATGTGCATGTATATATGCATGTGCTCTCTTTTTCTCTCCGTGTGTGTATATACACATACACACACACACACACACACACACACATATATATATATATACATATGTGTTTGTATATATGTGTATGTGTATACACTCAGATATAGACATATGTGTGTTTACATACACAGTTGAAGCCATATATATACATATATATATATATATATATATATATATATATATAAAATTATAATTTATATAATTTAGGCTTCTTATCATATATATGATGTTCTTAAAAAAATCTGATAACTTAAAATACTGATAATATACCACTTAGAGTATATTCCTCATCTTGACATATAAAACTATGTTTATACTCACAAAAATACAACATGAAGCAGTAGGGTTGTAAATTATATAATTTGTGCTTATAAAAATATAAGTAGGCCCTTAGCATAATTACATTAAATGATGAAATTAAAATTCAGCAATCAATGGATTTGAATGAGTGTATGTAGTCTTTCTTATCCTTCTCATTAGTTATATAGTTATTAATGTATGTGTTTATGTCTGATCATCTAAACAACAAATAGCCAATAACTAATAGTTGAGAAGATAATTTATTAGCTAATAATATTCTAGTGAGCAGAACATCACTGACAAACAGTAATCTCTAGTAAATATTATTATTTTGTTCCCCAGAGTTTCTTCATTATAAAAGGCTAAAATGTATTAGATCTTGCAAGATATTGAAAGTGATTCTGAGTGGTCAAAACAAGAGAGTGTTGCATTTAGTGTGTTTATTATGTGAAATCAATACTACTGTAATTTATTACTTAGAAGTGTATAAATTAATTATACATATACCACTATACCTGGGAAAAATGATGAGCACTCTAGAATCTCACTTTATCTACCTCAGATGTCTGGAAGGTTCCTACATTCTGTGTGTGATTGCCTTTTGATGATCTTCTTTATTTGGATGTGCTGGTGTTCTGCCACAAGGCTGGGCTCCTCTGAATCCCTTTAACTCCCATTAGTGGTCACCATGACTGGGAAAGATTTCTCTTTATCACTGCTTATCTCTACTGACATCCTAATTCTTATAAATCATTGAATTAGTTTGATTTAGTCACTAATCTTAAAGACTTGTAACAGCTTTTTGAGACTATTAAAATTACTTACGACTTAATTATTACTTTCTTTTTAAAAATATTTTTGCAATTTAGGGTTCTTATTGAATGTATTTTTCCCTTAGTGCACATTTCAACAAACAGAAATTATTTGTGTTCAGCATATAACAATAAATATAATCAACCTTTTCACATAATTTCCATAATTCCCCATATTAAAACTTTACATTTTTTCAGTAATTCACAGATTATACAGTATGTTTTGTTAATCATCTCAAAAGCATCTGAAGTACATAAGATTATCATTAACTCAATTGCAATCATGAACATAAAATGTAGAGAGTTAGAATGGAATCTAGGTCTCAGTAAAATCAAGCTCCGATTGAACCTCTGACTGATGTTACAACCACATACCAGGGGTAATTCCTTACATGCCACACTGATGCCCCAGAAGCTGAAAGCCAGTGACATTCCACAATAAATAATTTACATTCCACATTCTTTGTTAACAGTGAAGTCACAGCTATACAAAAGAAATAATATGTGGCAATTATACAGATGGTTTAGCTAAATGTTCTTCTCCTTGCTGCAAAAATCTTTCTTTTAATATAAATCAAATTAGATTGTTTAAAAAATTAGTTTTTTTTTGTCAGTATAGATTTTCTTGTCTTATTGCTTAACAGTCATTTGGCAAATGACAATAACATAATAGCATTAGGCAGGTGATATTAGACTCATTTGTTTAGAGTTACTTTGTACTTCTCAATGTCTGTCTCTCTCTCACAAGCACACACACACACACACACACACACACACACACTGTGGCACTGCTTTTTTTTTAACATAAATTCTGAGCATAGAAGATAGCATAACTATGACAAATCATTAGAATGTCACCCACATTGAGTCCTGTCCTTTGCCTTAAAAATCCTCCCCTGATTTGGCTTTACTATGCTTGCCCAACCTCAGCCTTAGATCCCTCACATTTTTCTCAAGAGCTTAGGCCACTTATGTGAAAAAAAAAAAATCAATTACATTCGAATTACAAATGCTATTAATCCTTTCTTACCCTTTATTATATCAAGTTGGCTAACATTTTTGTATTAGCTTTCTTTGCTAATTTTGTATACATCATCACATATATAGACAATATGTAGTGTTAATAACTTAAAAAAACTGGTGGTATACATAAGATCAAATAAACACAGACTAATAAAATAAATTGGCTCATATATTAATTATCATAAAAATTCAATCTGTTTCCAGCCATCTCTGACCAGAAAGAATTAAGAGTCAGTGGAGGCTTTAATCAACTTTAATTTAATTAGATTGATTGTAAATAAACCTTCAAATTGTGTTAAAAGACAATTAAGGTAATTAAAACAGTTTGTAAGTCAATAGATATGAACTTAACATTGAAAATTTGAAGGTTAATATTTATAAATAATATTTAATTTTTTTTTAAATTTTGAAATTGTTTGGCCTCTTGAAAATTATTTAATTTAACTCCTTCTAATGTCCTTTAGATTTTGTATTTAAATATAAATTCTAATACCCCATCAACATTTGCATTTCTGGGAGCTTATAGGTCACATCACAAATACTGCTCATCTCTTGTATAAGTATCCTTTTTCCATGAGAATAATTACCTTGGCCTGCTCATGTTCCATATAGTAAATGTAATTGTGCATGAACTTAAAATAATTTAAAACATTTTCAGAGGGCAAAGTGAGAATACAGGGGTCATCACGTGAATGTGAGTGTCATTTATTCCTGTAATTTATATTCATCTGACCTCAACTGCGTTCCAGCAGCTTCATGGCAAAGAAGAAAGATTGCCAGGTCCATCTGGCAATTGCTGATATAATAATCTGCTCACTGCCTTCACAAGCCTATTTTTATTCCTTAATGTTCCCTCCCTGATTTTGGTCTATAGTTAAGGTTAACTGATCTTGGAATACTGCTTTAAAGGAGAAACTGAACTGTGAATCAGTATCATAATTTAGGCTTGACCTGTGCAACTCTGCTTTCTTAATAAGATTTAATTTCCATACTTTAAAATTATGCAAAAAATAATTTAGAATAGACACCTTGGTGTATTTTCTTGAAATGGACAGTAAAAAATATAATGTGATTAATTTTTAAGGAAGTTAAATTGTTCAAAATGCACATTACATATTACATTACACACTATGAATTTCTTCTTCTTCTTCTTTTTTTTTTTTTTTTGGTGCCACGGTATGGCTAATTGGAAAACATTATTATTATTTTTTTTACTCCCTGCACTATTGTCTGAATTTGATGTTATTAAGCCATTGCTTCCCAAGGTTTTGATATGAGGAAATCACTTCTTGCATCTATCTTTAGTAATAGGTTGTAGCATAAATTCTTTTCATGTCATGACTTCATGTTCTGTTCATTCACACTGTATCTATATTCATGATGTTTCTTCAAATGAAATAATTTAATAAGTAGCTTGGTCAATATTTAACAACTGGAGATCCAGAAAAAGAGAAATGGCTTGCTCCCTGCCACAGTTGTCTAAACATTCCCACCATGGCTGACATCAGCCTACCAAAATAATACCACTGGGAGTGGACTTGGAGAGAGATGCACATAACTCTCTCTTGGGAGTTGATTCTCACTATTTCCAGTACAATGCTGAATTTAAATGACTAAATAATGGATGTTTACTGAAAAGATTATTGGAAAATCTCTTAATTACTTTTATGATTGATGTCATCAATCAAGTGATCCAGTCTTTGTTTTTAACACAAAGCTTGTCTTTCAAATATTAAGTTAGATAATCATATGTAGTATTATATTTCAGAAGAAAAAAGAAAGCTAAAAATGCACCACACCATTCCAATTAACCTTAGAGTTCTTCATATAAATTTACCTATATGAAGGACTTTTCTTTCAGCTACCTCAAAGCAATTCCTAAAAATAATATTAAACTAACTTCAATACTGTATTTGATACTATTACATATGTGCAAGTATATATATATATATATACTTGCATATATGTAATAGTTTTCAACCATCATTTCCATTTGAACTTTTCCTCATCTGTAACTGGTAAATGCAAAAAAAAAAAAAAAAAGGTAAAATATATATATTTTAAAAGGAGAGGAGGCATGGTGCATGATGTTATATTCCTCTTCTAAAATATATACAAACCTTCATTTAGTGATAAGTGGAACAAGCAGCAGTTTTGACATCATAATCCAAATGTACAATAAACTATTTTTTCTTCTTGCAAACAACAAGGGGATTGTTACAAAACTCTTTTCTCAGCACTTTGCTGATTTAACATATGTATAATTCCTGGACCACACTCTGATTTTATTGGATTGGATAAACGTACCATTTTTTTTTATTTGAAAACTTCACACATGTAAATAAAGGTTATCAGCAGTGTCTTTAACTCTGTTATGGGTCTGTTTTATATATATATGCATATTAATACAGCAAGAAGCTTATCTATCTAGTGAATAAACAATATCTAAAAACCTTTACTCAAATTAAAGGACTGTTTACATATAATCAAATTTATTGAATAATTTATTTTTATGAAGCTGAAGGCCACTTTCACATACGTCATTTCTAAATTCGGACTGCAAGTTTACAGAATCCTACATAGTTTCTTTTTGTGTAATCAACATAGTAATATTCAGGATTCCAGTGTCTGCTTTTCAGAAAGAAGCACTTTTAGAACACAATTTCCTACACAGTGTTCACTACCTGTAGATTTATTAGGAAGTGGACAATGGGTCATTTTTCAAATGAGAAGGTAAGAAAAAAAATAAATCCATTCTCACTTGGTTATATGCACATTAAACTAGTATTAATCTAGGAAAAATAAGTAGAAATATTATTTTGGTTAAAAAATTCTTATTTTGAGACATTTATCTCAAACTTAAACACATGTTGTTACTTGCAATTGCCCTCTTCACTTTGGCACATCTAAACCACCAGAGAAATGATACATCATTTAGTTCTTAAGGGACACATTTGCATCATAATTTAAAGATGGACTTGAAATTGATAACACTATATTGTTTAAAATATATTTAAAAATTCAGTCTTTTACTCAAAATGTTACAGCAACACAGGTGAGAAACTGATTCTTGAAAGTCTTTGGAGCATATAGAACTCATGACCTTGGAAAATAAATCTTGCATCAAAGAAAATCTTCATTCTCTCTGAAGTCTGTCTAAAATACAATATGTTGTTTTGTTGTTTTGTTTTGTACATTCTAATGGCTCAGAAGAACAATTTGTATGTCCTTTTGCTGTGCTCCTCTTTGAGATGTGAACTGGAACAGGGCTCAATCGCTACACATTCTCCATTTCTATGCTTCATCTCTTGTAGCTCAGACTGGAGAAAAACCAGTATGTTCTGATGAGTTTAATACTACGAGGCAGTAAAGATGAACCTGAATTTAGTGGAGATTGGTGCTCCAAAATAAACATAACACCATGTGTCAAATAAAAAACAAAAGGTATTCTCCTGTACAAATCAGAAGAGATAATAAAAATCAACGAATAGACAGCAACTTTTTAAAAATCATACCTACATAAGCATCTCAAAACAATTGCAAACTTGAAGAATTATCTACCTTATTCTTATCTGAAACACTTCACAATTTATTGACTCAACCATGGTTTATGTTGCCTTATATCAAATTTTGGTGGCTATTATTTGAGGGTTTTCATTTGATAAGGATATTCTGAGAATTTGTATATTGCTAAATAAAATATTTTTTTGCTAACCAACAGCAATAAAATTCTCTTGAATTCTATCTTATAGCAAGCTAGAAAGCATTGCTGTGAATTAAATTTGTCCCAGGTTTTGATGAGCAAGGAGTTCCAGGATTTCTCAATGGCACATCACGATCTACTCCTCTCACTGGCAGTACCATGAAGGTACATGCAGGACATTGCTGGCTCACTGACAACACGGGCCACCACTTACTCATAGAGGTTAGGTGCCTCTGCAGGTATATGAGAGTTGCTATCTATTTCACAAACCACTGAGCATTTCTTTTTATCAAAAAAAAAAAAAAAGAAAGAAAGAAAGAAAACCTTCAAATGCTCAGAGTCTGTGGTCAGTGCAGTCCCTTGGATAAGTCTAAGGAAGATATGCTTCACCAAGGCGGAAACCTAAGCAGTTAAAAATGGAGAAATATTTACAACCATTTTTCTCCAGCTAGTGGAGTTCTTGCTTTCTGAATGTAGTGGTTTTGTTCTTTTGCTTCAGTACATTTCAAGTAAAGGTTCCAAGGCTATGAGTACAAACTCTCTTGGCCAGTTCCATACATGTCCGCGAGGCGTTTAAAGCGTGGTCCCCAGTCACTTAGATAGTCATAATTCTGATCAGAGTTTGAGCTGATGGAATCCAAAGAGCTGAGTGACTCAGCGACTGAGCCATTCCCTTCAAAGGCATATGTCTGCAGAGAATCATACGGGGGAGCCCCCGGGTCAACATCAGCTTCTTTCAGTCTCTCCCAAATAAATTCCCGAAAAATAACGTTATCTGGGATGCTCTTAAAAGTCGGTCGACTCAAGAACTGGATTTCTGGAGTTACATCCCTACGGGTCTTGGTGTCACGGATGACATTGAGGTTCCTCAGTGCAGCCATGTCAAAAGCCTCTGTGTCTTCCTCTCCCCCGCCCTCGTCATCGTACCTGACGATGTTTTCTCTAATATCTCTCTCTTCGTCAAAAATCAGGGGCTCTTTTTTCCGCCTTCTCATGGTTATGATAAGAAGGATCAGCACTGCAAGAAGGAGACAGCAAAGTGAGAATTTCAGCCAATTGCATGACTGTCCCTCATCAGGGTGACATCGGGCCGTGATGGTGACACAGATTGCTTGCCTTCACGTGGAAATGAATTGGCCTCTTACTTACCTGGGAATTCACAGTGGCTGATGTGCTAAAATTGCTAAAATGGCTTTAAAATAGAACACTTTCAGACATCAAGAAGCCCTTTTGCACACCTGTTCAGGATTGATGTCTTGCTCCGGCCTCTAAAGTGTTTGATAGAACAAATTGAAGGGCCAGCTCAGGATAAATACAATAATTTCAAAGCCATGCAACATGAAGGGATTTTTTTTTGAACTTGTTAATTGCTGGAAAGGCACAGTGACATTCATAAATGTTTTTTGTCTAATTTAACAACTGTAATTTCAGGGGGAAATGGATTATAGTATTTGGTCAGGTTCTTTGAAGACATGCCTAGTCCTTGTCTATGAAATTCAGCTATTAAATAAAATCCAGCATGTCAGGCCATATACAAAGATTAAAAGCTTCCCTGTAATAAATTGAATTCCACTTTCATGTATGAAATTCTGAAGTCGGACTTACTTTGTGCATTATACCTAGAGACAGAATAGAGGTTGTAGATTTTCAGCATCAGCCAAATACAGGTTTAGGAAATAAATTGTCCCTTCAATGTTGAACAGTTTTGTTCTTGTGTAAAAATTCACATTATATTAAATCATGAAGCATGTGGTTGTGCTGGAAAGCAAAGAAAGTAACTCCACTGGACGTTCTTTTACCTTAAACAAACTGAATATGGACCATATTTTTCATGGGCATAAAATAATCATGTGAAGCATTCTCTGGCTACAATTGATTAAATGCTTCCTGAACTAAGAATATTTTAGGTTTCATGCCTCTTTGAATTAATTTAGAATTAGGTAGAAAAACATGTTCTTAAACTTTTGAATTCAAAAATTACTAAAAAAAAGTATTGAATTATATTTAATTATCTAAAAATAAAATATTTTATAACAATTTTTGTTGCATCAGTCTAAGTATTATTTGCAAGGTCTAGAAAGCCCAAAATCTATACTAAGTAGATTATTATTTGGAGCACATTTTTAAAGGGGGGCTTGAAGATCTGGGGGTGTGGCTCAATGGCATAGAACTTGCCTCTCACATGTGCAAGGCTCTGGGTTCAATTCCCAAATGTTCTAGATATAAAAACTAATAAAAAGGGGACTTGGAACATTTGTGCTTAAAGTAGTTTATAAAATTTACACTTTAGCATTAAAAATGCATTTGAAAATAAAAAATATAAAACCAAGAAAGACATGCATGCAATCCAGTAAAGCTATATACCGTAACCAGGTAGGAAGCACACTTTAGCCCCCACCTCATCCTCTAGCACAGTCTACATGCACAAGTGAAAAAGCTAAGTACTTTCTAAATTTTCAGTAAAATGAACTCATTCACATCAACTAAATCACGTTATTTTCCTAAGTGTTTATTTGCTACTTGCTTTTCCATCAACAGCAATGTGACTGATGAAGTTTTTATTGGAGCTCTTTGGAAATACTTGTAAACAACTATTATTTTTTCAGGTACCACTTTCCTTTCCTTTCCCATTTGACCTTGAACTACTGTTCATAAATTTTGCACTTTGTAGACAGCAGTATACAATTCAGCAATTGAAAAGCATTTCCGAGCTTTTATGGCCCGCCTCTTATGACACATGTGTATTTGTTCTCTTCTGGCTTCCCAAAAGGATAGATATACAGTTCAAAAGATACTGCTTGATTATTTTACTGTTCCCAAAAGATGTCTGGCTCTCACCTACATTCTTACTGTGTGCATTGGCCCTTTTTGTCTACTGAGAATTAGCATTTCTACCACTCCAAGGTCCTGTGGTTTTCAAGGTCTGTACCAGAATCCTGGAGCACAAGGAGCTCTGGCCTTGGTGTCAAGCAGGCCTTGGGTAAAAGCAGAGCTTTGCACATGTCAGCTGGGGCAAGTAATTAAAACTAACTGATCTTAGCTATCTGTACTGGCTGACTTCAATTTTCATGGGGTGGATGAGGGAGAGAAGGAGACTTTGAAATAGTATAAGCAGAGGAAGCAGAGTGCCAGGTACTTTCCAAGTGTGCAACACGACAGTTCTCATTCTCATCATCTGGCCTGTCAAGAGCATTAATTTAAACTTCCAGGAAAATGGCAGGTGGAAATACTGTGTTTTCATTGAAGGAAAAACAAAGAACAAGCTTAGATAATAGGCAAAGTAGGAGGTGTAACAATCCTGTGGGTAGGCATGTGTACTAAAGGCCAGTGGGAGACAGAAAAGCTGGTGCGGTGGGAAAGGAAGGTGGGCATGCAGGACATGCCATTCATCCTTGCTACAATTCCCTGGGGTATTTTCCCACTTGCTTGTTTTCTTAGACACAGGAAACAACCTGTCTGTAGTCATGTTGGTCTGCAATTCCTATAACACTATAGAAAGTATTAGCAATTTTAGAGATGATAATTGACAGACAAAGCCCCCAATGACCACAACCAGAGCACAAATGGAAATTGTCACTCAAAGAAAAACAGGTAAGTGTTAACACCGATGGATGAGTAAAATTATTGTTTGAGATTTATATGCCACTTTAGTTTCTGAAACTTTTCATATGGTCCCCTCAGAATAAATGTAATTACAATCAAAAGAAAGTAGGACTCCCTGAGAATTTCTAGTGAGAAACCAGAGTGACGCAGGGGTGCGAGAGGGGAGTGTCGCAGAGGCAGAGCTGAGTGGAAAGGGCAGGCAGGTGAGAACGAGAGCCCTGCTGCACAACCAGACAGCAAAACTGTGGGTGAATGTGGTAGCTAAAGGGTGAAAGAGTGGCTGAGCCTAAGCCTGAGGCAGTGCACAGAGAGGATGAGAATCCCGGGACAAGGGACGCTCTTTAAATGTAGATCCACATCCAAATAGACAGAAATTCCAAAATTCTCTGTCCTTTAATATTGTTACAGTGACTCTTGTCATCATATGTATTCATCGATTATTCATGTCTTGTGCTATACTAATAAACTTGCCCACTGCTATTCAAGTCTGTAGCTGGAGAGAAGCCCAAGATCAGCCATGGGGGCATCAGCCATTGTGCAGGATGCCCCTAAATGTTAATACTTTACAAGGTTTTCCTTATTCCCCATCTTACTGGAAGCTAAGAACAAATGTGAACTGTTTTGGAAGGTTAGATAATTTAACATGTCAATGACTTTGGAGAATATTAATTTCTAACTACTTGAGCACATATAAAAATAAAATTTAACTTTTATAAAGAACAAGTATTAACTGCTTTTCAGGGACTATGGAGATAATCCCTGTATTAAGAAGAATATTTTCTGCCTATGTAAGCACAAGATTATACATGTTAAGAGTTTTATCAGTAATCTTTTTTTTTTTAATGTTATGGACCACATTTCTGAGTGGAGACAGAAGAAAAGATTTAGGTCTAGCTTAAATCTAGCCATGTGAAACATATTGTGTTGGATGTTCATGAATTGATACTTCCATATAAATGAACTGTATTAAACCATTTATAATAATCACTAAAAATAATGACATAATGTTGCATGCAAAATCAGATGTAATACATCTCCTAGTGACCTTTACAGTTCAATTGGTTAAACAGTAATCAAATAATAAGAATAAACTTTAGAACTGTGATAATTATTTGAAAACAAGAAAATATGATCTTATAGTAAATGAATAAATAAATAAATAAAATACAAACAAGGCACTGTTTTTACAGATATACAGAAGGCTCCTGACATTAAGTTGAATATTTTATGTGCTAAAAAATATATTTTAACCCAGGTGTGGTAATGCATGCCTATAATAACAGCATCTCAGGAGGCTGAGGAAGGAGGATCCCAAGTTCAAAGACAGTCTCAGCAGCATAGCAAGACCTTAAATAACCCTGACTCAAAATATAAAATTAAAAAGTACCCCTGAGATCAATCCCTGTTATAAATAAATAAATAAATAGTAATCTTAAAAAATAATACTTTAATTTATATGGCAATTTAAAATACACTAGGATGATATGTATAAGAAAGTGTTTATTTCTGTCCAGGATGCTCAGAAAAAGTCTCATGGAAGGAATAGTACTGGAACTATATGTACTTTTTTCCCTTTGGTCTCAGTAACAATCCTACTTTCTTATTAGCCATAAAAGAGTTGTCTAAATGATCACTGGTGGACATGGTAGTCACCAGTAACATGTGGCTAGTCAGCACTTGAGGTGTGACTGTTCTGATGTGAGATGTTTGCTAGGTATAAAATATACATGCAGGTTGAAGACTTTGAGTTTTTTACAAAGTGAAATATTGATAATTTTCATGGATTTATGTTAAGTGACAGTAGTTGGGAGATACTATGTTAAAAAAAAAAAACACCAAAGGCTGAATGTTCTCTCTGATAAGTGGATGTTGATCCATAATAGGGAGCAGGGAGGCATGGGACAAATGGAGGAATTTTGATTGGGCAAAAGGGAGGGAGGGGAGGGAGAGTGCATGGGGGGGAATGATGGTGTAATGAGATGAACATCATTACCCTAGGTACCTGTATGACTGCACATATGGTGTGATGCTAATAGAAATGTAAAGTTGTGCTGCAATTGTGTAAAATGAATCAAAATGCATCCTGCTGTCATACATACCTAATTAAAGTAAATAAATAAATTTTTAAAAATATATATTGACAGCATTTATTTCAACTGTTTCCTTTTACTTTTACTAAAGAACTTATTTGAAAATTTAAAATTAGACATGTTGTTCATATTGATGACTCACAATAAATCTAATTTAGATGGCTAATCTAAACAAAATGATTCAGAAATACTGGAAAAATATTAATTGCTTATGGTCCTAAGGTATTCTCTAAATTTTTGTTACCAATTGAAAATTTTAAAAATTCAGGAAAATGACTATTATCACTGTAGTTATTACTTCACCTAAAACATATACTTGAAAAATTAACCTAATAAAAAATCTGCATAGTTTGTGAACAAGTTCAATAATTTATTGTAAAAAATCATGCACATCAATGTGCAAGGAGAGTTTAGCCTTTCAATAACTTTCTATTCTTTTTCTTTTTTGGGTACCAGGAATTGAACTCAGGGGCACTCCACCACTGAGCCACATCCCCAGCCCTATTTTGTATTTTATTAGAGACAGGGTCTCACTGAGTTGCTTAATGCCTTGCTAAATTGCTGAGGCTGGCTTTGAACTTAAGACCCTCCTGCCTCCACCTCCCAGGCTGCTGGAATTACAGGCGTGTGCCACTGTGCCTAGCCTCTATTCTTTTTAAATTCTCCATTCTCCTTTGATTCTGTTAATTTATATACAACTTACTAAAAATATGTCATACTTTTGTCATTGGGTGTTAATTAAATTTTAATAATTTGATCAACCACTTTATGAAGTGAATTTTATTGGCAGCAGATCAGAAACCACCATGAGGAAGAAAGGACACACTGCCACTCTCTTCTTTATCAATTCAAATCTTCTCTGTTCTCCCCACTTTTACTCTGCATCCTCAACAAAAACAGAGACCATTGACTGGTGACAATTTTCCTGAGATATTCAAACCAATAATTGTATTTCCTCTATACTCAGTTGTATTCATTTTTATTAGTTTCAATGTTAGCTTCTTCCATAGCCCTACTTTCTTCTATCCTGATTGCTCTTAAGCCAGAACAATTTGGGTTTTCCTTGCTTTTTCCTGGAGATTCTGGTGACCCCTGCCTTTCCGATTTTACCAAGTCCAAAGGGTGTCACCCAACTTGGACTCATTCAGTAGAATATGAAAGGGCTTCTTACACACTGTATAATAGAAAAAACAAAGAGAGGTTTTATTTTCTCCTCCTCAACCACAGTTGAATTGGAGGAATATCCTCAAATTCTATACATGCTTTCTTCCTCTATGAGCCCAATGATACCTAAGATCCTACCAGTGCTCATGTCTCTGATGTCTCACTCCCATCTTTCTGGATAGCCATATTTAAAATCAACTACTCACAATTTTTATTATAGTGAATATATAGGAACTTACAAAATGTAATAAATTTTAAAATATTGTGATTAGTATTTTTTTATTATTTGTTACTATCACCTCTTTAATTAATGAAATTTTCTGCCCACATTTTTCAAAGCTTCTAGGTTGAAACTCATTAATCTACTTCTAATTTGCTTCATATCTTGTATTCTTTTATAAAACAAGGGAATAACAAAACAGAAATTGCCAATTCATCCTTAACTTCTTCATTTCCTCCTTATTTTCAACACTTGCTCATTTCATACTCCAGTCTCCAGCGCTTACATATTGTGGCCCATGAAATATGACTGGAATCCCTTCTCTAAGCCACTGCCCTTGCCTACCACTTAAGTGCTTTCAATTCCTGATATTCCATTGATTGTGTGTTGTATTTATAGTGTTTAAACATATGGTAAGTACTATTTTTTTATTAAATAAAGAATTATTCATATAATGCAAACTTATACAATATAGTTTCTGTTCATATGGACCTTGAGAATGAGTGCACAGAAATAAACACAGACTGTACTATCAACTTACATATAACTGCAATGACCCTACTTAATCAGATATTACTCTGTTCTATCTACTAGGTAGTAGAATAATGAATAATAGAGATACTGGGTCTTCTCTTGAGGGTCTTAACATGTAAATCAGAGGCTGTAAAATAACAATTATGATAAGTGATACCTATGGGCTCATTAAAAGCTATTTTGCCTCCTAAGTGCCCTATGCTCCTGCTTGGAGAATATACTGTTGAGAGAAAGGGGAAGCTGGGTGGGAATCACTACTCCCAAGGTGCATTTTAATTTGTAAACACATATATTTACAAACTGTGATAAGTACCACAAAAGAAACAGGTGTGAGGACAGAGAACTGTGAGTGTGAAGATTGCCTAATTTAATCATGGTGGTGAGAACATTACTCTCCAGAACACAGTGATGCAGGGGCTTATGGATGAAGGGATGCAGGAAGAAAGTTTCAGGAAAAGGATGTTTTGTTTGAAAATAATGGAAATAAAGGCTGTGCAGCTCTTCTTACTGAGCAAGTGAATGACCAGAGAGTCTGATGCTCAGAGTAGCAAGTAGGTGGTAGATCATGCCCTGCTTTGTGGACCATGAGAAACAGAGGGGTTGTATTTAAGCATACTTGGTGATTTGGAAGTGTTTCAGGCAAAGAAATAAACCAGTTTGTTTTAAAAAGTGAAATGAGCCAGGTGTGATGGTGTATGCCTATAATCCCAGTAACTCAGGAGGCTGAGGCAGGAGGACCTAGAATTCAAAGCCAGCCTCAACAAACATGAGGTGCTAAGCAACTCAATGAGACTCTGTCTGTAAATAAAATACAAAATATGGCTGAAGATGTGGCTCAGTGGTCAAGTGTCCCTGAGTTCAATCTCTGGTACCGCCACCCCCACCCCCCCAAAAGTGAGATGATATGGCATTGGTTATTATAAGGAAAATATGTCATCAGAAGTGACATCTAAAGCAAGTTCTGAAGGAGGAGTAGTCCATCTATACACTGTAGAATCAGAGATTCATGCAGAATCTCAAGAACAAGAGGCCAACATTTTAACTTGCACTTTCGAACCCATACTACCACTTCCATTCACAAAGAATAAATGAAAATGGGTAACTAAAATAGTTCAAATGAGTGATTGAGGCAAATTAAATATCAACTATAGCATTTTAAACTAATAAGAAATAATCCTTGATATCTCCACTGAAATATTTCCACTATTCTTAGTTTCTGATTTTTTTTTTCCTCAAGCACACATATATTCCCCTGGCTATTAGCTGAAAATATAATTTAAATACTTTTAACCTATAAAATAGCTATTTTCCAAAAATGTTAAAGAGATAGACTGAATCTCAGGAAAATTTCATAAATGTGTAGAATATTAGGAAAAAAAGAAAATCCAGATCCATTGGAAATGTACCTATGAATAGTGATGAAAATGAAGTCAAATGTTCTTTCCCATTACTGAGTACCTTCAAATCACTTATGGTTTATCCAGCAAGCATGTGTGGAATACCTTGTATATGTCAGATCTGCAATTTATGAAATGCCATGTGTAATGATAAAATAATGCTCAACCCTTGCCTTCAAAAGCAGGAGCGCAGTGGAGAGGACAGAAGAGGTGACAAGCCAATAAAGCAGTTAAATCATGGCTTGACGGATGCTGCTTGGCTATGATGGATTCTCAAAGATGGCCAAACCCCAGTGCAATGGGGCTCTCCAGAGAGGCACCCAACCTGAACTCAGAAGCCAAGAAAGTGAGTTTGAATACAAAGAAAAAAAACAAACAAACCACTATGGATTCTGTACGGATGCTGGAGACAGGCAGGAGAAACAGAAGGAGCACAGCAGACTAGGGCATGAAAGAAAGCAGAGTGAGTTTGAGAAAACGCGATGTACATTCAGTTTGTCTAAAGTACACTGGGAGTGAGAGAAATAAGTTTGAACTGAGAGGCAGCAGTTTGCTTTTCAAGGGTCTGTGATTTCAGCACTTAGATGATGAGGAGTCATGGAAGTATTCTCTCAAAGCTGGGATGTGTCACAGTCACATTTGCTTTTAGGAAGTTTTGTCTTCAGTTCTGATGGACTGCATCTGGCCGAGGGTGGGGAGGTCACTATGATTCAGGAGGGAAAAGATGGAACCTAGACAAAATCAGGTGCATCATCAGAGGAAAGAAATGAACTGACTCAAAAACTAACAAAGTAAAATCGAGGATTGATCAACTACGGAGATGGGGCAGAGAGAAGAGGGAAGGCAGACAGAGTCCACTCAGAAATACACAAAAATAGGTACCAATTAAGGAAAAGAAGCAGGAATGTAGGGAGATTATTCAGTATTTGATATTTCTATTGAGATTTCTATTTTCAGCTACCCCAAAGAACAAGCCCATACATAGGTAGAGCCATTACAAAAAGATCTGTGTCAAGGAGTCCATTCTGCCTGTGTCTCAAGACAGGGTAATGATTAATTAAACTGAAGTAATATTTTATTTCCCATAAACAAGTATCACAAAGTTTTTCTTCTTTAAATGTGAGAGAATGAGTTCATTTGAGCTTAAGTTAAGAGAGATAAAAATGTTCTAAGGATGAGGACTATTTTATGCACAAGATGATGCATGTTGCATTTAGGTTGTGTTAAAATATAACCTCAGATTTTACATGGACATTTCTAAGAGTGTTTTCTCAAGGTCAGAAGTCATTGGAAGATACTATAAATTAGGTACCCAGAATTAACCAGTGATCCCTATGTGAAACATATCAAAGATATTATTGCCTCTAATTTGGCAGTGTCCAGACTTGTGATACCTGGAGACCTCTAAGTATCTTCCAGAGATACATAGATCTTTCATATATGAAAACATACAAAAAACGTCCCTAATCAAGAACATTTAGAAGGTAGTCTTGCCTGGTTTTGGTTTCTGACTCTGACACTCATTGACCCTGTAACTTTGTATACATTTCCTCTAAGCTATACTTTTCCCATTGAAAAACTGTGTATAATAATAATAATTGCCTAGTAACATTTTATGAGAATTAAATTAGATACTGCTTATAAAGTACTTAGGTTAATGCCTAGCTCATAGCATTAAGCTTATGAAAGGTCTTTCGTTTTTCATTCATTCTCTCTCACGTTTGTTGGAATGAGGAACACATTTGGTGCCCATTATTATCTCAAGAATTACCATGTGCATTATATTCTCTCATTATAGATTATGATGTAGATCAATATTTTGCATAGAGCTGCCACTGTTTTTCTCAGTAATATAATTTTATATTAGTAATGTTGACCACTGACAAAATAAAGAAAATACTTCACTGTTGAACAAAATCACAAACAAAAGCAATAACAAGAGGCCAAATATAGTTTAGCATTCAGTGGGTGAGGGAAGAAAACTGACAAGAGGCTTGAAAGCTAAATGTAAAGATACCCACAGAAGACACACTGGAAGAGCTTGAACTCCATCCAGCGAACTGTGATTTTTACAAACTCCTCATTAAGCCTGAGTTTATGAAGCCAGGCTGGTTTAACTAATCCCAAAGCGTCTGATGAGCAAAGAGCTTCAAGAAATGCTCCAAGACTTCAATTACCTGGAACTTAAGCTCCAAATAGGGAAAAATCCCAAACTTCATTTAGTAAATTCAGTGGCACAAAGAGGCTTCTTTGTGCAAAGTAAGAAACTAGCTGTAATATTCTCCAAATAGATGTGTGATATTTAACACTGAAACCTGTTTTAATCTGAAGCAGTTGAAATTCTTTCTCTTAATTTCTTAAAAAGTTACCAAGTTAATAATTTTATGTGTCAGTCATTCATAGAAAATTTTTCTTTAAAGCACTTTTACCCTAGTGGAAAAATAATTGTATATGTCAACAAATAAAAATTTAACTATGATAAAAATACATAAATAAATCGGTATTGTTGTTACTCATGTGGCATGCTTTTTATTCAAGCTTTAGAATATCAGAGCATCTTGTCAGATATTGATGACATTTTTTTGCATTAAGAACATTTGATGACTTCATCATGAAATTTGAATCTGGTGATTTTGTTCTACATTCAAGTTGTACTCACTATAGACAAAGGAAACCCACATTCTATTGTTTTTTAATCATCTCTTTCATTTAGAGAACTGAAGAGCAAATAAATTAGAGAGAGGTCAGAGTAAGGGAGTATTGGGGCAGGAAAGATGGTGGAATGAGATGAACATCATTACCCTAGATACATGTATAACTGTGCATATGGTGTAACTCTACACTGTGCACAACCAGATAAATGAAAAGTTGTACTCCATTTGTGTACAGTGAATTTATATGCATTCTGCTGTCATATATACCTAATTAGAAAGCTTGCTGTAAAGAAAGATACTATCTTTATTTTCTTGGTGTAAACTCTGTCCAACCTCAGTATGTGGACAAAAAGTAACTGTTATAATCACACACTGAGTATAAATCTCAAAGAATTTCCAGACCCAAGTTCCAGAGAGTTTTCTGTGTTAGAGTCCTGGGACTGCTGAAGCTTAAATAAACCTACTGCTCAATAAATAAATAAATAAGAAAGGAAGGAAGGAAGGAAGGAAGGAAGGAAGGAAGGAAGGAAGGAAGGAAGAAAGAGAAGTCAGAGAAAAATTCAGCCAAAAAGTTAGAAAAATAGAGATGGACATGAAGACTGACAAGTCTAACTTCAAATAACATGCATTTCAAATCTCAAGAAAGAAAAGTCTATATTTGAGTAACAATTTTTGTATTTTCAGGGTTTATCTCCTTGGTGGTTTAATCCAAAAGCAGTGATTGAGAATAAGGAGACCTAGCATCTTATCCCATCATAGCCCTGAACTTGTTATATGAAATCTTGCAAATTCTCATCCTCATTATCTCTCAATTGCCCCTATGTAAAATGCAGAAGTTTGGGCCGGAATCAATTGCAAGGATTCTTTCTAGAGCTAACATTCAGTATATCACCCTGTGTCAGGCTACAGTCACGTTGATTTGTCACATAACTGAATCCAAACCTGACATGTAGTAAAGTGTGTTTTTTAAAGTCTCCAAAAATGGCTTTTATACTTTCATCCTTAATTGAACTTGATGATCTAATTCTTCCTCACCATTCCCAGTTCCTCCCCTTCATTTTTTTCTTGGAACATGTGTTCAGAAATTTGAGTTACCAATCCTATTACCTAGTGTCTAGAAATAAGATTCACACCACCTTTTGAAGTGTTGTAAAGAATGAGCCATGTGTACCCTAGAAATCAAGTGGCTGCCAGGCTGTGTACTCTATCTATACCCCCCTGAGGATACACAATTTCACTGGCTTCAGAGCCTGTTATATCAAAATCCAGACCATAATAGTGAAGACAGAGCCAAAAGAGTGCACAAGCCATGATTATTTGCTCCCACCAAGTTATGAGTATAAAGTGATTATGATTCTGAGCTGGAATTTGAAGAGAATGCTCATTGTACTGCATTACTACAGAAATGAAAGCCCCTATTTCAAAACTGCTTTTCAGCACAATAAGGCTCTGCTTTAACATACATTTCATAGACTTGTAGAAATGAAAAAAAAAAAAAAAGCCAAAGTTTAAAGTTTGATCCTTAAAAGTAGAAGAGGGGTTCCTAATTGCCTAACACTTAAGTAATATGCTCAGATTTAACAGAAAGCTGAGTCACACTTGCCTACATTTTGAAGAAATCTCCTAATCCTATGTGTACGCCTATAGACACTAACACATATACAATATATCTAGGACTAAAATTTCTATTTTAGATATTTTTAGTAATAGCTCGATGATTCTCAACTAACTAGAATTTTCAAGCAACCTCAATTGCAAGAATCCACAAAGTCTTGTGTGAAAATATTTACTGAAAGTGCAGCAAGCTTCATCAGAGAGACAGCCTTTTAAAAAATCAAAAGTTGGGCTGGGGTTGTGGCTCAGTGGCAGAGCACTGGCTTAGCATGCTTCAGGCACTGGATTCGATCCTTGGCACCACATAAAAGTAAACAAATAAAATAAAGGTATTGTATCCATTTATAACTAAAAGGAAAAAAATCAAAAGTCAATTCTCTACTGGTGAAAATTAATTTGGGGGCACGCAGCTTTATCTTATTCCTTTCAAGTGCAGTGTATCGTATGCTGTTTCTAACAAACTGGTTCAGTTTAAACAGCACTCCATGCACCATGTACTATCCTCTTTTTTTTTTTCTGACTGAACTTCAACCTAAAGACATTGCCATTTTAACTGTGACAGTGATTTAAAAAAAATATTCTTATGCAGTTATTCAGCTACTATAAGTAAATGTGCAATTTACATCTTTATTATTACATTTTAGAACCCAGTAGAGCAATAAAAAAAAATAGTATGCAATGACTTCTTTTTTTTTTGCTGTTGTTTTCAAATTTACTTCAGTGACTTATATTCTATAATCAACTTTAACTGGGAATTACTTGCCATTTCTAATGAATTTCTGAAAGTTTTTGCCACCTGTGTAAAACTCTGTGAAAAAAAAAAAACTAGCTTAATTATTTTCTTCCAGATTTATTTGTTTAGCTGGAGTTATTAAAGATAATAACTGCCATTTTTATGAGACTGTTTGCAATGTATTAGTAACTAGGTCTTAGTTCGGTTAATAGAGCAAGGATGTTTGCTTCATCAATAATACTTAAAATAGATTGAATATTCACTGTGCTGTAGACACTCTATTCTTTACATGAATCATCTCATTTAGTCTCCACAACAACCCTGTGAGACTAGTTCTATTATGTCCTGCTTTTTGAATAGGAACCTTGCTACAGGGGAACTAACACGGAGAAATCCCATATGATGGAGGAAAACATAGAAACTGGTTTTGCCTAACTCCACAAATATAGTTTTTTTTTTTTTTTTTTTTTTGCATTACACAATACTGACTCCCATTATAAATGACACTTTTGAAAAAACAGGCTATAAATGGATTTGGTAATTGTATTAAACCTCAAGAAAACACAAAGCACAATTTGGGGTGCAATGTTAAATGTTTGTTGTCTTTGTTGTAGGAAGTGATGTTGTAAAGAAGAGCTGTGTTGGAATGAACCCATTATACAATGGCCATGTTGGAAGTCTCCCAATTTTTAAAAGGATGCTGCACAATCTTTTATGCAACTGAAATTTTAATGTGAGTTATAAATCTAATTAAACCCAATAATAAAATATTCATGAAAAAGTACAATTAAATATGCTAATATTTCTTATAATATTTGAATTGCTGAAATATCATTCTTTTTAAAATTTGCAAACAATTTAAGAAAGCCTCTTGAAATATCTTTTAAAAAGTAGCCTATAAGGACATAATTTCTAAAATAAGCATATTATAAAAACAAAATAGAAAAGTTCCTTTTGGTCTAGCGTGTTTCTTCTGTGGAGTATTCTAAAGCATGTAAGTGGGATAAGATGAATTTAAAACAAAAATCTTGAAAAATATTCATTTCAAGCATGAGGCATATATCTCCACTGTTGTTTTGAACATGCAATTGATTTTTTTCCCTGTATTATGCTTTAAATACACGATATCCAGTGCGGCCAGGTAGGGAGTTTCATTGAATGAGTGAAACCCCATCTGGTAGAGTGTTTGAATATGTGCTTGAGTGGACACTCTGAAGGGACAGAAAGGAGCACAGCAAAGCCCTGGTGCAGTGTCACTGTTGTTGTGAAGCAGGCACTGCGCAGAGTACCCACCTAGCAAGGTCAGGACACAGGCCAGGATGGCCACCAGGGCTCCCGTGCTGAGGCCAGCAGGCAGGACATAGGCCTCGGCGTTGCAGGTCTGGGCTACGCCGTCGGCGTCACAGTCACAGACGCGGATGGTGAGCGTGTTGGTGCTGCTGAGAGACGGGGACCCACTGTCCACGATGAAGATGGGCAGGTAGTACACCGACTGCTCTTGTCTCCGGAAGCCATTCCTTCTGGTGAGTATGGAGGCCGTGTTGTCTAGGGTAAAGAAGGTCAGGTAGTGGTCAGGTTGCAGGTGAGACAGAGGCTCCCGGTGGACTCCTTCTTCCCTAACCGTGGGTCCATCTGCCTGTGTCAGTCCTCAAGTAGGGCAAGCTCCTGATTTCAGACCATTGCTCAAAGACTCTGAATTCATTTGGACAGAGAGACATTCTTCCAATATAACACCTTTTAAGACATTTATGTTATCCCACACATATTCTGTTATTCTACACAATAAAAATCTACATACAGTTGTGCAACATCTCAAACCATGTATTTTTAGAGTGAAGGTGGAAACCTTAACAGGTTAAGTATTTTTTGCAGCAGCATCATGAGGCATGACTGAAATTTCCAATCCATCCTTTCTTCACAAGTTCCAAGCTCAATATAGAAAAAAGTAAAATAAGCTACTGTGGATTTATTAAAAATTAATATAGAATAGTTCTTTGCTTAACACAGAATGTATTCTGAGAAATACATCAGGTCATTTTATCCTTAGGGGAGCATCATGGCATGCTCACCCAAACTGAGAAAGCTGCAACATCACTAGGGGATATTGTATGATGGGACCACTGTCACATAGCCATCATGGATATGGCCCACCACCAACTGAAGTGTCAGCACACAGCACAGGACTATGTGTGGATATTCAGTAGGGAAATTATTGTACTGTTTTCTTTTTAAAATATTCATAGATACTTCTACCTCCTTAAACTGCATGTAATAAAATATGTTGTCAGTGATAACTTAAGTCATTTTTGTTTAATTTATATTCAGTATTCTATTTCATCTAAACATTATAGTAATTATAAATATTTAAAAAGTCATCAATATGTTTATATGACATGCTGTGTTTTCTATATCAGAAATGGATTTTTTAATTTGTTAGCAATTTCTCCAGATAAATTTTCTTAATTAACTAATTATAGAATTTATGGATTCTCAGAATTTATAGTAACTAATAAAAATTTAAAGCAAAAGAAGGGAAATCAGGACCATAGTTTTATCCAGTGTGTATATGTGTGTGTGTGTGTGTGTGTGTGTGTGTGTGTGTATACGTATATATACACACACATAAATATATATTCACATATGTATGAAAGTATATAGACTATGTATAAAGAATATATAGAGAAACATGTTAAAGGATGTACATATACAGTGTTATGTGTTTATCTGAGTGTCTATATATATATATATGTGTATATATATATATATATATATATATATATATATATATATATATATATTATTCCAAAAAGTTAAATATATGTTTTTCCAATGCTAACAGAAACCATTTAACAATAGTTGGGTTAGGTAAAGTGGCAGTCATCTATAATCCCAGCTACTTAAGAGGCTAAGAAAGGAGGATTACAAGCTTGAGGCTAGCCTGTATAACTTAGCAAGACCCTGAATCAAAAATGCACTCATACATAAATAAATAAAAAGGACTTAGGGTTGTAACTCAGTGGTAAAGTGCCTGGGATGAACCCTTAGTACTGCATGAGTAGGTGTAAACACACACACACATACACACACACACACACACACACACACACACATTAATAATACTCAAGTGAAAGAGCAAGCTGATGTCCTTTCTGTCTCAAACAGCACAAAACAATAGGCTCACCTTAAATTTCATAAAAGATATTTACTACAATTATAGATGATAAAGAAATAAAAATATTTGATTATCATATTCCTCTGGTGGTTTTTTATATAAACAAATCTATTATTTTAAAAGATATGGCCATAATTTTGAGACCATATATTTTTTTTTAAAATGAATATGTCTCAAAATAGAAACAAAAATTAAAAGGGCTGTGGGTATAGCTTGTCCCTGGGTGTTAAATCTCCAGTATTAGGAAACAAACAAACAAGAAAAAATTTGATATGGTACTCCCTGAAAAGTTGAGGGATTTATATTATACATGTCCTTATACACCTAATATATTAATAAACAGTTCTTATTATAAATTTGACTCAGATGGTATTTGTGTTTAGCATTTGATACAGAAAAGTTTTATAAAGTTGTCGATTTGTAATCTGACACATCAAAATCACACACACACACATGCAGACACACACATGCACACACATACACAATTGATTAAGAAGCACAAGTTGAAATTTCTACCATGGGAGAAGAGAACCCTATGTTCAGCATGCTCCCCAAGATGGAAAAGAACATTTAAGGGCTGATTTTCTCTTCACTTGGATGTCTTCCTTTGTGATACAGGCTGGGGGATTCTGGGCTTGATGCAGTTAATGTGGGGACACTTTCAATTGTGTGGCATGATGTCCCATAAATCCAGTTATGTTTGTGCTTGAGCTCCACAGAATCGTGGTGGCATTGGATGGTGACACATGGGGGATGTGCTCACATTCTCCTTGTGGAGCCCGTGTTTTTCCCCATCTGTCTTTGTACTGGAAGCCTCCAAACCCGAGAATGAGGCTTTCCAATGATGATTAAGTCAGAGAGTTTGGGATTACAGAGAATGCTCTTTCCTTTATGACTAAAGGGAAATGGAGTGTTCTCATTAAATTGAGATTGGTATCTGGAAAATTATTATTTTCAGATTGAATTTTTGAGACTAAGTTTGGATTTTCTGCAGAAAGGGTTGTGGCTTGTTGCAAAAGTTCTCATAATATCCATCTTTTGAAAGTAAGTCCTTCCAGTTTGACTAGCAAACCTGTTTCTTATATTTTCCCTCAAAAACCCAAGATATAAATCTGTAATTAGATACCAGATAAGCATAATCACATGCTTCCTTTAAAAGTTCCTATAGTTGTCAAAATATATTATTAAGCAAAGTCAGGTATTTGTAAAATATTTTAAAAATAACACTTATGAAATGGCTAAGAGTGGTTACCTCTGAAGCAAGGAAGCATGATTTGTCATGGTAAGTTCTTTAATTTTTTTAATGCTTTATGTGACTAGCATAATGAACATATTATTATAATTTTCATGGAACATCTTTATATTTATGTAAAAACAAAAGAATAACAGATGTTATTGAAGAAAGCATTAAATCAAAATTGATCTAGGTGGAAATGTGCAAGGTCTGATTATTTTCTCCCGACTCAATTTGTATCTATGCTGCATAGTCCTTGTTAAGGCAGTTAGCTGGCCCTCAGTATATTAGATCATTTGGATAAAAGCATGATATACAAATAAGGAAGCACATGTCTACAAGAAAAGAAAGAAAAATAGATCTCACTTTTCCCCCTTGGCTTTTGGACTAAAATGATTTAAATAGCAGCTTCTCCCTTGTGGCAGCAGATCTATAGATAAAAATTACTGGAGGAGCTCATTGCCCTTTAATTAATGTCCTTGCTGTTAAAAAAAAAAAAAATCCATGAGCTGTATTCCTGCGGGAGAAAAAAATCACTTGCTTAGTGAGTCTGCCACTACCTCTGCTAGCAACAATAACACCTTACCTTTGTTATCCTTCAACGAAAAGTTGTGGTTATTTGTGGCATCCGTTGTTAAGCTGAAGTAAAACTGGTGTCCATTGGATGGCTCGTCCTTGTCCACGGCACTGATCTTCTGGATAACCTAGAAATAGAAAACGGAAGGCAGGGAAGCACACTGGTGTGCTCTGCTACATTTCTTGAGGCAGGACAGAGCAGTTTTACAGATCATAATAAATGTCATCTTCCCGAATGAGCTGGGGGAAACAACAAATGCACCTGTGTTGAACCCAATCTATAAAGGGCCCTGAAAAACAAACCACAGCCTTTTGCAAAGTGCGTGTTTCAACTTCTTTTCCTAAACCTCAGCAATGAGCTGCACCAATGGATTAGACATCCCAGTAAACATCACAACGATGTGGACACAGAACATTGACTGTGACTGAACTGCACTCCATTCTCAGAACTTCAAGGTTCTTAAACTCTGCCGTGTAATGTGGGGAACAGCCCAATCCCGCTGAATATGCTATATTTCTCCTTAAAGGAGCTGAAGCCCTGAACCATTGAGCGGGGCTTTTTATAAAGTTTACCTTTTCTTCCTGAGGAACTGTGGTCACCCAATTAAACCAGAATTTGCATGTTCCTTTCATATTAGTGTATGCCGCACATCAAAGCATTAGTTTTGCTGAAACATGCGGATGATATGTTATCTTAAAGCTGGGAGATTTCAAAGGCACTGCTGCTGGGTGTTCCTAAAGAAACCACAAACAAGAAGCAGGGTCCTCAAGCCTCTTACCTGCCCTGGCTGGGCATTTTCACAGACGGTGGTTTCATAGTCCATGGCGAATTCGGGGGCGTTGTCATTAATGTCTAGTATAGTGATGGCCACGTAGCCTCTTCCTACCTGGGATGGATTCTCTAGTAAATGAGAAAAATGTGTCACCATTTATTCTACAAGAAAAGCTGCTCTTCCCCTGCTGATTTTCTCAGGGAATGTCCACAGAAAACTAGCAAAAACACTTAATATTAAAAATCAGGCAAAAATATTTGCATCTCTGAAGCATAAGACTCAAATGAAATTCATACTTGTAATTCTACATTCTTTAAAGGGAGCCACAGATAATCTGATCCAAATATGTATGTGTTAATTTATGTATATGTATATATATATATATATATACCTTCAGGCATAAATGCATATATGAATACATGCAAATGGGTGTGTGCATATATGTATGTGGTAATCTATGTATATACACAATGTATACTTATATGGGGTGTATATATGTCCTTGTGTGTGTGTTTGTGTGTGTGTGTAGTCACCAAAAAGGAAAATGTTGAAAGAAGAATGAACAGCAAACCATGAAATTTGATTTTCTTTGAACCTAGAGATTATCTTTAATTGACTATAAATTTATATTACATACACAGTACAAAATGTGCGTATGCATTAGCTAATATATATAATATGGATATAGTTTTTAATTTTTTTTTCTGATCAGGAACTACAATTGGTTGTCAAAATATTCAAATGTAGGTTTCTTGGTGTACAGATCAATTTACTAATTATGGTAAGTTACTTCTCCAATTCCCTACCAACATGAATGAAATGTATGAACTGTGACCCCAAAGCAAGAGGACCTTTAAAGTTCATTCAGGGGCTGGGGATGTGGCTCAAATGGTAGCGTGCTCGCCTGGCATGAGTGTGGCCCGGGTTCGATCCTCAGAACCACATACAAACAAAGATGTTGTGTCCGCCGAAAACTAAAAAATAAATATTAAAAATTCTCTCTCTCTCTCTCTCTCTCTCTCTCTCTCTCTCTCTTTAAAAAAAAATAAAAATAAAAATAAAGTTCATTCAGGCCCATTATCTTATAGTGCTGTCTTTTCACTAAATTTTTAAATATTAGAAAATATATGTCATTAATATTTTACATATTTGTAAGTATTAGCAAATATCTCTCTCTAGTGAACACAAATGTTTTACAGCTTGAAAGTTTTGAGTTTTCTCATTTTTGGTCAACTTAATTAAGTAACTATGATGATTCAAGCTTGTGTTGTAGTCTTCAGCAACCTGTCCTCCACCCTCATTCTCATCTATCCTCAGTTACTTTTAGACGTTACAACTTACGGCTCTCCATTGCAAGAACTGTGATGTTATGAATTGCATTTGTCTCTCGATCCAAAGATTTGGCAGTAGTAATAACTCCACTGTTGGCATCAATATTAAAGTATCTCTCCAAATCTGTGTTTCTGTCAATTGAATACCTAATTGGAAAGTAAAAGCAAATAACATTTATGTTTGATGATACTTTGCTAAAATCATTTCATTAATTTCATAACTAATCACTAAATCCTGCTGACTCCATGATCATGTTACTTCATGTTAGTAACATAAATCTATGTCATCTTTAAAATTTCTCTCACATAGCCCTTGGATCATGTCTTGTGTGTCTGTAATATTTTTGCTTTTCTAGCGAAGAGTTTAAAACACACACCACAACTTCATGTACAAGTTGTGGGATCCTAATTAGAAGAATTCATACTCCAAGTATGTATAATATGTCAAAATACACTCTACTGTCATGTATATCTAAAAAGAACAAATACAAAAAAATGAAAAAAAAATACATACCACAGTATAATTATTTTCACAGTGGCTTTGGGTATATGGTTATAACTTTGAGTTCATTATTTCTATTATTATGCTCTTGAAAAATATTGAAAAGAGATAGTAGCACTGTCCATGGCTCTAGGTCCCTCTGGAATACAACATATATAGACAACTTGCCATTTGCATATACTTATTAACGTCTGGTTTTAATAACAACAACCTGATCATAATTTATTTTATATCTCACCATTTTATATCTCATCGTCTTGATCAGGGTGCCAAAGGCATTTCCAAGTAGAACCCCTAAAATTGCATCTGCAACCTAAATATTAGTGAAAACCTACTGTTTCACTTGTATTCTTTTTTTTTTTTAATATTTATTGTTTAGTTTTCGGCAGACACAACATCTTTGTTTGTATGTGGTGCTGAGGATTGAACCTGGGCCGCACGCATGCCAGGCGAGCGCGCTACCGCTTGAGCCACATCCCCAGCCCTCAGTTGTATTCTTATCCCATGTTATTTTTTCCCTAAAAAATAATGGTTGTCTCTATTCAACATCATTCTTGATAATCTAGCCAGAGCAATTAGAAGAAAGAAATTAAAGGGATACAAATAGATAAAGAAGAACTCAAACTATCACAATTTGCTGATGACATAATTCTATATCAAGAGGATCCAAAAAATTCCACCAGAAAACTTCTAGAATCAATAAACAAATTCAGCAAAGTAGTAGGATATAAAATCAACACCTATAAGTTAAATGCATTCCTATACAGTAGTGATGAATCCACTGAAAGAGAAATTAGGAAAACTAACCCATTCACAAGAGCCTCAAAAAATATAAATATAATATCTGGGAATCAATCTAATAAAAGAGGTGAAAGACCTCTGCAATGAAAACTATAGAACACTAAAGAAAGAAATTGAAGAAAACCTCAGAAGATGGAAAGATCTCCCATGTTCCTGGATAAGCGGAATTAATATTTTCAAAATAGCCATACTACCAAAAGTGTTTTACAGATTTAGTGCAATTCCTATTAAAATATTGAAGACATTCTTCATAGAAATAGAAAAAGCAATCATAAAATGTATTTTAAAAAAAGAAGAAACCCAGAATAGCCAAAGCAATCCGTAGCAAGAAAAGTGAAGCAGAAGGCATCACAATAGCAGATCTTTAACTACAGAGGTATAGTAAGAAAAACACCATGGTATTGGTACCAAAATAGACTTGTAGACCAACAGTACAGAATAGAGGACACAGAGACAAACCCACATAAATATGGTTATGTCATACTAGACAAAGGTGCCAAAAACATTCACTGGAGAAAACATAGCCTGTTCAACAAATGGTGCTGGCAAAACTAGAAATCTATATGTAGCAAAATGAAATCAAACCTCTATCTCTCACCCTGCACAAAAATCAACTGTAAATGGATCAAAGGCTTAGGCACTAGAACAGAGACCCTGGGCCTAACAGAAGTAAAAGCTGGCCCAAATCTTGACCATGTCGACCTAGGATCTGACTTCCTTAACAAGACTCCCAATGTGCAGGAGGTAAAATCAAGAATCAATAAATGTGATGAATTCAAATTAAAAAGCTTCTCAGCAAAGGAAGAAATCAATAATGTGAGAAAAGAGCCTACTGACTGGGAGAAAATCTTTAGCATGTGCACCTCCAATAAAGCATTAATCTCTAAGATATATAAAGAACTCAAACAATTTAAAACCAAAAAAACCCCCAAATAACCCTATCAATAAACGGGCTAAGGAAATGACACTTCACAGAAGAAAAAATATAATCAATCAATAAATATATGAAAAAAAAAGTGTTCATCATCTCTGGCAATTAAAGAAATGCAAGTCAAAATACCAGTAAGCTTTCATCTCACTCCTTTCAGAATGGCAATCATCAAGAATACAGGCAACAGTAAGTGTTGGTGAGGATGTGGGGAAAAAGGTACACTCATATATTGCCGGTGGGACTGCAAATTGGTACAACCACTATGGAAAGCAGTAAGGAAATTCCTAAGAAAACTTGGAATGGAACCACCATTTAACTCAGCTATCCCACTCCTTGGTTTATACCCAAAGGACTTAAAATCAGCATACTACAGTGACATAGCCACATCAATATTTATAGCAGCTCACTCCACAATAGCTAAACTATGGAACCAACCTAGGTGCCCTTCAATAGATGAATGGATAAATAAAATGTGGTATATATATTCAATGGAATATTACTCACTTTAAAGAAGAATGAAATTATGGCATTTGCCCAGAAATGGATGGAGTTGGATAACATCATGCTAAGTGAAATAAGCCAATTCCAAAAAAACAAAGGCCAAATGTTTTCTCTAATATCTGGATGCTAATCACAATAAGGCAGAGAGCACTAGAGAATAATAGTGTTACCTTAGATTAGGTAGAGGGAAGTGAAGGGAGGGGAGAGGAGGTGATGTGGGGATAGGAGGGTTAGTAGAATGAACAGACATCATTGCTGTATGTATATATGTGACTGCATGACCAATATGATTTGCAACATGTACACTCAGAAAATGAGAAATTATATCCCATCTATGTATGATACATTAAATGCATAAATGCATTCTACTCTCATGCATAACAAATTAAAACAAATAAAAATTTAAAAAATATAAAAATCATTTTCACAGTCCCCCAATAGTCTTTCTAGTTGGGAAAGACAAAAGTTCTCATTTCAAGACAATTAATAAAATAAACAAACTAAGAAAAAAAAAACAGAAAAACACACATAGTGTAGGCATGATGATTAACAACTGATTCAACTACACCCTGAGCTGTCATTGTCTGGGTCTCATTGACTCCTATGACATGTTCCTCTACCACAATTCTGGCATAGATTCTTAAGAGCACACCCATAGCTTGAGAGCTTTTACCATGCAGTACTATTGAAACTGAAACTCAAGCATGTGACTCCCTCTTCCTGCTCCTGCCACTCTAGCACCCTGCCTCCTGCATCCTGATGAAGACCTTCAATTTAATGATGTCACTGACATATTTTCAATACCAGCACGTTTCCTTCAATCGCTCACTTCTTTCTCACTAGGTCACATATCCCTGGTCCTCATCACTATCACTCCCATGTATGTGTATGTACTTACTGCAGTAAAATTGCTGGATTGAAACAGGAAAGGCTACTTAACATCTTTTTTTTTTTTCTTTTTTGTTGAGTCAGGAATTTGGGAGTGTGTTGGTAGGGCCACTTTTAGCTCTTGGTTTCTCAGGAGGTTGCAGTCAAATGTTGGCTGGGCTGCAGCCATCCAATGCTTGAGTAGGCCTGGAAGATTCATCTCCATAGTGTCTCATTCACCTGGATGCAATGTGAATGGCATGGAGGACACATGCACTAAGGAATCTTTCCAATGTTCATTACTGATTCATGCTTTTTTGAAGCTAGGATACCTAGAGTTATAGATTCCTACATCACTTCAAACAATTTGGAAAATGAATAGCACAAGCTACATTATGATTTTATCATTAATATTAAAGTAACAAGAAAAAAATTTGGGAGGGGTGTACAGTTCTGAGAATTTTACCACATGCATGGATCATTCAGTCACCAGTTATCTTGCATCATCACCACAGTGTGGTGTCCATCACCACAAGGCTCCCTTGTGCTGTCTCTTTGTAGGTGTATACCATCCCATTGGTAGTCCATGGAGAACACTCATCACTATAATCTCATCCTTTTGAGAATATTGTATAATGAAATCATAGAAAGCAACCTTTTAGGACTGATTTCTCTAACTCAGCGTAAAGACTGAGGTTCACGAACACTGTGCCCATGGTTTGTGTTATTTAATTTAAATGTCCATGCATTTTTAATGCTGGGCAGTAGTCCATCAAATGAATGCATGCCAGCATGTTTACCCACTCCTATACTGAAAATATTTGGGTTGGTATCAATGTGCAAACACAGCTACTGTAAGCATTCATGTGCAAGTTTTGTTTCAACACATTATCTTTTCCCTAGGGCATAGGATCACTGGGTCCTATGTTGATAGGTAACTGCCAAAATGTTTTCCAACATACCTCTCCAATCTGCATTCCCATCAGAAACAGATGAGAGTTCTAGTTATTCATCTCACCACCTGGTGCTTTCTAATTTACATTTCCTTAATGATAAATTACCCTGACCACATTTTCTTGTGATTATCTGCCATATGCAGGCCCTCTTTTGGGAAATATATGTTCAAATATGTTGCCCATTATTAACCGGGTTATTTTTTTCTATTGTACAAAGTTTTGAGAGCTCTGTATGCAGACTTAATACAAAACCTTTGCTAGCAAAGTGATATACTTTCCCCCAATAAATTTATTTTCATTTTCTTAGAAATACTTTAATTCTGATAAAGCCATATATATATTAATTTATTTATATAATGTGTATTGACATTTATTATATATTACATATATATCAAGTATATGCATATTACACACATTATTACAGGTATTATGTGTATATCCCTTTTCCTCGTCATTCCCCTTTTCCCTTTTCTTATTCCTCTTCCTTCCAAGGATGGTGCTCTGGTTTCCATACTTAAGAACTTTATGTCTACCCCTGTGTTATGAATATATTTTTTTTCTTTCAATATTTTAATTATTTTTCATTTTACATTAGAAATATAAACCATTGTGAGTTAAGTTTTGTTGTGTAAGATGTAAAATTAGGCCATATGCACATACGCTTATCCAGTTGTCGTGTCATATCCTCAAAACTCCATCATCTTCCCCTAAACTTCTCTGCACATTTGTCAAAAATCCAACTGATCATATTTATGTGCGTTACTTTCTAGAGTATCTATTTTGTCCCATTGATTGATATGTGCACCACCTCCATTTGCAGATACCACGATTTTTTGGTTATTGGAGCTAGAATGAATCTTGAAATCTGATACACTGATTTTCCTGCCATTATGCTTGATTTCTAGAATTATCTGAATATTCCAGATTCTTTGAATTTTCTGTGAACTTTAGGTTCAGTTTGTCTACAGTTATATCAATAACTTCTGGAATTTTGATCAAAATTTACTTTATTCTTTGAATTAATTTTGGAATAACTGACAATGTTCTTGTATTGAATCTTCCAAACCATGAAGAGCATGTGTCTGTCTGCTAGGCTTTCCTTTGTCTGTTTTTCATGATACAGATCCTAAATAGGTTATGTTAAATTTGTACCTGTGTATTTTATTTTTGCAGTTGTAAATTCTAGGTTTCTTTATGTCATTCATTTCTAATTGTACAATTTGAAAATATCAAATATAATTAATTTTTCATGTCAACTCTGCATCCAGTAATGTCAGTTAATCCCTTCCTGTATCAGGAGATTTTTAAAATTTTTCTTCGGATTGTTTTTTGTAAAAAACAATGATATCTTGTGAATAAAGGTAGTTTTACTTCTTCCTTCAGTTGTTATGACATTTAATTCGTGTTCTTGCCTTATTGTGCAGGAAAGCACTTCCCATATGATGACTATAAGGCAGAGTGGGCATTCTTGTTTTTGAATTGTGGGGGAAATATCGCTTTGTTAAGAATTGATTCTAATATTAGGCATAATTTATTTAGATGGTATTTATTGTGATAAAGACATTGTATTATATTCCTAGTAACTAACACATTTTTTGGGGGGAGATGGGGGGGTTAATGGGGATTAAACTCAAGGGCACTTGACCACTGAGCCACATCCCCAGCCCTATTTTGTATTTTATTTTGAGACACGGTCTCACTGAGTTACTTAGTGCCTAGCTTTTGCTGAGGCTGGCTTTAAACCCGTGATCCTTCTGCCTCAGCCTCCTGAGCTGCTGGGATTACAGGCATGTGCAACCCTGCATGACTACTAACATTGTTTTTAACCAGAAATGATTCTTGAATTTCACTAAATATTTTTTGGCATCAAATGATATGATCATATGATTATTGAGCATAATGCTGGACTCATGAAAAAGTTGGGATGCATCTCCTCTTCTATTTTGTAGAAAACATTGTGTAGACTAGATATTAATTATTCATTAAATGCTTAGTAGAATTTGACAGTGAAACCAGCTGGGTTGGATTTTTTTTAAGAAAGTGTTTAAATACAAATGCTATTTCAAGTTGGGTGGATTTTGAAAGTTTACCCTATTTGATAAATCGGTTGATTTAAACTGAACTGTCATATTTTCTCTACATTGTAAGATTTATGGGAGTGAAGTTGCTCATAGTGTTCTCATATCCTCTTTTTATGTTTTCAGGGTGTGTAATAATATCATTTTTGTTAGTCAGCTTTCTGTTGCTGTAACTACAATACCCTGCAAGAAGAGCTTAGAGGGGCAAAAGTTTATTTTTGTCCATGATTCGGCCACTTCCACAGCTCTGAGCTCAGGTGAGGTGGAACATCATGGCATAAGGGTTCAGGTAGAGGAAAGCTAATCAGCTCATGGTGGTAGGCAAGAAGAATGAGAGAAGGGGGCAAGACATATAATTCTTAAGGCATGCAAGCAGTGACCCCTTCCTCTAGCCACAATTCATCTGCCTACAGTTACCACCCAGTTAGTCCACTCACATTATCAATCCAGTGATTATGTTACAGGTCTCATAATCTAATCATTTCATCCCTGATAATACCTAGAGTAGGATTATTTGTGTGTGTGTGTGTGTGTGTGTACAAATATATATATATATATATATGTACACACACACACAAACACACAAACATATACTACATATAGTAGTCTTTATGTCATATTTATGTCTTCCTTTCATTCATAGATAAACATGCAACCAATATACACATGTATAAATATATGCTTTCATATACATTTTGTCCAGCAATAACAGTAGGATTGATATTGATGTTTGATAAGAGGAGTCTAACTTCATACCTATGAAATCATGCATTGATTGAGTCAATACTAAAATCTTGAGTTGTGGATTCTGTTAAATTATGACATTGATCACTTGTACTTGTATCTTCATGAAAAAAATAAGACCTTTTTTTTTTTTTTTTTTGGTACTGGGGATTGAAATGAAGGGCATTCGACCACTGAGACATATCCCCAGCCCTATTTTGTATCTTGTTTGGAGACAGTATCTCATTGAGTTGCTTAGCACCTCACTATTGCTGAGGCTGGCTTTGAACTTGAAATCCTCCTGCCTCAACCTTCCAAGCTGAAGCTGCTGGGATTACAGGTATGGGCCATTGTGCCTGGCAAAAATAAGTAAATAAATAAATAAAAGTGAGCTTTTTTATTCTTAAAGGCAGAAGACTTTGAATTTGACATATGTCTATTTAAATGAGTTCCTGTGATTCTTCATAGGACCAAAGCCATTAATAAAGCCTCAATTATCCATCATCTCAAAAATTCCCACATTAGAATAGCAGACACTTAAGTTGAAAATGCATTTAATATCTTAAAAGGCTCAAATCACTATTCAACTCACAGAAAAATCACTAGTCATTTAGGGATATAGAGATAACCCAGACCTCTATATATTTTAAAAAGTATGGGAAACCAAAGTTTCCTATCATCCAAATGTTTATCATTATCATTTCCAAATCATAAACACTGAAACTTCCAGTTATAAATTATATTAGCTGTTAATAGCTCTAATTCTCATGTACAGCTCACTGAATAAGACAGCTGTGTGTGTGTGTGTGTGATTTACATGTATGTGTATATATTTGGCAATTTGTGACATATTATAATTTTTATGTCTTCCTTTCATTCATTCATATATTCAGTCATTTTCTTTAAACACCTGCAATGACACTATTTCAGGAAATCACTGCACAAACAAGTAATTTTTTAAAATAGTAACTAAGTGATACCTATTTTGGAGGCATCCATGGAGTTGCTGTGGTAAAGTATAATGGGAGGAATAAGGGCAGGTGTGAGGGAAAGAATGAGGTACCGACTTGGGAAGAGATGGGAGACTTTGGAAAGACTCCAGAACAGTCCTGGTGCTCCTTAGGCAAGAACAGGGCTAGGTATTTCTACCAATCCATCTATAGATGTAAAAAATTACAACTGAGGGATGAGGCATTATCTAACATAGGAAGATTCCTGAGAAAACAATCCGTTTGTTAAGAGAAATCATGGGCCCTTTTCAGAACAAGAAATTTATCTTTGCCTTAGAATCTGGAAGAACAGGCTGAACCAAACCAGAAGACAGGCCCTCAAAAAATTTGTAGGAGCACACCATTTGCAATTCTGCAACCACTGGCCTGGACACTGAGAAATGCTTTGCCTAGTTAATTGGAGACTGAGCTGGATATGGGAAGACAGGTGCTTTCCTAGTCAGAAACCTAACTTCAATGCAAATTCTGGTGTTATAATGGTGTGTGGACTCACAATGATGCCTCTAGCTTCTACAGATTAACATCATAAAATACTCAGCCCCCTTTAGTGTGCATTGGAGTGGCCAATTAGAGAGAACACTGTCCTAATTTTGCAGTAGTTAAGCTGTCCTGTCAACTCATTATTATACAGCTCTGTGTCTCGATAACTACCCTCAAAGCTGTTCCTAAAACTTTGTAAACTGCTCTATAAGCCTGCACCTTATCACGTGCATGCTCAATATATGTCAAAGCAGATTCATCAGTCTTTCCCCTAAACTTTCTACCTTCTAAGAGTTCACATTTGCTGCATGTATTGAGTATGTAGAACATAGTTCACCATTTTCCTTGTTTACACACACACACACACACACACACACACACACACACATATATATATATATATATATATATATAGTCATGAGTGGAGAGAGTTCTATGTGTATGCCTAATACCTTATCTTCCTTAATTCTTGTTAAAAGACCACACCTATGTTGGAGTCAGTCACGTGACTAGCCAAAAAGCTACATTACTAACTTCCCTTGTAGATGTGGTGTCTTCTCCCTAAGATTTTATAAAATAAAATGTGAAATAAGTTTTTGGGTAGAACCTCAATGAAATAAGAATGGAAGACAGTCAATAGTTTTCATGGTATTTGAATTTTGTCCATTCCCATTTCTCTCATCTCAGACATAAATATAGTGGCATGAGATCTGGAAGCCATCTGGTAAGTGCAAGGTAAACAACAAAACAAAAGAATAAGTGTTTGACAAAAGAAGCCAAGGCCCTTATTGACTTTTTCTGGCAAATTTTCAGTCCTGGAGAGCACAGCTCCAGACTTCTCAGTATGCCATTAGTATTAAGCTTTGTTGCACCTTGCCAAACACAGCTTCTAACTAAAACAAGCTGGTCCTCTTATTGTTGTACTTCAGTATGGGACTCTGGTGTCTCTCCAGATGTAGTTGGCAGAGCTAAGATTCAGAGACATGTCTATCTGGGCCATGTTTCCATTATCCATTCCCAGGAAATGAGCATTTAATCCCTCCCACCTACAATCATTTCTTTCTCCACTCTGTTCTGCTATCTAAATGACTAATGAACCAAAATTGTGATGATCCATGAATGAAAATGTGCATATCCCAAGGCCTGTGCCTTTCCTCATGTTGACATCCTGTACTGGGTTTCCTTCCTCCCAATTATTTTCACCGTATTATTGCTTGATGACCAGCTACTAGCATTATAGAACAGCCTTCCAATGACACTGGAAGCCCTGTTTTTTCAGGAACCCTGCAGAATGAGAGATCCATGGGCTTTACCAAATACTTCCAAGCTACACCTCCTAGAATTCAAGGTCAGTATCTTCACCCATACCAGGAAACTATTCTACCTTTTGGAGGTTTTTATTCACTATTTGTAGTTTGGGATTCTTCATCTGTAAGATGAGGAAGGGTGGCAATCATTTCATATTTCCAGATTTAAAATTGTATAGTTTATGAGTTTTCATACAAGGTCTCTTCTATAGCTAAATATCAGAAGGGCCAGGAAAGTACCTTATGACTCCGTGTACCTTAAGTATGCTGCACATCTGTTACAAAATGGATTCTAAGTAAATGCCTTCCACTATTGTTGAAACTATTTGACAAGTCATCAAGTAAATTAAAATGGTCTTCTTTATATTCACAAGTAACACTCTAATCACCAGCTATTAATTTGGTGAGTGGGCTATGTTAGCACAAATTCCTCCTCCGTACACCAAAAATGGGAAAGAAAAATATAATAAGTGTGGTCAAATATGAACATGAGAAACAGCTGATTCATTTAAATGAGAACCTTAATCTATTTTGAGGCAGGTGTGTGTGGGCATGCATTTGGGTGTAATACAATAAGTTCTGTCCAGGTTTCGTATAGGTCTCACTAAAGTACTGGAACCATGTTTGTTAACTGTGACCACAAGCATGTTTATTTGTAGTGAAAAAATAATAATGTTTGCCTTAAAGTGATTTAATGAGAAGCAAATTACTTCAAAATAAACTGAATGTCTGTACATAATAATAGCAGATATCCTGTTGGCATTCTCGCCCCTTCTTTTGAACACAGCAACCCAATTTTCCCTTGAGGATATAAGCCTCAATTGCATACAGTCTTGATAGAACAATCAAGGTACCCAGAAGATTCTGTGTTAAAGTTGGCCACATATATCCTGATAGGCCAAAAAGCTCTTATTCAAGAATTGTGACTCTCAAACACAGGGCCACCAGAAAAAAGATTAGGGTAATTCCTCCAGTTATTGCCCCTGGCACCCAGATGCTGCTCATTCTTGCTACTTATATTTATAGAGCAACTTTTCTACTCAATTCTCCAAACACGGACCTTGTCCTTTGATTTTATGATTTTTACCCAATTATTTCAATATATTCCATTTTTTTAAAGTTCATCATGAACAATTTTTGTTGATTGCAATTAAACAATGCTAACAGAACAATACAAAATAAACAAGTAGGAGCACCCTTCTTTCAACCTCATATATAATTCTTGATTTACATGAAAACAATTATGGATTTCTCTTTTTACTAACCTGATGTTTCAATAGGTATTTTAGAACTGAAAATACCTTATAGGACTAATCAGGAAACACCCAATTTTCAATAAATTCATTCATGTGGAGTCTTCCCAAAAGCTTACTCCAAAGTCTTTGCTGAGAGCACTATTTTGATTCTGAACAAAATAATGAAAAAAAGGAAAAATGGCCCATATAAATTAAACATTTCCTACTTAACACATTTTGAAAATTATCTCTGCATAATAAGTGCATTCATCTAACAAAAGCACTTTTTTTTGTTTTGTTTTCACTATGTCTGAACATATACTCTCGTTTTACATTTGTAGTGAGTGGTAATTGTGTTAAAATGAGGAACATTTTGAAGTAGAGCACAACTTATATTATCTCACAGAATTGATTTCTGCTATTTTTTAAATTAGTTATTTTTTGTTAACCCTATTTTTCTATATATGACTAGCTCTCTGTATATCTTATAGAAAACTAAATATTCATAAATTATTTAGAATAATGAACATGTGCATTCATACAGGCTACTTAAAAAATACACACTGAATTATTCAATGCCCCAAATGTGTTCATACTATCCGTACTTCATGTTGTCTTTTCTGGTGCAATTTTATGACTTTATCTGAGGTCAGACAGTAGGCACCTATTGGTAAATATTACCTAACTATGTTTTTGGATTTTTAAATTGTTAGAAATGCTCAAATGATGACTGTTACTTTTCACTTGCACTTTTTTGCATCTGGTTTGATTTGTAATATGAATTTCAAATTCTTGGGTATTTTTATCATCGGTTCTCTGGGTTTTCTCTGTAGCCTATTGAAATTATTCTGCTGGTTTCATAATTGAGCACTGGGCTCTTAGGATATAGCTAAATAAAACATAAACATACTTTCCTCTAAGCTTGTCCAAACCCTGCCATCCCATAATGCCTTGCTCATGATATTGCTCCTTCAAACCAAGGTTTGTGTCCAGTGAACACAAACCCGGTAATCAGGATTCATCTCACAATTTGCTATGCTATAGCACTGGTATTTTTTTTCCTCCTAAGATTGTTCAACTTTTATGGGATCTTGTTACTTCATCCAGATTGTAAGTTCCTAGAGGTTGGAGGGAATGTTTAATTTATTTTTGTTTCCTATCAGCATTTTCCCAAGTGTCTCACACAGCTGTTATTAATGAATATATGCCAAGCCATTGATCAGTTGGCCAGTGTAGACATAAAGAATGAGTATAGGTCTCCAGGCTACTCTTCGAGTTCCTACCATGTTAGATGAGAAATAGGAGTAAAGTTTCTATCATTCAAAAAGATCAGAATAAACATACCACAATCTGTCTGCAATCTGGATAGGTATAGCTTAATTTTAGTATTCAGGGCCAAAATTTACCTGAACTAGTAGACAACTACTTAAAAACTAAGCCAGAAACATGCTTGCCCTCAAATATCAACTTTTTTTTTCAGTCTATAGGATATATATAGACATATAAATACATATATATACACATACATGTATATAAACATATATATACATACACATGTATGTATATACATACATATATATATATATATATAAATTTTAAAAAAATTTGCTCTAATTAGTTTTAAATGACAGTGGAATGCTTTTTGACACATTTTGCACAAATGGAGCAAATTTCTTATTCTCCTAGCAGTACATGGTGCAGAGTCACAACTTAAATATCTACTTTTGCTTTTAATAAAGTAATTTCAAATTTCATATAATTTTCACCTTTGTATTTGACTTAGTTTTAGTTGCCGTTTGGGAAAAAGGGAAAGCTAAGTGACATGAAATAGGGGTCTAAAAAAGCTATGTAGATAGTGAAAAAACTATATTTATAAAAATGAAGGTATCATATTTCCAAGTGGTGTTATGTTCTGGCCAACAGCAGGCTCCAGGATTATTTAATCTTTCCTCCTTGACTACTGTACTTGCGAACAGTCAAAATGACAAGGTTACAGTGGTAAAGTGTGACAAGGTTATGGTGTAACTGGCGTAGGGTTCTTTCTCAGAAACAAGAGGTGCAGATGGAAGAGTCACATAAAGATTTTGGCTGATTCCTAGTAAAGCAAATAGATTTTTAAATTCTGTGCAAGCAGGGATCATGTATGAAGAGTATCTCAATTTTGCCTTGATGGAGGCAAGTAAATATGTTTCTACCTGCAATTCAAGTCTTTTGCCCTATGAAACAGTACATATTCCAGACTTAAGCGACATAAGCTGAATCTGTGTTATTCTACAAAGAATGCCAATAATTTCAAAACTAATCATCCAACAAGCCAGACTGTTTTATACTTCAAACACTATTAGGCTAATTTTAATTAATTACAGTAAAACAAACACTGCTTTCCATTTTTCAAAGTACTACACTAATTCTGCAGGTGTAGGGGGCACAGAGTGCACAATTGCTAAGACTCATGTTCCATCTCAATCTGTAAATAGCTTTTCTTGCACCTCAGAAGATTGTGCTGTACATGATTACACCCATCAAACTATGCAATATTGTCTGCATACTGGAATATATGTGAATACAAACAATCTTCAATATAAATGCCCAACACAGTTGCATATGAAATATGTCTCCTTTCATCGACTTTACTGACCTTAAAGTAAAATGGCATGAAAACACAGTAAAATACTAGTGATGTAAAATGATAATACTTGCTAATGTTTGTCATGATTCACAATTTAGAAGCATCATTAACTTCCTCTTTATTATTTGAGCATCTCAAAAACCCGGGATTAAGCACACATCAAAGTTACTTTGCCTTTTTGCTGGCTTATAGAGAAACTGGGGAAACTAACTGATATTTCCTGGTCACTCAAAAAATACCAGTGTAGGAATGATAACCAGTTTTCAGAGCCTGCACAAGTGTTAAGCACATCTTCATAAACTATAAAATGATGGAATGGGCTTCATAAAATGGTAAAGTGTTCATAATGGGATAAGGGAGAAGAAATACTTGAGATACAAACCCAAAACAAGAAATATTAGCTATGAATGCCTGCTATGCTGACCTTATGGAAGTAGGGTAAAATAAACAAGTATTTCAAGTATATTGGTATTTTAACATATACGTCTAGAAATTAATTCCACAAAAAAACAAGGAAATATACAACCCCCTACTAAGCCCCCCCCCCACTCCCCCAATTCTAATTCATATGAGAAAAAAGTCTTTCACTCTATCTGGGAGATAATGCTGTAAGCTAGTACTAACCTGAAATTTCATGTCACTTTTATTACTTAAAAAAATACAATAAAAACAAGATAAAAGACAGGGCCAGTCAGATACTCTTTCACTGATAAAAGGCATGAAGATCTTGGCCTCCAAAACCAACAGTCTGGCTTTTTCCGTGCTACAAAGAACAGTCCGGAAGCTCACTTTATCTCAAATGTAAGTAACTATACAGTTGGGCCTATTCTTCCTCATTTTCCTCAATTTAATGTGCAATATTACTATGAATTTTTCCAAAACAAAATATAACAAAAGAAGAATTTCTTGGAAGAGATACAACAGGGAGCTCCTACACAAGGTAGTGAGTAAAGAAAAATTAAGAAACAAGATGAGAAATATCAGTGTAATCAATCCATATATTAGTGTGCCTCTTTTATCAGACTCTCAAAAAACTTTAGAAAAGCATATCTGTCTTTCTCTCCATTATGTTAAGTGATTTGAACAGAAGTCACACAGTCCTCTGGAGCTGACCAGTACCTGTAATGTTGCTGTTGTTGAGGGTTCACAGGTCCAGACACTTAAATGTAATCCCAAGAAAAGGAGTGGTATAAGGAACCTAAATTCAAGCCTGTCCAAACCAGCATGCCTTGGTGTATGGGCTGACAGTGAAAGCTGAACTGTTATGGGGATTACTCTGTGTGGTGCATTTATGACTCACAGTTGTATCAGGGACAGACTACATTCTTAGATGTGGTTAAAAATCACCACATGAAAGAGCACCGGCATCCCTTTGCCTCCAATTTACAGTACAGATAGGGACACTCTGACTTCATGGGATTCTGTATTTGGCTCTATTAATGTGAAGGAAAGAGAAGAAAAGGAGCAAACTAATCTGTGACATACATAAAATGATCTCACAAGGGAGATGAGAGTGATGTAGATTATATATCATGCCGACTTTTAGTAATGTCCAGATTTAACTCTAAAGCACTAACCATTGTTGAATATCAATGAAATCTAAATTTAGTTTTTGCCTTGAAAAATCACATTTTCATGTTGAAAAGTTAAGTGTCTTACAAACCCAAGGTAATTAATACAGTACCTGTCTCTTTTCAACTGTGTTGTTTATAATATTCACCACCCCCCAAAATAAGAATCATTTATCACATGCACACACACAAACACACAAACACACAGACAGATCTTAGATTGTAAACTGTAGGTAAAAGGGGCAAAAAGGAATGTTAAGGTATTTTGAAATGCCTGAAGAGATTATTGGATTGTGACCATGTGCCTATTCTATACAAAAGAGAATTGGAAGGGTATTTAAAATAGTCTTTATGAATAGAAAAGGTATTGTCTTATTTTATAAATATAAACAATAAAATAATATTCAAATAGACCAATATGAAAAAGACTTGTTCAAAACTCAGTCCCTAATTTAAATAGTTTCCACTATACCTTTTCATATCCACCCTGCAACTAGGACATGCTTGTCACAGCCACACACAGTTTGTTTTGAAAGAGGTTCAGAATAATTGAGTAAAAACACTGGCTATGGTTTGTGGGTAACAATGGGTGCCTAAAAATACTGCTGCTGAACAATGGCCTTAGGTAGTCAGGTGACATTTTGGAATTGTTAAAATATTGGGTTGCTCTGATCCTGGTTCAGTTCTGCTGCTATGGAACTGAACCAGGATCAGAACAGATCCCTACATTTAAATATTTAGTTTTTATTTACTGTGAAGAAAAAAAGAATCATAACATGAGAACATGTGTCATGAATACAAGGAAACTGATGGAAAATGGTAGAACATGAGCTTTTACCTCACAGGGCTGTTGGAAGAATCTGGGTCGTGAGCAGCTACAGTGCCAATGATATTGCCAACTTGGGTAGCTTCTGAGACCTCCATGGGGTACAAGGGAGAAGAAAACACGGGAGGCTCATCCACGTCTTCTACAATTATTTTCACAGTGGTTGTGTCACTGAATGGCCCCAAGCTTAGAAACCGGGGGTCGGCATCTTTATTTGCAGCTTCTATTCGTAGTGTGTAACTTGTTTTGGCTTCAAAATCCAGTTCCTGTAAAGAAAGGTATTAGAGAAATTAAATTACCAATTAGAGAGTCAGCAAAGCAGAGCCTTTTCATTTATGAATGTCAATAAGCATTGAAAGGACTCTGCCATGAATATGCACCATCAGCATTCACAAATAATAAGTCATAATGCCAATCAGTCCTTGTGCTCTCCTGGCTCCCAGACAATGGTAAGTGCTTTTGAGCTAACTTAATCACTCTGCTGCCGTGCGTCTCAGGGACAGACTCACAACTTCAGAATGATATTTGTAAGACAGCCCACCAGATTTTAAACTATTTTCCAACAGGACATCAATACAAACATGTTCTTCGACCATGTAATTCATCCGTACAACTCAAGGTACGTGTCAAAAAGGAAGACAAACAGCTTTCCTTTCAATTTCTCATTGTTCATAAGGTCAGTGACCAGGGTGACTACATTAGGATCCTGAGCTAGGCTGGACCAAGTATGCAGCCTCAGCAGCAGGTGGGATTTAGTGAGGCTGACCAGGTTGCAAAAAAAAAAAAAACCAGTTGATTTGATTCTTCTCCAGGAAGCACCTGTCATGTCTACCTTCATTATTTCTCTATTAACATACACTCTCATTTTTTTTAGATGATTGACAGTTACATTCCAGAATCTTCACTCTGTATTTAAATTTATAAGAGGATTAGCATGCTAAAATGTTTCTTAAAGATGGTGAACGGGACAAAATATTAGGAGCTTAAAAGGACGGCAAGGACTAGTAAGTGAAGCATCATCTGTGACTAAAATAATAATTCTACATGTAATACATGACAATAACCTTGTCTTTCTCCAATGGACCCAGAGAACGGCAGCTTTTTATGACATTCTCAATCTCGCCACTGAAAGACTGTCCCAAAATATATTTGATGAGGTAAAACAAAAATAATTAATAATAATAAAGAAATTGAAAGAAATACTGTTAAATGATATTTAATTATAGTCACTGGACAGAAATCATTGAAAAAAATGAGCCAATGTGCAATGCTGAGATTTGTAATCCAAATTTACCCACCATGTGTGGGCACATAGGTGGGCATGCATATTCCAACTTAGCCCTGAAACATATGATCTCAAGCAAAATATATTTTAAAATGTACCTAAAGAAATAAAAAATGGTATATATAAATTATATTATGTATATAAGAGATACTATAGTATATAAACTATATATTCTTTTACGTATAGTGATGCATTTATGTATCGATACACATTATACATGGGCATACAAATGATATCACAAATATTATATAAAGAGATTCCATGGCTTATCTCTCATTAATATAAGGGGAAAACACATAAATCAATACACAAAAGTTTACAATATACAGACCAGAGAGCACTTGCTGAAATGTATGTTTATCTCTCTTTCACTAGATTGTCAACCTGGCTGGTTTTGTTCATCCCTATTACCCCAAGCACCTGTTATGCTTTGGTGAACAGAGGAGGCTCAATAAATTCTTGCTGAATTGCCGGGGGCTCGGGGGGTGAGAACAGAATGCAGCATTCAGCCCACAAAAGCCTTAAAATTGAACTATACCTTTTGCCCAGAGAACCTAATAGTCAAGTGGGAGATGGGAGATGAAACAAAATCAAACGTATTTTAATTCTTGACCCCCCCAAAAAAAAATTTATAGAATTTCTCCAGAATGAAAACAAAGACAAAAATAAAAATGTTTAAAGTCTCATCTGAGGTTTCACGTAGAAATGCTAGGGCACATGGTAAACAGGGTCATAAAGCAAATGCCATGATCTTCATGAAACACCCTTTGTTTGTTTGTTTATTGTCTGAACCTGGTTCTGCCCAGAGGATTTTCTTCCTAACATGCCTAGCCCCTTCCAAGAGGGTTTTATTCCAGAACTAGGATGAGTCACGAGTATGCATTATAATGTTCATCAGATAATTCTGAGGCAAATCTTCTTTTGATAAACTGAACCGGGTCAGTGAAATTTTCTGGGGCCTCTACATAAATTCAACATTTATTTTGGAAACTACTGTGGGGAAAACAAAGCACTCCTAGTACTAGGGATTGAACCCAGGGCCTTGTGCTACTATTGAGCTACATCCACAGAGCTAAAGTAAAGCATTCTTACTTACTTGGAAGGACTTACTGAGAAATCTAAACATTCTTGTTGGTAGTTTATATAACAACCTCAGTTTGTTCTTTTATTATTCCTTATAAAATGACTAATTGAAGAAAAATTTCATATTCAAACATTATGTGTATATATATAATAAGAAGTGTCTAAAAAAATCCCATTTGCCATCTCTTTTAAATCAATATGAAATGCAGAACAACCTTGAAGACATTCTTTCAGGTTTTCAGCAGTTTGAAAAAGGACAACAAGTCTTTCTGTACTTAAGCAAAAGTTTGTCTCACTTATGAAAGAATAATTTAAAATTTACTACAGAAGCGAATGCAATTATTTTATAGCAACTAATTTTTTTTTAAACCTGTCTGAAAGGCGGCAATATGAGACACAGACATCTGGATGCCACAAGCTCATGTAGAAACACAGTGTTTTGCACAATGATTGGTTGCCTAAAAGCTATTATGAAAATAGAGCAATAAAAGAATTCATATGAAAGGCTATGAATCAAGATTGCAGACAAAAGGAATTGCTACATAAAAGTATTTTCAAAGCATATCAGAATAAAACAGAGATGGAGTTTTCAGAAAGGGGAGTGCTATGATGGATAGGATTGTTAGACAAATTGAAGAAAATATTTTTAGTAATAAAATTTTAATTTGTGTATCTTTATCATTATTGATTTCCATGTGAGTAATACATTCCCCAACTATCAGATTTAATTATCAGGCTTATGCAAAAACAACATCAATATCAAGAAGAAAAGACACTTGAGGAGAAAGAGGAAGGGGAAAGAAAGGTGAGGTCTCAACAGATCTCTTTAATGCTTCAAACTACATGGAGTTGGAGACTACATATGTATTTGGAAACTCAATCAAAGTATATTGCTTTGCAGTCCACCATAGCAAACAATAACTAGGATTAATAAGCCCTGGAAATCAAACATGAGTCCCAAAGGTCCAGACAGTGAAGCCACACAGAGTTACTGTGGGACCTGTGGGTGTCCCTTTCTCATCTGTCAGGAAATCAATGTCAGAGACATGAAGATAAGAAGCAGTATGTCCGCCATATTGTTAGCCCAAACTAAAAAATAGCATTCTCTGAACTTGTAGTCACCAAAGATGATGAAATTTAGTATTAAAATAAGATTATATCTAAGGCTAGGGTCTGCAACATTTTCTGTAGAGGGCTGGATTATACACATTGGGCCCTGTAGGCCATATGCTGTCAGTCACATACAAAGGAATGAGCTCAGTAGTTGACAGTGATGCTTCATGTATAAACCCGGACACCTAAATTCTCCATGACTTTCACATAGTCCCAAGACATTCATCCTTAGATTTTTTTTTTTCAGTTATTTAAAAATAGAAAACCATCCTTAGCTAATGGGTTCAAATAGAAGCAGGCAGGCATAGTTCTGCCAACCCCGGGTTGAAGGAGACCACCTGAGTGAGGTGACATTCAAGGCCTCCTTGATTGGCCACCTCTTCCTTCTATGCTTTATGATTAATTGGAATAATCTATTCACTATAAAAAGGACATGTTGTCTATTTCTGCACATTACACCCGTTGTTCCCTCTTTCTCATATAACTTTCCCATTCCTCTTAGTGTATCTTTTAGAGAATATCACCTTCTTTATGAATATGTCCATCATGTACTTATCTCAGTAACAGCAGAACACTGTAATAAGAGCTACCTATGAAAAAGTCACTTTGCACAACTGTTTAACATGAATTTCAGAAATGCAAAGTTAGTACTTTGGGATTGTTTAATATTTATGTCTCTCCCAAATTCTATGCCGAAACATTAGCCCCTAAGGGAATGGTAGAGATGTGATTAGGTTTTGAGGATGGAGAGCTCACAAAAGGTAACATTGTCCTAATAAGTGAGACCACAGAGAGTTCTGACTCATTCTGCCATGGAAGGATGTGGTTAAGAAGGTGGTGGCCATCTAGAATACAAGTAACAATAAATGTTAGCAAGGATGTGAGGAAAAAGGAAGACTTGCATATTGCTGGTGGGATTATGAATTGATGCAACCATTCTGGAAAGCAGTGTGGAGATTCCTCAGAAAACTTGGAATAGAATCACTATTTGACCCAGTTAGTTATTCCATTGCTTGGTTTATACCCAAAGGACTTAAAATCTGTATAGTACAGTGACTCAGCATAATCAATGTTTATAGCAGCTCAATTCACAATAGCTAAACTATGGAATCAGCATAGGTGCTCTTCAACAGATGAATGAATAAGGAAAATGTGATGCTTATTCACAATGGGATATTACTCAGCCATAAAGAAGAATGAAATTATGGCATTTGCCTGTCAATGGATGGAATTAGAGAATACCATGCTAAGTGAAATAAGTCAATCCCCAATAACCAAAGGCCAAATATTCTCTCTGATATGTGAATGCTAACTCACAATAAAGGAATGAGGCTAGATAAGAATAGCAGTACTTTGGATAAGACAAAGAGGAATGAAGGGTAGGGAGGGGAAATGGAAATAGGAAAGATACGAGAATGAATCAGACATTAATTTCCTGTATGCATATATGAACACACGATCCATGTAATTCCACATCTTGTATAACAAGAAGAATGTGGAGTTATACTCCGTATATGTATAGTATGCCAAAGTACTTTCTACTGTCATGTATAACCAATAAGAACAAATTAAAAAATTAAAATTTAAAAAATAAAGAAGATAGCCATCTATGATTCAGGAAGATCTCACAAGACCCTCAGTCTAATTTGATTTTGGACTTCCCAGCTTCCAGAGCTGTGAGAATCAGTTCTATTCTTTAAATGTCTAGTCTATGGTGTTTTTGTTATAGCAGCTTGAATGGACTAATAGGTTGATTTCAATTGATATGAAAATAAGACAGCCAACAGTTCTAGAGAAACCTCAAGAAGTCCATCTTTAGGAGCAGACACTAAATGAACTCTTGGCCATGTATATGCACCACCCATTTCCTTCCTGCTCTATCAAGTAGGCATTCTTGAATCTCCAAATCTCCGAGCAGTGAGGGCCTCAGATTATACCTTATCATGTCTATGTACTTGACTAGCTCACCAGCCTCAGAGGTCTGCAAATTGTTTGGAAATGTATAACAGCTAGCTAGCACAGTGGTGGACAGAGTGATCACCGCATACATATTTGCTGTTACATATTTATTATGGTGTTATAATTGTTATTATTATTATATTTCTGCTGAATTTAGGTAAATAGAAAATAAAGACAAATTCTCAGATGAAGAAGGTTCCCCCTGTTCCTATGCAGTATCCTGTGAATCCACAGCAATAGAGAAAATTTTAAAAGTTAGAAAACAAAAAGGTTTTTTAAAAATAAAATACTATATCTTTTTCATCTTTATTTCCTTTCTAACAACCCAGATCGATGTTTAGCAAAGTCAGTTTATAATATTAATTGGTTGGGAAAAAAAAAATCCTACCAGAAATTGCAGAGTCTCAAAAGTTCCCCTTGCCATTTTTATCTTTTGCAATCCTACATAAACTTAAAATTGTTGAATAAAATCATTGTACTGCATTTTCTTTTTTCATATAGCTTGGCTTCTGGTCTATAGCCAAATAAACTCCCGTTAAGCTATATCACCTCCTTTTAGATCTGGCACCTTTGGCAGATGCTGCTATTGATATTTTAGGAATTGGCCCAAGTTAAATCCCCTGGAAATTCTTCATTTTGTTCTCTCTAACCCCTAGATTGGTAGCATCAGGACTGGTTAGTGTGCTTGCACATATCTACATGCCTTAAGTTTGTTGCCAAATTCGTACAAAGACTCAATTCTATCATCTTTAAAAGTATTATTTTCCCCACTGGAGATTTCAGCTATCTTTTAGATTAAGCACATTCTGTAGCTTTCAATATCCTCCTTACTTCTAGATAAAATGATTATAAATATAAATATTGTTTTTTTCCTAGGTAAATGGTCATAAATGAGACCATACCTATAGTAAAAAAATGAACTTGTATTATAACTCATTTTATGATAATTTTGGTCTAAATATATTGACTCTTCAGAATCCTAAAAGTGATCTACAACCTTGGATAAGATATCTCAGCAAGGATAATTCTGTACATTTACATACTAAAATAAGAACTCCACATTTATCCCCAAGGACATTCCAAAAGCAAAGCACACCCTCTTTATTATGCACAACTGCACTACTGCTCTTGTGTTCTTCCTTCCCTCAGCTATGACAGAGAATGCCTTATGTTCCCCTAGCTTGGTAAGCTTAAACAGGCTTCTTCTGACCTCCCTTTTTATAGAGAATTTACTTGAGAAAACTTGTCACTCAAAATTCTTCCTCTGTAAATTAAAAAAAAAAAAAGTTGTCTTGCCATTTTCATAACCCAGGAGTGTCACTTTCAGGAACCCAGAAGCAATCACCTTCAAACATAATCATCAAGGAAAGCAGAGCCCTGGCACCCCGTTTCCATGGAAGGGTAGGTGCCTAAAAAGAGGGTTCCTGTTATCTTATAAAATTACTTCTTGTGTAAAGATGCAAAATTTACTTTCAATTTGGGTGAAGCCCAAAACACAAATGTCCTTTAAGCCTCCTTTCCAATTCCAACTCTTCAAAACTCTCCAGTTCTCTGTCTTGCGGAGTTGAATTTGGACTGAGTCTGTCTGTCTCTCCATTGCCATAGCCTTGAATGAAGTCTTCCTTGTCTGTGTAATTTTAGGCAGTTCGTGCTATGCTTTGACATCTTGAAGTGATTTTAATAACTAGAGGGTTTGTCCTGCAATTTTTATATATCATGAGACTTACATCCAGATGAGTATGAGAATTGTTTTTATAGAGAAGGGAAAGATGATATTTAAAGAAGAAATCCTACAACACTATTTTGGAGGTCTGGCCAGCTCTGTGTTGTCCATTTCAGGGGGGACTGATCCTTTCACATCTATCCCAATCTCACTGGACAGATTCTTAAGACAGGACCCCAAAATTATTATTCTCACATATCTGTAGTAGGTGAAAATTGTCTTGAATATAAATAGATACACAGATTGCTCAATACAACAACCAAAAAGTCTGAGGCCAAAAGAATTATCTAGAAAAAAAATTAAAATAAAACATAAGAAAATTTATACTGACCGAAATATGTTACTGGTGTCTCCATGTCTATTTTACATTTATAAGAAAATCATTATTTTAACATTTTTCAAAACTATACTTTAACACAACTGACTATCAGGACAATATATAAACAAACACACACATTTTACAAACAAACTACTGCTAGTACTTAAAGAGTGCCTGGTGCTATTAGCAAATTGGTACAAAAGCATTTTGAACAACTGCAGAGTTTTTTTTTTCTTTTTATTCTAAAACATTAAATTATCTCAAGGTTTTACAAATAAAATAAGTGTATAAATATTAGTAATTATTCTTTTCATTACCTAGAGCTAGTATCCATCACAAATATTCTGTGAGTATTCAAATTAGCATTTTAACCTAGATATTTGAGCCCCAAATATTTTTAAAAGCATTCAAGTTGATATCAAAACATGATACCCCATTTGCCAATGTATTTTTTCCGAAGTCTATGTATACCAACTTAAATGCTAAGCATGTTTCATATTTTTATTTGGACTTATTTCAAAGAGGTTGCATCCAAACTGCTAACTATATTTTTCATTAATCACACATATTTTCATAGTTCTTACCATTTGCAGACTTTGTTGTAGGGGTTTTTACAGTATTAGCCCATTAACTACTCGCGACTCACTGACTCATGATAAAATCCTATATGTTGATACAGGTTTGGACAGATCTTTTGGACAGATCTGGCAACAGAGTCAGGGGGAGTTTGAATTTCCTACTCATAGTCAGGCAGCCAGTAACCTTGGCAGTGAGTTTCAGCAGGTGTGTTTCCCCAGATCGCTAAGAGTAATCAGAACAAACGGGGAGCGTGAAGCAGGTCATCTAAGGTCCGATGGAGCAGAAGGGGATACAGGAGGACAACAGAGGAACAAGGTGGAAACAGCGCGGTAGACCCGAGGTAGAAACAAGCCAGCTCTTGCAAACGGTGAGCCCAAGAGGGAAATGATGAACTGTGATCACCGAGGTGCCTCCTGTCATAATACACTATTTTAAAATAGTGAATGGTGGGCTCAGCCCGTCCAGATTCTTTCCCATATTTAGAGAAATGGACGTCTTTCAATCTCTTTTATGTCCTGTTGTCTGGGTAAGCTTCCACCCCGATGGAAATGTCCCAGTTTGTCTTCTGTACCAAGTTCCTATGGCTATGGTGACAAATTGCCACAAACTTAGTGGCTCAACAATGATAAATGTGTCGTTTTAAAGTTTGGGAGGGTGGAAATTGAAGATGAAAGCATTGAAGGGTTGTTTTCCTCTAGAACCGGGGAGAATCCTCCAACATCCAGAGGCAGCAAGGATTTTTGACTCATGGCCCCTTCCCGCATCTTCAAAGTTCAGCACTTCAGCCCCTGGATCTGGTACCATGCCTTCTTTTTCTGACTCAGATCCATCCTGCAGCCCTCTTATGAGGAACTTTGTAATTATATATTGAGTCAAATCACATGATCCAGGATAATATCCATATCTGGAGATCCTTAACTTAATCATACTTGAAAATTTCCTTTTGCCTTGTGAAGTGAAATATTCACAGGTTCCCTGCGTGTTCTAGGGAGGTCAGTATTTTATTTACCATAACCTCCTAAAGTGAATTTAGCTAGTCTATTTTGATTTTGTAACACAAAATAGAAAGCAAGCCTTGAAAATCACCATATTTCCACCCCAAATTGAAAACCTGATTGGCACTTCCTTATTAAGCTGAGGTCTGAATTTCCCAGCATGCCCTATTGACTGTGCCCAGTGACTCCACACAAGGGCTCACACAGTGTCAGGGAAGCTGAATTCAGATCATGACCTAAAGCTTACCATATGCTTTCCTGGGAATTTTCATCAACAGTGACAAATATTAATTGATCTTGATCTAAACAATTACCCTTTAAGTTAGGATGACAGAGGAGGAGGGACAATTGTGGAAATTTACAGGCCTGAAATGCAGCCTTCCCTTTGCCATTCCATATAAGTGTAACATGAATGTCATTTCATCTCTCTGGAGCATAGCTGAGACTCAAATTTTTTTTTTTTTTTTTTTTTCTGAAATGAGACTTCTAGTATAGAGGCAGAGGATCAGAGGAGGAGGGCAGAGAAGACAATGAGAGGTAAGGGGGAATTAATTTAATCAAATATGTCATACTTATGCATGAAGATGCCACAATGAAACCCACTTATTTTCTTTAACTAGCATTCCTGTGTCTACATAGTTTATAGCTTCTTCTTTTGCATCTAGTACCCTCTTTGAATCCAGGATGTCCCTTTTCTAGCTTTGAATGAGGTAAAGTGTCAGAAATAATGATGTATGGATTTTGGATATCAGGTTCAAGACACCATGTGCCTTCTGTTCTTGACATTTATGGAACAAGCCCAGGTTAGCCACTGTCTGATGAGAGGAAGATGTCCAGAGCCCCTTGATGCTCTGCCAGGTAGACCACCACCTATACAGAGGCAGAGCCAACAAGCTGACCAGTAGCTGGGGAGCCCACCCAAAACCAACAGAAAAATCACTCTATTGAGCGAAGCAAATTGTTGACTCAAAAAATCATGAACTAAAGAAAGGTTGTCACATTAACACACTGGTTTTTGGCATATTTATTAAGGAGCAATACATAATTGATATGGAGTATTGGTAACTTCTGCATTTGGCATGGATGATAATATACCCAAAGGCAGTGCACTAAATATTCTTGAAATGGCCAAGTTAAACAGTAGAGGAGAGGTCGGATCTGCACATGGCTTTGAATTTATGAATAGCTTGAATCACTGAATTCTTCTAATGTTTTTCCTTAAAAGTTATTTCTCACTTTATTATTTGTTAGCTTTGTTGATCAGTTATATTTAACTTCTCTTAAAAAACTTTAATCCTGGAAGAATGAAAAAAATATTGCCTTCTTCGAGGCTTTTTCTGCTCTGCAACTTAAATTTTTAACTTTGACCAAGAAATCTCTATAGCCTTCTTTTCCTCAGTGTATGCATTTGTTCCGCTGATATTCTAGGTTGTTCCTGCAGTGTTGATGCCTTGCATGTGCAAGTGATTCCTAGCCATGAGTTGTACTTTGGACTCATCCTTGAGCTTCTCACATTTCTTCATGACCTCCTACATATGGCAGGTATGTCAAAGGTAGCATGTTGCCAGCCATGCTGATGATTTTCATATTTAAGGGAAAAAACATTGGTCTAGTTACTTAAACTCGAACATTGGTTTTGTCATTAAATTCTCCCTTTGACCTTCCTTACGTTGTCACTAAATCCTTTCAAATCTATTTCTTAAATATCTCTTTCATGGGATTCTAACCCATTGAAACTGACCTAGGAATCAATATTCCATGGCAAGAGACAGAAGTAAGGACAATTTTATGTTATCTGTGGCTTGCATTAAGTCAAATAAATTTCATAATGGACTCACTGGAAACGTCTTTGACACACGCATACTGTGAGAACATTGCTATGATAACTGTCAAAATCGAAGAAAGTAGAAAATACTTCTAAATGAGCAAAGTCTTTGTGTCTTTTGATCATGTCTATCAAGTGTTGATGTCAACTTACTTCAAAGAATGTTCATTCTTTTTTTTTTTTTACAAAAGCTGAATTGTATCTCTAAACTTGAATATTCTAGCATAGTTAAGTTTACATTGTAATAAGCAGATTATAAGCCTGTGCACATGAGCATACGTGTGTAATGGTGATATGGATGTGGGGGTTCTACCTACATCTATATAGTAAAAGTGATCTGCATAAGATGGAAAACACAGTCAAAAATTCAGCAGTCCACCAAATTAGAATAAGTGTACTAATCTATTTCAGCCTTTAAATAATCCAAAATTTATGCTTTTTCTGCTGTCAGAAGGGAGCAATATTTTGATCCGCTTTGAGAAATATGCATCTTCAGCAACTGAATTAATTGAATAAAAGCTTTGAAAGAAAAAATTTAATGAGAGGAAGAAAAGTACACTGGAAATGTCAGTGGTTTGATTTTCCTCCACCACACATCAGAAGCAGTTTTGAAAATAGTGAAACATACACCTGACTTTGAAAAGCAGCCCCTCATTATTGCAAGTAGCATGAAAAAGACAAATTTCAATACGGGTGAGTCATCCCCAAGTATCAGAGATCCTTGCAGCTCAGCTGAGGGTGAAGGGACATTGCAATTCAAGACTTTTCTTCACCCACAGCAGTGGGAGTTGCTAGCATTATCAATATGTCAATAAGAGTGTTTCCTTATTTTGACTCCATTCATTCCTCTTTAGGGTATGGATGTGAAGAGATTACGAAGACAACAGAGAAGAATTATCTTAAGGAAACTTAAGCATATTATCTTGATAGTGTGACTATACAAGGCTCAAACCAGGCTATCATGAGCTAGAGACTGGTTAGTGGTTATCCTTCATAGGAAATACAATTTGAAAATGCTCATTTTTTACTGTACCCTAGCTCTATAGTAATGCATTTTGTAGGAGAATAATTCCATATTTAATCCCAACTGAGGTTTTATATTGAAAACTGAAGTACATTAAAGGAAGAATTGCTGCATCTCAAAGGAAAAACATGAAAGACTAAAGTTCCTAAGTTGTAAATTATGACACAGAAACGTAAAATGAAAGAATTCTAGGTGGAATGGAAAACATAGTTTTCACTCAGGAGGGATAATATTTATGTTTACACTTTGTGAATTTTGAATCCCTATGTTACTGGTTGTAAATTTTATCATAGACACATTCATAAATTGCCAAGTTATAACATACTGTTGAATACTGCAGTTTAATTATCATTTTTCACATTTATACTACATAGTCATTTATTCTTAATGAATAGTGTGGTGATCAGATCATGAAAAACTTATTTATAGGACTATGTGTACAAATATTTATCTTTGTGATTTCTGCACATTTGATCATAGGAAAGCTTTTCTAGAAAACATAGTAAAGCATATTTAAAGGTAATCATTCACAATCGTCTATTTTTTTTTGTTTGTTTGAACATCTTTAAAAAAATACATAAAGATTGCTTCTCTGTTGTTCTTCCCTACTCCTGAGTTCATCCTATATTTAAAGGTAGTATGCATAAATGTTTCAAAATATGATAATAATTTGCTCAAACTAGAATCATTTCATTATACCTATGGTGACATATTGCTAATGAAAAATTTGGACTAAAGATTTTTATTGTACTATGAAGAAAAATAAGTCCAAGTGGTTATCAAGCAGGTACCACAGGTAAAAATACAATCCCATTAAAATTTACTGTATCCAAATGGACATCGAAACTCTCTAATACAAATGTGAAGTAATCCTTACACTGTCAGCACCATCCGAACAAACAAATGAGAGTCTTTTACAAAAATCTTGTCAACATCCTCTCAGCCTAGTCATAAATGTCTGCCTACATCCCGAAGGGACTGGAAGGCCTACACACAAAGGGTTCATCTTGGTGGGCCGCCCACACTATCTTCCTGCTTATCTCGGCAACAAGGTAAACATATTCTGGAAATGAGGGAAAGTAATGGTATTTGTCTAATTTCAGAATTTCTCAGTTTTAGTCAAGACGCTCTTGTAACTTCAATTCAAAAAATCCATTCCAATTTCACAGATGATTCCACTATTTCATGGTACCGGGAAAGTACTGGACTCAGGTAACTCATGCCCTGTTTTGCACACTCGGGTACCTGTGGGGGTCTCTGAAATGTTTATCTAGGGTGTACTGTAGATCCAAAGTTTATCAAAATCTTGATGAAAAGAATTGAAATTTAAAATCCTGACGTTTTAGAGCCACAAAGAGTTGTTACTTCAGACAGAAGATCTCAAGGACAGACTTCTCTAATTCTAAAAAGATCACTCCAAAGAAAGCCTAATGACAAAATTTTAAGCAGAGAATAGATACACCATTGGGTTCTGCCCTGGGTTGAAGGGGAAGCTTGCCTTGGTTAGAGATGCAGGCCACCTTTCTTTAGGATCCAGGGTTCAGGGATGTGAAACAGGGAGGGGTGTTCTTTACACAGCTCCGGGTGTCATAAAGTGAGTACAGGGAAGAAATTGATTCTAACTGACTTTATAGCTGTTATTAATGAAAACTCTCTTTAATTTGAACACATTTTAATAAATTATCCTAGGATCTTGAAAGTATGATCTCATTTTCTATAATAACTATCTTCCTGCCTCTTGGTTGTATCACTTTTATTCTACAGTGTAAGTAGATTCTTTTCCAATTAGATGAAATCATAAAAATAAATAATGTTGAGTTTTGAACAACCCCCCCACCCCCACCAAAGGAGGGATTTAGGGCTTGAGAAGCTGGAAGCAGGTCATGAGCTAAGGATCTGTGGACGTTTATTTAGAAGTGGAGCAATGATAACCAAGCTTAGGATAATGTCAGAGAGAAAGAAAACATACAAGTATCAGATGCTATGGATCAGGAAGGGGCAAAAACAGAAAAAAAAAATGACTTAGGTTTTCAATGTGAGAGAAATGCAAGAGAGAACAAGGCAGGAGGAGAAAGAAGGAGTATGCTATTTGTCTGGGAGGAGGGAAGTGACATTTTACAGAAACATTGATGCTTATTATAATACAGTCCTTTGAAATGAAGTGAAATATTTGAAATGAATTAGGGTTATCACAAACAGTTCCAAGAATAAAGGTGAAGAGAAATTAGCAAATGCACTAATCTTCCACTCATCATGTAATATATTGACGCTGCTCCTAAAGTTCCTTATCATCTTTATTAGCAGCCATCTTGCAGAGCATGGTGCCTGCCCCTCCCTGTTTGCTAGCAGCAGCCTTGAGACAGAGGCATGAGGAGCCTGGTACCTTGCCCTGCCTCGCCTGGAGTCCACGTTTCCTTTCACATTTTCTCCAGTTGCAATGTCCTGGTTCTGGTTCTCAGTATGTCACATGCTAATTCATATGGTGAATCTACACTGTGACTACCTCTGGGAGCAATGCTGAGGAACCCTGCTGTACATCCCCTTGTCAACCCCATCTCCAGGACATCTCCACTTTCCTAGAGCCTCAATGGGACTGACCTATTGACTGGCACCTGGAGCCTGAGCTCTCTTGGATACTTCTACAAAGCCTTGGACATTGACCCAAATCCTTGCAGTCACAGCTAAATCTGTAAAAAAAATAAACCATGGTATCTGTAGAACTGGGATATTAACATCACATTATTAGAGCAATTCCCATCATGGAAGGGGCACACGTGTATGGGAAAAGCACATGTCTGAAGAGATCGAAAAACATCACTATTACTTCCAGGAATCTAAATAGTTTAGTGTTCACCACTCTAGGTGTTTGAATGTAACAGGAGAACAGTGGGATATGCATGTGGTAAATACCATTCTGAATTTTCCTAGGAGTCAAGTGGATCTGCGAAGTCCAGGTAAGGAGTTAGAATATGAATCTTACTTCAGGTTTGTAAACAGGATGAACCTGAATTATTGTGGACTAAGTACAGTGCTAGACATAGTACATAAATTTAGCCTGAATGATTTTTTTTCCAAGTAAAAAATTGCTAACCATAGCAAAAGTATATTTGTGATTTCTACTATTTTAAACCTCTCTTATAGGAACTTCTAATGTTTATTTCAGTATAGGTGAGAGTTATGAGTTAGATAGTTTAGTTTAGATATTATAAGACATAGGCATTAGCAGAAAATGAAAAATTATAATTTTTATAAATGAGTTTTGAGTCAGAGTGAGTCAGGCTGATGTATGCCAAATAATAGCCCCAGTACTGTTATTTACTCAGAAACACATAAAAATGTGAAGGGAAGAAGGAATGTGTAAAGTTAACAATGCTAAGACCAAAGAGTTTTAGCATGCAAAAAATAACATCCCTGAGATTCTGTTCCCATTCGTTCCCATGCAGAAATAATCTGCACTTCCAGCGGACCTTGCGGGTCTCTGTCGTGCTGGTGGTAGCAGTTTCCCCCATTTCTAACAATAAAGATTCTGACACCTGGCTCAATATGCTGCATCCTGCACTCAGAAGATGAAGATCATCAAACCTGGCAGGCTGCAAGTCTCAGGCTCATGCTATCCGTAGAAGCAGATGGCTTTACTTTCAGAATCTAAAGGTTTTGCCCCAATATAGTAAATGTATCTCTAGTCTTAAGATAAAACAGAAACCAGATCAATCTTTTACCAGAGCGAAGTTAAAACAAGTTTGAGAACTGTATTTGAAAGAAATTAATCACTGATAATTTCTTAGTCTAAGTTTCTGTTCTTTTTTATTAAGAATTAATATTTTTTGGCTATATATGCTACAATAGTAAAATTATGAAAATTTTCTTTCTTTCTTCCCTCCTTCCTTCTTTCTTTCTTTCCTTTCTTCCTTTCTTCCTTATCTTCTTTTATTTTCTTTGTGCTGGGGACAAGTCCTAGGGTCTCACACATGTTAGGCATTCATAGCTACTTAAGATTCTATACACTGGTGTATTTAATTATTCCAAAAAATCATTGACATTATATAAGCAAACAAAGAACAATTAGATGTAATTCATCTGTTAGGAAACACTAGAGAAAATAATAAGTTATTTTTAATTATGAAGAATCTTATTATTGTATTCAGAAAAATAAATTATTAAAACAAATAATGGCAATGTGTCTTCAATAAACAATTATTCAGTATTATTTTGTAAAGCACCATTTGATTGGTATATATGAGTGGGGAATCTCTAGTATCAAGTATAAGAATTTTATTAACATAAATGCTTATAGAATGTGGAGTGCTTTTGAGACACAGGAAGACGTCCTTTTCAATACCCAAAGAGAATTCCCAGTATACACCAAGGTGAAGACCCTGATGAACATATCTACCCCTAATTTGTGCATTTGCAAAGAAGTTCTATGCTCAATGATAGTCAAAGTAGATAAACTACTAATGTTATATATTTGGGTTTGGCCATTTGGAAACATTTTATATACTTAGTAAATTTTCATCATAACAAAAGGTAATACATATTATATGTTATTGAGAAATAATAAAGCTAAGTTCCAGAAATCATAATATTAACATTTTGTGATCCTTTATTCTGAAGAAATAACATTTCTAAAAAATTGAAACATAAGTTTGTAAAATTTTGAAAATGCTCTTTTTAGGTGATTTATATAAACATTTCCCATTAACTTACTATGCTAACAACATCATATCACTTTGGTGAAGTGTAAAAATACCTTAATATCATAAGTCATGTAACAATTTATTTTATGTCAGATATTTTACAAGTCCATATTTTTACTGTACTCTGGATACCTCTCTGAGATGATAAAAAGTTACATATGATAAGGCATTTAAATAATTCATATATCTGCCTGATATTAATCATCATTTATAATAATAATTACTTGTGTTATTTGATGTTATTATAAGTTAGAATTAAATTTCATCTTATAATTTTTCATGGATTTTATGCTTTAAGATTTAATGATTTTTTGTCTTCTTTTTTCTGGTTTGCTTTTTAACAGTTTTCTAAATTAAATGATAATAAGGAATGAGAATACATTTTTATTTTTCTATTACTGAATATCTCATACCAAATGCATACTTTTTGATGATTCATAACATCTTCATCAAAATATATAAAATATGTGTGCATGCAATAAAAATAATTCCAATATGTACTAAAAATCCTTAAACATGAGCAGATTGATTTCACATGCACCTTTGAAATCTTTGAGTAACAGTGTACCTGATTGCATTCCTTTTATTTTAGACAACAAAACAAAACATTTGTTTTTTACCAACAGTTGGCCTGTTCTACTTATTAAAACTTGTACAAAGATTGTTACCAGCTGAGCTAAAACAGCAGCTGTCCACTGGAAATAATTGCAGAAATATTTTGCCCATTGGCCTGAAATCAAACATATGTCTTACTACAAAACTAAAATTTAACTTTCTTTACCGATGTGATAGTTATTGAGGATTGTTAATTACAGAGTTATGCACCTGGATCGTCAGGCTGGCAAAACATCTCAGTTTGGGAAAAGATCTGATTTTATGTTTTTAAATTTTTTTCTAATATTTAATATAAAAAGCCCATATTCTCACATAATATCTTTTGGGCTTTTTTTTCTTAATTGAATATTTGTCAAAGATTGTGCACATGTATTGAAGAGGAGCTAAAGAGTTCATGTTTTTGTTTCCCTTGTCTTTATTTAAAGGATTAAAATAGGTTCCAGAGCTATCCATGCTCTTCTAATACAAATTGTTCAAGTTATGTAAATTTTTAAATTATTATAAATTTTCCAAGAACACTATGCATGTGTGTAAATCCAAATGACTTGGGAGGCTGAGGTAGGAGGTTTACAAGTTCAAAGCCAGCCTAGGCAACTTAGCAAGCCCCTAAAAAACTTAGCAAGACCCTGTCTCAAAATAAAAAATGTAAAAAAGGGCTGGGAATGTGGCTCAGTGGTTAAGCACCCTGGATTCAATTCCTGTACCAAATAAATAAATAGATAGATAGATAATTAGACAAAATTACTGTATCTTTAAAAAAAGGAATATAGCAATTATTCTAAAATTTTAAAAGGAATAATTGCTGTAAATTTTAAAAAGGAATAATTGCTAATATAGCAAGTCTTTATTATTTTGTTTTCTCCTTCCATTTTTTTTTCTATAATATTTTCATGTGTACAGAAAACAATTGCCTTTATCTAGTTTACATAAAAGGCTTTATGTTAAGGTTGAGGATTTTTAGTGGAATAGTCAAAGAAACATACAGCACATTTGTCATTGTGCTTAATTGTCAGCAGTGCTATACAAAGTACTATGGTTTTACCCAGACAACAGAATTGACAGGCATTATTACAAATGCTATTCAAGTTTCCTGAAGATTCTGCCACCTGCAAGTAAGTGCATAACTTTTCTTAGGATAAATGAAAATGGCATTACTTCCACATGGCTATACAGTTTGTCTACTGCATCCTTGCAGGAAGTGAGACATGACTTCTCAGTAGTCTGTGTGACATTTCCCTCATAGAAAATAAAAATAAAGAAAACATTACCTTCTGTATTGTAATGATGCCTTCCTGTGTATCTTTGTCAACAGATATCTTGAAAATCCCCAGTCCATCACCATCCACAATTTTGTACTCCATTTCTGCATTAGCGCCTATGTCTGCATCAGCAGCTTTGATTCTGGCCACAACTGAGGCTACAGGCAAGGATTCTGGGACATTGTATTGATAAGATCCTGTGAAAGTCAAAATAAGAAATGAATAAAACCTAACACAAAGCTAACCAAAATAATAATAACACCTATTTTGGTTTGTTTTTGCATAAACTTTACTTAATTTGTTTTTGCTTTTCAATAAATATGTTAAGACAATATGAAGTAAATGAGTTTTCATATAGCCTCAAGAAACTTATAGTCATGAGTTGATGAAGACAACCACATGAGAACAGAAACAGATGGTCTAAGGAAAGGCAGAAGAAATATGTTATTGTTAATAAAAATAAATTTCAAATAATTAAAACATGATTCATGCATAACTGTTACATTTAAGCAATTGAATATAATAATTACCATAACTAATATAAACATTAATAAATAAAAGCCGAATAGCTTTGGTTTCTAACAGGCAAATACAGGACTCACTATTTCTACCACCTGAAGATTTGAATTTATTTAATATCTTTTCCTGAAAAAGTTTTTTTCAGAAAAAGTGGACAAGGAAGTGTGTGATCATTTTTATCATAGCTTGTAAATTTACTGAGGATAAGAATTATTTTGTGGGGTTTATGTGCAACTGATTTGGGGATTAGTAGTACAAAAGAACAAAGCAATATTATTCATACAGTTATAAGAAATAAAAAAAAGAAAGAATAACTTAAAAAAGTGTTTAGTGTTTATAATAAATTCTTTTAAACATCCTACAACTAAAAAAGAAAAATTAATAGAGGAAGAAAGAAAACTGCTCAGAACCAGATGTTTCTTCACCATTTCTCTGGAAACATTGACTTCTCTTGCCTCCGGCCCCTTGTTCCATTCCCCTTGGGTTGTTAAATTGTAGTGCATTTGTACTTAAATGAAGAGAAGAGGACAAATTCCCTTGGAGAGGACTTTAGAAAGGAAGACGTGTCCACATGAAGAGACTACATTCTATTTCTGGCTGAGACTTGTTTGGAGTTTTCAAAAGATTGTGACAGTTATCATTTTTTTAAGTGACTTCAAAATATGCTTATGATTTTTGAGAGTGACTTATTTCACACATCTAGCAATGTCCTTAGTAAAATTCAAGAATTTCAAGGTTAGAATAGTAATTAAACTGTAGAAAAGATCCCAGCAAAAATTGAAAATCTCACTGGCATATCCTGGGCTTTCCTGACTCTAATAAGTAGCAGAGCATCTAATAAGCTGTAGAACCCGTGCTTGCTCTTGGCAAAGCATGACAACTAATGCTACTAAAAGTCCAAGTATCAATGCTTCTCATCCCAGGTTTAAAGGAAAGAGTAGCAGTTAATTTTATTTTGAGCCCAAGATAACTACATTATTACTTTCATTTTCTAAAACTCCTTCCTTCTCCCCCATAATAAGCTGTCAAGACCACAATTAAAGACAGGCTCATTTAAAAATATATATAAATTTGGGATCACTTTTTAAATTACCAGGAGGTATTACAATGTTTCTTGCACAATAATATAAACATTAAAATATGAACACTGAAATTGTAATAGCTAAAGAAGTGTTATTTAAAGAAAAAAAAAAAACCTGGTTTTCATAGTTGCTCCTAAAGCTTCCTTGTTTAATATTATTTGCTTCCACTGTTGGTTGGGAATCTACTTCTGCCTTTTAGAGATACTGCATAGATGTTGTAGCCTGCATATATATTTTTTTTCTTTATCATTCTAAAGAAATCCCACATGTGAACAAGAAAAATAGGAAACTAAAAAGAGTCAAGATGAAATGCTTTTCACATACACAACACTTCTACCTGAAGAACATTCTCTCCCCCCCCCCCCATTTTCTACTGGATAAGTCAGAAGCTGCATTGGTCGAAGAAGCTGAATTGAGGGCATGTGGTTCTATTCCTTTTAACTGATTTATTCTGAAACACTGAATGTTTGCACAAGACAGGTATGGTAGAACCGCCAAAGGAGTGTTTAGTATGCATGAACTGCTTAAAACTAAGAAATGAAAAAAAAAAAATTCTTATTTCCTTTTCTTGATCTTAGAAATAAAGCAGTATTTTTACGTGTAGAATTGATGAAGTATATCACTAATTGGCAACAATCCCATAACTTACAAAATGTTTAAAAAGAATAGTTTTAGACAAAAAGACTAAAACACAACATTTGTCTGGTATTTCAAATGTGAGTGAAAGAAAACTTGTATTTATGATAGCATTGATACAAAGACATGATTTGTCTTCTGGACTCTTATCATTCCATCTTACTGGGTTAAAACTGTGTTCCTGGTAAAATAAAATGTGAGGACGATGCAATAAAGAGAGAGAGAGAAAAAGAGTGTGAGAGAGTGAGAGCGACTTACAAGGAAATTTAGTTAAAAAACAGTGGCTTACTTCGAGGAAAGCGAGGTGGATTATCATTGACATCAGTCAGGGTCACGGTGACTGATGTAGTTCCTGACAGTCCGCCATTTTGACCAACCATATCCTTTGCCTGAATGACAAGCAAATACTGGTCTTTAGCCTCTCTATCCATGTTTGGAAGGGCAGTCTTGATGACTCCTGTAAGATTTCAAATCCCAGTAAAATGCATGATGAATTGTACCACACGTATACTAACAATGAGCTACGACACAAGGAGCTAGTCATTCTTCCGCTGTTCCTTTTCCATTCTGTTTACTTTAACCATTTTAATGTACACTAAATACCAAAGAAATATTTCAGATATATATAATATAAAAAAGAAAAAAAATGCAGTCTTTTCAATATCAGATGCAGAGAATTATCTAATTTTCATGAAAATATTTAAGAAAATAACAGTTAAAATATACAAAATGGGTCCCTATGTAGAATAATGAGAAGTTATCTATTCAAGTACATAGAAGTGAACTTATCCTATTCTTCTCTTTTATCCCTTGTGAAAACTTAGAGTAAGTTACAAAAAAATTCACTATCAATTACCAAGATTCCAAGTTAAATAATGTTTTTATCTTAAGCAACCATATCTTATTTAGGTCTGAGCACTCTCAAACACACACACACACACACACCCCAGCAACACATTGATATTTTCAGCATTTAAGTTACACTTATTTGAGTAAGTTGAAGTTTTTGAACAGTTACTTACTCTAATACACAAGTATACTTTGGATCTGTTGCTGCAAACACAGCAATACACAATGACTTTAGCTACCACCTTTGAATCTTGTGACAGTCTATGCACTACTTACAATTAATTTTTGAAATATCACAATTAAAATGAAAACAACATAGATGTATAATCTCTAAGTCTCAGGAATAAGTGTTTAGTTCATAAATATTCTTATCTGTATCCTAATAATCCTAGGAATATTTCCTGTTCCTTCTTTAATATTTCTAACTCTATGGTAAAACAACTGTTGACCTTACTAATATTCAATGTCTCCAAACACACAGTCTTTACCTAGAAGTTCTGTAATTCTAGAACTTACATAGCTCTATCTTTACCTTTTATCTTCTTTTAATCAATTAATTAATTAATTAATACTGTTAATCATGTTCTTTGTGTAGACAATGTTTTCTATTAAACACTGATTATCTTCATCACTTGACCAATAAATGTACTTATCACATCTTTGTGAAAAAAAATACTAAGATTAATTATTTTTGAATATGTACTACTAACCATTTTAGTGTTTTTTAAAATTTCTCTACATGCCCAATTTTTCCTTTCAATACTATTATGTGCCAGTGAATTATTATTTTGAAATTTCTTAGGATGAAGAGAAATCTATGCATCTCAACTAACTAGCAAAGCAAACACTACAGACTCAGCCTCTTGTAGTTTTGCTTGGTAGCACTATTTTTTTTTAAAGAAAAAAAAGCATCATTAGGATAGAAGTCTGGTAGTCCAAGTTATTTGCTTATTTTTCACACCTTTAATTTTCCCTTTATAAGAGACCCTAAAAATAACATTTTCAAAAGCTAAAAATCACCTTAAAGTTTTCAGATTAATTCATGTGGCAAAGGCAATTTCCAAATGCCTTGGCTACTAAACATAGTTTGAACAATAATAAAATAATGGAGAAAAACCAAATTTAAATAAAGGCATTTAATAATTCTATATTTCTAGTTACATGAATTTTGCTGGCTTTTACTATTAAGTGCAAGCTTTCTACATTCAGAAAACAATTATACATTAGATTTCATTTTCATTTGTAATATATTACATGGATACACACACACACACACAGACATACACATACACAGAGCAAATTATTATTACAATGCTCTGAACTGGTAAAGGTGAGTTTTGACTAATTGGATGTCTATAATCTGTGAGATTTTCAAGAAAGTTAAAAATATTATAATATGTCATTAATAAATATTGCATTAAAAATCAAATAAATAATCACATAATATTTTCAGTAAATTTAAGCTCTTTTTAATGAGAAAAAAAGCTATCCATTAGCTCTTCTGGAGAGACTGGCTCAGATTTTAGGTTTTCTGAATAATAAGTTTTCTATAGATTTATCATCTGACTCAGTAATTTGGAAATTTCCACTTACTTGTGATCCAGGTTCATGCATATAAAACATAAACAGACTTACAGTGTTCGACAATTGTCTGGATTTTTTTTTTCTCTTAGTCTAGGAAAATTTCTGATTGTTCTCTAATGTTCTATAAGTCATTCATGGGTTTTCAAGGCCTATTCTGTTACCATGGCATCTTCTGAAATTTTCAGTGTGTGTACAGTGAGACATAGACAAGAGCCACTTCTGCAATCTGCCACAGTTTAGAGAAACATTCATCAGAGCCCAGATGCTGCATACACAGGCAAGGACATTAGCCTCCGATTTCTAATGAGCCTAGCAAACAAAGACTAGGGGTTCTCAAACTGTAGGGATTCAACCATTGGAATTTCCTCACTAGAGCTAACTCATCATTTTTGGATACCACCCTGAGTGAATTAGTATTCCAAAGAGAATCTTAGTATGGGAAAACTCAGCTTTCTCAGGGATCTAATTAACCAAGGAAGACTTCCTTATGATAACTAGAACCTAGGCCATCTGCACTCACAACTCCCAAAACCATCTGTGTCCCCTACTCTCTTCAATATCACCTTCATTCTCGATACTCATGCCAAGAGTTCGAGAACTGTAGCATTAACAGAGGCATCAGCTTCCTCATGCTTCTGTCCTGTAGGTGTTGAATGTCAAAAGGTCAGCACTAGGAATGATCGGAAGCCATTTGGTGCAGCCTTGGTCAAAAGTGAAGAGTCAACCCCTGCAAGAGCACCACCAAGACAGACAAGAGGCCATGCACAAACATCAAATTGTGAAAAACTGCCAGGAGTGGTGGTGCACGCCTGTAATCCCATTGGCTAGGGAGTCTGAGACAGGAGTACCCAGAGTTCACAGCCAGCCTCTTGAGGTACTGTCTCTAAATAAAATACAAAATCAGGCTGGGGTAAGACTCAGTGATTGAGTGACCCTGAGTTCAATCCCCGGTACAAAAAAAAAAAAAGATTGTGAAAAATCCACATCACTTGCTGTTTGACTGTTTGCTTTTAACAGAAATTATCGGATATCATGTCAGTTTTCTTGGTAACTATTTTTAAGATGATAGTTTTTGTGTGACTGAGCACCTGTGAATGATAATAGATGTAACTGGTATTAAGGTGAAGGTATATTTATTAACTATATGCAATTTCTTTCAGCATTCATTATTGAGGTTTTAAAATAGCCCAGTGATGGTCATTACAAACATTAGCCTCTTTGGCCTTATGTTATGTCAATAAGTGTTATGTTACATGATATTAACAAACATAGCACATATCCAGGAAAGTACTGCAATACAACAATTTGCTATTAATGACACATCTACAAATTTTAATACAAAATGATCAGTTGTTATATTATAGGTGAGAAGCATTACTCTATGCACATCCTGATTGGGTAACAACAGTCATTTAAAAAAAAATCCATTCAGAATCCTATATGCCACTTTCTTTCATGAGGAAAGCACCTGTTTGAACACTTCATTAAGCATAGTAAACCCAACAGCTCATTCTGTGATATGATCTATTGATAAGCACTGAACATTTAAAAATTATAAAAGCTAAAACCTTAGAGTAGAAAGGATATCTAGAGAATGTGAAGGACAAACATTCTTGTTGGGTAGATCTTTTACACTTCATTTGCATTGGAAAAATAAATATGCCTACATGTATGTGTGTATATATATATATATATATATATATATATATATATATATATATATACACTTATAGATATATAAATACATGTATGCTCATAATAATACCTTCAGAATAACTTGTTACATATATGTAGATTTACAAAAATGAATATGGACTGGGGTCAAGCAACATTTTTTCTTACAAATGTATAAACTGAGGCATGATGAAATAGATCCTGGACAAAGCAATGTCAACTTTTGAAAAAAATAAACGTTCAAGAATCTTGAAAATTAATTTTTACAGGAACTTAGAAAGTAGAATGAGCCTAGATGTTTAAGATCTGCTTTCCACTTTTAAAAATTTTCCTTCAATGAAAAATTGTAAATAGCAGAGCACTAATTATAAATGAATTTACTAAATTAGGCAATAAAATAAGTATGCTACTTCTATGACTGATAGTTATCTGTAGACTTCATCAAATATGAAGTGTAATACACAGCCCCAGCTATGATATAGTATGGTTTGTACAATACAAACTTTCAATGCATAATATTCAGAAATATTTAAATTAGATATTAACTAATCATATGTTTTAAAAAACACTAATAGGTCCCTAGGGCAGTTTAATCTTTGCCACAAAAACAAATATAAATGTGGAAAGTACATTTATTTGCAAATATTTGTAAATGTGTATGTTCACCTCTGTTGATTATATATCATCTGAAACTTGATTGATGATGAATCTCTTCCTAAATAGTTTTGATTTTTTTCTAAATTTTTTGTATTACCCTTTGTATTATCTGCTTTGCACATAAGTTAGTGTAGAATAGAACAAAGTCATAAAAAGACAAGAGAACCATTAACAGAATTGACATCAATGAGTCACCGAGGACGGTCTTTTCTTACAATCATGAGAGGTGACTTCGGCAAACTTTGACACAAACTGAGGCCCATCCATATCAAGATACCCCACAGGACGGGATGTGAGTGAATGGCATATTTGGAAAGGGGGGTGATTTTTGGTGATGATACTACTCATATAAAACTATGATAAAGCAAGTGGTATGCAAGGGATAACTGGGGAACCACACAGTCCCCAATCACATGTTTAAGAAAGAACTTCTAAATAACAAGTGATGTTCAACACTCAATCTTTCTTCCAGAGCTGGCTTCATAACTCTAGGGCCTGATCTGTCAGACTCACCCCAAGCTTGGTTTAAAGTTCTGCTGATGACATTTCAATCCTTAAAATGTTTAAAGCAAGGTGTCTGCTTTTCATTGTCGGCGGAAGATCATTTCACCAGTCCTGCCACATTATCAAACAGAACCACATGTGGGATCTATTGTTTCACAGGCCGCAGAATAAATGGACCGTGCAAGAGTCCTGTCTCCCAATCACTTTGTGAACGTCATGCAGACAGGGATAAGAACCGTGATCTTTGCAGTACTGCAGTATCCTGTTTCTGGTGCCATTTTATTGGCTTATAAAAGTAAGTTGTCAATACTGTTAACAATTTTGCAGCTACTCAAATTCTGGTTTTGCGAAGGAAAAAATTAAAGTGAAAAATACAATTGACTCCTAGTCACAGGGCCAGTGAGCACAGCTTCAGGTGGAATAATGCACTGAGGTCTTAAGTACTTGCCACCTTCTACTTAACAGTTAAACAAACTTATGGGGAGGTATTGCCTGGGCCTATTTTTGACAATCTTTATTTAGCATACATTCAACATTTTTCCTGTCAAAAATTAACTTTCTTTTCCAAAACCCTTAGGTTTTGAGAAGTGGAAAATAATGTTATTTCTCACATAGATAAGAAGCAGATTGACACCCCATACGGAAGGCTAACTAAAATTTGATTTACAGCTCTCCATGCCCTAAAGGACTGAAAAATTTCCATTTTTGTCATAAAAAAGATTCAACTTTTTTTCCCCCCTAAAAGTGCCTTCAGTGTAGCATGAATTAGCTGAGAGGGCAAAAATGCTCACAATATAGAAATCCCAATGATTACCATGATTGCTACATTAAAAATAGACTTTCTTCTTCTTCTGTAAATGAGATTTCTTTAGGTTCTGAAATTAAAATTGAGTTAACTTACTTAAGGACTGATATCGTGGCATGTAATATTGTTCTGTTGATTAATTGGTGAGGTATTTATCTCATAGGACTACTGGAAAATTCTGTCATCTTGCAGCAGAACTAAAAATCCCAAGCCATTCATTAGTAGCAGGAAAATATTTAACCCTTGGGATTAGTACATGCTATTTTGGGGAAGGTTACATAATGAAAGAGTGTATAATTTGTGAGAAAATTGTCAGAAACTTGTCAATGTCTTTCTAGATTAGATAAAAAGCAGATATATAAGGGAAGGGGTAGGTGTTCAAATTGAGGTTTCTAAGATCCATCATTGAGTCAAACATCAGCACACTTTCTACATTCACCGAATTCCTATCATGAATTCAGTACTTTCATTACTTTTCCTAGAATACTTGCTTAACTATAAATGTTTCTCCCCTCTTAGATTTTCCAGGAGGTTCCCAAACTATGCCATTATACTGGTATAAAACATGCATTGTAGTCTTTATAAAAGCTCCAATGAATAGGCCAGAAATAAATTTATCTCTCTGTTCATGTTATTTCCAAAAGATGTTTACATTATTTCCCCATGTAGAGATTTGAGAATGAATTAATATTGCTATTTTTGTAAATATGCAAGACAGGATCTGTTCCATTAAAATATTCATTTAGGATCATAGGTACTATTAATATTTATTATCATAAATTTAGATATGTAAAGAATTCTACTCCATTGTAAAGGCAGAATTGTTTATAAGAGTGAATTCCTAGGGCTGGGGCTGTAGCTCAGTGGCAGAGTGCTTGCCTAATATGTGTGAGGCACTGGGTTCCATCCTCAGCACCACATAAAAATAAACAGATAAAATAAAGTCATTCTGCCCATCCACAACTACAATTTTTTTTTCTAAAAGTAGAGAATTTCCACATTTTCATGGTTATAAAAATAATCAATGGAACACACCAACAATATGGACAGCTATCTATCCATAGAATCAGTATCCTAACACACTAAATAATAATTTTATAACTGAGATAACAACCCCTCTTGTTATAGTCTTATTTAATAAAAACTATTTCAGCTTAAAGCAAAACATAATAATCCAGTCACATAAATGTTCTAGTCATGCAATTTTGCACCTCATCAAAAAAGTTTCTCTAAAGCTAAAAAGAAAAGTTAATTTCATTTGATTTATCAGATCAACTAATTGTTTCAACTAATTTCCCGGAGAAAACCAGCCTCTAGAATGACAAACTGAACTTACTTACTATCTGTTCAATTGCTGGGCAGAGATCTTTCTGCTTGAGTTTTTAATTTTACTGCATATAATAACCCAATGTGAATTAACCAAAGGAAACAAACAAGAATACACTTAAATTTAAATAATCAAAATTTTCTTATAGACAGCAGATAGCAGTTGAAATATTTTTGAATATATAGCATTTGTTTTATTTTTCAGGGAATTCAGATAAACGTCACAAACTATTCTTGAAAAGGCTGTAACTCCTTTATGAATAATATTCTACTTTTTAAATCAAAGTCAATATATTTAGAAAAACATAATATAGTGTCTGTAATCAACTCTATTTAATAAAAATAGCTTATATTAATTCTAAGCCATGATATAAATGATAACCCAAAATAGTGCTAAGTTTCAGTTTTTACCTGTCTTGGGCTCAACGGAAAAGTACGGCTGCCCCTGTAGAATACTGTAGACCACCCGCGCGCTGTTCCCATATGTTGGGTCATCAGCATCCGTTGCTGTCACTTGTACCACTGAAGTCCCTAAGTGACAATCCAGAAACCCTCAAATTAAAAACTGTCATATGCAGCAACACAGAAAAACTCACAAAATATTGCAGATTCTACGTTAAGTTTATTTGTATTTTTTTCTTTTTTAAAAAAAAAAATTATTTATTTTTGACAGCAGAATGCATTACACTTCTTATTATACCTATAGAGCACAATTTCTCATATCTCTGGTTGTATACACTGTATATTCACACCAATTTGTGTCTTCTTACTGGTACTTTGGATAATAATGATCCTCACATTCCACCATCATTTATAACTCCTGTCCCCTTCCCCTCCCACCTCTCTGCCCTATCTAGCATTCGTCTATTCCTCCCATGCTCCCGTCCCTAACCCACTATGAACCAGCCTCCTTATACCAAAGAAAACATTCAGCATTTGTTTTTTGGGGATTGGCTAACTTCACTTAGCATTATCTTCTCTAACCCCATCCACTGACCTGCAAATGCCATGATTTTATTCTCTTTTATTGCTAAGTATATTCCATTTTATATATATATATCACATTTTTTAAATCCATTCATCTATTGAAGGGCATCTAAGTTGGCTCCACAGTTTAGCTATTGTGAATTGTGCTGCTATAAACAATGATGTGGCTGTGTCCCTGTAATATGCTGTTTTTAAGTCCTTTGGGTATAGACCCAGGAGAGGGATTGCTGGGTCAAATGGTGTAAAGATTTATTTGTAATTTTTAATTCATCCTTTTTCAAGTCATATGAAACATTGATTTTTTTATTAATATAAACCTAGAGAGATAATAAATTCTAATAAAAACTTTGAAATCATGAAGGGATATGAAAATAGTCTGGTATAAAAATACCATTGAGGATGCATGTTACCATGGAATAGCAAGAACAAAGGGGGCTATAATTGTAAGCATCTTATCCATTAACGGCAGGTAGCAAGTTTCCATCCAGAACAAACTCTACTAGTTCCAATAGCTGTCCAAAAGGCAGTCTGAGATGTTGATAGATGCTGGAATCTTTGTGAATATCTTAATGGTGTAAGTGGGTAGAGTCAGCAGAAACCACACTTTCATTAATTACACAAAGAATGTTTGATAGATTTAATTGGATATTATATGGCTACCTTATCTCTTTGATGATTATTTTATTTTAAATTGTTTTTACTAAGAGATTTTAAAACAAAACATTCAACTTAAAAATTATCAGAACTCTTCCAAAGAAGGAAATGTATGGTAATTTGAAAGTGGCATTACCAGTTGTTTTTCCATATTGCATGTCAAATTTCTTCATTTTTTCATGCTGTAACTAATGTAATATGAAGAACATATATTCTGAACTGGTTCTTTTTTTCCCACTTGGAAAGCAACTTTCAAAATTTTAGAGAGACACACACTTACTTAGTTTATATCTTTATGTGTAGATTGTTATATAATCTATACATGACAGAGAAAGAAAAGTTCCTTTATGTATTCTTTAAGGATTTTGTTGCTGATAATTTCTAAAATACATAATTTAAAAGTATCATCTTCTTTAAATGTGTTTCTCACAGTTGTCTTTTAAAATGCTTTATAAAAGTCATTAATGCTCATTTTTTACAAATACACTCCATTTTTTCATATTATAATTTACCTTATCTATTTTGTTTCAAATTGTGTACAATCTATTTGGTTATGTGTATGGCAGCATTTTAAAAAATTCAACAATTTTAAACAGAGTAATGAAAACCTGAACTTCAGTAAAATGTGCTTTGAATAATAATACATTTATTTCTGAAATTTTAATTAATTTGATACATAATACATGATAGATTATATTTAATAAACACAAGCAAACATACACATTCACAAATATTTGAAAACAAATATACTTTCCATGTTTATATAAGCTCTTCTGGAAAAGACTGAACTGTGCTAGGGGCTTATTAGTGTTTTTTTTTAAATATATAATTAGTTAATATCTAATTATATATTTCTGATTAAGCTCTAAAAGTTTGTATTGTATAAACCATACCACTTAGTGGCTATTATAAATGCTTAGTGAGAATTAGAAACTACATTAAACTATGACTTGTTATACATTTATAAAACGTATTTAATGTTGGTATCCATTATTCTGTGTTTGAATTTTCATATTAATCCAGTAATTTAAATTGGTTTTCAAGTGAATTCTAAAGATGTTTGAAAATAATCTTCTACAAGGGGTGGAACTTCTTTGACTCAAGCAAGTAAATAAAATAACTTGTCTCTTGTGTAATAAGCATGCCATTTGATATTAAAATAGGCCATCATAATCAAAACCAGAAGGCAGCTTCTAAAACAGAAGTTCACATACCCTGAATGTACGAAGCTGTATTCTATAAGGAGAAGAAAATCTCAGTAAGCCACTAACACCAAAAATGCCCCAAAGAACTAGAACTGCTAAGCTGAGTCACATCCCTCAAACTCTCAAACTTTTCTGTCTTCCTAAACATTACTAATCTGAGAAAATGTGGTTCTCTTTACTCCAAAACCCCTGGAATCCTACTGCCACTCCTGCTTCTGCTGCTGCTGCTGTAAAGAAACAGTGGGCAGGAATCTCTTTAAAGTATGGTTTGGGCACTGAAATGCTTCTACATGCGCTAGTTATGGTGAGATTCTGTCTCTGTGGTTCAGAATTTCTCAGGACGATTCTTCTTTCTCATTCCTCTAGCAGCTGGAGCTGGGGTGCCTCAAAAAATCTTCCCTTTCTGACAAGAACAGAAATTTAGAGTCACTAAATCATGACCCTCGAAGAAAACACAGAACATCTTTGCAATCTCTGTCCCCACTGTATAGTTGATGTGTCCTCTGAATGTGTGAGTGAATGAAATGACCTCTTTAAAGAAGGAAACAGTTCATATTGGCTAAAATGTGTTACAAGTTCCTGTAACATATTAAATGAACATCCTCCTTAAATACCCAAGACAAGAGGACAGATACAACTCTACTGGCCTTTAGTCCAGTTTTATTTATTTTTTTTTTATTTGTAAGATTGTCCACACTTAAATGACACCTTGCTGAAACCAATTCCACAAGTAGCTGAATAATGGGAATTTAAGCCAGAATTTATACTATTTGCTCTAGAGTACATGCCACTTTACTTGCTATTTTTCCAGTAAGGAAGAACTTCCTAAAGGCCTTTCCCACAGCCTTCATTGTTCTTCTATGTATCTCTAGCTGAAGATCATTTTATCATTATTATATACTCACCATTCAATTTTCACTTGGAGAAACTAAGAAGAGTTAGTGATGTCACACGACGGTATATGAGGGTCCAACCACAGGCACCCCAGACAGCTGATCCAAGTGTGGGCCTGGGCAGCCCCTGAGGGAGTCACAGTCTGGTCAGGGAACCCTGTCCTATCACCATACAAGTGTTATGGTGCTGTGTCGGCAAGGATTTTGCTTTTAACTTCTTAAGCATAATATTAATTGCATTTTTAAAATAAATTAATATTAAATGAAAAAGAACTATAGCCCCTAAATATTTCTTAAAGACACAGAGATGGCTATGTAAAATGAAATATGTAAAATTCAAAAGTATAAACAGTACTTCCTAATATTCCATACAAATAAAATAATGTATAGAATGATGAATTTCTGGTTACTAGCATGACTCAATTTTTCCCTTCATTGCAACTGATGATTGTTCTACATACACTAATATGCTTTTTTTTCTGCACCTAATAAGAACTTAGTTTTAAAGACAAACTTCCTAACACCACACAGCAAAACAGTATAGTCTTCACTTACCTACAGGAGACATTTCGGGAACTCCTGCTGTGTAAGGCCCATCCAAAAACTTGGGTTCATTGTCATTGATATCCTGGATTTTGATGACAAACTCTGATTCGGGCTCCACGGGTTTGTTGGTGAGCCTGTCCAGCGCTTGAGCTCGGAGTGTGTAGTAGGCCTGCTCCTCGCGATCGAGTCTCTTGGTAGCATGAATATCCCCAGTGTTCTCATCAATAATGAAAATGGAACTTGCCCCTTCGCCTGACAAGATGTATTTGATGGAACCATCTCCTTTATCAACATCAGAGTGAAGCTGGTGAAAAATTCATGTGAGATGAGATTAACTTACAAGAGAGTCAGCTATATGGAGATATGTAAAAATAATTCTTATGTCAGGCAGCTGTACATGAAATTTTATTGTTCTTGGAAAGATAAGCTGAACGCTTATTGTGCACAGCAGAAAGGCTATTAGAATGTGTCATCTTGCACTTGAGAGCAAGACAATTTCATTTCTTCCTGTAAACAGTCTCATTTCCAAAGGTATTTTATAGCATTCCCATAGAACTTGTTGTAGTGTTATTTTTTATTTGATCTGTCCTTGCCAGTTTTAGCCATCTTCTTTGAACACAGCAGACATTCAATAAACATGTATAACTGGTTGATCCCTATTCCAAGCAAAGGGATTTTTCTAGAGAACATTGGTCAATTCAATTCTAACACATCATTTAATATGCCTTTTAGAAAACCCCACACTCTTTATGGGTCCCTGTCTCCCTTCCCAACCCCACACCCACACATACCCCATTTCCATGATTAACCAATATAGATGGATGTCCAGTTACTAAATCTGTCTCCAAATCCTGTTCTGTATTTTAGAATTTGAAGCTAAAAAAAAAGATTACACTGCACTCTAAAGTAGGAATTTTAAATCAATACGTGCATGGGACTTCAACTAAAACCTTTCTTGAAATACCAAGAACTGCATTAGATTTGCATGATTAACCCCAGCCTTGGCAGCAGGGGCAGCACCTACTGATTTGCATTTTCTATCTGAAACTGTCCCTGCTGTATGTCGGAACATTATGTTGAACAGAGGAACCTTAGGAAACTCAGAAATAATTACACATTTTCCTGAACTCCATAACCTGAGAAACACACTACTCAATCTGTCATTTCAACAATCTTTCATCTCCTATAACTGCCATCATCCAGGACTTTTGTTAATATGAATGTAAAAACCCGATTTACCAAATAACAAGGCTTTTCAGTGCCCTACAGACTACATTTGCATTTTTCAAAAGATGAGGTTCTAAAAATATAAAATATGGAACACCACTTAGGCAAGTGTGGGCACATTTTCTTCCCTGGTATCCATGGAAGACACAGATTTTGGCACCATGGATCTCTGTGACTTTCCCACTCCACTGTAACTGTTGTATTTATACTCTGCTTCAGGATACTTAAATACCCGATTTATCCCTTGGTTTCTGTGATTTTGAGTCAGAACTAAATAATAAAATAATAAGTTTCTGTCAAGAGTTATAAACTTCTCAGGGTGGAGTCACCTGGTGGATTGTCATGCGAAGTATCTGCTTGACACAGAGGGTAGTCATATTCTTAAAGTGCTGTGAATTAACTTCCTTAAGTCTTTCTCAGGATTACTATTATATATGTGTCTTTCTCCAATTTAAGAAGAGAGAAACATGAGAATTGTTATAGATTGGGTCATGAGAACTTAACTAGGTGTCAGTCTCTTTTCTTACTATTCTATGTATAGTATAACATGATCCTTGGAAAAGAGAGGGACATCAAATTCTGTTATGGTTTGGATGTGAGATAGATGTCCCCCCAAAGCTCATGCATGAGACAATGTAAGAAGGTTTAGAGGAAAAATGATTGGGCTATGAGAGCCTTAACTCAATCAGTGAATTAATCCCCTGTGGGATTAACTGAGTAGTCACTGGGTAGGATGTGGCTGGAGGAGGTAGGTCCTTAAGGATGTGCCCTTTGGGGTATATATTTTGTATCTGGCAAAGTGGAGTCTCTCTGTGCTTTCTGATCATCATGTGAGCTCCTTCCCTTCTCTACACTCTTCTGCCATGATGTTCTGCCTCATCTTGAGTCCCAAGAAATGCAGCTAGCTATCTATGGACTGAAAACTCTGAGACTATAAGCCCTCAAATAATCTTTTCCTCCTCTACAATTATTCTGGCCAGGTCTTTTAGTCATAGCAGTGAAAAAGCTCATAGAACAAATACCATGTCGCTGACATGCCCTATTCCATTCCCAAAACTCTAATCAAGTCAAGAGGACAGTGAATATGGACCCAGGATGGAATGTCCTGTTAGTATTATCTAAGGGATACTAAGGAATGTGCACTGGGAATCTGGAAGCAGATATCATCTGTGAGAAGTGTTCTTTTCTAAAGTTATCCTAAAGGCAATTGCTCCTTGGAATGCTGGTCAAATTAACAAAACTAACCATGTCATCAATTCATACATACATCAGACTATAAAGGTCCTCCCTCCGTAGTAGTGACAGGAGTCAGAGCACTACCCATGTAGCTGGTGGTTACAGGTGGCCGTAGCTGGTAGCCTGTTAGTAGGTGTCAGTAAACCCTGTGTTCCCCGTGCCATCTCGGGGTACTGTCTTCGATCTCTCAGCAACATATCCCACAGTCAGCCCAAGAGCTGCTGTGGACAGCACAGCATTTCATTTAATATTCAAAACTACCCACACGATGCTACTTATAGATTTGGAAAAGCAAAGGACGTTGCCTGGGCTCATCTAGCCAGATTTCTCCCAGCACCGGGATTATGAAAATGGGCAGGCTCATCCAAGGTCCAAGTCACCACTCGCTACAATGAGCCTCTGTCTGAGAGGTAGACTGTTGCGCTGTGTGGCAAGGACATCAAGACTCTATGCAAAGAGGATCTTAAGGACAGGGATCCTGCAGCCAGCTCTCACCTGATCACTCTCACACTGGTTTCCATCAACACACTTTTTGACTTACCAGAGGAGTCCTTTCTTGCACTACGTAAACAACAGTAAATGCAACAAACCACAGCAGCATAAGTGAGTCCTCAGACAAGTGTGAAGACAGACAAATTATTTTTAAGTTGATATGAACGTGTCCCACAACTCAGTCTCAACACCATTCTCCTAACACTGCCCCCATCTCGGCTCCTGCATCGCTGGTGACTCTCCAGTGGCTATTGATAATGGCAGTCTGAAACCTCAGGGGACATCCAGATGACTGTAGGAATATTAGTAATACATCTTCAATCAAAGTTTCTCTACATCTCTATCTCACGTTCAGGAATCCCACTCATAGAACCAGTCTTTAGGATTCATTAAATAATTCCTGTCAAACGATTGCTGTCTTCATAGCAGGGTGAGGTAATGCCCCTGTGGTTTTCCAGATAAGGGACACCCCCCAGAAATTATTTCCAATGTAAAGCACACCTTAATCCTGTATATGAGCTTTACCCCAGACTCTCAGGGGGCATTTTTGGATGATGGTGGAATTGGTTGATCTCCATTACTGACACAGAAGAGTTTAAAAGTAGAAGCTTCATACTGCTTTTTTCACCTATCATTCAAGGATCACATAACTTTTCTATTACTTACCCTGCTCTAACACGCACGCACACACACACACACACACACACACACACACACAAATCCTTTTCCAGGTGCCCTCAACTTTACCTTTTCCCCATAACTGACAATTTTTCCCAGCTGGTTCAATCACTAGGCTAGTAATCACTGCCAAAATTCACAAGCAGAAAATTGCTTGGAGTCTAAACTCTGTCCTTGCAAGGTGAATGCAAGCATCTGTGGTTACAAGTGATGACCAACTTTGGAATGTTAAAATGGATGCACGGTTACCGGATGTACTCAGACAGTTAATCTGTGGGACTATGACCATCCGACTACTCTTAATAGGTGGAATCAAATCCATGCTGTTAGTGAAAAGCTGCTCTCTCCCCTTGATGACGAAGAATGCGTCCCAAAGAAGAAAAGTGCAGTAACTTAGAAATAGCAATGAGATTTTTAAGCTAACTCAGGTGTCCCCATAGAGGCACACACATACATACACACACACACAAACAACACACACCTTACACATCTTTGTCAATATCTTACAAACAAAACTGAAACGTGTAACTCCACATGGTAAAAACTTATGAACAGGAAAACAAAAATCTATAGTCCCACAATGTGTAAACGAATGAATAAACCAATGAAAAGCACAACCCCAAACAAATATTTGAACTCTATTTGGAGCAGAGTGAGACCCACAATATTATACCTTTTTCACATGCAGATAGTTTTGTAAATGTTATCCTGAACCTAGTCTACAAACTAACCAAAAAACCAAACGCCAAACAAACAAACAAGCAAACAAAAACCAAAAAACTCCACTCCTCTACTCATTAATCATCAGATAAAACTCAGCTTTCCTAAACTCTCTGAAAAATATTTGTTGTGACTTCAAAATAAATATTTTTTATAATATAGTAACATTTTTTTTCCAAAATGAATCAACAATTGAGGACCACAGAACCACTCAGTTGAGTCGACCTCATGATAAGGCAGAAGACAAGCGGAGGTGGAGACACAACTGGTGTGTGAATCCGACATGTCACTGTCAGCACTGTGAACAGTGAAATGCAGGATTACCAAACTGGGTTGGACTCTCACAATCTATACAGGAAGGAATGCAGTGGAACCTTTATATGTGGCTTCCAATGTCTTTCCTAATAACCCACGAAGGTCACCTCTCCTCCTACTTGACAGAGAACTCCTCCCCGTTTTCTCCACTAATATTTGGTCCTTTATTCCTTCTCTCTGAGCTAAGGTCCTAGTTCAATATTTTGAAAACTGACACTTGGGCTGTTAGAAAAGTTATCAATTATCCTCTACTCTTAATGACTCACATTGTCTAGGCTGTCATAACACTTGTAAGAAAATATTTTCCTTAAATATAACAATATTCTATAATGTCCCTCATCGAATATGCTTTTTAAAATTATCAATAGTATCTTCATTGATGAGTAACAAAACATGATACTGAGGTATGACAACAACTCACAGTTGCTCCTGAGGTTGGCTCAAGAGGACTTCAGGGGTGAACCAGAACATGGGCCTGACCGGGGGGCTGCCCAGGGGTCCTGCCCCTTGGGTCTGCCCATTTCAGGGAGCATCTGTTACAGTGTTTAGGATCATTTTAGAACTTGTGGGAAGCAAATCTTTGCTGAGAAACTAGTTGTTTGGAGGTTATTACAAAGTAACTGGACCATTTGATCTCTTGATCGTCATTCTGTTGGATTTTGAGCATACTCATCAAATATGCTTAACTGCTCCCGTGGTCAATGGGTTTCTAGGCATGGAACCCAACCTCCTGGACACCATCTCTCTAGCCTGGCTTGTCCACCACATCTCACAGTGCATTCTTTGCTCCAAGCCTCTTGGACTAGTCCCCACGACCTGAGCATATCAACCATGTGCATCCTTTCCAACACATGCCCCTCGTCGTCTGGCCCACTCGCTGATATCCAATTCAGCCAAATACAAGTTCCTTCTCACTGAAGCTTTACAATCCAATCTTTTTATAGCACCTCGTTTGAATTTCTGTGACAGAATTCATTTAATTATGCTTCGTATAGCAAGTCTTAACTTTAGTTGTTTTCATAGCAAATTCCTTCCATAATTTATAAACTCCTTAAGAATTATCCTTTTTATCATCATATTCCACCTTCTCCATAAACAGTGTGCTGGTATGAAATCTGGTAAGTCTATAATCCACTTTGTAAGATGGTAATTGTTGATTTATTTCAATTTCTAACATTTAGTGTTTTAATACTGCTAGGTAAAACAAAGCAAAAATAAATAAATATATAAATAAGTAAAATCAAAACATCCTATATCTCTAAATTGTTCCCCTTAATCCTCTAAACTGCCTAGATGGAGCTCAGAGACCTGGTGCTGTATGCTCATAGTCACACTTGTGTGCTGCGTTTCACTTTTACAAGGCTACATTCCCCAGGAGGCAGAGCCCTCATGGAGAAAGACTTGTGTTCTCATTCCTCTGTTTTTCCAGCTCTTATACAACACACACACACACACACACACACACACACCCTATATACAAAGACATTGAAAGATGCATGCATGTCCTTGGATGCCAGACTCTCCATGCCCTTCATTACAATTTTACCCAACGTTTATTTTGGAATTTATGATTATAAAACCAACACCAAAAAATACAGCACTGCACTGCTGCTCTCATTATTTTCTTATATCTCTTTAATCAAATATAGGCTGATATAAATGACCTGGCATAACACTTTTTAGTCCATTTGCTAAAGAAAATCTGAAAATGGGAAATATTCCTCAGTTACCAGACTGAGGTAAAACATCAATTGAATAAATTAATACAGCGTCTTGCTAACTTGCCCAGACTCACTTGGAACTTGCAAAATCTAGCCTCAAAACTGCCATCCTCCTGCTTTAGGCTCCTAAGTTACTGGGATTCCACGTGTGCACCAAGGTTTCCAGCAATTATTTGAGTCTTTACTCTTAGTCTCCTTCTCTTCAGAGAAAGAGGTAAATACATTTACCGTTGAACTTCCACTAAACAATTGTGACTACTACTTAAGATAGTATGACAGAATGTAATTCATAAAAATAAATTATTATAATATTGAAATTTTAAAATTTTTAAAATATTTTTGTCTTTTGAAAACATTCTCAATTTTCATGTCACAAAGAACAATCCTGGTCATAAGATGAAAGTATTGGAAAAGGATCATACTTAAAACATTTTTGACACTAAAAATAAAACTACATTAGACTGTAGCCTTTGTCATTCTCCTCTATGACCTATGGATGACAAGGGTGGCAATAATTAGTTTTGCATTCATTTTTTCTTTAAGTGAGCATTGGAATAAGAAAAATACACGCTATATAAATAAAGCTTTGCACTTCTGGTGTATTTGTGGACAAAAATTGAGTAATAATGTCAGAACAAAAATTAGTCCACTGAGCAATAACTTGAGCAGTCTGAGAAAGGTTTATATTAAACATATCAGCCAAGGCATCTAAATTGAAAGTTCTGCCATATGTTCGCTGATTACAGGTTATTGATCCTTAAAGTTTAAAAGTGTACTCCACATGTTAAAACCTGTTTAACTTACTTTTTTCAAACTTTTACAAGATTATCATCACAAGCAAAGAAGGTGGATATGAAGAATAATTGGCAGAAATGAAATTGCTCAAATATACACATTACATACCAGTTTTCTTTTCTCATTATGCCTTTAATAAATATTTTCCACATGCCACTGGATGCCTTGTAATTATCAAGCTGCTGAGAAAATAATGCAGATGAAAACAAGTGTAGGAAGCATTTGTTTCCGGCTGAAGTGTTCCTAATTTATAATCATCATTGTGGTCCAGGATAATGGAACACCATTTACTTGTGAAGCATCTTTGATGAAGATGTATGGTTTCAGAAGCTTAGATATTAATTATTATACAGCATAAAAAAGAACAGAAGTATGATTGAGGAAATGCATTGGTAATTAAAAATTGTCAAGAAAATCTCATTCACCCCTTCTTTTTTTCAAAACCAACAATAAATAAAAAGGAAGAACTATTCAAATTGTTCTCATTCTCAGAAAAAAAGTTCATAGTAATTCAGTTGTGGTAGGTATTCAGACTGGGGTAGCAGTCATTCATGTAGCAGAACAGTACAACTTCAAGGTCACTTACCAAGGAGCGGCAGATATAACTTGACACTACACTCTGCTCCTTCCTGTGCTGCCTTGATCATCCTCAAATCCCAATATATTCACCTGTTATAGATCCATATCTGTAAATGTACACTTGAGCTTGAATACTGAAGTGAGGATAAAATGAAATAATGCCTTTGGAAGTACCTTTGTGAAATGAAACTTTCTATCCATATTTATAAGCTTACACATAGTGGTACAATAGATTTATCTGGATTCCTTACAGAAAACGATCTTGCTTTTGTCTGAAAAGGTTGCACATCTGTGCCCCTGGCAGGCTTGCTCAGGGCGGCACATTCAGACCAAGAGACAGAAACTCAGAAAAGCATTTACCTCCCTGAAGGAAACTCTATAGCACTGATCTCACCCGATCTCTGCCTCCTGTCTACAAGCCATATGCAGCACGTCCACCTGGCCTCAAAAGTCTGCCTGGAGTCAAATCCCAAAGGACAAAATAGAGCCTAGGCCTCCTGCTCACACCATGTGATTGGGAAACTCTACCTTGCTACTTCAGAGCTCCTAGGCAGCACCTGACCTTAGTGATAAATTCCAAGAAATGCACCCAAATCAAGTCCCGGGAACATCTAAGTCACCTCCCCGCCCCCGCCCAAGAGAATAACTGTTAATTTTATCTTTGAAAATGGGCAGGTGGAGCAGAAAACCTTCATTGAAAGGCTACGCAGCACCACTGAAAGTGCTGTCTGAGGACAGCATCATTTGCCTAAGTGGAAATGATCAGAAATTGAAGGGAGTGGCTTAGCACCTGTTAGAGCAATTTCAAAGAACTCAAGGTCTGCTAAACCCCAAACCAATAATGAAAATCACAGGGATTGATTTTTTTTTATCTTAGCAATTCATTTTCATTGCATTTGATATTATTAGAAGGTCATGATGAAGTGTCCTCTGTATTCTCAAAAAAATGTAAACATGAAAAAAAAATAAAAATCTACCAACAACAGAAAATTTGACCCTTTCTCAAAAATCAATGAGCAGCATTGGGCCACTGCATAAACCTTATCTGAAAATTAATTTGGATCTTCTAGGCAATAATCCTCTAATACTCTTTTCCTGTCATAGCATCAGAAATAAACTAGAAGACGCTTGACACAGGAAGCAGAAGATAGTCTGCAGAGGGCATGTGTAAGACCTTCACAGAGGTCTCCTACCTGACCCTGTGGAGAAGACAGACACTCCCATCTTGCAGAAGCAGTGGAACAATGTGCTTGCAGTATATTTCCTGTCTTTTACATCACTTTTTCTTGTGCGTTAGAAAATGGAAATGGTAATAGTGCAATGGAAACATAATTTTGGAGTCTGAATTTCGGGAAGAAAAACTTAAACACTTGTGTAATCTAAAGAAAGAATTCTCTCAAGGAACTTTCAATTCTACCATAAGGATAAACTGGTCCAATCTGACCGAATTGATGCCAACATGTGGGCAAAGGTCCTGAAGAGCCTTCTCAACTCTGTAGCTCCACAGAAGATCAGCCACGCCCTCTGCTGCCTGCTGGACTTCCTCACCTGCCCATTCTTACCTCCTCCTCTTCTCCCTCACAAGTGCTTGTTCCAGAATGCACCCCGATAAATTCCCAAAGGCAAATCCTTGCCTTGGAGTCAGTTTCCTGTGGAAATTGCCCAGCAATGTGCACACACTGAGTGACTGATTAGTTCAGAGTCTCTCTGGGCACACTTGTGCTCACACACACCAAACTCCCTCTTTCAGAGGATGATGACTGAGAGCAACATTTATATAATTTGGTTAGAGGTGTGTGGATCAGAGCAGCAGCAGATAACATAGGCACCGCAGGGTGGCAAAACTCATAACAGTCACTACCCCAGGCAGACTGCTGATATTCCTTTCAGTAGACACCTGATATATTGCAATTTTACACATGTTCCCGAATGTTTTCTTATAGAGAAACTTCACCCTGTAAAGGAACCCATCCCAAGAGTTGAGGAGGATTCTCTGTGGTGTTTATCATTCAGAAAGAGGAAAAAGCAAAATTGCCTTAGCTCAGTGAACCCAGGGATTCACCTTCATGAATTCCCCCTCAGGTCTATACCCCCAGGCTGAGCATTTTATGTTTCAGGGAATGATGCTCAGATTATTTCTGGGCCTTTGGAAATAATAAGTTCTGAATATTTTTAATATGTAAAAGTTCCCTGGGTCAAACCATGATATACTCAAGATAAGAACTTCTGACTTAAAAGAAAGAAAAAAAAAACACAGGGTATCTCAGGAAATGTTCCTCCACTGTACTGGTAAGATCATTTTGAAAATCAGAGAAGTAGGTTTATTAACGCGGTACAAAGGACAGAAAATGTACATGTCTTCTGACTTCTGGCAACAACGTGCTGAGAAGGTGCAAATCTTTAAAAGCATATTTCAGAAAATCTCTGGCATAACTTCAATGAACATCAAAGCTTCCTAAATGAAATGTAAACCTGGTTCACATGCCAGGGACCCTTGGTGGGGGTCTCATCTAAAAGATGGCAGGTGTAGTAAGACCAGACTTCCTAGGTCATCCAAGGTGACCCAGGAAGACCTGAGAGGTGCTTTTACTCTAAGCAAATTATAAGAATAAATGGCAACAGTCTTTCCTGAACCCTTTTAGCCCCAAATTTCTGCAACTATTCTGACCTCAACTTCCTGATTTTTTGCACATAAACAATTTTGATAGTGGTCTTTCATTCCCTAAGGATAGGATTTTCTATAAACCAATGGAATAAATGTACTAAAGCAACAGGAAGAAAAAAGGAGAAAGATAGTGGGGTGGAATGTTTAGGCAACAACCACCATGGAACAAAGTCAACAATTAAGTCAGTGCAAGCATGGATATTGTAAAAATAAAATTGTTATAATAGACATGGGATGATACTATTGGGTTTCCTGGGAGAAATTGGCTATGGGTTTTCTGCCTTTGCATACATACTTCTGGACATTAACAGAAGTCCACTAGTACCCACTAGAGAAGTGGCTGCATCACAGTACAGAGGAACAGGTTGAGGGAGAATGAAAAACATTGTTGTTGATTAAGATTGAGTTTTGCAAAATTGCATTTAACTTTTCAACTGATGAAGTTCTGTCAGATTCTGAAAATGTAATAGAGTTTTTGATTATTTTCGTAATAGCCATATTTATTTAATTGTAAGGCCCTTACCCCTTCTTTCTAAATGAGTACCAAACATTAGAGCTCTAATCTGCTTTCCTTTAATCCACAATACTGGGATTCAAGGTGAGTAAAACAAACATAATCACAGTCACTTAGAAGACAGAATAATCATGAAAGCATCATGTCTATATTATATAATGTGACACACTATGAGAGCCAAAAAATTGAGGTCTTGTGCCCCATGCTATCCATGCCTAAGGCTGTCACCCACAAACACAGGTGAATGGTAATTATCCACTCAGTTGGTAAACACATGCTCAGATCCTCACACATACTGTGGGTTATGGGAACTGCATAGGACACAGGCCGTGGGTGGGGTGCTAAGTTCCAGTTTATGGTATTGATTTAGTATAAAATAACTTCTAAAATTATAGTACAGGATTTGCATAGTCATGACAGCTTGGGAAAATCATGAGTGTCTTAGAAAATGTTCAGAATGTTCTATCCTCAGGAAATCCTAAAGATGCATGTTGTAAGATTCCTTTCTTGATTTCAAAATGTCGGCTTCATAATGACTTGGGAAAGAAAGGCATTTATTTCTGGGCCTTTGGAAATGAGGATCTGTGTTTGCAATTTGGTTAACATAATTCAACAGAAGAAATTAGCTTCTGATTTAAAAATCTAGGTCAAGAACAAAATATCTTTAAAGGGCATGTCAATATAATATGTTACCTAAACACACAAGAGTCAGGACAAGTACACCTACTGAAAAGGCCATATTATGAAAGGTACTTACTTATAATTTAGCTCATATCTTACACAGAAATCTAATTAGGACCACTTACAAAAGTACACACTAAGAAAACCCATATTCTTTCTCTGAAATTTACAATAACATACATTTTCTCTCTACTTAATCCTATCGCTTTATGGATAGGTGGTTTAGATATACTATTCTATTTCAATTTGAACTACCCCAAACTCCTTTTTAGTAGTGTGGGATGGTAATGGTTTCCTGGTAGAGTCCTGCCATAGAAGGCTATTAATACAGAGAAATTTTCCTGGAGGGCATGAGTAGGGGCAGGTGCTTCCACTGCTGTTATAAGTGTTGCTTCCATTAAGTAAAACATCATTTGCTGTGGACAAAAAAGGTGTCAACTAATTCATCTATTTTTTACATTGCTTATGATTATAAAAAAAAACTGTTACTAAATGAGCATGTGTTATAATATGTCACATATACAATGTAATAATCATTATAGCTGTTTAACCCTGGATATAATACTGTATGAAATTATCATAGAAAATTTCCCTGCCTACTTGATCAAGTCTGAATTGAAATATGACCCCTACTGATTAAAAAATGGAGTTCCTCTATTCCTTTCTTTAACTTCATAGTTCTTTTCTGTATATTGACAATGCTTGTCTAATGTTCATATCACTTTTATGTGACTGGTTAATAGTAACATCTAATAATTATTGACTATAAATACATGTCAGGCACTGTGATGAAGAGGCTTCTTATTCTTCTAATCAACTTCTGAGGTAGGCATTACTGTCCTTATATTGTACACGGAAAAATTAGGATTTAAGAGGAATTGTGTTTTTCCCCAATCTCTTAATAACTTCTAAGACCTCAATTTAGGTCTTGCCAACAAGGCTGTATTTTTCACCATATTAACCTGGGTGTTCCCATTCCCTCTCCCACCATGTCTCCTAAAAGATAACCTGGAAGATCTTGCATTCTTGCTCCTCCATATAAAGATACTCAACAGTTAGTAAAGCAAAGCATGATCTGAGAGCTACCAAATTTTCAGGGGTTTGTGTCTGATGCTTCTTTGACCTCCACCCCAATCATTTGCCAATTCTCAATGTTCCACTGTCCACCAACTCCATGACTCTCTGTCTTCCCTTCACCTATCACTGACCTGAATCAACGTTTATTTATTTCAGACATAGACTGGCAGCATAGCAATGTGTGCTTCACAAGAAACTTGGAGTTCTTTAATGGGTGTTCCATCAGGAACATCTGTAACACACAGTGTCACAAGCTTTTCATACACTTCTCTTACACAACCACAATAATTCTATCCCTCTAAAGCTCAAAATCATGGACTGCTCCTTACTATATTCCATACTAAAGAGCAGCTTGGTATTTCATGCACCCAATGGTATGAGCTCATTGGCTATAATGTGCACCATATTATTATATACTGCAGTGAAAAAAAGAACACAGTCCTGTGTATTATAATTTGAAATGTCATTCAAACAGCTATCCTGCTTACTTAGGGTAAAGTGTGGTAAAAGATGCAATGCATAACTGATAGAATGTGCTATTTTTTTTTTTTGGTTCTTATCTCCTATTTCTGTCCCTAGTACTTCTCTACTCTCCCACATTCCCCCTTTTGCCCCAAGAATTCAACAGGTATGGCAAAGTGACAACACAATGCCCAGGACTTTCCCACAATCACATCTAACAGATTCCTTACTGTAATTGTTCATGCTTCATATTTATCTAAAATAAAAATGAAGAAGAAATAAAAGTTTAAAGAATATACAGAGCAATAAATATTACACGTTGCTCAAAGAAACATGAGAATTGTTTCAATAAATACTAGCATTTTGTTTAGCACCATGACTGCATGTGTTTTCTTCAGAACATCTTTTCAGATTATCTTCTTATTTTCTTTACAAAATCTTATCTCCGTTGCAATCACACTGAGTCATAACTACTTTGGTTGTAAGTATAATGTGATGAGTTGTAAGCCATTTATCATTATCACCGTGAATAAAAACAAAAAACCTTGGCTACTTATAGCCTGGGTTGCAACACTGTATTTTACAGGCTTTTTGTGCAATGAGAAATATTTCTGTTTTTAATGAAATGTAAGTAAGTGTATTCCTTGATATTCTTTATAGGTCTATTTCTGTAGAAGAAATGTTTGTGTAATGGAGAGTGAGACACCCACACATGTCAAACGAATACTCAGCTCATAGAAGATGATTGTTAAATCCTTCAGCAGGGGCTGGGGTTGTGGTTCAGCGGTAGAGGGCTCACCTCGTATGCGCAAGGCCATGAGTTTGATCCTCAGCATCACATACAAATCATAAAAATAAATAAATAATAAAGTTAAAAAAATTGTAAAAAAAATCCTTCAGCACAAGTAAAGGGCTGTGTTCTTTCTTTTACTGTAGCATGTAATAATATGGTGCACATTACAGCCAATGATCTCATACCAGTGAGAGAGAGAGAGACAGACAGACAGACAAGACAGACATGAAACGGGTGCTCTAGAGGAAGGGTAAAGGAAAAGCAACCTTTAAATCTTCAAGGTAGCATATCAGAGGTGGAATGGCCAAGGACAAAATAGGCTTTTGCTAAGGGAAACAATATATTGCATTCTCGGATGCTGTCCTTATATTTAATAATGCTTTTTAAAATATTGCAAAATGCTTGATGTGATTGGATTTTTCTTATGGAAATCCAGGGGGTGAGTTGTGTTGCAGGTGGAATAGTTTTCAAAGTTTAATATCTAAATGGAGTATAAACAAATTAGCATGCTAGGAAGGATAAACTTATTCAGTCGAATGTCATGTGATTAAAAGTCAGAGCAACATTTTAAAACAAAAACTCGAAGAGAAATAGATGAAGGACTAGGGGGATTGGAGAATATAACTACGAGGGTGGAAGGGAGCTGAACTAGTTGTGCTGATTTTCCAATCATTCAGTCATATTACAAATACATTAGGAAACTAGAGATGTGATTTATTGAGCAGATTCCAGAACAAACATCAAACTACTATATCCATCCTATCATGTAATGTGGCTGTTAAGAATTCCTTAAGACATTTTCCACATCTGTGAAGAACAGAAAGCAGTTCTTTACATAGCTCCTACTGCACTGCCATGTTACCAGTGTGATTCAAGCAGTGAGAGGCACAGGATGTTTGTCACCAGACTGAACAGAGAGTGGCCCAGGGAGGGAGAACATGGTCTGGAGCCAGGGTGCTTGGGGGCTTGTTAGTTAAGCTTTCTCTCAGCTTACTATTTCATATGTAGAGCAAACTCATGATAATAAGGTCCCTTCAACTTCAGAGATTAAGAGACTTTAAGAGAACATGGCTTGCAAACCACATAATAGTAAATAAGAGGTGATTTTCATAATGTTGGTTCTATTAGATGAAGAACATCATATAAAAAGGAGTGCTTCCAGATCAAACTATTTTACTAATTTGTACACAGAAATACATGAAAAGATGTAGCTTTTTAGATTCATAATATTGAAATATATATACAAATATGCATATGTACATATATACAGACACATATACAAACACCCATGCATGCACACTTAAACGTTTCATGTTTCAAATATGTACAAGTGTCATTCATAGTATTCAGATTAAATCCTTTTTAAAATATTAAAAATGTAAAGAAAAGTCATTTCATGAGACCATAAATGAAAGTCCTTTAGTCAAATAATTGGAATTTCTTATGTCCGTATGTCTAAATAATATACTGTAACATGCACAGTGACTGACAGTCCATACTCCATACCTCATTGGTGCCTGTTCAACTCACCGATGCCCTCTCAGAAACAGCCCATAGCAGTAAGTTTCCTACACACTCCTAAGACTATTTAATGCAAGTTTCTAAAACGGCATTTCTGACTGCTCGAGTGGACAGGAAAAGAGAAGAAAGAAGAGAGAGAGAACATACAAACCAGTATATGGTAGGGAATTTGCTCTTATTTTTCACTCCCACACCTAAGATGCCAGTTCTCCATGGAGAGGCGTCAAATATTACATGCTCACCACCAACCAGGTTCGATTACTTGTTTTCCCACCTCCTCCCATATTTAGAGGTTTGAATAGTCCATGGATGTACGTCTCTGTATGGATATCCCTCAGGACACTTCAAATTCAACAGGATCAAACTGCCAGTCAAACAATGTCTCCTCTCCAGAGCCACAAACATTGGCTTTATCATTGGCTGTGTGGAGGTTACCTTGGCTGACCCTGTGATCACAACAAGTAACAAGAGACAACCTCCTTCCCCCTCCACAGTCTCTCCCAACATACTCACATCCACATTTAATTGTTAAACATCTCACAACTACTCCAGTTTTCAAATAATTTTAATTCTTCTTATCCTTTTATCCTCATCCCATTACCGTATTTCATGGAGAATTGGGTTTCAGCACCTAGTCATACCCCTTCAATACCAGAAGTCACGTGAAACCTGGCATGCACCCTGAACTCTCATGACAGGCAGGGCCTTGCCTCATGGCTCCTTCTGATCCTCTTTTGTATATTCTTTGTTACCTGAATCCTTACAGACCACTAAACAAATTATATTTCTATGTCTCCATAGCTTTACATGAGCTTCTTTCTGAGATAAGAATACTCCTACCTCCTGTCCTATGTGTTGAGGGGACACTTGTTCATCCTTCAAGGATCACTGAAATATCATCTTTTCTTTAAAGTATCCCCCCATGTCCCCAAACCCGGCTTGATGCTCTTTTCTTAATCACACACTGTACATTTATAAAATCCATATCAGGCAATGTGAGGATTATTTGTGTTTTCTCATTGTTTTGGAAGAACAAGAACATCTCTTTGCTTAGAATTCATGATATGTCATCATAAATTATGGCATCATAATACCATACTTCCATACCACTACAGATACTAATTGGTGTCTTTCTTGTACTTCCTTTATCCTATGTTTGATTCAACCAGGCAAACTGAGTTAGGTACAGGTCAAATCTAAACATGAATAGGGAAGAACTATCCAGTGCATATCATTAGTGAGAACTTGGACTCTCACTAACTGGCTAAAAATCTGGGGGCTTCCAACTTGTGAAAGTAGGGACATCTCCACTCCCCTTTCTGCCCATCTAGGACACAGAGAAGTAGCATTCAGGATTCTATGCTCTGGGTTGTCTGGGAAGTGGCATGGCACAAAAGGTCTATCTGGCTCTTGATGTGGTGGCTTCAGAAGGCTACGAGTAACCACTGACTGGAGCTTTGTTTATTAGTTGAAATAAACCAGCAGATGGTCCCCATAACCTCTAAGCTGCAAATGTTACCCAAAACATATCTGCTCACACTACCCAGCCTGCTTCAGCTACCATCATGAACATTACACATAACCTGACAGTTAGGCTTTCCTTCTTTCCTCCATTCCCCTTCTCTCCTCCTTTCCCCTTTCGTCCACACAAACCTCATTCTTCCTGTTTTCTTCATTGAACTGATGCCCTAGTCGCCTGTATGGCCCTCAGCAGCAGCTGTAGGATCAATAAAAGCAACATTTTAAAGCAGCTGATAACCTGCTTCCATCACAGTTTAATAATCCTTCTTACACCTATGAATTTCTAAATGCATGTTGTATAATTAAATAAATTTAAGACATTAGATAAAATATTTTACCAGAAAAAAGCTCTTTATACATATGTAAAATCTCTACTAAAAATTTTAAAATACACAATTTTTACATTTTTCAAGTGCTTCATGCCTGACTTTCAGCCTGCATGTGTCAGTAAATGTTGCTAATTATTATGACCCTTAATTCGTTTTGGTACAAACACATAAAAATGTGATAATCTTTGTCAGAAATAATGAGTTTTCATCGATGGTCATGAAACCAAAGAAATCATCTGACCCAGAGAGTTATCACCCTTAAACTCTCATTTTACAAGATCATTTGAACAAGAACCCAATCCCATCACGGACATTATATTAATATATTCAATTAAACATTTTCAGGGTAGATTTATGACTTTCTAGGCAGAGATGGATTTATTCTGAAGCTAATGCAGTTTATGATGTAGAGCCTCATACTTTAATGGGTCATTTCTAAGACCCAGAAACTAAGGGGGAGGTGGTAGGCTTAAGCAGTATAATCATGATTTTATAAAATATTCAAAAGAATTTTTATATATTCAAATCTATAGAAACCACACATTTTACATCAGTCAGGGGCCTCACAAACGCATCTCTGTCTCTGATTATCACTTTATATGTTAGGTACGCTTCTGATTTCATATGTCAAACAGACTGGCTTAAAGTATTTCCTTATTTTCCATTAAAAAAATAAGGCAATTCACTGTAGAAACTGTAGCTGAATATGTGTTAAATGTTACAGTGGAAACTGCACATTACCAATTTGTGTTATACCTACACTAATAGACAGCTTTAACTCTGCTGAACTGCCACCATGACCCCTACTTAAGTGACATCTCAGGGCCATGGCAGGGACTCTACATACCAATCAACATACAAGAAACACAATGGTGCAGTGAACACTACAGGTGTTTATAATATACTTAATATAATATACTTAATATAATTTAAGATTTAGTCTAGTAGGATAACATATTTCTTAAAAATTGTGTCACTATACTTATGATTACAAACTTTATTTCCTATATTGAAAAGTTTAATTTTGTAGTAATTTTGTTTTATTCTCTGTATAGAAAGAAACTCCTTCTAAATGAAAGTATTTTACAAAATGTTCACACTTTTTTCTTAAACAACATCAAAACCAGAATATAGTTAATATGTACTTCCAACACAATGTATTCAATGAGGTATAAAATTTTAATGCCACTAGAAAAATAACACATAATAGTTTGGAAAAAAAGTATCTAATGTTGGTTCCTAAACATCATTAGATAGTTTTTTTCCATTGACTTTGTCATTTCGGTTCTTTTTCTCCCCAAGAATTTTGGATTGTCTGCTATCTTATATAAAGTTGTTTTATATTGCTGGCTAAGAATTCATCCCTAATATACCTCTACCAATGAATGATCTGAGTTAGAGAATATGATTGTTGAATGAAAAGATTTTGCCTCAACTATGGCCCAATTAATTCCATGCTTCCATTTAAAAAAGACATACTTTTACACAAAAATTATCTTCTCTATCATATTATCAGAATATTCTAAGGATATGACCTAGGTTTCATTCTTTCTTTTATAGAAGACTATATTTATTTATGTGAGCAGTTAATCATAAAATGCATATTTTACATGCCACGTCACATATGCTTGCTTCATTTACAGCATGGTTCTCTAACAATCAGTTTCATAAAAATTACATTGGAAGCCACATACTGGATTCAACCGAATCTTAATTAAATGTATTGCTTTCCAAGTGGGCTGTTACAATAAATTAACCAAGATCTAGTTAAATGATGATCAATCTAAAACCACTGATCAAACTTGCAGTTGTTGCACAATTTTCCCCTATCTACTGAGCACTTTTTTTCCAGAGGGGAGTAATGATGGCTTATAAGACTATTACTCAAAACAAGAGAGTACAGTAAGGGTACATTAGAAAAGCAAATCCAGACAGAATTTAGTAATAAGAAGTCAAAAGATGCTACACAGGACTTCTTTACACATGTTGTTGATGTTGTTACATATTGTTACATATTGATGATGTTACAATACATTAAGTTCTAAGCATTCTGGTTAAAAACAAGAATAACAACAGAATTTTGAAGATATAAAGACTAAACATTAAGATTTAGAACAATAATTCCTGAAATTGATTGCCTGACTACTTTTACGAACAAACTCATAAAATAATACCGTGGAATGGAATCGACGAGGCTATTGGTAACACCTCTACGGCACACACATAAATGTATGTTATTTACTTCATTTTCTTATAGCATATTTTGATAGCACTTACAGCATATTTGAATGGCACTTCATTAATGGGAATTATAATGGGTCATAAAATTCACCTGCTTATTGATCTTTGCCTCCCAACTCTCAACCACTCCTCACTTCAAACCAGACTCATTGATCTTCGATTTCCTCAAACATAATAGGCAATTCCTGCCTTAGAGTGTCCATTTCCTCTGCCTAGAATTCCCATTTCCCTGTGCCAACTCTCTTCAGGTCTGCACCTCCCTCTAGACTTCTTAAAACTACCATTTGAAGTGAGCTTACCGGGATTTTTGTGTACTCTTCATTACAAGATGTACAAGTATTTATTACTCCCTTGGTTTTTATTTGTTTTCAACCGTGTCTCCCACTAAATGTCAAATTCTTTACATCCTTGGAGTCCCTATTCTTCATCGGTTTCAACTATGATGGCTGATCCTCAACTGGCCCTAGTCAGGGTGTCCATCAGCAAAGCCAGACTGTCAATAAATGGCATCAGGCACTTGTGAACACTGCAAAATCAGTGCTCCTCAAAATGCTTCTCCAGTCCCATCAAGGTCCTCACAATTTCCAAAGACATTCTTGCATCACTGAATTTTCCACAGAAAAGACTGGGCACTTGGGGATTTGTTACTGCAAGTACCTGACTGAATTAGCTTAACTTTGTCATAATGACCAATGACAAAGCCTAACTCAACTTCTACGAGAAACATGGTTCCCCCGCAACTGCGCTTCATATTGTACCTGCAATAAGTTGAAAACCTTGATTTGTTTTTAGTAAATGTGCTGGATTATCAGTCATGTTTTAGAATTCTGCAGAATTTTCAGCTATCAATATAATTGGCTCAAAATTATCTTCCTGATAATTCATTTTCATCATTTCGAGTTTTCTTTCATCTTGTTTGTTTTTATCTTTTATTTTTAATTTGGGGGATTGATTTCCTAATACCTGGATGTTAAAGTGCTCATGGTCCAAATGTGACTCATGACTACTCTGTTTGCTAGACAGATACAGTTAATCTTCATTACTCTTGGATTCTCTATTTGAAGAATCACCTGTTCAATAAAATGCATTTGTCCATGGCCATTTGAGAACGTCCTCAGAGTAGGAAATGAGCATCCTGCTTCACACATTCCCAGGTAAAGTGAGCAAGGCTCTTGTTTCAGCTCTCACACCATACACAATTATCCTTTTTGAAGTCTCAGTGACACATTTTTCTTTTTATTTGCTTTTTGTTCTTGGTTTTGCTGTGTTAAATGGCCCCCAGGTGTACCCCAAAATTCTGTCGATTGCACTTCAGCACAAAAAGGCTGTGATACACCTTGGGGAGAAAACACAGTGCTAAATCAGCTTTGTGACTTCAATATTGATGAAGGAACAATCTATACTAAATCAGGCATCTTTAAGCAGAAATGAGAATAGAAGAGGCTAAGGGTTGGTGAGTTCACTGAAACCTTGGGACTGGAGGCTCATGGGAATCTAACCCTGTACTTTCCTGGAATTTCAGATTTAATAAGACCCACTTTAGGGTGCACAGTGTCTTCACAGAATAATTCCATATACAATGGGAGTCAACACCACATTACCACTCCCTCACCCAACAGAAAATTCAGATCAAATTTAACACTAGTGTTAGCCCTATTCCCCTCTGCTAAAATTAAAAAATCAACCCACAGGGCAAAAGACAGCAAACCCATTTGCACTATTTGTTAGCTAACTACTTAGGTGTGATTAAAGAACAGCCAGGAAAAAAAAGATAGATGGAAGAAAAAGGAAGTATGGAAGGGCAATTGAAAATGAGTTTGAATTGAATATATTCTGCTTTGTTTCTTGCTTTCTGATAACATCATCTTTTAAAATTGTCTAAAATGTTGACTTATAAGCACAACATCATTTCTTTCCTCAGGTAAAATGGCCCCCGGTTTGCACTAAAAAGTCACATTTAAATACATAAAATGTTCAGAATAAAAAGAGTTTTATACATTTTCACATATTGGTATATAATGTATCTGTATTGTATGGTCACATTATATTTGTGCTCTTTTTAATTTTTTTTTTTAGTTCTAGATGGCCAGTATACCTTTATTTTATCTATTTATTTTTATGTGTTGCTGAGGATCGAATCCATCGCCTTAAACGTACTAGGTAAGCGCTCTGCCGCTGAGCTACAGCCCCTATATTTGTGCTCTTTAAAATGTAAAATTTAAAGGAAATCTGAGTCAGGGGCTGGGGAGGAAAATCCTCTTACCACTCCTCTGCCAAAAAGCCAGGGTGAGAGTGGGGCAAATAAGGCAGTTTAGGGAGCAGAATATGAGGAGAAACTCCATAACTCAGTGTCAGTCCTGTGCTTGTGCCTTGTGTCAGTCCTGTGCTTGAGTTTCCTAGGGTATAAAACTCTAGGGTCTCCTTCTCAGATTCATACCAGTTTTGATGGGAAAAAAAAGAACAATTGTGTTTATCCCTGAGGAAATAATGAATTCAGTTTCATCTGTGCAGTTTTTCATGTTTTGGTTTTGTAAGTTAGCCCATCATTTCATATAATTCTTTGTCAACTCAGGGTCATATGCTTTTGAGAAATATTGTGGTCCTAGTTCTTGATAAGAAATTATGAAAAAGACCCTTAGGTACAATTGTCATTTTGTTGTAGATTAGCATAAAGTAAAACAAAGCAAAACCCATTGAGTTCTTGAAAAATACACATTAGCGTTACTCACTGGCTCATTATGCCACTCAATAAGGAATAATGAGGGCTGAGACAAGTGTGAGGCCAGAATTCAGCTTCTCTAAGTAGACTTTGTCACAAAGGCCAGCCAAGGTGACAGTTGCAATGACTATATTGTAATATATGCTTTAGTTACACTTTGGTAAATACTAGTGATGTAGGAGAGAACCACACACTCACTAGCATTCTCACTCTGGAGACAGCAGAGTGTACGGGAAAAGGGAATCACGTGAATTGGTGGTGAATGTCTTGTAATGTGGGAATATACATTTTCTCCACTCAACCCAATGTTTCTATTTAGATGCTAAAACACAAATGCATCATTTGGATGGCAATAATGGCTGCAAAGACAAAGAACTCTGCTTGGTTCTTGTAGGATGGCCCTACTACAGAGATCATATAACAAGTTTACTAAACTTTGAGTGGGACAAACATTCCTTTCTTCAAACAACCTTGAAGATTTTCATGAAAAAAAAAATATAAAGAACTTGCCCTAAACTCATGAGGTTTTCATATGGATACAATCCGTTAACATGATTATTTTTCTACATAAACAAAAGGCCTGGGGTTGTAGCACAGTGTTAGAATACTTGTCTTGCATGTGCAAGGCACTGAGTTTGATCCTCAGCCCCATACAAAAATAAAATAAAGGTATAGTATCCATCTACAACATATACATATACATATATATATATATATATATATATATATATGTAGTAATGTGGGAATACATATGTTAATATATATATTTAATATATATATGTGTATATATATATATATATATATATATATATATATATGTTGTGTTATATATATAAAACAACAAATACTCAGAATTACCTTCATTTTTAATCCTGTAGAATTTCATTTCAAGGAGTCCTCACCCACTCCATATCCAGATAATTAATTTCAGTGTCATGTCTTTCATTTTACTTAAATTTTGAGAAAATGAGAAAAATTACTTCTGATTTTCATTCTCCCTATTTGTTGCTGATTATATTGTAGAAAACCTGCTCACCCAAACTGGCCTTTGCAATGGCAATTCTTAGAAACCTGACAATATTCCCCCTTTTGAAGACCTTAGGCCTCTCCTTCAATATTTTGATGTGGCTACTGAAGTTTTAAAATATTTGGTTTCTATTTAACTTTTTGAAAACACGGAAAACAAGTCCTACTTATTCAAATACTTAAATTTTATCAAGATATGTTGAACCTTCTTCCCCTCAAAAAGTCTGAATTTCATTATTCTAAAATGCTATCAGTATTGATTTTGAATACTTAAGCTGAAGAGGTTTAAATGCTACCTATCATTTGTAAAACTCAAATATGAATAGGTCAAACTCAGTTCTGAGTTCAGAATTTAATGAAGTACAGGATCAGCCAACTATACCAATACATTTGAGTCAAACTTCAGACTAAATAAGTTATGACCTAAGGCATAGTCTTAAAAAAAATTACCTGAGAAACAGAGATTATAAAGCAAGCCCATTTATCTAGTTTCATTCAGCATCACATTTCTTCAGTGGATTCCTAATGGCACAGGCATCTGGTGCCTCCTGGGGAACTCTCAAATAGTTCACTATCTTTTCAGATTTGAAAAGTATCTGAAAATCTGAAAAGGGAACAGTCCTGTATGTTGTTTTTTGTTTGTTTTATTTGTGTGTGTGTGTGTGTGTGGTCCTTTCTTCAAGTGTTGTGGTTTGAAAAACTGTCCTGGGTGATTTTAAATCTGATAAGTCTGAATATATAAGCTAATACATGGCAGGTAAATCCTGGAAATGTTTCTGACATACATGCAAATATATATCAGTTGTGATATATATACATACATGTTACTCATCTATAATTCCCAAAGTATATTGTACAAGTATTCTTCATCGATAATTACAAAAAGAATTATATAGGGCAAAATCTCTTTCTAACCTAATATTTTACAAATATAACTATTATCTGATCTTCCCATGAATAACAACCTATTTAACACTTATACATTGCAAAGCACTTCAGCAAATATTATCTGATTGTGGTTTGACTCTAACTTTGTGGATGAGGGAAATGTGGTATTTTGCCCCTTTGTGATAGATGAGTGAACAAGGAAAGGTAATGTAAAGAACTTGTCTGTGCTCAGGAAGTGTGCCAATGTGATGAATCTCGCTTGTGTTCTCCTTAGACTTCAGGTTGTTTTTAAAAATATGCTTTAAAAAGAAAACACCTAAATCAGTTCAGTTATGGAAACTGGCCGTGAAGACAGTGCAAAAATATAGACCACTATTATTAATGATAACAGTAAATTTTTTAATATATGCTTTCTATCAATCAAACATGAGAGGCTTTACAAGTACTATTATATTTATCCTAATAAGAACTCTGTTGTATAAGACTTGTTGTTCAACCCATTTTACAGAGATTAAACTAAAACTTAAGTCATTTCAAAGTAACTGATCATGCTGAGATTCATAATGGTCTCCCTGATTTAAAAAATTGACTTGGAAGTTAACAATGAAGCTAAAATTCTTCTTAATTCACTGCATAACCTATTAACTCATTGCTATCTATAGCCTCTGAATTAGGTAACCATCCAAAGACTGTCCGATGACATGGAAATTGCTACATTGTTTCCAATTCCCTATGAGAAAATAAAACTAAGCTTTCATTTTACTTTTCTAAAGCTCTTACTTCCTTAGGGCCAACCTCTATTTCCTCGTAACTTTGATATTTATCAACCACCCAGCTGAAGTCTTCTCACTATCTTTTGCTTTGAGGGAAGTGGGTGATTAATGCATTGACTTTCCCATGAAGCACAACAGAGGCCCTACTCCTTTCCCCATCTTTTTTCCTTTTATTTCCCTCTGCTTTCATAGTGATGACTTTAAAACATGGCCAGAAACATCACAGCAATTATCGGGAAGCTAAATTTTGTTTCGCTGCATTGTCTGGGTGGTGTCACCCTTCAGTCAAGACCTCTCTGGCTCTTGAACCCACATCTTTCAATTTGACTGGACTATTCTGGACCTACAGACCCAACATGACTGGAGATGTGGATCAGCTGCTGGAACCCTAGTGACAGCCCTGACCCATCAGGCTCAGTTGAGATGCAGTAACATGGGAAATGTCTTTCCTGGCCCTACAGAGGTCCAAGGTGTCAGCAGTACAATGGGCCCTCTCTGCCTGGAGGGGAGAGCAGACCATTCATGAAAAAAATATTTTTTAACTTGCAACACAAAACGGAGAAGGCTCAAAAACCTGAAGAGAAAGTCAACAAATGCAAACAGTAGCTAATACAGAGGAGTTTTCGAAGTGTGCTATGAAAGAAGACACTCTAGATTCTATGTTTAATATTTTTCTGGAGAAAATAATTTTTGGAGAAATTGATTTTGACTTTCATAATTAATACTTAATTTCATTATAGCTTCCTTTTACTTATGATTCTGTATAACTAGCCTCACACCCTAATTTTTCATTTGGCTGTGTTGTTTTTCTTTAGACATGATAATAATTTTAGTTATGCAATCATGTCTTGTGGTATGAATAGGAATATGGAATTTACATCAAATATCAAGAGAAACAAAAAAATACTAGATTTTTATTTTTGTATTTTTAACTTCTATAGATTTAAATTGTGGAAATTTACTCCTGATTGTCATATTTTAGGACATTGAGAAACAAGCATATGTGGACAGTTCTGGAAATCACGTCCTATATAAAATGCTTGAGATCATGAATTGCTTCCACTTTACAAGAAATCATTTAAAATTGCAGGGGTGCCAAATTGCTGCCTTCTAGCATTTTCACAAATACGTATAACTCAAATTCCTCAAAATGGGAGGGAGTTGTCCTAAAGCTTCATATGCCCTCACAAGACCATTCATGGTGCTCAAAGCTCTGTGAGCTCCTGGTGCATTTAGTCCCCACCACAGAGTCCACACAGGCACTTGAGTGAACATCATTCCTGTCCACCTGGGGCCCCCTGTCTTTCAGAAATACATTCCTGCCCCTTTACACTTCATTTTAGGTTTTCATGCTCATTCATTCTTTCCTTTGTGTTTACAGCAACCTTGTGAGCTTATGTTGTTGTTCCTATTTTATAGGTGGATAAAATTGGAAAGTTAGCTATTTATTGAAATCCCATCATTTGTAAGTGGTGGAATCAACATGGAATCCCAGATCATGTAACTGTGAGATGAACTCCTGCCCCACTAAGACCTGGACCTGAGGCTGCCTTATCACCCACCCAGAATATTGTGCAAAATGTTATTGATTTCAAGAAACTAGAGCAAATGAAATTTAAAGCCAAAGAGGTTCTAATATAAAAATAAAATAATGAGATTACATTATCTACCACTTGATAATAGTATAACATTCAGATTCAATATTAGAGGAACTTCTATAATTTTATAAAATCATTATGTTATTTATGAGCATTTTATGACAAAAATAATATAATACGCATTGTATCTTTTGCTAAATTCTAAGATAGCACATTGCTTGGAAAAATAATATGAAAAGGAACTGAACAGTGATTGAAGTCTTTGAAGAAGTTAAGATGCTTGACTCCTTAAAAGTTACTCCTTCTTCTTAGAAGTACTGATGTTATTAATGTGCTCAGAGTTTACAAGGAAACCAAAGTTCAACTTCAATCAAAATCCACAGAGAGTGTGAAGAAAGCAGCACTCAGAAAATATATAATATATAATTTATATATATGTAGAGACACACACACACACACACACACACAACAAGACAGTAATCATTCAAATATTTGTTTTCATCATAACTATCCACAGGGACATTTACATTCGATCAGAAACAGAATGGAATGCTCTCCCTCCTCTGACCCTGGCCTACAATCCGACTCACTTGTGACTATTTTTCATCATAAATTGTGCTCAGGTTTCACACAAATGATCTAATCAATGGGGAAAACAGTCTTGTTTCAGGTCATTACATCCCACAACTGTTGTACCACAGTCATTGAACAGAGCTGCTATGCCACAGGTAAAAGTCTGTTTTCAGGAGTTATCATGATGAGAGAGATCACTTCTCCTCTGTAATAAAGTTTGTTTTTAATTTCATTGTCAAGTTGAAACTGTATTCCATCCTTCCGATACCAACCTCATAAAACTACTTCCCCCACATTGTACATGTGGCCTGCAATGGAGTCTTACTTTTTATTGAAGACATGGCTCTCTATTTCTTTATAGACTCTGTGCAAGACTCACTCTGTACAAATAAGCTCATGCTGCCTGCTGTAGCAATGTGATAATTCTCATTTCTTTAATAATCATTTTTAATTGACTGATACGAATTGCAAATTTTTATGGGCTTCACTTTCTTAGGTATATGAAAGTGAATTCCATAAATTGAATCCCAAAGACTAGAGCTCACCAGTATCTGCTTCTCCTGAACAAGTAAGATATAGGAGTTAAATACCTAAAATCAGCTCTGTTATGATTCAGTCGACAAAATTATGTAAACTATGTTGGTAATAGAGTAGATGTGAGATACAGAACAGAGTTTCTTAGATATGTTATGGGAAAGAAAATGCCAGTTTTTATCTTATTTCTTCTTCATTCCAAAGAACCAAGTGCAGAATGTGTAATCTTTCCCTTTCCATACATATTCGGCTCCAATGTGGACCCTTAAATGACTCACAAATCAGAAAAAATCTAATTTAAGCATGGTTTGACTAATTTCACTAGTGATCATCACAAATCTTTCAAACTCACATCTGTTGAACATTATGTATGTGTTGGCCAAATTTTGTTTGTGTGTTTTCAGCTAAATACCTTAAAACATGTCAGCATTTTAACTAAGGAGATAAGTAAACATTCTAAGGGAAGCATTCTTATCAGATAATTGTGCACTGTTTACACACACAACTTGCTGCAATGATTCTCATCATTTCGGTTTTGGTGCTATAATTACCATTCCCATAATGCAGCCCCATCTTGAGAAATTACCCTTGTGCATTTATCTCACAGAAGGCAAGGATTCCAACCTAACTGGCAACATAAATGGCCTCAGCACTTGTGTGTGTTTAATCCTCCATATGCTTGGCTCTCCCTTTCCTTCATGTGGTGACAGGGCAGAAGATAATTCTCTGGCTCTTGGACTGACACCTACAACTGGGTGAAGCAAACTTGAATAAAAATTTCAAACCCCCAGTGAAGACATTTTCCATCATCTATTTTGAAAATGTGGTGTGAACATCTATTTACTACAAATGAACTATGGAATAGGTAGTTATCCCTGTAATATGTAAAATAATAGTATTCTGGTTAAATTGTATTCAAGGGAAATTTGATCGTAGGAATCCTATAGACACCAAAATCAGTGGATCCTCAAATTCCTTATAAAAAGTGACAAGGTTTTTACATATAAACAAACCTCCAAATACTTTAAATCATCTCTACATTACTTATAATACCTAATAACATGGAAATGTTATATAAGACAGGGTTAGACTATATTGCTTAGGGAATGATGTCAAAAAGGTCTGTATTTGTTCAGTACAGATGTAGCTAATAGCTTTGATTCGTGGTGGGTTAACTCTGCAGATGCCCAACCCACAGATACAGAGGGCCAAATAAATTAACTATTGTCAAATGTGACTTTCTCTTCATTTCTCTTTTTTTTGTGTGTGTGAAATAAGTTTGTATAACTTGGACAGACTTGTGACTCTCCTTACTATTCACATGCTGCAGGCCAAACTGCAAAAGTCACTGAATCTGTGAACAGGGACTCCAGGAGGTGATCAAGCTTGAAGGAGGTCCTGACATCGAGGCCCTAATCCCATAGCTCTGGCAGCCTTTTGGGAAGAGGAAGAGACTCCCCCATGCCATGTGAGGACACGTGGAGAAACGGGGCTGCCTGCAAGCCAGGCAAAGAGCTCTCTCCAGAGTCTGACCCTTCTGGCACCTGCCCAGCATCCAGAAATGGAAGAAATGAATCATTGTGATTTATGCCATTTTGTCACAGCAGGCTAAGGAAACCAACGTAGCACCATTATTCTATCAGCTTTCTTCAAAATATGGTTGGGTTTTAGACAAATTAGAGTTAATTTTAATTTGAATTGTTAGAAAATTGTAGTATTTGAAGATAAGGGAATTATTTGGTATAAACATCCTGATAGGCTCACTAGCTCTTCTCAATGATAGTTTTAATGATCGTTCCTACTCATCTTATTCCACATGTATCTATTACCTATTTTTTATTTTAAAAGTATCTATTACTTCATCTCTAATAAAAAACACCTTTTTTTCCTAACTCATAAAGCTTTCTGAAGATCTATTTAATATTGACAATGAAACAGAAATATCATAGTCTCTGAAAAAGAATCACTAGAAGAAACTGTCATTACTAAATCTTTTCAACATGAAATGTAATCGTATTTGCTGTTCTGATTCAACTCTGTGAATATACTGAGTTTGAGACTTTAGGTTGTATTTTCTTCTGTTACTTCCTCTAACTTATAGAATCCTAAATGCCTATTATTTAATAAAATAAATAAAGTAAAATAAATAAATAAAATAAATAAAATGCCTATTGTTTAATAATGCTTTATTTATAATTATAATGGTTACGTATTTGGGACCCAACATTACAATGCATTACAGTTTTTATATGTTATAAATAATTGGGGGAAAGCTCTTCTTTTAAATTCTAGATCAGTAGAAAATGTTCTTGTAATCCTGGACTATAAAGAATATTACTGTACAGTTCAGAAAAAATCAAAAACCAAATCAATTTCCCTGAGACATCCTACATTGATGTGCTTTAGAGAAACAGTATCAATTTATACAGAAAGTCATGGACATTCCTAACAACATTACAGATTTAAATTTGGCCCATATTTCAGATGAACCCATTTCCCATCCTAAACCTGGATGAGAGACAGTTTTGAACCATCCTGTACTTCCATCAGGTTAAATGGTAGTGTTTATTCCCATCTGTAAGGACAACTTGGGTAATTTTATACCCTTTTCAATATTTCAAAACCTCTAGATTATGCTTTTTTCAGTGGAGAAAATTAGCAAGTGATCCAAGTGATCACCTTATCCAAGTGATCCAAGTCAACATTGTTACAAGTGAGTCAATATCCAGTATCTCGCCAAACCCCAGGGTGAGAAGGGAAGAGCAGTACTTCTGCAATATTCTTACCAGGAATACAGGTAAAATGTGTTCATTAAGGAGACATAAGACAGACCCATACTGTGAGATATTCTAACAAATTACTCACCAAGAACTACAAGAAAGACAAAAGAACTCTTCTAATTTCGAAAAGTCTAAGGAGAAAAGACAATGAAAAGCTGTGATGTTGGTCTGGCTCCCAGCAGGATAAGTACAGTACTGGGAAAACTGGAAAATTTGAATACAACCTACTGTGAAGTAAACGGCATTATACCAATGTCAATTTTCTAGTTTCAATTATTGCCATTGTCACATATGATTGTCAACATTTGGGGAACATAAATCTAGGAATAGTATTTTCCTTTTTGTAAGTCTGAAGTCACGAAAATGAAATGTTTTAGAGTTTTACCTATTTGATCTTCATTTGACAGATAAGAAAATCAAGACTCACCCTCCCAGAGCTCTGCTCAAAATAATGAGAAAACTGTGACCGTAATCGAAGGGTTTCTGTTAACTGACCACCCTGCAATATGAAGCTTTCCTGAGAGAAGTTTTAGAAGACTCTGCCCTACTTTTCTAAGAAGATAATCTCCCTCCCTTCCCCTCTCTTCCTCTCCCTCCCCCTCCTTTCCTTTTCTTTTATTCAAAGACTGTATATAAGAGATAAAAAGGAATCACAGAGGTAGATACCCTCAGGCTCACATTTGCTCACAGACCCACGAGTGGATCCCTCTGTTTTTACCCACCTCACAGCTGTAGTTTAGCATCAAAATTTACTGCTCTTCTTTGCCCTCTGGTTGCCTGCTTGACTTATCAACTGGACTACAAATTCTATAAAAAGTATCTTTATTTCTAACTTTTCACTATGGCACAAAATATCCATAAAGTAGGTATTTCACAATTATTTGAAGAAGAAAGAAAAGAGGGAAAGTAGAAGAAAGAAAACACAAAGGCAGGTTTAACAGCATGCCAAGAATTTTTTTTTTTTTTTGATGAAATGTTAAGCATATTTATGCAAACTAGTATTTCTCCCTGGTAATGATCCTAAGATGTATAAATAATATAAATCATGCAAAGTGATGAAGACAAAAATTCTCTCTCAATATATTTCTTGCCTACATGTGCTTAAGCCAACAAAGACTGGGCAATTGTCCAGCTGTTATCTAATTCTGTGATTTTCCTTGGGGAGTCACAAGGACTGCACCAGGTTCTCAGGCTCTGTATCATTGGGTCCTGCACATAAAACTTGTCAAAGCAATTCTACTTCACTTCCTAGGGCAAATCCTAAGTCATCAGTACAGTTTGTCTTGGTTTTATAGCTACACATTTAACATCAATATAATGTAAAAATATAATTGGTACATACTGGAGTTTATTCTCTATTTTTGGAGCATATATATTAGCATCAACATGAAAAAAAGGTAGTTTTTAAGTGACTTTTATCAACACAAATACAACTGGAAATTTAGAGCCTAATCTAAACTATCTAGCTTGGCTACAATTAGGCATGTAACTCTAAGTTCCCCACTTCCTCCAACTTCACTATGTGGCTCAGCCTGATGAAGTCTTTGGGAATTATAATTTTTATTTGTAATTTTAAGATAACACAGAATGTATTTAGCTATATTAAACTTGAAATAAGTGTGGGTTCTTTCATTTTATAGGTACTGTGTGACATATTCTACCTTCTATATGGATAAAAGGAAACAAAACAAAAATCTTGAATTATTTGCTGGAGAAAATGCGTTTAATACCTACAGTTACACTGGACTATTCTAAGAGCTAAAAATAACTGCCAGAAAGTATGTCTAAAAAGCTGAACTTATTTGCATCCCACAGAGCTGATCCATGTCCAAATTCCTTTTGAAACCACCAGGAGTTCCACACTTCTATCAGCAAGCTAACAAGAAGGTAAGAACAAGGACCTTGGCAAATTAACTCAAGTTATAAAGATATTATGGGTGTGGGTTTTCTATACTTTCCTTAAACACACATGCACACACAGCCTGGCTTTGTCTCTTCTTCAGATCTGATCTGACTGTAGGCAATACACATATTTGCAGGACACTTGTTTCATTTTGTTTGTTTGTTTTCCACCAGAATGCATAAAATGTAGATTTTATTATGACAAATTTGTTTTTCCCTAAGTAATTAATACTTGGGATTTATTATTTTCTTTTTATGCATCTAATATAACATTTGCCAGCTAAGGAATCTAATCTGTAATTCAATTTTTTAACACAGTCTATTTTCATGATGAAGATTTCTTTTCCGGAACACTGAACACAGCTTCAGATATCAGGAGATAGAGAACCTCTTGGTGAGAGATACTGCTGGCTTGTAATGAAATGCATTGAAAACGCTCACCAACGTTTTCAGGCAAGCTTCGATTTAAAAGAAAGTAAACCCTGAACATTGCATTTCTATGTATTTGATTTCTGCTGTAGTAATAGATATAAATTCTCCTTGAATGAGTAGGGAAGAAAGGGAAATAGCAAAAAAAAAAAAAAAAAGGCAAGAATGATATTAATGGTGAGGAAAGCAGACTGCGGAAGACGCACAGAGTACACATCTCAGTGAAAGTAATGGCCTCGGGCGCAGCCATGGGCTGGAAGCCCATTACGGTGAACAAAGACGAAAACTACTTCATACCTGGAACAGAGGCTGGGTGGTTTTGGAGATAGATAGTTGTGTCAGATGGTTAGGGGACGCTAAGTGAGAAATGCCAAAATGAGGAAAAGACTGGGGTGGGAAAGGGCACACTCATGCAATGAGGTGGGTGGAAACTGTGGCCTCTTGTACTGCAAATAGCAGATCAGAGACAATGGACACACTCCCAGCCAGAGAAGAGGCACCTTGGTTCCCTATCCTGACATAAAAACAGGAGAACAAGCAAGACAGTCATTAAGAATTGAGCAAATGAGGCTCTACTAATCATTCAAACAGAACTCAATCATGGGAACCACGGGCACGTGTAAAACTCTTTCCTTCAGTCTGTACATTTAGGGTCAGCAGTTTACCAGGCTATAGCAAAAGAAAGGGTGGAAAGCTAAAGAAAAGGTCACATCATAGAGTCTAACACAGTCCATAAGTCTCTGCCAAGGCTGGTTCTCACTTTGTATTTCTGGCCCCATTCAACGGATTGTTCTGCTTTGGGCTTGGGTTATCACATGTCATGCCAACCCAGGATATTAGATAAAATAATAAGCTCAAAATACATATTGTGATCTCATTGACCTCAATACCTTAATGGCCCACCTTTATTAACTTTACAGTCATTTAACTGATCTTGTTTGCCACAGCTATTAATGTCTCCAAATTTGAAGATCTAAAAATACATAAATAAATAAATAAATAAACACTTGATTACTGCATTCCTTAGCACAACCAAAACAGATCATTCTTCTAATTAGCTGGAATAAGTACAAATGCTACTTAATACCTCAAATCATGCCTGCATTCACTGAAGGGATCACACATTTAACAAATGACATATGACAGACTGAATTATCCATAACTGTTAATTTATAATCAATATTTAGTAAAATAGAAAATATAATATCTAGATTAGTTGGATGCATATTTCAAATATTTTACTTCAGTTATTAAGTAACAATTGAATAGTAGATATGAACATCTCCACTTTAGAACTGAGGAAATTAAAATTCAGTAACATTAGGCAACTTAGGCAAAGTTATACAATAGTAGGAAGTGGCAGAGTCAGCAATAACACTTTATCAATTCAATATTCATTTTAAATATATGTAATTTCATCAAATTGAACTATAAGACATATAGTTGATATGTCTTATTAAAGTTAGTACTAACATCATCCAAAGCACCTAAATAGATAGATCTTGCCTGGATGACCAAGTGGGGGGCCATCTAATTAACTTAGGTTAAATGTACATCTGTGGAAAGTACCACTTAGGTTTCTTCTTTAGTTTCCATGATGCTCTCCCTGGCTCCTGCTCTACATCTTGATCTGCAATACTTAGTTTTCTGTCCTATAAACACTTGTGGTCATAGCCATCATTTCCCTCAGCCAAACAAACAACAGAAACATACCCATTTTATATAAACAAGTGATCAGAGCTGTCCCTCTGATGATTCAGACCACCAACCTAAAAAGAATTCCTTTATTTTCTTAGCTGCTTCTTTTGGGATACTGTGTAAGTATTGCTCATACTTGCATTAATGCTTCTAAAGTACTCAAGTTCTATGTTACCATTTTATAAGAAAATAGAAACCATCACTGTAAGGCCCTGTATTCGTCTCACTGGTCTATAAAACCTCTCTCCATCCCCAATTATTCTGTTTCCCTTTTTCTGCATTTTAGTCAATGAAGAAAGTTGTTTTTATTTTGCCCATTTCCATCCTAAACATTTCACTGTGAATGGCAGTACTGAACTCCCCATACACAGCGTAAACACAATCTTAATTTTCTGTCAGATAAAATCTGTTAAGGTTGGGCTGGGGATGTGGCTCAAGTGGTAATGCGCTCACCTGGAATGCATAGGGCGCTGGGTTCGATCCTCAGCACCACATAAAGTAAAATAAAGATGTTGTGTCCACCGAAAACTGAAAAAATAAATATTAAAAAAATTCTCTCTCTATCTCTCTCTCTCTCTCTCTCTTTATACAAAAAAAAAAAAAAAAAATCTGTTGAGGTATCTTCTCTGATTACCTAACTAAAGAATCATACAATTTCTTTTTAAAAAATAACAAATGAATTGCTCCATAACTTCATGTACATTTGGAACTTAAACCAAGATGTTTATAAAATTGGCTTCTAGATATTATTTGGATATAAACACTCTGAATTATTATGCGTAAATGCAAAATTTAAAAAGAGACTTTAAAATTTTAAAAATTGTGTTGATTTTTAAATGTTGGCCTAGCCCAAACAACTCCATTTAAACCAAATTAATGGACATACTTTTGCTGTTTTAAAATTCTTATATTGTCACAAAACATGGCTTCATTCACCTAGCTACTGACACTTTATAAATTAGCTAAATATTTCATATCTATCTATTGACAAAAGTTTGATGAATTGGTTAAATTCCATTAAAGTGAATGAGATTAAGATCTGGATTCTTTGTCAGTCACATGGCATTATAACTTCTCTCTCATTTTAAATAATAAAACGAGTTAAAAGATAATAGAGTGAGGAAACTTAGCACATATACAATATAGTTGACACTGCCATTGATAAAGGAGAATGGATACAAAAAAAAGATAAGTGCATTTACACATGCTTTCATAGCATAGGAAAACGTTACTGCTGATCCTAAATAATCCTAATCCACAAACCTAGAAACCATTAATCTATTTAAATCCTTCTGCTTACAATGTGTACCAGTCAGTATTGGTAATACAAAGGCACTGCAAGAAAAATTTGTGTGTGTGTGTGTGTGTGTGTGTGTGTGTGTGCGTGCGCCTAAAATAAGGAATACCTTTAATTTTTGTAGATGGCCATCAATAAAAATATTTTAACCCTTTCTTAAGGTATACACAAATGGAAAATAACCCACAAAATAAATAACCAAGATTCCTCCTCAATCTTTTAAAGTTGAGAAATTGATTTATAGAAAAGTTCAACCATCATCTGTGCTTCCTTTTATGAGGAACAGAATCATATAACTGACAAAGTGAAGAGTAGAAACAGAGGTATAGATTTCTTGCTGATATGCCCTACTTAGAAGCCTTTCATCAGTGCTAAACATCAAATTCAGAAATCTTGACAAACTTCAAAAGATTGGAAACTATGATCTGAGGATGGTTAGGGAAAGGTCATGCTCTCTTGAAGTTCTTTCCAGTTCAGTAGGTCCCCAAAGAAAAGTCTCCTAACTAAAATTAAGATGGAAGGAAGCTGTGGAGAAAAAAATCCTAGAACCATGAAAACAAGATTGTTAATGAAAATGGCCTTGAGTTGCTCATAATTTGGAGTAACCAGGTTTGATAATTGTACTTTTCAGTTTCTGAACTGCAGGTACCAGGAATTCGAGAGAAGCATTAATGCAAGTATGAGCAATATTTACACAGAATCCCAAAAGAAGCAGCTAGAAAATTACTTGGAAAAGAACACAGTGCTCTTCATTGAATACTGAACGTTCTTGTTCTGATGTTGGCAATGAGTTTAGCATCAGGGTAAACCAGGCCTCTGGCACTTCTCATCTGTATTTAGGAACAGAGCATCAATCCTTAAATCATGGCTTCACTGAACCTGATAACCCTGATTACACCTCATAGTTGCTAATAACAAAACTTCATAAGCTCTCTCATAGAAGTAATGATTTGTGTGGTCCTTTCCCAAATCAAAAAACTAGAAGTTATTACTCAAACCATAGACATTAACCATAATCATTTACAATTTTGAAAGTTAGATACCCTACCTTTCCTACATAGAGAGGGTCCGAACCCATATACTCTTCCAGCACAAAGAACTGATTCCACACCCAGCTGCGCTTGGTCCTGGAGCGCCCTGATTGGAAGTAGGGTTTGGATCTTGACCTTGAGAGTTCTGCTTGACTCATCCCAGAAAAACACAGGAAAAGAGCTATGAGCTGCAGGAAATGGCAGAACTCCACTTTACCCAACTTCATCTTTTTTTTTTTCTTTCTTTTTCCTGTGTAAGAAAAAAACCTTGACAAGAGAAGAGGCACAGTTCCAGTTGGCTTAGTAGCTCTTGCCTCCGGCAGGGTGTCAGCTGGGAGTCCAGAGATAATAATTTGTAGAGTGTTGGATTGGAAGAGGTCACCACTGCTGAAAAGTCTTTGCCAAGGAATGGTGTAATAGGTACCTATCGGAACAAAGAGAAGAGTCTGTGTCAAAACCAAGAAACATTGAACTTTCATTCACTAACTCAATATTGAAGTCCCATGATATTATCATGTGTAGAATATTAAAATATTAACTGGATGCTTAGAAAATTATTATGACTGTTGCCATATCTGTCACATAAATATTGCCGATGCAGAATTATCTTCATTCCAAAACACGACCTTAAAATTTCATGTTTATTCTAGGGCATTTTACTTGAGCATATGGTTTGATTTACACAAATGTAGTAGCAGCATCATTTTAGAAATCATTTTAACATTAGCCTTTTCTTCTTTTTTTTTCTAATACTGCAGTCAGTTTCAGTATTAGAATGTGAAAGCAAAGAGGCTCAGAACAGGGATCTAACCAAATGGGAAGGACATATGCTGGTTTAAACCTCTCAGTGAAACTGTAAAGAGAAATAAAGGAAGATGAGGTGATTCGAAACTGGTTGATTGATTCTGAGTCACAGAACACCAGCTGTTTTGATGTGTTCTGATTTGATTGTGATCAGCTGAAAAACTCAGCAGTTTCCATTTTCCACCCTCAGACCCATTGTCATGTATGCTGCAGAGCATATGAAGTGAGGCAGCCTCGCTGTAGTCATCTGCAATTATACACATATTTATTGAACATTGGGCAGCATGCTACGTGCACAGTAGGGCCTTCTCCATAATCATTTATGGATCTCATCGTATTCATCAATGGATGTTTTAGAAAACCCAACTGTACTGTGAGCCCCATCCATCACTGCCTTGCACCCAGAAGGTTCCACAGTGGGCCTGGAAAAGTCTGTTCATTCTGATGTGTATGAATTACAGTCACAGAATGCTGATTATGTAAGGGACACAAAATCACTTATAAACTTCCATACATTCCCTCAAAATACAACACACTTTATTTATTTATTGTATACTGCAAAATAGCTGGAAGAGAGGGTTTTGAATATTCAAAATACAAAGGAATGATAAAAGTTTAAGTTGGTACTATGTTAATCATGATAATTCCATCATTACACAAATTAAATCATTATGTTTCACCTTGGTTTGTGAACTCATTTTACTTTCCAAAAATAAGCCCACAGTGAGGTGATGAAAGCAAAGGAATATCACGTGTGTGTATGTGTGTGTGTGTGTGTGTGTGTGTGTGTGTGTGCATGCGCGCGCGCACACATAGGCATGCATGGTTTGAGAGAGAAAATACAGTCTTAGGAAAATGAAGCCAACAGGATGCAGTAGCACATGCCTACAATCCCATAAAATAGGAAGGCTGAGGCAAGAGAATTGCAAATTCAAGGCCAGCCTCAATAATATAGCAAGGCTCTCATCAGATTAGTGAGACACTGTCTTAAAACAATCAAAAGGGATGGAGATGTAGCTCAATGGTAAACTGCCATTGGATTCAATCCCCAGTAGCCTTTCTTCCCCATTTAGAAAAAATGAATATGAAGCCAAAAGGTATCTTCCTCTTACAGCAGAAAATAGTCTAGCCTAACATTGTAAGTTTTCCACATCTCAACCTCACTTCCTTGTAACTTCACTGTTACTTAGTGAACAAATAATTCTGGTAGTCTGATTAATAAAATCCTGCATATAGGAGAAATGTGAAAGAAAAAAAAAAATATATATATATATATATATATATACACATTTATTAAACATGATAAATAGTCCACACAAGTGGAAGAAACAGACTGCATTGGCTTTGCACTCCATGAAAATGAACACATACATTTACAGGTATGTAAAGTGAAGGGGAGAAGTGGACAGAGAGGATTGAATAATAGGTACAAAATGCAGTCAGGGAAGATTATATTCTGGCACCCAACCACAGTAGAATGACTCTACTTAATAATTTATTGTATACTGCAAAATAGCTGGAAGAGAAGGTTTTGAGTATTCTAAATACAAAGGAATGATAAAAGTTTAAGGTGATAATATGTTAATCATGGTAATTCCATCATTACACAATATATACATGCATGCAAATATCTGGCTGTACTTCATGAATATGTACAGTTATTATGCATCAGGTAAAAAATTTTAAGAGAGGATAAAAGGAAGTTGTTCTTTATAGAAATGATTCTAAAAGTGCTGGTTGTTCTAGAATTAGAATTATAAAGAACAAATAACTTGGGGTCATGCCTTAAGGGTGCTTCACAGGCCCTTAATTAAGTTGGAAGCTAATAATGGGGAAGTCTGAGAAATAGGCTGGGCCTATTACAGAAGACAAGCAGGCAATTAAGCTAAGAACCTGTACACTAGCATATGGATTAGTCCAGTGATGGGACAGGAGTCCTGAGGAGTGTCTCATGCCATGAGGTGGTGTGGCTGTCAGCATGGGTAGGGTAAGTTAATGTAGCTCCTTTCACCATATGGCAAGCCAGGCTCCTGGGGATGAGGTCGGGGTATTCAGAATTGTGATTAGAAGACTGGAATGAGCTCAAGAAAAATGTCAGCCACATATAGTTCCAGTTTTACCACTTTCATTTTGGTTAAAAATAATGACATAAATGCTTTGGTTCCTAAGATTTGTGAAAATGCAATATGCCAAACTATATGACCTAGGCTACTGTATGGAGCAATAGACTTCGTACCATTTCTCATTGTGTACATGTATCTAATAAAACAACTAAACAGCAAATAAGCTTTTGGAATTCAAAATTGGGGAAGGTCGTATAATCATGTATTGATGCAGACTTTTTATTTGCACCAAGTGGAGATTCAATTTCTGAGTCTGTAATGTCTTAACTGTGCTACAATCTTGGATATGAAAAGTCCCAAGAAGTGAAATTCCAGGATGAAACCTCAAGCCTGTCCCCTTGGAAATAGAAAGAACAATGATGACATCTACCTCACAGGATTAAACAAGAACACCTGGAACACCCACAGGGCTTGGCACATCCCCAGGCAGTTGAACAGAGTTGTTGAGATTATTACTCTCATCATATTTCTGAACTTCTATCTGGTTAGGATAAAATAAAAGTTGGTTTGTTAAGTGAAGTTGGGCTTTGTGCTAATGTTATCAATAAAATGTTTTAGAAAATTCTTACTGTAAATGAAAACATTCTTGATAGATAGATCTATTTGATGCCAGAGAATTATATGTTTATGAATTTAAAGGCTCACATGGATACACAGAGGGGCACCAAAATATTTTTAAAAACAATATGACTCTTCCTTAAAGGCATGTCCTGTGTAATTTATTTTTGGTACACAAAGTATCTGAATTGGAAAAGTTTGTTTGAGTTCCCTCATAGCATCCACTGTTGGGAAACCAAAGAAAAACCTGGGGCAGGGGATAAGATCATAGGGGTCTTCATCCTATAACCTCGATCACTAGCTAACCATGACCTTGGAACCCTCTGGGATTTCATTTTCCACTTTTACAAAACTACAGAGCTGTAATAAATCATCTTATGAATTCTGGATTTTTTCCATGTCATATTTCTGGGATTTTTACAATTATATAAAACTGACTTTGTTGGCTCTCTTAAAGCTGTGATGAAGTGAGTATTGCTAAGAATTAAGGGTGGAGAAGTTCAAGAATGCGATAGGAATGTAAAAGAGGAGTTTGGCCTGCCTGTGAAATGTAGCATACTCTTTATTAAGAGATGTTTAATTTACTTTTCTTGCCTCATGAAGATTATTTCTCTTCCGAATAACAGGACTGTAGATACGTTAAATTAATTAGGATGTATAAAAAGAAAGGAGTTGCAGAAGGTTCCATGGGTGACATCTTTTGAGATGATAATTTTGAAGGCGATATAACTGAGAATCCTGTATTATGCCATTTAAATCCTTCAACTAGGATGAACATAAACCTCCATGAATAGATGCACCAACTCTACCTTTGTATCTATAGCACCTAGAAAAAAGGTAGGCTCTTAATTGACATTTAGGAAATATTTGAAATATATTTGTATTCATTATGATCTACTACACTTAAATGGAAAATTAGCCACATCATAAATCAATGTATTAATTCCTTTGAAACTCTACCACGCTTATGACTCACAAGTAATTTGAAAATAGTCCTATTGAACTTCTCTGTAGCATTTGAAGGAAATATTTGCCAGGTTTATGAGCCAAAGTTTCTTCATTTTGCTTCAAGGTCTACAAGATTGTATCAGGAAATTTTAAATAACTCTGTGTACATGATTAAAAAACAAACAAACCAAAACAAAAAAATTGAATGCCTCTGTGATACCCTTTACTTTGGGGAACTAGAAAATGTGTCTGTACAATTGTGATATGCAGTGAGTGCATCTGATAACATGTTCACCAATATTTGTGGTAGTTACCAACTCTGCCTGGAATGTACACCCCACTCAGTATGGTAACAATTGTCTGGCCTCAGGAGAGCAGTCCTCTTTCTTCACTCTTCCTCAAACCCCTGATTCCTTTTAAATAACCTCTGATTCTCAAGGTAAAGGTCAGTAGAACAGGTCAACCCAACTCATCCTTCCCTGAGCTGGGTTATCACATAAGGAAATCCCTGAAGAATTATTAAAACCTTCACATTCTTTGTGTGTGGTTGTTAACCAGAAGTAGCTAAAACTTGAATTTGAATTTTCCTCATGTGTTGCATAACCTCTCCAAACAGGTTTCCTATCCCTTTATAGATGCCAACATACATAAGAGACCATAAAAACATTATTTTACTTGTAAATGAAATGTGGCCACAGAGCCAGTCACAATCAGCAGTATTGTACAATGGGTTAAATATTCCCTCACAAATCCATATTCTAAAGACAAAGCCCTGCGTCTGGCCTTGGACTTCAACAGGAGCTCATCTCCTCTCTTTCTTCTGTGCCTGAGCTTCACATAGAGGAGTTAAAAACAGGAGACACATCAGAAATGGCAGAGACCCCTGTGCTGTGCTGTGTTGTGTTAGCCATCACTGTAGGAAGGCTTAGCGGAATGACCTGCAGGAGACATGGATGCTGACCTCCTCACCATGGCTAGTTCAGAAAAAATTTGCAAAAGTATGTGTTGGTATACAGCTGAGGTAACTCCCCCTGATCTCTGTCAACCTCTGGACAGTTACAAATGGTGAACATTAGAACCCTGGGAAGACAGAGAAGAAGAATTGGTTATATCTGAACAGAGAACTGAATAGGGGTCAACCAAAGATGTTTGCAAAAGTACTGGTGAGGGCTACTGGACTACAGACTAACCTAACATAAAAAATGATCAAAGGAAGATTTAAAATGATTTTTTTTTTGCTGTGACATTATAAGGCTAAGACTTGTACTTTTTAAATTTATAATATCTTCCAGATTTTTTCCAAATTAAAATTAAATGAAAATCAGTGCAAGTAATCCTGTGAACAGCAAAAGGCACCTTAATCTAGAAGCATACAAAACAGAACCTTAAACAGGAGATTTTAAGTGTATTGAAGTAAAAAGGAAATCAGAAAGTAGTAAGAATTAGGCATTATTTGCTAAATCAACATCATTTATCTGAGATAAAATCACTTATAATACTACCACTTTGTTTCAATTATTTTTGTTCAACAAAGTAGCAAAGAGTAATTTTAGGTTATTTATTATTCATTTAACCTTAATAGGTAATATTATTTATCAAAATAAAATCAGTTTTAGAGAATTTTTCTGAATTTTCTAGTTCCCTAAACATGTCTATGAAACCTCTTTTAAAAATCATATCAAGTCATCATCATTCTCTTAATTAAGTGCTTTTTCAAATTTAAAAGGAATGACTGAAAGTTTCTTAGTTACAAAAAGAAATTTTTATGCATCAGTATATCAACTGTTAATCAGCTGAAGTGCAAATCTTCTAGAACCTGTTCTATCTAAATTAAAGACAGCATGATAAAAAATGACAATAGTATAAATGTATCACATTCAGCCACTACATATTAACACATAGCCAAAGGAGTAGTTTTTAAAACATGCCTAATTGACAATTAATTTTCATTTGCTAGACTGCTTTTTAAAAAGGCACACAGTGGTATATGCTATGTAGACATAATCTGTGTTATAATATATAACTACTAATTATGTTAAAAGGAGGGTATATTACTATTTTGATTTTGTGACACTAATAGTTGGGATTATTTTTATTTCAATTCACTCTAAATATGTAATGCCTTATCACAATTGAAAACCTTATACCCTCAAAGTTTCTCTAAATTCTAGACAAGAAGCTGCCTGAATATTGCATCAGATGTAGATATAAAACTGCTTAAGATACACTTAGATTATACCACACTAACACATAGCTTATTTTCCATTGGTAATATGGATTTAAAGAAGTTATATCTTTCTTTTAAAAGTGCTTACAGTTCACGATTAGTTGGAATGTCCAAAAACAAATTTAACAATCTGCATTTTCTAGGAAAGCAATTACAGGAATGACATTTGAGGGCTGTCAGTGTATTTAATAGAAGAAGCAATGAGAATCAGAAAAATCTATAGTAGCTGACTGCTGAACACTTGCAGAACCTAACTGATACTCTCAGACATATTTTGTTGGCTCAGTTATGAGATACAATAGTACAAGAAACCATGGTCATAAAAATAACCACAAAATGGGGGGAAAAATTCTCATTGTTGGCCTATTGGGAAGAAACTGTCATTTCCAAGACTGTGTTGAGGTTGAACAACATTTCAACAAGCAGCATGGTATTAATGAATCTGTGTGAAGGGTGAACAACACATTTGTGTAAAGATGGAAGGGACCTATTCCTCAGTAGAGTTTAGAGGGCACTTTGCAAAATATTGTCATTACCTGAGAGCAACCTTCTCACTAGTTCTTGGTATGGTCTAAGAAAAGTCTTTACCTTTTTTAATATTCCTTGGGTATTCAGTGCCTCTACCTAAATTCAGCAGAGATTGTCTCCTAGTTCATCTAATGTCTTCTTTAAAGAACTTCTTTTGCCTTTGTTTCCCCTGGGCAGCAGCAACTTGTGACCACTGAGATCCTCACTGTGAATAACCTCTTGAAAAAGCAGAGTAGGGAGCTTTGAAGAATTGATGTTCCTCAATTGATCTTGCTTTCACATACTCTTTAAGTAGAACTACTTAAAATTTTGGAAACACCAAAATGATATATTCTAATCTCCTTCTATGCATGACAGGATATGTCATATTTCAATTCTGGAGAAGACTGGACCAGAACAAGGAGACTTTTAAGAACTGTACCCACACTTTATTTCCAACTATGACATTACAAGCCAAGCTATTAAAGATATTGTCTATGAAATAGGTAAAAAGAACTCTGAAGAATGAAATAGTTTGGTTCCCATAAATGTTCATGTTAGAGAAAACACACAAAGAACTGCTTACTTCTGCTGCTATGTTTGAACATTTCTGAAGTGAAACAAAAGATGAATAAAAAATTTAAGTGGAGAAAGACTTTATTAAAAACCTAATCTGTCCCCTTCCTTCTTTAAAAGAAAAAAAAAAGAAATCTGCAGAATTCTAATGATATGTCCAAGGTCACACAGTGATTTACTGATGCAGTTGATCAATAGTTGGATGTAATAAGTGAAGTGTTAAAAGTTACTTATTCTGGTAATGGATCTCTTTTCAATGTGTGAGGTTTAGATTGTATCATCTTTTCCCCAAACCAAAAAAAGTAGATGTGATATTTGAATTTTTAGAAGACCATGAGTTTTAATTTTCAAAGTAGGAACTCATCATGATTCCACTCAAGAGGACAAGGGGTTCAGAGTAAAAATAAAGAGTGGAAAGATCTACTATCTGGGGACTTATTTTTCCTTTTATTACAAAAATTGAAGAATGAGCAGTATCCAAATTTAAAATTTTCTACTCCATTCTTATTTACACTGTCAATTAAAAATAACTTGCAACTACATACGACCCCAAGAAGTTAACTATTTCCACTGAAAATTAAACAATATCCCAGTGAATGTTTCAGAAATAGGTCAACTAAAGAAAATAGATCTGAGAATATACAGTGGATTTCTAGGGCCATTTTGTTCAACAAAATAGTAACTATCATACCATTTGTGCTATTTGGGTTGGTACTGTAAATCCTAACTTTTGAGATGATTGCCTCTACCTAATATTGTCATTATAATTGTTCTAGATTTAATTTTGCCACCTTCAGTTTCCAGCATAGCAATATACTACTATTTAATCTATGGCATCTGCATAACATTTAAAGATTTCATCACTTCAGTTGTTTTTATTGTTTTTGTTCTTTTGTGGCACTGAGGATAGAACCCAAGGCCTCACACATGCTAGGCAAACATTTAATAATTTTAATGCTGATGAAAGCCCTCTCCTTTGTACTTAAAATGTTTAATTTTTTACATTTTAATTAGTGAGACTTGGGACTCTCTGTGATGTGTGACTTCTCATGTAAAGAAACTGTGATCAAAATCATTAGCTCCCTGGGCCAGATAACATTACAATCACAGACCACAACCTCCCATAGTTAACTGGCCTAAACATGCAGGCAGGGGCCCGGAAATGAACCAGATAGCCTGTTGTGTGCATCTGGTTACAAACATGGAAAGAAAACTTCTCTACCTGGATCACAGATCAATATCAACCAAGCACAAACAACCTCTGCCATGAGTGAAGAGAGTAGAGAAAAAACAAAAGAGGAAGGGAACAATGTTTTACCATTAAATGTAAATTGTGAAGTAAACAAAGTGACAAAGAGCAATACTAAATTATTCATATAACAGCAAAATGGCAAAATTGTATTTAAAGGGCTTTTTCTGTATACTTTGTTCTTTCAAGAAATCTTAGCTGTATCCATTTTAAATTTTAATTTGCCCTCATATTTACCTTGTGTCAGGTGTGATTTATGTGAGTCAATAAAAGGCATCATGTTACAATAAACACTATGCAAAATAGCAGAAAATAAATTCTACCAGAATGAAAATCTATACTATTATCTGAAATGAATGTATGGACAGATGTCTGCATATTCATTTGCACTGGTAATTTTATCAGAGAGGAGGTTTGCAGAATGATGAGGGGAAGTGTTTGCAGGGGTATCTTTCTGCAGAACCAGCAAATTCCCAGAGGAGGCACTCGTGTATTGCTGGTTATAGCTAAATCTGCTTTGCTTGTCAGAGGCTGGGAGATGGTCACACACAGGACTATCTGGTCACATGTCTTCTTTCCTTGTCCTTAGCTCCCCTTTATCATCCCATGAAGACAGATCTGATTCCTTCATCCAACGAAGAAAAGCTTTCACCACAGTCCCTCTGCGATTAACTAATGCAAGCTAGTCATTTAGAAGTTTCTGAAACTCCCAAATTAAGCTAAGCCTTTGAAGCCTTCAAATCAAGTAAAAACATTTTTTTTTTCTGATAAGAGAACTATGATGTGATATAAGCTGTTAAAGCAAGAAGTATAAAACATTGCAAAATTCAGGAAGATAGGAATCATTCAGCAATAAATATTCACAACACCAAACAATTTGGGGGCTTAGTACTTTATAATAAAGATTTCCAAAAGGTTTGATAAAGTCTTTAACTCAACACAAAGATGTATTTACTTCTTTATATCTGAATGCATTCTGAGAAGTTTATAGCAGATTTGACATTAAAAGCCCAAAATGCTGAATAATGGGGAGACTGGCAAAGAAATCATGCCTAAGAAGAGACAGTGGTTTGATTTTTTAACCAAGGAAGGCTGAACAGTGGCCAAGTCAGCATGCTCCCAACCCTCTGATCCTCATTGGATACTAAAATCTAGAGTCAATTCAAGGGTAAATTGCAGTAATATAGGTGCTTTACAAGAACCTTTTTTTATAAGAAAGGGAAAAGCTCTGTGCTATTAAATCAATAAAAGTAGACTTAAGAAGAGTTGTGAGTCTGTCAACTGATTGTTAACACAATTCTAATAACCTATTGCAGTCCTTAATTACAATAGTATCTCACGTTGTAAATGCACAATGCCCTTTTATTAAAGCTGCAAACCTTAATGGCTTTTAGCAGGGTGATGGGCTGTACTACTGATTATTGTTTTCTTTATTTTTCTTTCCACAGACAGACTTTCAGCTAGCTCTACCAGATAAAACTATTAACAGTGAATGCCACCTAATTGCCTCCAGCAACCAGTCCATATTAAATAGTAACATATAAGCAAGACTTCTATAAAGTTGCCAGCTTGACTACCTGCCTTCATGCCTTCCCAGTTTAATTCATACTTTTCCAAATAGAACTCGAAATAAAGAAAATGAATCTTAGTGAATTTCTCCTTTACATAGAGAAACAAGAAAAGAGCTTTGGTCAACACAAGTCAAACTAGTTCTTTCAGAAAGAAATGATTTTGAGGAGTAACTGAAATCTTTGTATGCAACTATTTTTTTCCTTAAATCTTTTTTTACCACTTAACAACCTGTATTTATAAAGATATGCTTAAAATTATTTTGATACTGCTGGCAGTATATGTATGAAAACTTTCCTTTTAAAAAAAGAGGTTGCCACTGATCCTAAACTCTTGGTATAGGTATAGATATATACTGCTGTTTATCTGTTAATATGTTTTAAAATGCAAAAAATGCATAGTGTCATTTAGCAGGGACCATATATTGATGATACATTTTCTTTTTCTTTTTCCTTTAATATAAAGTTGTGTTCATCTACTTCTGTATGAAAATGATCTGGACACCTGTCTGGTTACAGAAATAATGAAAGGAAGAATCTTCCTTATAGATATTACCCTTAATAAATGAACTAAAAAAGACAAAATAATTCTTGGAAAATAAAACAGCTTTTAAGAATATCCATGTTTCAGAATGCATATCTCCAAAATCTTGAGACACTCAATCCTTGATGGTTTCTCAACAGTTCCTCATTCTCCCAGTACTGAATGAACTCATTACTAGTCTTTACTCACCTGAACTATGACATCTAAGAAATCCGTAGGGGTTAAGGATCTAAGGCATGAAGAAATACAGAACAAAGGTCCTTTTGCATTAATCCACATTGGAAGGTTGAATACCAACAATTAGCCGTGAACCATGTGCACCCAAGAAGAAATCCACCATGCATTCAGAGGAGCAGGGCACCCTTTTCCCAGCGCACACCTAAGGCACAGCCAGGCTTAAGGGAAGCCGGATGCGAAGCCAAGGCAAAACCTGCAGATGCACCATATCAGCAGAATACTAATTACAGGAAAAAGAAAAGCAACCTTTAGGTGAGTTCCACCTTCACAAAAAGCAGTAGGTGTCTAGCGCAGATGATTCAAAGGACTCCTGAAATCGAAGGCACACACCCCCTTCCAGCCTCAGACCTCTGCAGAATCTGGCGGCATAAGCAGCGCGGAGTTGTGCCCCCATCAGTCCGAGGTCAAGGGAGAGGCCCGTTTGGGTTCCTCTTTGAGGACAGCGGTCCAGACTGCCTGCCTTTGCCTCTGCGTCCGGAGAGTGACGGGATTTGCTATTACCCTGAACTACTTCTCGCGTCGCACCTGGTGTCTGTCAACAACGCTTTCAAGGCCGAGCGCCCCCAGCTCGGTCCACACGCCTGTCCTGCCTTGCAGAACAGCGTCTCACGGCAACACGCAGTAACTTGGGAACGCCAGGGAAAACTCCATATGGATGCCCCCTCCCGCTTTCTGCTCACTGATTAGTCCCGCTTCCAAACGCTCACGGCAAAGGCGTATATATGCCCAGAGGCGCCTCTCCCAGCCCCTGGCAGCAAACACACTCACCTGGGGCCTCGCTGACCTCGCGGCGGCGTCAGGCGCCAGGAACCTGGGCGTTTGCATCCGAAAGGACACGCGCTCGGTGGCCCGGCGCCCGCGGGCGCTTCGGGACCCAGTGCGCGCAGCTCCGCGCGCGGGGCAGACCGGAGCCACCCGTTTGGCACCTGCACGGGCCGCACCGGCACAGGCTCTTCCTCCAATCACAGGCCACTCCGCAGGGCGCGGGGACCCTGCCCCGGCCTCGGGTTCCCGGGTGCGTCTGCCTCAGCCGGTTGCGAGCGGCTCCGCGGGTTGTTAGCCCAGGCGGCTCAGACTCCAGGTCCGGAGCCGACACGGGAGCGCGCGTCCCTGGAGAGGGCGAGAGGGCAGCGCGGGAGAGGAGAGAGCGCGCGGGACCCGGGCCGGGAGGGGAGCGGAAGAGGGTGATGCTGATCCAGTCGGGCGCCGGCTGTCAGAACAGTCCAAGGCCGGCTCGGGGAGCCACTGAGACTTCGGTACCTCCTGGAGACCCAGTGAGGGCTGTTGGCAAAGAAGGCGAAGAGGAAGCCAGCCGCTCAGCCGGCACGCGCGCGCACAAACACACTCACACACACACACACGCGCGCACACTCGGGCACCCTCCTCCACCTCCCTCCTGACACATCCGTACAGATGGATTCCTTCGCAGGAAAATAAAGAAGAGGGATGAAAGTAGGAGGGGCTGAAGCCCATCCATCTCTCTGCGAATTATTTGCATCTGAAAACACGAAGCTGGAGAGAGTTTTGAGAATTTTTTTTCCAAGCTTCATCCCTCCCACTCCGCTTTGCCTGTCGTGGAAGCCCTTGATCAATTGAGCTCCCGAGGCATGAAGGCGAAGTCATAAAACTAATCAGAACTTACAGTTTTCTTGCTTGATAGTTTTGCCCTTTCAATCTCTTCGGACTGCCCTAGTTCTACTTTCTTTACTTGCGGAAAACGTCCTTCCCTGCTGGGCTCTCTAATGCAAAACTTGCAAGATGTATGATTTACACCCAGGGTGGGACAGAGGACCCGCGTGAGGCCAGGAAAGAAAGAAGAGTGCCTGATATTTTATTTACAATGCGCCGCGGCCAGTTGAGTAGAGCAGGCTTTGTTTTCCTCTGCTCTGGCACTTGGTTTAACCCCACGACTAGGTGTTCTGTCATAGGGGTTGGAAAGGTGAATAGATCATTTCCAAGTATGTTCCTTTTCATTTTTTCGCTCACTGACAATGGAACTTGCCCTCCTCTTCCCTTAATTGTGATTCCTTGGATACTGGTTATAAGGGCACAGGCTTGTTTGCGTCAGCATCTCAGGTTTCTTGTGCACTCAAACACGTTTGCTCTTCACCCAATCCAGCTTCTCCTGGTCATTTAATTGCATTCTCTACCCTACCCCCCACCTACTCAGTATTGAATTCCATGCTAGTAATTCCAACACCACATATTTTAAACTCCATGTGAATTCCAGCTATCATCCTAATCTACTTACTTAACAGTAATGCTTCATTTAAAAATTTACATTTCCAACTCCAAACTTCCCTTGATTCTGGCCTGCCTGCATGGTCTTCTCCCATCCAACTCTCAGGGATCATCCAGTATCAGGATGCTTACAGCCAACAATGGCTTGGTTTTCCCAAGTATGTACTTCTCTGCCAGGGGCACTATCTTTCTCCAGATACCCAAGTATTAAATTTTGGCTTTATTCCTGAGTTCTTTGAAGTATTTGTGTGAAAATCCTCAGCCACACTAGATCATAGCATGTCATTTAAAAAAAAATTAAATACATTTTTCTGTTTTTGCCTGATGGGCTGGTCTCTGGAATGAGAACTGTTCTTATGATTGTTCTGTACTAAAAATCTCAGGAGCATAAAGACTAGTATTCAGGATGACCAAGACACAATGTGTTTGGCCCATAGTAAATGTTTTTGAATAAAGAAGTGAAAGCTGGCATTCCAGCCAGCCAGCATTACCCTCTGGGCAGGGTGTTTGTAAACTGCTCATTGACTGGGCCACTCCCACTGGAGAAGATGATAATGTGATGGATAATCTCATACCATCTTTGTTTACAAGCTTATTTTAAAGAAAATATTTGGATACCATTAAAAGGTATTTCAGTGGTGCCTTTCCTCAAGTTTTCTTTAATTTAATGATTCTATGTAACAGTTCAACTCCAATTCAGAATTTCATCCTGAACCATGCATCTCCATTCCTCTGTCTTTCTGTTTTAAACAGTTTCCTTAAACAATACTTTCTACAGTTTCTAAAAGGCATGAGGAAAGCTCATTAACCAAAATGCTGACTCTGGTTCTCACACTGACCAGCTGTCATCCAATTGTCCAAGATTGAGGAAGTTCTGGGTTTCTCTTGGCAAAAAGATGCAACTTATAGGGTCATGGTAGGGACGGGGAATAATACAGGCAGTTCCTGAGAGACACCCTTTCTATGGGTTGGCCAAGAATGGTCCCTATATGAGAGGATGGCACTTTCACTGAAATAGCATTAATGAGGATGAGTAAACTTTGTGCAGATCTGAAGGAACAGTGGTTGATGAAGAGTGAGCAAGGTACAGGTTTGCAAAAGGAAAGGGTAAGCTATGTGTGGAAAGCATAAGTAGCACACAAAGTGAGAAAAACAGAGATGCACATTACTGTGGTGATTGCCATAAGCCCGATCTTGCAGGGCCTTTTAGCACCTGGGAGACATTCATATTTTATTCTTAGCAGGAAGCCACACATTAACAACAACAAATAAAGGAAGAGCTCCATAGATTTAAGGTGTGGTCAGGTGAGGGTGAAGATGAGCTTTATTAGGTTATCTCTGTTCTGCTTTCCCCATGATTTTGGTTGATTAGAAAAACCTGATTTTATGAGAAAAAGGAAAGTTTTACAGTTATCAGATAATTTCAAAGATGCTTCCTATTGTTTGGGAATCCAATCCAAATACACAAATGTAAGCCATTATTGCAAATGGATATTTATAAAATCCATGTTTCCTTATAAAATTAATTTTATAATATATATATGGTGGTCAGTTGAAGACTATTTTTTCTGTGCCATCTGCCATCTATAAGCTTATAGATGCTATTCTCTCATGCTTTTCTGAGTGTAGAAAACATTTCCATAGATAATTTATCTTCCAAAGAAGATCTGATGCAAGTTAGAAGTTTCTGATGTGATTATTTATTAGATTAAAATCATATTCACTAGATCCCGATCTTCCTTTAATACCAAAGATACCAATCAAGTATTTGATAGCTATGAACAGAAAAGAGATTAGTATTCAAAAATTTTCTGGGGCCATAGGCAGGAAAACTTAGATGTGGCAGGAAAACAAAAAAAAAAAAACTCTCAAAAAGATTAAGGTTCTCACTCAACACAGCTATTCATTAACTTGATAAACTTTCCTGCCCCCTTGCTATATGATCTTGAAAAAAGAAGGTATGGATACCGTGAAGTTCTTCTGGAACCTCCTAATCTATCTTGAAAACACAAAAGTCTGATACATTTCCACACACCTGTCATTGCCTCACCTACACAATGTCAAGTGTGGGAGCACAAATAGGGAACACATGATAAAAGGTCTTGAAGGCACATGTGTAATGCTCCTATGAGGTGTTTTATCAAGGAAAATGATCATGTTTCCATTAGAATAAGAACCCCCTAGCTGCTCCGTTAAGTCTAGCTTGGTGAGGGAAATGTTAAGAATATTTCAGAAATAAGGGTTAAAAAATTCTCTGTTTGTGGCTTTGACAGTATATGAAAATCCCTTGTGTATAATTAGAAAAATTAATCAGGTTCAAAGATTTCTTGATGAGAGTTACCAATGTAGCATCATGGAATCTGCTTTCAACAGGATCTCACTGGTCACCATGGTCCTACCTAGAATTCTTAATTAGAAGAATCCAACATCTAAACTAACACAGCTTTGCTTCTTAGGTGTAATTAAGGACTCCTCTTTTATTATCTAAAAATCTAAACTTTGTACAAAAAATGAATAATTACTTGGAGAGGATAACATACTTAAAGAAAAATATACACAAAATAAAGGGACAGATTAAACAAACACAAGTATTTTTAAAATGCAGGATACTTAACAAAATTTAAAAAAATATATTTTCCTTAAAAGTTCCTCTGGGTAAGTAATAGATAATGCCCACATATGAGTGGTGAGAACATGGGGTTAATGGGATAATTCTCTAAACTGGGCTCACTGTACTAACCCCCACATATTTTCATTTTTAAAAAGTGATTAACTGCAACTCTGCCTGGCTTTCCTCAATAGGATACGTTACATTACCTGCAGAAGAGATGCACACCTGAAAGGCCCATATAAAGAACATAAGTTACCCTCAAGGAGGGGGGTTGCTTTTCTGACCCTTATACAGATTAGGTCCTGGAACTCAGGGAAGTAAGGGTAATCCATCCTAACTATAAAATCTCTAAGAACAGGATCCAGTTAGAATCAGCCAACATGGATCAAAGTGACCAGGACTTGTTATACATAGTGCAGACTTGAAAGTCTGGTATCCTCCTGCTGTCAGTCAGAGGTCAAGAGGTTGACTTAGTCAGGACCCTTTGGGAACATCCCTGGGACCCCCAACAAAACTGGTAGGCAGGAGGGTGTACCATCCTTCTCCTGAGGCTCTCTCCTTTGAGAGTGTGCCCTTTCCCCCTTTTCTATCTCTTCTAATATCCTCACATTGTTACACTGGCAACATGTCTGATGGCATGATGGCAAGAACTGGTGAGAAAGGACAGATGTGGCTGCCTCAGCTCTAAGAGAGCCAGTTCATGTCTTGTAACATAAAGAAGGGGACAACAGGCCTTTTAAGGAGTCCCAGTGCTTAAGAGCACTGGACACACTCATGAAGAAAGGTAAGTGGAAACCCTCAGGGAAGATCTCTCAGAGGCTTTTGGTCTGTGTTGTCAAAGATGCTGTTTCAGCTCTGAGTTTGCAAGTAACATATTCTTCCCTGAACCACTTATAAAAATACCAAAGAAATGAAATAGTACAGGGTAGAGATGGGAATCAGAGGTAAAGAATCCATTTTAGCTCTGCCCAGCAAATGAGGCTGCTCCTAATATCCCAATCTCCTCCATACATTCAGGGCTCTTCCCTGGGCTTGAATATTCTCAGATGTTGAGGGTCATTGGTTAACATTTTAAAATAGAAATTTAATTTTCTGCTGCGACATATCAAATTCCTCAACATTTTCTTTCTGAAGAACAAACTCAAACAGATAAACATTTGATTTGGATTTGGTATTAAATGCCAAAGCAAGAGAACACTTACTTATTTAAATAGCATATGATACTACTGATGTGCAATTGTATCTCTGAATCCAGAATAGTTGGAACACAAATTACTTTTTAAAAAGCAACTCAAATCAAAATTGTCAGAAATAATACAGCTAGGCTGATGCTGTCTATTGAATTATAGTTGTTCTATAAAAGCCTTCTAAAACCTTCAAAGAGAAAAGCAATAATGCAAATTTCTGCTACACATTGCTCTATCTATCACTTTGTGATAAGTCATAGAATCTTTTGAAAAAAAGTGGAATTTTACAATAATGCAACTTATCTCCAAACATATATTGAGTGCGTGCTCTATGGCAGGTTTAATGCCACACATTGAAGGAGCTTCAAAGGAAAGCAAGGTTAAGACCTCAGGGAAGTGTTTGTGCATCTGTAACTATGTAAAAGAGAGCAATCAGGTTACAATCAGTAAGAGAATAGCAGGCAGGGAGGTTCAGGATTTACTATTGGAGAGTCCTAAAAGCATCAACCAACAGGACATTTATTGTGCACCTTGGGACATGAATAGGATGTAGATAGGAGGAGGCAGCAGAAAATCAGGAAAATATTTGTATAACTTTAATTTCCAAGAAGAAATAACTATTTAATAAAAAATTAAAAGCAAAGGGAGATTCTCATATAATTCTCTACTCACCTAAACAGAAAGAGGGCTCCCTAAGCTTGCGCTCACTTACTCCACTTGAGTTTGTATTTGGGACATACTTTCCCCTTCCCCCACCCCCACTGCATTGCTCTCAGCAGTACTAACCTGATTGCTCCCTGCATGTAGATCTAGAGAGTTGGCTGGCCATGGGTTCTGCAGGTTTTATAGCCAGTGCCACTCAATTATATTTAGTGGTCTCCTAACACACATAAAATGTGCATGTAGGAATGACCCTACTTCCAGCAGCTGCATGGAGCCAAGAGTACAGCTCCCTGGTGTATGCAACTTTGGGGCTAAACTCATATTCAAACGGAAATTCCAGAAGGAGAAAATGTGAGAGGTAACTGTCTACCTTTGGAAGAAAGCTTTGATGAAATGAGCAAGTTTCTTCGAAGGTGAATTTTTTAGAAAGATAAGCAAGCTTAATAAAATATTTAACTCTCACTGTCCTGGAAGATACTTATGGTGAAGAAGAGCAGTCCTCTTTTTATGAACTTGAACTACTTCATGCACAAAGGTGAATTCTGAAGCAGTCATTATCCTTGTGAATTATAAGTGTCTCCACTTTCCACTTTGAGATATGAAAGATTGGAAAGGAATGTATAACAAGCACATCTCCTTCATGCCATTCCCACCCAGAAAACAGTCATTCTAATCCTATAGTCCTGTGTGTGTGTGTGTGTGTGTGTGTGTGTGTGTGTAGGTCTCCTCCTTATAAAAGGCTAAATAAAAATGAACACAATTCAGACTGATGCTGTATAAGGGACATCATAAGCAAATAGGGCTCATTAACAAAATAAAACATAATATTTCCTAATGTATTTGTGTGAGAATAAGTTTTGGTAGAAATGAATAATCCTCATGCCATGTTTATTCAGTTTGGACATTTAACAATGTCAGAAACAAGTTATAATGCGTAGTGTAAAGATTTCTTTCAAAACATAATTGTGAGTACAAATAATGGTCCAAAAGGGTTAATGAGCTTCATTAAGAAACTAAATTTGCAGGAAGCCACAGACACTGAGGATAATTGGGCTCAATGCCTTATGCATGAATTGACCTAAATAAGACATCTTTGAAGATACTTAAGCGTGTTCTCTCATTTTATCAGTGATAAAACCGAGGTTCAGAAAAAGGTAAAGGGATTGATTCTTAATCTCATGAAAAACTTCATGTATGCAAGTAAGAAACAAACCCCAGCTATAAAAGCCAGGTGTGTCCATACTGCAAAATTCAAAGCAGGATTCCAACAGATCTAGATATTCAGATATAATTATTTTGCATTTCAAATACAGAAAGACTTTTGTCTACATTTCCTAACTTCTCTAGGAATTAGAATATGAATCTGATTAAGGTCTTCTGATCTTTAATTTGATATACCTTATAGCTTGTTCTATAATGAATACATAAATGTAACAATTGAACATATTTTTATAAATAATTCTGTAAACATGGCTTTCCATCACACCTAAAATTTTAATTGAAATACCCAAATAGATCATAATTTGTATTATTGGGGAAATAAGAATTGTATGAGTCATCTTCTATGGAGTAAACATTATAAACATTGGAGTACTATAAAATCTAAAGAATACACAACAAGAACAAGAACGTCAGCTGGTACTAGAATCCATATTGATTCACAATTCAGTTCATTTCTAGTATGAAATATCTAATTTCTATCCAGAAGTTAAATACTTAATAAAACTGTGTTTATTAAAACATAGCACTGAAAAATTGCTGTATTATCGCTAGAAAAATTTTGATTCCCTTCAACACCTCGTTATTTCCCGATAGATTAAGAGCATTAAATTATATCTTTTGTAATTGCTCAAAGCCAGCTCATTAACTGATCTTGAAAATGTGCTTAGATCTTTGGCTTGAGTGAATACTAAGAGGAATATGGCAAATAAGGTCTGTGAGGGTTTTAGTCTGATTTAATCAAGAGGTGCCAATACCTTCTTTGGTTATTCCCAACCTGCAGATAAATTTAGCCCACAAGGTGTCTTGGGGCACTTGATTGTTTGCTTTTATTTTTTTAATGTTTTAAGTGGCTTCCATTCTTTATTATTAAAGATGATGCAGACAAGATTCTCCTTCTAACATCTGTAAAGTGTGGTGAATATGTGACCACACAGAGGCCTCATTTTCCTAATGTACAGAAGGACTGAACTTGCAGATTGTTTATTCCCTGGAGATGGGTCAGATAAGCTCCTGCTCACTGCAGTCACCTTCCTTTTTAATTTACCTATCAGGTTACTGTAGTCATGTGAGTTTAGAATCTCTAATATTGAAGGTAAGATATTCAAGTAGGCAGATTCCAACGTCTAAGGATTTGTTTATTTTTACTTAACTATCAGAAATAATTAATCTCATCATTCTTGTGCACAGTAGTGTCTGCACCATATATCTGAAGTGACTAGAGCCCTAGCACTGGCCTTTGTGCATCTCTCCATACCTGGAGCTCTTAATCCCATTCAGGGGGACACATCTACTTTATTATAGGTGAGTTTAAAACGAGATCATTTCCCCATTTTACTTTTGCCATTAAAGTCTTCCAGGATTGGCATTTCTATGGATTTGCAAAGTGACTCAACATTTCATAAATTTATTAGAAGCAAGAAAAACAAAAACAAGAATCCCCTCATTTTACGAAAACTAGTTGTGAAACTATTAATTCTAGCCTCCCAAGTCCTAATAGGATGATCTAGAGGTTAATCAATACCAGTTTGGAAGGATTTATTTCTTTAAAGAATACAATTTTTTTCAATTAGGCTCAGAATATTCTTCCATGTTTATCGCACAAGATCTTGTTGTATTTCTCCACTTCTTATCTTATAACTGAGTTGGTTTGATATTGCTACTTTTAGTTTAAATACTTGAAAGCTTGAAAATCACTAATGAAAACCACAGGAATGAATATATATATATATATATATATATATATATATATATATATATAATATTGAAATTTTATATTTTTAATTGCATATATTTAATTAGCACTGGAGATGTAATAATGCAGTTAAAGTAAAAGAAATATTTTTATACTTTAAGGCATTGTGATTTGAATTTTGGAATAAAATTCATTATATGCACTTTAATAAATGTAAAGGGAATCAAAATTAATTCTTAAACATGTGTTAATATACAATGTGGGTAGATCCATTTATGCTTTTTAAAGAAAATTGTATAAACTTAAAATATTTTCAGAGCTTTTATATGTCTTTTTTATAATAGGATGAGGGCCATGAGTATTAAAAATCTATACAAACCTGTCAGGCTCCTGATATATAAACGCATACCCTCAGATTTTCTCTCTACACATTTTTAAATATAAATTAAAAAAATTTCTTTGTTGATGGAAGATTTATTTATATGTAGTGCTGAGAATCGAACCCAGTGCCTCATGCATGTGAGGCAAGTGCTCTACTACTGACCCACACAACCCCATCCCTCTCTACATCTATTTCTATATTACATGAAGAATTATGAAACTACATAAATGTAAAACGCCAATAGAAATATGGATATTGCAGTGGACTTTTGTCTGTCTGTTTTGTTTGTCTCCAAACGCCAACATGAAATGCAGGCACATGCACAAGCACACACACACAGAGATGCATCATCTCTCATTCATGCAAATAAAGTCATGGTTGGAGCGAACAAAACTGCTCACAAAACACTTCTTGAAAAAAAAGTAATTAGTCCTATATAAATATCTAAGTATTTTGTATCCTATCTTACATATAAGTAGGGTAAGAGAAACAGACCAAATTCATGGAAAAATTAATCAATGTGATATGTTCATTTTACAAAAAAAAAAGAAAAAAAAGAAAAGAAAGAAATAATAAAGGATGGAAGGAAGGAAAATAATGTGAAGAAAAAAATAAAAAAACTAAACAAAAGAAACTAACAATTGCTTTTTATCATTTCTGGCTATAGTATAACTGAATAACTGAATAATGAAAATGAAGCTTAAATTCCTTCACACTTCTGATTAACCAAGTCTAAGATCTACCTCTTAAGAATAATAGCAAGGAGGAGTGAAATGTAACTCTTCTATAATTCTTGAGTTCATTAGTCATTAATTGGGAAAACATCTTTTTCTGGAAATTTCTTTAAAGAAAAAGAAGAAAACACTTTCTTTTCACCCATCCTGAGAGAACACACAAAAGAACTCCACTGTGTGCTGGACTCCGGGGCCATGCTTCCCTCACTTGAGATCATTTATTTTGCCCCTTTTGAAAAGGTATTGTCCTTAGCCAAGACCCTTGTGAAAGGCAACAGATGCTGCTAAGATTATACAAGCCTGTCCACTATCCCCTTTCATTTTTAAAGGAAGAAAGAGAGAGAGGGAGGGAGAAGAGACCAAGCCTTGCTTTAAATCATTGGACCGTTTTACACTTCAGCAAATCTGTTTGCACATGCTCTGCTGGCCTGGCAGAAAGGGCTGAGCCTTTTACATTCAGCTTGAGGTCAATCGTAATGTGATGTTCAGTGGTCCTCACACTTTTCACATGAAGCAGCTGCCTCTGATTGCCAGAACAAATTGAGGTGATTCAAGCCACCAGCAGGGCATAAGTATAACTTCCATTCACTGGGAAGGAAGGAAAAAGCTTAGAGCAAAGTGATTGGGGTTACCCACAATAAACCGGAGGATTAGATTGGATACACTCGATATTAAGACATGGTCATTTTGAAAAGCAGGCTATAATGACAAAAGGGACTACAAGATGGTTATATGAAAGACAATGGGAAAAATAGTGATTGGGTCTTTATTAAGTTACACCTAATTATCAAATGCCCTATAGGCTGTGTGTGTATCCTCATAGCACCTGAGGAATTCTCAGGGGCACTGAGACACGTAACTCCAGATGTGGCACTCAGGGAAGGGTCAGCTGAAGACATTTATAGAGGAAAACCATCAGGAAAGCAAGAGGTGAGTTTAAGCTAAGTGAGGGTTAGGCAAAGCTTGATAGATTTTTTTTTTCTGATTTAAGCCTAGATCAGTTTAAAATTAATAAGCTACATTTATACTAGAAACAACCAGTAAAAGAGAATACGTCTAAATAGTGAGAGAAACTAATTAAATGAAGAGGAGCATAAGTTGATTAACATAACACTATTGTTTTGACTCAGGGTTTTTGAAATGATTAGACCAAAAAAAATTTAAATGTATGTGCTTCAATTCAAAGGTCTCATATTTGCGGCAGGGATTGTGGCTCAGGGGTAGAGTGCTTACCTAGCATGTGTGAAGCACTGGGTTCGATTCTCAGCACCACATACAAATAAATCAATAAAAATTTTAAAGGTCATCAACAACTAATAATAATATTTTTAAAAAAGATCTCCCATTTACTTTTAAAATAAATAAAATACAATGTCCATATTCTATTACTTGAGATAAGAATATTTAGAAAATATTATCAATGAATACATGAGATCCATTTTCTTCTTTGATGACATTCTATTTCGTGAATTTATAGCATTCATGTTGCATTTTTCAGTACCCAATATTTATTTAAAGTCCAGGATAATTATTCCATGAAACCTGTACAATTCCAAATCTTCCATTTATGGTCAGCAATGAGATTTTTATATACAGAGCTTTTGCTTCAGAATCTTTGTCTTTTTATCCCCAGTGGAACTGCAGTTTATAGCATCTCTTGTCCATGTTGGTACAGCTGCATAGAGAGTCTTCCATACTATTATATATATATTCGTCAATACATGAATTATGTTTGAGTAATGATAGAAGTGATCATGGGTATGTAATAGCAACACATGCAGATATATGAAAGATACTGCACATTTCCCCACTGTCATTAAGCACTTAGCACATGTTTTTATCAAGTTTGTCACCTTGAAAAGTACAAGGGGGAAACTGCTCTGTCAATGGGAACCACTGGCCTTTGTTTTACTGAGTGAAAACTGACCTTTAACTGAAGTGCATGGTCATTTACATAGGAATTGGCTCTGCTATTTCTGAAAGGATGATGATCTAAAATCTCCATAGTATTTAAAATTGAGATCTTTCTTCCATTTCTCCTTTAGATGTTTTTTTTTCCTCCAATTCATAGCCCTTTCAATGACTGACAATTAAAATGTTCTTTAATTTGCTGTTTTATATATCTTAAAATTATTTTATGCTTTGAAGTCATGTCCCTAAATTCTGGAATTCACAGATACCTTGGAATTTATCCACAGGTCCTTTGGATGTGTGTTAGATACAAGTAGAAGTAGCTCTTCAAGATATATACACAATTAATAGTGAAACATGGTATCTCTGTTTAGGAAGTTAATTACCCTGCTGATACTACTGTTAAGAGCTCCAAACCAGATATAAATTCAGGGTATTGATCTGTTAAGATAGAGTTAAGAGGGCGTATGGCAGCACAATGAAACCTGTAGTGAAACTAGTAGCAAGGAAGTTAGTTCATGTCTAAAATCGTCACGGAAAATAAACAAAGCTATTTGACATAGGGAAAATGCAGCCAGTGATAAATATTGAGAAAAAAATCAGTTTTCAATGCACTTTCAGACTACTGGGGGCGGGGCGGAATATAAAATAAAAAGGGAACAAATTGTCAAAATAAATTGACCTGTAGCTAATAGAACAAAATGCATTAAATATCCACAAGTAGTTTTTAGAATAACATTCCAGGATTAAAAAGAGTTTTTAACCCATGTAATTCTAAGCAACAGGATGTGAAGGAGAAAATGATCCTAAAGATAATTCAACATTCGTATGAGGAAGACTAGCATCTGCAGTTACAGTACACTAGCTGGGATGGATTGCTCCAGCTATAAATCTTCATGCTTCAGGGCAGAAGCTGCTCACCAGATGGGTCAGGAAGATATTCTCCCCTATGGTACACTATTGTGAAATTAAGTATATTATGGGAGGTTTATTCCTCTTAGTGAAACATCTGGCATGGCCACCAATCGAGATCTACCCTCTGTCACTATTATTTCTCACAAAATCAGTCATACCAAAATCTTTTGTATGATTCTTACTTTATGTCATATCTAACCCTTTCGTCCTTAAATAATTTTAAACTCTCATTGAACTTCCAAGGAAAGAAATTTGAAATTATTTGGAAATAGTTTTCAATTCTAACTGAATTTTCATTGGTCTTTACTGAATAAATTGTAATAGTAATAAAGATACGGAAGGAAAAATATCCATAACATGTAAGGTGGCCAAGACTGGCATTTATCCATCAATACAGACCTTTCTCTTTTTTTGCAAGTGACATTTTTCAGTCTCCTTTCAGTTGAACAGGAATCTGTGTCTCCAAATGGAATGTGAGTACAGTGATCTGTGCAACCTCTACTCACATGGTTATGAGAAATTTCACACCTCCACCCTCTGTTCTACAACCTTCCCAGTGTCTGAAAAGCTCAGGTCCACAGCAATCTTAGAAGCTACCTGCTACATATGGCAGAGACTCTGTCAGCCTCGGCCACTGAATGATTTGGTGCTCAGGGACTACTCATTTCATCTCCAAAATATTATCAGGGAGACAAATAACCTTCTATCTTTTTGATCCGTTGTCTTTGGGATTTTCTCTATTATCATAGTGTGTCTATCTTAATGCATCAATAATTTTCATTTTTATATGAATTAATTCTCTTTTACAGAAGTTTAAAATCTCTAAACAACAAAAGTATAGAGTAGGTATAAATATTATTATAATCTAATAAAAAGGTTTCACTTACATAAAAATTTAAATTTAAACACATGAAACATTTTTGTATCTTTCCAATACTCATGAATATTGTTTAATGATGTACATTAAGGCTGATACACCATAATTATGTGGCAGTTCTTCTCATTTTATATGTTATATTTAGCCTTATTTTAAAAGGTGAGGATTCTGAAAAAAGATTCCTTGAGTTAGAATTCTGGTTGTACTACTGACTCATGACTTTGAGTTCCTGAGTCTCAACCTTCTTATCTGTATATTGAAATTATCACAATATCTACATGGTCAGTACAACAAGAATATTACATAGGATAAGGTATGTTTAATTTTTAAAAGATTCCCTACTGTTTTGAAAGCACTCAATAAATTTGAGTTGCCAATTAAATATTAGTATCCAAATATTTTGCTGTTATAATCTGCAATTAATATCTTCATATACACACAAATATTCTCCCTTATGACAATTTCCTTTGAAGTGCTTAATACTTCATTATTAGTCTGAAGACATTTAAATGAATGTGGTCCTATGGATATGTTGCTAGATTTTCATTCTATGAGAAATTGGTTACATTTTCTATTTGGTTTCACTGAGAAAGAATCCCATGTGCATGAACATTGGATTCTTTCAATCATCCATTTGAAGGTTAATCATTTCTTGTGTCCTTCATCTCAATGTCTTCTAGGCTTGTCTAAGTTTCCCAAATGTGTTATATTTAAAGCATCATGTGCCAAATGGTAATCACACTACAAAACAAATGTCTTTGTTTCCTCCTCAATTTGTTTTATTTTTAAAAGTTCTTCCCTTTCTTATTTGTTACTAGTTGACCATCATGCCCTAAATCTCATGAAACTACTTAGATTTAGGATTATCCTAGAGATTGGACGAACCCCATCTTTTTAAATTTTAGTTTTTGGAGAAAATGTAGTATCTCCATATCAAGTCAAGATGGCATGTGTGTAATGTCTCATTTCTTGGATATAATTGCTATGGTCCACATGGATCTATCGTTGTTGAAATCACTTACCCTTGAGAGTTTCTCTTTGGAATAGATCTTAACAATATTTTTATACAACCATCAGCATAATAACTGACAACAACCTCAAACATGGAGATTGTTTTAAGCTACAAGAATTTGCTATTGAGTTTAGAATTGTTTTTCTATGTTTATTCACAAACTTGTTATGCTTTAGTTTTAAGAAATTTGAAATAAAACATTTAATTTTACAAGATTTATTGCACCTGCCTCCTTCTGTAAAGTTTGCTCAGAGGAACTGTTTTCAGCAAATGAATTCTACACTCAGACATCTCAATTGGCATACCATGGGGACTTTAGATTGACTGTTTTCAAATAAACTTCAACAAAGTATAATCAGGAGAGAAAGAGAATACATAGAGGAATAACCTTCTAGGAAGCAATGACCCTGATAACACACACACACACACACACACACACACACACACACACACACAATTATGGTGTCACATATTTTTTTCTTTACTAGTGTGTAAGCCCTTGATAGAGCTCAAAATTCTGATATCTCTACTCTGCTCAGATGATGGTCGATCAAGAGTGTCTTCTTCATATGACTGCACAAGTTAGCAAGAAGTTAGACAAGGGTAAAGTGACTTTAAAAAAAGAATATCCATAAAAAGCCAATGAATGCATGAGAAATCAAATAGTACAAGAAACAATAAATTAAATATTTCCTTAGATAAGGCACAGCAAATACTAGCAAAGTCAAGCACAGCTGGGACCACCAGGCCTGGATTTCATCCCACAGAGCAGAGTGTGTGCTACAGCATCTCAAGTATAGGAGCTCCAGAGAGCTGTGCCATGCAGTTCTGAGAAGAGTCTGTGCCCACCTGACAGAGGAGAAACTGTCTTGCAGAACTAGGGACTCACATTAGTTCACAAAAGAATCATGAGGGAAATACCTAGTTATGCCTCAAGACTGGTCCAGCAACCTGAGTTTAAGGAGGGTGACCGTCTGCCCTGACTGTCATTGGGACAATCCTTGTTTACATCTCCTGTCCCCAAAAAAGATCAGTGCAGCATTTCACTCATAAATATGATCTGGCATTGAACTCTGGATTTTCCACTCACTTTGGCAGAAGGACAGTACAGGGTCACCATGCTGCCTTGTATTTTATCTCATCCTGACATCCACTCTGCCAATACTGGCAATTGCTACAATGCAATACATACAAGCTGCAATCAATGAATTGTTGGAAGGCTGAAGGAAAGACATTCTATTCATCTCTCAACCAACTTCATAGGGCCGCACCCTCAAATTCATCATGGCTCAAGGGTTCGCTCTAAACGTATGATGCTTAGAAAGCTGATTTTTCAACATACAGGAAAAGGAGTGGTCTCACCTTAACCCAGCTCAAAAAGAATGATCTACCCCAGTATGTCAATTTATAATGAGCACTCTAATTGGAGAGGCAACTAGGCATTTCATCTGCTGGCATGCCACATGGGAAGACACACTATAATCAGCCCTCTACTTGGTGAGCCTGAAATCACAATGAGGATTGTTAGTGATGTGATTTAAAAGTGCAAAGGTGTCAGGCTAAAATAGGCTCTTGCATATCTTGCCAAATGGCTTATTATTTAGGAGGGTGTTTCCATATCTTACTGATATCTCTTTCTTATTATTACTTTACTTCTCTAGATATGTTAATCACCCCCCCAAACTCTGTCTTATCATGAGCTGTTTCCTTCAATTCCCTGGATTTCTAATCAGTTCCTCCAGAGACATAAGGGGCTCTGTCAAGTTATGAAATCTTTCTTTCTCTACTGTCACCTCTTCCACACTCATATATGCACAGTAGTGCAAGAATCCCCAGCAGAAACATCTCCCAGTAGTTGTGAGAATGAGAGATAGTGGATCATGGTTTATATAAAAGCCCATGGATTATTGTAATGTATTTTCATAGTGCATTAGAATTAGGCTGTCACATAGAAACAGCTTTTGTTTCTGAGTGAAGCGCCTGTGATATGCTTTTGTGAAATAACAGCAAAAACAAATAAATACCCCCCTGCCAAATAAAAAAAGAGAGAGAGAAAGGAGAAAATATTAGCATTTGCTGAAAGACCTTATGAGAGATTGGTATCCTCAGAGTCTAAAAGAGCAAGTGACTTCTTAGAATTGTTTTGGGGAATGTGCGTGCATATAAATGCCTGCTCAAGTTTCAACTGGCTCCTCTGCAGAACATCCTATCAAGTCACATCCTAAGTCAAATTAAGTAGTATAAACAGCTGTGTGTTATTGGCAGGGGATGCACACAATACATTTTTGAAAAACTGTAGTGTTCATTTGAGAACTTTCTCTTTGTGTCTGCTGATGAAGCTTGCCTACCATATTGATGCCTTTGTGCTGCAATTACTTTTTAAAAGAGAAACCTGATGGGGCCTCCTTTATGTTTGGAATGGCTGTGTTAATAAGCCAGCCTCTGCTACACCAGGGAGACAGCTGATGTTCACAAGTTAGTATTGGTTTTTGGCAGTTGATCTGCATTTAGTGTTGGTATTACCTTTAGTGAGAGAAAAGTTAGTGCTGGGATACCAGGCCCATTCATTGTCGCCTCCCCCAATGCCTAGTCTGTGGGTGTGAAGTTCCCCCCTTCAGTCACTGTGTCACCCATGTGAGGAGCCCTGGAGTTGCCTTTCCTGTCCCCACATTTTGCACTTCTTACTGAGGACTGACCCAAATGCCCTTTCCTCTCCTCCCTGTCTGCCTCCTTTCCATCTGCCTTCAGTCCTGTGTGGCCATCAGCTGGCTGGACTCTGAAGGAACTCCTAGTTAGTCCCCCTGCTTGAACACTCTTCTTTTTGTTGTTACTCATTGTTTATTCTTCACACTGCAGACAGACATTTTCTTAAACTACTGTGAATCAAGCCAATATCTCAAAGCCTGCAGCTCCCCCTTGTTGTCTAAGGAGCACATCCGAATGTCGTAGGTGGCCTTGCAAGACAGCCCAAGGTGCGGCCGCATGCAGCCTTTCCCTTCCATCTGGGAGAGCACCTTATGCTCATATCCATGGCTTATTATTCCCTGAACACAGAACGATTTTTATACCAATTAACTTTGCTTATACTGTTTCTTCTCCTACTATATCAAAGCCCTCTTCGACCTTTAAGCCTCTGTTCCGATGTTATTTCTTTCATAAAACATATTCTGATCACCCTCATAAGAATTGCTTCTCTTTTTGTAGCTCTACAGCATATTGATCATTTCTAATACAAATCCATGCCTCTATGCTTTACATTTGGTTGTCTCTTCATACCCTGCCATTAATAAGCACAACCTTGGGCTGTGGCTATGACTCAGGGCTAGCGCACTGGCCTGGCATGTGTGAGGCACTGGGTTTGATTCTTAGTACCACATATAAATAAATAAAATAAAGGTCTATTAACAACTAAAAAAGAATTCTTTTTTTTTTTGACTGCCATTGCACCTTTTTTATTTTATTTTTTAAATTGATTTTATTTTTTAAATACATGACAGCGGAATGCATTACAATTCTTATTACACATATAGAGCACAATTTTTCATATCTCTGTATATAAAGTATGTTCACACCAATTTATGTCTTCATACATGTACTTTGGATAATGATGGCCATTACATTCCAATATCATTGCTAACCCCATGACCCTTCTCTTCCCCTCCCACCCCTCTGCCCTATCTAAAGTTTGTCTATTCCTCCCATGCTCCCCTCCCTACCCCACTATGAGTCAGCCTCCTTATATCAGAAAAAACATTCAGCGTTTGTTTTCTTGGGATTGGCTAACTTCACTTAGCATTATCTTCTCCAACTCCATCCAATTACCCGCAAATGCCATGATTTTATTCTCTTTTATTGCTGGGTAATATTCCATTGTGTATATATGCCACATTTTTTTTTTATCCATTCCTCTACTGAAGGCCATCTAGATTGGTTCCTCAGCTTAGCTATTGTGAATTGTGCTGCTATAAATATTGATGTAACTGTGTCCCTGTAATATGCTGTTTTTAAGTCATTTGGGTATAGATCGAGGAGAGGGACAGCTGGGTCAAATGGTGGTTCCAATCCCAGTTTTCCAAAGAATCTCCATACCGTGTGTGTGTGTGTGTGTGTGTGTGTGTGTGTGTGTGTGTGTTGTGTGTGTGTATACTAGCCAAGCAGATGGTCATAGGAGTTGCAAAGGTAGCAACGCTAGTTCTATATTTTTATTTATTTATTTCCCATGTGCTTCTAAACCTTATGGGAATAAATAAAATTTTTGATGGCGGTCTAATACTGGAGATTTAGGATTGGTTAATCATGAATATTAAAGAAATGACGATGTTAAGGGGAACATTGTCACTTATACAATAGGAAAGGAAGCAAGTAATTAATATTGGGACTAATTTTTTAACCATTGAGAAAGACCTCTATCTGATCCAATGATTTCTTTCAAAATAAGTATTGTGTTGTGGTCATTTTGCATCCTAAAATGGAATTTTTAAACTCACCCATATACTCAAAATAATAAAAATTGTTAATGGCATGTCCCAACAGGAACATAAGTAAGAGATTAAAAAGGAAGAAATATATAGTACAAGGAGATGTGTCTCCATATATAAATGCTCGTGGGGAAGTGGGGCAGCAAACTTCCTCAACCAATGTCCAAAACACCTAAAATTCCTTGAGTTGGATGCATTTTGGAAAAGCAGTAGCATTATCTTTTGGGGCCTAGAAAACCTATCCCTGGTGCTCTGAGGCATTCAGAAGAAACAAAGTGGGTAGTTTCCAAGGCTGAGTGGCCTCTCTGTGCTGTCACAGGCAAGAGCAGAGAAGGAGCTGATCAGGACTGGAGTGGAGAATGGAGGTCTGGAGGGAGGGCACCGACAAGCAGGGAGAGCTCTAGGCCTCTGGAATCAGCCTGATCCCATGCAAAACATGCCCTTTACAGTTTATTTCTTCAAATCTGTAGTTTAGTGCCAACAAGTCCAGCAGATAACACTCTTCTCGGGGGTTAGAAAATCAAAAGGAATTTTTGTTTCCTACTTTTTTTTTTCTTTGATCTCTTGATATTTCCGCCTGAGTTAATAATTCAAGGAAGACAGGTAGGGGAAACACAGCAGGCGCCTACTGCTGCCCGTTTTGATGTTGAGCATTAGGTGCAGCTGCTAAGAAAGCAGTTGGGTGGCCTGGGACTTCTTCCTTCCTTGGAGAGTCCTTTGTTGTTCCTTGATCAATGTTGGCTTCCTAATAAGGCTTGCAGTATGATCAGCCTCAATGGCCGTAACTTTTTAGAGTTGGTGAGTTCAGTGGACATCATAGAATCCAGTCCACTCTCTTTACTAGTGGGGAAAATAAGCTCCCAATGGGTAAGGTGACTCTGAGACCTTTGGGCTTGTTAAACTCAAAGCCTGGCCTCAAACCCATGCCGGCTGCCTTCAGGCCCAGAGCTGGTCTCCTAAGTCACTGCCTCCCTTCCCTGATGGGAGATTCAGCTCCTCCAGATCTCTGCAGGCACAGGAGGCCTTTGTAAGCCATCTTTATTTCCTCAAGTCGTTTTTCTTCCATGATTCCCCACCAAGCACATTCTTTTAGTAACTGCTGAAACAAGGATAAATATAAAACGCCATAAATCCTCATCTGAATTGGCCTCCAGGATGTATATCTTTCCTATATATCTGTATTCTTTATTTTCAATCAGTCCTTGAGCCAGCTGGTGTGACTTGATAGAGCACAGAGATCCTTTTCCACCTTAGCTCCTGTGCTTTATTAGGCACATGACTCTTGCTATGTATCCATTCATGTGTCCATAATCCAGAGAGAGCAGTAATCTGTATCTCCTAGCATCACAGAGGAATTAACCCAGGAGCCAAAACCCTCTGTGAACTGTAGGCATTAAACAAGTGTAAACCACATTTCCTCACCTTCAATTTATCCTCATAATAGTGCATCTTGGAACCCCCCTCTCTCAGTCACTCCTCTTCTGGTTAACCCTGGGCAACCTGCATCTCCCCACTTGACTGCTTCCACCTCTGCTATGTGAAATAAGTTCTTTATTGCTAAACTATAGGGATTGGACTTAAGGAATACATATCTCTTAGAGGACTTGGCATACAGTCCAGTGAATTGGATTTGTACTATTATGATTAATAGTTATTATCATCATTGTTGTCTAGTATTGTTATTTCTCCAAGGCCTATCTATTCTCTGGTTTACTTATTCCATACCTTCATACCCCTGCTATTTCCATGACATATGTGAATAGGGTATTTTGTTCATATTTTAAAGTTGCATCAACTTTATCCACAGAATTGTTATAGAGCCATCAGCTAAGATTAATCAGTGGTCACAAATGTGGCAGAGGAATGTTAATGTTAAGTGTTGCCTTATCCATTTGGTCACAATCGAATAGTAGAAACATTGACTAGCTCACATTTTATTGTGGTATGAAAATTTCAGCTATTACCCAGAGCTTTTATAACACACTTAAACAAAATGAGATTGTATGCAGCAAAGCTGAATGTATCGCGTCCTTACTGTATATTGTTATGGACAAATCTCTATACCATAAAACAGAAACTAAGGGACTTTCTTCTAAAATGCTTCATCTTAGAGCTGACGATAAACAAATGGGAAGGACATTTTTTGGCAATAAACAAAACAGAAGGAAAATTGAAAAGTAAAAGTATCACTCAACATTGAGTTCTTTTCTGTTTTCTAAATTGGTTACGCCAACAGCCCTGCACCATTCTCTCCACATGTAAAGACAGCGAGGATTTTGCCTCTCTGACAAAGAGGAAAACACACAATAAAAAAAATCTACAAACATCACTAACTGCATTAATTTCAATTTAATGTGGGTGTGTTCCCGGCATTGTCCCTTTCTGTTATTATCTCTACTCTTGCAACAAAGGCCCAGGGGGCAGCAGTCTCCTGAGAGATGATTCCATAAAGTCAACATTTTCACATCACCCATAGATGTCCAAAGGGATGGAATTTACACACTGAAATTTCAGCCACTGTGTCCCCTAAACATTGCGACATAATTGCATATTCCCCCCGACTCTAACATCTGTATAATGTGCTTATTTAAATTCTTCATACATACAAGCGATTTTCCCAATCTAAAGAAAATCAGACTAGGCACAAATTCTGCAAGAAACTTGAAGGTAGAAAATGGCTCATCTGTTTTTAAACACTAAAGCTCGCTCTTCCCTCTTTAAACACTCCAAGAAGGGCTAATTCCCACTCATTCTCTGTAAGTGATTATGGACCCTAAACGACTACAATTACGTTGCTGCATATGAATGTGGTGTTTGATGAATGTAACTACAACAATCACAGAGCAATAGAACTAAGGAGAAAAATGAGATAAACTATCATTTTTTAAAATTGCCACACTGAAGCAAAATTATAACATACATACTCAGAAATACAAAAATGCACAGCCGATGAGATCTGTTAGAGAGGAAATTTTATTATAAATGAGGATAATGTGGTATTTTGCTTTCTTTTGTACAAATTAATGATTGTGTTCAGACCTAGACTCTGTGTGTGCGTGTGTGTGTGTGTGTGTGTGTGTGTGTGTGTGTGAAAGAGAGAGAGAGAGAGATGCTAAGGAGATTCCCTTAAATGCATATAAAGACATATGTGATTATTAAAATTATAAAAGAGAGATACTAGTATGAAAACTCAGAACTTACTTAGAATTATACTTGAGTCTTCAACTTTGTTTTCAACAATGAACTTGGGAAACACTTTGAATGAACCTTCATTAATGCTTCTCGGTTGGTTCTGTGTTACTGCAAAACACTTTCACCCCACCCGGAGGCTGCTTCTTCAGAAGCCACCGGTCCCTGACAGAATTCATTCTCTAGTTGGGTTTGCCACTGGTAACACAAGGGCAAAAGCTGTCCCTGTGTTTTGTGTTGTACATTGAGGTTATGGTTTCTAGCAATCATTCTGCCGTCTGCACTGAGCTAGTGGGCAGGCAGACCAACAAGAGTATGGGCACCTTCGGGGATACCACTAAGTGCTCACCAGGCAGGAAGATCCACAGTCAACCAAACATCAAAAAGAAGTGGAGGCACAAATGGAAGGTAAGAAGGAAGAATTGTGAGGGGAAGAGGAAGGAGATAAAGTAATACAATAACAAAGTTAACAAAGCCAGAAGTAATCACCCTGTGCTACCCTTTGAATGTGGTCTATTAAATTAAGCTTTGCTTCTCTTTCCTGAAAACATGGGTAGTCATTGTCTTTGCCTATACCCAACATACAGCTGGCATATTACCACATATTACCAAATATTTTGCTTCAATAATATTGTTTTACATAAAGTACTTATGTCCTCAGCAGTTTCTAAAAATTCAAAATGGTTCCTGTCCCCAGAGTTCACAAATGTATATATAATAAAATAACTGGGAAAAGGTAAACTCTCTCCTCCGGGGGCTCAGGGCCAGCATGAAGGGATGTGGCTTTCCCACCTCTCATTTGCAAGTCTTCTGACAACTACGGTGCTTCTGTTATGTCCAAGTCTCACACATGAGAAGTAGAATCCTTTTTAAATGGCATTTTAAACATTGACCTCATCCGTCATCCAACTAACTATCCAGCAGCCTTTCAAGAGTGGTTCATCCTGCTCCTGACTTGTGACAAGGTCCTCAGCAACAAGAGCCCCATATCTGGAAGAATGGGCAGTGCCAGGAGAGGGACGTGTAAAACCAGTGTGATGTGGTCACAGCAGAGACAAGCCACAGTTTTGTGGGAAAGCTCAAAAGAAGAACCTGTCTCCAAATAGGTATATCTGATTTTTTACAACAAAAAAAGAAAAAAAGAAAAAAAAAAAAAAAGAAATGTGTCTTTCATTTATTTCTGGAAAACAGCTCCAGTCTGATTATATAAATTATGTCTTTTTGGTAGTTAGGTTTATGGACAAATCCATGTTTCAGATGTGGCTTAAAGTCTCATGGTCTCTGAGAGATTTCCAGGGGTCTGCTAGACCATCCCTTCTGAATATGCATCTGTGAGGATATATATTTTTTTCTGTTCTTCAACCAAAGTGAAATATATTAAGCTGAATGCTGAATCAAGCATGAGAATGCCATTCTTTAATCAATGTGGCATTAGATTTGAAAATATGTGAAGCAATGACACATATTACCAAATATTTTGCTTCAATAATATTGTTTTACATAAAGTACTTATGTCCTCAGCTACTTTTAAAAATACAAAACAGTTCCTGTCCCAAGAGCTCACTGTTCAATGTAAATTATTTTAATCACTTATAACTTTGTTCTATTAATGCTTTTAAAAGTTACAACTATGGGCTGGAGCTATAGCTCAGTGCCTGCCTCATACATGTGAGGCACTGGATTCAATGGTCAGAACGACATAAAAATAAATAAATAGAATAAAGTCATTGTGTTCATCTACAACTAAAGAAAAAAAATTTTTTTAAAGTTACAACTAAAAACCACAGAATTTAATGGAAGAGAATATTGCTTCTGTTTCATTTGGAATATTACATTACATGAAAGAATTTGTTGAACAAGTGTTATAGGGACATTTCTATAAATCAAAGATTTCTAATGTTGCACCTAATTTGGAGATTGCATGTCTGCTGTTTCTGTTCTTTTTGTTTGCTTATTTCATATTTTGGTGGACAGACAAGTTTTTAAAATATTTTGTACATAACAAAATTTGTCATTTTAAGCAGAAGATGCCATCGCATTCTAGCATTGACAATATTAAGCAAACATCACCAGTATTTCCAAAACTCTGTTTAAACAACACACACACAGTCTCTGTGAACTTTATCTAGTGATTTCTCTCTCTTCTGCACCTGGTAACCCCTATTTTACTTTCTTGCTGTATGAATTCACCTAATTTTTTTCATATAAATGGAATTTTATAATTTTTTTTGTGTCTCTGGATTATTTCTCTTAGCATGATGTTTTCAAGGTTTGTCCACAGTGTAGCCATTATCAGATTTTCATTCATTTTTAAGAATGAATACTACTCTTTGTATGTACTTGCGAATTTTTTTCATCTGCTTATTTGATTTTGGGGACTTTGGTGGTTTCCACAATTTGGCTCTTGTGAATACTCCTGCAAAAACAAAAACAAAACCAAAAACATTATTGTACAAGTAATAGAGTTTCTGTATCTAATTTTTTGGTAGTACACCTAATACTGGGATTGCTAGGTCATTGGTAATTCTCTTTAGTTTTTTGAGAAGCTATCAAACTCTTCTCTATAGCATTCGCTCCATTTTTTCATTCCCACCAACAATGTCCACGAGTTTCAATTTTTCTAAATCATGGCTGATATATGTATTTCCCCTTTGCTGCAGTTGCTGTTGGTATTAGAGCAATCCTGGTATTGGTGTGAAGTGCCTCTTGTGCTTTTGATTGGCATCCATCATAACTGATAATACTGAGTATCTTTGCATATGCTTATTGGTTATATGCTCTTCAGACACAAATCTGTACTATTAAAAACTTTGTGTAATTGTTTCTTTTGTAGTTGAGTTTTAGGAGTTCTATTTATATTCTGGATATACATCTTTTTTGAATAAATGATAAGGAAATATTTTCTCTGATTATGTAGCTTTTCTTTTTAGTTTCTTGATAATGTGCTTTGATTAAATGCTTTTCATTTCGATGAAGTTAAATGTATCTATTTCCTTTCTTTTCTGTCATGTATTTGGTGTCATAGCTAAGATTTCATTGTCAAATTCAAAGTCATGAAGATTTATCCCTGTGTTTTCTCCTAAGAGTTATGGCTTTGTTTCTTATATTGTATTTAGTGATTCATTTTGAGTTAGTTTCATACTTGGTATTATATAGCTATTCAACTTATTATCTTTTATGTAGAAATTAATTGTGCCATCCTATTTTTAAAGAGTATATTTTTTTCCTTATTAAATGAACAGAAGTACTTTGTAGATAATAAATTGGCATAACTACAAAGTCTTATTTTTTACTCTCAAATCTATCCCATTGGATTATGTCTATCCTATGCCAAAGTAAAAATATATATATTTTGATAGCTAGAGCTTGCAGTAACTTTTAAAATTATAAAACGTGAGTTCTATAAATTTGTTCTTTCTTTTTCAATATTGTTTTTGCTATTTAATTTCCCTTAAAATGCCATATGAACTTGAGTATCAGCTCTTCATTTTATACAAAAAATAGATTGTGGAAGATAGTAGTTCTTTAATCCATATTTTCATTTTCTGTGGTTTTTGTTACCCACAGTAAATCATAGTCAGAAAATATTTAATAAAAATCACAGAAATTAATAATCATAAGCTTTAAATTGTGCACCACAGTAAGCAGGATGATCACATCTGTGCCATTCTACTCTGTCAGACAAAGGAGTCACCCCTGCTCCAGTAACTCTCTGCACATGCCTCACCCATTAGCCTTTCAGCAGCTTTCCTGGTTATGAGATTAACTACAATAGTCTATCAGTGCTTGTGTTCACGCCACCTTTTTTTTTTTAATTTAATAAGACTACCAAAGCACAAGATTAGTGATATTAGCAAATCAGCAGCCACAAAACCCATGCTTTAAGTATTACTTCATATTAACAATAAGGGTGAGTTAAGAATAATAAGACATATTTTAAAACAGAGGCATATCAACCTAAATTTTATTACAATGTGTGGCTATAATTATTGTTTTAGTCAGGTTTCTTTGCTGCTGTGACTATAGGACACGACCAAAACAATTGTATAGGAGGAAAAGTTTATTTGGAGGCTTATGGTTTCAGAAGTCTCAATCCATAGACAGCAGGATCCATTCCTCAGGGAGTAAGGTGAGGTAGAACATCATGGTGGAAGAATATGGCAAAGAGAAACAACTCAGTGGTGATCAGAAAGCAGAGAGAAAGGGAGACTCCACTGGATAGATACAAATATATACCCCAAGTCAAGCCCAACACCACCTCCTCTAGCCACACCTACCACTTCAGTTACCACTCAGCTAATACCCATCAGGGGATTAATCCACTGATTGGTTAAAGACTCTTACAACCCAATCATTTCTACTTTAAACCTTCTTTTGTTTGGTACCGGGATTAAACTCAGGAGCACTGTACCACTGAGCCACATCCCCAGCCTAATTTGTATTTTATTTAGAGAGAAGGTCTCAATGAGCTGCTTAGCATCTCACCTTACTGAGGCTGGCTTTGGACTCAGGATCCTCCTGAGCAGCTGAGATTACAGGCACGCTTCACTGCCCTGGCTGAACCTTCTTGCCTTGTCTTACACATGAGCTTTTGATGGACAGCACATCTAAACCATAACAATTGTTCTATTTCATCATTAGTTATTATTGTTAATATCTTACTATGCCTAATTTATTCTCTCTCTCTCTCTCTCTCTCTCTCTCTCTCTCTATATATATATATATATATATATATATATATATATATATATATATAAGAGAGAGAAAAAAAATGAATACATGGTTTTCAGTAATATCTGTTGTTGTGTATCCACTGTGAATCTTGGAATTCATCTCCCATAGATTAAATGAGACTTCGGTAGTGACAGATTTTACATTGCATCTATAAATTACTTTGGATATTATTGACATCTTAATAATATTGAGTCATCCTATTGATTAACAAAGGATGGATTTCCTTTTATAAATAAAAGGTCTTTAATATCAATATTTTTGTGTAGCTTTCAATATACAAGTCTTTCACCTCCTGACTTAGATATATTAAATATTTTACTATTTTGAATGCTATGGTAAATTTCCTTTTAGATTTGGTAATTTTCAGCCTAAAAATATGCACTCAGTTTTTGAGGGTTGATTTTCTATCCTGTGACTTTTCTGCAATTGTCCATTAGTGGTAATGTGTTTCTCTCTCTGTGTGTGTGTGTGTGTGTGTGTGTGTGTGTGTGTGTTTGTGTGTGATCTTAATTTTGTATAAACCTATATAAGATATGCTATGTTTTCATTTTCATATTTATTTGTCTTTAAATATGTAAATATTTAATTCTTCTTATCATTTCATCTTTGATCTACCAACTTTATAAACATGTTGTTTAATTTCTATGAACTATGAATTTTCTATTTTCTCTGTTGTTGATATTTAGTTTCATCGCATTGTGGTTAAAAAACAGAAATTGTTTGCTTTCAGCATTTTTAATTTATTGCGGCTTGTTTGGTGGCTTGACATGGATCTACTCTAGAGAATGTTGCCTTTGCACTTAGACATGATATGCATGTGGCAGTTGCCCACTGGAGTGTTTTCCATGTGTCTGTTAGGTCTGCTGATTCATAGGGACCTTCGAGTCATCTATTTCCTCTGTTTCCATGCTCTGAGTTTCATTTTGGGAGAGTTTTATGTTTGAAGAATTGAAGCTTTTATCAGTATATACAATTCATCTTAACTGTTGGAACCTTTTTCCCTTAAAGTATATTTTGTCTGATATTCATAAAACTACCTTAACCCATCTTTGGTTACTATCTGTATATGAGATTTTTTCCTATTTTTTTTCTGCCAATCCACTATTAGCTTTGGAAGTGTAATGAGTCTGTTATGGACAGCATGCAGGGGATCATGTTTTCTTTCTTTTTATCCAGTGTATTAATCTGTTTTTTTTTTTTTTTTTTTTTTAACCAGAGAGTGTCTTGTCAGCTTTTTCACTGCTGTGACTAAAATATCTGACCAGCACAATCTGGGGGAAAGAAAAGTTTATTTAAGGGCTCATAATTTCAGAAATTTCTATTCTTTGATGCTCAAGGTGAGGCAGGATGTCATGTTAGAAGAATGCGGCAGAGAAGCAGGTTACATGATGATCAGAGAGCAGACAGAGAGACTCCACTCACCAGATTCAAAATATATACCCCAAAGGCAGGCCCCCAATGATTCTCCTCCTTTAGCCACACCACACCTACCTTCAGTTACCACTCAATTAATCCCAGGAGGTGACTGATTCACTGATTGGTTTAAGTTCTCAAAACCCAATGATTTCTTCTTTGAACCTTCTTGCACTGTCTCACATGTGAACTTTTAGGGGACACCTCACATCCAAACCGTAACAGAGAATTTAACCCATTTCTACTTAAAGCAATGGTTGATAACCAAGAATTTACTATGTTATTGATTGTTTTCGTTTGACTTGTAAGGGTTTCTTTTATTCTTCACGTTCCCTGTTATTGTCTTCTTTTGTATTTTATTAATGTTAATTGTAAATCATTTTTATTTTCTTCTCACTTCTGCGTACATTTTGAAAATTCTTATTTTTGGTTACCATGGGAATTACATTTAACACATTGAATTTTTAACAACCTAATTCAAATTGATAACATCAATGGCATACAAAGTTCACACACTTTTACAGTTCCAAACTTATGTCATTGCTGTGACAAATTTTATCTTTATACATTTGTGCCTAATCTCATATATTGACACTTTTTTTGTACTTGTCTTCTAAGTTGCGCAGGCATTTGAAGAATATTTTTTCTTACTTCTATTGGGAGTGTGGTGTCCTGTAATTTCCCATAATCTAGTTTTTATTAAAATGCTTTAGAAATTGAGGAAAATCAGGCATTCGGGAGTGTTTTAGTCAGTTTTTTTTCACTGCTGTGACTGAAGGACTCAACCAGATCAAATGTAGAGAAGGACTGATTTATTAGAGGGCTCATGGTTTTAGAGGTCTCAGTCCATAGACTGCTGGCTCCATTCCTTGGGGCTCGAGATGAGGAAGAACCACATGGCAGAAAAGTATGGCAGAGGGAAGCAGTTCACATGATGATCAGCAGCAGAAAGAAAGAGACTCCACTTGCCAGATACAAATATATACCCCAAAGCCATGTTCCCAATGCCTATCCTCCTCCAGCCACAATCGCCTGCCTTCAGTAACTACTCTGTTAATCTCAGTGGGAGATGAATTCACTGATTGGGTTGAGGCTTTCATGAGCCTGTCATTTCTCCTCCAAACCTTCTTTCATTGACTCACACATAAGCTTTTGGGGGATACCTCACTTCCAAACTATAACAAGGAGTTTACTGTGAGCTAAATCTGTAAAGCCTTCGTCATTTTTCATAAAATCAAGTTATAAACCTGAACTGATCATGAAGTATGCTTTACACAGCTTATTGGCTATTAAATATAATCTCATGTCTATTTCTAACATCCCTGTATTACATACAGAGAGTGAATTCCATTGTCAGACATAATAAAAATTGAAGTATCAGCAAATAATAGTTTTCTATTTAAAAAACATTTGCAGGGGCACTGTGGATTTAACCCAGGGGTACTTAACCTCTGAACCACATCCTCAGACATTTTTTTTTTTATTATTTATTTTGAGACACTGTCCCACTAAATTGTTTATGGCCTCACTAAGTTCCTGAGTCTGACCTCAAATGTGATTCTCCTTCCTCAGCCTCTCAAGTTGCTGGGATTCAGGAGTACACCATTGTGCTCAGCCTACAAAAAAAGTTTGAATTTATTTTCACAGATTGTTAAATACATGCAATGTTGAAATAAGAAGAGTTGTACTAGGTCACAATGACAACTCTATAACTGAGTTTTCAAATGCTGAAGTGTTTTATGACTGGTCTCTCTAGATTCAAATTAATAATAAAATTCAAATTATAATTGTTGTCTAAAAGGGAAGTTGACATCATGTCTATGCTAAGATCATCTTTCTATTCTGAGTCTTTTGAAATATAGTTCATATTTTAATAATACTCAAGCATTATTTTTGTACTATAATCATATTAAAATATTGTATTTATACACCATAAAAAGTTGAGTCAACATTTGTTATTATTTGATTTTTTTTTATTGTAGATGGACACAATACTTTTATTTTGTTTATTTTATTTTTATGTGGTGATGAGGAGTGAATCCAGTGCCTCACTTGTGTGAGGCAAGCGCTCCACCTCTGAGCCACAACCCCAGCCTCTCGTATCATTTTAAATATATAAACCTTTTGTTTTTGGTTTTAAACACCAAAAGCAGCTTTAAGTGGTTTTGAGACCAAGGCGATGGTGGTTCCCATGAGTTTTATAAACATGAACAGCAGTTTACTCTCAGGCAGCACCTTTATCAGTTAGCATCTTCCACCACAAGTACCTTATTTCCAATCTTATAGTTATTTCTTTAAATTTGTTAATAAACATGGAACCACTCATGGAACACCTTCTGATATAAGGCCATGTAACTAATTTGGTGAGTTTTTTTCTCAGGGTAGGGGCTATCTTCTGTTGATCTTTATTGTTTAATTAGTATTGATTATTTAAAGTTGGTTACAGGTGCATAAAAAGATTTTGCTTGAACAACCAAGTTGTGCTATTACCAGTTAATAATACAGTTTAGTGGCAACAATATTAGACATCTAATTATATTAGACTTTCACATTTTTTATTGTTTGGGAGATACATATCCTCACAATGAAGTTAACTGTAAAACCATTGTTAGTCTTCTAAAAATTAAAAAAATAAGCCTTTAACTTTTTGTACATGCAAATATAATCTTTAAAATGTTCAGCATTTTCAACAGTATTAATACTATTAATAAGACCATTAATAAATATTATGGAAGGAAACTTTCATATTCGGTTAAACCAATGAACTTGATCTAGCAGAAGTTATGTGTGTGTACCTATGAACACAGGTGCTCAAGTCTTTGTGGAAGCTGGGCACCTGGAAGTGATGTGCTGGGGAACCTTGGCAGAAACAGGTGAGCCCAACACCGGGGTCTGGTATTCAGACCCCTACCACTTGCTCCATTCTGCCTGTGTTTCCAATGATTAAATCCTCTCTCTCTCTCTCTCTCTCTCTCTCTCTCTCTCTCTCTCTCTCTCTTTCTTTTCCTCCCTCTCTCCCTCTCTCTTTCTTTTCAATTGCCAAGTGCTGGTCAAAGAAAGGAGAGACTAATACTGGTTGCAGAAACCACAAAGCTGTTGGGAATAACCATTTAAAAAAAACATTCATAGAAATTAATATCTGTTTGACTGTTTAGAATTGTATTCAAGATTATTGAGGTTCAACAAGATGTATGTTCTGGTACATGTCTGTGATCCCAGCTCCTTAGATAGCTGAGGCAGGAGGATGGCAAGTTCAAGGCCAGCCTGGGCAACTTAGCAAGACCCCCCCCCAAAAAAAAAATCAAAAGGTTTGGGGGTATAACTCAGTGGTACAATGAGCCTTCATCCAATTCCCAATACTGCAGTGTTCACACACCCCACACACCCTCCCACACACATCTAATTTCTGATAGATATTAGATAAGGTGTGGTTGGAATTTGCTATCTAAGCTTTTTAAACTCTCTTTAAAAAAATAATAACTACTGTTTCAAATGGTACATATATTTAAATCAGATTCCTCTAATCCCACTACTTTGGGCCAGCATTTTGTTTCATATTTAATTAGGTTTGACACAATGGCTGTGTGTAAAGTGGTAGATTACCATGCGACTTATTAAACTATTAAGTTTCCTATATTTTGTAATGAAGTAGTGCCAAGTTAGTGAATTATTGACTTTCTTGTCTTTATTTAGCTAGTTTGGGAGTATACAAAAAACTCTAAAAGAAGTAGTAACTTTATTCTATTCCTTGGAATTAAGCAAATCCAATAATAAAATTGGTTGCAATATCATGTTCTTTCACATGCTATGTAATCTATTTTTGAAGTTAACTTCTCTTTTTTTAGCATCCATTCATAAAGCTCTTCAACCCTTTTAACCATTATTTTCCTTTAAAGTGTTTCTTCTTTTGTATGTGTGGAAAAGTTGAATTCTGTGGATGCTCTGTTAAATGAATCAAAGAGAGAGATTTCCTGTGAAGTAAACCGAGAACCTTTAGTTGGAGCTTTCAATATTTAGATTTTTTTATTACATTGTAATAACACTTATTATAGCGATAGTGTATAAAAACTCATCATTTTATAGTAAACCAATTTCAAATACGCTCTTCTAATTTGAAACCAACTTATGCTCATCCTAAGGAGTGTCAGACTTTAATAATTAATATAGACATTCATTTTAAGTAAATATTATTATATCAGAATTATCTTATATTTAAAGTCATATATAGTAACTGCAGAAAATTTAATATACAGTCCATTTATTTCCAAAAATATATATTCATTTATTTTATAAAATAATAATTAGTAATTATTAAAAATCCTCTAAAATGACAATAGGAATGGTATGTGTGTGTGTGTATGTATGTATATTTGAAATTAATTTGAAAATTTCTTAAAAATAATCTGAACATGTCTTCATCAGTATCTGAAATTTACGTACTAAAAATTCTATCTTTGTGGGTTTAGTTGGCTTAGAGCTAATTCTACAATGATATCTAAAATAGAAGTGAATTCAGCGAATACAAAAGATTGAAAAGTCAGACAAAGGGTGTAAATTAACTGTTGTCTAAGTTTCCACCCAAATAGTATGTTATTGTAAACATACTCCAAGTCCCAGATTCCTCTGTGTTAATACGGACACTGTGGACTCATTCAACTAAGTCTCTGTCTCTGTTCAGTCTGAAATATACCATTCCTCCTGATACCGCCTCAAATACTTTGAAAGCTTATCTCCACTTGGAAGCTACATGATTTGTGAAATGATATGACCATAAGCCATTAATTATTTTCTTATTCTAAAAAGATTTTATCAAAATAAGTGCACTTGCTAACTGAACTAATTAATAATGTAAATCAAATAAATAGCTACATATATTTTAACAATAAAATAATTATATTCATTTATTATATATATATATATATATATATATATATATATATATATATGTTCATTGTAAGTATATACAGAATAAAATAAGATGATAATGAAATACTTTGGAAAAATATAAATACTTGGAAGAAATTTAAACTCAATTTTGTAGATAATATTCACAGTACAAAATCATTCAAATTATTCACCAATTTAGACAAGCTTTAGGTAAAAGTAAAATATTTAAGCAAAAAAGTGTAACAACTTAAGGTACTGTGCTCATATCTACTCTATAAATTTCCAAACCACTAGATTTTCAGTCATTTAATTGAGAAATAGGATGTTCTTTAGATGATTTGTATAGGATTAACATACTCAAAGTGAATAAAGTTAAATTTTTATTCTAAAATAAAATAATTTTAGTTGAATTAATAAAATTATTAATTTCATTTCAGTTATAAATAAGTCTGCCACTTTATTCCACATTTTTAAAAAAGGATCTTGGCTTCCAATTAGTAGGCAATGAAAAAATTACCTATATCTCTGATTCTCAGGAGTTCTTAGCTTTGTTTTCTTACAAAAAATATCCTGCATCAATTAAAAAAATATATTACTCATATTGGTGACCCCCTTGCAGTGTATTATATAATAGACAATTGAACTTTTCTTTTCATTTTGAATTTTGTTATTTTTTTCAATAATGCTCCACTTTGATTGAGATCTTGTTCACAAAAAAAAAAATCAGCACGTTGTGTACCCACACATTCCATTTGTGAATATTTATATTTGGTTTTGTGAATGACATTCACTTTAAGTAGCACAGACATCTTTTGAGAAGTTTTTACAATGCTTACAAACATTTAACTGATGGGTAAAAAACAATCTTCGCTAGAGCAGATGGGACTCCCACTTCTGACTTTTCAGACTTCAAAGCTGGGAGCATTGTTCCCACTCCTCATGTCTCCACTCAGCACACACAACATCAATTAACACAAATTCTAAACCAAAGTTCAATCTTCAAAAATGCAGAATTTATAGCATATGCAGGCTTTTCTCCAATTGGCAAACATATAGGTATGCACATTTATGGGTACGTATCCATTTATTTTTTTAAAAAAACTTTAATAGGAATAATCTCATAACAAAAACATCAACAGTGTGTTCATGAGCATTTCTTCTCACAAATGCTGGTTCTTACATACTGAGTTTAAGAAGTAAAATGTAATAATAAAATTTAATAATCAGATTAAAATAAACCATGGTAATATGAAGTTAAATAAAAATAGTTGAATTTAAATTATAAATAAATTTTCCAATTTAACAAAATCATTTAAAATAAGAGAGTAAAATTATAGCTATATTCTCATGTATTATATTTTATATCTTTTTGGGCTTTTACATCCTACTCAGATAGGCTTCCCCTGAACTACATTCCAAGCCCTAAATTTTGAAAGTTTGTTTAGAAGTATTTGATTACTGCCTTTTATATCCAAATATTTCTTTACAAAAAAAAGTTACTGGAATTTATATTTTACTTATTTAAATTTATTAAATAATTTTGAGTACATCAATCATAAATGCTTCATAATTTTAAATGAGCACTTAGATTGCTCTCAACTTTTCATTATTAAGATCTATTTTGGGTCTAAACTTGAATTACACATGATTTCAGATAAATCACATTTCCTCTGACATAGAATTTCTTTTTAGAAAATCACTATTTTTGCACTAAGACTATATTTAATTGTTTATTTATTTTGGAATGAAGAGTTGTCTAGCACATTTGTTGTTTCTGGGGGAAAAAAAGGTGTTATATAGTGCCCAGCGTTTCCTCACTGCATAGAGTTTGTGTCTCAGCATTCAAAATAAGATTTTGCTGGAGTAAAGCCTTATTCTTTCATATTCAAGCAGCACCACTTTGGCAGAGTTTGTTATGGTTCAAGTCAATGGAATATGAAAGACCATTTCAATACAAGCCACTTTACAATATATGTTTGCTTTCTAAACACAAAATCCAAACACCAGCCTGTTTAGTGGAGAAGAAAGAAGCATGCCAACTTCACCTTCTTAATTTGTGTATGTGAAGTTGATCCTAGAGTTCCTAGACCCATTTCCTGGCCTCGGGCATATTTAGATTAAGAAATGCTACTTGACTCAGGTATGGTGGTCTCAAAAAGTTAAAAAAAAATGTCATCTTCTTGTGACACCATGCTAAGAGAATTTTGAAGAAACCATAATCTTCAGCAGATGTGACTAGTGATATTCCTCTGGATGACCTTGCCTACAAAATTTAACATGTTTGGGCAACATCTTGCAGCCCACAGTGTACCATCACTCCATCTTTTAGAATCTTACACTATCTATTATGAGATTCTTAACAGCAGAGTAACAACAGAAAAGAAGCTAGACTATAAGCCCCTAAAAAATCTCATATCTGTGCAGTAGGAGGGCAGCTTCCAACTTTTCTCTTGGCACGGATTCTGGTCTTTCACCAGGGGGAGGTGGTGGCACAGAACCAAAGCATATATACACCATCTGCTCCAATTGGCACAGCTCATGTCAGCTGCCAATTGTAATTCTCAACTCAGCCCCAGAGGTCTTGTACTTCTTTTCAGGTTATTATATATATTAAAGCTTTCAGTGTTCTTGTGAGATTTGGTGTATCTGAATCATCTTAGGTGTTTTTTTAAAAAAGTAGTAGAAGCTTAATATATTGGAAACTAAAATATACTAGTATAACTATTTCAATTAAATGTTACATTTTCTTTAAGACTCCTTTGATTATTCTTATACATGGATGCTATCAATTTTTTTGAAAAAAAAAAAACAATGTTTTTCTCAATTTAGTTTCCTTCTAATGGTTTCAAATTTGGAAAATTTTCTCAACCTCCAAATCAATAACTATTTATCACTCCTTTACCTTATTTTTGTTCATTTAGATTTTTTATCTCATAAATGCAATGTTCAAGATTAAGGAATCAAATAAACTTGGCAGAAATTATATTTCCCAATTTATTGGCTGTGTGATCTTGGACAGGTTAGCTTAAATTTTCAACTCCATCTAGTGTTGACTACAAAATTAAATACTCCTGAGCTATGGATTATAGTCTCATGTCAGCTTTCAAATTACTTGGCCTATCTTAAATATTTAATAAAATAAAAGATCTCATCTTTTGCAACCTAGTTTTTGGACTTTTTTTGCTGTCTATAATTTCAATATTAATGTTCCTGGATTTTCTGTCCTTATTTATCTTTTTCCTCTCCTTGTTCTCCTGAATAATTTCAATTGCTTGATGGATATAATTTACAATGATTCTCAACTCTACATCTCACCTTGGGTTTCTCATAAGCATCACAGTCCAAATACGTCCCACATTGAACTTATCTAATCCCCAAAGCCTGTTCTTTCTCTGATCTTATTTTGAGATGCCACCATTATTGAAAGAAACGCTAACCTGAGAGCCACCTTTGACTCCTTTCTTCCCAAGAACCCAATTAGCCAGGAAATCATCTCTAAAACACAATTTAATCTGGTTTACTTCACTTCTATTTCTGGGACTTTCTCAATTTTCAGCTAGACTACTGTAATGATGAGTTTGCAGGCATCTGAGTGTGCAGGTACAACCTCATAATTCTTTCTGCATAGCTGATTCTGAAGAAAAAAATCTAGTCATATTATTACACTGCTTACACCCTGTTGAAATGGCTTCTTCCCAAGTGAGAATAGCTTTTGGATGTTTTTCTAGAACCTAAGCATGAAAGAGAGAGAATCATTATATAACTGAGAAAACGGTGCTATTATTGATAGAAAGTACTGTTTTCATCTTCTTTGTCGAGGTCTGTAAAATGCTGAGCTATGACATAAACAAATCAATGATAAAATGAAAGAAAAAAACCAATTGAAATTAAGAAAAAAGATGAGAAAATAATACACATAAATTATTTTATATACATATATATTAATTATAAAATCTAAATCAAAAAAATATAAAAGTAAACATTTCTATAAATAGGCTACATTTGTAGTATATAGTCCATTAAATATTATTTTCAGGTTAATTAAGACATAAGTTTGGTTAATACAGACAGAATTGCATGGCAAAACAATGAAGATATAAAAAGAAATTCTTGTGAAAAATATTAATGAAACCGAATCATTTATTATTCTGAAGCAAAAAAATATTTACAATGAAATTATGAAAAACATGTTTGAAGTAAAACTTTGTCAATCTCTAGAAGAATCTATGGCTTTTATGTCAGATTATTAAACCTATAATTATGTCTTCCTGGAAAGATACAGTCAGCCCTTAATACTCATGGAAAATTGGCTCCATTTCTTCCATGGACACCAATATTCACAGGTGATTATTTCTCTCATACAAAATGTCATGGTATTTGCATCTAACACATATCCTCTCATATAATTTTAACCATCTCTATATTGTTTATAATACAAAATACAATATAAATTCTGTGAGAATTGTTGTTATGTTCTATAGTTTAGGAAACAATGACATGAAAAATATCTGTACATCTTCAGTGCAGATGCATCCACTATTGGTCTAATTTTACTCTGAATTTCACTTCGTGGATCCGACCCATGAACATGAGAAACCAACTAACTGCACATGATTAGAACACATGGGAACATCATAAAATGCAGAATAATGGTCCATAAAATTGTCCATATTTTAAAAGCTGTGAGTATTTTAGTTATAGAAGGAAGAAATAATTAAGTTTTCAGAGAGAATTAAGGAATTAAGCACTGGTACTGTTCCTGAACTAAAGGCTAAGTTCAAATACGGGTCAAGAAGAGAATAAGGTTGGATTTGAACATCTTGTCATACTAGATGGCTAAATTCACATCATAATCATTCAAAAACAAATTTGAGAAAACTCCTTCTGACCAAAAATAGAACATATGTCTTCAATAAGAATTAAATGCTACTTATTAGATCATTTTAATATATTTGAATCAATTATTTCATCATGGCATACAAATAAGCTAATTGATCAACTGTGGATGATCAATTCATTTATTTTGAAAACTTACAAATAAAAAAATGAATCAAACATGTATTAGGCCATTATTGTGGAAAATAAAACACTGGGTATCTAAGAAGCAACATATCAAGTCTTATTTCTAATAAATTATAAGGAGTTTTTGAGGTAGATAGAGCCATTATACAACTATATAAATTGAGAGATCTAGAGAGAAAGCATCGATGGCTACTATGTCACAAAAATGATGACCAAATATTTTGTGTGTCATGATGAAAGAAAAAATTCATCTGTTAATTTGTTTTTACGAAATATCATACTTGAGACAGAGAAAACCTGGTTTGATCTTTCCATCAGGGGTCATGTAGGGAGAACATGTTATATTATACCAAAAGGATGTAGTAACAAAAATTCCGACTGTGCCTACTCTGCAGCAGTAATGGTGCTGTTCCATGGACAGTTTTTATTGGTATATGATAATATAGAACTCAAAAATATCTATAACCCATTGATAGCAATTTGACAGAATAATGTTGCATTGGTGAATCAAATAGTAAAAAGTGGGTGCTTATGGATTTCCTGTATCTTATTTCATTTTATTTTACTAAAGTGTTCATTTATACAAACGGTCCTTAATTTTTCTCAATTTGGTATAAAATGTAATTTTACAGATCCTTCCATGAAGAAGTTGAAATCATTTAATTTTAATCGAGGCCATGTGACTTGATATGGCAAATGGAGCCTTAGCAAACCTGAGAAAAGAAGTAAGAATGCTGGCACATTAGGTCTTCCCCTCTATTGTTTATTGGGACCCTGAGACAGTTGTCTGAAGAAATCCATATGACAGATGACATGAAACAGAGTTGAGCTAGACCTATGCCAAAGCATCTGCCACATTTGACAGAGGTAAGTAAGGATGTCCTAAATCACCCAGCCCCAGCCTAAATTAGGGAAAGACTCAGAAGACACGGAGAATCATGGGGGAAAATATGTGCTTCTGTTTTCAACCAATAAATATTTTCAACACACCAAAATTTAATGGAAACAAAAATTACCACCAAAAGAGGATAAATCTGGCTAGGTGGCAAAAGTGGCTTCAAATTAAGTTGATTACCAAACTACAAAGAGAAACAATACTTCATGTATATTTTAAAGCATTAATTGAACTGTGTTTCTATAGTAGGATACATCCTAAGGAAGAAGTGGGATGGATTGACCTGTTGGTAGGTAGACAGACAGATGATAGGTACTTCTAGATAAAGCAAATAAGTCATCAGTTTCTCTAGGAACTTGTTTCAGGGTAATAAGCTATTTATAAACACAAAATCAAAATAGGTTTAAAAAGTTATCATTTTTAGTTTAACATCCAGGTCCCTCCTCAGGATTCATGTACCCACCATTGGTGACAACTCTCAGCCATGTTCCTCAATGGAACTTGCCCTCCACTGAAGAGGAACTCACAAAGATTTTGTTTCCTTCCTGGGAAGGGAGGGGGTAGCTGTTACTATATTCAATGACTGTTACTATATTCAATGACTGCTTGATACAAGGATGCAAAGGGCCATTTGGGGACAGATCTGTACAAACTGCCAAGCTTTGCACGTCAGAGTAGACCTAAGTGAATGTGAAGTGTGTGTGTTCAGTGAGTCGGCTCACCTTGCCTGGTCCTGCAACTATTCTTATAATACATCTTATAAGAGTTTTTATTGTTATTATTATTTTCAGTAAATGTTCTGTGTATAGTTTCGTGTCTTAAATTGTATCTTCAAGGGCATTCCAATCTAGGACAGTTGGTACCAGGAACAGGCTTAGCAAACGACTTCTAAAATGGGATGCAAAGGATGAATCACTAGCTAGGCAGCTGCAATGCAGACACTGCAAGGTAGAAATGAAGACTCTATTGCATCTATTACATTTTATATTGGTGTGATTGCTAAAATGTTCACCAGGGATGTACTGGAATGGAATTCTGATGAAAGAAGGTGTTCTAGAAGATTCAATACCAATGAAACTTTAAAGGTCTGAAGAAAAATGACCAAGAATGTAGAACTGGATCTCTGCTACATATTCATTGAAAGAGTGACTGTTACTATGAGGGTGATTAATCATGAATTCAGAACAAAGTGTGAGAGCTAGAGGCCTCCACTACAGCATGTAAGAAAATGTAATCTGCAGTCTCAAAGTAAACCAAGGAGGAGTCCAGTTTCTGAATTCATCAAAAGAGTAGGGGAGCTTCTCTGGGCTCCATGGCGCATGCCTATAAACACCGCTAATCTGGAGGCTGAGGCAAAAGGATGGCAAACTCAAGGCCAGGATGGGTAACTATCTCTCAAAATAAAATAAAAAGGGCTGAATTTGTTGCTTAGTGGCAGACTGACCCTGGGTTTAATCCCCAGTATACACACACACACACACACACACACACACACACACATACACACACACATATACAGAGAGAGAGAGAGAGAGAGAGAGAGAGAGAGAGAGAGAGAACGCTTCAGAAATGGCTGAGTCATCATCTCCTGCAAGTCTCAGGGGTAGGGAGAAAGGAGGACCTTAAATTTTGTGAAGAAAATATCTAGGCAGATGTCATTGAGAAACTTCCATTCATAAATTTCCCTGATTTCCCTGGGACTTCAGAAGTGGCTGTGATATGTGGAAAGTTAGAGAAAAGGAAAAAGACAAAGGAGAGATATTTCATGTATCTAGGAGGGAGACTCATAGAGTATAGGACAGTACCAAGTGGAGGGAGAAGAAGGAAAAGATAGGCACTGGGGAATGAAACTGATCAGATTATATTGTTATTTGTGTGTCTGGACAAATAAGTAGTAACAAAGATACCCATTATTATGTATAATTAGAATGCACTAATAATGTAGGCAATATAGCCTCCACCTTGCCAGAGATCATGGGAGAAGCCAAGGAGCAGGTACCTTGACAAGATGGTGCACTCCCCACAGGATACAATCCGATCCACTCCTGGAAATGAAAATTTTAAAAAGGATTAAATTTCAGTAAAGTCACATTGGAGATGGGCTGGACCTACAAAATAAAAGGAATTAAATGTGCCAAAAGAAGCTTCCGGTTTGGGTAATCTTCCTGCAGGAGCTGGGTGGAAATGCACAGGACTAGAATGAGATTCCTGAGTCTCATGGGGCAGACAGTGAGGTTGTATAATGGAAAGCCTATTATGGAAAGGCCAAGGACCAACTTCATCTCTCCACAAGGCTAAGGAAAATAGAACATAGTACAACTTTGTAAAATTAGTTTGGAAGTTTCTTAAATGCTTAAAATTATACAGTACCATATTTATTCATTTCACTCCTAGGCACTTACCCAAAATTAATAAAAGCATATTATACTAGACTCTTAGGATCACCATAAAATCACCACAAGCTCAATGGCTTAAAACAACAGAAATTTATTCTTTCACAGTTGAGGATAGGTTATTCTCAGCTATTGCAGTGGAAAAGGTCAGGGGTAAGTATCCCTGATCAAAGCAGTAAATTAAAAACAATACTGCATCATAAGGAGAATATCAGAAATTAAAGGACACTCAATAAATTCAGAACTCAGTTCTGGTAGTCCTAGTCATGCCCCTTAATTTTCAAACTTGGCCTCTACATAAAACATATGGATAAAGCAGATAGTAGGAACTGTCACAAATATAAGCAAAAGTAGCCCCAATTGTACTTGCTGTGCCAAATGTGGTATCTTTGGTACATCACAGCCTCTAGCATATGTCAGCTTTTGATCTGATGAATTAATTCTTTCCTTTCTCTCAGATGTAAGGATGAAAGCAGTTTGCATTTATGAGTAACAGTCAAAGATCCCCAATTGCAGTCTTTACTCAGTGGTACTTAAACTTGCTACTATTTGGGCTCTGGATATTTTTTAAAATATCATTTCACCATAAAAGTGATATCATGTCATTCAAATCAATGAGCATATGGTGGGGACTGTACTTGCACCCCAAAAAGTTTGAGAAAAATGCTACAGAAATTTAAGGACCTAACACTCCAGGGAAGTTTTTAGGAGTTCAGTGGTCTGACAAATTCAACTTGCAATTTCTAATGCTAAGAATAAAACAAATGCTTGGTAGGACTTTTTGGGTCCAGAAGGCACCAGGTTCTGTGCATATAGTTTGAAATCTGCTTCAAGCAATAATAATTACACAACAGCCTTCCCATTTTGAATGGGCCCGTAGGAAAGGAGAGAATGCTTAAAAATGTCCAGGCCACAGGACCAGCAACCTGGCAGACATTGTGGTGCTACTGTGGGAAAAGAATCTACATGTCATTTATTTTTACTCTTTAGTAGGAGAAGAATCCTGCAGATTTTTAAATCTCTGGAGCAAGGTTATATCATCTACAGGAAATAAATATATATCATTCTAAAAACAGCAGCACATGGCATAATACTAAATCTAGTCTAAATGGGTTCTGTGATGACGAGGCATCAGATAATCACACTTCTAAAGCTGATCATCTGAGCTATAATTTCTGAGACCCACTATGTTAATGGGGTTGGAAGGCTAACAACAACCCTAAAAATATAGAAGAGAAAGTTTTAGATAAGCAGGAGCAGGACTAGTGAGCACAGTAAATAGCACAACTGAGTGGCTCTATTCTTCATGCCCTCCATCATTATTATACCAGTCCCTGTCCCTCTAGTCACTGCTGGAACCACAGCTTGAGGTCTCCCACCTGACAGAGAAGAGGAAAACCAAATGTAAAACACTAGCCTTGGCTTAGTGCATTGCAAGATGAAGGTAGACTGTTACTGATCTCCAGTTAGAAAAAAAAAATCCTGGTTGAAAAAACTCTGGGTGGAGTTCATCATATTCCATCACATTATTTGTGAAAGAGAATAGATAGTAGCGTAAATATTAATTTACGTAAGAAAAAAATTATCTGGTTGATTAATCAGGCATTTAGAATGAGAAATATTATAAAACTAGAGATAAAGAGGACTGTATAAAAGTCATATGGATGGAACTATTGGAATTGGAAATAAAGCCATCAGAAAATATGTGACATGGATCACACACAACACAAGATTTTGTAAAGAATGGCTGAGTTGAAATCAAACATCTTTGTTATTGGCTATCTCTTTGCCAGCTCAAAGGCCCATGAACATGGTAGCAGTGAGAAGTCCATAGACTTTTCAGTGTGTATTATAAGCATGCATACCCATGGAAAAATAAGTTAGGTGTAGTGATAGGCATGCTTATTAGCTTGATTGTGATAATCATTTGATTATATATATATATATATATATATATATATATATATATATACACACACACACATACACACATATATTTATATGCATGTGCCCACCACTAAGCATTCTAAATATTGACGACTTTCTAGCCACTGAGACCAAGACTGTACGTGGTATGGCATCATTCCCCGAGTATATTAACCTGGGTGACAGTTTGAGATTATGCGAGTGGTTCTTTCAGGAAAATGAAATGTTTCATCTTGACCTGGAATTGCACGTGACCTAGACGTGGATTTGCCTTCTTACTGTGAAAACTTGACCCGCCTTCTACATGTAGAATAATCAGTTCTCATAACATTCCCTCAGAGCAACACACCTCTTTTATAGAAAAATGGTTGTGTCAATGGCCACTTGACCATGGAATCAGCTGATTCTGTTGAAAAGCACACCACCCAGAAATTTTTGTCTGTAATGTAAAAGGTAATGTGCCAACTCAATGTGTAACCTTTGAGGATAAGGCACCACCTTCCCACATGTAATAAAAACTTCAGATTAACTACTATCAAGAGGTAGTGTGCCATTAATAGGCAGAATATGTGGATTGTGGCCCTGAGTATCCAAGTTTGGAAGGATTAGATATATTTACAGTCATCTTTATCAACTGGTTTATAATTAGCCTTCCTTTCAATGTATCTTTCGGTTTTGTTTATTCAGAGGTCCAGGTTTGCATAGTTTAATGGATTATATAATGGAAGAATTTAAAAGTCCCACGGAGATTTGTGCTCTGAAGTTCATGTAATAAATATTTTCTCCCACTCTGTGGGCTCTCTCTTCATGTTATTGATTGTTCCTTTGCTAAGAAGCTTTTTAGTTTGAATTCATCTCATTTATTGATGCTTGATTTTATTTCTTGTGCTTTAATGGTCTGGTTATGGAAGTCAGGACCTAAACTGACATGATGAAGATTTGGACTCATTTTTTTCTTCTATTAGGTGCAGGGTCTCTGGTCTAATTCTTAGGTCCTTGATCCACTTTGAGTTGAGTTTTGAGCATGGCATATGGATTTCTAGTTTTCCCAGAACCATTGTTAAAGAGACTATCTTTTTGCCAATGTATATTTTCTATTTTATTGGAATATATATTTTCAAATAGTTTCTAATTATCTTTTGTATTTCAGTGGTATCTGTAATGATATCCTTTTCTTTATCATCATGAATTTTAGTAATTTGAATTTTCTCTCTCTTTCTTTTCATGAAGTTTGCTAAGGGTTTAAAACTCAACACACACACACACACAAAAAAAGTAACCCAATCAATAAATGGGTTAAGGAACTGATTCTGTGAGCTCAAAGATGAGCCATTTGAAATTATCTAGTCAGAGGGGAATAAAAAAAAAAAAAAACAAGGATACAAACTTCCAGTAATAAAATGAATAAATCACAAAAATCTAATGCAGAGTATTGTGACTATAGTTAATTACATTGTTTGACATACTTGAAGTCTTCAGTGTGTATTATAAGCATGCATACACACGGAAAAATAAGTGTAGTGATAGGCATGCTCATTAGCTTGATTGTGATAATCATTTGATTATATTTATATATATATATATATATATATATATGTATATATATATACACACACACATATATTTATATGTGTATATATTGATGTATATATCTGTATATATTTTCTTGTGTTTATATATACACACACACACACATATATATCCTCACACACATACAAACACACACACAATTGCATGAAGTAAAGATAGGAATACATTCTTAGAAATATATTACTAAGTGATTTGTCATTATGCAAACTTTGCAGTATATACATACACAAAGAAAGAGGTTCACGGGGACTCTTGACACAATCAAGAAACATTGTAAACATGAGATGTATGAGGCTGCTGCTAGTGTAGTGAGGCCATTTCACAGTAAACACTTTTATAAAAAGATGTCAATCTAAAACAATGATTAAAAACTATAGTACAGTAAGTATGTAAATCAGCAACATAGTTGCTTATTATATCAAGCATTATGTTGTATACATATCATATGTACTATACTTTATTTTTTTTACTTGTAAATGGAAACAATACTTTATTTTATTTATTCATCTTATGTGGTGCTGAGGATCAAATCCAGTGCCTCACACATGAGAAGCAAGTGCTCTACCACTGAGCTATAATCCCAGCCCCTAATGGCAGCACAGCAAGTTTTTATACACCAGCAACACCATCAGTTTCTGAGCTATGTGTTACACTATAATATAATAGGGGCCACAACATCACTTGGTGAAAAGAACTTTTTAGTTTATACCACAATTGCATATGCAGTATATAATTGACCAAAATAACTGTATGCAATCCGTGATTTTATATCAATAATTATCTTGTACACTGTAAATATATACAATTTATTAGTCAACTATAACTTCAGTTATTAAAAAAAATGCTGTTTTGAATCTGGTATTTCCTACCATAACTAGAAGTTGTGCATATAGTACTATGAAATTACTCACCTACTTAATTTATACAATAATCCTACCTTCAGCATTAATGCATTGAAGTTTTCAAAGTCTAAGTGAATTTCTGCAGAAGGAAAGAAACCCTCAGGACCTCCTTAGAGTTTCGGAGTTTACTTCTTCCATGAAAGTCTAGTTGAACTTTCCTTTCATGCTGGTACGTTTGTTTTTGGAATGATGTCTATTTTCTGTAGGTTTGGGAGTGATCTGTACTGTTTCTCAATGTTCTTTGTTCCTTTTGTTCCAGACGTTATGGTATATAGAAGTTTCATATCATAACTCATGTTCAGAGTTATGGTGATATTATTGTATTCTTATGTATTGAAGAATTATTTTCTATATTCAGTTATTTTTATTGTTTTTTATTAAAGTCAAAAAGAATAATGAAGTACATATAAATATATATATATAATTTCCTTAATCAGAAATCTACAAATACTATTATTATTTAAATTTGTATTTTAGAAAATAAAATAGATCAATATTTGTTTTCTTTTTATAATTCTCTCTATATCAACTTGCATTTATAAGTGTGAATTAATAAGCCACCTTTTTCTATATCTACTTCTCCTCCCCAAGCTTTCTTGAACAAACATTAGCTGAAGTTTATGAGAAGAAATAAAGTTAAGTCCTCACTGACAAGAATTAGCCCTGGTCACAATAGATTAATCAGTGCTCTTTCACTGTTTCATATATATAATACACGTATATAAAATAATTATATCTGGACTGGGGATGTGGCTCAAGCAGTAGCGCGCTCGCCTGGCATGCGTGTGGCCTGGGTTCGATCCTCAGCACCACATAAAACAAAGATGTTGTGTCCACCGATAACTAAAAAATAAATATTAAAAAATTCTCTCTCTCTCTCTCCCTCTCTCTCTTTAAAAAAATTATTATATCTATGTACATATATGTATATGTGTGTGTGTGTGTGTGTGTGTGTATTTGATTCCTTGGAGTCAAAGACAATGTAACTATTAACTGTTCAGTGTACTCTCTCTCTCCCTCTCTTTCTCTTATTTAATTCCTCAAGGTGAATCCTAAAAAGCCAAAACCTGAATTTTTCTCTGCATGAAGAGAACATTTCTGCATTATATTCTCAGCAAAATAATTATGAAATTTGAAAAATCAGCATTCATGTGAAATTTGAGCTAATTTCAAATACGAATATTTTTATAATACAAATGCTAATTCTGATTCTTTTTTAAAAAAGAAAAACCACTTCTAATTTGCCAAAGTCGGCCAGCTCATCCTCATCTATGTCCTCAGTTGGCATCAGTTTTTCTCCACCGATGGAGGCAGTGCAGCCTATCAGAAATCCCTGTGATTTCACCCACTGTTAAAATGCTGCCTAATTCAGCTTTAAAAAGAGAAGAGCTGGCTCCCTCATTTGAATAAGTCCTAGTTTATTACAGGCAACAAGATGATCAAATAAAAGCCCAGCTGAATCTCAGCAGAAGAGGTCTATTCATTTTTTCTGTGCACTTAAATGAAAGCAGTGTCAGCACATGATAGTCATTTAATAATACTAATCTCAATAGAATCTTATTTTTTATAACAATTCTGTTTTTTCTGTCAGACATGTTTTTTTTTTTCTGTTAGTCTTTGCTTGACTCAAAAAGAAAAAAAAAACACTTTTATCTTTCCAAAACCATTAATAAATATGGCCTTGCTAGTTTTATAATTAAAAGAGAAAATATCAGGTCCTGTAAATCAGATGAGGACAAACTTCTGCCTAATTCAAGTCTATAGAAACACAGTTCATCCCTCACCTTCATTTAAGATTGTTGACCAGCAATTTAACTTCTGTTTGTTGACTCAGACAGAGATATTGGTCAAGAAGGACTAGATTTCCTAGTCCTAATGGACTTTATTTATTTGACTAAAGCAAATTTAATAATGCTTTATTGCAATATGTGAGAAAGAATGAGTAACATTGCTTTCTACATCTGTCATTTTCTTTCTGATCAAATGATAGTCCAAGTACTCCTTATTTATCATTATCTAATCAGTACCTGAAAATTCATTATTCAATGATTTTTCAAATATGCTATTAATTCTGTGAGTAGTGAAATGATACTTATCAACTCTGTACAAAAACCCTGAATTTCTTCATGAACTTTGCTTTTATAGATAGATTAAAACAGATTCTGCTGTCATTTATAACTAAAAGAACCAATTTAAATAAACAAACAAACAAGTAAATAAATAAACAAACAAGTAAATAAATAAACAAACAAACAGATAAATAACCCAGAGAATCAGGTGTGGTGACACAGGCCTGTAATCCCAGCAACACATGAGACTGAGGCAGGAGGGTCATGAGTTCAAAGTCAGCCTCATCAAAAAGCGTGGTTGTAAGCAATTCAGTGATACCCTGTCTCTAAAAAAAACATAAAATATGATTGGGGACATGTCTCAGTGTTGGAGTGGCCCTGGGTTCAATCTCTGGTACCAAAAAAAAAAAAAAAGCAAAAAATGGTCCAGAGATGCACATGACCTGGAGAAAAGAAGAAGGAAACAAACAAAAAACCAAGCTGATACTAGAAGGCTGGAATATTAATATCATTTTCTTAAAATTAAGCGCATATGCTCTTGTCAAAATTATGTTCACTAACAGGATTGTGTATGTATTTATTTTTTTTTGCATAACCTAAAATTTCAACTAAGATTTTGTCATGCTGTATTCATGGCTACTGGCCATTGCTTTGCCTCTGAACAACCATGAGCATCTGCATGAACACCTTAGGTTTAGATCTGCATCAGCACAGAATATGTCCAGGAGATCTAAGGTCTATTTAATTATGTGAGACTGAGGGGATCAGACAATTCCTTAACACCTTGGAAATCAGCCAAAGGGGAAAAAAAGAGTAAAAAGAAATTGCAAGCCACTTTCCCCTTTCTCTGATCTCAGTTGTGATATTTTTCTTTCAAGCCTGACTGCCTCCTGGATCCAAACGCTTTTGTCAACCCTTCCTTGAGTCAGTAACATCTTCATCAGCACTCAATCAGATATTGCTTAGGATGTGGTGTGAGAATTGTAAAGGCAATTTGACAGAAAAAGTTGCAATGATAACATGAGAGAAAGGGAAAGGAAAAGTCCACTTCTATATCATCTCCATAAATCAATAACTTCTCAATAAATCACTAAATTAAAAAGTAAACAAATTTTTGAAGTGTTGTCTTTTATAGAAGAGTGCTTGCTATTTGTAAAAATTTCTTCTTGTAAATTTCCCCCAAGTTAAATAGTTTCCTTTACCATTTGGGATGTATCATACTAGATAATAGGCAGTGTACTCCCCAATTTTTTAAAGACCTCGGAGATCATATGTACCTTATGTTTCCTTTTTAATTTGCACTCCAGAACAGGGTGAGTCTATCTTTCTATCTTGAGACACTTAAGTTTATATATATATATATATATATATATATATATATATATATATATATATAGAGAGAGAGAGAGAGAGAGAGAGAGAGAGAGAGAGACACTACTATATATATATATACTATATATATATATATATATATATATATATATATATATATATATATTGTCTGATATGACCAGAAAGAAATGCGATTTATTTCCAAAGAGCACTGTTTTGTGTCACATTAGAACATTTTCTTTGCAGTCCTTTCTATGCCAGAAGCATTAAGCTTCTGTTACTCCAGAAACTGCAGCCAGACTCTGTTTCCAGGACAGCGGGGTGCAGCCTCACTTTCTAAGCAAACGACATCACCTGCTATCTTCAAATTATATCGTCATAAATGATTCTTAAATCTCCCAAACCATCTTGAGCATGTTTTGGAAATCAGTCCTCCAAAGCATCTCTTTGCTCTATCACTTATTTTTCTCCAATGCCTTCTGCTAAATCAACAAGATTCTCAATTGTATCCATGCAGACTATGGATTTTCAATCATCTATAAAAGTGTTTATCTAGTATTTCAAAAATATTACACATGGCTCAAACATTCTGATAAGACCAGCGTGCCCTATAAAACTGACATAAAATGGGCCTGTAACTAAGTGGATGTTTTTTGACATATATATATGACTGATGTGTCCCTTTACCAAGTAAAGACTTTTGGGGAACTTCGTGGGATCATCTATTTTTTTTTCAGGGCTCTAGGCTTTGTATGATTTTTGGTTTTTCTTACTTTAGAATGAAGAGCCTATAAAGGTAATAATGAACAATCAATCACAAATACAAAACGCAATCTTGTTATGAGCAAAGCCTCCACATGCCTGTGGTGAACGCAGACTCGCTCACTTGGACTCACACCTTTGCACAGTTTACACTCACATGAACATGCCAATTAGTTCGTTTGGGGCAAGTTTCACAAGTTATGGCAACTGGGCAGGGAGATTTAAAGTTGTGATAAGTTCCTACCCATTTAATTTTAAGGGTTTCTAAGCAATTTTTGAAATCAAGATAAAAAACATTTTGGAAGAAGAAAATCTGAATCCTCCCCAAATCCATAACATGTCAGAAAAACGAAACAAAAGCACTCAGAAGTCAAATGGTCCACTCTCAGTTCAGCCCTAAAGAAGCTTCCAGCAACAGGATGGGGAGTGACTCGATAACCTGCATGTTTTCTTCCAAACCTGGTACTTTCCAATTCACTCGTTTTTCCGTTCTGAGAAGCCATGGAGTCTGGTAATTTTAAAATGTAAGAATGGATCACATTATAAAATCTCTGATATTTTTTCAGTTCTTATTTCTTTAGTAACCAAGATCTCCAAAAAAATATTCCTTCACATAAGAATCTCTATGTCCTAACTTCTCAAAAATCAAATGCAGGATTGTTGTGGAAAAATTTTGCCACATCGGCCGGCCACTCATGTTTCTGTACATAGAATGTGTATTACTTAAAATGCTTTGGTTATGGTACTTACTCATTTTGCCATGATTGTATCTGTTCTTTTTTTATATTTTTTATTTGTTTTAATTTGTTATACATGACGGTAGAATGCATTTATGTACTTTGATATATCATACATAGATGGGATATAATTTCATTTTTATGAGTGTACATGTTGCAGAAACATATTGGTCATGTAGTCACATATATACAGATAGTAATAATGTCTATTTCATTCTACTATCTTTACTATTGCCACATCCCCTCTACTACCCTCCCATCACTTCCCTCTACCTAATCTAAAGTAATGCTATTCTTTCCTAGTGCCCCCTGCCTTATTGTGAATTAGCATCTGGATATTAAAGAAAACATTCAGCCTTTGGTTTTGTGGGATTGGCTTAATTCACTTAACATGATATTCTCCAACTCCAACCAAATACCATTATTTCACTCTTTGTTAAAACTGAGTAATATTCCATTGAGTATACATACCATATGTTCTTTATCCATTCATCTACTGAGGGACACCTAGGATGGTCCCATAGTTTAGCTAATGTGAATTGAACTGCTATGAACATTGATGTGGCTGTGTCACTGTAGTACGCTGATTTTAAGTTCTTTGGGTATAAACCAAGGAGTGGGATAGCTGGATCAAATGGTGGTTCCATTCCCAGTTTTCTGAGGAATCTCCATACTGCTTTCTACAGTGGTTCCACCAATTTACAGTCCCACCAGCAATGTATGAGTGTACCTTTTTTTTTTTTTAACCACATCCTTGCCAACATTTATTGTTGCCTGTATTCTTGATGATTGTCATTCTGACAGGAGTGAGATGAAATATTAAGAGTAGTTTTGATTTGCATTTCTCTAATTTCTAGAGATGTTAAATACTTTTTCACGTACTTATTGATCAATGGTATTTCCTCTTCTGTGAAGGGTCTGTTCAGTTCCTTAGCACATTTATTGATTGGGTTATTTGGGGTTTTTTTTTGGTGTCAAGTTTTTTGAGTTCTTTATATATCTTAGACATTAATGCTTTATCAAAGGTGCATGTGGTAAAAATTTTCTCCCAATCTGTAGGCGCTCTCCTCACGTTGTTTATGCTGCCTCCTCTTCCTCCTCCTCCTCCTCCTCTCCTTCTCCTTCTCCCTCTCCTTCTCCTTCTCCTTCTTCTTCTTTCTTCTTCTTGTTCTTCTTCTTCCAGGGATAAAACCCAGGGGCACTTAACTGATGATCCACATACCCAGCCCTTGTTATGTTTTATTTTGAGGGAGGATTTCATTAAGTTGCTGTGGATGGCATTGAACTCACAAGGCTCCTGCCTCAGCCTCTTAAACTGCTGGAATTAAAGGCATGCACCATGGTGCTGAGATGTAGATCTGTCCTATTTATTTTTTTCACCTAATTATATCATTTATTTTGCATAGATTATGAACTCCTAAAAATTATTCTTTAAATGATTATTAAAATTCACCTTCGTATTTCTCATAGCACCAACTTGATGTTCAACTGGTAGTTAAACAGCTATAATACTTGTTTATTTCATTAATAAAAGAAATGTGTTGCTTAGGCTACACTTGCTAAAGTCTCCATATAGCTAAAATTCTGATTCTAAAAAATTCTTAAATAAATTTTTTAATGATTTTTAAAAAGCTTGACTAGAAGGATGCTTGGTATTATGTAATGTGGAAAGCCATAAATGGATACCAAGTTTAAACATTTGTCTTATTTCTCAATGACAAAAGCAAACTGCTATTTTATGTTCATCTTGCATTTACTAGAAATGTTCTACATAAATCTGTTAAAGTGATTCAGTTTTGGTAGTTAAAGAACACTGTTATTTTGTGTTCTATTCAGAGGGAAGACAATTATTTAAAAGAATTAGGTATTTTTTAAGTGCTTTATAAACCACATGGCATACTGCTGGTCATTTGATAACTGATGATAAATATTATTAAAAAATCTTCACAATTGGATTATTCTATCCAAACCAATTCTCTGTAGAAAATAATACCAAACAATAACACCATTAAATATGATGGAATTCTTTCTGAGTGCGCCTATTCAGGAATGGTATTTTCGTTCTTTACAATTGAATATAGCAGAAATTTATTGAATTTTTCTCAATGCTTACAGTGCAACAGCTCAGAAATAATTTGCTAAAGGTCTACTGTGGCTCTTAAGAAGGCATTTTATTTAACAATAAATGTGTAAACTTGATGTTATTCTGTATGTTTTCTGTGGCTTTAAACTATGCCAATAGGAAAACTGGGAGAGAAGGAAATGATTTTAAAAAAATACTACATGAGATTTTCAACCTTGTAAGTTAAATATTATGATCTTGAATTAACCAGTGAAACTTTTTACCCTTACACTATCCAAGCAATTAGTTTATTTTCCATTTCATATTCCTTATGAATTATCCCATTCTATTTGATTTAAGAAAAATTATATTGGCTAAAATTTGTCCTTTTCAAGATTCCTACCCCCCAGCATCTCAAAATATTAGCTTATTTAGAAAAGAAATCTTTCAAGAATTCATTAAATTAAAATGAATTTATTAGGATGACTCTAATCCAATATGAGCAGCATCCCTATAAAGAAAGGAAATTCAGGAGCAGGCATGTACAGAAAAAGACCGTGTGGATAATCAGGAAGCAGAACGCTGTCTAGAAACCATGGAGAGGGCTGCAGAGCCGACATACCCTCAGGACTCTCAGAAGGAGCAAATCCTGCCATCATTGCTGTTGGCTTTTCAGCATCCAGAACCAGATTTCTAGGTTTAGGTCACCTAGATTTTCAACTCTTTTATGACAATCATAGACAGCTAATATAGAAGGTAAAGCAATTTTGAATAATTAAAAAAAATTTAACACTGATGTACGAATGGCAGAAATCTAAGTGAAAGGGCTCATGTCTAAAACATAAAGGAAAAAGAGTGTGGCAAAAATTATCTCTGGAGTTGAGTTGGAAGATGTTGATAAGGAGCAGATTATCAAATAGGAAAAAGGAAGACCAAGTAAGACAGAGAATAAAAAATATAGGGACATTAGGGAAAATGAGATATTGAAATTGAACTTAAAATGAATAGCATTTTTTTTTTTTGCTCATATGAGAATATAACAATGCTTTGGTTGCAGAGAAAGCAAGAATGTGATTATGGGCACACAGTGGAGATGTATGAGGGAGTATTGAGTTGGAAAGCACAGAGCAGAGGTAAAGTTGGAGAGGATGGAGAAGGTAGATAAGCCAGGGGATTAGAAATGTGCCAAACTACTTACACTTAATTTTGAAGGCAGCAGGAACACCTCAACAATGTTGATTGAATTCACTAAATCTGGTATTAAGGAACATAATTCCATTGGCACTTTGGGCAGAGCTGTAATGAAGGCGATACAAACTGCAGATATGTTCCTGGATTCTTATCTTTCGAAGTAAAGAATCTATGAAATGGAATATTTTTTATTTATAAAGTTTACTCACCAGCCTTTTTTAAAAAAAATGTTCTGAATGTCAAATATATGAATGAACCTCAGTTTGCCATGTGTTCCTTAATATATGGGCTTTGTCTAGCTAGGGCTGGAGAAAGAAGGAAAAACACATTACATTCCTCAGCCCTGTTTAACTTTGTATGGAGCTTGAATTCCTTGGATGGAAACAGATAAACACAAAGAGATTGATGAAGACATAAAGATCCGTTTGGATATGAGTACTGCTTTTAGTGTGCATTGTTGTCTTCTGAAAGACATGCTAAGAAAAAATAAATCAATAAATTAAAACAACAACCAAAGTGGGGGGTTACTCTGTCACTCACTGCTTAGCTAGAGCTTCTCATTCAGGTGGCCTGAGGTGGGAATCTGGAGACCCTGAGGTTTTTCTCTTTTCCTTTCCTCTTCCTCCTCCTCCTCCTCCTCCCCCCTCCCTCTTCTCCTCCCCCTCCCTCTCCTCCTCCCCTCCCCTCTCCTCCTCCTCCTCCCTGTCCTCCTCTTCCTCCCCCTCGCTCTCCTTCTCCTCCTCCTCCTCCTCCTCCTCCTCTTTCTTTTTCTTTTTCTTTTTTTTTTTTTTTTTTTTTTGTTAAACAAATGGGGATTTATTTTGCTGAGGAAGGTTAAGTCTGGAAGTGAATGATGACTAGCTGGTGGGATTGAAAATTGGTGCAAACGCTAAGGAAAGTAGTATGGAGTTCCCTTAGGAATCCTTAGGAATCCTGGATTAGAGAAATGGAATTAAGAATGGAGGGTGAAGTGGGTGAGAACTGGTTCTTTCTAAAGAATCAAATTGAAATGCAATTTCTTAGTATAGTAGTTTATAAATCAGCAAGCTATAATGGTTCAGCAGCTCAATGAGGTAAAGCCTTGAGTTGGTGTCTGTGATTTTTATTTTTAGATATTAGGTATAAATGACAGTAGTGTGTATTTTGACATATCTTGCACACCTGGAGCATAACTCATTCCAATTAGAATCCCATTCTTGTGATTGTACAAGATGGGAGACTTTCACTGATCCTGTATTCATGTACCAATATAGGGAAGTTCTATCCAACTTATTCTACTATCTTTCCTATACCCACCCCCTCTTCTCTTCATTCTCCTTTGCCTAATCCAATGAACTTCTATTCTCCCCCTACTCCATTGTGTGTCAGCATCTGTATGTCAGAGAGAATATTCAACCTTTGGTTTTGTGGAATTGATTTATTTCACTTAGCATGATAGTCTCCATTTCCATCCATTTACTGGCAAATGACACAATTTTATTCTTCTTTATAATTGTGTAATATTCCATTGTGTATGTGTTTGTATATATATACAAACACACACACACTATATTTTCTTAGTCCATTCATCTGTTGAAAGACATATAGTTTAGCTCCGAGTTTAGCTATTGTGAGTTGAGCTGCCATCAACATTGATGTGGCTGTGATACTATAGTATGCTGTTTCAAAGTCCTTTGGGTAAAAACCTAGGAGTGGGGTAGCTGGGTCAAATGGTGGTTCCACTCCAAGTTTCCTGAGGAATCTCCATACTGCTTTCCATAGTATTGCACTAATTGCAGTCCCACCAGCCATGTGTAAGTGAACATTTCCCCCCACATCCTGGCCAACTGTTATAGTTACTTGTATTCTTGATAATTACCATTCTGAATGGAGTAGTTGGAATTTCAGTGTAGTTTTAATGTGCATTTCTCTAATTGCTAGAGTTGTTGAACATTTTGTTCATATATTTTTTGGCCATTTTCATTTCTTCTGTGAAGTGCCTGTTTAGTTCTTTTGCCCATATATAACTGGGTTGTTTTTTTTTTTGGGGGGGGGGGTGGTGCTCATTTTTTTTTAGTTCTTTGTATGTCCTAAGACTCTGCAGTTCTAACATGAACCAGGTCATGCAGTTGCTACTGGTCCCAGACAGCACTTAGAAAATTCTGGGTTACAGAAATGGGATGCTGAGTGAGGCGCAGTGGTGTACTCCCGTAATTCCAGGAGCTCTGGAGGCTGAGGCCAGAGGATCATGAGTTCAAAGCCAGCCTCAGCAAAAATGAGGCACTAAGCAACTCAGTGAGACCCTGTCTCTAAATAAAATACAAAATAAAGATGGGAATGTGGTTCAGTGGTCGAGTGCCCCTGAGTTCCATTCCTGGTACCCTCCCCCCTTAAAAAAAAAAAAAGAATGGAAGGTGAAGTGGGTGAGAATGTTTTATTTCTTAGTATAATGGTATATACAGCAACAAGCAACAAGGTCTCTACTCACTGCAAGTTTAGAAATTTTTATTTCCTTCTTAATGTTTCTTGTTAATCACTCCAGCTTTCCCTTTCCTTACTTTCTGTCTTTTTTATTTCCCCCTTCCTCTTCCTTATGAAGTTCTCACATCCAGACTCTTTTTTAAAATCAATTTTCTGAATTTATAATAACCAAAAGAAAATGTCTGAAAAAACAACAAGTTTATAAGACACAAAATTTTGTATAAATGCACATTTCCTACTCAGAAAAGAAAATTGGCATATTATTCATACCTACTTTGAACTTAGTAATGATTACATTAGTTAATATGGATAAGCATTCTTAGTGATTACTCTCATTAGCTTAAAAGACGCATACTTCTAAATGTGTTTTTAAGAAATTGGTATGTAATTAGAAACACTTTATTTCAATCAAGGAAAATTATGTCTTCATGTATTAGAATAACAATGCAGATTCAGGTACATATTTAACATCAATTATTAGGTATTACTTTATTTTCTGGGTACCTAGAAGTTCACTATTTAATGAACTTGTGAAGACACTCACAGGTGGTTACAAAGTTCTAGCAATTTTCACTGTACTGTATTTGATTCATGTGATTTTAAAGGGACATATTGCACCGTTCACTGGTAGTATAAAGTACAAGAAGACACTCTGTATTTCCAGCGAATTTCTGTCCTAAATTATAGAGAAAATAATAATTAACAACTTAAAAGTTGCCTATGTTAGGAATTTACAAAGTAATGCTACAAATTCTATGTGTTTATTCTTCTATAATTTTGCTCTTCAAACTCTTGAAGGGAAATCCTTTTTGAAAAAAAATCACATATTATTTGTGATTTTTAAAAAAATGTGTTGAATTTGAATAACTTCAAATCAACAATTAAAAAAAAATTCATATCCTACTTGCATCGTATTTCCAGGATAGTTCTAATGCGTCCTTGCTTGTTCCATATTAATGCTTGATGGAAACATAATACCATTTCTGAGCAATGCTGAGCCAATTGCAATGCAATTGAGTTCGATTAGTCATAATGATCCATATGTTCTTCAAACAGGTAACCAAAAATGAAAACTAAAGAAAACATTATATAACCCATGTCTTTTCTGAAAAGAAATTGAAGGAAGCAAGAAAATATAGATGCCTACATTAGATGCATAATTCTTTCCCTGAAATTTTTACGTATGTGTGCTAAAATATTTGTTTGAAATAACTGCATTATCTGATATCAAACAGCAAGAAAGCAGACTTTTCCTTGTCTTCATGTTTCATGCTTGAGATGCATGGGAACATGAATAACTACAGGTGTGGCCAGCTTCCAGTTATTACTTCTAAGCCACCACAGACAGATGTAATTTGTGCTGTGAAAAGATAGCAGATTAAATTGGAAACACCTGTGGCTACCTAATGGATAAACTGGTTAAATTGCGTTTTAGCATTTCTCAAGTAGGATATAGATTTATTTTTTAAATTTGTTGATTTGAAGTTATTCAAATTCAACACTTTTTTTAAAAAAGTATGCTTGCTATTGATAGCAAATTCATTCAATTCTATTTTATTCACTATAATTTACTATCTTTAGAATAGAAATGTTTCACTGGGAAATTTAACAGGAATTTATAGTTATTTTAGATCCAGTGGTAAGGTGTAATTTTGAATAAGAAAATACAATATTATAGGGTCATTTGGAACCTTTTACTATCAAATAATATTTGGGTTTAGGTGGATGCAATTATTAGATTTTGGAAAACAAAGAAGGGGGAAATAATGACATAAGTGTTAGTGAATGATCCTTCATACATTTAGATTTATAACTAAAATATATATATACTGAAGGACTGGGGAAGAAGGCTCTAATGGAGAATCCATCCCCAGCGCTCTCTGTGCGTCAGTATCTAACACTTTTTGTCTCTTATGAACGTTGCTCATTAGATTTAGGGTCCACCCTGAACTACATTAATCTCATCCTGGGACCTTTAACTTCATCTCCAAAGAGCATTATTTCAAATAATTCTCCATCCTTTGGGGGTTAATAACACGTCATGGCAAAAAGGGACACTGCAAATTTCAGTAAATTAAGGCTCTTGCAGTGGGTGAGATTGACCCAGATTTTGTGAGTTTTATGAGTGGGTAAAACCCAGGGGTCAGAAAAGAAGGTGTGAAAGTGGAAGCAAATGATAGGAGGGAGGAGAGGAGAGGGTGCAGGACCAACTAGAGCCTGCCACACTGCTGGCTTTGAACCTGGAAGGAGCATCTTTAGAAGCTGGGAAATAAGGAAACTGATGGAACACATTCTTATGACATTTTGATTTTAGGATCCTTGACCTGCCTGACTGTAAACTAACACATTGGTGTGATTATAGTCCGCTACATTTGTGGTAATTTGTTACCTGCAGCAACAGAAAAAAATAGGCATCGTTTCACAAAGTCACATATTCAAGAAATATCTATATCCTACCTTCCTATAGAAAGAGATCTTATTAATTATGAAAATTCATATGTATAAGCTACAGGGATGATAATTTGTTTAAAAGTGATTAAAAATTAGTGACTGAATACAAATTAGTGACAAATCATATAAAAATGATTACAAATTAGTAATATCATTACTGCTGATTATTATTAATAGTATATTTTCATAATTCATATTTGTTTCTGATACAAAATAAGCGCAGAACTATAAAACGTTTTAAATGCTTACTTAGGACAAACTTCATATGAAGAAAGCAACCTATCTTCACTTAATAGTTACTGCAGAATACCTGATGAATTGTCTCTGGATAGCACTAATGTTTCATCAAATTATGGAGCTAACTTAATACTAATTTTTCTGTTTACCTCCATGTTATTTTTTAATGCAATGAAACTTTGCAACTAGAAAAAATCCATTAGCCTTTCTAATATCATAGATTTTTGTTAAAAAAAAATATTCAGTATATCTGAGTACTGCCATTGTAGCTAGCAACAATTTTAGAAAGTTTATAGCTAATTCAAAAAAAAAAAAAAGAAAAGAAAAAAAGAAAGAAAGAAAAGGAAAAAGAAAAGAAAGAAAATACTCTTGCAAAATTTACCGCAATTGTTTGCTTTCTGAAAATGAGCACTAAAGCATTTGCATAACATCTGCAGTGCTTGGAGGGCTGAATCACTGGAGCAATTAGCTCTGTGTTCTATAATACATGCTGCAGCTCAAGCAATGCAGTCGTTCAGCTAACTTCATACTTCGTTAGAAGAGATAAGGCACTTTATTTGCCCTTTACTATTAGTGCTTCCTTAAAAAAGTGATCATGGTAAATGTGTGAAGATGTTGTTTTCAAGACAGCTCTAGGAAACATTTTTGAAGAAAATAAATTCGAAGTGATGTTCATTTAGTCTTTCTAATATGCATTTGCTTACATCTAACTTATTCACTGGAGTACTACAGATTTTACACACCCATTATTTATGTTCTACATAGATGCAATTCTATTTCTGTAAATTACACAAAGTAATTTATAATAATCATATGTTGGAGTAACTATGGTTTTGTAGAGTAGATGTTCAGATTGATATGTCTCAAATTCCACACAAGCATTTGAATTGGCATTTTTATTTTTAAGAGAATATGTTATGACTAGAATAATCATGTCTTGTTTTGCTTGGGAATAATCATAGCATCGACAACGTTGCTTTATTAGTTGCCAATATGTTTAGATTTACAATTTTATTATATTTTATTTCTATCATTCAATCACATTAAATTTTGTATTATAATTTCTCTGGCAGCATGTATTGTACTTTAACTCTAGATACATAATCACTAAGAATATGAATATATATATATATATATATATATATATATATATATATATATATTAAATAGGGAAACCTTAATCATTCTTCTAAAATACAGATGGACATTAACAAGTTTTGCTATATTAGAGTCATCTCACAGCCTACCAGTGTAGCAAACAATTCTGTGGATTTCCTTCCGAATGCCAACTTAATATTATACAAAGGTCACAAAATATAGTTCTATGTAGAGCTATGCTTGCCAGCGGCAAGGAAATTTCACCAGGTAACAGAAATGAGTAGGCACCATGGTAGTTTCTCCAGTGGAGGAGCAGGCAGGTGGTCCTCAGTGGGTGGGAAGGGGCAGAATGTGTGGAAGTGATAACTGGGCTTTAACACATTCCAGAGAGAAGAAAAAAGACAAGCATTCCAGGTTGCCAGGCAGGAAGTTAGAATTGAAATCTTTCCCCAAACATGGAACCTTGGGAGGACTCTATATCCAATGAAGACAAATCCAGCACATTCATCTACCTGGGAAAAGAATTCTTTCTTGAGAAAATTGTGGGTCAGTGACCAAAGTGAGTAAAATATATCACATTTCCTTGAGAAGCTAAAACTACAGTCCATCTGTTATGGATTACAGAGGAGGGGTCCCCCAAACGCTCATGTGTGAGACACAGCGAGCAAGTCTAGAGGTGAAATGATTGGATCATGAGAGCCTTAACATCATCAGCGCATTGATCCACTCAAATAGGTTAATAGGTAACTGTAGGCAGGTCCTGTGGGGCTGGAGGAGGCAGGTCATAGGGGTGTGTTTTGAGGATAATGTTTTGCTCTTGTTGAGAGGAGTGCACCCTTGCCCCTCTACCTCCCCCCTTCTCCTTCGTGGATTGCCATGCCCTTACATGCTTTTCTCATCCACACTCTTCCATCATGATGTCTGCCTTACCTTGGAGCCAGAGCAACCGAGTCAGCTGTCTCTGGACTCGGACCTCTGAAACCATGAGTACCAAAAAAACCTTTTCCTCCTCTAGAATGGTTCTTTTCAGTTCTTTTGGTTATAACAATGAAAAAGCTGACCCAAACAGCATCTCTGTCAGGTTTCAGATTTGAACATATATTTACCATATGCTAGAAAATAAAAGTGATGTAAAAATAAAACAACTCGAAAAACTGAGGAGGAAGCTGGTTACCCTAAGTCAGATAATAAATTTGACTCAGTATCAAGCATTTCCTCCATGAATGTGGACTTTGAAAGAGCACTCAGACCAGATACCTACGATATCATGTTTGTGAGTAGGTTGACATACTGTTTCCTAAAGTTGCTTGTTACCAGTAACCTAATTGCATTACAAGTCCCTGACTTTGCAACCCAAATCGTTCAACACTGTCCATTTCTTGCTCAGGCCATCTCTCTTTCTAGGCACAGTGAACAAGTAGATGGACTACACAAGACTGATCTTCTCTCACTGTTGTTGTACTGAAACTGGTGCATTCCATGAGATGAAGCCATCCATAAACTAGGTTCACATGTTTTCTAGTACACAGGTCCCAGGGAAATCCCTTAGAGGCAGAAGGAAACAAGTAGGGAGTTCTATCTTGTTTAGCTTTAGGAATTACTTGTAATTTATGCTGTAGAGATCATTTTCAAAGACCATAGGGGCTTGCCATGCACACCCAAATCTGTATCTAACTGGGTCAAATGACAAGCAATTGATGTTGAGCAGATTTGGAGGAAAGATACCTGGAGTTCCAAGCATTGGTGTTTAATCGTTTTGGAGCCCCAAGAGAAAAGCAAGCAATGTCCTCAAAATTAGAAAAGTTCTTGGCAAGGAAGCTAAGGCTTTGCTCTAAATTCTGAGTGAGATATAGGCATTCTGGCTGAGATATAGGCAACAAACTAAAGTTCCACATAACATCTTTTCCACCGAGACATAGAGTAACCACAGCGAGCAATTGCTGATAGGCGAGGGTTGCATGATAATAGAGCTGTTAATTCTTATTTGAATGAGCTGGGAGATGCTTCCAACCCTTGTTTAGGGTATATTTGAAACAGTGCTTTGCTCTACAAAATAAATGCAAAAAATTATTTATTTTAGGATCTTTTTCTCTCCCAATAATCCTAAAAAGTTCAACAAAAGATGGATACCTTTGAAAGTGGTAGGTAGAATTCTTTCCTTAAGATGTGAAAAAAATACCCAGATATGTCCCATACTTTAAAAACTTGCTTCTTCGGAGGACATTATATGTGGGTCCTATATTGTCAAGGAATTCAAACCTAACCTTTATGTTTCTGATGTTTTTTAATATATTATATCTATGTCCCTGATATTTTCTATTTTATATATCCCATCAATGAAATTTCATCTACAAAATGATTTGACTTGAAATCATTTTAATGAAGAAAATAAATGAAGTTGCTTTGGCTAAATCGATCAGTCACAGACTGAGGTGAGCTGAGATAGTAGCACTTTGGTGGTGAGCTGCTAGACTTGCTATGTGTAGATCTTAGAAAACTTCTAATATTTTTGGTTTACTAAGAAAGAAGACAAAAATAAAATTCACCAGATCACTGGCTGCACATCAGATGTCAAGGGATATTTTATTTGCTAGTAAAAACAGACCACTTCGAGAGCATTAGCTTCACTTGGAGTCACCAGTTAATTAAGCATAGAAAATCCACCAGTTTACAATACTTTCATCTTTTGCACTTACAAAAATTAGCAGTTAAATGGAAATGTAAGAAATGTGACAACCTCTGAATCACTGGAAGCCTTGGTGGTAGTAATAAGAGTGCTGATGCTGGTGGGAATACTCTTTCTTTGCTAAGAGAGGATTTAAGGGACTTAGGAACTGGGGAAATACTGGGGTAGGCAGGGACCCACTGAGAATGTTTACCATTTATAACTTGAAAACCCCATTTCATTTCTGGCACCAATTAGGATCCATTATGACAGGTGAATCGAGTTATTTTTGGTTGCAGAACATTAATGTCCTTTCAGAATAACAAATATATAACAATCCCAGCAACAAATGTCTAATAATCTGTCCATGTATCCATTCCCCATTCATAGTTCTCATGTGTTCTATTAACAAATGACTGCTGGTACACTGACAGATGCTGGAAGAAAGACTTAGAGCACCTTTGAATTTTCCTTATTGTCTTTGCAAACAGGAGAAACTGTAGGATGGGTGTACACTTGCAGACACGGGCAGCCCCTGAACAACTTATGGTGCAGGGTGGAAGGGCGGAACACCACTTAATGGCAAGAAGTTTGCTTCAGGTAGCAGTAAGAGTAAGGGGCTAAACAAGGGCAGTTGAATGTGTGTGCATGTACAAGTGTGTATTTGTGTGAATATGTGTCAGTATGTGTATTTTTGTGTTTTTGTATATGTGTTTGTGTGTATGAGTGTGTATATGAATACACATGCACAGTAATACAGGAACCCCCAACACACATATGAACACACAAAATACCCATGTGTGCAAATATATATTCAAGCACACATGTACACATATTTACACAAACACTTCTCACACGGATGCATATGTAGAGATACACTAACCCACAAGTGCACATGCATGCCCAGAAACCTATAAACACATTTGTGTATTCAAAGACAGAAATATAAAGATGCATATACAGAGGAAAACACCCACATACACAGAAACACACAAACACACTCATACAAACAAACAAATGTGCCCATATTTAAATGCAAACACACACGAACAGATACACAGAAAATAGACATACACACTCATAAACACATAAACACTGAATTACATGTATATACACATACACACACATACAAGCAATGGTGTACAGACACAAAAAACACACTCATACACACAAATATATATATATACATGAACACAAACATACACATACTGACACATAAACGTTCACACAATACACACTTGTACATGCACACACATTCATATACACCTGTACACACAAACACATGTACTCATTCAAACCTACAGAAACACAAGAACACATATATATACCTAAACCCTAACACCCACCATCCTATACACAACTACAACTACAAAAATACAAACACACAGACATCCCTACACAAAAACACAAATTCAAACACAAACAGATGGAAACACAAATATATAGACACCTAAACCATTACACAACATTAAAACACACACCCCAAAACATATCCTTACACATGCACACACAGAAGCACACAAATGTATACACATAAACACACATGGGAATACACACTAACAATTTGCACACAAGCACGCAAACATACACAGAAACAAACACAGAAACACACACAAATGCACAGTAGTAAATATACAAAAAACACATATACACAGATGAATACATGTACCTGAATAGCATACCAAACACACACAAAATACAAAAAAACACACATAGAAACACAAGCGCAAACACATAGGCATTAACATACATGGACACACCATTCACACAAACTCAAATACACACATGAGCCCAAGCATAGATCAATATAATGAGATAACCAAAATCTTACTCAACTCGATTTTCCAAGCCAACTAGTTCTTCCCTATAAGTTTAAGGCAATTTTTAAAGAGCATTAACTTTTTTCTTGTCACTGGGAAATATACCTGCATTGGACAAATGATATATTCATCCCTGGTGGACTAGATGTGTTGGTGTGCTTTTAAAAATGCCACATTTGTTGCACTAGAACAAAAAAGGCACTAGGAGAATTAGAAATGTAAAGACCTTCTTTGGATAAAGAGACAAGCAGAAGCATTTAGATGCTTTTAAGATCCAAATGTACATACAGTTGCACGCAAAACCACTTTGGTAATTGTATTCACTTTATGTAAACATGGTGCAACATCTTTTAAATAGTATACCTTTTAAAATTTTGCAAGATCTTTGGGTGAAATATTGTTCACATATATTAATGTGTTTCCTTTTAGCAACTGCTAAATATGCAATAAACATTTTATATAACATCATTTGATAGAGAATGAAATTTTATTGTCATACAACTAAAAAGAGATTCAGTGACTGCATCTTAGTATGGTTTTTCTATAAAGGTAATTCTCAGGGTATACTTAATAAAGTCATTATTACTAGACTCAAAAGATTAACCTTTGTAGTTTCTAAGCAACCCGAAAACAAAATTTATAAATTTATAACAATGTCAATAGTGATGAAATATTCATGTTTAAAAATTTTTAAACCTGAAGAATTCTTCAAAGTTGCTAGTATCAGTCTCCTTAGAAATAGATAACTAATCTCAAAACTAAATATTAATAACTAATCAAAAAAATTGATTTCTCAAAACTATTGTGATATTTTTCACAATAAAAATAAAATTTATTGTTAATGAAGCAGAGATTAATCCATTAATTTTTCATTAGCCTAAAAGAATTGTTAGTTTGAGACTATAACTGTTTATATCTGTTCAAATTACATACACCCAAATTTTATATAAAAAACTGCAAGAATAAATTAAGGGTAATATAATATTAAAAATATTAAGATAAATTATTTTTAAATACTTTATATTATAATAACTTGAAATTTGTGACTCAAATATAATATTTACATATGCACTCAACTGAATACTTCAAATTGTTTTAAAAATAAAACATAAACCTGAAATTGTGTTACATAATGTATTTTTTATTTTTTTGAGGGGGTGACAAACTTTAACTATAACTTCCTTCCAAAGGTTTTCTTTAAATACTGAATTTTATCAAGTAGATATACTATTTTGCTTTGAATAAGTGTGATTACCACTATGTAAACAGAGCTCAACACTTTAATACAGTCTTGCAAAATAAAGGAATGCAATGAGATTTCTCAAGCAACATAGCTTCTGAAAACACAGAAAGTACTCTTGCGAACTCCAGTTATAAATGGCCAATGGTGGAGGCCATTTGCTGATACATATAACAGTATTAGGTCATGTTATCAAATGTTTTTTTTCTGATCAACAGTTTCATTTCTGTTTTGCCTTATCTAATTTCTTTCTGATTATAAATCTCTGCAGTTAGAAAAAAAAGGAAATTCTTAAATAACTTATCAATTTAAAATCACATACAGATGTACTACTGTTGTAAACAAAACTATAATGAATCAATAGAATACTACAGAGAAACATGGTCTTTCAGGGAGTAGTAAGTAATAAAATGAAATTTATTGTTGGTCATTTAATTATTTTTAAGTTGATAAAGTATGTTATCAGTCAATTTTAGGTTAAACATTCCTATATTTAAGTCTACAACACTAATCTTACTTTTCAAAATCATTATTTTTTGGTATACATGGCATAGCTTACATTATAGAGATCGTAAAACACATATCATGAGGTTTCTTTCTCATTATCTTCTATTCTTTACCTTACCTCATCACCAGGCTTGTTAGGGTAGCATTAGGTGGAGTATTTCTGCTAAGCCCAAAGACTAAGGGGAAGTAGAAGAAGAAAAAATATACTTCTTACCATTCCTGATAGTGAAAGGACTCCTTCGCTCCCAAAGGTAGAAGGAGAAACATCTTCAGTCATTCATGAACGTCAAGCCCACAAAAATCAGGTGTTCTGTGGAACAAAATGGAACAACCTTCCAGGACAGACTAAAATCAAGCTATAAAAACTGAATAGCATGTCACTCATTTTCCATAAGAAAATTTTAAAGTTCTTATGACTTTTTGCCTTAACTATCTTTAACTTCACAGTAAAATACCCTTGGAAAACAGATCATTCATCTTTACATGTATTTATAGCTCAAATATGTATTTGGGATTTTCTATTAAGAATAATATACTATTCTTACTTTGCCTGAATTCACACAGGAGTAATTCTCTATAGGACTACACTTCATTTACTTTTTAAGTGTGTAACTCTGGATATGATTTGAATATAATGAAAGTGCTATTAAATGTACTTTTGTTGAACAGCATAATAAACCTCACTTTAATAACCAAACTGTAATCCAGTCATTTGTCTTTCTGGAGAATGCTGAATGCCTGGTATCAAAGGCGAACGAGTTCTAAGTGTGCCATTTCTCATATTTTAATGTCTAACCAAAGACAAAGAATAATTATAAGTTATGACACGTGCACTGTTTGTTAAAACCAAACTCATAGCACTATATTTATGCTCTGGGTGGGAGAAAAGCTTAAGGGTGCTTTTATTTTACAACTTTACTGGTAAGAACTGCATAAAGGGCATGTAAAATGGGGGAAATTCTAAGACATCTAAGAGAATTATAAAGAAAAGTACATAAAATTATAGTGTGAGGAAATTTAAGAAAAGTGTTCTATGTTATTGAACACCAGCAAAACTGTGATTGAAAGATTGTACTCATTTGAACCTCTTCAATTACAAAATAATAATTACTTTTATTTTGCTTTTTTTTTTTCTTTTTGAAGTTCCCATACAGGTATGCTTGAGAACAAATTTTCAGATTGTTTAAAAAAATGATTCGACCATTCTATGATCTAGAGTTAATCTTTCCAAAATGAAGAGATCTTTAAATTCTCTTAATCTGAATATCATCATTTAGAAATATTGGCCCTCATTAGAGTTGGTCTTTTTCTTTTGGCATGGTCAAAGATTCCCTTCTTTGAACAAAGCTTCTGTGAGGGTCCTCTGAATTTTCCACTTGTCTAGAACTGACCTGGGTTTTCTTCTCTAAGTTTGTAGAATCCTGTTGGAGCAATTTCCCTGCTCTATTTATTGAAAATCCTCCACTCATGGTATCTGGTAACCATCATTAACATATCACCCTGCTCTGCATCAATAATAATCCCTGTAAGTCAGTTAATTTATTATTTTGATCAGCTTTTCATTTCTATGTTCAAAATACTTGATAAGAAAAACTAAGAGGAGGAGAAGTTTATTGGGGTTCATGGCTTCACAGGTTCAAGCCCATGGTCAGCTGGGTCCACGGCTCTGGGCCTAAGGTAAGGGAGAACATCATAGCAGAACATGGCAGCGGGTAAGGGGTGGGGAGTGGAGAGAAAGAAAGAGAAAAATAGATTAGGAGCCCCCAAAGTCAAGACTTAATCCCTGAGGGCATGCCCACAGTGATCCAATTCTTCCAGCCATATACCACTTGCCTTCAGTTACCATCCAGTTACTCCATTTAAGTTTTTAACCCACGAAATGGATAAATCTACTGATTACATTAAAGCTCTCATAATCTAAAAATTTCACTTCTGAATATTCCTGATTTGACCCTAGAGCTTTGAGGGGCTCCTCATATCCAAACTTTAACCTCTTATTCTTGATGCTTTTTATAATTTTCCATTCACTGACCTTCATCCTGCTCCTTGATTTTCAATTCTCTTTTGTCCTTGTTAGAGTTGATTCCCATCTCACTCCTCTCAATGCAAATCTCTGCTGCTGTGTTTCCTATACCTATTGCAACAGTCCTCTTTGAAAAAACAGTCTAAGTGTCATAAATATTTTTTATTTATAACATCATGTGTACTCTGCTTTCATTTCAAAAATAATATAATTAATTTAAACTAATTTAAAATGTTAGGTTGCTTAAAATATGTGGCCTCACTCATGTGAAAATTTCAAAGACCTTTACTTAAAACAAACTTATTATAGATGATAGGCAATTAGCTGCAGTCAGATGTAGAGGACAGAAATCTAAAAATGCATGCAAACTTTCTTCATTGCTCCTAAATTTAATTCCCTCCCTGAATTCCTTTCTAAATGAAGACTACATCCTCCACCACCTGTCTAAATCAGAAAAATACAGGAGCATCTCTGGTCCTTTCCAGTCTCAAACATGTAAGATTCTCCTTCTTACTTGTTTACATGCAGAATATCTACAAATTTATTATGGATGGCCTGGGAGGAGCCATGAATTCAAGCTTTTGATGGAGATTATGCTGGAGTGACAAGAAGTCATGCTTAGAATTAAGACTATGTTTCATTTTCCTGAATGCTTGGAGGCAGTGATAGTCAACTTTGCTTGCATGTTAGAACAAGAGAGTTATAAAAAATACTGATGTCTGGATACTACCTGGAGATTCTGGTTTTATTGATCTGGAGTGTGACCTGGGCAAAGGGTTTTTTCAAAAGTTCCCTGATTCTTATGTGCAACCAACTTAGAAAACTATTTCTTTTAGATTATAGATTACTGTCTTATAGAGAGGAACGGAAACTCTTGGATTTTGAGGATGGATGTAGGTGAGAAAGGGGAGAGTTCAGAGAACACCAGGCAGTTTTGCTGTATTGATTTGTCATAGTTTTTGCTCTCAGACTCAGTAAACTACGTAGTGTCAGTTACTTGGGGGATGGCTGTATATTGGCTGAGATGTTGTTCTATTGCTACCAACACCCCATCTGCAAGTCAGGAGCACCTGTAACAAATCCCCAGTTAATTATCAAGCTCCTGCTTTAATTTGAATGCATTAGAAAATTTTAAAAATCTTTCCCATCTCTATTTTCAAACGTCCTAGCATGCCTGGCTGATAGCCAAAATTCCCTAAATATTTGTGGCATCAGTACTGCACAATGGCCAATTTTATTGAAGTATTTAAGACTGTGCAACTAGTTCAGTCTGTATTAGTAAAAATAAAATGTTTTCCACAAATACTGTCTCTGTCCCTTATTGTTTTAGAATTTTTTAAAAAATCAAGATTATTTTCGAAACTCTCAGCTGTATTCTGGGACTCAGAACTCAGCTAGAGCTTCCTTGACCTCCTCTGTGCCTATAAAAGAAGCTTCTAAAGTCAACTATGAAAGGTGAATCTCAGAAGCAGTTGCCTTGATGGAGCTTCTCAGGCTCCAGCTGATCATATTGGCCTCCTGAGAGCTGTTAGCCAGGATTCCCTTCACCTTGATGTCAGGAGATGAGGGTACATTTTTGGCACCTCTGTATTGATGCACAATTAAAGAGTCATGTATTCTGATTTAACGGGATCCTTGACAGGCAAGTCTTATTCTCCCAGAATGGAAGACATGAGCATGTACTGGCTGCCCCAGTTGCCTAACTTTCTGTGGTTTCCCATTTCTTATCCTCTTGCTGCTCACTCTCTTCATCATATTAGTGAATTCCCTTAATCATCGCTAGAACCCACATTAACAGTGTTAAGGGATTTATTTCATCCTGGTGCTAAAGCCTTCTGTTTGGGACTGCAAGGATTCCTCCAGCACCCTCTGGGCCTACTGCTGTCACCTCTTGCTCAGAGAGTCCCTCACCTTCTCCGAGGGCTCTGGCAACAGTCTTATGGTTCACTCAAAGGCTGTCATTTTCCAAGACTATTGTTGCTACTTAATAGAGTGTTTGCCTATAATGACTTTCATCACCATATCATGCTTCCACTGGTCACAACTTTCTATTCATCAAAATGTTGTCTCTCTTAATCTCACTGGATGTGTCCATTGATACAGTTTAGAACTTCATTCACGGTGCACGTCCCTGTCCTTTCCCCCTCTGATGCAACTGGCTTCATGTTATATCATTTCAGCAATTGTCTTATTATCACACTCAATTTCCTCCAGATCATATTTTTTTTATTTGAAAGCCAGTCATTTCAAACTCTATATTTATCTAGAGCTATAGTGTCTGAGATACTAGCCACTAGCCACATGGTCTGCTGAGCACACAAAATGCAACCAATATGAGTTGAAATATGCTGTATGTATGAAATATACACCAGAGTTCTATTACTAGTATGAGGAAATATAAATTCTCACTAACACTACCATTTCATATTGATTGCTTGTTGAAATGAAACTATTTTGGATAATAAGTTAAGTAGAATATCCTTTTAAAGTTAATCTCTCCTTTTCCTTTCTAGTTATTTTCATGTTATTACCAAAACGCTTACAATTGCCTGTGTGGCTTGCATTTGTGGTCTACGTTGTATTTTTGCTAGGCAGTGTTGATGTACACATGTCAACCGTTTTTGAACGTGTCCTTTCTTGTCAACTCCTAAATGTTGGACTTGGTGGGAGAAATCACACAAATATGCATATTTCTAACCTAATGTGCCCATTTCCAGCCTAAAATGAGTATCACCATTTCAACAATAACCTTAATTTCTCCCTAGCAGACTCCAACCCTCTGTTACCTATCATGACGTGTTTAAACAATGTGCACTGGGTGTCGACCAAACCAATGACTTGAGTCACATAAAAAATATAGCATGTTAAAAGATTCAAGTAGCTTGTCTACATTGAAAATGCGATTCAGGGAATGTACATAGGAAACGTCAAGAGTGACACTGTGGAATTTTTAAAGAAAATAGTTTGTAAGTGTCCCACTGAGTTGTGGCATCGAAGGAGAGAAGAAGAAAAGGTGCAGCACATTTTAGGAAAGAGCCCTCCAAGTCGAGAGAACACGAAGTCCAGAGGCCTGAACAACCCTGGACTATGCCCAGGAGCCACAAGCCAGGCAACTTTGGCTCACCTAGACAGACAGAGAGGCAGAAGCATAGGGGTCAGAGAATTTGGGAATGAGGGGTTGTGTAGGAGCAGAATGTGGGCTGGTAAAAGGGGACAGTATGTGTGTTCTAGCTTCAGCTATTTATGGGGCTTTGTTCAAGTGCTGATGCAGTCAGGCAGAAGGGTAACATCCTTCTGAACATACAGGGAGAAAAGAGTGAAAAGAGATAAGAATAAAATTAAGCCCAGCTGCCACAGTGCAGGTGGAGGTGACAGTGGCCTAGAGATGAGAGCACAGGGATCCTCTCCTAGACACACAGCACTCTGGCAGATGATTCCTGCCCAGACTTACCTTTCACCTGTTATCAGAGAAGGAGCTACCCCATCTCCTATTTTAGTTTAATTCCTTCGCTATTTTTCTGGATCCAGTTCACTTCCTGCTTATCAGTATTTCTTCTCTTTATTTATTTATTTATTTTCTGCTGTCCTTAATTTATCTTCCTCTATTGGTTCTGCCACTATAGACTTAGGAAAATTAAGTCAACTTCAAGTGCCCATTGTCTCTCTGTCCCACTGTTAGCGGAAATCTTCTTTCCTTCCCATGTCCTGCTTCTTGGGGTGCAGTCTAAAACTCTTGTATCTGGATTCTCATCTAATCCTCTAGCCAAGGCAAAATGGCCTTAGTCACCATAACTTCAGGGATTTCCCTTTACCTTCTAATCTGGAACTTTTAATATAATTTTAATTCCCCCTTTTTGACATTTTTTTGTGGAATTTGAAGTTGTTGATTATTCCTTTCTGTTATTCCCCTCTTTATGTCTCCCTTGGCCTGTTTGACACTGGAAAGGAAGATTTGTGTTCTATTTGACTCTAGTTAAATAGCAAAATATTTAACTCTATTTAACATTATTTGTTTAACATATAAAATATGTACTTGTACAAGAATATTCAAACTTATTCCATATAGAAAGGACTCTTTCTTTCTCTTCTTTTCTTTCATATTTGAAAGCATCGGCCTTCTCCAAAGGTGGGTGACTCCTCCATCCACAGAGGTCAGTGAATTGTTTATCCTTGTTTATGAATAGTTTTTGAAGGCAAAGCCCTCTGTGTTCTCAAGCAAAGAGGATCCAGGTTTTTAGTCGCATGATTTTGATCTGTAGCCCTTCAGGGTCTATTGCGAAATAAGGGAAGATCAACTTTTTTCTCTTGCTTTTGTGTCCTGGAATAAAATGTTCTATGTTGGAAGCCATGAAGCAGACTGGGGAGAGGGTTGGTGGGAGTGGGGTTGACTGGGTTATTGGATCAGGACACTGGCCATTGAGTGAGGTTCCCAGAGCAATGGTCCCAGGTCCTCTGATCAGGTCCTCATTGCCACCTTCAGCTCTCATCTGAGTGAAAGCTCCCCGACCTATGGCCATTTTATTCTAACCAGTGTCCAAGTTGACCTCCATGGGGTCTGGTCGCAGTCTGCAGACTTTGGGCAGCACTACTGAAATACCTAGGATACCTCCCGAGTCTGGGAAGGGCTGGGAAGGGACTGAGCACAGTGGTGTGTGTGCATGTGGGGATGGAGGGGAGGGAGGCTCCCCCAGGGCCAGTCAGGACCTGAACTGGGAAAGCCTGGCAGGGCCCTGGGTCTGGGTAATAGAGGGGACCGCAGGGACCTCTTCTCATTGTCACTGTTCTGGCTATTCAGAGGTCAACTTTCATGGATGTTCAGCTAAAATTCCAAATGGTTAAGATTTTTACATAACATGGAAAACAGAAACCATTTTAAGAAAGAGGATTTTGATACAGAATAAAAGATTGAAACAGACACTGTGATTATAACATTTATAGTACTTAGCATTAATTTAATTAATTTAAAGTAAATCAAAATCCGTGAGTCTCACTTCAAGGGAGAGTTTATCCAGGGAATACGGAACAGAGAAACAAATGTAGAGAATCGTGGCTGTAACTACCACACACTCAGGGTAGGAAGTTATAGCATAAATACTTTTAAGTGTTTTTGTACCACAGAGAATAGTTTTCCCTTGAATGGAGATATAAGCACAAGACTTTTACCTGGATTGCTCTAATTTAACTGTTTCTGTGACATTTCCCTAATGACCCCTGATTCCCTGTAGGCAGTTTCCCATGAGGCTCTGCTTACGGGTAAGAAGATGATAATGCCAATGTGACTGTTTCGATCCCTGTGAGAGCCACAGAAATTTTACTCATTGCTACTTTTTAAATAATTTTGAAAACATTAATGTGACTCAACAGCCGGAAAAAAGAGGTGGCTCAGATAGGTTAACAAAATTGGATATTTTTGAGTCCACAAGGCTTGAGGGCTTAACACCATTATTTCCAAACTGCAAACTAAGTTCTGAATCCAGCCTATTTTGATTAAAATTCCTGCTGAGTTTTTGTTTTTAATTTTAACCAAGATGTAAATATCTAGGTATCTCTGATGAAATCTTGATTTATTGCTTCTTTTGAAAAATTGACCTGACAACCTGTCTTCCCACATGAAAATAACTGGCTGGAACTGAGTAGAGGGTGGTAACTTGGTAACATCAAAATCCATGAGGATGTTCTATGTAGATGGCCTTTTTGTTGCTTGATGACTCCATAGTGATTGTCAACTATCAGAGTCATATTCAGGCTTTTAAGTATATCAGTGCCTCATCCCTGTCCCAAGAATTTCTTACTTGTTCTGCTATGGAATTTTAAATGCTTTAAAAGCATCCCAAGGAATTTTCATATGCAATTAGATCTGAAAATAACTATTCTAGACAAGGGTTTCTCAGATAATGTGCATTGGAATCACCAAAACAACTTGTTTAAATTCAGCTGAGATTCCACATTTAATAAAATCACCCAGGTGATCCAGGTGATGCTAGCCCTGAGCAGCATAATGAGTAGTAAGATTATAGACCACCATTCATAATATCAGGATCTGCAAAATCTTTTGGTGAGTATTGAAATCCAAGAGATTTCTTAGCATCAACTCACCCTAAAATCTTTACATATCTCTCTGTGTCCCCCAGTGGAAAGTCTATAATCAGTTATCCTAGTTAACATTTTGAATCTACCTTGTGGTACTGATGCTTTCTAAATATGCCTTGTAAATCTCCATCTCTGGTGAGAGATAATGTTCTTCTTGTAACTGAAAAGCTGACGATGGAAGTAAACATCTACCATGCTAATTGGCTTGAAGTGTAATGGGACAAATCTTAATGGATGATCAGCTCGGCAAATCTATCTTGCTAATAATAGAATCACTCTCCCACTTTATGTGGTAACTTTCCTCAAAGTACCTACATGGTTAATAGACCCCACCTTGCTTTCCATTACTGCATTAACCAGAAAGTATTGATAACAACATAATGAAGCTATTTTTCCTGTCCGACACATAAGATAATTATCCATTGGTCTTTTCCTTTCCTGTCTTTTTTATTTTCTCTCAGTGCCAGAGGGCTAGGGCTTGAAGAGAAAGGGAGATATGAAATTTGAGATCCAAAACCTAACCTACCATAGGTGAGACCAGATGAGAGCACGTGGCTTTTGCCTGCACCTTGGAGAGGAGAAAGCTTTTGATCTAGTTATGACACTAGTTTTAACATGAACATGACTATGTCTTAAATACAAGAACGGTAGAATGACAATGATATACTTGGCAGAAAAGTTATGCAATCTGGCAAAGGCACCCTGAAGGGTACAGGGTTACTGTAGGTCAGAGGGAAGCACAGAAATTGGGAAAACATAGAGCCATTTCCCATTGAGATTCCTCAGTTGACCCATGACATTGCAACATTTTATCTCTGCTCTGGTCACCCATTAGTCTTCTGACATGATATGAGCTGTAATGCTCAGTCTAATCACCCTGCCTCAGCATGGGATCTCTTGATTGGAAACTGCACCACTTTCATATCATTGTCCTTCTGGAATCTGAAAGTGATATTTAAATTGAAATTAATCATTGCTGTGTAGACATTTTATTTCCCATTTCAATTTTTCTTAATTGGGAGAATATTTTTCCTTTTATACATGTCATCTGATTATATCTTTCCATTAAATATTAGATTTCTAGAGTCTTATTTCAAAAATTATCTCTTCATTCCTTCATTCATGTGTTTAATCACAAATATCTATAGAGTTCCATCTGCATGCTGGGTGCTAAGAATGAGGAATAAATGAAACTGGTTTCTTCAAGGCATTCATTGCCTACTATAAAACGTTTTAGTTTTTCTCACATTTGGCTTCATTGTTCATGAAGTTATGTCCATTTTTAATACATTGATTTTTAATGCATATTTTAAGAAAACAGAATTACTTTCAAAGAGTTATGTAGAAGTTTATCTCTGGTTTATTTATAAAATAATTATAGATCTAAACTTTTGAGTGTTTCTTATCTTCCTTGGAGACAAGCATTGACAGTGTACCCCTGTCCATCAAACATACTCACAGAGAAGACACATGACACAAAACTAGTGAAGCTGAATGAAGCTCCTCACTTTCAGTGTCCTTAGAGATACCTATTGCTGTGTTCACGTGGTCATAGACATTTGTTGAATTTTCAAAAATTGCACTTTAATAAACATTAGTAAAGATGCTGATTTTTCCCACTATGATTTTCCTTAGCCTTATTCCTTATTTGGGATTTAATGGCGTGCACCTAGGTTTTATGGGATGAAATATAGACTGGGAAACCAACAATTTTGTAAAAATAAATTGGGGGAGTTTCAATAAAATAAGAAACTGCCAACTCCTGAAAGCTCACATGAATACTAAATTTATTGAGGAAAGACCTGACTGAAAATGTAGATAAATTAATGAAGCACAACACAAAAGTTATAATAAATTGAAATAATCTGACACTCAGATGCTAATGGTAATGAAAAATGATTTCAGATCACACCAAAGCAGTAACTCATGTAAAGGAAGAGATAAATTTTGAATACAAGTAATTAATAGGCTTTTGTATTGTTTCAGAATCCAATTAATGAAGTGGAGTGAATCATATAAACATGGCAGAAAAAATACTTAAATGTCTTGACAATAAATACTGATATGGACAAGAAAAACAGAAATTTCTCAGTGCTAGAACCAGAGCCTCAGTGACAAATTGGCTTCTGACATTTGTCACTGAGTGTTTGAGATCAGGTAAGTCAGAAGGATACTCAAAGTGCCCTCAAATCCTTCATCTCACATATGAAAAATACTCTTAGCAATTTTTCTCAAATGTGAAAAAAAGTGTTACATATTCTTGAACCTTAATAACGGACTGTTAAGAAATTATAAATACTAATAAATTTTTTATACACTGATAGAGAAAATACTGAATTACTATTTTCTTCTTTCTATAAAAATGTTAGAAAATTGTTGTCAAATGAGGAGAAATTCAAAACTATTGAGTCAAATATTAGAGGGGGATATATAAATAATATCAGAGTTATTAATAACTTACATTGTTAAGTACACATATTCTTTTTGGATGTTTGTAATATTTGATAGCGTTCACTTTTAACCTGTTGTTATAGGACTTCACAAGTATAAATAGCTACTTGTATTGTGACTGATTCTGAGTTTATAATTTTCTGTTTTCTTTATTTAGAGTTACCTACTCCTGAATTGGTATAAGCTTCATTGCTCACAAAAGTGAATCTGCTTTTTTTTTCTTTTGCCTATCTTTCAGGCTTAACAGAGCATATTAAAAACAAGAAGAATGCAGAGGGAATATATAAATATACTAAAAAATCCATCTTGCTTGAAAATTATGTAAGATGTATTCAGACACGAAATTTCACAAGCAATAATGATTGATGGCTAGAATTAATTTTTGGATTGCCATTTTCTGAAATCATAGGAGATTTTTCTTTCAGACAAAGCACTTAGTGTATCCCATGGTGTTTTGAAAATTATCTATACTAATATACAGTAAAAACAAAATCTGATTAAATTTTCGAAAAAGACCACCTCTATGCCAGGCACTCTTAAAGGCCTGTGAGTACCCTGCTCAAACATATCTCCTTGAACCTTCTTTCAGTGTGACTTGGAAAGAAAATAAAAGAATAATCATAATTATTGATTTTTGTAATAGAAGAAATATGGTTTTGCTAGGAAATAATGGAAAAGGAGAATGCTGTGGTAGTTAAGATGGCAACAGAACTTACCCAAGAACGTGAATCCAGTGTTACCCCTGAAGAATGGAAAGGAGGCATCCACAAAGCCATCCCAGGAAAGAACAAGGAGAGTCCAAGTCAATGTTTAGATGCTTAAGGCTCATGACTTCCCCTTAACATGTGTACCTTCTCCTTTCTTACGTAGTTTTAATTAAGATGATTTTTTAATAATATTTCTTCTATCCAATGCAGAGTTCTTTCTGAAAGAGTTTGAAGGGGTTGAGAAATACCTAGTCCACAGCAGTTTTGCTCCCTGTCAATCAACATCAATTAATAGCTCTCAAAGTCAACCATTAGGGTTGAAATCATAAGAAAAAACTCAAATCCTGTACAACATGAACTTCCTTGGAACTAGATATTTGTCTCAAATTAATTATGCAAACAACACGTGAGGAGACCTGATAGCTAACTGCATCACCGACAAAAGAAAAGTCCTTGTTAGGACTGCCACGAGACAAACTGTAACTGTGACCTTGGTGCTTTTTGAAGAAATTTTATACATGACAGCTTGCTGCAACAGCCCTTTGAAAAGTAATGCAGCAATTCATCACCTTCATAATTGATAATATACCCTATAAAATGTTTTTATTTAAGGACAGACAAATAAAGGATATCATTTGGATTTGAGACAAAGCCCATTAATGTGTACTTTATCTGGTCATGGGATCCAGGGCAAGGTCTCGCAGTCATCCTGAGTTAAAATACCGGCTTTTCTACTCATTACTCAACCTAGGGCCAGAAACTTATTCCCTGGAATAAACAATGTCTGAGGGATGAGTTTTGGGGAGCAAGAAAGACTTTATTCAGTGGCCGAAGACTGGAGACGGGGCTTTGTAAACTAATCAGCTTCTCTACTCCAGGGGATTGGGGGGCTGCAGATACAGGACTGGGATACTGAGAGAAACCTGCAGGCTGCTAAAGGGGAGGCTATTTATGTCTTTTCTGGAAATAGGTGGAGATCTTCCAAGACCTCAGGTGCCACCTCTTTTCACTCCCTTCATGATCTGGTGTTTCCCCTCATGGCAGCTGATAGGTGTCTTTAGCCTTGAAGGAGAGAGGAGAGAGGCCAGGCAAGTTCAGAAAAAGATAACCCTCTATTATTAGCTCCAGTGACTAATCATTTAAATTCTCCATGCTCCAACAATTTTTGTTTCTCAACAATGATAACAAGAACATTTTTCTGTATAGATTCATTGCAAACACCTATTATAGCTTGCAAATAACAGCTAACTGTAATTATTACTTTGAGTAATTTTTTTTTTTTTTTTGTCATACTGGGAATGGAGCCCCAGGCCTTTTGACATGCTAGGCTACCACTAAGTGGTCTACCACTGAGCTATACCTTCAGATCTTTACCTGATTTTTAAAAATATATTAAATTTCTTAAATTTCTGGCAATTTTAGACAACTCCAAAAAGTGAAAATACATTACCTGCTGGCTGCTTGGTACCTCAGGCTCTGAAATTAAATTAGGATTCTCATGAGAATCAGACTGTACAGGAGGGAAACTTACATACACATATATGTATGCATACGTACACTATAAATGTATATGCAGTATTATATATAATTTATGTAAAACATTATTAAAGAGATTGATTATAAAGTATTGGTCCATGTGATCAGGAAGGCTGAACAGTTTCACAATCTCCCATTGGCAAGCTATACAACCAGGAAAGCCAGTGCCATAGTTTGAAAGTTTGACAGCTGGAAGACTTAGATGCAGATTCCAGGTAGGTCTGAAATACTTCCTGAGCCCCAGGAGCAGTGGCAGCAGAACAGGATGTCCCAGCTAAAGCCATCCCCCAAAAGGAATTCAATCTCTCTCTGCCTTTTGTTCTTTCTACTCAGCACCTCAAGGAGCTGGATGATGCACACATTAGGCAGGGTCTTCTCTTTCATGCAGTCAACCAGTTCAAATGCTGATGTCTTCATAGGATCCCTCAGACATACCCAGAAATCATGTTTACCCAATGATTTGGGCACCTGCAGCTCACACAAGTAGACCTAAAATTAAGCATCTTAGGTCTTAGCTGTGATCTCTTTCATCTGATTTTATTTGGTTGTGTGTAAATATTTAGAATAATCTAAATGTAATACAATGAAGGTGGTAGAGCTGTAACAGTGGACTCCAGTAAAGAGGTGGCAGTTGATCCAACTTGAACTTGCCATATCTTAAATATATTTTGAAGACGGAACAGGATTTTGTGGTTGGATGAATGTTTGAGGGAGAAAAAGGGGAATTAGAATCCAGGATTTGGTTTGAAAAACTGAACTCCCTCAAGGATTAAATGGCTACTAACAGAGGAAGATGATTTTAAGAGAAGAATGTATGGGGGAAAATCAGTTTGTGTTTCAAGTACTTACTACTGACACCATGGAAATATTGAACAAGGTAATTGAATGTGGAGACATAAAATTTAGAATTCCTCTATGCAGGGTGAATGAAGCCACTGGCTGGGATGAGATTGACTGCCGGTTGTCACATTAATTTAGAATAATCTAAATGTAATACAATGAACTTTAAGTATAAAACAACATGGAGTCTGCATCTTCAATTAAAAATGATTTTCAGTGAGCCAATTAAGTGAAATGTGCCACCTGGCACCTACACAACTTCTGTGGTAATTCTCAGTGATGTAAAGTACATGTATGTGATTTGTCTAATACCCGTGGGCCCTGGTGAGTCTCAACTCCGTAACTTCAAGGGGCTTGTCCTCCACCCAGCCTCTCCACCCAGCTCAGAGCTTAGATCTTATCATTACCTATAACTGCGACCCCTTCAGAATTTCATTTTAAAGCATCATAACCTCTCATCTTCTTAGATTATATTCCAGAGATTTTCTGCTAGTTCCAGTACTAACAGAGCTCTAGAACTCATCAAAACTTACGACTCACTTTCTCACACCCTCTGACTCCTTCAATTTCTCACTCTTTTATTTTCCGAGGTTGAAGTTCAGTTACTATGCAAGTTCCTTCCATGCAATCTCAGCCCTCTTGCCCCCTCTGGCTTTGTCCCCATGTAGCCAAACCGCATCCCCCAGTACATCTAACTTTCCACTTACTCTGCACCTCTGCCCAACATTGTGCAGCTGAATGTGATGACCGGAAGCACAGTTAGGGGAATGCTCTTATTAAATGCAGGATCCTCCCAATGGTCAATTCAGTCTTTGATGTTTCCTGGTAATCATACAATGTTTTACTTGTTCACATACCTCAAATACAACTCCGTGGTGTCTCCTCTCTCTTTAAATCTTTAATACCTCTTCTCCCTGACGATGACTTACCTTACTCTTTCATTGAGAAAAATGAAGCCCATACAGACTCCATAAACCTCATAAAGAAAATATGGTCTCCATGCTTGTCTGTAATTGTGTTAATATAATCAACATTTTGTCCTAATACTAGGATATACTCCCTATGCTTCTAGAAAACACCAACACTCCTTTCTGGGAACTTGACTTTATTCCTCTTTAATCACTCAAGGATATGACTCCAGCAAAGTCTTCTCTTTTCAGCCATTGATGCCTTCTCCCCTTTCTGGATCTCCTCCAGAACACACTCAGTTGTGTTTCTGTCACCTTAAATATCTACTGACCTCATCATAACCCCTAGTTATCACCCTTTGCAGAAAAATAAAGGAAAAAAACACCTTTGGTAGCTAAGTCTTGAAAATGTCCCATTGGGCTTTAAAACATACTAATTAGCTTGTGTGAGGATCAGCGATCACCTCCACTTCTTAAAACCCAATGTTCTTCTTATCTCTGGACTTACCAGCCTTGAATACTCCCACCTCTTATATAACTTGAGAACATAACAATTGTGTGTGTGTGTGTGGGGGGGTGATTCTCCTACTTCTTGGCCTTTACCTCACTGTATTCTTTTTCTTCTGTATCTTGTCATTTCTGTGACTCCTGCATGTTAGACATGATAAAGGCCTTCATTTTTGTTCGCCTTAGTTCCATGTGACAGCCGGCAGTCAATCTCATCCCAGCCAGTGGCTTCATTCACCCTGCATAGAGGAATTCTAAATTTTATGTCTCCACATTCAATTACCTTGTTCAATATTTCCATGGTGTCAGTAGTAAGTACTTGAAACACAAACTGATTTTCCCCCATACATTCTTCTCTTAAAATCATCTTCCTCTGTTAGTAGCCATTTAATCCTTGAGGGAGTTCAGTTTTTCAAACCAAATCCTGGATTCTAATTCCCCTTTTTCTCCCTCAAACATTCATCCAACCACAAAATCCTGTTCCATCTTCAAAATATATTTAAGATATGGCAAGTTCAAGTTGGATCAACTGCCACCTCTTTACTGGAGTCCACTGTTACAGCTCTACCACCTTCTTACAGTTCTCTCAATTTCCTGTGCCCGTCTCCTAAGCCTTCTCTCTCTTTGTTCTCACTTATTGTCCTGCGTGATCCTGTGAAACCTCACTACTGATCTTCTGTTGAAATCCTCCACAGCCTCCAGTGTCTTCCCTTCTCACTTCAATAAAGGTCCACGTGCTCACGATGGCTTAAGGGTGGTTTGCAGTGCCCTCTCCACCAGTACGGATCTGTTCTCATTTCCCATTACATTCTCCATGGCTCTCTGCTCTGGCCTCCTCTGCTGCATGGATTTCCAGAAAACAAACCAATACACAACAAAAGTAAAAACCCTGCTTTTAGCTCTGGTATTTTCATTTACTCTTCCTTTTCCTGGAGAGATTCCTCCACACATGTTGGACAAGCTAGACCCTCATTTCTTTCAGATTTTCACTCAAAATGCCTCATTCCTTCATCTCTCTTTAGTTATCCACCCTTTTATCTCTAAAATTCAGTCTGGATTTATGTCATTGTAGACCTTATGGCTACTGCGTCTCTCTAGTTGTGTCCAATCTTCCTTTAAAGTCATATGCTGTGATCTTGGTGTAAGCTATTGTGATGTTCAGTTATAGAATTTCTCTGATTTCCTCATAGCTTTCCTATCTTACCAAGTTTTTAATTCCAGATTCTTATTTCCTTGACTATATTAAGAAGAGATTATTTAAAGTCTGAGCTTCAGATTTAGATTTCACTTGGTGCAATACTGGTAAATCTGCTTCTATGATGATACTCTTACTCTCTCTGTTCATCCTTTCTTATTCCTTCACACAGTCTTTTTTTTTAAATCACTCTGAAAATTATTTTTATTTGTTTATATATATAAATATATTTTATTTGTTTATATATATATATATATTTACATATATATATGACAGTAGAGTGTATTTTGACATATAATACACATATTGAGAATAAATTATTCTTATTAGGATCCCATTCTTGTGGTTAGACATGATGTGGAGTTATACTGGTTGTATATTTATATATGAACATAGGAAAGATATGTCCCATTCATTCTATTGTCTTTCCTATTCCAATCCACCTCCCTTCCTCTCATTCCCCTTTGTTTAATCCAATGAACTTCTTCCCTCCCCCTCCCCTTTATTGTGTGTTAGCATCTGCTTATCAGAGAGAACAGTCAGCCTTTGGTTTTGGGGACTAATTTATTTCACTTTGCATGATAGTCTCTAGTTTCACCCATTTACCAGCAAATGCAATAATTTTATTCGTCTTTTTGATTGAGTAATATTCTATCATGTATATATACTACATTTTCTTTATCCATTCATCTGTTGAAAGACACTTATGTAAGTTCCCTAGCTTAGATCCTATATGCAATCTTGTCTCCTCACATACATATATAATTTTACAAGAATGCTGGGCATTACTATGCAAAATTTAGGAAGTGACTTTAGACCTGTCTATCAAAGAATGACTATGACATACAGAATCATCTTAATCCAATTTCAGAGATTAAGGTGATTTGAAGCTGAAAAGATCAACTGTCTTGCAGATCAATCTTAAGTTTTAAGTGAACACCTCTAGGGTCTTAACCTAAAATAAAATTGGTTGAGACACTCTCCTTTGATGCGCTTGACCCAGAACTATGTACCCTTATCCCATAAGATTTTTAAATATGCTGCTTAACTTCTTAGATTAGTTGCCTCCTTTTCCAGAACAAGCATATACTTCGTGGAAAATCCTATCCACATATTGGACTCTCCTGCCTACATTTTTTTCTTTCTATTTTTTCTAGTTTTTTTCACACCTAAATTCTTCAAAGGCTTGCTAGTTTTTTAACAGTATTATGCAGATTTTTAAAAATGTGTTGATAAACCTTTCTAAATGTACTCAGCAGGAGTTTGCCTTAGATTATATATGATTTTCTATTCTGTATTTATCTCTTATTTATCTGTCCTTGTCAATTTTAGGATGGACTCCAAAAATTTCAGACCAAAATATTCTTCACATATAATGGCAGTATAAATGAGGTTAAAGTTTTAGCAATTATATCACTTTTAAGAAAGTAAAAATGAATCTATCTCTGAATTAACATATTAGGCATTAAACAATTGATAAAATGGAAAAATTTTGAAAAATTTATCTGCAATATTTTTTAGGCCTAAAATTAATATACAGGCTTTCCACCATTTTTTAAATTTAGACTTTATCTTATTCAACATGCTTTATTGTTAGGAAATAACTGCATTTTTTTATATTTTTGGGGTGAGGTCATGCTGTGGTCTGTCACCCAGGCTGACTTCAAACTTCTAGATTCAAGAAATCTTCTCCTGACTCAGCCTCCAAAGGAGTTGGGACCATAGTTGTGCACAGTCGTACATGGCAGTAATTGTGAATTTTACATGCAAAAATAATAATTGAAAGAACTATAGCTAGCTATAACAAGACTTCTGGCATGAAGAAATGAATTACATCAAGGAAAGTTAAGTCAGAAGTTCCATGGCTCTATTGCACAGGACTCTGTCCCAAATGCATTTCCAAAGAGTAAAAACAAGGGTTTTTGCTATTGATTCTTCAGTTATTGTTATTCTATTTTCTTCTTTCCTATTGAATATCTTGTTTCTGATAGTCCATAATATGAATAGCAGTCAAACATCTCTATTTATGGCCTATTTGCTAATATCTGAATAAATTTCCAGGTAGACAGTCCCTCAGATAACCATGGGTGGAGACAGGAACAGATTGGAGAAATTTGGTCAAGGAATTCAAAATCGAATCTGATACTCACTGGAGAGACTAGTGTTTTTGATTGATTAATATAATTGTATGGAAAATAATTCCACATGTTAGATATCTCTTTTGAAAAACTTACTTTGTTAAGTTTGTCATTCACATAATGAATGTATGTATAATGATGGTATTTCTTACCAATAGTAAAGATGAACATTGCTTTCAAAAGCAAAAACAGAATTCAAAAGGGAAGAAGGACAGTCTAAAAATATTTGTTACGAATTAATGCACTTATTCCCTAGAATCGTGATATGTTTAAGACTGAGTCTTCATTGCTCTCAGTAATGAAGAGACCTGGGTATATGAGAATAATAATGAATACTGTCAACTAAGTCTCATGTACCTGGAAAATTAACATCATAGACTAAAAGTTTATGCATTTTAGTCCTTCCTTAAGGAAAAACAAAGAGAAAACCCATCTGTTTCTACCAGTTTTTGCATTCTTCTTATGAATATGGAAAAGGGAAGAGGAGAACTTCTGATCCTCTGGTCTTAATTGACTGCATTTGATAGGAGAATTGAGAGAGAACGAAGGTGGGGTGTGATGGAGACTGAGGACATCTGCACACTTCCTACTGGGGTGGAGTTTATGCATTTCATGCCTTTTATGAGCATTGCTCCATCAAAGTTGTCTTCCCTGAAGCGTCATTCTTCGTAGGCTTCCTCTTTATTAGCCTCTGCCACATGCATGGAGCAAGGTGAATTCCATTCTTTCTCTTTAGGTACTGGGAATTGAACCCAGAAGTGCTTTTCCCCTCATCCACATTCTCAGTCTTTTAGATTTATTTGTTTATTTATTTATTTTTAATTTAGAGACAAGGTCTGGCTGATTGCTGAGGACTTCACTGTGTTGTCGTTGAGGCTGGCCTCAAACTTGAGATCCTCCTGCCTCCGCCTCTGAAGTCACTGGAGAGTTCAGTGAATTTCTTATCAAACCTGAAAAAAATAATTGCCTGCCTTGAGAAGAGACAATTTATTGCTTTGATTTTTGGTATGAAAGACAACAACATATTAAGAAAAAGAGGCTTTAGACAGAGGTATTACAATCTCTGTATGGTTCCCAAGCACTGTGACAACATAGCCAAATTTAAAATACATTTGGGCTTCATTGCTTCTTAATTTGCACAACTCTTTTCCCAGTTGTGAATCTTCCTAGGTTTGTTTTTCCTTCTGATAATTTAAAAATTTGATCACTATTAACATAAAAATCAATTTTTATAGATGATTTAATTTATTCTGAAAATTTCATATAAGTACCTATTGGTTCATGGCTGAGTTTGATATGTTCAGCAGCTAGTCTGGTGCCCAGTCCCTAAGTTTTAATCAAACATGAAACTAGGTGATGTTGTAAATGAACTTTGTAACTGTAGTTAAAGTCTCTGAAGTGCTGGTTTTAAAATCAGAAAGAATATCCTGGATGAGCCATGATTAGTCAGGGGAGAGGCCCTGATGAAGGAACTGGCCTCTGGCTGATTGTGGGTCCATGCATCTGGGGTTCCCTTTGGTTCTGCATCTTCCTGTTGTCTTCTTCTCAGACAAGATGGACATGTGACTTTGGACTTCCCTACCATCTCTACAAGTGTGTCAGCCATTGCTTTTTTTTTTTTTCCTTTATTCTCTCTCTTCTCTTCTCTGTTTCTGCTTTTCTGGTTGAACCTTTACTGCTTATTAGTGTTGTGCTTATAATTGAAAAAAATCTCTTGTTTCAAAGGAAAACATATCCCTGGACTCTAATGCAGAGCCTAAGCACCGATAAAGATTTTTAAATGGATGTTTCCATTGTGTTTCATCAAGACGAGGGAAAAATCATTTCCTTTACATCTTAGGTTGTGACCAAGATATTTCCAAACATTTTTAAAGGATGTAGAGGTAGGGAATTATTCTTACCTTGCTCTCAGGCCTGCCTCATAATGCAATCCATTTCTCTGTTAGAATGTGCTAAGTGGCATAAAACATATGAAAATAACTAAAAGTTCGTCAATAAATAATTTTCCCAATGCTTTTGATTGAAATTCTTTTCCATCTTACACTTCCATATGGGTTTCATAGTTGGCAGATTAAGCATTGTCTAACAAATTTACTACAAATTATGCACAGATGATAGATACTTTAGTATTTCATGTAGTATCAGAGTAAGTTTTTCATGGAATAAGATTAAGATACAACATTTTGGGAAAAGGGATTGATAATGGCAGTGGGTTTTTGGCATGCTGCATAATGTTATGCAAAAACAGGTTTTGTCGGCTAAGATTTTTCTCACCCACCAAATCATGTTCCCAATGAAGCAAGTTTTTGGCCTCAATTTTTTTTTTTCTGTCACTCAGTCTGATACTCTTGTGGACCACAAGAATATCTCATGCATAATGCATATTTTAATGAACCTCTGATTCCAATCTTAGAAAATTGATTTCCTCTTCCTGTTTCATAATAGTATATATTGCCTAAAGGAATTTAACACTGACTATTCTCATCTCAGAACTCGGTAAGATTGAGTGTTATGGTTTCATAAAGTAAATTATGTTACTACATCACAACTATATCAAGTTCCGATAGTTGTATATTAGATTTTTGAAATAATGAGCATCTGTACCCTACAACATACAGGGCACTTAGTCAGTGTATGATTTTCAATATAGTATTTTCTCAATTGTCAAAAAGTAGTTTTATTTTGGGTTACTCCATATGTTAAGAAAACAAACATAACCTCTCTACTTAAAGAAAAATGGATTGTCTTAATATTTGAAATACATTTGTCAATTATTCATTGTAATTATCTTAGAAATACTAATATAAATTAAAAAATGACCACATATGGGAGATGGTATATATGCTTTGTTATTATATGGATTACTTATTTAAAAATAACAATGTCATAGCATATCAGAATAGTTGTCTTTCTATTTAGAACAATAAATCTATTGTAATTTTATTATACAAGGATGGATTTGTCTGTATTTAATAGAAAACGCAAAGATTGTCTGAAAAAAAGTAGCAACTTATTTATCTCATATAAAGAGGAGCCAAGGGCTGATTTGGTCATTTTCCTATGCCCTCAGAGATTCATACTCTTTATAACTTTTGTCTATTCCAGACAAGTAAGTAGAATCCTGCCACTATGGTGTCAATTCATGGATATGAGATATCTTCTATTCATGTGCTTGTTCTAAAAAGAAAGAATAGGAAAATTCAAAGGGTAAATATCTTTCCCCATTGGAAACCTTTCCATTTGTTTATTTAATTATTATTTTGATTTGAGAAGATGTTTTCTATTAGTAAACTTCTATATTTACCTCATTGGACATCTTTATATTTAGCAAGGCCTTTTGTTGGAAGGGATGCTATTAGATGATTATTTAATTTAATATGCTACTCCTTACATTAGGAAAAAACCACTGAGAAGAAAACTAGTAATATATATTATCAAGCAAAATAATGTGGCCAACTCCTTTATTATGCCCCCCACCTTACTTTGTAACAAACTACCTCAAAATTTATTAATTTAAAATGCATTTCCTTGATTTTTAAATTTGTAGGTCAAGAATTTGTAAAGAGATCAATTGTTTCATCTCTGATGCACACAGCATCATCTAGCTGACTGAAAGCAGGTCAGATTACTAATGATGGATGAGCCATCAGTTTCTGGCAATGCCATGAGGTTCAAGAGACACACTTTGAATGTGAGGATGCCAAGCAATCCCAGACTTCGAGGGCCAAATCCCAGAGAGAACAGGGGTTCAGAGAAGCAAAGCTGACATCCCAGTTGTACCCTGAAAGCACACACTGACTTCTTAGCCTGCGTCCAACAAAAAGATAAAAAGGCAATCACAAGGACACCTAAAGCAGAGGAGAGTATTTATCAGTCTTAGAGGGTAGGAGGACAAAACATTGATGCTAGAATCTGCCAACAACAACAAAAACTAACCACAAATAAATACGAAGAAAAAAATGAAAGGACAGAAAAAGAACCTAGTATAGTCCCGCTTTCAGAAGAGAGCCCTGATGGAATAATGTGTTTGTAAAGGCATTAATCTGGAGAGACAATCATTATACTCAAACTTATCTCAATTCCTGCTCTATATGCCTGAATGGTAAAAAGACTGAACTAATTCTAGAGGAAAACAACATTTTTGCAAATCACAAAATATTCCATACACAATTTTTAATGGTAGTGAGTTATGTCCCTGGAAAAGATATACTCAAGTCCGAAACCCAGGATCTATGAATGTAAATTCTTTACAAATAAGGCATGCAGTTATAATCAAACTAAGATAAATAAACTCACAAGTTTAAACTTTCTAGCCAAAAAAATAAAAAATAAAAAGATGGTATCAGGAACTGAAGTGGTTCAGCTATGAGCCAAGGAAGACAGAAGACTGAGAGTCGCTACCCAAAACTGAAAGATGCTGGGAGGGAGAGATGCCTCCTTACAGCCTCGAGCGGGACATAGCTTTGCCCTGAGCATCTTAGTTTTAGAACTGGGAAGGAATAATTTTCCTCTGTTCAAGTCATCCAATTTGTGGCACTGCATTATAACTGCCTTAGGAAATGAATGCACAGTGTTTAATTACATATTGCCAGGGATATCAAAAGATAGACCATGAGAAATATCAATGCTAAGTTGCAACAGAGAATAAATGACCAACAAATGACACAGTTGTAATTATCAGAATAACATAAAAATACATTCAAGAAAATTTATTGTTAGAGTCTGTAAACAACTCAGGATGGCACCTGGCATTTTGTCAGAGAAATGTTAGAGTCTGTAAACAAGTTTGGATGGCGCCTGACAAAATGCCAGAGGGAGTGGTTTGTAAAGTAACACCAGGGAGCCATTAAGTGTGGAGATTCCTTATTGGTTGACTGCTGTATCTATTTTATGCTAATTAAGATAAGCTGTGTGGAATGTATAAATACCTCTGTTGTCCTACAATAAATGGCTTCCATTCCTGCTGTATCAATCTACACAAGTTGTTCGTCACCCCCCGGTTATTTTGCCCAGCCAGCCGGGCTGTGGTAATTTATGAGATGTTGGAAACTTTTGTCAGAACTAATATACATAAAAATGGTCAGAAAGAAAGCCTAGGAACGTATACATACATAGTAAATGTAATAACACAAGTATATAATAAAGTTATAATCCAAATATAAGTAAGTTTAACAACATATAGGAATCAACTGAAGAGAAAATTAATGAACCACGAGAAAGCAGAAAGCATTCAACCTGAACAATGAAATAATAAATGTATGGAAATGCAAAGAATGAAAAAAGAAAGAAAGCCCAAGTTTTAAAAATTGTCAAAGTCCTTGAATAGCACTTGAAAAAGAGAATAAGCACACATGTTCAATGCGTGGGTATTAAAGCTGTTGCCCTCAGCAGTAAGAAAAATGGAAACCAAACCACAATGTGACACCACCTGATAGCAACCCCAAGAGTGAAGAGGAGAAGGCAGTTGAGACAACCCTGGCTACAGACAGGGAGCCAGCAGTCACTGCTGCAGTTCATGTCACTTTGAAGGATTTTGTCCTGTAATCTGATTCAGCAATTTGCATTGTTAGGTATATAACATCAGAATTGTTTACCAAAAAATGTACAAGGATTTTCATAGCAGTGCTATTCATACACAAAACTCGCAACTAAATGTTCATCAACATGATGGATAAAATAGATTACGATGGAGTACCACAAGAGCAAGAGGAGGATGAATGAACAATGGCTTCACTCACAGTCTGAATTTCATTTACAATACTGAGTGTGTGAAGATGACCCACACACGAACTGGATAGATCTATTCATAAGAAAACAACAAAACTCAAAAGACCAGCGATGGATCCATAATGTTGGGATTCAAGATAATGGCTGGGTTTATGTGTGGCTTCATCTCGGCGAGGGAGGGACAAGAGCTGGGGATTTTGAGTCATAATCATCTGGTTCTTTGGTCAGGGTGAGTAATTCCTGTGGTCTCAAAAAAGTACTTAATATGTCTTGGCACTCCATTTAATCATTAAAAGAGAAATAGTAGTATTCATCTGCGGCATGTCTTTCTACCCATTCTCTTTTGCAGTGACAGAATTTACACTGTGTTGGGGACAACAGTGTACTTATCTTTTAGAACAAGCAAACAAATAAACAAAAAATTATTTTTCATTTCAAATCACTAACTATACTTTTCTTGATCTATTGTTTCTGATGAATCCCTAAACTATGTTAAATTCTGAGATATGAAATTAAATAATTCACATCTCTTTCATGTAAAGAAATGATAACTTCTTACCCTTAAAAATGTAAGCTCTTTGACAATAAGAATCAAACTGTCTTGTCCCAATACCTGTCATAAAAGTGTTCATTATATTGAGTCACAATCAACAAGTATTTGTGGAATGAACACACAATAAAACGTGTGAATACAAATTTCTTACAGAAGACCTTCATGTGTTGGTGTTAGAATGAAGACGTTGTGTGCACCTTTAACTAGGAAGGTTTTTGGATTAAAGCTTAAAAATATCTAGGTGTTCATCTGCCTGGCTTGGTGGGTGAGAAAATTGACAGCAAAGAAGATTTTTAAGCAAAGGAGACATCAAGTACTGAATTCTTTTTCACTTGCTAAACAGAGTAGAAAGTCAGAGAAAATTGAAGTACAAATAATTGAAGAAGCAGAGTTTCTCTGATACTCTAAATTCTCTTTGACTCTTTTCTAGAAACGCAATGCATGGGACCGCAGTTTTGGACTACCTTGGTCTGCTTTTCTGGGTAAGCCCCCAAGAGCAGTTTCCTTCCAGATTTCAAATCCTATTTACCTTGTTCCTCATTCCTCCCTGGGCTTTATAACGTGGCTGAGCAATCTGACAAATTAACCACAGTAATAAAAGCTTACTTAATATTTCAAATCTATGTCATATTTACTTACCTTGAGGAATATGTATTTTGAGGATCCTAACCTCAATGCGGGGTGTTTTGGGGTATCCAAGACCCCTTCCAGTATGACTGTCTCAAGTTGCACAGTAGCTTACCTGGTGCCTCCTGGGTTCTGCTGCCTGATATCCAAGCACAGACTTTATTCCTGGATACTAGAAATGCACCTCTGGGTAACGGCTCTCCACAAGACTGTTTCTCTGTATTTCCTTTAATCTATTAGTTCATTGCAGTCAATGACTTTATTTCCTGATTTTAGCCTTTCTACCAATTGCATTCTTCACCACTAGAATTCCCTTGATAAATATTTGTTGAATGAGTGAATGAATACAGAATTGACATTACCTGTCCTCATTCCTTAGGTCCCAATATTTCAATTCAGTGAATATTTGAATAAAATTGACCCAAGTGCATAACATAGATTGAAGTCATAATCTATAGCTTATATATCCATGATAATCACTAAAAGTAAAAGTACAAATTATCCTTTAAGAAGGACACTGGGATAATATAATAACTTCTACATATGAAAGTCTTCCTATTAATAGAACATTTGACAAATATGCTATCTGGGGGCTGAGGTTGTGGCTCAGTGGTAGAGCGCTTGCCTAGTGAAGCACTGGGTTTGATCCTCAGCACCACATACAAAATAAATAAACAAATAAAATAAAGGTCCGGTGTCCATCTACAACTAAAAATATTTTTTAAAAAAATATGCTATCTGAAATGCTTAACAAAATGGATTATGTGACTTGATCTTATAACAATATAATTTCCTCACTTTACTTTGACTATGCATTGGCTTGTTCTAAAGTTCAGAGTTTGTGGCAGACTTAAGGATTCAAGTTGCAGAAGGAAATCATCTTTTATTTAGAGTGTTTTATTGTGATTTCCAACTTAGTGCTGAACTTGCCCATGGCACCAGAAGATCCAGGATGCTAACACAGGCCTTAGGCAGCAAGGTCATTATGAATATGTGACCCAGGTGGGAAGGTTTCTGGTGCCATGCCTTGTTCTTGGTGAATGCACTTTCTATAGTTTGGATCTGGTGTGTCTCCCAGAAGTCTGTGTGTTAAAGAGTTTTTCCTGAGCCCATGCACTATTATGAGGTGGTAGAACCTTGAGAAGTTGGGACTTAGAGATAGGCAGTTAGGTCACTGGAGCATTCCTTTGAAGTGATGTACTGCTTTACTACAGGCCCAAAGCAACATCTGCAAGGGTCCATGGACTGAAATCTCTGGAACTATGCCAGAATAAATCTTTCCTTTATGTATGTTGCTTATTATAGGTATTTTGTTACAGGGACAGAAAGCTGACTAATGCAGTTTGTCAACAGATTGATTCTATGCAAGATGGAGTTAATGTCCAAGAGGAAACTCATCTATTCCCTAACAGCATCTAGAGGCCCACAGTTAGAATGGACATTGTGAATATGCCATTTCAGTACACAATATCATTATAATACTTTATCAATGCATTATGAAAGCATGCTAAATATTAATAATCAATGCACTGTCACCTAGTTTCTAAGGACTAGTTCATCACTTAGTCTTATTGTAATCTTATTATTTGGATGAGACTGAACCTTACCTCCACTGCAAGGGTGGATCTGATTGGAATTATACATGAAATGCAATCTTCCTCTTCCTAGAAACTGTCCATGACTTACAGTCTTACATCAGTCATTAGACTGTGACAATGCTCCAGTCACAGAGGTAAGTTCATATCATAGAAACAACATAAAACACTTTAAATTTTATGAGTAGAATTCATTTGAAAAATAATGTTTGCTCACAGATATATAACTGTATTTCTGCCATCACCAAAATGATATGTTAAAATGCATGTATAATAAAATAAAAATTGCTCTGCATTCAGGAATGTGAAATTTACAGAGTGACACTGACCCTTTTTGATCAAGTGTGAGCTGCCATTCTGGGTATTATGCATTCTCCATAGGGGTGATGCTGTCCATAATGAAGTGAAAATTGTTGTGGGAGTGAAATATAAACTTAGCTATTACAACAGTATGTGGCCCTCGATAGGATACCACATACACAGTTTTATCTGTGATACTGACCTTCGTAGGGAAAAGGAAATTTGGAAAGAACAACATATCTAAAAAGCAACTGAAAAGGGTGATAGTTAAAAACAAAAGTCTGGCAAACGATTCCTTAGATCACACTGCAGAAACTTCTCTTCTAGATTATAATAGTGCCTCCCCCTTCTTCTCTCCAGCAGGGGTTGTAGCCCAAAGTGCTTGCCTACCATGTGCAAGGCCCCGGGTACCATCCCTAAAATGATGAGAAAACAAAACCAAACAAAGAAAACGTGTCTCTGGGTTCACTCATGTTATGAAGTGGGTACAGCTTCCAGGACCAGAGTTCCTGGGAGATTGCTGGTGTTGGTAGCACCAGTGCTGCCTGGAGCTCCTGTTGGGTAGGCTGACACTGCAAGGTAACACAGGCAGGATTATCTACCTCACAACCACATTTTAGTGGTGTACGTCACTCTGAATGTCAACCAGAAGTAAACTGCGGCAATAAATCTGGTCCTTTCCCGGGGTTCATATCTCTGTACAGAAAACTGTTTTCACTTGGATGGAAGGAAACTGGTCCTTGACCCCTTCATAGATCTTCATTATTCATTCCCATGATTTTAGTTCCTAAATATCTCTTGATTTTATTCCCCCATTTTTCCATCTCTAACCTCATCCCTCCTCGAGTTCAAGTTCATTTTTCACCTGGGCTATGACAATTGCCTCCTAGCATATGTCTGTATCCATCCCTGCCTTTTCCCTTCCCTCATCAGTTTTTCACACTGCAGCTGAAGTTCTCATAAATCTGAATTGATTACTGATCTGCTTTAAAAGCCCTTCAGTAGCTCTTCACTCTTCTTAGTATAAGTTCAAGGCTTCCGTGTTAGTTATCTGTTCAGGTGTAATAAATTCAACCAACACCAGGAGCTTAAGACAGCACACATTTATTACCCACATGTCCGCGGGTCTGGATTTGGCTTAGGGTTGCCAACTGCTGTCAGTGCTTTGGCCAGCACTCCAGTCGTCCTCAGACTTGACAGGGGGCAGTTTGTATCCAAGTTCATCCATGTGGCTGTTGTCAGACTTCACATTCCCACTGCCTACTGAACAGAGATATTGGTTACTCATTACGTGATAGATGACCTGAAAGAGAGACAGAGATGGTGCCAGAGAGAGATGAAAGTCACACTTTTTGTGGCCTAATATTGAAAATGACCTGCTGTCACTCTTACCATTGAATCATTAGTCAAATTCAATGGTGTGAATATAAGGAGGCAGGAATTATGGAGGTCCTCTTAGAGGGTCCCCACTTCACTCCTGTCATGCATGGATGGTGAGCACCCCCCCCCAGCACTGTCCTGTCTGTATTCATCTTAGGAAACACACTCTCACTCTCTCCACACCTCTGAACCCTTTGCAAGTCCCTTCTGTTCACCAAGCTATATGCCAGCATCACTGTTCCCATTTTTATCTTTCTGGATTTTTTAGGAAAGTCTCCCAACTTCTTGTACTTAATTCTTCCTCATCATTTATATTTTACAATCATTTCTTTATTTTTAATTTTTCTCTATTCTAACTTAAATCATAAAGCTATGGTTGCAAGATAAAACAAAGAATTCCAGTTACATTTGACTTCATACAAAGAATGAACAGCATTTTTTACTATGAGCTTTTCAAATAATTTGTGAGACATACATACAACAGAAAATATGTTTGATCTTTATTCAGAATTCAAATTTAACCATGCATCCTTTGTTAAATGTGAATGACATAATAAATTTCCAGTTTCAAGGTTACCATTTGGCCTATGGGAGACAGTTTATAAATATTAGTTGGATCAATGAGTGATAATAATTTTTGTTCTTGTAGTTTTTCACAAGAAATGGATTATATAATCAATAATATAATATTTATTAGTTGCTATAGTAGTCAGGGTTCTCTAGAGGAACAGAACCAAGAGAAAAAAAAAATATATATATATACACAAATATATATATACCATTGCTGTATGCTATTGTTGAAGGGGATTTGTACATTGGCTTACATGGTCAATGGGAAATAGGGCCACATGGCCATCTGCAAGATGGAACCAGTAGCTGCTCATTCCAAGAGGTTGAAAGCCTTAGAAAAAGAGGGACCAATGATGCAGCCCAAGTCCCCAAGTCCCAGGTCTCCCTGGAGGTCACAGGTGGGAATCAGATTTCAAAAGTTGAAGAAGTTGGAACCTGATGTCCACAGGCCATGGCACCAGCAAAACATCCTCAGTTGTTCAAGAAAAATTAATCTTCCATACACTGTGAACTTTCTCCTGCTTTTTGTTGCAGCCGGGATCCCCTGGTCCCTGTTGGACAGTGTGGCCTACATTCAGTGCAGGTCTTCCTACTTCTACTTGCTGATCCACATTCAGTTGTCTCTGGAAACACCCTCACACCCAGACCCAGAAGTGTAGTTTGCCAATTTTCTAAGTGTCTCTCAATCTAGTCAAGTTGAGGACAAAGATTTATCAAAGAGTTGCCTAATAGCTCATGATCAGTTAGAAAGATCACATCTCATACTGTAGTTAGGTTTCTATTTTCAGTGGGATAATGTCTACCACTTATAGCGAAATTTTAATTTTTGTCCAATGTCACATCATCTAACAAATTCTGGTATTATCATTTATTACCTAGTAAAGAAAGCAAACATGTTTTAAAGTCATTTGAGAGAAAAATTGTAAAACTGAAAAACTTGGGATTTTTAGCTAGTAAAATTTTGTATTCACACTGACTTTGAGCTTCATTTTTCATGAAGTTTAGAGTATGCACAGGGTTGATGTGAGGAGTAAATAGGTCAATGAGAAAATGGTACCAAAGAGCACATGGTACTTAAAAGGCACTTAAAGGATTTTCTCTTGAGACTTTCTCAATACAGTGTCACATATATATTTTCACTTAACCAAGAAAAAAAATATATTGACCAAAGTGAAAATATATTTCACCTCAAAAAATGAAAGACACAAAAAAGAAAAGAAAAGGACATATTTTGCATTTCCGACCCAGTCAGGGAATTAGCCAAACCACTATAAATAAATATAATTGAGAATTGAATAGGATTCTTGGTTTGTTTCACTTCTGTTTTTCCATTTATATGGAATCATGCAAAAAAAAATTGGAATCTAGAGCAGAAAGATGTTCTACCTAATGATTTAAATCTTTAGCTCTGGCAAGAATTAATAACAGGTTTAAATAATTTCACATTAGGGCATAAAGAATGAGAAGGATCACTGAGAAGGGCAAGCATATTTGCAGGGTGCCCCCTCCCCACGAGGATCGTGTTGCTTCTCGCCTGGTTCGGTGCTAGGTTAATTATCACTATCAACTGTCACATTCACTAAGACTTCTCTGAGATGATATTAACAGGACATTGGCAGTGCAGAGCTTGGCATTTCTATCAAGACAGTCTACCAGGGCCGAAAGCTGATGTGGGGGACAGCATTATTAGTATACAGGCAACTGCAGATTTACTGCAGCAGCCCAGCCAGTTTAGTTAGTATAAATCATGTCCAAAAACCTCATAAAGATATGTAATTTCTCATATTTTATGTTTCCTTACTGAAATCTGGTGGGGAATAAAATAGGTTAGAAAAACAGTCCGTCAAGATAGCCAAGGTGTACCATATCTGAAGATTAAAGGGACTAATTTCCAAAAACAATCTAGAGATTATTTTTATTAATATTCTGAATCATCATACTTAAATGATACTTAAATAATGTTGGTTAATATTTAAAAAAAAGATGTCTGGGAAATACTTAAAATCAATGTAAAATGATGTGCTTTGTTTTATAGAAGGAGGTAATCTTGAATGTATAGATTTCAAGTTTGTTAAATAATTGAAGCCAGGATGTACACTACCCAAAAAATTCATCTTTCCACTGATTGACTAGGAAAAACTCAGGCTTTTTATTCACATCCTTACTATCATTTAAATATCTTAATTCAAGAAGATATTAATGCCCAAATATGTCAGTATTTTTTTTATCAGAATACAGAAGAAGTAAAAGTCAAATTTAGTGGAAAAATAGATATTTGGCAGAGAGGGGATATAAATTATATCAGAACAATTTTACCATAGCTTTTTTCTTGTACCTGATTGTTTCATTTGGGAAAGTAATGGGATAAAACGTCAGACATTTAATAGGAGTTTATTTTTCTTTTCCTGTAAAATTTACTTCTTTGTAAACCAGACAAATAGGCTAATTATGACTATCAACTGTCACATTCACTTAAGACTTAAAAATATTTGTACTTCAGATGTTATAATTGACTGCTTATTACTTGAGTTAAAAGGGCTGTATTAATATTTTACCACAATAGTTTTATCTTAATAATCTCCTTTGTTTATTTTCTTTGCTGCCCATTATCTGCTTTGAAATATGGTTCACCACTTCCTTTTTCACTCTCTCTTCTGGATGATGGAAAGCCCTGGAGCCAGGGACACCAAGTCCAAAGATCAGCCATGCTCTCTCACGGATCACAGATATAAACTGGACTTTCCGCTGGGACGCCTACTTGGCTGTCAAACAGGTGTCTCCTGTCACCATTACCTCAAGCACACCTGTGATTTCTCCACTCCTTTCCACAGAAAGTTGCTTTGTCCCAAGTCAGGCCCACCATTTACCCACTTCCTCAGTTATAAGCTAAGCATTAATAGGGTTTTCTCACTCATATTCCATTTTCAGCAAGTCTTGTCACATTTACCTCTAAACTAGAGCCCCGCTGGCCACACGTCTCCATGTCCAAAGCTAACATTTTGCTGTAATTCTTCAGGATCTGATGCATGCTTGGGTGACTTCCTCCTCAATGCTCCACATGCCTTCATTCTTACCTCTTCTTTAGTCTGTCCTGCACTGAACATGCAGAATTGTCTTTCATAAACAAACAAGAGGATGCCATTTCTTTATGGAAATGGATTTTCATCTCATACAGAGAAGAGATTGACTGTACAACATGTGGTTTCAAAATCTGCCTTCCCTAACCTGCATGTCTTACACTACATCTGCCGTTCTCTCTGCTTACTTGCACTGCACTGAATCTATGCTCTTCTTAAAATGCACCAAGTCCACTCTTGCTTCAGGGAATACTTGCTTTTCACTCTGCCTTGAATACACTCCCTGATATTTCATAATAGCTCAGCGCTTACCTTAGCGTTTGTCTACTCAAATGTCACCTTCTCAGGGAAAGTCTTCCTGACTAGTTCATCCAAAGCAGTATGGTCCCTGACAAAGACCAAATTTGTACCAGACAACAAGTTGAACTGACAGTGAAGATGTTATTCGAGCTTCTGAAACAGAGGAGCCAAGCCCCAACTGATTCTGAACTCAAGTTCACTGAAATAAATAGGAGAGTCGTGAAGACTGGATAGGGGAGACATCCTTGGCCAACTTTGCTGCATTAATTGGCTTTACCTGGAGGAAAGTTAAACTTTTCTGCTGTCTCATTACAAGAGGTTGTTTTACAGACTGGAGTGAGGAGCCCTCTTTTTTTAGACTCTGGCCTTTCCATAGATACCAGGCAGGGGCAGGGCCTCTATTATCCTGGAGGATCCTGTTAAAAAGGGGGTGGTTCCTGGGTCATTGAGAATGAACATCCTAGGACATAAAACTGACAAGCACATTTTAAAAATATTTACATATAAAAGGCACTGAGAGTTTACAAGTTTTCTAAAATGCTTTAAGAAAGGAAGTTCTGGACCTTTGAGTCAGCAGGAACCTCTTCAATTTGAGGTGAGGGCCCAGTGCAGGCTGTTTGAGCACCATTATTTCCTTAACACTTTATCTCCTTGCTCAGATTTATTTTATTTTTTGAACTTTATTTTTCCCCCCATAGGCTGTAAACGCCATAATGGTGATGATTTCCTCTATGGGCTTCAGAGTCATATTCCCGGAATCAAGATCTGTTCCTCTTTGTACATTAGGTAAATATTTGATCATTTACAAAGGTAATTAATAATAATATCAAATTATCGCCTTATTATAAAATATTAAAGATTTGGGAAAACATGAAATGTTAAGATTATATAAATTGTACATTAAAATCTACTTGAACTCTATTTCAGTTTTGGGGTTCAGAAAATGAACAAAGGTGTTTCACGGCTCCGTTCCTTCCATCTGTACTTACAATGAAATCTGACCTACTGCTAGTTTTCCAGAATAAATCATCCCTTTGCTTCAGTATCTCTAAGTCTCAATTATAGGATTTCAAAAAGGTTATGGTAATACCACTCTTTGAACCCATCTAGAGGGAAAAGTGAAACAGTGGAAAATCCCTGTCATAGCTCTGGGTTATTCTAAAGCAGAGCCTGAGGCACATTTGTGATGCGCTAATTGCCCCTTCTAGCTACCTGTCTTCATAGAGGCTCCAGGAAGCCAGGGCACCTCTGAACTGCATCTTGGCAGAGGGGAAGCTTCCCTGGTGTGGCCGACATGAGTCCCATAGAATCGTGCTTCTGAACCATGTGAGGGACACCCAGCTGCTGCTCTTGTTACTCTCTAGAGGTGCTGGGTTCCTTGTCTGTGTTCAGGATTGAAGAGCAGGACACAGAGATAGCAGGCAAGCAGCAGCGGGTTTATTGAAAAAATGACAGAGATAGACTTCTCCAAAGAGAAGAGGCCTTGGGGCTGGGAATCACAAGGGGAGTTTTGGCTGGTTCTTACTATGGTCACTGGAATCTCCTCCTTTGCTTATTTCTTCCCCTGTCTACATGCTCCTCACTATTATTGATGGATTCCCCGCCTGCCCACCCATCTATTTTAGTTTTTCTGTTGAATCCTCCACTTAGGAGCACCGAGAAAGTGTCTATCTGATTGTGTCCGGACTTGTGTTTATGAGCGATTTTGTCAAGTGGAAAGCTGACCTCATCAGAAGACCCTCGCGATGCTCTTTGCTCTGGCCCTGTCCCCCACTGCCTCACTAGCCATTTTGCCTGGCTGCTTGAGCCCTTCTATATCTCCCTCACTCTGGTGATGCCTGACTTTCTACAACAGCAAAAGCAATGACCAATGACGTATGGAATGACAGAAGCACTGTGGCTAGGGAATCCAGAACCTGAAATCAAGGGAATTGCAGAGATCCATGAATTTGGTACTGTCTATCCTCTGGGCCACTCAGATCAGTTTGCATCTTTTTTTTTTTTTTTATGAAATCTAAACTTTTAATGGAATCAAAGTGACTTTTTAATTTTTTTTTTTCCTGGAAGGGGACATGTGTAAGGGTGGTAAATCCCTTAAAGTGATATAAAATGGCTATTTCCTAAAAAGAAATAGGAAGTGCTTCACATGACCAGCAGTTTCCTCCTCTGCCACCAAACCTCACTTTCCTTCTACCCTGGACTGTATGTCTCTCAGCTGGTGTGGTCTGCCCATCTGATTGGTGATCGGGAACTTCATCCCTGAAGGATTTGAGGCCCTAGTTTTCCTGACCTTGTTGAGTCATGGTTGCTGCGAGGAACAATTTATAGCTATTGCTGGGCACAAGTGAACCAAGATTAATCCAGAGGATTCACGTAAATTCAGACATACCCCTCTCCTTTCCCATGAGTCAGCAACCCTGGAGGATCATGTTGCTAAGGGTTGATTGTCCCTGCTAGTCTTGTAACTTCTTCCATCACCTTCTGGAACACTTGGAAGAGGGTACTAAATTGATCACATGGCACCCACAGCTTCCAGTTCCATGAAATTTGACAGAAGTGTTCTCTGCCTGGAAATCAGGAACTAAAGAGCAGAGTCTTTAAGTTTGAGGACAGGGGAGAAAAATTCCATAGCCAGGTCCCCAAGCATGTGATAGGGTCTAAATCTACATTCATCCATATTCTAGATATTGAACATACAGTACAGGGTATCAGCCACATGCCTTCTGAGAGCGTTAGTCATAACAGCGTCCCACAGAATAGGTGGCTTATCCCACAGAAATTTATTTTACCCAGCATTCCATGCTGGGAAATCTAAAATCCTATCAACGCTTCAGCTGTTTAGGTTCTTGGTGAGAGTTCTCTCTGATTTGCAGATGGCTCCCTTTTTTCGTATCCTCACATTTCAGAAATAATGATAAGATTGCACTCATATTTTATTATAAGAATAATAATCCTATCAGATTAAAATCTTATACTTTTGATTTCATTTAACTTTAACTAATTCTTTGTTTTTCTCCAAATATAGTCATAGTGGGGAGTTAGAGTTTCAACATTATGAATTTGGGGGTCACATGGTTCAGCCTATAGCAAATAGCGTCCTCAATCCACAAGCTTAGAGTTGACACTTCAGCAGGACCTGCAGTCTAGTTTCTTGTATTTCACAGAGCACAAGGTGAGACAAGTGAATCTCACCCTCATTTGTCAAAAAAAGAAAAAAAAAAAAAAAAGGAAAGAAAAAAGGGGTTTTTGGTCTGAGGGAATATGTGTGGAAAACCTAGTCCATCATTTGGAATTTTGAATAGCTTTGTGAACAGAGGAGCAAAATTTAAGCTAGGCCCTGTATTAATCTGGGAAATGAAAAATCACTGCTTCCTCTTAGAGACAAAGGAGACTATGTAACTGAACCGCCACCAGATGGCTGGTAATTGCATGAAGAGCTGCACTGAGGATTCAGCATTTTGACTTGCTGCTGTCAAGGTAGACTTCCCAGATTACCAACAGCGGGATCAGTCCTGAGGAAGGGAAGCCACGCTATTAGACACACACGTAGTTGTCACCAGCAGACAAGAGTGGGAGGCCAAGGACTGAGGCCAGCTGACATCCAAGTTCAAGTCATTCCACCTGTCTGCTCACTGAGGCTTCCTCTTGGGTGGATTCCCTTGGTGGTCGTTAATGTAAGTCCTGACCACTCTGTGCCCACAAGGCCACCACAGGGCTCTACCCAGACTACTTTGCTCTAAAATTTTCAGCTTTGAAAAACACAGTTATAAGAAGTATCAAAAAGATCAAAATCCTTACAGATCATGCCAATAGACAGCAGCATTGTGGATATAACCGTGGGGCCAGTGAAAGCATTTTATTGTTATCATATAAAAGAGACCTGATTTGAGACCTTACTGAAAGGACTGAGCAAAACCCGTTTTCCAGATCAAGAGCTCTACAGCAAGTTCAGAGACGGCATTAAAGCAGACGGGAGCTGAGTACTCACTATCAGTGGCCCCACCCATCACCAGGATCTACCTCTCATTTTTAAACTGAGATAAGGCTCATGAATTGAAAGGTTGAAAAGGAGATATTGAGGATGACCACCCTTATGTCTTTCAAATATTTTATAGTGGCACTACTACCTGAAAATCCTCCTCAGGTGAGGTATTTCCTCTGCTTTACACGCTTGGGTAGAGATGTGAGGTGAGCTGTATGGGGCTTCTGCCTTCCATTTCTTTAGTAATATCACTGATTTCACAGACCAGAGAAACAATACAGAAGTTCTGCCAGCTGCTAAGTACATTCAATCAAATGAAACAGATCAGAAGTGTGTTCATAAACCCGCTTGGCTTCATGGAAGTACAGTATCCACTGTAAGATGGACCTGGGCAACCGTATCCACACTCCAGCTTCCATATTTTCCCTTTAATCAAAGACTCCATTGGCATTTGGGGATCCTGATTTCAATCCACCACATGGTATCAAAAAGTCTTCAAAACATCTTGAGTTCCCCATTTTTTCAGTGCACAGTACCCTGGTGAAGCAGTTCTAGGTCCCTTGGGGCCTGATTAAAAGATAATTGGCCAGGTGTGGTCATGACCTTGGATGGTTTTCCAACAAGGTGACCTTCATTCCCTTCTAATAAATACATTGCAGGACCATGAACTCAGGCATGGAAACAAGGAAAATTGTTAAACAGTTTACATTGTGAGTGAGTGAAAGTTCACAAACTCTCAAGTACTTGTAGTCATTTATACAAATAGAAGAACCTCCTTGTTGATTGCCCACCTCTCTTAGCTGTAGGAAAACTGACATAATTGTGATTGGGAGATGAGGACATCCTTATTGCCAATTTGCCAAACCCACGGGGTAACTGCCTGGCCTCTGACATTCCAGATTTCTATTACCCCCATTGATCTCAAACAATTCCATGTCAAGCTCTCTAACTTTCAATTTTGCCTTATAATTGGACACCTATCACTGGTAAGTGCTCCCAAACCTCTTAGCCTAGGAGTCTTAGAAAATTGAGCTTCAAGTCAAAGTTTATGGGCTGTCAGCCCTTCATTGGGGTGCAGAATACAAGGGATGGGGTGAGGAAGAGGTTTGAGGCAATCAGGAAGTTAACGTAAGAAAATGTATTACTGAATTTCATGAACCAGTGAAATTCTTGATTTGGATAGAAGTCTTCAAAGAGCCCAAATAAAGCTTTTGCATCTTAGAACCACAGCTTGTGGGGAGTTTGGTAGAATAGAAAAGTGACATTGTGAAATGCTCACACTTGAGGACAGTGACAGTCTAGACTCTCAGAAGACACAGAGCTGTCCAGATAGGAGGTGAAGTGGGTGTGTAGCAGTGATCAAGGTGCCAGGATCCTGTCACAAAGATCCTAGTGACACAGTCAGCCTTTGTCAGTCTGTTCCACCCAGAAAACACAGCAAATGCACAAACTGTGACCTTTGTAGCCTCGAACCCACGTAGACATATTTGTGAATATCCTTAAACTGTTACTTAGGTCTTGTTGTATAATATTATATAAATAGTGTATAAATAGTGTATAAATTTTATAGTTGACTTCTAATTTTGTACTGCCATCAAAATTTGCAGGCAGCTTTAATTTGAGAGAGAAAAGTGAGCATAAGGACAAATAAATAGGAATTGTCTTAGACAGATGCATTTACAGCAAAAAGCAAGAGATTATAACATGGGACTGTAAAGGACCAAGCTACAAAAAGTTTCATAATTTTATTTATTTGAATTTCTTCTAAAACCCAGCAATATTCATCCTTTGTATATTTTACAGCCCTCCCAAAGAGGAAGTTCAGCCACTATTTGGAGTGAACCTGCAATGGTTTTTATAATAGCTATTTTACAAAATATGCTATGCAAATCAACAATACAAAACATGTGTAATAATAATTAAAATCAGTTATCTGTAGGATATCATCTATGTTCTCAGTCTAAGAGGCTTTAAATAATATGAAAATAGCATTTATAGTCTCTATCAGATACTGTTTTCCTATTTCAAATAACAATGTTATCTACTAACTCTGAATATATAAATAAGAGTAACATTTCTTTTCCATATTAGGAATTAAATTGTTAATTAATACTGTTTACTGAGTACACACTCTATGTGATGTTGTGTAACAGAGGTAACAGAGAAAGCTTTTTAAAAGATTAAGATGAAGATTTGTAAATTATACACACACACAAACACAAACCACACAACCAACATTCATGCAATGTGGCAATGTGTACAAATGATAGTGTTTCTAATTTTAGCAACTGCAATCAGATCCCAATTAAACAAAATTAAAATGTTTATGGATGAAGTACAAATGAATTTAAAGTTTTAAATTCAAACCATAATTTCAGCTCTAACATAGATGTCTACCCAGGCCTTAAGGCAACTTTCGGAGTTTTAAGTCATAAGCATATTCAAGGACACTGCCTTTTGTCCTTCAGGATGCTGAATGAGTGTCACCTGAGATTTCACTGCTTCTCTTTATGTGTATGTTTTGGGTGTGGAGAAGAAGATAAAAGTTTACATCTAAGTTTTTAACTGGAACTTTTCCCCCAGTTTTAACACAATATCTATCAATCACATGCCAAAAGCACTTTATAAGAAGACTAAAGAAAAGAAACTAGTCTGAATTATTTAGTTCCTGTCACTCTGTATCTGACAGTATCTTTATATTCCCCCACATTGTATAATTTGTGCATATAGAAGTTACTTTGTCCTCAGATATTAGAAGACGATAGGCCAGTAAGAATATATACATCCCACACAACTGCAGTAGGAAAGAAAGAACAGAAGGATGCATTTTTTTTTCTCTTTCCTGCAGTTTTACTTGGGTTTTCACTCTTTGTCAAGCTATTCATTTCTACCCTAAAACTTCAATGCTTGTCCATAGAGCAGACATTTGATAAAAACTAATAGCAAGGCTGCCATCCCCTTCGATGTGTGTGTGACACTGTAGGATGCCCACGTCTCTGGTGCAGCCCACAGTGGGCTCCTGTGAGTCCAGATACATCTGCTGTGTCTGGGCTTCTGTCAAGTCCTGTGCTCCCCACAAGGGATCACTGGGTGACCTAGGTCTCTGAACACTCTCCTGAGGTAGAAAATCCTCAGCCTAGAAGCTCATACCCCACTAGGCTATGGGAGATCATCTAGCAAATGCAAATCAATATTCAAGTCATGTTTTATCATGACTTTTTACTTATTTCATCATAGCGACAGGTGAAATAATTAAGAATTATGTCAAAAAGGTATATTGCTTTTAAGTCAGTAAATACTTAAGCCCTATACACTTGAACATTCCTAAATAATTATTTGCTATCCATATTTATCCATAACACAAATACCTTTTCACAGCTACGTGTATGACTGAATCAACACGTCTATAACGGAACAAAACATCTCTGCAGTAAAAATATAGGTGAGAACTATCTTTCTTCAGTCTTTTCAATGAAGTGTGGCCGTCGGGGACCTATTTCCTCTAAAATTCCTAATTTAGATTGTGGAGGATATCTCTGTTTCACAAACTATCTAAGGAGGTTTTGCTGTCAACACAAAATAATTTCCCCCTTGACATGGTTTATAGACAATAATGAGCTACACAATTTCACAACTCATCAAAATGGCATACACTGGGGAACATACAGAAACCCCAAGATCTTTGCTGGGGAAGTTGGAGCCCAAACATACCAGCATTCCTAGACTCCTTGTCATTCAGCATATTCTGGTTCTCTTGCAGAAGAAAATTCTGATAAGAAAGATCTCTGGAGACCCTCTCAGAAAATTGTAAAAGCCCCAAAGACTGGGCTAATTCTACCATCCTTCATTTAAGCATTAATAAAGTCCTTTTCTTTTAAGGAGATGGAGTTATTAATTTTATTTTGATAATGAAGAAAGATATTCTACCTGGTCCTGAGAGGTAAATACTTAAGAAAAGGACACAGTATTCTTTGATGGGTTTTTCTTTGTTTGTTTTTGTTTTTGCATCTTGCAAATGCATGGTAGAGAGAAATCTGGCAAGATTTCCTTCATCTCTAAAATGGTTATGAAATAAACTGCCATTTGCAGAAACAAAAACCATAAACTCCCTTGAGCATGCAAAATGTAAAAAATAAAAAAAAAAAACACACTTTTTTCAGATTTTGGTCATTTTCAGCTTGCAGTATTGCTCTAAATAGCAAGCACAGCATGTGTTTCCCAGCTTTAACATTTTAAACTGCACACTTCCAAATCAGATTAAAGAGTTACACATGGTAAGATGGTTTTAGCAATTGGAAAATTCTTTGGCTTGAAATTTCTTTCAGCACTGAAAACGTTGGTGAACAAAATGAAAATTAAAGAAGTTTTGTTTTATTCATTGAGGGAGCAGAAACACCAAATTAGCACTTGAATATTTTTAAGTATAATCTGATTATTTTAATGATATGAAACTACCATTTCAGCAACACTCTACTCCTGATACTCTGGGAAGGTTTTGTCAATGCAATTTTGGGACTAACAACACTTCAATTTCTTATTCTATTTTCATTTTTTTCCAATTTTTTTAATGTGTCAAATAAATCGTCTAAGGGTTCAATTTCTATTATATATAGAACAGTACACAAGGATATGAAAATGCACATATTGTAGGGTAAAAGGATGTGTATCTGCTCATGTGAGTGTGTCTCATGCCTGTGTGGACTGGACAGATTCTGGGCATATTCACATGGCTAATTAGCCACAGAACCCCCATGGCTAAATGCAGACAGAAAGATGGTCTTTCTCAATAGGGTAGAGGTGAAAGAAGCTGGTTTGATAGCCAGGTTATTTGAGTCAGTGGTATTATTATTATTAAACTTCTGCGTGACAAAAGTCTTAAGAAATGTGGGATGTGTGGGGGAAGGGGCTGCTTAGAGATTTTGTTTGCATTGCTTTTAAATGATGTGTTTACCTCCTTGTTACTGAGCTACAATCACATTTTCCGTGGTGAGTGAGTTTGCCCCTTTTCTTTGAATCAATAGTACTTAGCAATGTTTGATACATGATAGAGTTTTAATGAATTAGTGACATACCACAAATTACTTTGGAGATGGAAATATATAAATTGTGCCACATGAATGAATACATGAATAGTAAATACTATTTTTTTTAGCATTAATGGATGCTTTGGGGTTTGATTTTTTAATAGAATTCCTATTGTATTTAATTACAGCACTATTATTGTCATATCAGCATAACAATTTTTTTAATATAATAATCTTCTGGATGAACCCATAAAAGGCTATCTTTACTGGTATAATTATACATAATAGTGGGATTCATTATGTCATAATTGTGCATACAAATAACATAATGTCCTTTCTTTCTTTTTCCCTTCCACCTTCTTTCTTCTGGAACCACTTGTTCTATTCTACTGATCTCTATTCTTTCACTGCTACTAACTATTATTATAATAGTAGTAATAATAGTAGTATTCTAATCAGTGCATTAAAATTATATCTACATAAGATGGATTTATTGGGGTATATTTGTGGTCATAGCATTATTTGATGAATTACATTCATCAGTTCTTACTCACGCCCCGCTGCTCCCTCCCTCTCAACCCTCTTGCCCTATTATACTGGTCTTCCTTTTATTTTTATGAGGTCCCCCATTTTATTTCTTTCACTCTTCTCTCTCTACTTTCTACCTATGTGAGAAGCATTAGAACCTTGATTTTCTGGCTTATTTCACTTAGTGCAATGTTCTCCGGTTCTATCTATTTACTAGCAAAAGACATAATTTAATTCTTCTGTATGGAACTTCATTGTGTATATATACCACATTTTATTTATCCATCTGTCTGTTGATGAGCACCTGGGCTGGTTTCATAACTCTGTAATTGTAAATTGTGCTGCTATAAACATTGGTATGCATGTATCACTACATTGTACTGATTTTATTTTATTTTGTATATTTTTGGATAATTACCAAGGAGTAGGATAGCTGGGTTATATGCTGGTTCTATTCCTCGTCTATAAAAGTCTATTTAAGTGAATACTGTAATTTCTGTAATAAAAACAAATGAATAAATGTGAGCTATTTCTTCCGAGGTTATGAAGCTTTCTTCCTCACAGAATCTCATGGTCTAGGAGTGGGCTCAGCTTCTGTGACACCTGAGACTTCAGCGTACACCTACTCTTCATCTTTATGGCTATTTATAAAAAATTAAGCTGTGGCAGTAAAGACTTTAGAAGCTGTCATTCTCACTCTTGCTACAAGAAAAAAAGCAGATAAAACAGGGAACAACTCTCCTTGGACCCCTCAGAACACTGAGGTGACAGGAAAAGCTTAATAATTTTTTAAAAAACATTTACACCCAGACACATCATGTTGAGATCAAAGGAAACCAAAGACGGAAAACACCTTGAATGCAGTAGGTTGTGTGGGTCCAGGGGATCCTACCTGTAGAACAAGGTCATAGGAGAGCATCAGAATTCTCATCACAAACTACACAGGGAAGGAAAGAGTGAAGTGAATATTGAATATGTTGAATGACAAAACCACCAATGTAGAATTTCTTATCCAGAGAAAATATCCTTTAAGATGAAGGGAAATAGACTTTCGGACAAACAAAAGCTGAATGAATTAATCCCAGTAGTTTTGTCCTATAAAATTTGTTAAAAATTCTTCATTGAGAAGGAAAATGATGAAGATAAAGAGTGAGGATTAAATATGAGAACAGCCCTGAAGAAGAAGTAGATCACGCTACAATGCAATCATTTATGTCACCTATTCTTCCTTGATCTGAAAGATAGCTCCTTGCTGAAAGTAATCATATCAATAATGTTTTCCATCATTGGATGATCGCAGGGGGATGAATAGCAGAAATGCAGTGAGGAATGAGAAGGAGAAACTGGAAATACTGTGATTTGCCACCTGAACTGTGTGTAAAGCAGTATTGGTGTTACTAGAAGGCAGAACCAGGTAAGTTTAAACATGCATCCTGATATCTAGGGTCTCTGTTGAATTTTTAAAGTGTAATTAATGAGCTAAAAAGAAAGATAAAAGTGAGTCTTATAAAATTGTTGAGTAAAACAAAAGATGAAGATAAACAAAAACAATGAATAGAAAATATTTACCAATGTGGCACCTATTGACACAAATCAATACTTTCATTGTGAAGGGCCTATATATGCTAATTAAGAGTTTGCCTAATAACACCCAACTATGTGTTGTCTACAAGAAACCCAACTGAGATGTAGAGGACTTAGTTGTGTCAACTACTGGAGAAATCCATAGGAATCTACTCTGGGCTGCTGGATGGCCATAACCACACACTACAGACTGCAGGGCTTCAACAGCACACATTTATTTTCTCCAAAACCTGAAGTCTGGCAAGTCCAGAACAAGGTCATGCTGGATCTTATTTTTGGTGTGAATCCTCTGTTTCTCCTGCAGACCACCACCATCTCCATCTATCCATGCTCACCTGGCCTTCCCTTGGAATATTCTAACAGATAGCCATCTCTCTCTCTCTCTCTCTCTCTCTCTCTCTCTCTCTCTCTCCCCCTCAAACACTCTCTCAGTGCACTAATTTCATCATGTGGGCTCTACCCTCATGATCAAATCTCAAATCTAAACCTTACTCATTTTCAAAGGTCCTACTTCCAATTGTCATCCCATTGTGTGTTAAAGCCTCAACATCTGAAGTACTCAGCCGATGACATATGCTTCCATTAGTCAAAGGAAAGCCTGATTAGCTATCATAATTTCTGATGAAGCTGATGTTAGCAGAAGCAATAATATAGGCAGCAAATAAGGGCCATCATAAAATAAAAGATTTGATTTTCCAATAAGACATAACAATCCCCAGCAGGTATGATCCAACTACCAGTGAACTGTAAGGAGAAACAGGCACACCCCACTATAACTGGATCCTTAAAACCCTTCCTTCAGTAACAGATCAATTAAACAGGCAGGAGAATAGACTTGTCAATGAAACAGAAACACCTTTCTTATAAAGCAGGTATTCTAAGGGATGAGACAAAACGTAAGTATATAAATGCACAATACATTGAGCATATCAAATAATGATGAATGACAGAGATAAAAGCTGTGACAAGGCAATAGAGCATGAAGAGGTGAGTGACATGATGTAAATGTAAGTCAAAAACATCAGAGAAAGCCTTCTAGGGAAGTGGCAGATTAGAAGACCCCTGGCAAGTGGGTGTCCATCCTCGAGAAAGCAGCTGCTGGTTAGCGGTGCTGGTGAGTTCACCTGGTCTCCCTCTTCTCAGTAACTGCACCTTCTTCACAGTAGCTGCTCCTTCTTGCGTGCTTACTGTATGCTGTGCAGAAAAAAATGCCAGCCATATCATATTGTTACAAGATTTAATCATGAAAATAACCTTGAGAACATGACACAATTCTGCTTGTTGAAAAGGCCAGTGTGTCTCCAGACATCCATGGCTCTCCCTGCAGTTTGGTCTGTATTGCTGGTAATTCAAACCAAAAGTCTAACTCTGTTTCCTGCCTTGAGCGTTCTCTGTGTTCTGATTTATCAACATGGCTTTCCTTTCTTAAATGGAATCATTGGACAATGACTGTGTATACTCACTCCTTGATTCTCAGTCACCCTGAAAGACTTGATAACATGTGTCATAGTTTGGTATAAGGCAGATCAGTTAATGAAGCACAAATAAGATTTCTATAAAATGGGCCTGAAACAGATTTGGGTCCTGCAAACTTATTGCTCCAAGTACCTTCAATAGTGGAAAGTAAATAGCCATGACTTGCCTTTCTTTTTTCTACCTAATTCCACAATTTGAGACTATCATTACGTGATTCTTCAGCATATCATAAAAGTCTGGACCAGAAGTTTATCACCTTTGACCAGCTCTCATTTAAACACAAAACTGTTTCATGTTCATTTTTAATATAATTCAGAGATTATAAAAGAATTAAGATTGAGTCTGCACTAGAAAAGGTCTTTGCAAAGTTGCCAGTAGAAATATAACTCATCTACCAACTTCTCTTGAACAACTTTCAAGAATAGCAGTAAGAGTAAAGAAATTGTGAGACAATTAAGAATAATAAACACTTCTATCAAAACAAGTAAGAAAAAGTCTACTGAATGTACAATTTATCACTGGTGCTAAAAAAAAATTGACATTAGAATGCTTACACTTTTACACCAAATGAACACAATTTTTAGTTTAAAGTGTGTAATAAAATTATAATTTTAATTAGGAATTTGAAAACTGCCAATTTCTAGTGACAGGTTCAAATAAAAATTGACTAAGGAACATTGTTCAGTGACATTTTTTTTCAAGGTTGTATTTTCTCCTTTAATGGATATTATTTGTTATTATTCACAGAACCATGTCTACTAAATTAAGAAAAAAATTAATATGATTTGACAGATGAATGGATGAACTCCTGAAAAATTTCTTGATTTACTGGCCATTAAACCACATGTAGCTTGATAGAATGTAATCTTTCATGGGTCACAGGCATACATTTTGAAATTTAATTTTTTTGTGTTAAGCAAATAGTCTCTATATTTTTCTCAATTTGGCAAAGTTAAACTTGGCTACTGACCAAAATCTTAGATTTGCTGCTGTTAAATCATTTAATATTCAAGATGTTCAATATCCCACTAAAAGGAAGACCTCCATTAGTGTGAGGCTTAGGACTTGACATTTCTTCAATGTGTGGTTATTATTCTTGTTAGATCATATATGTTAACCTTATATTTAAGAAAACAAATCTTTGTAACTAATTTTCTGAACTATAAACTTATGGAATTATTTCTCTTCATAAGGAAATCCAAATCTTATGGATAAAACAGATATTGAATGTGGTACTTATCTTTCTAGATTATATTTAACACACACATCTATATGAAGACATATGATATCATCCACTGCCTTACACATGATATACATAACACACACATATACATTGTCACATCCATATAATGACATCATGGAACTTTTTACAATGTTGCTTTAGAAACCAGTACAATGTATGCATGTTTGGATTGTGATTGGTGCCTAGAACTTTAAAGGCTTATTATTAACTTGTGTGAAAGGGACAGTGACATCGTACAAAGTTAAATGATCTGCTGTGGGAGCCTGTTACAGCCCGCAGACGGAAGAGCAAAACTGTGTTTGATCAAGGTCATACCAGGATTAGCCCTTTCTCTGTAAAACAGTGCCAGGGGATGCTTAATATCCACACAAAGCAGACAGGACCTTGGCTTTATGTCTCACCTGACAGACCCTCACATACTCTACTCTATAATTAATTTACCTCAAAAAGGATGAAGGTTAACACAGCTGGGATTTGAAAGGAAGTTTAGATTCTTCAGTGGTACACTCAGGAAAACTCAGTACGTTCTCATTTATGCTCCATTTTAGTCATGATTCTTATCCTACTGGAAGCGATTATTAGAATAATGCATCTGATTTTTTTTAACTTTTATTGGTTCATCTTTCATTGTCTACCTTCTACCACTTCTTCTTTTCTTCCCTCCATTCCTCTTTCCTCCTTCCCTTCTTTTCTCATTCTCTCTGTTTTCTTCTTTTTATTCAGTTGAACCTTATGATTATACTGAGCTAATGTTTTCTGGAATCTAAACTATCCCCAGTGGTTCAAGTTAGAAGGATTTATTGACCTTTGTTATATTTTGGATTTCATTCCTAGAAGTAAATTGTGCATAGGGAGATGAAACATGTATTAATTCTCTGAATAGTTCAACTAATATCAAATTTTCAGGGTCAAATGATAAGGTTTAAAGCCATGCGAAGATGTCCAAATTATTCTTATAAGTTTTGGTTCTCCAAAAATCTACAATAGTGAATTGAGATACCTCCAAAAATATAACTGATAAAGATATGATACTTGTTATCTATGTGTCATTCTAAGTTATTTTCCTTTCTCTGATGTAGTCAACACTCCTTTTTTTTTGTATTCAGTGAATTTTACCAGCAATCACTTCTACTTCATTTGTTCAATACACTTCTTTCCATCCTCAACTCCTGCATATTAAAATGCTCAAAACTGTAAAGAGAAAAACACCGTTTTGTATAGAGACACCCTCATCATCATGGCCATCTAAATAAAATTATTATACATGATACAATCTTCTTACAGATTCACAATAGAAATACAACATGGAGGAATTATATCTTCAGGAAATTCTTTGAGTCATGTAAAATTTTGTCATTTTATCTATTTCATTGAAATTATTGGCTACATTATTGAGATTATGCATATGTAACACTAGTACAATTACCAGTAAATTGGAAAAAGATGGTGGTTTTCTGAATTTTAGAATCATACAACGAAGAATACTCAGATGTTTTGGATATAATGTAATATCAGCTTCTGAGCAGTTGAGAATCTGAGTATTGATATTTGAACTAACCTTTTGAGTTTTGCTAGAACATACCAATATGCCAATTAAGTTGTTTCATATATATTACAAATAGCATTACATAGCTATTCTTAGACATGTCTCTATGTCTTGGTGTGAAATAAAATTTCAAGTACATTTGACAAATTGTTAATATTTGCAAAATTGAGATTTTCTTCTCCTGAATTATTTTCAGTGGCTTTTACAAGCAATCAAACATAGTACTCCTATCTACCGTGTTTGATTACTTCAGCCAACCTGATTTACTCCACAGGATATTCTATTTTATTAATGAAATTATTTGGCTTTAATATATAAACAATCTTTTATGGTTTGTTCCTATGAAAGAATCACTGTGTTGGATGTTGGAAAGATGGTCAAGTGGATCCCAACCTTCATGAATGCCATCATCTAGAAGGCACAACATGTTTGAAGATATACTGTTGTGCTTTACATGGAGAAAATATGCAGTGGTATCATAAACAATGCAAGCTAATTCCAGGAAAGAATTGCTTCTCTGGGGAATTACATTTATAATGTTATTTGAAGGATGAATGTTGATGATAACATACCAATGGGCCAAGTGTTCAGGGCAGAGACAGAAGCATGTACAATAATGCTGAGATAGAAAAGAGATGAGTCACTGGGTAATTTCCAAGGTAAATCACAGGACTGGAACATAAAACATGGAGGAAATGAATGACTTGGGATGCAACTGTCCAAGAAAGAGAAACTGTGTTATGTATGGCCTTATAGGTCAGGGGAAAATTTGGGGACTTCATCTAAAGAAGCATTGGAAGCCTCAGTCAAGTTTTGATCATGGGAGTGTCATGATCAGGCAAACACTGCATTAGGAAAATTCACTTATAAACAAACTCTCCTCCCCAAATCTCTCCTCAAATTAGAAGAGAATGAAACCCTATTTTTTAATTAAATGAGCCTTGAACCAGAATGCAGTGTACATCAAAAGCAATCTGTTAAAAGATTGCAAAGACTGAATTCTCTGTGTTTTATATGGCCAAGCAGATACAACCCATTACATGCATGTTCTTATGATAAATGATAACTAGTCCTCAAGTAAGAGGACCTGACAGCCCCATTTGTCACATATACTTCTTCCTAAACTCACTCAGTAATTAGTGACCATCTGTTTGATCTAATTGGTTTAGCCAAAAAAAAAAAAAAAAAAAAAAAAGACTTCTCATGTTTTTATGAAAGGATAAGTTTTAGAATAAGATCTCAATCAAAATTAGGCTCTGAACTACCCCAGAACCCAATGATTGTTAAAAAGGGAGTGCCACAGCCTTTGAGAGACATTCTGAGATTGCTGAACTCACAAGCCTATAGTAGCCTTCAAAAAGATTTAAGAAATTTTAAGATATAGAGAAATAACTTATAATTGCAAAGGTCCTAATGCAAATGCTTTGAGAAAATGGGAATGGGTAGAAATCACTTCCCTTATTTTCAACAGAGAGAATTAAAACATCTTATTATATGTTTTTGTATGTCCTTAGAGTTTTGTCTTGCTTTTCTCTTTCTTGCTGAAGTATACATCTCATTGATTTTTCTACCTATTCTTATACCAGATTTCAACATGTGCGGTCTCCAGATTTCTTCACATTTTGAGACTATCTTGAAACTAGGTAATATATATCTTCAAATTTTCTTTATTTTAAAAGATTGTTTCAATTATTATGTCCTTTTGATTTCCCTATTAATTTTTAATATACTTATCAGTTTTTTAAAAAATATTCCTGCTGAGACTTTGATTGGATTTGCATTAAAACTGTCATTAATTTGGAAAGTATAGTTAACCTAACAACTTTAAGTCATCCAATCATACATGTGATGTGATTTCATCCATTTGTATTTAATTTGTCTTTCAATGTTTGTCTTCAATGCTTTTTTTTCACTGCATGTTTTATGAAACTAATTTAAATTATTATTTGTTATATTTTCCATTTGCTTATTGTTATTAGAAACACAATGTTTCAGTATATTATTATATTGTAATTAGTATATTATTCCCATTTTGTTTTCTTTTTTTTTTTTATCATTTGCTACAAACACAAATGAGTTATCTGTGAACAAAGACAGTTTTAACCTATCTTTCCAAAACTCATGACTTTCTTTCCTTGGTTTGTTCCCAAAGCTTTGATTTCCAGGAACAAGTTGTATACTACCAGTACCATGTCAGGTTGGTAGGGTAGGCAAGGGGTACAGGGTGTCAAAGCTTAAGGAAGCACTTGATGTTCTCAAGTGCAGCTCCTGTTCTTATAAGACCCTGACATTGAGTGCTTCCTTAAAAGGGAGGCACCTATTATCTAGCAGTGAAAGTCTTTATACCAAAAGTGCAGCCTTCCCTACAATTTAGTATTTTTTGTGTTATTTAAAATAGAAAGATACACAAATTTTAAATTTGATAATTATAATATTAATATTAATTCAGTCAGCTTGTATTATGCTTGACTAAAATCATAATCAAGTTATATTTTTTGAGGAGCACTTCATCATTTCTATCTAAATTTATTTATGTTATATAAGAAGTTTTAGGATCATTTTCTCATTTGAATGCACAGCTTGATTCTCCTTGGAAGAGTTTGAAGAGATCATAAAAATCATAGAAAAATTTTAAAAGTTATAAGTGAAACCTGTACTATTTACTGAGCTTCTCTTATGCCAAGCACAATACTATTTGCTTCATATATATATGTATGTATTTATGTGTGTGTGTGTGTGTGTGTGTGTGTGTGTATATATATAATTTTATTTAAGCCAATAATTATAAAAAATAGCTGATATTGATTAAGCCAATAATTATAAAAAATAGCTGTTATTGATGACTATTTTAAAAATAAGGGAGCTGAGGCTTCCAAAGATGGAAATAGCCTTTACCTACAACTTAATTATAAGGTTTTTGGTGGAGTCAATTCTTGAGAGGAGGTATTTTTAATAATACTAATTACTATTATGTTGTTTGTTCATTGTTATATTCCAAAGCCTAGAATAGTGTCTGGCAAATATTTATCATCCAACAATAGTTTAATGTGTAAAATAACATTTATGCTTAATTCTCTTTCATTTCCACTGATTCCTGTATCTGTTATAATAGTAAGTATCTAAAAATAAATTATACCTAAAAATAATTTCCATAATTTTAAACTGTATCTGAAACACAGCTGTTTCCCCACCACAAGGCAAGGCATGGAGGTGGCTCAGGAATGCCCCTGAGATCTTCCTCCTTCACAAGGTCATTCTGGGACTCTGGTGTGCTGACCTTCCACTCCTGTTCAGAAGACAGAAGTTCCAGTCCTGCAGTTTGAACCATCACAAAGCAAACAAGTGTCACAGGAGGTAAGTGAACTTCAGGGTGTGTGTCATACACATGATGCAAGAACATTAGTGTTCTAGAATACCTTCCCAAGAGACTAGATAACAGAATAGGGCTTCGGCCCCAAAGAAGACAAAATAATGAAAAATAACACAGATTCTGAGACTGGAGACTAGAAGAGAACCTAGCATAAGCAATAGTTGACCCAAGTACAGAGTACAGAGGAAGTCCATGTCCGGAGGAAAGAAGCTGAAACAAATAAGCAGTGGTTCCAGGGCCCTCATGGGGCCTGATGAGACAGAAGCCACATCTTCTTGGAGGAAGTTGATAAAGTATTGAAAACTCAAGTCCTGCAAGTGGGAAAAGACAGTCTACAGAATTGGAAATGATGGATTTACTGAAATAATCAAGGATTTTCAGACGTGGTCTTAGGATGGTTCTACACAGAGTATGTTTATGTGTAGCATCAGGAAACCCAAGGTGTCCCTCGGCCTCAAACTGATGTCTCTGAGTTCCATTCAATATGTGGCATACAAATTATATGTGCCCCGCTCTCAGGGAGTTTATAGACTAGGGTGGGAGAGAGAAATAATTAAAAACAGTATTGTAATTATCAATGAATGACATAGACCTTAAAATCTGAGATGAGTACTCTGAAAGAAAGCAGTGGGTGTAAGAGCCTGTGAATGGAGCCCATAGATTAGCTGGGGCCTCTAGGAAGCTCTCCTGAAAAAACGGAAGTTGAAGTAACCTTGAAATCACGGGTGACCAGATCGTTCAGGATCTGTGACCAGATTGCTCAGAATGTGTGTTGAATGAAAAGGGCAAAACTGGACTCAAATTTAAGTCACACCATCCTTTCCCTCGGAAAGTGACAAAAAAAAAAAAAAAAAAAAAAAATCAGACAACAGATAGACAGGGTGAGGAGGACAAGAGAATCAGTTCAAGGAAGTTAAGGAAAGAGACTCCGCCTAGGAATTCTGTTCTTGTGTAATGTCCCCTGGAGCCATGGGCTGACGTCAGGGTGACTGCTTGTCACAACAGAGGTGCTACTGTTTCCACACAAAGGCTCTGTCTTCTTGCTGCACAGCAGAAGCCAACTGGTCAGGAGGCAGGGAGATGGTAGTTCTATAAAGAACTCTCAGGAGCCAGCTGATCAGAAAAATGGCTGAACCGTCATCCCCGTAAACTTCATAGTTAACAGCCACAAGCAAAGAGCTTACAGAGGAAACATAAGGAAGTGGGTCAAGTCACAGACGGGTGGGCATTGGAGAACTCATTAATCCTGCAGTGAGAGGTCTGTTTCTTTGATGCACATTTTGAATTTATCTTCCCAACCCCAAATGTTCTGGGTTCTATAAATCTAAAGAAACATCAGTCACAAGACCTCCTGATCAGAGGTCTTGTGACTAATGATTCTGTTGGTCTTCTTCCTGGAATAGCTCACTCTAGCAGTTAATATCTTAATCATTTAGGTTCAAGGTTTCTTCACAACTTGAAATGTAGGGCAAAGGAACCAGAACCATTAGGTGGTTTCACTACCAGCTTCTACTGGGAAGAGCCCAGAGATGTTCCTGAATGTCCTACAATGTGAAGAAAACCTCCCATAACAGACAGTGATCCACTCAAATATCAGTGCCACTAATGATGGAACCAAGTGCTAATGTGACAGGATAATGTGAGAGGAAGTGCCTGGGATTCTACAAGAATCACCGCCATATTCCAGACAGTCACTGATACCAAGAGCTGCTGATGAGAGGTGGTTGGTAAGGGAAGGTGAGCTCAGAGTTCGAATTTGAGCTGCCATTGATGAGAACAGGTAGAGGTAGCCACTGGTACCAGCAAGAGTTGACACACAGGACTTGAGAGCAACTCTGGGAAGAACAGAGATAAACTATTAAGAAATTCTGGGAACACAATCGATCCTTTAAAGTTGAATGAGAAGAGTTTCCTTCTTGGACCTAGAACCTTTTATTTGCTATTACATCATTTTCTTTGTTGACAGTGTAGGAAACAGTAGTTATCATTGGATTATTAATTTATTTATGATCCTTTTTATCAAGTTAAAAAAAATTACAAAGGATAAATTAGCACTAAAGGCCCTGATATTCAAGAACAAAACTTTATTTTATGAGAAAATACTCAAAATCATATTAAATTATTCGGTTTCTTTATTAAATAATTACTGGGCCTCTTCTATGTATTGGGATCAGCAATATCAACAATGGTCTTCTCATGATTTATATGTTCCATTTGGGAAGAAAGGGAAAGGAGAGAAAGGTGAATTAATAAGTAACAGAGTTTCAGAAAAGAACAAGTTCTATGAAACCAATGAAATTAGGAAGAGTCACAGAGGCAGTCCCTGATCACCTTAACTTAGAAAACTTCCAAATATATATAAATAAGAACTTTTTGAAAAGGGGAGAGAGGATAGAAAGAATATTTAAAAATTTTAATAAGTGTATTATGCTTGAGTTTTTAGTGTCTTATAAGACCACAGTGTTCTTATTGTAGTACATGTTAATTCAACATTGTTAGAGCAAAAGAATTGACAACATACTCAATTTTGAAGTATCCAGGATTGTTCGGGAAATTTATGTTTAAGGCTAAGTAGTATGCATTGTGATTATTGAGTTTAGATGAGGGAAAAGTAACAAGGACACCCTTGATTAAATGAAATGTCAGGGCAGGGTTGAAGGCAGTAGTCATGACTAGCATAGAGGAAATCCTTAATATCACTTTTTACGGAGTTCAAAAAAATCTTTGCAATTCCCTTTAAGTGACATGAAGAAGAGAAATCTGTCAGCAAGAACACTTAAGGCTAGCCAACTAAATTGGTTTGAGGCATCCTGAAAGAAACCATACCTAATCTAATCAATAATACTGACATGCCAAAGAGCCCTATGTTGGGGAAATTTTAAAAACAAGCAATAACATAAATTTTAAAATGTATGAGTTTTTTTAAGCTACTGATTACTAAAATTTAAAGTAAAATTTATGTAGTTTAATGTTGTCTTCAGCTATAGCAAGTCAATTAATTTATTGTTTTCATATGAAGGAAAAATAACTAAATATTTAATTATATATGTCAAATGTATATTAATACATATATATTGGTAGCAAATTTATATATATGTTCATATATGTATATATATGTATATGTATGTGTGTATATATACATATATACACACACATAGGGAGAGAGAGAGAATAAACAAGAGTGTTAGATTATGGCTTTTTCCACTTTAAATTATGGATTTTTTTTCTTTTAGTTATGTTTTATTCCCAACTTAAGACGTTGGCTAATTGGAATCACAGTATCTATAAACCATGGAAAATGTTTCTCTTTTACTCACTTAGCTATCTTCCAACAACCTTTATCTCAAACCTACAAGTGTCTTTAATTGGGCTACTTCCCAGTCTTTTCCTCTTTCAATGTTATGTTTGACCTTGAAGAAGCTGTTCTGAGATTCCAAGACTAGTAATTATAGCTCCTGTTGCCTCTTACTTCACTCAGGAGATACTTAGACATGATCAATGTTCATTCATTACGCGTATTGATTGATAATTATAATGCATTACATGCCACCTTTCCTGCCTCCCTCATTCTCTTGCCACAGTGCAGAAATACAGTCACCGAACCCTTGACATGCATCATGTCAGGAGCCACCTTCCGTTTTGAATCTTGCCTGGTGCTCAGTTGTCCACTTCCCCTGTTAAACCCTCAGTTTACTACTCCTGGTAGCTGTGGGCTCTGCTCCTGGACTGAGGCTGCCTGCACTGTGCCGCCTTCCCTCTCCCTTCCTGTCTCTTTGCTGTGCTCTTGTAAATTTCCTGTTTCCAGAATCTTATGAAAGCCCCTGAGCAGACTTTAATTCTTCTAGGATTTATGAAGGATCCATTTTTAAATGTTTTTTGAAGTGTTGACCTTAAAATGTTCACTTCGAATATGTTAAAATGTGGTGGGATTTAAGACATCCACCATTCATATATGTTCAAATCATACATTTGCTCAAAGAAGTAGAGTAACTCACTGTTTTTGCTTGATTATTTTGTTTCACTATCTACATAATCCTAAATAATTGTCTGAACATAGACAGAGCAGCTTCTGCTTATCTCTAAGTCAAAATATCTGTGAAAATGCCGTGTGTTGCTTCTACCAGAAGAGCAGAACTCACCACCTTTTGCAGACAGTTCAAACAATTCTTTCTCTTTTAAGCATGTGTTTAATATGTGATATTGTCTTCATTCTACCCCCTTACTTGATCATGTTTGTAATCGAATATGTTGTTACTGTCCCAGATCATTCCAAGAAGTGAGACGCTACTCGGGAACATCTTAGTACACATTCTGCTCTCAGATTTTGTATCTCTTTATATATTTACGTAATTATTGATTAGACTCCATTTTCCAAAAGCCACTAGATTCTATCTCCCTAATCCCAGCACCTAGCATTTGGACAGTTTTTAATATATGCCAAATAATAATAAATATACATATGCAAAAGAAAAGTAAAATGTTCACAAAAGTTTCTAGTATTCTTTTCTCACAAGCTGCACACACATTGGAGAGAAGATCAAGAGTTGGAGTCAGAACTACAATAAATGTCAGCCAAGGCAATTACGACTGTTGTTTGTTGGAATGTTTTCTTAACCCATCTACAAGTCTATGTTATTATTTTTTGTTTCATCTCATTACATGATTGTACTATTCTTCTTAATTGTACTTGATCATCCCATGTTTAATCTCATTGTTCCTTAAGCAAGTACTCATTCTTTTTACTCCACATTTTACTGATTTTTTTCTTACACCTTCTTAGTACAAGTTTTGTTTTTTTAATTAGTGCCAAACTTATAATTAGAGTTTTAAAATAAGGAAAGTTTTATTTGCTTAGTAGACAATAATTAAGTGAAATAAAAAATTTTTTATTGTCTGATGGAAATAAATTGACTCTTCATTTCTGTGGATTTAATCTATTTTTCTCTTTCCATTTTTATTTATGTTTATCATAAAATAAGGACAAGGTGCATTTTATAAATATAAAAAGATCATATTATGTAGAATAGACAATATTGCACCTAGAATTCTATTTTAACAGTTAAAAATAAAATTCTATAATATTTTAAAGCATCCACTCATTAAGATGAAAATGTGAATTTCAAACAATTTTTGTTTTTATAAAATGCATTTAATTTTTATTGTTTTTATTTTAATTTTAATGTTTCAATCTTACATTCAGGGAACTAGATTGTTGTAAAATGATTACACGCTTTTGAGTGTATAGAAGCAATGTGTAAATAATGTGTAAAAAATTTCTTGATTATCTCCAGTTAGATCACAAAGTGTCAACCCTTGTCATCTCCCTAAATTCACCTCACAGTTCCAAACAGCTTCGGAAATAAATCTCATCCATCATGATCCACAGCGTCATTTCATCCTTAGCCTCATGGAAGGGCATTTGAATTTTCTTTATGCAAGCCCACAGGATATACTGAGATATCAAGAGGAAGGGATAGAGGAGAAAAAGTGTTAGAAACACTTAAATGTATTTAAAAAACAAATTATTTAAAAATCTGTTCACACATATGCTGTCACACACATCTCAAAGTTTATTTGCTTCCTCATGTCTAGCTTCAGAGATTATTTACAATGTAAAGACAGTGAACAGTTTTTCTGAGTGTGATCCAACTCAATAAATCTCAAAATAATGCATGATTTATTAGTGAAAATGAATGCAGTACTTCAATGGCATTTCTAGTTGGACAGTTGTTAATGTTGAAAACAATTTAATGTGTTACCCTGCTTTCCTAAGCTATCTCATGCCATCTCTAATTATATGTTTTATTTTGACGGTTTCCAGATGAATCTATTGATTTGTATAATACTTTCTACCAGTTATTACCAAGACTTAAAGTTTACACATTCACATATGAAGGCCCAGAAAAGTAAATCAGTATCACTACACAACTGTTGCTTGACATTCCTTTCAACTATTATAATTGCTTGCTTGATTGTGAAACTTGCTACATTGTGTCCAGTTTAGAATGCAGGTCAACATCACCCTATTTCCAATCCTCCACCCAGTGTGTAAGAGCTGAGTTAACTAATGAAACTCACATAAGCACTTCTCACAGAGCACTGTAATAGTGGCTTGTTTTGTTTTAAAACTTTCTGCCTCATTAACACAAATGAAGCCTTTGACTTGAGGATTCTGACAAATAATCATGTATTTTTTACCAATTAATGAAAATTAACCGAGTAAGCCTTCCTAAATCAAGAAAATTTCAGCCATTCATAAACTTAGAAATAACACTTTGTTACTAACAAAACTTAAAAATTTATCTATTTTTTATTGTAATTAGTTATACATGGCAGTAGGATGTATTTTGACACATTGAACACAAACTTCTCATTCCTCTGACTATACATGGTGCTGTATCACATTAGTAGTACAATCATATAAATATTGTTTTTTTTTGTTTTTGGTGTTAAGTGTTTTGATTTATATATATATATATATTCAAGATAATAATGTCTCTCATTCCATCATCCTTCCCATTCCCAAAACCCAACCCTCCCCTCACTCCCCTCTGCACAATCCGAAATTCCTTCATTCTTTCCTAGCCTACTCCACTGTGAATGAGGATCAGCTTATCAAAGAAAACATTTGGCCTTTAGTTTGGGGGGTTGGCTTATTTCACTTAGCATGATATTCTCTAGTCCCACCTGCAAATGCCATAATTTCATTCTTCTTTAAGGCTGAGTAATATTCCATTGTGTATATGTATCACAGTTTCTTTATTCATTCTTCTGTAGGAGGACATGTAAGTTGGTTCCATCATTTAGCTATTGTGAATTGAGCTGCTATGAACATGGATGTGGCAGAATCACTGTAGTATGCTGATTTTAGGTTCTTTGGGTATAGACCAAGCAGTGGAATAGCTGAGTCAAATGGTGGCTCCATCCCAAGTTTTCTGAGAAATCTTCACACTGCTTTTCATAGTGGTTGCACCAAGGCCTACCAGCAATGTAGGAGTATACCTTTTTCACCACATCCTTGTCAACACTTACTGCTTGTATTCTTGTTAATTGCCATTCTGACTGGAGTGAGATGAACTCTTAGAGTAATTTTGATTTGCATTTTTTTAATTGCTAGAGATGATTGATATTTTTTCATATGTTTGTTGATCAATTAGATTTCTTCTTCTGTGAAGTGTCTGTTCAGTTCCTTAGCCCATTTATCGGTAGGGTTATTTGTGTTTTTTCTTTTTTTGTTGTTGTTGTTGTTTGTTTGTTTTGTGTTTTGGTGTTAAGTGTTTTGAGTTCTTTATATGTCCTAGAGATTACTGCTCTGAGGTGAGTGTGGTAAAGACTTTTTCCATATTGTAGGCTCTCTCATTACGTTCTCAGTTGCTTTTTTTTTCTTTAATTTTTTTATATGTAGTTGGCTACACAATACCTTTATTTTGCTTATTTACTTTTATGTGGTGCTGATTGAACCTAGTGCCTCATGTATGCTAGGCGAATGCCCTACCACTGGGCCACAATCCCAGCACCCTTAGTTGCATTTTTAATCTTACAAATTTTGTTAGTGTTTATACATTTTCTATTTTGTTCTATAAATAGTAAGACCAAAGAATCTTTATAAATAGAAATGACAATTTTTATGAACCTTTAAATTTTAGAGTAATTAATTTTGACTCTGTCCACTTTTTCTCATACATTTGTGATCACAGTGCGATATGTTCTCTATCCTGCTGTGCTTGGTCATTAAGAGCCTTACATATACTGGGGCAAGTAGACTATTGCCTCCCATGAACTTGGTCCCCTGATGTAATATCTGTGAATATGTTTTATTACATGACAAAAGAAAATCTATACATATACTCTTAGTTATTAATCAGCTGACTTTGAAATAGGAACATTATCATGACATCATGGTGGGACCAAGATAATTAAAGAACCCTTAAAAGCAGAACAAAAATTTGAAGAGATCTAAAGCAAGAGAAAGATTTTATGTATATGAATCTATAGAGTACAATGTGGAAAATTGTGAGAGAGAAATAAATTCAAGCAAAATCCATTGAGTTTAGACGAGGACCCAGGCCCCCAGGAGGATGGTCATCTTGGTTGACACATTGAGTTCAGCCTGGTTAGACTCTCAGCAGAGAATCCACCCACACAGGGAAACTGTGAGGTTATAAGTGTGTTTCAGGCTACTGAGTTTGTGGCAATTTGCGTCAGCAACAGGTATCTAATATATATGTCTCATTCTTGGACTTCTCTTTTATTCAATATTCAAACGATTTGGTTGATACATAAAGTGGACACTGGTGTGGTAAGTATTGCAAAATAAAGGCAGGAGGTGGTTAAAAAGAAGTTCACAGTACAGGCAGAAGAGCAAATGGTCCAGGAGCAAAAGGGAAATGTTTTTATTATATGTCACAGATCGAAAGAAGTATTCTGATATTATGGTGGCAGCAGGAGAGAAAGCTCTGTTTCATGGAACAGTTACAAGAAGGGTTTGGAGAGATGAGCCTGATTCAAAGGAGTTGGCTGTATCGATAGCTAAGAAAATGGAGAAGAAACCACGCAGCACATGAACATGAGTTTCTAAGATCGAGGGTGGGACTGCTCTGTGACCCCAAGGGTCACCTCCATGCTGGGCAGCGCTGGAAAGAGCAAGAGAGAGAATGCACCTGGAACCCCTCTATTTATTAGGGAAAAGATATTCAATAGAATAGTCCACCAATAAGGCAAGGGATGGAGTTTCAAAAGGTGGAGTCTTGCTTGGTAATGTCTTGTGGTCAGCAGATTGATCGACACCTTGGCAAGTCACACCCATCTCGGGTGCTGTGTGGGATCACAGGCAGAGCAAGAGAAAAGGCACAATTGTGTCACACAGTCCAATCAGCACGCAATGCCAGACCAGTCCCCTCATATGCTCAAATGCACATAACTCACACACACAGCCCATGGATGGCTTGCAACAGATAGTGAGATCCTGTCACTTAACTGACTTTCAATGTCATGTAATTAACTCTGTTTCTACTAATACAGCTCTAGTTCAGTGATGGAAATAAAGAGAAACTTTACCTATGATATTATATGAGAGATACTAAAAGCATCATATGCACTGGGTCAAGGTGAACAGAACTAAAATCAGTTGTATACTTAGGAGTAGTTCTTCAATGTCAACATCTGCAACATCTGCCACTCATCAGTGGCAAGCATTGTTTTTAGACAGTGTCTTTTTAGGAATCTTTAAGAGGAAGCAACACTGGGTTGGCTCTTGCAGTTAGATATCCAGGAGGCAGGAAAGAAAAAGGCCCAAATTTACTCCATAATTTCTAGTTCAATACACTGGGGGAAAATATTCAATTAAAAGAAATATAATGGCTTTAATGAGGGAATGATTGGGAAGAAAAGGGAGTATATGGAGTTTATTGAAATTAATATCTGAATTAAGACACCTTTGGTTATCTATAATAGAATCAGACTTAACAAAAAATAAGTGACATAAGAGCATGCAAAGTTGGGAATCGGAGCATTCCAGTAACATCATCTGGAGCTCCCGACTGAAAGCAGCTTCATTGCAGATGTGAATTGAGTTTATTTTGCCACACACACACTTCAAATCATCATCTTGTACATAATTTATGTATACAAATTTATTTGTAAATTAAATGAAATGAAATAAAAATAAACCAGAAGTACAGGTATTTTATAGTTCTACTGACATGAGGTCCTCAGAATAGACAAATTCACGCATTCAGAAAGCAAAACAGAGATTATCCATAGCTAGGGGGAGTGAAGAAGGACAGTTATTTTTTAATGGGAAGAGGTTGCGTAAAGGTTGTGTTAAGATCTCTGCGTAGTCTACATCACTAAAAACAAACTTGATTTTTGGAACAATAGTTTTTGATAGACAAGCAAAATTTTTCTCAATTTATAGATGAAGAAACCAAGGTTACATGAGCTGCCTAGGTGTAAAATTCAATCAATCAATCATTCAGCATGCAAGTTATTCAAGCTTTTCTTCTCACTTAGTTTGCTTCTCTAACACTCAATAGGCACTAGCCCAGGCAGTAACACAACACTGCCATCAAATTAAACAGTGTCTGGTGTCTTTGACTTCAGTTAACCTATCCATGAGGACTGTGAAAACATTTGCACATAAAATGTGTTGAAATTCCATACCAATGGGAAATAAACACATGTGCTCACAAAAACAGATATACTTGTGTACATATATATGTATAAACACACACACACACACACACACACACACACACACACACACATATATATATATATATATATATATTTAGAGGGATCTTTTTTCTTTTTACTATTTTGAAGTCTTTGTGAATAGGTGTCCCACTTGCTATATAGCTGACTATTGCTACCATGCTTTTAAGGTATAAAATAGAGTAGATTAAAGCAGTGTTACAGAGAAGTATGATTGATGACTCTCCCCACCCACTTTCATCCAATCTTACCATGAACACTTTAAATATTAGGAGATGAAAGTGCATGCTATATAAGTTAAGAATGTTTTAGAGGAAAAAAAATGGTTATGTTCAATAACTTAGTAACATTAAAATATATACCTTCCCTGGATATCCCAGATCACAAAACTCAGTATTTCTTTTCTGTGATGTTTGCTACATTATAATTCACCCTAAAAAAAAAAAAAAAAAAAAAGTAAAGCAAACAGAGAACAAAGAAGAAAATAAATCTATCTAAGAAAATACATTAATTTTTGTAGAAGGCTACTACAATGTGCCTAACTCTAAGACTCATATGACTAAGAAAGAGTAGAAATATCTTTCACTACTAGAGAACAAAAGAATATAAATCAAAGTGGCACTAATCAACATGTGACCTGAGAGCAAATGAGTTGATGAGACTTAATTGATTAGTTCTTCTTGTTTCCCCAAGAGCTGCTACATCTTCAGTAATAAATAAAATAGCAAGTTAAAGATGGAGAGAAGAAAAGAAGATAGCATTTTATAGCATCTACTCTATTTTAAGAGCTTGGCTCTAAGACTTTAGATTTAACTGCCTTTAATTTTCTTACATAACTGTTGGGGGTATAATTGAGTTTATTTTTCTGTGGCTTCAGTCTGAGGTTTATGGAGACCTTGTTGATGTAGCTAGTACTGGTAAAACATTGTGGGGTGCATCAAGGTAAAAGGTGTCCCATAAGCACAGTGTGCTGAAGAGAACATTGGTGTCGTCAGGGCCCATGATGACTAATGGCACTCTGAAAGTCATTGCTAAGTTGGTAGAAATACTATGAAAGACTCAAAGACTCAAAAGAATTCATTTCTGTTGAGAGATTTTCTAAATCTACAAAGACAAGTTTTTGCAGTTGAGTAATCATTAGGAAATTAACCAATCCAGATGTTCCGGTGTTTTGGCTCTTCAATTTTTAGTTTTTTTTTTTTTTTCTTTTCTTTTCATGGAGGTGATTGTTCTTTACTTTTCCATTCAAATTTAGGCAAAAATTACCTGACATGAAGATTGGAAAAAGGAAACATAGGTGATTAAAACAGCTGAGACTCCACCAAACTGCTGATCAGTACCAGAGACCTAACAAGATGGGTGACAAAAGTGCTTGGGGACCAATGAGCCCTGCACGGCTGCTTCTCTTAGACAGGTGGCTGCAGATTTCTTACACTATAAATTGCGGAACAGCTGGAGTGCACCTTTCAACGTCAGCTCTCCTGTCAGCGCCCTGACAAGGTGATCTGTGACGATGACTCACTCTCAGCGACTGTTCACAGCAGTTTTCGACTGGGATGCCTAGCTTACACAGAACGCGCTGCCAGGGCGGCTGAGTCGCACCCTCTGCACTTGGTGTGCGTGTTCTCTAGGAGAGAGGGGTTATGCTGGAGTGCAGGATGCAAATTGAGAGTCAAGGCCACACCAGTTAGAGAACTAATGAAACAACTGTGCAGATAACATTATAATGTAAGTCGTCACGGAAAAGAAGTGTAAGTCCTCCTAAACTTTTGATTTTGCTTTCAGATTTTAGACTTGAAACCTGTTATTGCTTTATGCAGTCAAGCATGCTTTGCATTTATACCGACCATGAACTTCTCTAGTTGATAAGCGAATCTATCCATAAATACATTAGACGTTTTTGGTAGTTCATGTTCACTTGTGTCAGATTGTCCTGTTCTTAAAACTTAAAACATTTTGAAATGTTTTTAAATAGGACTTCTATCCTCAATAGGATATATAACTTCGAAACTCTATTTCCTTATCTGAAATGTGATGATAACACTTAATTAACAACTTGTTAAATTAGAGTGGTATGTGTGAACCTAAAATACTTTGAACCCCATTAAAGCTGTGTGTGTATGTGTGTGTGTGTGTATGTGGGAGACGAGAGAGAGAGAGAGAGAGAGATATGATATAAACACAATGACACAATGGAATGAAAGATGTTAGATATGGAACTGCATCTGGCTCACAGCAAGTACCCAATAAATAGTAGCAGTATTGACAAAGGATCCAAAATTTTATCTTTACATCAGCAAGCATTTATTCAAGTGTATATGGGATAAATATTAAAGTCCTATAAAAACACTTGTTAGTTTGACTTTTAATGGAAATTTGGTTAAATTATGAGCCTACTTCAAATAAACTGGAACATGGGTAGAAATATCTTAGAGAATAAGTGGTTAAGTGTTCATTAAGTGAACCTGAGCTCTAACTGAAAGTTTCATCTGAGTACCTGGAGGGATGGGGAAGCACTGAGCTCCAACAGCCCAGTGGAGAGTCAGTCGGGTGAGGAGAGAAGATTCCTTCCTCCTGATTAGAAACAGAGACCCCCGGGGATTCGTTCTGCTGATGAGCAGCCATGTGACATAATTCCCTTTCTGTTTCTGCCTGGAGAGAGGAAAGCAGAAAAAGTCTTATAACAAAGAGTTAGAAGAAATAGAGCAGGGACTTTCTAGATGGTTAGGAAAACCAGGAAAGTAAAAAGGATGGCCATCTCTTTAATAGACTTAGGGGACCAAATGGAGGAAAACCACCAGCAGAGAACTAAACTCATAAATCCTTTCACACCCAGTTACCCTGGGATCCCCAAGTTACTGTTATATAAATGACCTGGAAGGCTGTTCCGGTCTGAGTTTATCTTCCAGATACAGCATAATGTTTGTTGAGAGAGAGTAATAGCTTTGGATCCAGAGAAACCTGGGTTTAAACCACAGCTACTTCCTTTATCAATAATCCTATGCAAATTATTTAATCTCTTGAGGTTCTGTTTTTTATTCTTTTAGTGAAAATTAGATATATCATGCCAAAAGCATTATAGTGAAAGCAAATAAAACACAATTATATATTTTGTTGCATAAAGTGCTCACAAAGTATTAGTTTTAATTCAACATCTAAGTCTATTCGTTATTTATATTTTTATTTATATTTTTTACTGATTAATATTTCCCCCTTTTTCTAAAAAAGACTCCTTTTGTTCTTTTTAAAAAAATAATACTTCTTCTTCTTCTTGTCTTGTGTTTTCAATATCAAATGCCTACTTGCAGAACTAAGTTTTAGATCTACATTGTGCGACTTCTAAGAAAACTGTTCTTATTTGTATCTCCTGGAGACATAGTGGATGAAGTATGTCCCAAAGTGATATCAGATCACTTCTTGAACTCGTCATTCTCTAATTCAATAATCTTTAGCTCAGTTGTGATGGCCAAAAGACCTGGCAAGAATAACTGAAAGGGAGAAAAATGTATCTTGGCTCATACTTCAGAGGTTCAGTCCAAGACCAGCTGACTCCATCACTCTGAGCCCAATATGAAGCAAATCGACATGATGGAGTGATGCAGTAGAAGAAAGAGGTCAGAAAATGGAAACTCAAAAGCAGAGAGAGAGTTCTGTTCACCAGGGAAAATTATATACCCCCATTGACCTACCTCCTCAAGCCACACCTTCCAGTTACCTCCCAGTTAATCCATATCAGTGGATTAATGCACTACTATATTATAGCTCTCATAGTCTAATCATTTCACCTCTGAACATTATTGAATTGTCTCACACATGTGCTTTTGGAGAACACCTCATATCTAAACTGCAACAATAACAGCAGTTTTTCAAGTGAATAGGCCAGAGATTGAATCCCTTATCTATCATTATCTTTAAAAAAACAAAAAAAAAAACAAACTTGAGCTTCATAATATTTAGAAGTATTTCCAATTCCTCAGTTTCAAAGTCCACCATATCATCATCACTCATAATATTCTCTTAGATTTTTGTCACTAAACTCTCATTTCCATTGTATCATCAAAAATTAGTCTAGGTTGTGAAAGTCAACCATTTTAAAAGCAGACACAACTAAGTTAAAGAAAGAAAGGAAAAAGGAAGGAAGGAGGGAGGGAGAGAAGAAAATGATAAATCAGTCAAAGAATCTGGACAAACTAGAGCTGGAGAGAATGGCATGTGTGTTGCCAGGCACTGTGTGTCTGTACAAGTTCTTATCGTTGTATCAAGGGAGAAGTATCATGGTCTACAGTGTTAGTGCACAATGAAGTGAGTAAGAAATATCAAAACCTTCAGTGATGGCCTAGATCCTCCTCTCTCCATTCTCTGCAAATGGTATTAACTTAGACTTTCCTGGGAAAATCGTACCCATCAATATGAACTCATGCAGCATCCACATGCAAAGGGTATTTTTCCACCCTTTCATTTCTTTTCTCTTTTTTTATGAATTGGTTTATCCTGTTGTTGCTGTAGCAGAATTGACTCTTCAGTCATGTTAAGAAAAAGCATGCCCATGTGTGCTGATAACCCACAATGAGCAAGTTATAAGTTCAGGTTTGGTTATTCACTGCGTTGGTCCGCAGCCAGACCTTTTCATGACCAAACCTTCAGTCATTCTTTAATAACCTCCATTTTATTACCCAAATCTAAATATATAGTGTTTTTCCCTAAACTAAAATAAGTACGATATAATGACAATATAAAAACCACCACAAAATTCCCACAGACCCTATTCCTCCCTCACACATTCCCATCTTCTGTCGACGTAGGGGGCTGTACAGGACCAGCCTGGCCCCGCAGCTCATGCTTCCTCACTACCTGCTCCTTTTGCTCTGCCTCTGAGTCCTGCAGAGTGTCAGAAAACAGCTCTGTGGAAAACACCGCATCTGGAGTCATTATTGCTCTTTAGTTCATCAAGTCCAATTTTCTTGTATCAGTTCTCATCTTGCTTTGCCTTTTTGGTAGGCACGGGGCATTTCATCACATTTCTTTAAAATATTGTGGAGAATCTCAACTTCACCTTGTGGATTTTGTTTTTGTTTAGTTTTTTTTTTTTTTCCCCTCCTCCTCCTCCTCCTCCTCCTCCTCCTCCTCCTCCTCCTCGTGGTTTTCCTCTTTGAAGAACTGGCCATTGAACCCCTGAGCACTCTACCACAGAGTACCTACTGCCAGTCATAAAAAAGTATACCACATGTAAGTTCATACAGTACATAATACTTGATAATGACAATAGATTTCTGTTGCTTATATGCTATGATTATTTATCCTTACTTTAGAGCAGACTTCCACTCATCAAAAATAAAGTCAACAATAAAACAGTATGCTTTGCTACATGCCTTTTACTACATCTTTGGATTGCCTCAGGAAGCCACACTGAGTGATTGATCTGGATGATCTGGGTACGCTACTCAATGTTCATGTAATGCCAAATTACCTAATGGAATGTTTCTTAGAAGGTGTCCCTATTATTAAGCAAACCATGCTTGTACATCAGGGCCAGTGAAGAAAGTATATCAAGGAGGTGGGGGTTACTGACTCAAATGCTTCTGCTGGATCAGTTAAGCTAAGGACTAAAAATGGTTGGATCTAGAAACACGGAGAGGCATTCCTGGATGGGTTGAGAGCAGTTTTGGTTAGGGTTGGGGAAGTGCAAAGTAGGAAGGCAAAATCTGGGGTATGCATATGTAGAGAACAGAAGGAGGAGAACTCAAGATACTCTTTCAAGGAATTTTACTAGGAATCAGAGTAAATAGAAAAATACATTGAAAGATAAATTCAATTATAGATTACAGAGTGATAGTCTCAATGGTTGAGTTTTTTTGAAATCCTGAATTCATGCACACCAATTTTTATCATTACAAGTGTCTCATATGTGTAGTAATTTATTTCAGATGACTATTTTAACAACTTATGTAGAAAAAGAGATTCATTAACTTAAATATATACTTGTTTTTATTTTATGACTAGAATTTAAGTATGTAATACTATAGGCACAATTAACACACAAAAATAAGTTATACAGAAACATATATGTTGTGTATATTATGAAATATGTTCTGAAAACTATTTACTGCCATATATTTGGGATTATTACATCAATAAAAATATTTCTTCACTTCTCTTGGGCTTACATTTGTTTGACATTTACATTAAATTAATAAAATAAAATATAATGATAGAATCCCCTATTAAAATATTTATACAGTCATAATAGACGAAAGTACATTTACTTGAAAATAACACAGGCTGAATGGGAGTGACCTAGAAAATATCTAGAATTATGAACACACATCTAGTTTCATGGAGTGTATCTGCTAAGAGTGTCTGGCTCCGCATGACCTCTTCTTGCAAACTACCAGCAAAAGTCAGTGTCCATCTCTCCAACATAGCTTTGTGCTCAGAATAGCGGTGACCAGGTAGACAGGAAACACTGGAAGGACACATTTTCAGGTTCCAGTATCCTTGCTGGGAAAAAAAAAATTCCAAATTGACTTTTGGAACAAAAAAGCAAGATTTACATCTATCAGTGTTTATGAAGTTATTTTTATTTCACTAAACACAGCCTTTTATTTTCACTGGCAAACTATTTTCAGGGCTTTGCTGAGACACCTAAGAGGAATTGACTCTAAAACTGGACAGTTTTATATGAAACAATTGAATCTAGCTCTGCTGTTCCGAAGTGAGAGCAAATGAATAGCATAGCTCATGCTATGCAATGATAGCTGCGGTCAGAGGCTTAGAGCCACTGTCACAACTGTATGTGGGCTGCATCCTCCCACTAAACTACCAGGGCTCCTTAACCTCCAAACACTTGCAGGAAGATGAGCAGTGATTATTTAGGAAGAAGACTTGTCAAAATTCCAGAGCATCTTCATAAATGCACTTACTCATTTCCTACTCAGCAACAAATACTTTAAAGCCTGTATTTTAATCATTATTTTAGCCAGAGGAAGACCAGCTGAAACAGAGGATCTGTGGAATTTTCACATGTCTCAGGAATAAGATAGCTGAAAAGCCTCAGAATCTGAAAGACCTACTACAGACAGTTTCGAAATAATGAACTTGGTGCAGGACAATGATTTCTACATTTTCTTAAACACAAAATACTTTATCATACGGGCCAGCATATTGATCTTGCCTTCATTTTATTCTGTTTAAAGTATAAAATATCAAAAATAATGATGTAAAACATTATTGGGTGTTTTTAAAAAACATCAAGTCATCACTTGTGAAGAGAGAGGCTGTCATTTTGTTCTGATGCGTTCCCTTCAAATAATAGCAATTTTAAAAAATTTATCTCCACATCCCATCCATTCAGGAACACAGGTGACACAGTACCAAAATGAATCCATAAAAGTAGACATTTACTAATAAAACGAAAACTATGCCTATTTTCCTTTACATATCATAGTGAATATTTGCAGTGTATTGAAATCCAGAGGGCACGGTGATCTTGGGGTGCGTGTCCCCCAACAAGTAGTGAACAGAAAGGGATGAGCTCTGCTGGGGGAGTCCGGTACCATTCTAAACTGAACACACACTGCTAAGAAATGACCTGTGTCTTCTGGCTGCATCACCTTCTGGGCTCTCTGAAGCTCTTTCACCATAGACATAAGAAACATTGCAATCTGAGTGTTGTGTTTTCATCTTTCTCCTTTCATAAAAGAAAAGCCTATATTTAATGTCTACCTTCTTAGGCTTGAAGTTTGTACCAGATAAAGCAATAAAGCAACTGGGGGCCACCTTTGCCCTCCCCAAGGGTCTGCCATGATCACTAGGGATGTGTTTCCCTGACTGAGTCAGGACCCACAAATATCCTGTGGCCACAAACTTGGGCTTTGTTCCCTTTTCACAGTTTCTCCCCTTAGAGTTGTCACACAAACTCCGTTTAAGTGCAAGATTTTTATTTTCTTTACTGTTAAATATAACTCAGGATAGCATTAAGAATAAGACATTTTTTAATTTTATTTGATATGAATGCTTTTTTTTATAATTTGTAATCCTTCTAAAATGGTTGAGCAGGAAATTATGTCAGACACCATTCATTGAAATCATATTCTTAGCAAAATAAAGAGACCATGTCTATCTCTCAAAGAAAATGTGACAACTATTACATTTTTAGGAAACAGGTATGGTAACATCTCTGCTGTCATGTAAGTCTGGAGAGACAGGGTGAGAACCTTTCAAATTTGTATATCTGTTTTGTAATAGGAAAAGGATGAACTAAAACGTTCTTGACATATTATCATAAAATTATATCTGCTACTTAATTTATTCAAAATGTTATGGGCTTATTTTCACTATGTAAAACATTTCCCCTTTAAACTGCAGCATATAGGACAAATTAAAAGTATATTCAGGTAACTTGCTTAGAAGGCTATAAATCAAATTTTCATATGCACACTTGGATTCCACAATGAAATTTGTTCCAATTTAACTTTATAGCCTAATGCAGGTATAATTAATGTATAATAAACAGCACATATTTAAAGTGCCTGATTATGGGGCTGGGGATGTGGCTCAAGCGGTAATGTGCTTGCCTGGCATGCTCAGGGCGCTCGCTGGGTTTGATCCTCAGCACCACATAAAAATAAAATAAAGATTTTGTGTCCACAGAAAACTGAAAAATAAATATTAAAAAAAATTCTCCCCCCCCACTTTAAAAAAAAAAAGTGCCTGATTTGGGAAGTTTTGACACATTCACCCATTAAACCCTGCAAATATTGACAAGGACACAGAAACACAGGTTCCTGGGATCTTCAGTGTGCCATCTCCCCTCACCCCTCCTCACACCAGGTGACTACTTACGCGCTTCCTGTAACTCCAAGTTAATTTGCACTTTTAGAACTTTAGATTAATGGAAGCATACATTAGAAACTCTTCTTTTACCTGGCCTTTTCGACCCATGTATTTATTTTGAGATTCATCCGTGTGGCTCAGTGTTTTGGTGTTTTATTTCTTTTTGTTGCTGATTGGATTTTCATTGTAGGAATAAAAGTTAATCATGCATGCCTCCATGTGTTTATGGACACTGGAGTTGTCACCAGATAATGGTTATTATAAATAAAATTGCTATGAACTTTTAGATACATGTCTTTGTATGGTGTGTGCCTTCATCTGTCTTTGACAAAATCTCCAATCATAATTTTAGGTTTAAAAAAAATTTGCTTCTTGTTTTATCAGCTTTTAGCTAATATATTTTGAACCTCATTATGAAGGTGTTAAATGACTAGTTTTTTTATGTGCTATTGGTGAAGTAAACTTTTTTATACCTGAAAACAACTTTGTTCTGAATATACTTTGATATTGTATTAGTTTTGTAAATTACTGTTAAATTTAGTGATATGAGATGAGACCCCACTATGACCTTACACTTTCCTTGTATCAGGGCCTTGGCCTTGTGCAACTGGATTCTCTACCATGGTTCCCAGGGCTGATATTAGGTGCTGGCCAGGACGTGTCCCATCTGGAAGCTTGTCTGAAGAATATGTCTCAAGGTCATTCACGTTGTTGGCACAATTCTTTTCCTCACTGTGTGATTTTGCCATGTCTGGTTTGTGGCTGATTGTCAGCTGGAGGCTATCCTTGGGTTCCAAGGGTCGCTCAGCTAGCCTAGGGTGTGCTTGCCCCTCCTTGTCACTAAGGCTTTTCTGGCAGGGCCACTTACCTCCTGGAGCCCAAGGAGGTTCTCCCAGGTAAAGGTTCCTCCTTCTATGGCTGGGTCAGGGCCATTCTGGAAGATTAGCCTTTTCAGAATCAACAGACTCCATCTTGATGATTAATTGCACCTGGAAGAGTGCTGTATCTTTGCCATTTTTTATTTGCTGAAGCAAGTCAGAGACCTTGCCCAATTTCAATGAAGAACTTTATACAAGCTGTGAACTCCAGTGGATGGGGCTTAAGGAGGCAGCCCACATGGAGGGGAGTCAGCCACAGATGCTCAGAGGCTCACACCATCTTTCATTAGTGTGTTACTTTACATATTGGCTTCCATTATTTTATGCTTACCCTATTTTTGCCAAGTAATAATACTTTATTAATTGATTTTAAAACAATGATATTATCTTTTATTCTTATAGCTCACAGGGATTTGCTTTTTCTTTTTAGCTTCTTTTTATCTTTGTTGGGGTATTGGGAATTGAACCTAGGAGCACATTACCACTGAGCCAGATCCCCAGCACTTTTTTTTTTTTTTTTTTTTTGGAGAGAGAGAGAGAGAGAGAGAGAGAGAGAGAGAGAGAGAGATGGTTTGGGGGTTTTCATGTGGTCTGATGATCTCTGATTTTAAAGAGGGTATTCTTTCTATTTATATTTGATTTGATTTTGAAAAGGATGGATTTTAATCTACCATCTTGCTTTTGTTTTCTGTTTATCTGAATTAAAAAAAAATAAAAAAATATTTTATTCCCTTTGTTGGTTAATTATCTATTACTCTACTTATTGTTTAGGGTTTACATTGGGTTTTATAATGTACATTTATCATTTAATTTAATTATGGTCTACATTCAGGTAATATTTTGTACTTCACATAAAACATAAAACATTGTAAAAGCTGGGTGTGGTGGTGCACGCCTGTAATCCCAGTGGCTCAGGAGGCGGAGGCAGGAGGACTGCGAATTTAAAACCAGCCTTAGTTGTTTCCAAACAACTCAGTGAGACCCTGTCTCTATTAAAATACAAAATAGAGCTAGGGATGTGGCTCAGCGGTAGAGTGGCCCTGACTTCAGTCCCTGGTAACCAACCCCTAAACACACATACACACACACACACACACACACAAATAAAAACATTGCAATGGTATATTTCCATTTCCCCTTTTCTAAGGTGCACAATCTTATCACATGTTTTAGTTTCTCATATAAACTATTACACCTGTTATATTTTCTTCTAGCTTGGAGACAGCTTTAATATTTGATGTAGATCATGTAATTGATTCTGATTTCTTTTTTAATTTTTAAATTTTATGTCACCTTGTTTTTAAATGACAGTTTTGCATGGCGTAGCTCTTTTTGATAGACAGTTGTGTTCTTTCAGAACTTGAGTTTTGCTCCATTATGCTCTTGCCTTCATTGTGTCTGTCTAGAAATCTGGCTGCCACTTTTGCTTTTGTTCTGCTAAAAGTGATATCTATCACCTCTAACTTCCATTCAGGTTTTAAACAATCTAATTCATTCCTTCCTTCCTTCCTTCCTTCCTTCCTTCCTTCCTTCCTTCCTTCCTTCCTTCCTTCCTTCTTTTTTTCTTCCCCTTCTTCTCTCCCTCCCTCCCTCTGTCTCTCCTTTCCTCTCCTCCTCCTCCTTTTTGGTTGGAGGGTCTCTTGAGTAGTTTTGAGTGGATAAAGGCTACTCTCCACCAGGAGCAACAATCTCAGGTGTCAAGGCACTGCATTGTTGGTAGGCATCAAGGAAACCAGGACACGGCTCCCGTGGCCACTGGACACTCATACAGAGAATAGGCATAGCAAGGTAAGCTTTAATAGCAAGCATTGGTGCCAGTGGTCAGTAGGTCTTGACTGTACCCTATGAAGAATGATGATCTACAGCCCTCCTTCTTGGCTGTAGGTAAAGGACCCTGTTCCCTCCCCACTGGTAGAGACAGAGTAGTGGGGTTGGCCAGGTGTTTTAAGACACATGCATTTTAAGCAGAACAAAATGCTCATCCAACCCAAACAATGAAAATTATTCACAAACTGTCAACACAGTACTGTTGGTGCAGACTCCTTATCTCCACATGGGAAAATGGCCTGGAACAAGGAATATTGGTTCAGTAGTACAAGGCTCCAGCACCTGGTGCCCGACACAACCGGTTGTAGTTTTCAAACAAGGAAAAACTGCACCCATCATTGCATCATGCTTTTGTGTTCTTTCCCATTCACAGATTTTGACTTTACACATAATAGTCCTCTGGAGGCTTTTCCACAGCTGACTGGCATTTTTCCCCTTTTTATTTCTATGTGTATTTTTTTGTTGTTTTATTTTGGATAGTTTGTTTGTTGTCTAGCTCAGTAATACTTTTTGTTTTGGCAGTATTCCTCGTTAATGCTATCTAGCTTTTGTATTTGTTTATTTATTTGTGTTTCTATGATTCCTTCCAGTTTTCACTTCTGAAAGTTCAATTTTGTTCTTTTAAAACATATTTTAGATGGCCACTCAACATGTTGCACATTTTCTCTGTCTTCTGGAATATAGATGCCAGCATTCCAACTGCTTTCATGTTTGTGTTTATCTGTGACTCTTAATTCCCAAGTTATTGATTTTCCTGTGTGCTGGAAGTCATAGGTTTGCCTTTCCTAGATGTTGGTAATTTTTGATTGAATGCGAAAACAGTGTGTGTTTCTCCTTTTTTCCTGTGATGAATATAGTTTGGACATTCTTGAGTTTGTTCTGGGACAAATCTAGCTTCCTTGGCAACAGTTCAGTGTTTTCAATCATGTTTGGGGGCATGCTTATGGGGACGGAGGAGCTTTTATCTCAGGGCTGTGATGACTTCTAACCCCTTGTGATAACCTGGTGGATTACAAGACCTTCTTCATTGTTGGTACATAAACTATTTTGGGCTCTGAAGATCCTTGGGTTGTTTGTTCTTTCTGCTTTCAGCTACTTCTTTTCTAACTTCAACATTTTCTTACATCTCTTTGTGGTTCATATCTGGCTGAGAACCAGAGGCAGACTCTGCCCTATGGGAGAGGATTACCTCGTGCTTCTCTCTTCTCTTGAGTTCTGTGCTCTGTGGAATATATCCTGTGGCCTCTCCAGACTCCTGCTCCATCTGCTTACTCCAGGAGAGGGCCAGGCTATAGGCTCCCCTCATGATTTCTTCCAGGAGCTGGATTGGGATATCCGAGGGCTCAATTTACTAGATTCTCCTTTCTCAGGTATTACCACTCTCTCTTGCCTAATGGCTAATGTATGAAAACCCACTTTTTTTGTTTGTAGAATTTTTAGTTTTATTTTAGAAGGAAAGTTAATCCAATTGCTGTTAATCCTTATTGGCTGAAAGAAGTTCCAAATTCAAATTACTTTATTATTATTATTTTTTGAAACCTAGAAATGGGTTAACATACAAGTCGGTGTTTCAAAATTACACAAATCTCATGACATTTCAGACAGTATTTATAATTTTACTAATTTGGAGGGTTTTATGAAAATATAACTAAAAACTTTAGGTTTTGATTTTACTTGACTGGTCTGTATTTAAATACAAGATGGTCATTAATGATTTTCTTAAGCAAAGTTTGGTCAAACTTAGTTACCATTCTTCAACAGAAGTCACATTTAAACAAAATGCAGAACCAAAATCTAAAATATAAATGAACAATCATCCCACAGGCTGCTATTTAACAAATGCAACAAAGCCTCGTCTTTGGAGAGCAGCATGTTCTCAATAGACATGAGTACCATGGCGCCCAACATTTAATAAACTTGAATTGCAGTTAGTGACAACGGTATATCCTTGTGTACATGATGAAGCATAATATTCCCTAGAGCTGGATTGACTCATTCTCTCTGTGTCTCTCCATGTTCTTTTTATTTTCATAATGTGCCCTAATTTGTTCATTTCTACCATGCAGAGGTCAAAATGGGGATTTGGAGGGGTTTTCAGGATGACCCTGTGATAAATAAGAACTAGCAGGCAGATGCCCAGTGGCGTGCCAACTGAATGTCAGCACTCTAATGACCCTAACAAAGGAGATCAAATGAAACAAGAGATCATGGTATAGGGCTTCTGAACCAAATTACAGTGGACACTGTGTGATCAGGGATGACTTGGGGAATACTGAAACAAGGAGAAATTAACAAAATGACTAACATTGGTGATGGCAGATATCAACAGATGCTTGCTTGCCTCTGGCAAAATGAGAATGAGAATCAGAAGGAGAATTTCTGTAGCTCTGACCACTTATCACTTGCTGTATCTATCTTTCAGTTCAATGAATGCAGAAATGGTTTAGCATAAATCATGGGGTATTAATAAAAACAGAATAACGTGTTTTTTTAAATACAAGTGAAAACTATATAAAATAAAATATGTGGTTTTGGTTTAGATGAGGGTGAAAAAATAAAATGCCTTTTTTAATCATTATTTTAAAACTCTATTAGATATAAATGTTGATTCATACAACTTGTCTGAATTTTCAGTATATAGAACTTTTAAGAATTTTGGAAGGCAACTAGATGAATAAAAAAAATAATTGTGGATCAAAATGTTCAAATTCCAGCCTCCCCCCCATTTTATTCACTTTGTGCTACTACAACAAAACCCCTGAGACTGAGTAATCTATAAAGAAAAAACATAACTTTCTCACAATTTGGCAGCTGGAAATCAAGATCAAGGCATTTGCAGGTTTAGTTATCCAGCGTGGGCAGCATCCTCAGGAGGGTGGAGTAAGATCTCTGGGTACTGCTGAGCAGAGACTCTTCTCATAAGGGCTTTGTTCCCATTCCAAAGGCAGATCTTTTAGTACCTTAGTACCATCATGTTGTCAATCACTGAATTTTGGAGAAGATATATTTGAATCATCACCTAACAACCACTTTCTACTTGAGTGAATTTGTGGAAGTTATTTAAACATTTCAGGGTGAATTTGTTTTTAAACAAGGATCAAAACTTCATCTGTTTTATAGAATTGTTTTGAAGATTGAATAAGTTAGTACAAGCAAAGATCTTAGACCATGTCTAGAATAGTAAAAAACATTCAATATGTGTCTGATAATGGATATTTCCCTATATTTATGTAGGCTAATCATTCACGGGCTTTTTCTAAAAGCATATGCATCCCTCCTTATTTTGCATCCTTATATTGGTTCCAACATCCCAGACTTTAGGTCTGTTGCAAAATTCCTGTGATCCTTTGAAGAGAAAAGAATAAAAAAAATAATCCCCCAGCTTCACAGAAGTAAATGAATCAATAAGCCATAGCTCTAAACACAGGATGTCTGGCCACAAGGGGGTAGGGGAATTCTTCCAGTGAGAAGCAGCAAGACCTATTGTTTTCTTTTCCTATTCAGATTGCTTAAGGATTCTGTACTTTCTCGTATGCTGTGTGGACACACTGATCACCTGGAGAGTTTTTGTATCTCCTGATCATAAAAGACAATTACAGATATATGTGTTTTCTAGCCTCACAGAACTAGATGACACTGTCCTGTTTCAAATCCTTCAAAAACCTTGTAGATAACCAAATAATCTCATAAGTAAATAGGTTCAACCCAACAAATGGGACACACACACAGATATAAATATGCACATATACAGATTTATACATAAGTAAATATACTTGGTGCCTGATCATTTAGAATGATCTATACATATGATACATATATGTCTTTGAAGTCATATATATATACATATATATATGTATATTATTTCAAATTCTCATGTGCACAATATCATTGTAACATTTCCTTAATCATAAGAGTGTTTAGTGTTTCTTTGGAACAGTTTCCCCTACATTATTTAGACTTTTGGAATCAAAAGAAAAAAAAAAAGGCCTACATTATTTAGACTTTTGGAATCAAAAGGAAAAAAAAAAAAAAGAGGCACTGATAGAATTATTTGCCTTTTCTTTGGTGCACTACATCTTACCAAACTGTTTAGAGCAGCAGTTGGCAAAACGTTTTATGTAAAGCGCCAGATAGGAAATATTTGAGACATTGTGGGCCATGTCACAGCTATCCATCTTTGTCTTCATAATACATAAGCAGCCACAGATAGTATGTAAATGAATAATTCTGGCTGTGTTCCAATAAAACTTTATTTACACAAACAGATGGTAGACAGAATTATTCCACAGGCCTTTTTTTATTTTATTTTATTTTATTTTTTACTACTACTACTCCTACCCAAGGTGGGAATTCACTACCTCCTAATTACATCTTGCTCTGCATATTTATGGGCTTAATGTCATCAATACAGTAGATCGAGGACAACTGTCCCTATGGATTCATTTCTGACAGAGAGGGTATGCCCAGTTTAGACAGTGATGGAGTACTTTTCTTGGGGAAGCAAACCTTTTCTGGTGTTTTCAGTGTAATGATAAAGAGAGGGGAGAAAACAGATGCATACTAAGAAGCAAGCTGGGTTAATTTCCTTAAGTGGAAGCATATCTATAATTCCTGCTGACATCCCAGTGACCACTAGCTTAAACTTAGGGTCTACTGACTAATTTGAGACTTGTTTCTCCTTTATGCCAAATTTGCAAATTAATAGGATTGCTACAAAAATCACCAGTAAAGACTCCCTCAATATTTTTTATTAGTCTTTCTCAAGTGTGGCCCCTTTTGTAATAACAAAGCCTTAAACCCTATAAATTAGACATTGATCTAAGGATTTTGCCAACTCTTAGGAAATCTACCTCATTTAGGTAACAAAGAAATGGTGATCATACCAAGTGTTCTCACTGGGCTTTCTGAAAGCAAAGTAGGGACCAATCTTCCCTAATTATTTGAATTTCAAAACCTCTTCTGGTCAATAGATACTAGTGGAATTTGGAGTGCTCATGAATGTTATCTCACATTTAGTGTAAAATATTTATAAGTACAGTAAATATACTTATTTCCTGTGTTTTTTTTTTTTTTTTTGGTAGTTATTTGGCAATGTTTTACCAAAGACTGATCCCACCAAAGAAGGATGTTGACTCCATAGCATGGATCACTCCTGAGTTCCAGTATTCACCATCTTGATGAGGAAACCGCTGAACACTGGGTCAATGATCAAGACAAAACCATGATTCTATAAATTCTGACAAATATACATACATATACAAACACAGCCAAATATTAGATTATGATTAATTCTCCCTTTTTAACAAAAATCCTTCAAATCCATTTCCAGAGATTATCTAGGATAATTTAAAACTACAAGGTTCTTTGTTTCCTTCAGTGTATCTTTCTTCTCTCTCTGAATCTCCCCCTGGGGTCACACCATAACATATGCTGAGATCAAACACCTCTAGTGAATTATAAGTAAAAAGTAAGGGAAGTGGGAGCAGAAGGCCTGACTTCCAAGAGAAACAACCTATCAGACATGGATAGAAGAACCAGTTTATAGGCATGAAACTATAGAGCAATTGAGATGCTTGCCATCCTTTAAATCCTTTTCAGTTAGAATCCAATTCTAATTTTTGGTGCCTTGCTTCTTCTCAATACATGGCAGGACTTTCACAAGTACATGAGCAAGATTGTGGGTGTAATCAATATTGCCCTTTGGATACTTGCATCAGTTGTCAGATTTTATGCCTTGTTTTTGATTTCATTAGTCTTTTGTCAGAAAGAAATATGAGATGATGTTTAACATTGTTTTAGGAATTTACCAAATTTTTCAAACGCTACCTCAGCATGAGTATTTATGGATCTAAGTTTCTTTGCTCTTTCTTAAAGCCTTTCTATATCACAAAATCAGCTTTAAAAACACAGAATCCTTGACTTCTTCATGACATTCAAAGTGATGAATAAAGTGGTCCCTAAAAGCTTTAAGAAGAATAGATGAAGCTAGAGTCAAGAGGCATTAGGATTGAGCTAAAGAGAATAGACTATGGTGGAGCCCTAGAGGTTTCTGATCCGGATAAGATTGCCTGATTGAATCACACAAGCTTGTGAGGGCCCCAACATTAGTAAAAATTATGGATCAATTAATTAATTTAAAATAAATTAAGAAACCTCAGACTTGTTGTGAATTAGCAATAGTTGTTGGAAAAGAGGAAGGGAGAGGATTAGAAGATGAGGTATTTTGGTAGGGAGAGGTACTCACTGGATACTCACCAACGCATATAAGAGAAACCAAGACACTTTTGACCAAATTTTTTGGTAATTTAGTTCTCCAGAATGGGCACATTATTTTCATTATTTAGAATGTTGCTAAATATTCACTTTCCCTCATTTGTTAACAAGTCAATGTTTTCTCATATAGAGTTCTCTTTGTGCTTTGATAACTAAGCAAATGCATTATTATTCTATTAAACTTTATGAAAATTTTCATCTCTTATTTTCATTCAAATACTGAGAGATTTAAGCTAAAGTGTGAGGGGCTAATTTTATAAATGTATATATTATAAATAAACACTGATGACTAGCAGCAAAATTATTTCAAAAGGACCTAATAATAGTAAATAATTAAATAGAAGTAAAATAATTTTAACTGAAATTTGTATGTATATATTGTATATATAATTATGAATTTTATTAAACATTAAATTAAAGAAAGTAAATAAACCAAAAAAATTGTTGCTGTAAGAAAATTATGGCTCCAAATATAATTCTTTGATGGGACATATATCCAAATACAGATGAGATAACATGATTTTAAATTCCCACACATACAAATTCAATTGCATTTTTGATATAGGTAAGCAAACATGCTACCCAAAATTTCCAGTACTCCTATTAGAAATATTTTTGTAATATTCCAAACTAATTTATGATTACAAGAGTCACCATTATTAGTTATAGATGACATAACTGGGAAGAGTGATAGTACTATTCTTCCTTTCTTTCCATTCACATTTGATGAATTAATTTCACAAAGGACTTGACTAAATAGATTTTAGTGCCTCCCCAAACTATATTTTCAGTGTGAAAAATGATCATAATAATTAATGAGAAAATTATGATTGTCCTGTGATCCATGAAGATTTTTGTGAAAACATTAAATATTCTCCTACTGTTGCTATAAATGGATAGGAAAATTAAAAGAAATACCAAAGCTCACATGTATGTAGCACGATTTAAAGTGAAACATTAGATTCATGGAGAACTCAAGTGCTATGTCTTCATTAAAGCTCATGTGTAGTTTCAACACTGCCAGCTCATTTCTCATTATATAACTTAGGATCAAAGGGAGGCTGACTCTCTCTCTACTATTTAGGTTTGGACTATCTTCCAACAGTTGATCCTCCGTAAACTCGAAGTCCTGAAAGGTCTCTAAGAATTTCCTGTAATGTGGTATTTTGCCAGTGTCACTTCTTGGTCATCTTCATCCCTTTCTCACAACCATTTTCTTCAGTATGGGTACCTATTTTTATATTATTGCATATAACCCCTAGCAATACATCCATATGGTATGTTTTAATATGCTGACTCTCTCTGTGAAGAAACAGAAGTTCAGAGATATGTAACTTCCCAATGACACAGTTAGCATGAGATAGAACATGCACCCAACTATCACTGGAACCCTAGAACAGCAGTCCACCTGGTCACTTGTGGAATACCTTGGGTAATTGAAAAATGCCAACATCTGGGCCTGAACTAGACGAGTTTCTGGAGGTGGGATCAGGCATTGGTGTGTTCTAAAAGCATCTTGGAGGAGACTAATAAAAAGTCATAATAGATAATTACGGCATTTGAGCCTCCACATATAACCAACAAGCATTAGAAGAACTCAATAGCTGAGGGGGAGAAGAGACAATTGGAGGCAAATAGGTTGGTTCTGACATCATTTCTCTGACATCATTCTGCTCCAAAATTTCTTCTCTACTATTCCTTGAACAATTTAAAAATTTTCAGCTGATTTGTTTTTTGTAGTATCCATTTCTGACAAAACAGTGCCGTTTCTAGAACCTCTAGAAGACATCAGAGTAACGACAGAGGAGGAAATGTTCACTGGACTTGCTAGTGTAAAGGAAGAACTGGAACCTTGCTTGGTAGAACAATTTCTCAATAATTTGTCACTTATACACATCTGATATAAATAATATGTAAATAGGCTATTATCAAATATCACAAAAATTGGGATTTGTTGGCTTTAAATCTTTGTATTACACTTCAGAACATAACTACCGTGCATATTTAAGCCATAAGGTTGAAAGGAACTCTTTATTTTTAATTGTTTTATTTTCAATTCTAGACAACACTTTGATGGTAAGAATGCTCCAAGTAAATTTAACTCAGTAACCAAAGCAAATCTTTGGCTTAAGAAAATTATTTTGAGAATTACCAAGTTTCTCATGAAAGCAGGATTTCACGTTGAGTTCACAAAATTTTGATTAACTATTCTCTTAACGATACTGTATCATCCTTTTATTTTTGTGCTATGAACATTTGATGTCTGGTTTCTTAAATTTTTCAGGGCACAATACAATATTGTTAAGTACAGTCACTGTGCCATACTGCTGATCTCTAAAACTTATTCATCGTGCATAATTAGAATTTTTATTCATTGAACAATGGTTCTCAATTCCTTGGTCCTCCCAGGCTCTGCTTAGAAGCATTCTACTGTCTCCTCTTTTGATTTTGAAATTTTGAAAGCCTCAGATAGGTGAGGTAATGTAATGTTTGTCCTGCTCTGTCTAGCTTATACTACTTAGCATAAATTTTTATAGTCTCATTCATGTTGTTACAAATGTTAAGATTTCCCTCTTTTTAAAGATTCAATTATATCCCACTTTTAATATGTATATATGATATATATGTGTTTGTGTGTGTGTGTGTGTGTGTGTGTGTGTGTGTGTGTGTGTGATGTGTATCTCCAATTTTTCTTTTTCTTTTTTTGGGGGTGTGTGGAGTGTGTTTGAACTCAGGGGCATTTGACCACTGATCCACATCCCCAGCTGTATTTTGTATTTTATTTAGAGACAGGGTCTCACTGAGTTGCTTAGCACCTCACTTTTGCTGAGGCTGGCTTTGAACCCTCCTGCCTCAGCCTCCCAAGCCTCTGGGATTACAGGTGTGTGCCACTGTGCTCTCTACTTTTTCTTTATACATTATCAAAAAACACTTAGATGTTTTTAATATTTTGTTTATTATGAATAATGCAGATATCTCTTTAAGTTAGTGATTTCATTCCATTTGGATGAACTCCCCAGAAATGACATTGCTGGATCATATGATAATTTAGCAAAGAAAGCAGGGTACCATCAAAGTACAAAAATCAATAGCTTTCCTGTACTCCAATAATGAATCTGCTTAGGAAAATGATTCCATTTACAATATTCTCAAAAAAATAATCAAAATTATTTGAAATAAATATAACCAAGGAGGTGAAAGTCCTCCTAATTGTCAACTAAGAACACTGAAAATAGAAATTAAAGAAGACCTTGGAAGATGGAAAGAACTCTCATGTTCTGGGATAGGTATAATTACTATTGTCAAAATTGTCATATTACAAAAAACTGCCGATTTAATGCAATTCCCATCAAAATATCAATGGCATTCTTCATAGAACTTGGAAAAACTTTCCTGAAAGTCATATGAAAGAATCACAGACTGAGAGAATCCAAAGCAATACTAAGCAATAAGAGTGATGCTTGAGATATATATGACATCATATCTCAAGTTATACTACAGAGTTGTAGCAAAATAAATAAATAAATAAACAACTGAATGATACTGGCATAAAAAGAAAAAAAAACATGAAGATCAATGAAATATAATAAAAGATACAGAACACACGTAGATACAGTCATCTGATAGTTGACAAAGGTGCCAAAAACATGTTGGAGCAGATAGCCTTTTTAACAAATGTTTCTGGGAAAACTGGGTTTGCCTATGTGGAATGAAACAAAAGTCCTACCTCTCACCTGCACAAACGTCGACTTGAAGTGAATCAAAGACCTAGGAATTAGATCAGGAGCACTATGATTGCTCGAAGAGAATACAGGGTCAGCACTCCAACCATTGATACAGACACCGACTTCCTTCATAAGACTTGAAAACAAAACAAAACAAAACAACAACAAAAAAAAAATGCAGGAGCCTCCAGATTGTTCTCTCTAGTGGCTGTACCATTTCACATTTCCATCAGCAGGGTGCAAACATTCTCTTTTTTCTGTGTATTCACAAATACTATTTAAAAAAAAAAACTAGTAAAAAATGTAGGTGTGAGAAGATATCTCAACATGAATTGATTTGCATTTCTCTGATAATAATGTTGAGCACTTTTCATCTACAGGTTGTCCATTTGTATCTCATCTTTGGAAAAATGTCTATTCAAGTCATTTGTCCATTTTAAATCAAATAAACTTTTTAAAGTGATAGATATGTTTCTTATCGTGACTTTGGTAATGGTTTCATGAGTGTATAGATATGGTCAAACCCATCAAATTGAATGCATTAAATATGTGTAGTTTTGTATAGTAATTACACTTTTAAAATGTTGTCAAATATTTAAAAAAAGAAAAGAAAAATGGATGCATGTCTACTGTACACAATATTTAAACATTTTCTTTCTATTTTAACAACTTGCTAGAAAATAATTATGAGTATATGTACTTCAGTAGATAAAGATTTGCTTTGAAGTTTAGAGAAAAACAGACCAAACTTTATAGATAGTTGTTGGAAACTCTTGCCATGATAAAATCCAATCTCCCTTTCTCCCTCTGAGATAAAGAATGAAATATTTAAGATACATAAAAGTGAGCAAGACAGATAACCCATGCTCAATTCACAAGTAAAATATTTTGCAGTGGTTTCCAAATTGCTGGATGTACTAATCCTTGGAAAATGTGCTACAGTTCAACACTTTCATGGGAACTTCTTAGTGTTAAAGTGACTTTTAAACTGAGACATTCATCACCTGGAAGAAGAAAGGAATGCACTAAGGATGCAAAATGTGCATAAATTCAGTTATCAAAAGCTTAGAGACTTAAAGAAGGAAAAGCAATTCAAGTGATCAATTCATCCTACACTTTTTGTTTTGCAAATAAGGAAACCATGTTATCCAAGGCCAAATAAGTTGTTCATGCACAGGTAGTTTAACAATAGCAGGGACAGGACATGAAGAAGTCACTCCCATTCAAGCATGCTTGTATTTCAGTTTCCTACTCGTATTCCTATCATGAGCTCATTGTTGACATTGTCAGTCATGATATCTTAGTATCAGCCACCCAGAACAAAAGTAACTCTGAAAAGAAAGGCATAGCTCTGCAGATCCCAGGTACTATCAAAGATCTCTATTTAGTAGAAGAATTGTGTGTTATTACTGTCTTTTGTGTTATTACATTTCATTCTAGTAAGTACAGCCTGTCTGTGATTATTTTATGTCATGTAATAATTGGCTATTTTTTGGAAATTTATTGTAATCCAGGCAATATTCTATGCATGTTACAAATAATATCATACATATCATCCACAATTAGTAATTTTTTTTTAGAAAGAGATATATAAAATCTGTGAAAGAAAAACAGAACAGTGTGAGCAAAGGAAACTCTCCTTAGTCTACAGACTTAATGAAATAAAATTCCAATGACAATTCTAGCACTCTAAACATTTGGGAAGATAAACAGAATAGAAACGTGTTTTTTAATCATGTGTTTTATTGTGAGATGGTTGATTCACATGCAGTCATTTGGAAAAACATGGAGAGATCCTCTACCCTTTTTCATTTTCTCCAGATGATTATAACCTCTTACAAATACAGGAACTGAGTCTACAACACGCTCTGATTGGGAGACAACCGGAGCAGCCACCTTAATGATTCCAACATCCACTTTCCTGGCACCAGCCATCTTCACCTGATGACCTCTGTGTCTATGGTTTTTGTATTTCAAGAATGTTATATATGGATTCATAGATTATGTGTCCATTGGGACTGGGTTATCTTTCACTTCATATAATTCTTTGAAGATTCATTTAGGTAGTTGTATTTATCAATAGTTTTGTTCTTGTTATTGCAAATTAGTAATCCATATTACAGAGCTACACTTTGTTTAATAACTTTTTGAGGACACATGGATTGTTCACACTTTTTGACTTTTACAAATAAAGCTTTTCTGAACATAGATAATTCTATGAACATAAATCTTTCTTTGGTATATATACCTAGGAGCACAATTGCTGATTCCTTTTTATTTTTTTTTAAATGCCAAAATATTTTCTGGAATGGTATTACCATTTCATATTCCCAGCCATGACATATTTTCCCCACATCCTTCCTGGAATTTAATGTTGCCAAAAATTTTATTTTAGCTATTTTGATAGCATGTAATGATATTTAATTTTGAATTTACTTTGCATTTACCTGATGGTTAATGGTGTTGAATATATTTTCATAGATTTGTTATCTGTATATCTTAGACAAAAATGTGTCATCATATATTCTTTTCATGGTCTAATTGGAATTTTTCACATTCTTACTTTGGAATTTTAAGAGTTTTCCATATACTCTAGGTGCTAATTCTTTGCAAGATGTGATTTGCGACTATTTTCTTTATCTTGTCTTCTGAATCTCATCACAGGTTAAAAGCTTCTCGAAGCAAACTTTTAACTTTAATGAAGTCCAATTTATCTAGTTTTCTCACTAAGGACACTGTGTTATTTTGAAATCTAAGAACTCTGTACCTAGAATTACATTCTCATTTTTCTCTGTCTCTCTTTTATGAAAGTTTTACAGTTTTATGCTTGGAGTTGAGTCCATATCCATTTTGAGTTAGTTTTGGTGAAGGTGTGACAATGAAGTAGAATTTCCTTTCACCCCGTCTCCACCTCTACCCCATGGTTGTTCAATTGTTTCAGGACAAATTGTTGAAAAGGCTGTCTTATTGGAATTGAGTTACTTTTCTACCTCTGTAAAAATTCAGTTGTTCTTATTTGTGTGGCTCTATCTCTGGGCTCTCTATTCTGTTCCATTGATTTTTGTGTCCATGCCTACCCTGGAATCACACAGTTTTGATTACTGTAGCTATATCATACATCTCAAAATTGAGAACACCAATTCCATCCACATTTTTCTTCTTTTTCAAAATCATTTTTTGGAATATAGTTCATTTGTGTTTCCCCAGATCTTTTTAGAATAACTCTTTATTCTTTTTATAAATTGCTGACTGTGATAGACAATACATTTTTCTGATAATATATCAATTGTGAAAATCTACACATGAAGAATTTATATCTTTTTATTTGAACATACTGATTTTTAAATCATTTGTGTGGAGTTTTTAGCATTTAAGACTTGAATATATGTTGTTAGTTTCCCAACTGCTTCTTCTATTTTCAAAATAATTTTTCATGATTTCTGTGTCCATGTGTTCATTGATGAAAATAGTATATATCAGTCCAGTTTCCCCACTATATCTCCATTGCCACCCAAAGGACATGACTTCTTATGATTGCTGGGAAGACATGACTTCTAGATTTCCAATGAATGTTACTGTTACTAAGTAAGTAAAATTGAATTACCAACAGTAGTAAAATACCTCATTGACTATGTAGCTACTTAAGTGAGAATATATCAAGGTCATGAATAAATATTCAAGGAATGAGGTCAATGAGTTAGGTAGACGCACAATCATCTGATAGGATTTCTGTGCGTGCTGAGATCAGGTTCCGAAGCCACATGACCTGTTGAGAATTTCAGCTCAACTAATTGTTAACAGTGTCACTCTAATTAAATCAATCAAACTTCTGTACCACTTTCTCATTTATACATTAGAGGGTGGTTCATTAAATGACAGCATAGAAGAAGCAAACCTCATGTAGACAATGTTCAATAAATCTTGTGAATTTTAAGAGTTTTCAATATACTCTAGGTGCTTGTTTATTATTGAAATATATAAATCTTTAAGAAAATTTTATGATTTCATATTGGATGGGCATTGTTTTGTAGTGGATTTTGAAAGTTTTTTTTCACATTATTTCATATTATTTTAATTGTTGATAGAACTTTAATTAATTGATTAATTAATTAATTAATTTGTGATGTGGAGAATTGAACCCAGTGCCTCACACATGCCAGGCAAGTGCGCTACCTCTGAGCTACAGTCCCAGTCTGGATTTTGAAAGTTTTCTGAGTATAAGATCCATACTTGGAGGTGAGATATTTTAATGAATGCTTAATTTGGAAATACTGCTGTGTGACACATGGAAAGAATATTTTGGCAACCCATGTATTCATATAGGAGAAATACTTCCATATAACTAGTGGTTTCTTTGGCATTTGTTTCTGTAATACAAATAATTATCTATACTTGTATAAATATCTGACAGCACTATTCATAAATATCATAGAAAATGTATTTTGAATGTATTACTACTTTTATTTTACTTGAAAAATATATGTATGTGTACATATATCTATATCTATCTATCTATCTATCTATCTGTCTGTCTGTCTCTCCTTGGAAGTTGTTCTTAAGGGGAGGAAAAGTGTAAATTTAATTAAAATTGGCTTTTGAGACTTTTTTTAGAATACATATAATCATGGGAAACTGTTCTGAAGCAAAACTTTACGGTAATTACATTCTTCAAGAGCACTGATGGCACTAATTAGAAATTTCAAGTCCTATCAAGATTATTTATTGAAATCTATTTGGCAATTTCTGTAACTTAACATAGCTCAGTGGTTTATTCCTTTGTACTCATTTAAGAATGGCAGCAATAATTCAAATAAAGAATGAAAGTTGAGGAATGTTTGATAAAAGAACAAGATCATATCTGATTCTTGAGACTTTACAAAATAACTCAATGGCTGAATGTACAGAGTATAAAATGGGTTTTAAAATCACCTAGTAATTTAATTTGTATTTTACATTTATTATTTGGGAAAAAAATGCATAAAGTAACAATATTCAGCTCCCTATTCCAATTTGTTCTCATCAGTTCAGTCTAAGGAAAATCCAAAGTTAATTTTTGATATATTAGTGGTGTAGGGAGATCCATTAGGGACCTGAATTTTCAATTCTACAAATAATTGTATTATAACCAAACCCCTACATCAGTAGGATATGTACAAATGCTATTCTCTCCCCAACAGGGTGCCTTCTTTATTTCTCATGTGTCACTGTTAGTTCAAGACACAGAAAATCACCAGGGGAAATATTATCAGAGAGCTAGCAAAGTGAAGACAATATGGAGTAAAAAAGTGTGTGGGAACTTTACCTCTGCTGTAAACTAGTTCTGTGGACTTTAGCAAGTAAATCAATGTTTTTGAATGTCAGCTTCTCATTTGCAAAATGGAGTAATAAAAAGTATGTCTCTTGGGGTGGGGTTGTGGCTCAGCAGTAGCACACTTGCCTAGCATGTGTGAGGCACTGGGTTTGATTCTTATTACCACATATAAATAAATAAAGTAAAGGTCTATCATCAACTAAAAAAAATATTTAAAATGTAGGGGGGAAACCCTCAAAAAATAAGTATGTCTCACAAAATTATAGTAATAATACCATATTAAGTGCATAGAATTCCTGGAAGAGCACTACTCAATTCATCATAAAAGGTCTTCCTTACAAGTAGAATTTTTATAAAATGAAGTGGACTTTCTCATGTGTAAGACTGTTCACCATCAAGTAGCCCCGCTTTAGGAGAAGTGCTGGTATGGCTAGCTTTATGATCCTATAGACTTGATATTCACTTACAGACACTGTGAAAAATGAAACTGACTCAACTATTTATATTTGGGATAGGGGTGTGGGTAGATTTTTACTTTAAATATTTATTTTTCACTTCTGCTGACAAAACTAACCAGAAAACTGAACACTCACTCTTTTCATTGATGTAATAGTGACATTTATATTCTTATAGGAACATACAAAAATATGATCCTAGAAGATATAATTGACAAATCAAGACACAGATGGTGAGTTGCTCATGCAATGAGTCACAAGGTAAAATGTGAAGAAAACTGGCTTGCATTCATCCTACAATATTTGTAAACAATTTTTGAAAAAGTATTGCAACTGCAAAACATCATTTTAAAACTTTCATATTGATCTTACTTGTGTGTCACCAGTGTCACTCTATTTATTGATTAAAATACTTTTTCTTTTATTCCTGAGCACCTGATAAATGAAAAACAATGAATTATCAGTTGCAGAATCTCATGAAAGTGGAGACAAAGTATAACAAAGCAGGTGTGGTAATGTCTCAAATTCTGTTCAAGCTGTTTTTTCAATGCTACACATCTCCAAAGAAGCTTACCCCAGAGGATTTTCAGACTACAAACACATTTAAGTGCATAGTGAATCAAACACAGGAGAAAGAAGTTCATTCCCAGTGAAAATAAGCACTTCAATAAGTTTCTGAATTAAATAAAACATTCCAATGGGAAGTTGTGAGAAGGTCTATCATTAATCCAGATTACACTAAGTGAGAGGGCAGAGAGATCTGGGCTGAGTTACCTCTTGGCAATCAAGTTTCGTAAGAAAGTATTTCTTTGATAAAACTGAAAAAAATTCAAGATTTTTTTTAGTATGATAAATGGCGTGTTCATAAATGAAATTCTCTTGAAATTTGTGGAGAGGTGTCTTTAAAAAATTATCTGAAATATTTTATTTTCACACCAACCCAACATCTATTTTGTTCATCTTTACATGTCATACCTGAGCCATAGCTTTGTGCCATTGAGTATATCCAGGAAGTTGACATCCATTACCTAAGGGAAGGGGAAGGTAAATGCTTCCTAGAGCAAACAATTGCTTTACCTTGATGATCAAGTTAGAGATTTTTCTTCAGTCCACAGTGAAAACAAGTCTTTTTGAATGAAAAAAAAAAAAGAGGAATTTATGTACTCTAACCTGCTAGTGCTTAAAGAATTAACTTTAAAAGTAATTGAAAAAAAATTGTCAAAACTCATAGAGAAGCTCTCTGGAGCAGAACTTATTTGATGAAATTAAGAACCCCTTTCAGGAAAAGAGTTGAACGACTTCCAAAAGAGTCTACAAAATTAAGTTTCCCTCTGGTGAGTTGGGCTTACTCGGAAAGCTAAATTTCAATCTTGTGAAGAACCTAATAACCTTTAACCAGGCATTCAGGGTCTTATAGCTTTTCCAAAAAAAAAAAAAAAAATTCCACCTGATCATTTTTTTTCTCCCCCATAAAAACTCCACCAGCTGAAGAAGTGTTTAAATTAAATTTATTAGAAGTCTACAGTCTTGTAGCAAGCTTGAAATGAGACACTGCACAAGCAACCAAATGATCTGGGGTTGAAAATGAGAGCAACTACAGTGGAAATAATGTTCAACAAGAAGGTGGAGAGATGGGTGAGGTAATATCCAGATAAGGTACTGATTGATTCTTTTTTTTAAAAAAAAATTGTTATATATGACAGCAGAATGCATTACAATTTATATTAAACATAAAAAGCACAACTTTTCATAACCCTGGTTGTACACAAAGTATTTTCACACCATCCGTGTCTTTTTCATACATGTTCTTAGGATAATGATGTCCATCTCATTCCATCTTCTTTCCTACCCCCATGCCCACTCCCTTCACCTCCCTCTCCTTTTCCCTATCTAGAATTCATTTAATCCTCCCAAGCACTGCCCCCCAATCACATTATGAAACAGCATCCTTAAATCCGAGAAAACATTCAGCATTCGTGTTTTTAGGACTGGCTTACTTCACTTAGCATTATCTACTCCAACTCCATCCATTTACTTGCAAATCCCATGATTTTATTCTCTTCTAATGATGAATAATATTCCTGTGTGTGTGTGTGGGGGGTGTATATCACATTGTTTTTATCCGTTCATCACTAAAGGGCATCTAGTTTGGTTCTATAATTTAGCTATTGTGTTGCTATAAACATTGATGTGGCTGTGTCCCTGTAGTATGCTGTTTTTAAGTCCTTTGGGTATAGACCGAGGCATGGAATAGCTGGGTTATAAGGTGGTTCCATTCCCAGTTTACCAAGGAGTCTCTATACTGCTTTCCATATTGGCTACATAAATTTCCTCATAGAAATAGAAAAAGCAGTCATGAAATTCATCTGTAAAAATAAGAGACCCACAATATTTTAAAGCAATCTTTAGCTTAAACTATACTACAGAGCTATAGTAACAAAAATGGCATTGTATTGGCACCAAAATACACTGATAGACAAATAGCACAGCATAGAGGACACAAAGTCTAACCTACATAATTACAGTTATATTAGACAAAGGCTCCAAAAACGTACATTAGAGAAATGATAGCTGCTTCAAGAAATGGTGCTGGGAAAACTGGAAATCCATATGCAACAAAATGAAATTAAACCCTTATCTCTCACCTTGCACAAAACTCAACTCAAAGTGGATCAAGAACCTAGGAATTAAACAGGGCACTGTGTCTACTAGAAGAAAAAGTAGGCCCCAAATCTCCATCATGTCAGATTAGGCCCCGACTTCCTTAATAAGATTCCTAATCAAAATCAAATCAATAAATGGGATGGATTTGAACTAAAAAGCTTCTTCTAAGCAAAGGAAACAATTAGTGAAGTGAATAGAGAGCCTACAATTTGGGAACAAATTCTTACCACACACACATCAGATAGAACACCAATCTCTAGGAGATATAAAACACTCAAAAACCTTAACACCAAAACAAAACAAAACAAAAAAACCCAAACAAGTAGCACAATCAATAAATGGGCCAAGGAACTGAAAGACATTTCTTAGAAGAGGATATACAATCAATCAACACATGTATGAAAAAATGTTCAACGTCTCTAGCAATTAGAGGAATGCAAATCAAAAATACTCTAAGTTTCATCTCATTGCAGTCAAAATGGCAGCTTTTAAGAATACAAACAACATTAAGTGTTGGGGAGGATGTGGGGGAAAAGGCACCATGCCAGGGAGTAGTGAGGTAGGAATATCAAACAGGTTGAGGAGGTGAGAAGGTAGAATAGCTGGCTCCTTACTTCCAACTCTGATGGGAAATTTCATGTAGGGTGCTCTGTGCTTAAAGGGGAACAAGAGTACAGTAGACATGGTGTAGAACAGGCCCAAGATGGCTATAGTAAGGCTCCCTCAGTGTGACTTCCAGTGGACTATGTTTTCAGTATGCAGCCCAGGTCCTGAACACCCTGGTTCACAGGAGCATGTGCCCATTTATGTAATCTGTAGGCACTGTGCCTTCTTTGTTTGGGTTGCATAGAAAAAGGCCTATGGAATGACTCAGGGGGTTGAGGGGCCCTTAGATGTCCTCAACTCCCCCACAGTGTGTGCACTGCAGAATTCTCTTCTTTGTAAAGGCTTGTGTATGTGTTTCCATATTTTCTTTATCCAGTCATTTGTTGTTTTCTACTATGGATAGTCAAATTCATAGAATCAAGGGGTAGAATTGTGTCTGGGATTAAACAGGAGGGCTGTTTTCCAGGAACTAAGGGGGTGGGCAACTGGGAAGTTAGCAATTATGGGCATACAATTTCAGTTCAGTAGATGAATAAATTCTAGATAATCTTCAATAGAAAAATTTAACTATAGTCAATAATAAGAAATTGTCTATACAAAAACTCTTAAGGGGGTGGGTCATATAGTAAGTGTACTTATAAAAATGAAATAAAATTAAAAATATTAAAATATAAGTAGGACAGTGGAAAAGCTTTATATTAAATGGGGATGGGACAACTTCAGATACCTTCTGTGAGGACACTATTGTCATTGGGAACTAGGAGTAGTCCAGCTCTTTGCATAACTGAATGATATATTTGAATTGTGAACTACTTCCCACAGGCACTATTCGATGAACCTGTGTCATGCATTTCTTGTATGTGTTCAAATGAGTAATAAGCCACACAATATCAGGAAGTAACAGCTGTAACAATGACAAAAGCTTGCTTAACTTCGAGCTACTGTTAGACCCAAAAAGAATAAACATGGGTAAATTTATAACATATATGACTGACAACTTGCATGGTGAACAAAAGCTCTGGACTTATTTATAGTAAGTTTATTTCTAAAGATTGAAAGCAACCACAGACAGAATAGACATTTGAGAAATTCACTCTTTATTGCCACACTGCTGAAAAGCCAGCAGGCTTGGGAGCTGGGGGCTTCCTCTTACTTTAGAGCAGATTTGACACTTTCCCATGACCATCAACCCCAAGAGCTGCCTGCCCCAGGTTATTCTGTGACATGCATAGGAAATGTATTCATATCATACTGATGCATGAACATAGTAGAATATTAAGAAGCAACTGTTTTATATTATGAGATATATTGGCACAATCAAGCACTGACACATTAAGCACTGATGAGTTAAGATGTCATTAGTTACTTTTTATTTGAACAGTCGTTTGAAAGAATGATCCAGTTTTACCAAACAGACCCTTCCATTTAAAGGAAAACACACACACACACACACACAACAACAACTTTTGGATTTTCCTATTAGAGCTCTCTGTTTTAAAGTTGTCATTTTCTTTAAATTTATGATGGCTAAAGTTTAAAAAAATACAGATAAATATATGGGTGCACATGAGACATTACTAATATATTAGTTTGTGACCTTAAATCTGATTTTAGAGTGAAATAGTATTTTTTTTAGAGAGAGAAAGAGAGAAAGAGAAGAGGAGAGAGAGAGAGAGAGAGAGAGAGAGAGAGAGAGAGAGAATTATTTTTTAATATTTACTTTTCAGTTTTCGGTGAACACATCATCTTTTATTTTATTTTTATGTTGTGCTGAGGATCAAACCCAGTGCCTCGCACATGCGAGGTGAGCACGTTACAGCTTGAGCCACATACCCAGTCGGTGAAATAGTATTGTTGCTATATATATATAGTAAACAAAATATTTAAGCACGCTTCTAAAAATATTTAAATTATTTAAATTCTGAGGTATTTAAATCCATAGCTAACATTTATAGTCAATCAACTTCTATCTTCCAAACAAATAAAATATCTTATAGATCTCTTAACCCTATGTTTATTTGATTTGAGATTTTCTTTTTGTTAAAATACTTACCATCAATCCATAACATTCCATCTACTTTACAGATAAGACTTCTTTTAAACTCACCTAAAAAATACCTCCAAGCTATAATTTCATATTCTCATGACTTTGAACACAATTATTATTTTCTAGTTAAGATTAAAGTTTTAAAAATTTTCACTAAAATTCAACAAACATAGCATATAATCAATCATGTTCTGTTAAAAATATGTATTAAACATGTTACAATGAATAAATAAACATGGAGTTATTCTATTTTATGCAGAAGAAAAATGTATAAATAATTAGTTCAAAAGAACACATTACATAAAATAATTTTTAACTCCATTTTGCCTCATATTAAGCTCAGTGCACTAAACAATATTCATATTGATGAGAAAATGGTAGTTTCCACATGCCAGTTAACATACTAACAGTTTCAACTCTATACTAATTCAATACATGCTCAATTAAAATTTCAAAAAATAATTCTGATATCTGAGTTTTGTATCCATGATACAGTGTGTCAATTTGGAGGTTTTCATCACAAATTGCAACAAAAAGAATGTGAATGTCACTTGTTTTCTTTGGTTATCAGTCATTGTAAAAAGTCAATGGTGTGTTTTTAACTTCAATAGCAGAATCTAAAGCTCACCTGGAAAGTAATTTCATGGGAAGAGATAAGAACATTCTGAAAAACAAAAAGAAACTTTAAACATCATATTACCAAAAATTCCACATTAAATACTGCTATAAGTTTGAAAATTAAAATTAAGATAACAGAAGCACAATAAAATATCCTGGTAATTGGCATATGTAGACAAATGAGATGGTAAGAGAAAAGCCCAGAACAAGATGAATGTATATAAAGGCATTTGAACACAGCATTTAAATAAAAAAAATTTTAGGCTTCTGCTGTCATTCTATCAAAAAATTTCTGAACAAAAGATTATTTTTAATCACAAACTAATGTTTTCTCATTAAATTTAGGCTGATTATTTCAGAGCAGGGGCAAGAGTGTAAATTTACCATGTAGGTCTTTGCAAGTTTGCTTTGCTGTTTTTCATAAGGAATCTCAGATAAGGATTTTAAAACCCCCTTAATAAACTCCCTCAAGGCTACTAATTCCAGCCAAGGCCGTCTCCCCATCAGGCTTCCCTGTCCCTAACTAACCCTATATGTGAATGAATTCTCAAAGTCTCCAAAATATCCTAAGGCCACATTCCCACTCACCTGCAAGGTGGGAGCCCCTGTGCCAATGGCAGTCCCTGCTGCCCATGAGGGCTTTGTGAGTACCATTCTCCAAAATCAACATTTTAAAAAATATATATCTGGTTATATAAATAGGCATAGTTCTTAAATACAATACTCCTGGAAAATGTATGTGACACACAAATCTTAAATCTACTCAGACGGACACTCTCAAACACATAAAAACACATGCCTATATGCATATGTGCACCTATCTACACTTTGTAAATGTGAATGTAGAGTATCACGTAGAATATGTATAGAAAGTTTGTAGTCATAATGCTGGTGCTATAAAAATAGACATAAAAATCTTTAAATTAAATTATATAATATAAAATAAAAACCTATAAAGTGAATTTGAAATGTTGCCTGATTTCAAAAATCATCCTCAAGAAACAAATTAAATAGTGAAACATGAGTATTTTTTCTTTCCAGTATTGAAAGTATTAATACATTTTTAAAATATTCTCATGTAATTTTGGTGTTCCTGTACTTTGAAGTTCTTATTCTTTATATCTAGGTGATTATTAATATGTGTTATGAAAAAAGAGATGTAGCTATTAACTTTTCAATTGTATTTATTTAAGGTTTACAACATGATGCTTTGTTATATTTAACTTGATATTCAAGTTATTTTATATTATAGTGAAACAAATAAATACATAAGACACCTCCTAGGTTTACCTTTCTTTTTTTGGCTAAGAATATCTAAAATCTTTGCAAATTACCATAACAATAAAATGTTATTAACTTTAATCCTCATGTTATATATTAGAACCTTGGACTTACGTATCCTACATCACTGCAGCTTTGAACCCTTTGACTTGAGGCTTAAAAAATATTTATTTGTGTGTGTGTGTGTGTGTGTGTGTGTGTATTCACATATCATTCCTTTGTTCATTCATCTATCAATGGACACTTCAAATATTTCTAAATCTCGGGTATATGAATAATGCTGCAATCAGTGCAGGCGTGAAAATATCATAATGAATTAATGAATTTCATTTCCTTTGGGTATTTACCCAGAAGAGGAATGGCTTAGTCATATGGAAACTCTAGTTGTAGTTTCTCTAGGAATCTCCATGCTCCTGTCCATAATAACTCCACCAACAGTTTGGGGTTGCATTTCCCCTCTGGGTTGTAATGTTGAGTACCTTTACATATTCCTGTGTAATTTTTATATTGAATTTTGGTACCTAAAACTTTTAGAAAATAAAATTTAATTATTTTTAAAAACACATAGTAATTTATCTGACCATGATCTTTTTTTTATTTATGCATATTCAAGAGGTCATCAAGCCATTTTAAAAACCAAATATACCCCAAAACAACACAAGAGAAAGATGAGAGGTATAAATATCTAAAACTCACACCCTAATTCTACATATTCACATCTAAAAAATAAAAAAATCAAAATTTTTAGAATATCTACTCACAAGATGTTTTAGTGTGCTTTTTCCACTGCTGTGACTAAATGACCTGACCAGCACAACTGCAGAGGAAAAAAAGCTTATTTGCGGGCTCACAGGCTCAGCGATCTTAGCTCACAGAAGGCAAATCCATTCCTGGGGACTGGAGATGATCCTGAACATCATGGCAGAAGACTGTGGTGGAGGGAAGCAGCTCAATCCAGAAGCACAGAGAGAAACTCCACTGACCAGATACAAAGATGAAGCCCACAGCCAAGCCCCAATTCCTCCCTCCTCCGGCCACACCCTACCACTTCAGTTACCACTCAGTTAATCTCTATAAGGGGATTAAATCACTGGTTGGGTTAAGAGTCTCATAACCCAATCATTTCTCCTCTGGACCTTCTTGCATTGTCTCACACGTGAGCTTTTGGGGGACACCACATCCCAACCATAACACAAGACTTCCATTGATTTCATCAACTAGGGCAGGAACAATGTATTGTTTCTCTTCCTACAGTCATCTCTTTTTTGGCCTTTATGATCTTCTTCAATGGGAACAGGTTTTAGTACCTAGAATACTAAAAAACTGACTTCATTTTGAAGGAGAAATTCGCCAAGTTAGCTTTGAAGGCAAGGACTGGGAGAAGAATGGAAATTAACATCTCTAGGGATGTTAAACTTACTCAGTGACCAATCCCAAAGAAAGAGGTGAAGATCTGACATTCACATCAGTGACAAATAAATAAAGGGCAAAGATTAAGAATAAAATATACTAGCTAAGTGGAACCGTGGGAGCAGGGGTTTGGTAGAATGAATCTCCATCATTGTGTGCTTCTTGCATATTAGTGGAAGAATTCATAATGCTGTTTGTTGAAGGGACTTTGTGTTCTGGTAATACTAGATAAAATTAATATATTTTTGCTACTCCTGGATAACCTGACTTCTTTTTTTTTTGGGGGGGGGTATATGTGAAATAAAGTCGCCATTATTGAGACTTCCAATCACAGCCAGAACAAGGGAAGTCATCCCTAAGGAAAATGCTTTAATTTTAAAGAAAGCCTAGCACTGAAATGTCATCCTTTATGCAATAAGCCATTGACAGCAGCTGAAGTGATTTAAGATGGCATTCAAAGAATAATTCAGAAGGAAGACGGGTTAGGTTTAACATAGATACACTTGAGATAGATTATAAAAGATCTTCAAAAAGTGATACTGCATCTTAAAATTTTAATGATATGGAGATATAAAAAATCAAAATCCAGGTCATCTGTCCAAGTAGTACTGGGACATAATAACGGTTCTTGTTTGACACTGAGATGAATACTCTAAAAGAAGAGGAAAACCTATGAGACAAATAGAGCAGGTGAAAAAAGAGGGCTTCCTTTGGGGCTTAAATATGGAGGGTATTTCACAATCCTTTGCTGTAAGGAACTCGTGCCCTTCAGGATGGAGCATTCTGTAATGAGGGAGAAGTTGCCTTATTTTAGCAATTCCCAGTCACTGTTAAAACCTCAATTTTCTCCGACCATGAGGAAATTCCACCAATTCCAACCAAAAACAAAAATGCCAGTTTTGAGCAGCAGGCAGTCCTACTATCTAGCTAATCAACAGCCAACTCCCCAGCTGAAGCTGCCTGCCATGCTGCCTCTCTGACTTGCTCTCTTTCTTACTATTACACAGCTTGGAATCAATTCTCTTTACTCATCTTGGGTATTATATTTCTTGTGTGTCCTGAAATCTCATTTTTGTTTATTTGGTTTTTCAGTAAGTCAGTTTGATTCTGAAATCAAAAGGTCAACATCTTGAACAAACCTTTCTGATTTTTTTCCTCAATACATTTTGACAATTTTATTATCTGTCTTCTTTCCAATATAAAAGTATGTCTCTCATAACTACTGGTGTGGACTGTACAGCTGCTTGGTGAACCACGCCTGATATAAAATGATTTTCCAGAGCCAATCCAAATAAATTAATATAACATTACTTATGCAGGAAGTAAAACAAAGTGATTAGGCTGTCAATAAGATCCTTCCATGTGCATACCTAGTAGCTAAAAGATAATACTTCCTTTAGAATTCTGCTCTTGTTTCACAGATAAAACAAACACATTTTTCTGAAACAAACTCTTAAATCAATATGATTTGAAGAAGGTAATAATCAAGAAGAAAATGCTAAGATTAAACTACATTTTCTTTGTGAGTGTATAAGTGTACCAAAATGTTTGTGTTTATATCTTTTAGATATTGATAGCTAAATATAGTTTGCAGAATTTTGCCCCAATATTTCTCTAGCTCAGTGCATATTGATATTACTATAGACTCCTGTCACCCCAGTTATTAACTTAAATTTTCCCATATTGGAAATGACATTTGCTTCTCCACTCCATTTCCCAAATCCCTCTCATGCAGTTGAGACCATACAACTTGCTACAGATAATAAGCTTTGAGGATCATAGACTTTTGTCATTTTCCCAACTTTGTATTTATGACATGGAGGCATGATTCCCTTTCTCTCTTTCTGTACTTGTGTGACTGTGGAATTCTTCTTTTCCAGATCATGCAAAATTTAGGTGGTAAAGCTATCAGGCTGGGTCTGTGATGGCTACAGGAATCAGATAGCTCAGCAGCTCATATTCTATGTACAATATAACCACAAACTTAGTTTCCTAGCCATGGTCCAGTCTATTCTGTTATACCTCTTGAAGCCTAAAAGTTAAGGATCTTTAAACTTACTCTTTAAACAGAGCTCCATTCCTATGTATCATTTAGTCTAAGAAATTTCTCTCTCTCTCTCTCTCTCTCTATATATATATATATATATATATATATATATATATATATATATATATACACACACACACACACACACACACATATATATATCATATATATCTCTCTCTGTGTATATATATATACACACACGTGTATATATATATATATAATCTGTCTCTTCTATTTCTTGTTTTCTCTTCTGTATTTTACTATACCTCTCTAATTATTGAATTATCATCTTTTTTGAGGATACTGCATTCATTCTCCATGATAGTAGTTTATTTTGTTCTACTCATTTATAGCTTATTTAGATCTCAGCAAAATAAACTTTAATTTTCTTAACCTTCTTATTTCTAAAACATCTCATTTGCTTTCTATTCCAGCCTTTTATTATCTTGGGTATGAAAACTTGATATCACCAAAAATATCTGTACCTCTAAAAATAATATGATGTTTGCTGTCTTTCTGTGCCCTTCAAATATTCTGCTTCTCTTGTGTTCCCTACAATGGTTCCTTAAAAATATCTGCACATTCGGTCTTTCAACTTCCATCATTACCTTCTACTACCGTGCTTCTCTTTCCTTTTTCCTAATTTTCTCCTGACCTAAGATATGATGGTCAATTGATTCAACTAATTGTTTGCCAATATCTTCAACATGTTTATCTAATTGGCTTGTCTGTCCACCTGTAATTGCATGGATGGATGATAGTATATGTAAACACACACACACACACACACACACACACACACACACACACATACAAGAGAGAGTAAATATCTAACCCTGGATCATTCTGTTTCACTTCTGTACTTTTAAGACCTGATTGCTTATTGTCTGAAATAAATTCATAACATTATGTTAATGATGTATCTTGAAATTTTTGTTACTCAAATTTACCTAGTATACTGTCTTCCTTGTTGTTTATAGTGGTTATTGATTAACTTTCCTACTTCCCTCCAATACAACATAATGCATTCCACGTATTTCATTTTGATAGAATAGTATACTTTCTTCTTAAATTACCTAACAGAAGAATTCAGGTAAGATTTTAATAATCCCTGTCCTAAGTGATACTCACTTTTTTTCTACCCTAATTGTTCAAGTCTTTTCTTGATTTTTCTTTTCCATCACAATGCATGTGGTGAATGTCTACTTGCAAAAGGAATCCCCCACCTCTTTGCTTTGAATGTTGTGCTTTAATTTATTCATCAACCTTCTTCTATCAATCGTGTCTTTTCTCATTTCTATTTTGATATTCTCCAATATTTTTTCAAAGTGGAAAAAGCTTCTTAAATTCCTTATTAATTGACTCTGAAAGTCTTTAGGTTTAGTGCATCATAAAAAATAATGAATATTATCAAAAGAATTAACTATTATGACAGCAACCCAAAGCCAATGCTTGGCATATGCAAGATCCATGGAGGATTGATATTAAAAGAAATAATAACCAGCAAGTGTCATTTATGAAGAAACTCAATATGACCTCAGTGAACAGTGGGTAAATCAAAACCAGAGAACTCTAAAAGGGAAACAGCAAGTGTTTGATCTGCACCCAAGAGCTAAAGATATGGTGTTAATAAGGAGCAAAAAAATAGTGACTTGAATAAATTTGGAAATCTGAAAGTGTGTCTGAGTCTGTGTCTGAGCTTGGGACTCATCACCCATCATGGTGACCTAGCAAATTCTGTTTTCTGGATGGAGGAAAACAGTCACAAAATAAGCCTATGAGGATTCTATACCACTTACTAGTGTGAGATTCAAAGTTTTTACTTGTGTGTAAATTTCAGTTACACAGAATAATGTATGTGGCATATTTGTACATGAAAATAAAATACAAGATTCAAATTGTCATGCCTTGATGAGTCACAAGGGTCCATGAAGTCAAAAAAATCACTTCAGAAAACATGAGTTGGTAACCATGATGAGCAGCAGAGAAGCCCACCTCTCTTTACCATCAGGAGGCTTTGATAACCTACAGCATTAGTTTATCACACACACACATACACACACAAAACTCGTGAAGATATGACAATTGTTAAAAATCATGCAGGGGAGCACCAACAAATCCATTAAATGTGTGAAACAGGAGTGTTGTTTACAGAGGGAAGAATTTTTTCCAATTAAATGATCTTGAATATGATTTTAAGCAAAATGTCTAAAATGTACAGAGTTGAACAAAACAGAACATGAACAAAAATATAACAATGGGATAGTATTAAAAAAGATCTCTTTTAAAAGAAATCAAAATGATAGTAGGTGAAATAAACTAATGAAATTAACTCAGTGGACAAGTTAAGCAGCAACTTTTTCATTCATTCAGAGTATTTTTCCATATTGTGTGTTAGGAAAGGTAAGGTTCTGCCCATGGAGATTACTCCAAAAGGGAGAAAAGGAAATAAATAAGCAAATAAATTCATAATAATCTCCACAGAAAAATGTAGATGATAACTGGCATCCCATAAATGTTAGAGTCTGTAAACAAGTCTGGATGGCGCCTGGCAAAATGCTAGAGGGAGTGGTTTGTGAAGTAGTGCCAGCAAGCCATTAATTGTGGAGATTCCTTATTGGTTGACTGCTGTATCTATTTTATGCTAATTAAGATAAGCTGTGTGGAATGTATAAATACCGCTTTTGTCCTACAATAAACGGCTCCTACTCCTGCTGTATCAATCTACCAAGTTGTTCGTCACCCCCCCCCCGCCCCGTTATTTTGCCCATCCAGCCGGGCTGCGGCACATAAATAATAATTTTAGAAAGACATTTAGATCACAATGTAGACCAAGACATAACTCCACTGATCTTATCCTGTTGTGCCTGTCGCTCCTCTCTCTCTCTCTCTCTCTCTCTGGGGTGTGTGTGTGTGTATGTGTGTGTGTGTGTTTGTGTGCGCTTTAACTATACACAGTACCTAGCATAGTGAAAGGATTCAGAAAAAAAAGGTAATTGAATAAATTGGAGGAAACAAAAATATTCTATATATTTTTTATCCATTATTGATATTTAGGGAGGTGAATTTCAAGCTTTTATATTGTCAGAGAGGCATCTTGGTTTTAACATCTTTGGCGAGTTTCTTCTTCAAAGATTTTCACTTATCTCCCAAAGATGCTTTGATAGAGATTTGTTATTTATCAACATTGGCAGAGTGATTTCAAGTAAGGAGGGTATCAGCTTTCTTGTAGAGATGAGTTTTTCAGGTTAAATGCACTTTCCTTTGGAATTGTTCCAATTGCAAAGTGTGGTGCAAAAAAATATTGTTAAGTACATGACACTGAATTTTAAAGATCCAAGCTTGAATGTTTTATATTCTCCCTCTCAGGAGCATTTGTAATCTTTGCACTATTCTTATATTTGACAAATGCTCAGATATATTAAAATATCTTAACAAAAAATATATATGTAAATATACATATATATCTGAGGATAATAATTGGTATTACTGAGAAAAAACTTTTTAGATTGGGTTGAGAGAGGTGATGGGAGGGGAGGGGAGGGGAAGGGGGGGATAGGAAGGCCAGCAGAGTAAAATAGACACTAGTATTGCTGTATGCATAAACGTGACTGTATAACCAATGTGATTCTGCAACCTGTACACTTGGAAAAATGAGAAATTATACCCCATTTGATTCAAATGTATGATGTGCCAAGATCATTGTATCGTCATGAGCAACTAATAAAAAAATAATTGTATTACTTCTTTTTTCCTTTTCAATGTTTTCTTATTTTAATTTTCTCTCTAGGCTCTTCTCTTTTTAGTTATTACTAGTTACTTCTGGATTCTTGATTAACCATTTGAATGGACCAGTGAAAATCTAAGTCAATGTTTTCATTAATCTTCCCCATGCATCCAAAACACCTCTTCTGCTTAGTTGAAGGAAATCAAGTGTAGCTTTGTTCCTGTGTGTATCACAGTCATGGAAAAACATGTGTTTTCAAATCCTACATTTGGGTCCTATTTAGTTCCTAAATCTGTTGAAGACCAATCTTTATATTGAAATATTATAACTTGGAGCTGTTTTGAACTGAAAAGTTTAAATTATGACAAATGATCACTGGAAATGAAACCTTTACGCATGAATACAGGACACTGTTTATCCAACATATGCTTTGCTCATTGGAAAACCTCTGTGCACAGAAACTAATCTTGTCAGAGAAGCTTCTCCCTCTCAATACCCTGTAGGTGCACCAGGAAGGAGAAGTTCATGGGACACAGATATACTCTATCCACTTATTAGAAAAAAATGAAAATGTTTAATTTAAAACATTGGTTTGGGTTTTTTTTTTAAAAATCACGATTATTGTTCCACCTTATTTAATTGAAAGGACCTGAGCTTTTTCTGTTCTCTAACTATACAACAGGTATTGTGCTGCACTTAGAGAAACCTAAAGTGAACACAAACCTTCTTCTCCCTCATTAGAGCTGAGCCTCAAGCCGTATTCCCACGGATGTATCATGTTAGGGTAATTCCATGGCTTGCAGATGCTTTCTGCAAATATATGAAGTCAAGATTTGAAATAGCAACTTATGCACTTTTGTTTTTCCCACAAGATCAATCTTGTAAATAACCAGCACTCATTAAGTACTGCAGAATTGAATCTTCATTCTGAAATCCCTTCACTCCAGGTGACTTTCGACCATCAAGGGTTGTCATGGAGAGATTCAGCAAGATAGAAGTCTTTCAGATAGCTTTTCTGTTTTGAATGTTTCCGTATGTAGATTTCAGTTACAAAAATCCAAGAATAAATAAATAAATAAACTCAAAAAATAACAGTAACAAAAAAGTCAGGGGGCACTTAATATCAATTTTAAAAAGCAGCTAAAATATATGGAGTATTTACTTTGTACAGCCCCTGATCTAAACTTCTGTTTTGTGCTTAGAGAAAATTTATAATAGGTGATCTTATTATATTACCTATTGTCTAGATGAGGAAACTCAGGCTAAGGCTTATGCCAGGTCAACAACTGCCCACAATTTATCTATGAGATAATCCTGGCAATTTTGCCTACTGCTAACATCTTGTACTTATTGGAAATTTTGCCCAAAGAGATTAGATCAGTGCTGCAGCAATTTTAAATTGCAGATTTTTGTATGACTTTATTTGTTTGTACATATCTTAATATCTGCCTAAATACATAATATTTTTTATGGTAATTGAACTTGCAAATAAAAGAATACCGTCTTCCTAAAATGCTGCCCTGAGTGTACTAACTCTAAATACAGAGTATTCAAAACTACTTTGCTTTACAACTACCAAAAGCGTGGGCAGAATAATCCTCTAAATGATTCTGACACTTACCATGCAGTCTGGCATTTTTGCCTTGATGAACAAATTGTCCTAATTCTAGTTTTCAGATGAGATGTTTAAATGGTAAGACACATATTTACCTACACTCTTTGATTTTTGAGGACATGTGGCTGATTTTCTAATATGGTCAGAAATACCAAGACAAATATTAACCCCTTTCTTTTTTGGAAATAATATATAAATCGCACCTTTACACAAAACATAGAATTTTATTTTCAACTTTATTTAGTAAAATAAACCAAATGTTGACTTTAATTCTTTTGGACAAGTTCTGAGGAGTGGAATAGATGGGTTAAACGGTGATTCCATTCTTAGTTTCTTGAGGAATCGCCATATTGTTTTCCAGAGTAGTTCTACTAATTTGTAGCATCACCAAAATGTTTAGGTGCCCCTTTCCCCCCAGTTACCAGCATTTATTATTATCTGTATTCCTGATGACTGCTATTCTAACTGGAGTGAGATGAAATCTCAGTGTAGTTTTGATGTTCCTTTTCCTGATTGCTTGGGAGTTAAACATTATTCATATATTTGCTGACCATTTGTATTTCTTTTTGAGAAATGCCTGCTTAGTTCTTTCTCCTTTTTTGATAGGATTATTTAAGGTTCTTTCTTTCTTTAATTTTGGTGTTAAGTTGTTGTTGTTGTTGGATGTTTTTTTTTTTTTTTTTTTTTTTTTTTTTAGTTCTTTATATATTCTTGATATTAATCCCCTTTCAGAGGAGCAGCTGGCAAATATTTTCTGCCATTCTATGGGCTCTCTTTTCACACTCTTAATTGTTTTCTTTGCTGTGAAGAAGAAGCTTTTAAATTTGATGTTGTCCTACTTATTGATTCTTCATTTTCTTTCTTCCACTTTAGAGGTCTTGTTAAGGAAGTTGATGCCTAAGGCAATAGGTTGGAATATTGAACCAGTTTCAAAGTTTCTGGTCTAATTCATAAAATTTTAATCCATTTTTATTTTACTTTTGTGTGGGTAAAAGATAGAGACCTAGTTTCATTCTTCTGCATATGAATATCAGTTTTCCCAGTTGCATTTTTATAAAAAGATTATCTTTTCTCTAACATGTTTTTGGCAGCTTTGTGGAGTATAATACAGAGAACAAGGTGAGGGAAAGGAAAAGAGGGGTCTGAAGTGGAGCAAATTATATTGTACGATTATGTCCAATGAACCATAGAATTACATATAGCTATAATGTACTAATATAAATGCAAGAAAAGATGTAAAAATCACTAGAATATTCAATTTTGCCTTTCACTGCCTCCCCTCCAAACTCACCAAAACAAGAGTGCCTTGAAGTCTTCCCACCTGCATATATATATATATATATATATATATATATATATATATATATATATATTCCTTGTTCACTTAAGTCTGCAAGACCCTAAATTTTACAGCCTATACTTGGTCAATCTGTCCATTTGGAGCCTGAGACGCTGGCATAGAAAAATGGATGAATGAATGAATTGATTAAAGAAGAAAGGAAGCAAGTAGTCATTATCATAAAAATATTTCTGTCATTATTCCTCCCACTTTCCCTTTGGTTAGGTCCTCAAATTAACAATGCATCATTCTGTACCCATATTACTGAAAGTTTCCTATTTTCATAAAGCATACCTAATTTGGTATCTGCTTCTTCCCTAGTCTTTTAAGTATCACTACCCTAGAATAAATCGTTTCATTATTTCATACAGATACGTTATTTAGAAATTTCATCCTAATTTTTAGTTACTCCTTTTTTAAAGTTATTATCCCTTAACAGTATCTTCTGTCTACTGTTTTAAGTTTTCTGAACATGAACATATTAATATATAATATTTTTATTTTAGAATAAATTATTTACTCTCTTTTCCTGAAAGCACCATTCTTACATGTTATTTCTCATGTCAGAGTGTCTAGTAAGAGGGTATATGAAAATCGGTGAGAATTCATGGTCCAACGTGGCTCTGTAAAATTTAGTTACTGGCTATATAATCTTAGTTAAGTCATTCACTATCACTGACCTTCCATAATTCATTTATCACCTGAGACCTTTGGAAACCTAAAGCCTCTATTGTGGTAGAATTAAGTGAGTAAATTCTTGTACAGGTGTTCGGTAATGTGTCAAGTTCACTCCAAACTTTTTCACTCCTTTAGAATTAACTTTTTTGCTTAACATTATATTTTACTCACTGAGAATAACTTATTCATAATTAACAAAGTTAAAAATTATAAAGCAGAGTAGTATTTTTATCATTTTATACCTGTGTGCAAATATGAACTAATAACTGTTTCAATATTTGTAAGTCGATATGTATTTCTATTTATACATAAAAAGCAGGAACCAGTCTCTTTTGAATGCTTGTATTTTGCTACACATTTAGTAAACATGTATCTAATTTATTCAGCAGCATTATTATTTGAGTCTTATAGGTATAAACATCAAAGGATAGTAACTTTCCCATTAGAACAGGTAGGAAATGAGAAGATTATGGCTCAAGGGTTTAAATACTGGTGAAGGGAGAAAATCAGTTTATCCAGCCCCAAATCTGCACCTATAAATGCTTACTGAGAGGCCACAGCCAGTCCCTGCAGGGTTCAAAGCTCCTGGATGTTCTGCTGTCTGGTTTCATATGGATCGTATTTGTGTTTCTTTTGCTGTTGGTTTTAAAATCAATATTACTTTAGATTATAAGCAAAATGTAGAGGTCAAGGATTATATCTTTCCATTGCCTTGATTTTCTAGTTCTCTCAGTACTGAGATTTCTATTCAATCATATTTTCTGTCTAAAGTGACTAAGCTGATCTCTGCAGATAAATAGGATCACTGCTCTTACACAAAATATATCCACCTGCCTTCTGTCTTTCTTTTTATGAATAAAGTAGTAAAAGATGCAAATCATATTGAATTACTACTTTTTCAGAAAGTCAGCTTTTATGTTAAAAAATATTATCTAATCATGAATCTTAATAATTATATCATCTGATGATATTTGTATATATTACTAATTTTGATGAGAATTACCTTCTGGATAATGGAAATCAATACTTTAAAATTATGATTTTTATTAATTACTTTAATGCATGGCATTAATCAACCAAGTTCTACTTGGAGTCCTTGGGTTAAAAAAAATCTGAATCACAAACCATAATTGTAAAGAAATCACTTTAAACATACTTAATTTTTCTAATTTATTAGTCTTGGGAATCACATCTCCAGTCCATGAATATGAAGAACTACTGTTGTGTTTAGAGTTAAAATATGTTCTATTTTTATCTCCTGATAGCATAGATATTAAGCAGTTTTAAAAAATTACAAGGCATTTAGGAAAAATCAATCATGTGTGTCCTGTGGTGTGTTCCTAGGAGATAACACGTCTCCAGGGACTAATACCACATCCTGGCTATAACATGATCCACAGCCATTAAATATTAAAAGCCTAATGCTCTCTATATCTTTATGAAAATAAGGCATGATTTACTCTAGGGTAGTGTGATACTTAAAAGACTACTTTTCTCTCTAAGGATTGAAGGGACATTTGAGCAAATGTTTAATTTTGTATTTCTGCCAATGTTATATAGGTAGCTTTGTAATAAACCATATGACTGGCTTTTTGCCAAAGGTCATAAAATGACAGGCTTAAAGCCTATAGGCACAACTATTGGTGACAAATTATTTTCTATTTTAAGAAAGATACCAAGTGAGTAACTTTATGGTCTTCTAAGTTTAAATTTGGTATGATTGAATAAGTTACTCCCCTGGATCAAAGAAACATAATTCCACTCCATAGCTTAAGTGCTGTAGTGAATTGATTTGAAAACCCAAGAAAATACTCACTATGCTCTGTGGCATGCACTACACGCTCAGGATTGCCTTTTATTCTTCATAGTGACTCATTTTCATTTTTAAAATAAATATTTCTTTGAGATTTAACCTCAAAAATTGCTTTTATCAAATGTGTGGTACACAGAAAAAAGCATCGTATTTATCAGTTTTCCATCACTGTCACCAAAATACCTGAGAAAACAATGTCCAGTCCATGGCAATCTTCCATCAGACAGAAACCTGATGGAAGGGCATGGTGGAGGCAAGATGCTCTGCTCATGGCAGCCAAGGAGCAGGGTTAGGAGAAGGACACAAGAGACAAGACATAGTCTTAAGAGCACCCTTCCCCCATGACCTACTTCTTCCAATCCTACTAAACCTCCTAAAGTTCCCACCACTCCTTGATGATTCATTTGAATTAACAATTCATCAAATGGACTAATTCTCTCATGAGGTTTGAGCTCTCAAAATTCAATCATTTCCTTGAAATCTGACCTCTGATCATTGCTGCATTGTGGACCAGCTCTTCAACACATGAGACTTTGGGGACATTTTAAATCCAAACTCTAACAAGCATGGATTTTGGAGATTTGGGGCCTGCTACTCAATAGTGATATCATTTGTGTAATTCACTTAAATTGTATTGGTAAATGTGGAAAAAATCAATTTACAAGTGACTACAGCAAAAATAATAATACATATAAATCATCTAGCATAATGCTTTCAATATGTAGTTTCTTATAAAATGAGATCTGTTGGATCTTTTGTACTTTCTTTTCTATATTCATTTTTTTCTTTTTTTCTTCTACTTTCTCTGATTCTAGGTCACATGTTCTTACTGATTTCAGGTTTATTACCCTTAATTTAATGGAGCATTTATAGTTAATATGAAGACTAGTTTCCTTTGCTATTTCTTTAAATGTTACTGTGAAAATTGTTAAAAATACAGCAAAGTCAAAGAACAGTGAAATGAACATCATATATCCTCCACTTGGATTCATTAATTATCACTACTTTAGTCATTTTCCTCTATCCAACTCTCTTTGTCTCTCTTTCCCTTTCTGTTTCCTCTACTGGCAAAACTCGGAACATTTTTATTATCAAAATAGGAAGACTTTAGACTGATTACATAAAAATCCAAGAGCCCAGATGTGAAGACACATATAGACACAAAAGTAAGAAGTCGTCTTCTCAGAATAGAAGCTAAAATATGTCTTTTCTTAAAAATCGCACCAACTTGTAAAGTATAGGATGGGGAGAACACCCTGCAACCCCACCAAGGAACCGTAATCTTGAAAGCTTAATTGTAATACCTCCCTAATGTCCACTTCAGCAAAGAGACGTTTAATTAAAGAAGAATGAGGCTAGGCCAATGTGGCTGCTGGCTCTGCAGTTTGGAGTGGCCAGAGCCTCACAGTGGTGATCCCCTTGGTTTTTCCTAAACAAGATGGGCAGCTGCTCAAGTTTAGTCACCATCTTTATGTTAGCCTTGAAGTACCAAGAACCTCCTCACTTCTGCTCACTATCCAGATGTGTGACACAAGTAAACCTCATCTGCAAGAAAGCCCAGAAAAGGAAGTGTTTGACTTCTAGCAATAGTTATAGAAGGCGAGCAAAGGAGTAAGGGGCTGGGACTACCCACAGGAGGAGCGGGCAGCGCCTGTAGCAGCTGGTGGCTGACTGCTGGCTCGAAAACATTTTTGAAAAGTTATAAAATTGACCTTCTTCCTCCTGAGAGAGGAGAAGTTGTGCATGAATAGAGACCTAGTGTGTGAGAAGGAAAAAGATTGAGAGGACAGTAATGTCTCGAGAAAAAATTAAAGTTAATATCTATAAACTCATAATGAATTAATTATGAAGGTGCTAAATCTGCCTTTGTGGTATGTAAACAAGAACCACTTGCTATTGTGATTAGATGAAGCATTGAATCAAATTACAGAAGTTATTGTTTTCTTATTACTGTGTTATTTATAAACATACACAAAGGAAAATGTTCTGTATTTCAGAGTATGTATTTAGCCTTAGCAGAAATATATTATCTTTATCATGATGGAGATATAGAGCTTTATGAGAAAAATTGGTGGCTGCTGTTTGAAAGTATTTTTATACCCTGAGTATGATCTTAATTAACATTTCCTAATTTAGTAATGTTGTATTTTTGAAAAACAATATAATAATTTAAAGCTTTATATTTATTATCATGGGTGATTTTTACCATTACTTTTATTTATCAATAACAGTTTTATTGAAATTAAATTGGTCTTTTGACATACATATACATTGTGAACTTATTAATATACTCAAGTTAATTAGCACATTTATCATTTCATAGTTACCTTTTATTTTCCTTTTTGTGGCAAGAATACTTAAAATTTAATCTTTTCACAAATATCAAATACACAGATATTATTAACCATAGTCACCATTCTATGTATTAGATTATCTAGAACATATTCATCCTACATAACTAAAACTTTATCCTTAAGCAATATCTTTCAATTCCACTTTTCCCTGGTAATCACCTTTCATCCTGCTTCTGTGAATTTGACTGTCAGATTCCACACATATGTTACACTATATTGTGGTTTTTTTTCTGTGTCTAAATTTGAGTTAGCATATATTTCATATTAATCAATACTACTGTAAATGGCAAAAGCACCCCTGTTTTAAGGTTGTATAGCATTTAGTTACATTCATCTATACCACAATTTCCTCGTCTAGTAATTCTCTGAGTAACACTACGTCACTTTTTATTCTCACTATTGTGAGTAATGATTCAATTAATAGGATTGCACAAATACTTTTTCTGGTTATGGATGACATTTCTTTGGATCTATACCTGGTAGTGGGATTGTTTAATCATATGGTAAACTTTACTTGCAATATGACTATACTGATTTCCAATTCCACAGTGTGTAAATTGTTTCTTTTTTTCCACATGGAACTTCAATAATACACACTTCTTTTATCCGAGGATATCCCAAAAATTCCATATATATTCTTTACTCTCTTTCACTCTTTTTTCTTTTGAGTCCACTGCCTTGATAATTTCAAGTGATCTGCCTTTGAATGTGCTTATTCTTTCCTTTATTTGATTGAATCTGCTTTTCAAGCTATGTATTGTATGTCTTAGTTATTGTTATTTTACACATGACAAAAAAGTATTTTTTTATCATTTCTGTTTCTTTGCTGATTGTAAAACTTCTAGAAACACAGGGAAACATGACACTACCAAAGAATCACAGTAACTCCTTAGAAACTGACCCCCCCAAAAAAATGAGACCCATAAAATGTTGGGAAATAATTAGAAATAATTGCTTTAAAGGAGCTCAGCAAAATCAGATATGGTGCCACACATATGCAAAGTCAGAGACTAGAGAGACTGAGAGAGGAGAATCACAAGTTTGAGGCCACCCTGCAAAACTTTGAGAACCCTATTTCAAAAATAAAAATGAAATAACTTGGGAGGATGGAGCTCTGTAGTACAACGCCCTGGGTTCTATCCCTAGTAGGACAAAAATTAAAAAGCTCAGCAAGTTAAAAGAGAATACAAACAACTCAGTGAAATTAGGACAAAAATACATGAACAAGACAACATGGCTTCAAAACAGCAGCTCCAGCCGATGCGCCTCACAAAAAGACCAGCTAAGTCTCTGTGGTGGTTATTATAATGAATGGGACCCTTTGTGACCAAACCTGAGGAAAACCCTGTTGTCCTTCTCCTCCAGCCATGTGGGGGACATGTGCCTTATTGACCACAGGTCCAGGGATCAGCAATGCAGACCAGTGTTTCCTACTCCTGCCTTGGGAGCCTCCCCTGGCCTCTGCACTCCTCAGGGGTGCGAACTGCTCCTGGGTTCCTTCCATTCTCATGGGTGGACAGTTGACTCCGAGGTTGTTTTCGTGGTGCTGAGGGCTGGGCATTCTACTCTATTGCATTGTTGCATTCCTTCACTGTGAAAAAAGGAAAATTACATTGATTTCAAAGGACAGACTTTAAAAAACTGTGTTCCCTGTCTTCGTAATGAGATGGAGACTTGAGGAGAGGCCCCCATAGTAACTCAGAAATTTAGTTGTGACTGCTACAAATTTTATGAAGATGTCCAGAAGCTGTGCTTATTTAAAATAATCCCTGTACAATATTGCTTTCATTTTTTTTTTAAATGTTAAAAGACAAAATTCCAATTTGGCACAATGTGGATGCATTTATTAAAACATCATCAGCAGGGCAGAGCTCTCTGAACCTCTTTGGGTTCTGAATACACATGATTCTTGAATTATTATTTTCTAAGATACATTCTAATTTTTTTATTTCAACAATCCTAAATGTATTCAATTTTTCACAGAATACCATAATTTAAAATATCCCTTTCTATATACACATGTCATCCTGGGGTGAGACATATAAAATTAGAGAGCTATTTGCCATGTTTATTTCTAATTCAGTTTTTATGTAGATATTATGAAGAAATATCTGAGTGCTAGGGGTATATTTCGGTGGTCAAGCATTTGCTTAGATGCAGAAAGTCCTCTTTTAATACCCAGTGACACATAAAAATAAAGAAAAGAAAGGTATCTTTTACATATTAAAAAAACACCACCACCTCCAACAACAATAACAAAATCACCAGAATTTCTCTGGTTTAAAATACAAAACTCATCTGAATCTCTCCATTAAGTAAACAATATTAATAGGTTGCAAAAGTATTTTAGTCAACCACCCAATAATGTTTCATTCATGCTAATGTGTGATCATTCTCCAAATTTGCCAAACAATCTTTAAGATTAGAAAGGCAAGTCTGTAGCTTACTTTTTCATAATTGTTTTGAAAGCGGGTTCCTCCATCTTCTATTCACAGCAAATGAACATTCTAATATCAGCTCATTTTGCTCATCAGGCTGCCTTCATTTCAGTCCAGTTGAATTGAAATCCAAAATCAGTCTGCCAGAAGCAACAGCTTCCTGAGGGAAAACAAAACAAAAAACCTGTCCCAGAACAAATTAAAAATTTAGTAAAAAATTCCACTTTGATTTTTTTCATATAATGTCCCTCCTTCCCAGATAAAGATCTGATTTTGAGGACAAATGTACTGGGATAATTTCATTAAAAAAATACTTTGACACATAGAGATTGGAATAATTTATAAAAATATGAGTTATAAAATATCAGTCATTTATAGAGGTAAAATTTCCATTTCCAAATGTTGTATAAGCTATTTGCTTTAGGCTGAAACACATACATGGAAATTTAAATACTAAAAAGTTTAAATAGTTAAATACTTTAAATAGCATTTTAGTTATATGGAAAGGAGGTTCTTCTATTTCTAAAGTTTGTGTTATAACTGAAAGGAATTCCTTATTGAGCTCTTTATCAAAAAAAATAATTGATTTTAAAATTCCTTCCTTCTTTAAGGATCTAAAAATGAAGTATATGAAAGACACTATTTTGAAAAAATTAGTAAATAAAAATTCACAAAAGTAACATATCATTTCTGCTAATGCCCACTAAAATATTTGGATTAATGATCTTACTGAAAATTAAAAAGTAGAACTGTTGAGAACATCAAAAGTTTGAAAAAAGTCATAATGAACTAGGCAAAATTAATAAGGGATAAAATATTCATTTGATAGAATTAGATGTACATTAGCAGTACAAATAATCAGCTAGTGAATTCTACCACATTAGATTAAATATAAAATTCAATAATTCAGCCAAAGCAAAAATAAATCAACAAATAAAATCAAATGTTTTGGAAAAAATCAAATTTTAAAGAAAATCATACTACACTAGTAACATAAATAGTTTTTCTTATGTAAAGGAAATTAAAAAAAAAAATGTTCCCAAAATAAAAAATCAAGTATTGCAAAAATTTTATATCTTTTTTCTTTCACATTCTACTGTATTAACATTCTAACCAGCTCAGTAAAGAAAATTAGTGGTAGGGGATGGAGAAAAAAATTAAAACAGAAATGAGAGAAAGAAAATTGTCAAAAAGAAACAAATCTACCATTACTTTCAGCTATAAGTATATACGAAATAATTGAAGAAATTATTAAGAAAGTTGACATGGCTGTGCATATAAAATAAGCATTATTATTACAAGCATATAACATAGGTTGGCAAAAATGCAATGTATATTTTAGTTGTTTTTTTTTTTCCTTTTTGTCTATAGGTCTCTATCTCAGAGAGGGATTGGACTTTAAACTTTCAAAATGCTTCCTTTGATGATTCCCAGTTATTTTGGTGAGAAATGTTCAGAACCTTGAACATCACTTCTTTGCTGATTTTTAAAGAAAAAATTGGAGCTACTGATAATAATGTAACCTCGTGTGTTCTGATAGTCTCTTCTGACCCTGATTCGACTGCAGTTCACACAGAGTGTCCATGGGCAATTCATCAGCACATGAGCTTGACCATTTTAAGGAAAATTCACAAAAATGATGACTGAATTTAGCCCAGAGCTAACATTTCACAATCCTACTTCAAACTCATAGCACATCATTAACATCAAATTAAGAAAGTTAGCACTTAGGTTAAATAAAAATCTTATTTTTTACAGCTATTTTTAAAGATGTTGAGAAATTCAATGGGAAAAATTGAAAATACTTTGGAAATACTATGAAATAATAAACAAAAGGAGGAATGAATCATATTGCCACACCAAAACTTAAGATATTGTATTTTTAACAAAAAAAATTATTTTTAAATTTGATACACAATTATTTTAGTTTTGAAGGTAGGACTTTGTAGAATTTGACAAGGTAAATCTAAAATTCTATGATATTTTCAAAAGTTAAGGATAGGGCTGGGGATGTGGCTCAAGCAGTAGCGCGCTTGCCTTGCATGCGTGAGGCCCGGGTTCTATCCTCAGCACCACATACAAACAAAGATGTTGTGTCTTCTGAAAACTAAAAAATAAATATTAGAAAAAATTCTCTCTCTCGCTCTTAAAAAAAAAACATTAAAAAAAAGTTAAGGATAGATAAAGTTCTTTTGAAATGGAAGTGATAGGAGTTTTCTCTACACACACACATATATATACACACAACTTTTATATATATATATATATTAGAGTTGATACGGTAAAGGTGAATATGCACAAGTAGAAACAGAGAGCTTTATATAAAAGAAAAAAGGAGGAGGAGGAAAAGAAAGAAGGGGAATATGTTCACATGGGCTTTTCATAGGACAGAGGTGACACTTCAGAATGTATGAACAGGGTGTTTGCATCATATGATGCTGAAAATGGGAAAACACATTGCGGAAAGTTCCCCTTGCTCCCCTGTAAAGAACCCAACATTATCTGGAGGAGGAAGATAGAATATCTGAAGTCCTGAAGTGCATCATTTCCTGCACGGATACTAGTCTTCTCACTGTGAGTTTCCAAACAACCGGAAATCTTGGAAGCAGCCAGACCAGCTTCACTGGGGATTTGGGATGAATGGGAATGGGGTGGGAACACAGTGGGAAGTCTAGTGTGCAGGCTGGGCCATTAGCCTTCTAAAGGCTTCTGGAAGGCTCCCAGATGCTATTGGTGAGAAGAGTCCAGAGTCTTGAATAGTCCCCCACCCCCTTTTTTTTTTGGCTGATTAGAATTAAAGAAAAAAATAAGATATTGATAACAATGATGCATCCATTATTTGTGTCGACAAACTATTATTGCTTTAGAAATATTTCAAATAAAGATGCAGCGTACATAGATAAATAACATGTTGATATAAAAATGTAGATAAACTGTGTGAACTGATTTTTGCTTTTAGGAAGTTTTAAATAAAGTAGAATGAAGGTTATTAAGTAATTTGGATTTTCAAGAGCAAAACATAGCTGTAATTACTTATAAATATTAATTTTAATAAGTATCTTGAGCAAAGGTTAATTTAAATATTCACGTGTTTTCCAAAGCATTCTACCTCTTAATTGACAATGAATAATAAGCAGGCACTGTACAGTGGAAATCCAAGAAATAAATAAGCATTTAGGAACACTGGTTTAATATCAACATTAATGATTGAAGAGATTTGAATGTTATACCAATATATCTATTTTTTTTTTGATGATCCAGTAGATTTTTAGTTGTTTGTAATATTATGTCACAATTTAAGATAACAATAACATACAAACAAACATAACAAATTCTGGTTTGAATTTTCCAAAATGAAAACAGAGGAGGTCTAAGTTAAGACATAGAATATTTTTAAAAAAATTTGTTTAATTGCTGATATTTACTTATTTATTTATTTATATGTGGTGCTGAGAATCGAACCCAGTACCTAAAACATGCCAGGCAAGTGTGCTACCACTGAGCCCCAGCCCCATCCCCCACAGAATATTAAAGAAACAGTTGGCTTTGAAAGTTAATTTATGAGCCATTGTAATACTCCATAATCAAATGGAAAAAGGAAACACTGATTTTGAAAAACATGAATCTTTTGCTCTATTAAAACTTACTTACAGAAGGTTTCCCAGCTTTTTTACTGTATTTTAAACTATTTCTATGTAGCTTCCTTGGGTATATTATACAACTTCTTTATTATATTTATTCATTATTGTATATCTTTATTAACTAGAATATAAACTTTCTATTAATCAGGGATCTTTGTAGTTCAATGAGGTATTCCAGGCATTAACAATAGCACTTACCACTAAATAGATGCTCAGTAAATATTTATTGAATAAATCATTGGAAAACAAATTCATTAAGGTCTAACACTAATAGCAACTTACTGTTAAAAAAAAAAAAAAAAACAGTGAGAGAAACTGTTGTTAGGGGAGCATTAATATTCAGTATAAGAACAAATGAAGTTATACTTATTCTAACAAAAGAAAATCTAAAATTGGTTATACTTTCTTTTCTATTGAAATCTGACAAAGATACAAGCACAGACTATTGTATATTTTCCTAATGACCATGAAAACGAGGCAATTCATCCAAAAGCTTTACCTTTACTATGCACCAATACAATAATACTTCATAAAATCAAAATCACTGTCTTTTTGAGGTTAAGTACATATAACATAAAATTAACCTTCTAAAATATGCAATTTAATGCTACTCTGTTTCCAAATGTTTCCATGACTCAAAAGAAAACCCCTTACATAAGTGTTCACTTCATATTCCAACTTCCACCAGCCCTTAGGAACTTTCAATTTTTCTTTTTGTCTCTATAGATGTACCTTCCACAGATGTTTCATATAAATGGAATCATAAATATTTGATCATTTATATGCAGATTATTTAAAGTTACATAATGAGTTTAAAGTTTATCCACACTGTAGTGTGCATAAAATCTTTATTACTTTTATGGTTAAGTAGTATTTAACAGCATGTTTATACACATTTTGCTTTTGCATTCATCAGTTGATGGAAACCTGGGTTATTTCTACATTTTGGCCGTTGTGAATAATGCTATGGTAAACACTGGGCTACAAGTATCTGTTTGCATCCATGAAATTAATTATTTGGAGTGTGGATTTAGGTGTGGAATTATTGACTCATATGTCAATTCTGTGTTTACTTTTAACTACTTTCCCTAGTGACTACCATTTTTTGTTCCTATGAGCTTTGAATGAGAATTCTAATTTCTCCCCATCCTCAACAATACTTGTTGTTTTCAATTGCTCAAATATTATTTTCATCCTAATGGGTATAAGATGATACCTCACTGTGGTTTAGATTTGAATTTCCCTAGTGATTAATAATATGAAGTATTTTTCATATTCTAGTTAGCCATTTGTATACTGTCTTGGAAGAAATGTCTATAAAATCCTTGTCCATTTTCAATATGGGTTGTTTGTTTTATTAGTGTTTAAATTGTAGTGTTCTTTATATATTGTGCATACTAAACCCTTACTTGATACATAATTTGCAAATGTGTAAAAATTTTATATATTATCCATTTTTTCCATTTTCTTGATAATCACAATGCACAAAATTGTTTTGAAATTTGAATTCAATTTACCCATTTTTCTTTTGTAACTTGTACATTTGGTGATGTATCTAAAAATCATTTGCCAAATACAAGAATATGAAGAATTATACTTTCTTTTAAGAGTTTTACAGTTTTTGTCTTACATGAAGATCTTTGATACATTTGTGTTTTTATATAATGAAAACTAGGGATTTATTCAATTGCATGTTAGTGTGAAAATGATAATTACATTTATATATTTTAAAATAACACAGTCAGTATTATATTCAATGATAAAACAATAAACCCCATGTCTTAATATTAGAAACAAGATAATGATATCCACTCTAACATATTTATGTAACATTGTACTGAATGGTCTAGCCAGAGCTATCAGGCAAGAAAAATAAATTTAAGACATCCAGATTGGAAATAAAAAAGTAAAATAATATCATGCAAAAATGAGATGATATTACTTGGAGAATATTCTAATGAAATCCCTCTCAGCCCAAAAAAACTATTAGAATTTAAATGAACTAAACAAAATTGGTGAATTTTGTATATTATTATTAAATTTTTCTCAGTAATATAATTGAAGAAACATTTTTACCCTGAATGGCATTGAGACACTTTTTAAAAAAAATTTATTTTTTAATTGCAGGTGGACACAATATCTTCATTTCATTTTTATGTGGTGCTGAGGATTGAAACCAATGCCTCACGTGTGCTAGGAGAGCTCTCTACCACTGAGCCACAATCCCAGCCAAAGCATTGGATACTTGTTGAAAATCAGCTAACCTTATAGTACAGGTTTATTTCTGGTCTCTTTGATTCTATTAATTTTGTTAATATGTTGACTCCTCTGCTAGTATTGCTCTGAATATTGTTAGATTTGCAGTAAATGTTCAAGTCAGTAATGTGATCCCTCCAACATTGTTCTTTTTATAAAACATTGTATATATTTGATCCTTTCAAATTCCATAGAATTCAAAGTTTGCGTTCTTTATTTCTGCACAAAAGACTTGTGATTTTGTAGGAATTTTACTGAGCATGTGAATTCCTTTGTGTAATATTGAGGTAATAACAAAATTCACTTTTTTAATATATACATATGGAATGTCTATTCACTTATTCATGTCTTTTTATTTCTTAAAGCAATGTTTTAGAGTGCAACTGTATGATTTTATCCTGTCCTTGATTACATTTACACTTAAGTATTATGCTCCTTTGGATGTTATGTGATAATGGAATTGTTTCCTTAATTTTTTTCTCAAATTATATATTTCAAGTGCATACAGGTGGAGCTGGTTTTTAGTATTGATTTTGTATCTTCCAGTTTTGCTGGACTAGTTTAATAGCTCTAATAGCTTTTTATGGCGATTTCTTTAGGTATGCTCCTAAAGATCATGTCATCTATTCTTGACATTGTTTTACTTCTTCACTTTCAGTTTGGATAACTTAATTTTTTTTCTTGCCTAATTACTCTGGCCACAACATTCAGTGCAATGTTAAATAAATGTGTTAGAGTAAACATCTGTATCTTGTTCTTGATCTAAAGAGAAGGCTTTTAAGAATTCCAATGTTGAATGTAACACTGGTTGTATTTTTTTTTTAAATATATAAGTGCCATTTATTATTTTCAGGAAATCCCTTTCTCTCCCTATTTTCTTAAGTGTTTTTATGATGAAAGGGTGTAGAATTTTGTCAAGGATATTTTCTTCATTTGTGAAGATAATCACTTTTTTTCTTTTATTCAATTTAAGGTGGGGTTGTGCATTGTTTTTGGTAATGGTGAATTATCCTTGAAATCTGGGATAAGTCTCCTTTAATCAAAAATGGATTTAACATGCTTTGGATTGGGATTTCTACTATTTTGTTGGGGGATTTTTGCATTTCTGTTGATAAAAAGTATTGGTCTTTTGTTTATATGGCTTTGATATCAGGGAAATGCTGAATTTATATGTGAAGTATGAAGAGTCTCCTCTTCAACATTTTGAAAGCATTTGAAGAGTACTACTGTGATTTTTTGAAAATTGTATAGAGATCATTGGTGAAGCAATTTGGTTCCAGACTTATCTTGGTTGGAAGGTTATTAATGATTGACTGAATCTCCTTCTAAATATAGATCTGTTTCTATTTTCTATTTCCTCTTGAGTTTTGATAATCTGTATTTTTAGTAAATTAGCCATTTTAACCAGGTTATCCAATTTGTTGATGTGTAGTTGCTCACAGCATTATTGTGTAATCACCTGAACTTTTTAAAGTTGGGTAGGCATATTCTTATTTTCATGTCTGATTTTATCAATTTGAATCTTCTTTATTTTGTTGGCAATATAGCTAAAGGTTTATTTTATTATTGGTGTTATTGTTATTATTACTATTTCATTTATCTCTTCTCTAGTCTATTATTGCCTTCTACTTGCTTTCAATTTAGTTTGCAATTCTTTTTCTAGTTCCTTAAGATTCAAAGTTGGATTATTTATTTGATATGGTTGACCTGGTTTGTAGCAATAATCAAGTCCTCCATTTCCTTGTTAATCTTTCACCTAATTTTTCTATTCATGTATCAAAGCTGGCAAATGCTATGGAAGAGCTATATTATTTTTCTTTCAATTCTGTTATTATTTGCTTAATATCTTTTGGTACTATATTGTTAGTTGTATAATATTTATAATACTTATAGTTTCCTGATGGATTGACCTCCTCTAAAAGTAAAATAAAATGTTTACATATATTTGATATTACCTGCATGTATTTTTCTGAATATATTATCTTAACATTTTATAGATAAGTTTATATAAAGATATATTTGAAAAAATATAAAATAATTGTATATGTATATTTTGGCATTTATTTATTATGCATTTATTATGTATTTATTATGTATTCATATATACAAACACATATATTCTATACACATTTGTGTGTGTGTGTGTGTGTGTGTGTATGTATTTCTTTAGAATATCTAAGCTTTAAATATATACAATAATTCTTAGCCAGAATGAAAATACAGTGGCCTTTATCAGAACTGGTAAATGTCCTTTGCGCTGGGATTGAGAGCAGTGATGACTGGGTTTGAACTCCCATGTACCCTCCTCAATCTTCAGCTTGTACATAGAAACCAGACCTCAAGTCTCTTTCAAAGATTTGAGAACTGAATAAGTCAGTTTTGGAGCACATAAGCATATATATTCCTCAGTAATTACCAGTGTGATGAGATACCTGCAGGAGGATGCAAATGAGCTGTGCTACAACTGAACTCCAAGGTTGCTTGGGAGGAAAATCTCAAATTATGCCCACCTGACTTCATTAGCAAGAAGTCATTGATAGATATAAAAATCAGCCTACAAGCCACCCAACGTCTCAGTGTTCTGCTTGTTCTATTATAAAAACCCCAACAATGAGGAGATCCCTCAAGGCGCCCACCTTAGTATTCAATCGAACAAATTCAATTAACTGTCAAATCAGGCTCAGATGATTTGGATACAGGAGTTTTCAGGGGTCACTGTGGGCTGGTTTCCTCATGGATAAAGGTCAGAAAACTAGATTCTTCTACACAGTTCATAACAGTCATTTCACCAGGGAGATTGGACACCAGTTATGTTGATTATCAAATCATTGATTTTACCATTAAAAAATTTTGCTTAATATTTATGCTGCTAATTAGAAAGGCCTCTTTTGTTTATTATAAACAATGAAAAGAAAAGCAGTTCCAACAGCTAACACTTGAGTGGATCTCCTTATTGAAGACTAATTATTCATGTACATATTGTGTATTTCTGATATGGGGAGCATATTACTCTTGGGTGAGTATAAAACAAAACAAAACACAAAATGGTGCACTATCTAGACAACTACAGACACCACATCAAAAAAAATTATAAAATTGAACCATATTGCAGATTACAAATAAAAATAATTCATAGCCAGGTTTAAGGTTATTTCAAAATCTATTCAAATCATGGTAAATTGATAAATCCAACAGAATTGTATAAAAATTTTAGAAAAAATACTTTTTTGAGTATTTACCTGAGTCAGTAAAGTACACCCTGGGCAAAAGTTCAGAATATAGAGATATACACAAGTGAAATAAAATGTATTAGTCTTTATTAAATTGGAAACTTTAACTAATAAAATGTAGTAATTATCAATCAGTCATTTTAAATCTACAACAGAAATTAATTTATATAATGGTAATTTATATTGTTAAACTATTATTAGACTTTATTCCCCTATAATGAATACCGCCTACCCAAAGTTGTCAGTACCACTTACTAAGCTATTTATTTTTACTATTGATAACAAAATTCAAATGATTTTCTCAATATTAGTTGGAGTTTCTTCCTTTCTTTCTTCATTCCTTTCTCCCCCAGCTCCTCCTTTGTATGACTTAGGATGAAACCAAGACCTCTCTCTGATCCTAGGCATCCACTCCAAAACTAAGCTCACCCCCCCCACACACACACTCCTCATCAAGGAATTTCATTTTCTCTTTATGCAGCTTCCTTTTGTAATCAACAGACATTCTCCACAACAAAAGAGAAGATGTGACTGAAGAATCCAACCTCCATTTTTAAAGTGAAATAATTACTATATGCTACAGCTTGAGTTTTGATCATAATGGTACGTATGCTGTTTAACTATTAAACCATATCAGTCCTTTATTCTGTTAAAATATAGCTTTTTGCTTCTTCTGGGAACCAGTATATTACCTTCAAAGAAAGACATTTAGTATTATCCATGGCTAAATAAATGTTCAATATTTCCCCTAGTGTTTTGTGAAATGGTTGAATGAACTGAGTTTTCTTTCAAAGTTTTGGCTTGAATATAACTATTTTGCTCTTCCATCATGAGTGTGGAAAATATTTCTGAGCAGACTAGTTCCCAAGTCTTAAATATTGAAATTAGTTAGCATTCACACCACCCTGGGCACTGCTATCCCTGGAGGATTATAATAATGAGTGTAGACACTGCACGTGTGAGGAGCACCTTGTACTGTTATGCCTTAATATTATACAAGTACCCATAGGCCATGGACAGTCAAAATATGGTAAGGATTCAGTTACACCACAATCCCCAGATTACCAGAATACAGAAGTTCAGGGTGCCTCCCTGTAAATGTAATGTACTATCTTCCTACACCAAAATACTGTCTCAATAAACATTTCTAAGAGTCTTCTCTTAAAACTGGCATAACAAAGAATCACATCAAATAAATATCAAATATTTGACATAATAAATAATCACATAATGACACAAAATAATTATGTCATAATTACATCAAATAGTCTCAGCAAATACTCACATTTTAAAGCAAAATGACATTTAGTTCAATGATCCCTTCAAATTAATTACAAGAGTTGTGTTTAGAAAAGCATTGATTTAACAAAATAAAGCAACCTATGGATAATGGCACATATAATTTCATTTGGCTTCTCTATTTTACTTCTTTCCTATAATCTCACCAGGTGCTGGCTTAGTTTCAAACTTAGTCAAAACATTTGCTCCAAGTAGAATTTTAAAAATTAACCTACCTTGGTTAATTCACAGCCTGACTAAACAGATAATTAAAACCTACAGACACAGATCCCTGCTTAATTGCTTTAGCTTGAATGAATTCTGGAGTAGATTATTCATTGTATATAAACTGGAAATAACTAAACTACCAGCAAGGAAGATATACCAAAATTCATTGTTTCCATTTTTGACATGTTTTCTCTATAAAACAATCTCTTTGATTAATATAAAAAGAGTGAAGTATTTGAACAATTTATGAAATCTGCATTAGATTTAAAACCTCTTTTGCCTCAACTTTTCTCAAATACTGACCTGTTCATTGTACCACTTTTGAATGAAATTGATCATCAAAAAGTTTCATTTGCCTTAAAATTACTTTGTGGTTTGAAAAGGTAGATGTGTCCAGACAAATGAAGGAATTAGATCATAAATATTGTTAAAAGTATTAAAAATTGCAAATTAGAAGTGTATTCAAAGCTACATTAGAAAAGTTTTTTACTTTTGTGTTTATCAGATTTTAAAACTGTTTTGAATTACTACAGAAATAGAGATTATAATTATTTTAGAATTGGTCGTCCTAAAGGAAATCACATATATAACATTCCCTGGCACAACTCCAGGAACAAATTCTTGTAATGTTTTTTTTTTTTCTTTCCATGAATTTGCACATGGACAGGTAGCAAGAATCAGGTTTTTTTTTTAAAGCTGTAGAATCTATCTTTCATTGTTATTTTAAATTTGCATGAGTCTCATATTATCTCTGATTCAAATGGTTTTCATTAAAAAAAAAAAAGACCATCTAGGTAGCTAGGAGAACAAAGAAGAAATATGGATATAACTTCCATAAATATTCTTGTTATTTTTATGCACTCATTACTTATTATTGGCCTTAAAATAATAACTTCACATATTCATTTTTATTACATACCTTCTCAGGAGTTCATGTTATTCTATTTCTGGATTCTTTTCAAACGATGACAAACTTTCTGAAATATCACAATTGTCTACTCTTTCCTAGTCCAGGATATGTCTGTAAGAATCTGCTGTATATTTACCTTGTCTTAGGATTTGAAGATAATGAACTTTAAGAGAAGTGCCCTGTGAACCTCACTTCACTTGGACATACCAATCAAAATCCACAAGAAATACAATATCAGGTGGGGAAAATGCCAAAACAGAAAGTTAAATGTGGTTCAGGTTAGAGAATTAAATATTAGAGCAGAGTGGTCAGGGTGGTCAGTTAAAGGAAAGGTGATCAAAAAAGACAGAGACCTTCCCAAAGTTCATGAAAAATTAAATGTAGTTCTGATAGAAATTCCAATGTGATACTTATCTAAAGAAAGGAGTTCTAAAACTGACTAGAAAGAACAGTAAAAAAAAAAATTGAAGAAAAGAAGAATTTATGTATTGAGTGATACAAATCATCACAGGTAAATAAATATTTTCAAAGCAAATGTTGCTAGGAAAAGTACAATTTTGGAAAATTTCTGATCTAAACCTTGTATCATATGTCATAATAGATCCAAGATACAATTCAGAAGCTTAGGTTAAAAATTATACTATAAATTATAATGCTGAATATTTAAAGAATACTCATTTAGAAAAAGATACTACATGTAAAAGCAATAAAATATAGAAAATGAACTACATAAAAATCGAATAATCCTGAAGACATAAAATATATTAAAAGATAATAAAATAAACACAAAGCATTTATTAAAAGGTTTTTAAAAACAAATGCCTGATGTCACTGAGGCAAGCCTTGCAACCTGGGATTTTCTAGGTATGTTTATAGGCAGCCCTGGGCACATATGACAATCAAGCAATTGAAATGTGACCAGTCTAATCTGAGATGTGTCAAAATAGAAAAAACACATCAAATTTCAAAGACATGGTAGTAAAATTAAAATACGAAATGTCTAAATAATGTCATATTGATTATCTATGGAAATGATAATACTTTGTATTTATTAAATCGTATAAAATGTATCATTAGAATTTATCTCACTTATTCAATTATTACTTTAGTAATTAAGCTACAGGAAAACGTAATCTTTGTGTATGTTCTTCACACTATATTTCAGACCTACAGAGTCTGGGAAAAAACAGTACTGTGCTGCCAGTTTGCCTCATGCTCTTAAAGTATGTTCAGAGGCTTGGTCATGATGATGACAGTGGCAGTGACAACAAGGATGACAATGACGATGATGATATATTTATGTTAACTTTTGCATCTTGGACTTTTCTTCTCTCTTCATACTTTCTCACAATCATTTTATTCATCCTACATTGGATATTCAGATACTCGTGTCTCTAAAGTTGAACATCTTCAGATAAAGCTAGCAGCTTCCTGATTCACCTAAAGGTTCCAAAATGCTAATTGGCCATGGCCAAACAAGAACAAAAATGTCAATGAACTACAAATAAAACCAACACCAAATTGATTGCAAAGAATGAGGAGGGACAGAGAGTGAAAAATCCTCATTTCAGATATTAAATTTTAACCATGAATCCCTCTTACTTATTATGGTGCCCTTTAGGGAAGGGAATATTGGGTCATTTCTGTGGTTTTCCAACTGTCATTGCATAAAAGACAGTTCAGATCTAGAAAATGTAGACTTTTTAAAAGAAAGATTGTTCCTGGAATTTATCCTGAAACTATGTCACTCCTACTTCCTTATGTTGCTTCCATTCCCCAAACAGCCACAAGGACTAACAGAGCATCCCAGCTGATAATATTACTAGTTGGGGACAGTATACAATAAAAGGTAGGAAACACTTCACTTTGATGAAATAGTCACATCAACAAATTTGTGTGAGATTGTGAAAACAACAGATAAAACATAAATTATGCAGGAGGGTATTATCATTATTGTTATTGCTGCTGTCATTTTTCTTACCTAGACACATTTATGCAACATCAAATATCAATTATGAATTTTTTTTAATTTGAGAAATAGGTAATGACATGAAGATGCTCATTAAACATTTAAAAATGACTCATTATTCCTGTATACAAACATGGCTATAGATAACATTTAACTTACGTATATTTACATAGTGAATTTACATTTCCATATGCAGTGTGTGCTATGTGCATATTATTTGCAATTTCTTCCTCACCTATCGGCGTGAAGTTTTCACTGTATTGAGGGTTAAGGATGGCATATGAGAAGCACCTTGTGTCCTCTCTCCAGGAGAGTAGGCGTTTGTAATTTTAGGGTATTTCTATCATTGCCCATGATGTCTCCTATCACTGTTTCATAACTGAGTGAATCTCCTTGATGACTATGCCTGCTAGGACACTGAATTAAGAACTGAAGTAAACTCATTCCAGCACCTGGTTCATAACCACCTTCTTCCTATTTAGAAACATATACTACATCTATATTATCTTGGATTACTTTTAATTTAAAAAAATGAATGCAATTACATAATAAAATAAAGATACATATTTCTCATATAGAAAGAAACTCAGAACCAGGAAGTCCAGGATTAGGTAATGCTCCACTAGGTGACAAGGGACCGAATCTTTATTTGTACCAACTTTATATCATTACTTGTGTGCCTACTTGACTTGACACTTGCTGTACCTAACAGTCATAATTGGTGTGGAATTAAGAAGGCACAGCGTTTTTTTTTTTGTTTGTTTGTTTGTTTTTTAGATGTATGTTTTGTTTGAACTGTGTTTTTATATAGGAAAAAGACAGCTTGTCCACTCTCTCACAGATTTAAATGTGAGAACACTTTCATTGAAATTTAATTATCCATAACCAAGTCAAAGGGCAACCAATTGCTGTAAATGAGTATTTGGGAGGTACTTCCCAATGTACACTTTTCTAACCCCAGACAGGATGAGGTCTGTTGGCAAAGGGATCTAAACCTAGAGGAGATAATCAGCAGATAGATTTGGGTTTGAATCATATATCAATCTACACGCAGAGATTTTTCATAAGAATTTTTAGTCATTTTGAATCAATTTCCTCATCTATAAAATAATGAAATAATATCTATCTCTGCATGCTATGAGAACTTAATAAGGCAATGTCATTCGTCAAGTGAAGTACCCAATTCTTGTGTTCGCATCATTGTGTTGCTTTGCATAAAGGGTGAAGTTTGTGAAGACACAAAGGATTATGTATATTGAATGTGAACAGTTGTGTTCTGTCAGTACAAGAAGTTGAAATTAATAAAATTAAGAAAGCATTCTAAAATAAGTGTATGCTGTCAAAAGATGTGACTGGTAAGGAAAAATGTTTTTCTTATCACTCTTCTAGCAAACATAATTAAGAACGGGTACTAAATGCACTGAATCCTTACCATGTGCAATAAAACCACAATAATATAAAAGTATCGAAATGCCACACTTTTGCATTTTTTATGGGGCTTTGAGCATTTCTTGAGTGCACAGTTCATCAGAAAATGATAGATTCCTATCTCTACTATTTGAGTTTACAATATTATTTTAAACAAGAATGTATTATAACTCAAAAGCATTTATATAAAATCTGCATATCAATCTTTTAAGCAAAATTCACAGAGCATGTCAATTATCAGTTAAAGGCTGTATTATAATTTGGGTTTTGAATAAAAAATAAATGTTTCAAATTATCTATGGATGGACATTTTCTTACTTTTTATAAGATGAACTAAGAAAGTATCCCATACTTGAACCTAAAACAAAACAATAAGAGTGCACACAAAATGTTACAAGGCAACATACATCCTCAAGTGAGAAGGTAACCAGAACTCAGAGGAAATTAGATATTTTCAATCCTTCATTCACTTTCCGTTCTGCCCAGCCTCATTTGTTGTGAATGCCTCATTATAAGGCACATGAACATCCCAGATCCTTTTCTAATAGGTCTCCATATCTGAACATCCTCTATCCTCCATATTCCTACCCTTCATACATCCATAAAAGCTGCCATTCTAAGTCATAGTTCTATTTTGTAACTCTTGTGTTCAAAAACCAAGACAATCTTAAACAGAGGAAGGTTCAATGTATTTAATAATCAAGGTTTGAGATACCTTTCTGGTTTCCTCTCCCAGCATCTCTTTCTCTCTGATCAGAGCCTGTACTTATGAAGCCAGATAGATTTGGGGACAGTATTCCTTGCTATTTCATCTAGTCAGCATTTGTTTCTCCTCAGTTTAGCCCATCGAAATCTTGCATAGGACCAGCTTCGATTCCATATTGTTAAGAATCCTTTCTGGGCCTTCCTAGGTTGATTCAGTTATTCTCTCCTTTGGATTCCCATGACACTTTATTTATGATTTACATTGCAGAATTTGTTATAACTCCACATATTTTCTAATTAGCCATGAACTTTCTCCCTCTCCTACTGGGTCAAAAGTTCTTCATTTCTGTATTACTCAGCACTAGTTTGAGGATATGTAAAGAGCTGCCTCCTGTAAATGAACTGAATTGAAACATCTCCATAAATCTATGCCATCCAGACAGTCACCATTTTACACCCTGTGATTTATTCTGTTTTATATTTGCTGTTCTGGAATCGGTGTTCATTTGCCTTTGTGACATGCTGGGATGACCGCTGATAAAGCATTTCCCTCCAGGTCCACCTTGCAGAAAGTTCCAGACCAACTTCCGGCCTTCTGCTAGCATCATCTGTTTTCTCAGATGATCCTTCACTTCTTTTTCAGCTGCAGATTCCTAGGTCCTACACAATACATTTCACAGAGATTCAACTTTCTCCCAGGAAATGTCTCCTGTAAAAACCAGCATGTCTTCTTTAATGGTAATTATTTCAGGTCCATCTGGTGAGGGATTTCCCTGTTGATCCCTCTTATCTTGTGCTTTCTCAGTGTCTGTGCCCTCCTCAGAAGAGAGAGGAAGCTGCTGACCTTGACACTTTATTTTCGAAGAATTTTTCACCTGTAAATATTTCAGGGAAAATGAAAATATCCATGGCCAGAATTAAGCATTATTTATTCTCATGTTTTTCTCTATGATTATATTTCTTTTCTGGGAAGAAACCAAATAAATATATTCAGAACCTCACGTGATTAGCACCATGAGGTCTCACTTAGAGTCTAGCATTGTTACTGAGAAAACATAAAGACTCATTTCATTTATTTGGGCTTTTAGTTTTCACATATGTAAAATGTGGGTTATTTAGGTAACATCTGTGGTCCTTCTTAAAGTTCTTTTATTTTAAAAAACTAACTTGGCATTAATATTAAAACCCCAATTATTCATATTTAGGAGAATAGACTTAAGTCATTCTCAAAGTTATGAATTGTATATATCAGAGTTGGAGGCAAACATACGAATCACTTTGTCTGCCTTTGCCCTGTGATACAGATCTCATGTTAACATCCATTCCAGGGGAGCACTTTCTGTCCACTGAATGTATTCTGTAGTATGTTCATTACATCAGCACTTACCCTGCAGAAAGCCCTGACAGCTTGCCTTTTGCATCCTTTTTCTCTGATTTAGCTTTAGTTAAAAGTCTAGAGTCCCCAAAAATCATACCTCTAGAATTGTGGAATAAGGGCCCACAACCACCACTTTGAGTAAATAAGGATTCAAGTTCCATTCAGCCAGCTCTGAATCATGGGTGGAATTCTGAAGAGCCTGGGTCCACACCCTAATCCCCAGGACTGGGAACAGGATGGAATATCACTATGGTGACTAGGCCATATTATGTGGTAAAGCTGAATTTAAGAGAGGAATTTTCCAAGAAGGCCTAACTAGCGGTAAGAACCCTTCAAAGCAGAGCATTTTCTGTGACTGGGGAGAGAAAAAAAAGTGAGAAATACACCAAGTACCAGAGGGACTCCATCCTTTGGCTGGTCTTGAAGGGAACACACATGGAGTAAGTGCAGTTGGCTTTTAAGGAGTCCCACACTTAAAACCAGCCTGGGAATAGAGAACGTTTCACAACTTCAAAGAAGGAATCTATGGCAACAACAACCAACAGGAGCCGGGAGGTGAATTTGTCTGTGTGTCCTGCAGATGAGAACTTAAACCAGCAAGCACCCCATGCCCAGGCTGATGACATCCTAAGCAGAGAGGAAGCTAGACCATGACAGGTTTATGACCCACAAAAATGTCAACTGATAAATAGACATTGTTTTAAGCTGTTAAATTTGTGGCACGTTGTTACACAGTAACAGAAAAATAATGTGTCACCTAAGAAAGAAATGGCACAGAGTTTATTTTAAAATGAAGTAGTGACAAGGCTGGAATTTTTCTTAAAATCTCACTGAGGGACCTGTTTTCTATTATGTTGGGATGATGAAAATGGTGATATGTTTGTCATAAAGATTGACATTACATGTGAATCAAATCATAGCTGGTTAATATTTAGAATTTCCAGATACAAGTTAGATCATATTCTAATGATCAGCATTTGAAATTTCTATAGAAATAAGTTAAATGAATAAAAGCAATGGCTTCATTAAAAGAGTATTGAATTCTTTGTTGTCAAATATCATGGTCAGAAAAATGCTTCTCATTTGTTAAGGAATGTTCTTACACAAAATCTGAACTGCTAACTGAGCAGTTAGATAGAAGAAAACACCTCTAATACTTACTGAACTATTATTTTGGGGCTTTCCTCTCATTTTCTGTGTGTTAACCCAAGAATACAATGGGGTGATTACTACTCCTATATCATTGTTGTTTTGCAGATGGGGAAACTGATTTCCCTAAAGCTATGGAGGCAGTGACTGTGAAAGGGTAAAATAATCCAGGCTGAGGTCCATGGTCTCTCCACTAGCTCTCTACTCTTCATGTATATGTGTGACAGGAAGAGATCCCTTTCCCAATTGTACAAACAACTAAAACCTCAAGGTAAAAATCCTTTCAGCTTAGGCAAAAATATAAAATATAAACAAAGATATAATTTTCAATGATACTCTGTTTCTTTACTGTCTGACATCATTACATGTGCCTCCTGCATGTCTTCCATTCCCTTGCTGAGGCCAGTGTACCAGAGCACTATTCATTTCTTTAGGAAATTTATTGTAAAAGAAATCCAGGTATAGAGCAAACAACTAGGGCTCATGGCCTGTCACAAGCAAAACATCGATATAAACACCAGCCAAATGAGAAACTGGAACATTGCATATTTCAGATTTTTAATGCCTTTTAGATAATTTAAATATTTGTAACCCAAGATTGGGATTTCTTGTTTGATCTATGAGGTATGTAAAAGTGCCTCACTCAATATCTAAACCTATGGGTCTTCTAGTTACCATTTTTATCAGTTTATAGTTTAATTGATTTTCAGTCAGAAGGTGATATGCATGATTTCTATCCTTAAAGTTGTGTTAAGACTTGCTGTATGGCACCACATATGGTCAACTTTTGTAAATGTTCTGTGCAGGTTGGAGAAGAATGCATATTCTGCAGTTTTTAGAGTGCAGTAGCTTGATCAGTAACTCAAGTTTACTACTTGGGATGTAATAGTCTGTTCATCTTTCTAATTTTGGTGTGGTTGTTCATAAGTTGAGAGAGTTGGGATAAAATATCTCACTATAATTATTGGTTTATCTATTTTTCCATTGTTTGTTTCAGTTTTGTTGTATATTTGTGGGGTTTCAAAATTTCCTAAGTGAATGCTTTTGTCTTATAAAATGTTCATGTGTTACTAGTAAGACATTGAAGTTTATATTGTTTCATGTAAATATTTTCACATTGGTAGTAGGTAGGTAGACTTCTGTTAGTAGTAGTGCTTGGATGCAGTGTATTTATTCATGCTTTTCCTCTTCATGTTTATATTTTAGATACTTCCATATTCAATAGCAAATAGTTTGGTCAATTCTAGCAGTTGGATCAATTTTACTAGTTGGATTGTTTTGACAAACATTGTCTCCAATTTGAACATGTAGTACATTTACATTTATACATATAATATTTTAAAGTGTTTCTATTTGTAAAACCTGTTTGGATTGATTGTGTAATTTTAGTCTATTTTGTTTTTGTAATAATACATTGAAATTGTTTCTTTTTTTTGTATTCTTTTAAAAGATTGCTTAAAATTTACCCCATGAATATTTTTTAGGAATCTGATTTTAATATTAATTGAAACTATTTTTTATTTTAAATATTGTATGTTATGTAATAATAATTGTATATACTTGACAGAGATGTGTGTCATTGTTATTTTTGTTTATATAAACTACATCCATCTATATTTATTCTTTTTCTTGTTTGTAATTTCTTCTTGCATCTCTGAGCTTCCATCTAGAAAGTTTTTAATTGGGCACCCTTTACTTATAATAAAGTAAATTAGAGTAATTGGAATAAGTAAGTGTCTTCTCTATTATTCTGGCTAATCCATGGTTCCTTAGAAGAAAAACAGGATTCCATGCTTTTCTGTCCATGCCTCCCGCTACACACACACACACACACACACATACACACACACACACTCACACACACATACACACATACCACACACCTTAGTTACTTCTCTATCTCTTCTTTCTCTCAAATTTAAAAAATAAATACACTGATCATCTTGTGCATTACATTTGTATCCCTTTTCTAATGATTTCTGACTGTAGTAAAATGCTCAGATGCTAATGGATCTGTCAGTTTACCCTGTCCCCAAATAAATATTCCTTTTCAATCTCCTTAAGCAACTTTAAATGTGTATCTAAGCCCCTTTTTTGCTAAGTTGATGAAAAATTCCAAGCCAGTCATTTCTGAAACCCTTTTCCACTATTGGAATTTCACCATTATCCAGATAAATTGGTAATACATAGACAACATGGGAAGAACTTCTGTTCACTAATGTTCAGTGTCTCTATTTTCAAACTTGGAACAGTCCCTTGAATTCCACCAGCAGTCTGTTTCCTTGCAGACCAGTGGGACACCAGAGTTTTTTCCTGTGTCTTTATTGTTGTTCCCTGAGCTAGGAACACTCTGCCTGTAGAGCAGTCTGCAGGAGATCACCTCATGATCCCCTCATCAAGCACTGAGGCTCCATTTTTCTTGAGACACACAGTTTCTCCTAATTCTACAGTGTGTGATAACTTTCCTTTTCCTCAAAGACAGCTGTGTTTCCTCCAGGACAAAGAAAATTATTTTTAAGGAACAAAACAATTTATTAAGCTGCTTTTGCTTTATGCTTTGCCAAAAATGTAGAAATCAAATATTTTCATAAAATGTCTGAGCAATTGATTGACATTGAGAATAGTACAAGGTTGAGCAGAAATAAAATAGGCAAAAGTACATGGAAGAGTGTACAAAAAATTTAAATGTATTATTCTTCTGGTTATGTTATGTTTCTTTCAAGAGTGTGAGGTAACACAAAGGTCTAATTGTCAAATCAGTCTTTTTACAATTAGACAGTATCCAGTGTCATCCATCATTAGTGGGATTCCCCAGTTCCTTTCTCTGCACATTTTATTTGCTCTGATCCAAGATAATGGACACAGTTTCTAGTTGAGTAGTATAATCATCTCAATTAAGAAGATACGGAGTAATTTAGTTCATTAAATATTTTAATTTTTACCTTCAGATATGATAAAATATTTTCCTGGGAGTTTAGGCCCTACAAACCAGATGTTAAGAAATTAATTACCATAAAAACAATCTCAAAGAACCAGGCATATTTGATAAATAAGCATTCAATAGATAATGACTTTCTTGCTAACAAAATCTTTCGCATTCATTTGTTCCATGTGCTCTGTCATGATTATGCTCTCCAGGAAGTTCAACCAGGTCTTCTAGCTTCATTCTTTCTTGAGTTTTTTCAGGAAAAGGGAAAGAAATACTCAGACAGACTGCTAAAATGCTTCAGAGAAGTGGTGACACCTTGGAAAGGGTAACCACATTCAACAGAATGGTATCATTGGTGAAAGCTGCATCAGGGCAGTAGTGTTGGCATAACTTGACCTTCGCAAGTCCTTGGCTGACCACACATACACAAATATCCCATGTGCAAGAGATGCTTCAGCCTTCACTTACTTTGTGAAAAGAATAAGTGGTACCAAGAGTCGGACCATCTCATGGTTGTTTTTGTAATCTCAGCAGGTGGCACAGAAACTTGTTCATATTGTCTGCTCAAATAAATGCTTAACAATATTTGCTGTTGATTTTTTCTTTTGACTGAGAGAGACTTGTATGCAATGAGAGATATTTTTCTTCTGGAAAAGTAAAAAGGGCTTTCATTTTGTTTTTCTGTATTAATGCCTTATTTGACAATGAACACAGGCATCATCCTTTATATGCAATGAAGAGGTCAGTTTAACTTCTCTAGCTAAAGAGAGGAGATTAGTCCACCACCAGCATTTGATCTCATTTGCAAAAATGATACAACCTTAGAGACAGGATGCTTTAAATTCTGTTTTACTTGTTTTGAAAATGTGTACTTCCTCAGTACATTTTCATTCACCAGTTTATTAAATATCAATCCCTCAAGAGTAACATTATAAGGCATTGCTCCAAATGAATAGTGCATTTGCTATTGTGGCTGCAGCAGAAATGACCAAAGGACAAGAAGATCTGGCAGAGATCTCTTCACTAAGCCGGTCAAAGTCACCATGATATCATTGGAAAGGAGTCAAATTTTTGTCATGTTGCCTAGCTCAAGTCAGTTTAACATTTTGAATACACCATCCCACTCTTAATAATTATTGGGATTCTAAGATGAATTGTATGTCTGTCATGAAATCAAAGCTTGCACATTGTGAGTAAGTTTGATTAAAACACCGTAAAGCCAACAAGTATACCTTTTACCTTTTTCTATTTGAATGAAAAAAAAAAAAAAAAAAACTCACCCTACTTCTGGTGTGACAAAGTGTATAGCACACAATCTGCTCCCAAGCCAGGTGTGGCCTCTCCTGCTTGGAGGATCAGTACAGTTTGTCTTTTTTCTAATGTATGCTTTTCTGGTTATAAGCAACACACATTCCATTGAGAACTGATCTTGATTGAGATTTAGCAGAAGCAAGAGGAAGTCTCCTGGCCAAGTTAAGACCTTGAACTCTGGTGGGACACAACAGCTGGGTCAGGGTCAATTGATACCTATGCTGTGACCTTGAAGAATCATGCTTTCCACTTCTGCCTCAGTTACCCTTCTGTAACAAGAAATAAAACTGTATTTTGTGAATTTACCTTAAAACAAATATTCCTAACAAAGATTTCTTCCTTCCCTCCTTCCTTCCTTCCTTCCTTCCTTCCTTCCTTTCTTTCTTTCTTTCTTTCTTTCTTTCTTTCTTTCTTTCTTTCTTTCTTTCTTTCTTTTATTTTATACTGTGTTTATTTGATTGCCTTTTATCTTCTGCATCTGAAAACTAGGAACTTTTATAACACAATAGCAACTATAATATCCTCAATAAATCCCATCGGCTTATTAAAAATATAAATGGTAGAAAATGCACATCTTAATAAATGCTAAATTTCATTGACAAACCAGAACATTTTAATTTTTTTTTTCTGACAGTGGATTAAATTGAATCCTGTAAATATGCTAAAGCATAATGTATCTGACTTTTCTAAAAAAACAATTACCTTTTTGAATTAAAAAAAAAGACTGAAAAAATTTAAGATAATTCTATTCATATTTTTGCTTATTAACAATTTGCAGGGTTTTTTATTCCTCAAGTTATATATGTAAAAATAATATATTACAAAATGAAGTAACCTGGCATATTTAAAATTGCAACTATTTGGATTTGTTTCATTAAAACTAAGGCATTGTATAATTTAATTTAGTAATTTTGAAAAGTTTTCATACTTTCTACATATTGATGGTTTGCTAGTATGCTGCAGGAAAATTACTTTTAGTGTTTTTCAAAGATTCTGACTCTTTAAAAATGAACAGAAAACAACAATCTGCTAGTTTAATTAATCAGTCAACATCTTTATAAGTCACAGTATTCCCCAAATACCCCTAAATTATTAAACATTTTTTATATAAATTTATATGGAGAGATCTTCCTACAATTAACTAAGATTGTGAGACTAAAGTTTTCTTCTTATACTTTCTTTCTTTTCCTCCTCCTCCTGCTTCTTCTTCTCCTTCTCTTTCTCATGTTTTCCCACTCTAAAATGTTGTTGATAAATGAAAAAAAAGGCCTCTTTGGAAGTCTGACAAATATCAATATATATTTATTAAAAGTGGAATTAGTTTCATTCCACCACCCTCACCTCTCTTCAAGACAGTATTCATTATCATGCATTGGTTACCCTTCAAAGTTCATGAGACCAAGATAGAAGCCATTTGTCTGGAGCTTGCTACAGCAGAATTCTAAGTGAATGCTGACTATCAGTGCAGGTAGCCCTGAAGGCCCTGGGGTAGAACTCCTGGCACATCCCCGTCACCCAGCCTTGGGGCAAACTAATGACTGAGCCATCACTGATAGAGCCTTGATTTCAATGTCTAGGAGAAACACCGAACTGGAGAACTAAATTATATTAAAACTACATAAATTATTTCACATTAAATAAAGATATCTTTCTCAGTTTCCTTAAGTATATCAACAAAGAAAACCTTGAATGCCTATGTGCAGAATGATAAAAATATATATTTGGAAAAAGTTATTTTGTCAGTTATTTACTGTTGTTTTACAACCCTTATTAACAGACTTAATTTGATCTTCATTATTTGTAAAGTAAAAAGAAAAAACAGTTGGTCATGAATCAAATATCCTAAGTGAGCTTAGAGTCCAGGATCAGTTACAGAAACATCATGTGAAACAGCACTCAGGTGTCCAACCCATATTTTCTCAATCTCTTTTCTAAGCCCCAGAAAGTCAACTGTCAGTAGACACAGGATCACTGGAAAAAAAAAAAAAAAAAAATCTATGCTTGAAAAGTTAAATCACAAACCAGTCAGCTAATTTTCCCCAAATGATCTATTTCTCCCTAATTAAAATATTTCCTAATTAAGATAATTTCTCTATTTCTACTTTAAAAACACTAAAGAGGATAAGTAGACCGAAGAGGATAGTGCTGTTTCCCAGGTACAACAATTTCCATTTAACTTCTCATTAACTCTTTTTAAGGAGCATATGTTTCTACTTAACACTTTCAACCATCTTTATTTTTACATACTCTGAACTTACATATATGTTTAAAATAATTTTCTATTAAAAAGAAAGCAAAAGCTAAAAGAAAATTACTCACTACCAAAAGGAACAAGAAATGTATAAGACAGTCAGGGTCGACCTGAACTTACACACTGGAGGAGTAAACAGGATGTAGCCCCAGAGAAGCAGCATTGTAGACTGAATGCTGTGTCTCCCAAATTCATGTGTTGAACTCTCATCTCCCCAATGAGAGAGCCTTTGTAGGTGGGGCCCTGAGAAAGGGTTAGTGAGCTCATAGGGATGGGGCCTTCATGGTGGGACTGAAGTCCTGTATAAATGGAAATACTAGCCAGTTCTCTCTGGTCTGCTTCCTACCACTTGAGGGTGCTGTGAGAAAGTAAGCATCTACAAGCCTGGAAGCCACTCCCTTCCAGACAGCCCTGGATGCACCTTGATCTTGAACTTTGAATGAGGAGCACTGTGGGAAATAGATTTCTGATTTTTAAGTCAGAATTAAATTTAAGTCAGAATTCCCAGTCTGTGGAATTTTTGTACCCAGGGCAAGTCTCCTGCTCACACTTTCACTTCTGTATAGTTACTATTTTTCAAGGATACCAAAATCTGCATCAAGATTTTATTAATTAAATTTGTACTACCCGATATACCAGCCACTATCACATGTGCCTATTGAAACATGACTGAATTGTGGTGTGCTATGTCACATACTTGTCAGATTTTGAAGACAATGCAAAATGGAATCTAAAATATACCTTTGGTGAATCTTTGAATTTAATTACATCTTAATATATATATATATATATATATATATATATATATATATATATATAGTTGAAATGATATATATTAGAATTAATCAACAACTGTTTCTTGTTTAGCTTATATATATATATATATATATATATATATGTTATGAAATATATTATTAGAATTAATCAACAACTGTTTCTTGTGTAGCTTATATATATAAGTTGCTGATGAACTTTTTATTTTATTTATTTGTATGTGGTGCTTACAATCAAACCCAGTACCTCATACATGCTAGGCAAGCGCTCCACCACTGAGCCACAACCCCAGCCTTTGTTTAGCTTTTTTTGGTTGTGACTGTGAAACTGAGTGATTCCGAATGCTGCTTGCATTTGTGGACCCTGTCATTCTTCTATTGGATAGCATTGGTGTTGACCTTCTTGTCTCTATGAAAATCCAAGCCCTAAGAAAGCAAATTTTAATGATCAGTCATTGTCAAGATTTAAAAGGCACTTTCTAAGTAGAAATTATTGAAAGATAGAATCATGACATGTTGGAAATGATTTGGGATTTGGGGAGATCTACTTTGATCTAGATAGTGGGTCAAATTTTATCCACTTCAATCAATGACGTAGAAATGGAGAAACCTGCCTAGAATATATTCAGAAAAAGAAAGTAAGTTGTTAGAAGTAATAATGTATTGCTAACTATTGATCCTTATTTTTCTCTTGTCAGTTCCTCCAATGTATAGTATGATTTATCTTCACAAACTCAAACTTAACTTTCGTTTGTGTAAAAACTCAATACCATACTCTCTTCTGACTCCTTTATCCTTCATGGTGAAATGTTCAAAATATTTAAACTCACTAATTTCTAGCAAAAGAAAACCAATCATAGTGACAAGTTATTGTTATTCATTTCTCTTTTATAGAATACTTAGGTAAACTGCAGTTGTCATCCATGACCAGCCATGCTGAATGCTTAGAGTGATAAAATGGTAGATTAGATTACATCTTTACATTAAATGTAAGTAAATATATTAGGGTAAACAAAATTTAGTGTAATATTTTATAGTTTGGATCCTGAAATCACATTTTACAATTCAGGCTGGGTGTGGTAGTGCACACCTGTAATCCCAGTGGCTCTGGATGCTGAGACAGGAGTTTTACCAGTTCAAAGCCAGCCTCAGCAACTGTGAGGTGCTAAGCATCTCACTGAGACCCTGTATCTAAATAAAATACAAAATAGGGCTAGGAATGTGGCTCAGTGGTCAAGTACCCCTGCATTCAGTCTTCGGTACTCTCCCCCACCAGAAAAAAAAACAATTTAAAATAGATCAGCATAAATGAAACTCCATATTGTATATGTACTAACAAGATGGTCTAATAAATAGATTTAGGGAAGACAGAGTGGCCTACATTTTCCCCTTTCCAGTGAGCACAATTCATAAGGGTTTTATGTTCATCATAATCAAAACAACTCCACCTGTGTTATTAGTGTTGGATGATAATCCAAATTCTGGGTAGATTTTATTTTTGAAATATATGCTAGGTCAACTATGCTATATATTAACTGCAAGTTCTTCTTGACTTACATAGGAAATAGGATAATTGGTCTGTTTTTTAACAGTTGCTCTTTGGTGTGCAGTTTGCATTTGATCCCTTGAATATTACTAGCATGCTCTTAGAGAAAGCAAGAGAAGAGAATTGGATGGAAGTTCTATCCTATGGGTCTAGAAGAATGGTGGCATATTCATAAGCCTGCCACTATACCATCCAGATCCTCCAGTGACAAGGAGTCTGCAGTCACGAGATAACCCAATATATCTTACTGCCACACAGAGTTAAAGAGACCAAACCAAGGAAGAGTATCACACCAAACAGGGAGCTTTCTTCACTCTAATCCCCCAGTGCTTAATAAAAATTCTTTTACAAGTCACTCACCAATCAGGAAAACATTTTTAGGGCAAAAGTTGGGTGTCATTGACATTATATTAGATTTTCCAAAATCCATCAAAAGGCAAACTTTAATTTTTAAAAGTTGATTATGGAAGCATTAAGGGATCATCACTGTTTTGTTCAAGGAACAGGCTGAAACTAAATCTATGTGTGGTGTTCTACACACCAAAAGCACTCTTTTTTGAATAAACTTTTATTTTGTTTGAACCAATGGTATAAAAGGTGTGTTCTGCTGGGCTTCTGAAATATTCCTTTGCTAATAATTGAAAGTAACAGAATGAGTTGGTCTTGTTATCCAAATGAGCCACTTGGGATTTCTGCAGCCAATTTTGGTGTCCTGAGGTTAAGACCAGAAACACTGCAGCTAATACCAGAAAGACTAAGGACTGAGGTGAGAGAAATGTAACTAAAGGGAGCTTGAAACCATAATTAAGTCCACTCTAAAGGTGATTATACCTCTAGGCTTCCGTTCATAGGTATCAGTATTATTTTTCATTAATTTTTTAAAAGCAATCTGATTCAAATTTCCAATTTACCACAGCCAAAAAACAAACAAACAAACAAGCAAACAACAACAAAACCCTATTCATCTATGGTGTGGGGAGTATCAGAGTATATGGCCATGTAGCATGACCTATGAAGCTGACCTTAAATATCCTGTAACTTCCTCTATTGCCAAAAGCTATACCACAAGCCATATTGCCTGGATTGAACATGAATACCAAATAAAGAGTGCAGGGTAATAGTGATGACTATCAGAACAAGTAGTATGGCAGTGAGAGTAGACCTTGGGGCCATCTTCCTGCTTATGATGGTCTCTAATTGCTGCTGCCAGAGTCATGTTACCAGAAACCCTTTTATCTGAGAGCCAGGGGGGGTACCATGTGTTTTAGTAAATGAGACACAGCTATGCCTGAGTCTATTCCCCTGTCTCCTGGGGCTCAAGAAACTACTGGAGCTGTGCATTTGTGACTTATCCCACCATCTGCTATTCAAATGTTTCCCATTAACCATGAGCACCGGTGGCTTAACCTTTCTGTATCTTTCAAGTGTATCAGTGACAGACAAAATAAGAAAAGAAAAATGTAACTGGTATAGATGCACAAAATCCATTCTGAGGCCTGTACTGTGCAACTAATAGATCTGTCATCAATTAAATGAGGGCATGTGTTCGATGTGTTGCATGACCAGATACAGTTCTCTGTTATGAATCTATCTATCTGCATTGCTAAAAGGCCATGAAATAGCTTCCTTGGTATTTTATTACCATCAAGTTGTAAAACTGAACAGCAGAGTGCACAATGTCTGAAATCTACCTCTTAGGAAGAAAGGGACAATGTGGAAGATTTAAGGCTTAACCAACAAGACATCCACAAGTAGAAAATGAATGCTTAGTGTGAGCCTTTGTTAGTTAGAACTGAAATCACAGCTGAAGAAAACGACTTTCCCTTCATAAAAATAGTTCCTCGGCATATTTCAAACCCAAACGCTTATTTCTTCCTTCATAAGAGCATACACTTAATGTAAATTTGTTCCATGCACTCTGCTTTAGTGGGAAAAAAGCAGCTATTGTGTTACAAATCAAATCCCTTCACAGAATATCTTTCTTTCACTCATTTGTAGAAAATGCAAAGAATATCAGCGTCGTCAGAATAAAAAATTCTTTTTTTCCCTTAACAACACCACTCAGGAGTAGAGTTTAGAGCTATAAAAGAAACTTCAGAGACTAAGAAAGGAGGCCCTAAACTGTTTATCGTCGCTGTGTGGGGATGATAAGACAAGTCAAGCCTAAACTGAGGTTACGTTATTTATGTAATACATTATACTTGTAAAGCATTGACAGCTAATACATACATTTAACATGAAATCAAACTCTCCAGTCCTGTTTGACATTTATGCTATAGAAAATAGCACTTTTTAAAGCATAATGCATTATAAAGCTTGACTTTTGATTCTTGATAAATTGTTTCATCCAGGCTTAATTCTCACAAAGTGGGGCAGTTAGAGAGAAGCACAGATAACAGGTACTTTGTATGCAGTGTTGCTGTGGTTACCAAATCCTTTGAGGTAAAAGCTTAATTTAACAAATTTGGACCCAATGGCTAAGGATTTGTGAGAATGAGCCTGGCCCTAAGAGGTGCAGGCCACATGGGTGGCATGTCTGGTTGTGGTAGAGGGAAGACACATACAAGGGTCACTGTAAGAACTAGGACACTCACTCACATGCTAGTTGGGACCCTTCTCTTGTCTCTTCTTTTTTTAGAAGCTACATGTTTCTCCATTAATGGAAATCAAATCCTTCCCCAACTGAAAGTTGTTCAAAGGCTTATTGTTGTAGTTAAGATAAAATCTAAATTCCTTATATGATCCTAGAAACCCTATTATGATCTGTCTCCCACCTACCCTCAAAACATACCACATAATTCATTCCTGCCTACCTTTCTCTCTTTCTATTCTTGCTCCTGAAATTAAGGTACTCATTCATTTTTAAAGTTTGCTTATAAAATGCTGAGCTGTGGATGGTAGTGATTGCTTTGGTTCTCATTAACCTTATGTCCAGACCTTATCTCCAGAACCTACTGGCTGGTGCTTCTCTGCATGGCTGAATTCTTCTCAAGAATATTCTTACCTAAGTGTCACCACAATGAACTCTCTGGGCTCCTCTAGCCCAATGATTCTCATCCTGTTCTGCTCTGTCTCCATTTCTTCTGTGGCAGTTATCAAAATTTATAATTGTTTCATCTTTGTCTTTGAAATCAGTTTTAACCTAGATATTTCACAAGTGCAGAAAAGTGTTTTAGAAAACCTGGAAACTTAGAAGATAATCAGTTTTCCTAGTTTGATTATAACTGTTATTGCTTTCATAAATTACAAAGTTATTAATTTATTTTGTGAATTTTATTATCATATATTGAGCATCTTACAGTGGTAAAATACTTAGTTGGCAATTTGTAGCTTATTTGACTTTGTAAGTATTCTTAACTAAAACTCTTCACAAAATGAAAGATTACCATAAATATACTAGTAGATCTATTTCTTCTCCTCCTCCTCCTCCTCCTCCTCCTCCTCCTCCTCCTCCTTCTTCTTCTTCTTCTCTTCTTCTTCTTCTTCTTTATTTTGTTTATTTACTTTTATGTGGTGCTGAGGATTGAGCCCAGTGCCTCACACATGGGAGACTGGTGCTCTACCACTGAACCACACCCCAGCTGCCTACTGTGGATCTTTTAAACTAGAGGTTAGGATCATTGGATATAAAAGTTTCTTTCATAGGAAATAAACATTCATACTTGAATACACGGAGTTTTTAATTAGGTTTGGAAATTTCCAAGAATAGCAACTCTTCACAAAAACTAAATTTCTGAAGTAAAGTAGTGAATGGAGAGGAAGACTGAAGAAGATGGGATACAATTAATAAATTCAATGGTTAATTACATCAATAGTGGAAAGGTTTTAATAATGACTAAAAGAATGTCAGACTAAAGGTTGTGTGATTGCAAGGAAATTGGAGAGGGAGTCATTGGATATGACCCCTTAGAAGAGTTACTGGAGTAAGAAAAGTCTTGTACGCCATTCGAAGCTTTTTGTTGTATAGAATCCCTGGAAACAGACTATAATAAAAATCATCTATGCTCAGTGTGCTTTTGTGAGCCAGGTGAATGGAAAGAAGGAAAACTGAGTGTAGCACTTATTAGGAATCTTCATTAACATCTGTTCATGGAGTAAACAGACTTAAACACTATCAAATCCAAATAAGCTTGTAGAAAAATATTTCATAATAGACTCAGAAAAATGACCATAAACATTATTCAAAATACAGTTAATACTGCACATTTGTAATAGGTGAATAGAGCTTATGAACCAGACCTCCAAAGTATGACATCTATAAACACTACAAAAAAGTTTCCAGAACAATAATTTTTAAAAAATTAAAAAAAAAACTTTGTAGAGTCATGGGATGATGAAAACAGTTTGAAAATTGAGGAAAGTTGATGATACTCAAAACAAGGCAAAGGCAGAGAATCATTTTCCAGTTTTTATGGCTTTTTAACTAAGAGCAAACCCCAAATTAGATGAAAACTGCTGAATGTACTTGCTTTAAAAAAACAGAATGATGAGTTAGGGGTGAAAAATAAATTCTACCCATTAACCATCAACATTCTAAAATAAAAAAAAAACTCAGTAATTCAATAGTAACTTTCATAGTTTAGCTAAGTTAACTCCCTTTTAGAATTAAATCAGCTATCAAAGAAGATGGTGGAAGTTAGCTATGCTGTGATTCAGGATCTCCTCACAACGTAGGAAGAAGGCAGTAAGGGAAAAGCAGAATTGAGAAGTAGGTGACAAAATTGAGCTTTAAGTCTCAATATTACAAAGTCTGAGACCTGGAGAGACTTGAAGATTGGTTGCCACAGTAAAAAATAACCACAGAGTCCCCTAACCCCCAACCCAAACCAGTGTGGTGGAATTGGGGACAGGCAGCAGAGAGAGAGAGGGATGGGGGAGTAGAACTGCTCTTAAGCTCACCCACTTAAAAACATTTGGAATTTAAGCATGATTGGAACAGGACCATCCTTAAAGTAGATTAAACAGCTTAAACCAAATCAAGAAGAGAAAGCTGAACCAGGGGTCCTTGGTCATCTTGCCCTTAGGATGCCAGTCACCCTTAAGTCAGCACAGGGTCTGTCCCTGCCCAGACAGCTGCAAATAAAACCACAGGGATGTCCTTTGCATTAAGACCTCTTAAGAATCTGACCAGAAAGAACTTTTAGAAGGACCACTGATAGCTAAAAATCACTGAAAGCCCCTCCCCTGACCATGAGCAATTGGAGTGGTGGTGGTGCAGACATGGATAGTGGTTACTCAACCCTGCTAATTCTCTGTGAATTTGTGCAGCTTCAGCCCAACCCGGATGGTGACAGAGCAGCAAAGCAACTTTGGCCCCAAGTGGGAAAGAGCAGATACACTGGGTCTGTGCCAGCCCCAAATACTGACAATTAGTGGGGGAACCTTGGGAAACTTAGGAACTTTCCTCTCAATCTAGGGGCCAAATGGAAAAAAAAAAAAGTTGCAACAATATCCAGTGACATAGGAATCTGAGATGGTGGAAGCTATAGCAAGAAGGTTGCTAAGAGAAATTTCTTGAACACTCTAGGAAACTTAAGCAGAAGACATCCACAAACAGAGTCAGAGGAGGTCACTTCAGGCAGAAAATTGCCCAATCCTAGGCAATGGGAAATGTTCCTATTCTTATCTAGCTCCCAGCCTATCCTGTGGTCACACCTGGTGAGTAAAAGGGCATTATTTGGACCCTGGCTGAATCTTGCAGCAGTCATGATCAACAAAGGGAATCAAGGCCTACTATTTACAATTTGGAGCAGTCAAGACTAGAACCCAGGTGAACCACCTGAGTCCCTTTACTACAGTAAAGGTGTTGGCAGCAAGAATACTTCTGCACTACAGACCACCTCTGGGAAACCCACAATCAGAGATCCTGTGCTCACAGACAACCACCAGGCCCTACATCTGTAGATGAAAGCAGGTGCAGAGTCAGCAATCAGAGGGACAGCCTAGAACTTGCATCCTGAACTCCTGCACCCAATAGAAATGGCCAAGCTACAACACCGCACCCCCTGAATAAACAGCTGTAACCCCTGAGCCAGAAAACCAGAACTGGCTGGTGACAGTTACATAGAAACTAGGGAATTGACTCCTCTGCCCCTGCAAATTCAGAAGAATCCACAGGCCAAGATGATAGACATCTGCTAAACATCCAAGTCACAATGAAATTCAATCCAAGATTTAATAAGAATTTTCTTGAGAGTTTCAAGATGGCAGACCAGAGGGAGGTAGCATTCTGTGTTGCTTTGTGATCCAGATCTCACCTAGTCAGAATACTGCATCTCTGAGAGTGTTGGAGGACCCCCTACGGCTCCTCTCTGCAGAAATCACCAGCGCTGTGACCCTGCTCAGGACTCTGGGCCTCAGTGTTTGGGCAGGACTCCAAACCAGAAGTTCCAGTTCATGCAAGACTCTGCGAGCAACTTATCAGAATCACTTATCAACACATTTGCAGACCTCCAAGACTTCGCTCCGCTCCCACACAGGTCCCTCAGCTGCTACCTACCCACAGCACAATGCTATTGCACAGCTCCCTCAACCTCTCCAGACACACCGACATTGAAAGAAGACCGCTGCCATCTTGGCTCAACATTTTGGCCACATTAGGTGGGGGCAGTTCCCGCATCGGATCTCCAGGGACCAGGGATTTTTGTAGAAATCACCAGCGCTGCACCACCCACACAGAAATCGGAGCCCAGAGGCTCCAATATGTCTCCGGACTCCAGGCCCCAAAGCCAGCAGTTCTCGCTCACACAGGGCTCACTAGTGGCTTAGCGCAAACACCCGTCAGCACCTCTGCGGAACTCCAGACTGCACCCTGCTCCCACGCAGGTCACTGAGCTGCTACCTACCCACAGCACAGGCCATCACCCAGCTCCCCCCACATCACCAGACACTCCAGCGCTGGAAGCAGACGGACTCCATCTTGGAAAACCTTCCTCGCCATTTTGTGGTGGGCGTGGCCTTCAGATGGGATTGCCATTTGAGCAGGTATCTGATTCCAATTCAGCCCCTCTCCTCCAACAGCATTAACTCATCACAGTGGCCCCCCGTCACAAGAACAGCTCTCAGTTGGACAGGAGTGCACTGCGAACAGGGCACTGCCCACCTGGTGTGAGTCTCGGGGTGAGAGGTCCCGCAGTTGGGATCTGATAAATAAGAGAGGGGAGAGGACTAAAGTCTGGAGCATAACAGAGAGTTCAGGATTTGAGAAATCTCCAGGCAAGAGAGGGAGACAATACTGGGGGCTAGTGGACAGCACTCCCCACTTCCAGATGCTCCACATCAGGTCCAGTCTTCACGCCCCGGTTACCAACACCATCCTGAGGACAGAGTCACCTACTGAATGAGACAACCCCACCTACAGGATGAGAAGAGAAAGAATCAAATCTCTAAGATATTTTTTTTTTCTCTTCTTCTTCCTCTTCTACCCTTCTATTCTCTGGCCCTCACATCCCCAACATCTGTAAAACCAAGAACTTTGCATGAAATAGGACTTTGAGGGCTGAGTCATCTGAATAATATAATATAGAGCAATTGCATAAGCCCTTTTTTCTTTTTTCCTCTTTTTTTCTTTTTCTTCTGTTTTCTTTCTTTCTTTTTTCCCTTTTATTTATCTTTCTTCTCCCTTCACCCTCCAAATTATACTATTTTAACATCTTGTATTTTTCTAAAAACATGTGTGTTTGTTTTATGTACTCTACTGTTTTCCCACTTAATTTCTACCCCAAATTACCCCCTATCCATTCTTCTGATACTAACCTTCTTCACTAGATTTCTCCTTCACATTTCCTAAGATACATTAACTCTATACCCGCACATCTTCTCCCCTCAACATATCATCCCTATGCCTGACCCCTAGTTCATTGTCCACCGCCAGAAACTATAAACCTTTTTATGAAACTACTGATTATATTTTAAATAATAATTGAATCCAACATTTCTGGACATTAAGACGAAATGGTAAGTGTCTTAATAACAACAATTTGTTCATAGGTGATGTATTGTTGATATTGGGATCTTTTAATATTGTCCTTCTCCACACAGGAGAGATCTTGGAGCCCTACAAGAGCACTACAAATCTATAGGGTAAAAACAATAACACACCAGAGCCACAGAGCTGGAAAGGAAGACACATGAGCAACCTGAAAATACAAGGGAAAAAAAAGTACCACAAATAAATCAAGACAACACATCATTAGAAGAACTGGAAGCTATAGCAGAAAAAATTACAGATAAAGATTTCAGAATATACATGGTTAAAATGTTTTGGGATCTCAAAGTAGACATAAGAGAACAAATACAGGCAGTGAAAGATCACTTTGACAATGAGCTACATAAACAAATCCAAGAAGCAAAAGTCACCTCAACAGGAAAATAGAGGTTATACCAAAAAAAAAAAAAAGAAAGAATGAAAAAAACCAGAAATCCTTAAAATTGAAGAAATAATAAACCAAATTAAAAACTCAAATGAAAGCATTGCCAGCAGAGTAGACCACTTAGAAGATAGGACACCAGACAATGAAGATCAAATAAATCATCTTGAAAAGAATATAGACCATACAGCAAAAATGATAAGAAACTACAAGCAGAACATTCAAGAAATATGGGATAGCATAAAAAGACCAAATTTCAGAGTTACTGGGATAGAGGAAGGCATAGAGGTCCAAACCAAAGGAATAAACAATCTATTTAATGAAATATTATCCAAAAACTTTCCAAACATGAAGAATGAATTGGAGATCCAAATTCAAGAAGCTTATCGGATGCCAAATGTACAAAATCACAAGAGACCCACAGTAACGTACATTATAATGAAAATACCCAATATACAGAATAAGGAGAGAATTTTAAAAGAAAGCCACAAGAGAAAGGAATCAAATTACATATAAGGGAAAACCAATTAGGATAATGGCAGATTTTTCAACACAGACCCTGAAAGCTAGAAGATCCTGGAACAACATATATCAAGCTCTGAAAGATAATGGGTGCCAACCAAGAATCTTGTATCCAGCAAAACTAAGCTTTAGATTCGAAGATGAAATAAAAACCTTCCACAATAAACAAAAGTTAAAAGAATTTATAGCTAGAAACCCAGCAATACAAAAATATCCTTGGCAAAATATTTCATGAAGAGGAAATGAAAAACAGCAAAGAGAAGTAGTAACCTAAAGGATAAACTAATCAAAGAGGAAAACCAATTCAAGTAAAATAACAAAAATAAACAAATATGGCTGGAAATACAAACCATGTCTCAAAAGTAACCCTAAATATAAATGGCTTAAACTCACCAATCAAAAGACATAGGTATCAGATTGGATTAAAAAAAAAGAGAGAGAGAACCAAAATCCAGTGCCTGCAAGAGAATCATCTGATAGGAAAAGACATACACAGACTGGAGGTGGAAGGTTGGGAAAAATCATACCACTCTCATGGACTGTGGAAGCAAGCAGGGGTTTCCATACTCATATAAAATAAAGTAGACTTCAAGCCAAGGTTAATCAAAAGGGATAAATATGGACATTACATACTGCTCAAGGGAACCATCCACCAACGAGACTTAGCAATCATAAATGTATATGCCCCAAACCATGGTGCAGCTATGTCCATCAAACAAACAACACAATAATCTTGGGGGACCTTAACACATCTCTCTCACCACTGGATTGATCTTCCAAACAAAAGTTGAATAAAGAAACTATAGAACTCAATAACACAATCAAAAACTTAAACTTAACTGACATATATAGAATATTTCAACCTGCCTCAAGGGGATACACTTTCTTCACAGCAGCAGGATCCATGGATCCTTCTCTAGAATAGACTATATACTATGCCACAAAGCAACTCTTAGCAAATACAAAAAAGGAGAGATACTACCATGCATTTCATCAGATCATAATGGAATGAAATTGGAAATCAATGAAAAAATAAAAATTTCTCCATCACATGGACACTAAACAATATGCTACTGAATGAACAATGGGCCACAAAAGACATCAAGGAGGAGATTTAAAAATTTCTAGAGGTAAATGAGAACATGGACACAACATGGAAATCTCTGGGACACTATGAAAGCAGTACTAAGAGGAAAATTCATTTCATGGAGTTCATTCCTTAAAAGATGGATACACAGCTGAGTTCTACAAGACCTTTAAAGAAGAACTACTCTTCAATTTATTTCACGAAATAGAAAAAGAGTCAGTAATTCCAAACTCATTTTATGAGGCCAATACCACCCTGATCCCCAAACCAGGCCAAGACACATTAAAGAAAGAAAACTTCAGACCAATATTTCTAATGAACATAGACGCAAAAATTCTCAATAAAATTATGGCAATCCGAATACAAAAACCCATCAAAAATATTTTGCATCATGATCAAGTGGGATTCATCCCAGGGATGCAATGTTGGTTCAATATATGGAAATCAATAAGTGTAATTCACCACATCAATAGATCAGAATCATATGATCATCTTAATGATCATTCACTTTTTTTCTCAGCAGCACATGGATCATTCTCTAAAATAGACAACATTTTTAGGTCAAAAAGCAAACCTTAGCAAATAAAAATAACAGAAGTAATACCTTGCATTCTATGAGACCACAATGGAATGAAGTTAGAAATGAATAATGAGATAAAAAATAGAAACTGCTGTAATACCTGGAGATTAAATAATATGCTTTTGAATGATGAATGAATAACAGAAGAAATCAGGTGAAAAATAAAAAAAAATTCTTAGAAGTAAATGAGAATGTTATAACGTATCAAAATCTCTAGGAAATTTTGAAGGAAGTTCTAAGAGGAATGTTTATAGCACTGAGTTCATACATCAAAAAAATAGAAAGATACCAAATATATATTTTAACATTGTATCTCAAAGACCTAGAAAAAGAAGAACAAACCAACAACAATATCAGTGGAAGGAAGGAAGTAATTACAATCAGAGCTGAGCTCAGTCATATTAAGAATAAAAGACATTTCAGAAGATCAACAAAACTGTTGGTTTTATGAAAGGATAAACATGACTGATAAAACCTCAGTGAAACTAACCAAAAGAAAGAGAAGAAAAACTTCAAGTTAATAAAATTCAAGATGAGAAAAAGAAGTATCACCATAGATTCTACTGAAATCCAAATGATGACCAGAAACTGTTTTGAAAATGTATAGATTAGTATATTTGAAAATGTTTATCTGTATATTTGTTACTTTCTGTCTCTTGGTTAGACCAATCACTTCCCCCACCTCCCCTTTGTCAAGGGGCTGCTCAGGTGCACGGAACTTGGAGCTGCGGCATCCATAGGCTATGGTGCTATGGTTTGAGTTAGCTGCTTGTATTTTTCCATTCTGCTCTCTTTTTTCCCTCTGGCTGCATTTCTTACATTCCAATTTTACATTTAAGGCTAAATATTATATTCTGAAAATGAACCACTATACTTTTTGTTTCTCACATATTGAATGGAGAAAAACCTGAAAGCATATTCTTTAAAATACAGGTACAGACAAGAATGCCCACGTTTACTACGCCTTTTCAACATAGTCTTTGGAAATCTAAACATAGCAATCAGGCAATGAAAGAACAGAAAAACAATAAAAATAAGAAAAGGAGACCTCAAATGTCTCTGTTTGCTCAAGATCTTGCTGACAACATCATCCCATATTTAGAAAATCCAGGAAGCTCCACCAGAAGACTTTTAGAGCTAATAAATAAATTTAGCGTGGTAACAGGACCCAAGATCAGTCAATCACACTGCTATACTCTGATGATGAATCTGCTAAAAAATAAAACACCTCAAAAAAAAAAAAAACACTCCTAAAATTAATTTGGAAGAATAAAAGAGTAAGGATGTCTGAAGCAATATTGAACATCAAGAGTGATGTTGGAGGCATCACAATACTTGAGCTTAAATTATACAAAAGAGCTGTAGTAACAAAAACTTCTTGGTGTTCTGCCAAAGCAGCAGAACAGACATGAAGACAAATAGAGTGTAATAGAAGACACAGAGACAAACTCACATGCCATCATCTGATACTTGGCAAAGATGTTAAGAACATGGGTTAGAGGAAAGGGAGACCATTTAATAAATAGTGGTGGGAAAATGAAATGAATATACATATGTAAAATAATAAAGACAGATCCCAATATTTCACCCTGCACAAAAGTCAGTTCAAAATTTATCAAAGACCTTGGAATTAGACCAGAAATTTTGCAACTACTCAAAAACAAAAAACAAAAAACAAAAACAAAACAAAACAACAAAAAAAAAAACAAGGCGTCAACACTCCAAAACTTTGGTGCCAGCACTGACTTTCTTAAAAAGATCCCTAAGTCTCAAGAAATAAAAGCAATAATCAGAAATTGTGGTGGTATCAAATTAAAAAGCTTTTGAACAGCAAAGGAAATAATTGATAACATGAAAAGAAAATGGTAGAAAATCTTTGCCAACTACAACCAACAGGGAATTAATATTCAGAATTCAAAAGACTTAACACCAAAAAAGGATCAATAAATTAATAAATTTTGCCAAGAATCTAAACAGACATTTCACAAAATAAGAAATACAAATGGCCAGCAAATATATGAAAAGAATGTTCATCACCCTTAGCAATCAGGCAAATGCAAATGAAAACCACTCAGATATTTCATCTCAATTAGAGTATCAATAATCAAGACTATAAATAACAATTGCTGGCAAGGATGTGGGGGAAAAGGTACACTTATTCATTATACATTGCTAGAGGGACTGCAAATCAGTACAATCACTTTGGAAAGCAGTATGGAGAATACTCATAAGCCTAGGTTGAACAACCATATGCCCTTGTTATTTCTCTTCTTTTTTTTTATTCAAAAGTTCTAAAATTGGTATGTTATAGTTATGCATTTATATCAATGATTATAGCAGCATGATTTATAATCGGCAAATGAAGGAATCAGCCTAGGTGCCCCTCAACAGATAAATGGAAAAAGAAAAAGAAAAAAAAATATGCCTATATATGTATATAGTATTATTTATACAATGGAGTTTCAGCCACAAAGTGGAATGAAATTATGCCATTTTCTTGTAAATGGATCAAACTGGAGAACATTGTGCCAAGTGAAGTAAGCCAGACTCAAAAAGTCAAGGGTGGTATGTTTCCTCACATGCAGAAGTGAGGCAGGTGAGGGGGTCCGGGGGAGGGAAAAAATGAAATAAACAATATGAGATCTCATAGAAAATAGAAGGGACACTAATAGAGGAAGCAGATCATGAGGGAGGGAGGAGGAGTAGACCTGGGAAGTAATGGGAAACAAAATCTACCAAATTATGCTATGTTCATACATGAATATACCACAATGAATCCCACTTACATATATAATCATAATGAACTAATTGAAAGAATAATAATGAAAGCAATACCAGTAAAGCAAGCAGATCAAGAGAAGGGGGTGGGGAGGGAAATAATATGTACAGGGTATTATGAATGATCAATCTGTTATGTGCATATACAAATATGTCATAATAAATCCCATTATCATGTATAATTATAATGCACCAATAAAAATGATTAAACATAAAAATTCTTTCTTAAAAGAAAGAAAATGAAGCTTCTAGAAAAAAAAATTTTTGATATCCTGATTCATCTCATTACTTAGGGATTACACCACTATTTCCTACATAAAACAAAGAGAACAATAACCATAAAATTAAAAACAAAATGATGTATGTAGTCAAGCTCTTCCATAGAGGAAGCAGCTACTAAATCAGTTGGGCTGAGTCTTGCTTTTTCATAGATTTGGTCAGTAGGCAAACAAGCCCAAATATGCTTAAAAAATGTATGACTCTAAGCAGAGTTAGCAGCCTGAGTTTCTCTTTGTTCCCCAAGTCCCATGGAGTGACACAGAGGCAGATCCAAGTGTGTGGAGTTTACTGCAGGCCTGTGTCCTACCTGAGGACCATAGCTCTCAGTGCCCTGCCCCAACCATCCTACGCCCACATTATAGTGCACTGCTGGGTCACTGCCTACTCCCTTCTGGAGAGACACATTAAACTCATTATCTTAGTCAACAAACAAATCTGCCTTCTAGTCTGCAAGAAGGCCTCTGGAAGAAGGCCTTTTTTAAAAAAAAATTTTTTTTAATCTCTCTAAAATGCCTATGAGGAAGGAAAGGACACATCAGCTTTTTATTTGCCTAGAAAATAAACAAATGCACAGCCTGCCCCAGAACAGCTTTGCAAAGTTTATTGGACAAAGTTTTCAGTATCCTTCACTCAGAAGATATACAGAAATGCTACATCCAAGGTAGGTTTTGTCCAATGAATGGATAAGTTTACTTCATAAAAACATTAAAATCTTCTTTTTTAAAAAAAGTATTTTTTAGTTGCCAATGAACCTTTTTTTAAATTTATTTGCATGTGGGTGCTGAGAATTGAACCCAGTGCCTCACCCATGCCAGGCAAGAGCTCTGCCACTGAGCCACTAGCTCAGCCCCCTAAAATCTTCTTACCAGAAAACATGAAAAGGAAGAGAAATAGACAAGCCATTGTCCAGGAAAAATACCCATAATATTAATATTTAACAAAAAATTGCTATCTAAAATATATAAAAAATCATGACTCAATAATAAAAAGAAAGACAAATAAAAAGGAAGGTATGTGAAGGCCCCCTAAATACTTTGTCTTACTTTTCTTAAGTGATATGCAAATTAAAACCATGAGATCACTGCCCACCAGAATGGCTGAAATGGTAGAGATGGTCAGCACCAGATGTTAGCAAGAGTGTGGAGTTACTAAAAACTTTAGTGGGTACAGGCAAGAGAATAAACTTGCAAAGCCACTTAGAAAAAGGTCCTGACAATTTGAAATACAAACTTGCTCTTATGCACCAACAATTTAACCTGTAGGAAGAGAATGCCCTACATTCGGTGTCGGTGGGTGTTCACAGCAGCCTGTTCATTATGCTGAGAGAGCAAAGGCTAGAGAGGGGAGAGCAGAGGAGGGACAGAAAGGTTGACGAAGCCAAGCAGAGGACAGCCATCCTAGCATGTTTCACAGAAATCGCATGAGGTGCCATCTTGCAGAAAGTGGCTGCATAATCCATAATCTAGCCTGCACCTTCCATGAGACAATTGAAATGTCAAAACCAATCAAGAGGAGCTTATCAACTTCTCCTTAAGGGCCTTTAAAAGGAGAAGAGCTCTAAGACTTAATTAGCATTTCTTACCTTTCTAGGCCCTCTGCACAGGAAATTCTGAATCTTTAGGGGAGTTTGTTGCCTACATTCTTCCACTCAATGAAACATGAACTCCATCCCGACTCCTGCTCATAACAATGCCAAATAATGTGTGTTTCTTTTCCTGTGTGTGTGTGTGTGTGTGTGTGTGTGTGTGTGTGTAGGAGTCAGGTCCTCTTTTTATAAACCCAACTTTTAACTCTAAATTCCTGTAAAGACCAGTTTTCCTGTTTTGAAAACCTGTCCACTGGCACTAAAATGGGATAATATAAATGGTAAATATTATTAGGAGGAAACCCTTGATTCACTGATGCTTATTAATGAGCATTAATATTTATTAATAAAATAATCTTTAATAATGAATATAATTATACACAAATGTTTTGTGAGTAAGGCTCTGTGATGACTTCTTCTCTCTTAGAAGTGATTGGAAACACACCCTGAAATTATTTCTGTTACTGAAAGCTCATTCTTTGTCCCTGATGCCAATTCAAAAATGAAGACAAGGTTTTGAGAAAAATGAAAAAGGTCTTGCATTGCTAGAAAAGATGAAGCACAGGGGACTCCTGTCCCAGAGGCTGGGATACTGCTGCTCAAGAAGAAAAGAGGATTTTTTAAGAAGAGATTCTTTGCAGGTATTCCCTGGGTTGCCTGCATGGAAGGGGGTGGTTTGTGGTTCATTTGTTAACTTGGGAGATAGTCATTTCTTAGATCTTCTGCAGCCATCCCTGAAGTCTGGATTACTTGGTTCCTGTGTAGGGTGTATGCTTAAAAAAAAGATAACTAGGCCTAGGATGGGAAAAAGTAATCCTGTTCCCTGTCCCATGATAGGGAGGAGAAGAGGGAGAATAGGAATAGAAAATGTTTCCACTTTAAAATAAGCCTCAGTGGCAGAGCAGCAAGGGCTGTGTTCAAAACATTAGGTTGACCACTGGTATATTTCTTTAAGAGAGTGTTTGGGTTTACTGAATGTAGATTTAGGAATTTTAGAAAGGCTATTTTTGGTAGATGAGGAGAAAGAACAGGAAAAAGAAAAACAAGCTAAATTGGGCAGTCAATGAATGATGGAATGTCATAACAAAAAGAAGCCCGGATAAACCACTCAGTGTGGACATAGGCTTAAGATTTGCTTTAGAGCAATGTCTTCATACATAGATACTTTCACTTGGATTGATGTGTAGTTTTCAAGTGCTAAATAAGTTTTGAAAGAGTAACTTAAAGTTATGGATGGGACTATCCACCAAAGAGATAAAGAAAATATCAAGATACTTTTCTTTTTTTTTAGAGACTAGACAGTTGTTTCCATACAATCCACTTTTTCTTTGTTTTTTTATTTGTTTATAAAAACAGGAAATCTGCAGTTAAAATAGACTCAAAGTCATGGCCTACTTTCTTTTTGGAAAGAAAAATTGTAGATTTTTGTTCGATTCCTATTTAGTATTTGCCCTTGAGTACAATGCAAATTTCAATATTTTTGCTCTCAATTTCTTCACATAAATAATAAATTTAATAATTGCTGAATTGTTTCCAAACATAGATTTCCCTGGTGTTTCTTTAAAATCAAAGCAAAGTACCCATATTCTACTTAAAAAATAATATTTGCATAAGGCGATGGCCATTGCACAAATATAAAGCACTATTTGGAAGCATGTTGATAATAGAGTAGAACTGGTTTCTTAGTTTACATTCCCCTAAAAGAGGTCCTTAGACAGGATCTGAATGCAGATAATTTGGGAGGTGTTCCCAGAAAGCATAAGCTGGGGGCGGGTAGAGACAGTGAGAGAAGGAAGGAAGCCAGCCCTGGTGTATTCAGAGCAGCTGCAAAGGGGAAATTGGCTCAGCCTCACTGGGAAGGTCCAAGGCACCAAGCATAGCCTTAGAAGTTCTTGGGGGTTATGTCATCTTTTGTTGAAGGTTGCCACTGGGGAAGGGTAAATCTTAGGACATTTTAGTGTCTCCTAAGAGGAGACTAAAAAGCTCCCAGAGACCCTGGAGAAAGCCTCCAGGCAGAGAAAGGGGAAAACTCTGACCCTTAAGGGAGAATTCTTTTGTGATGAATGGGAACAATCCAACTCAGCTTAGGGGAACTCAGAGGGGCCAGAGAAAAGGCATTGCAGACTATAACTTAATTTAATTTAAATAGGACAAGTGTGTGTGTGCGGTATGTGTGTGTGTGTACATTTGTTCCTCTGTATGAAGGTTTTTCATCCATTGATTTAACCACTGTGGGTTGAAAATATTCAGAAAAATATATTGCATCTGTAATAAATATGTGCAGACTTTCTTTTCTTTTTATTCACTAGACAATATAGTATAACAACTACCTACCTTGCATTTACATCATATTAACCACTACAAGTAACCTAAAAGTGATTTAAAATATAAAAGAAAATCTGCACAGGTTCTACCAATACTACATCATTTTATGTAAGGGATTTGACCTTTTGCAGACTTTAGTATCAGCTAATGTCCCTTGCGCATAATCCTGGAAAACTATTGTGTGTACACATATAGCATATATGTAGAGAGAGTAAAATGATGTTAACAAAATGTAGAGAATATCTTATGTCATGTGATAAACCCCTCTCATACATTCATTAGCCTTTTTTCAAATTATGCAGATTTATAAATCAGAGGGTCTTTTGGAAAAGAAGAACAGAAACTTTCAGAGTTTCTAAGGATGCTCTTTGATTCCCATTGACATAAAATTTTAGGCATTATTTTTTTAGAAATTAAAGAACTCAGTAATTTAAAGAAAATTAAATTATCTATATGTTTTATCTACTTTTAAAAAATATTTTAAAATAATTTTAGGCAGAATCTCAGAAAGTCTGTACATCTGAATGTGAATATATGATGTCAAGCTATTCAAAAGGCACACATGGGAGTACAAATAAATGATATTCTAAAAGTGATATTTATTGGATGTTGAACTCCATAGGAAAATGTTTCAGTAATCTTGCAAAGTAAGAAAGGTGTATATTATGGGTATTTTTTCTAGGAACTTGGATACTTCAGAGGCCCAAGTGCTTTCAGATTTATGTTATATTTAGTCAGTTGTAAAGAATTTAAATTGTTCTCTTGCTTCAGATTGCTTTCCCAATGAAATATTCTAAGGACAAAAATCTATCACTGCAAAACAACGCTATTCTGGAGGAATTTTGAAGACTAACAGAAATGAAGACCTGAAGTGACTTGCTATAACATGTTTCCTTTGAGGATAATTACAGGACAAATGGATAAATATATCTCTTTATTTAAAATTAAATTTTAAAAAATGGACACTGTCAAATGTATTCAACACTCATATGATTATCCATTATGTAATAAGTCACAGGAGGTCTGCTTGTAGAAGGGTGGTAGTAGGAAACTATCACTAAAAAATAGAAATCACGCCAAGTTGTAAGCAGATACAGTAAATCAAATCCAGGTTGAGGCTTCTTAACATGAAATGACAGTACTGAGGAAGGGAACACATTTCACAGGTAAAGAGAGCAAGAAGAAACCTTGCAGGCCATCTCATTCAGTTATTTCCACCCGTTTATACTATTTTCCAGGTTCAGAAATCTTTGGAGCATCTCCAGTATGAAAATCAGCTCAAAATACAGTTCCTCCTTCCTGCACCAGGGCCCTCAGATAGCCTGCTGGGATCCTTTAAAACTACAGAGAACAGATTCAAAACCAATGATCTAGGCTTGGTATGATTTTCCAGATGGCAAAACTGAATCTCAGAAAGCTTAATCTAGTTACCTAAGTGGGTAGCTTGATGCGCAGTGCAAATGGGTCCAGAAAGCTGCTTCTTCTGAGTAGCCCTTGTCTACTTGGAACACCTCTTGCCTCAATCAAAAAACGGGCCTGTGGCAGGTCATTAAACACAAGTAGGTATAAAGCACCATGCAGGCCGACTCAAGCCGTTCTTTCATCCACATCCTGTGTTACGATGATGTCCCTTTACAGCAAGGGAAAAAGCATTGACAGAGAACTAGACTCTCAGTATGAGAAACCATGCATACATCATGGAATGTGAAGGTGATACCATCTGGTGGGGATCGAGTTCTTGTTCCCTAAAGTGGAAGAAGACAAGTATAGCAAGCAAGTTTTATTTAGGAAGTGATAGAGACAGACTTCTCTGGAGAGAAGAGGTCCTTGGAGCCAAGGGCCAGTAAAAGAGGCCCAACTTGCTTTTTATAGACACTAGAACTCCCCACTTGAATCCCTGTCTTTTCTTTCTTTCGCAGATATGCCTAGGAGCATGAGTGTGGAGAAGAATCACTAGCAGTCATTCGTTCTCTCTTTGATGACCAGTCATCATCCTAAGGACTTCCAGCATTTATTACCTACACTGACTGCCTGACCTTGACCCCTGTCTCAAAGGGAGACACATGATTTGAATAAGGTAAACTTGCTCCCAAGTGTTTTCAACTAATGCTTACTATAAAACTTTCCAGAAACCTCTAGATAGGCTTTCCAACAAGCCCAAATATATATTAAAAAAACACACACACACATACATTTTTTATACTCTCTGTATACAGAACAGAGCGATTAGCCTGTTCTATCATAAACATCATTTTGTACGTTATCCTAAAATATTAGAATTTAGGGAAATTTTAAGGAAAATATCATGTTAAAAGTAAAAGATTTCCTTTCACTCTTTTAAAATATCTTGCAGCCTCCTTTAGGAGAAAAGGCACATATACATGCTATTGTCATTCTTTTGATACTAACATGTTTAAAAATATTACTAATATGTTTTAAAAAAATGGGAAGAGACACACAGATCATGCACCTCAGAAAACAAGTCTCTGATGTCTGAACTGGTTATGAGATGCCCCTACTTAAAAATTGGCTAAATAGACAGACTGAATTCTTGGTGCTATACAATGCTTCAATTTTAATATTTCTTTCTCAATTTTTCTCTTCTTTTAAGATCAGAGAACTTTACTGAAAACATTCTTAATTAACTTTCAAAAGTAAAACATTTAATTTTCTTAGAACAGCTATAATTTGAGGAGGAATTTGTGCCAAGTAATATCCTCTGTACCATGAATTAGCATTATCAATTAAAACTTATTAGACATCATTACCATAAAGTTGTGAGGTTGGTTTTCTTTTCCTAACTCAATATTGTACATGTGGTGCAATTAATCTTTTAGATATAATATTTAAAAAGCAAACAGAAGTTTCTAGGCTAATCATATGTGGAAATTATTAACTTTTTCCTTAGGTTGTTACATTATAAGAAAATTTCATATTACTAGTTTGACCTCCAATTGATTCATTTTACAAAATTGTTTAAGCAGTATTTCTCTGAAAATTTTAAGACAGGTTTATCACTATTAAAGAAAGAAATTTGTAGTCTATATTTAAATTCTCCAGATTGGCAAACATTGATTAAAATTTTTTTAATATTATACCATAAATTTAATATTTACTTTTTCATCTTCACCTTTCTTGAAATTATGTTTATTATTACTATGTGCTTCAATGATGGTGTTGATTACTACAATTATTATTTACAGCTTTCTAGATTGAACTTCACAGATGTTTTTGATACTTTCCTAGAGCTAGGGAAACTTCTATTTAAGTGCTTCTTTAGAGTTTCCATCTTCTAGAAGACCAAACAGAAAACAAGAAAGTCTTTTTCTCAAAACATTCTATAGTCCTATGTGTACCTTGAACCAACTGTTCCCATCCCCTGAGTCTTACTGAGGAGTAAGATCTAGCAGTTATCTGTAAGTAATTATTGAAAAGCTCTGTGTGGTTATGACTTGTGACCACTGGTACTTTTCTCTTCTCCTTGACTGTATTCTTTTTTGGGACAATTTGGTTTCATCATAGTTTTGGGAGTCTCCTTGCCATTTTCCCAGACTAAAAATCTGTAGTGAAAACAATCACATCTACTTACAGACAACCTTATTTTTCATTCTAACTGCATTTTCTTATAAAGATGTGATGTCTACTAAAGATATTAGGTAACCATTGGGGCACAGTTAGTGAAGGAATGGAAAAGTATTAATTTTATGATAAAATATTATTTCAACTATTGACTCTTCTTAGTCCAATAATTCAGTGACCAAATACAAACATTTACAGATGATCAGCAACTTATGATAGCTTGACCTAGATTTTTTGAATTTACAATGATGTGAAAGTGATTTACGATCAGTAGAAAGCTAGTATTGATTAACCATTTGTTAATGGTGAGTACCCCCCAAAAAAGAACATTTTTTTTTGTACATTCAGGACAGTACTCAATAAATTACATGAGATATTTAAAACTTATTTATAAAATAGGTTTGTGTTAAATGGTTTTGCTAAACTGTATCCTAATGTAAGTGGTCTGAGCACTTTTAAGTTTAGGTAGGCCAAGCTGTGATGTTTGGTAAGTTAGGTGTATTAAATGCAATCCCAATCTAGTGATATTTTCAATTTTTGATGAGTTCATCAGGGAATAGCCCCATCATAAGTCAAGGAGTATTTGTGATTATTTCTATCTTAGTGCCTCTATGACTACATAGCTATGACCAAAATACCCAACAAAACCAACTTTGAGGACAAACAGTTACATTTTGTGCTCATAGTTTCAGAGTTTCTGTCCACCGTTGGCTGACTCCATCCCTTTGGGCCCAAGATGAAGAACAATATGGTCCAAGGACAGGGGTGTAAGAAAAGCTTCTTACTTCATGGTAGCCAGGAAGCAGAGAGAAAGAAGGAAGAGCCAGAAGACAAGATGTATAGTTGCCAAGGCACACACCCAGGGACCCATCCTCCCTCCTCCAGCCACACCCACCTGCTTACAGTTACCACCCAGGTAGTCCATTCAAATTATTCATCCTAACTGATAAGGTTACAGCTCTCATGATCTGATTATTTCACCTCTGAACATTCCTGTCCTAATGCAGGAGATTTGGTGGAACACCTCATATTTAAACCATAATACTCATCCAGATTTTAAGTGCACCTCTTACTTACATTCTTTATATGTTCAGTATCAACAAATGTTAGTCAATTTACTGATGGACATCTATTTCAGCATGATCCTAGTACGATGATAGACTGTTATGATCTGAATGTTTGTATTCTCTGAAATTTATATGTTAAAAAGTCATCTCAAACATGTTAGGATTAAGGAATTGTGCCTTTGGGAGGAGATTAAATCATAAATGCAAGAACTCGTGAATGTGATTAGTGCCATTATACAAGAAATCAAAGGAAGATCCTGTGCTCTTCCCTCCCTGGGTGGACATAACAAGAACGTACCATCTATGAGCAACTTGCCCTCATCAAACACTGCATCTGCTACTGCCTTGACTTTGGACCTTCAAGCCTCCAAAACTGTAAGAAATAAGTATTTATTATTTATAAACTACCTTATAGATGGTTTCTTTTATAGTTACCTGCAAACACTCAGAAAAGGACAAAAAAAGCAAATGTAGGACAAAATGTGGACAATTCATTGTTTTAAGCACTTCAATCTATTCTATTGACTATAATGAGAGATGTTCACATTTTGCACTTGTAAATTGAAAAGACTGAGGGATTAAGACATTTTTGTCAGATTCAAACATATTAGGAATCCTGGTTGAAGCCAGGATTTGAACTCAAGGATGATGGCCTTAACTACTACACTCCCATAATTTCAACTATACAACTAGATGGTTAATTAAATCTATGAACATTTTTTTTCTGATGCTTAAGATTTTGTCAATTTGATTGGTATATGCTCTCAGACAAATTTGTAAAAAAAAAAAAAAAAGAAGAAGAAAGAAAGAAAGAGATCATCAATCATTGTTTTGTTAACTTTCCTTTCATATGACCAATTTGTATTTTGTGTCAATTTTGGATTGATCAGGAAATTTCATGACACTTACACATGTAACATGAGGTATAAAAAAACTTCTCAGGTATACAGAAAATCTTTATAAATTTATACATTTCCTTAAAAATTGGTTGTAATTATACATTCTTAACAAAAAATAATATGTGGTAAAATAATTATGAGCACTTTATATATATAGACTTTTTTCTACCACAAATTTCTCTTTGATTTTTGCTTCAAAGATAAAGCCTATGTTTAGTTAGCATCACCAATATTCAATTTAAAAGAAGGCAAAAATCAAAGTGAAAAACTGAGTTGGAGTACAGAAAGGACTGACTTTTTTGAATATTAGTAGATAATTTGGCTTTTGTAGGATTTCTGCCTTAATTTCTTTTTTTAAATATGTTGTTAGTATTTTTTATGTATTTTTTTAATTGTGGATGAACCTTTATTTTTATTTATTTATTTATTTTTATTTGGTACTGAGAATCGAACCCAGTACCTCACACATGCTAGGCAAGCTACAACCCCAGCCCTATTTTTATTTTTATTTTTTAATTTTTTTGGGTGGTGCTGGGAATTGAACCCAGGGCCTGTGCATTGTGGGCAAGCACTCTGTGAACTGAGCCATATCCCCAGCCCACCTCTACTAATTGATAAGGATAATTTTGCCTATTGATTTGCAATAAAATCCAGGTTTCTACGAGGTTTACATATTTTATAAATCCCTCTTTTAGTCAAGTTACAGTGTGTTATAAAATATTATTTTATGTATATTAATAAAAAAGAAGACATTCAAACTAAATACCTTTAGAAGCAAAGCATGGTGTTGTTTATTTTTACTAATTTTCACTCTTTTTGAAACCTGCATTCTAGATGTAAATTGAAAATATAAATAGCATCTCAGGAAGTGTGGTCTTCAAATTAGACTTATAGCAATGCTTGTGTCTGAAAGCCCATCCAAAACTTTATGTGCAGAAGCAGGAATCCTTACATTTGTTTTGAATCTTGAACCCTATAAATATTTCTGTGAACTCCTCAACATTGATTCAATTATTCAAAAACAATTTCACATACTTCTAAATGTCTTTGCTTCTTCCAAGTTGTAATTCTATTAAATTATAAATTTAATTTAACAAAAAGAGGAAAAATGGGTTATTAAATAGAAAGTTAAACTAAAATCCTCTAGAAAATTTGGATTTTTTTCTTATACTAGAAATGTTATCTGAAAAAAGAGAAAATATCTATTTAGCAGTGCTTTCATTTCAGACTTATGCTTTTGTACAAATATGTAAAATCATTGTGATATAAAATAGTTTGGAATATTTTATAAGGTATTGTTTAATGGTAACAAATGGACTAAGTTGAAAAAGTACTTGTCTTGATGTAAATATTATTTGTTTAGGCATCATGTATCAGACATTAATCAAATAAACTATTTTCCCTTCTAAGATCTTTTAGATTCATTCAGAACACAATGATGTGACTTACCTAGTGATTTATTTAAAACATATACTTAGATGATTAAATGAATCAAGAAATCACTTTGTATGAATCACAGCTGGGCGATAGCTAGAGATTCCACAAAATCCTTGGCTTAGAACAGTAAAAAGCTTGTATTGATCATTTCATTTCATTTCATTTCATTTGTGAGGTTCTCACTTCTTCCAACAGCCAAGGATGAATCTTACTGTAGAGAAAAGGGCTACTGCAAATTGCTGCTCACAGACGCCTTGCAGAGTGCACAATGCTGTCTCCAGTTTGTGTGTCCAGAACATTTCTCGTCTAGTACGTTTTCAAACTGTATGCCAAAACCCACTAACAAGATGAAATCAGTTTACAAAGCAAATATAGGAAAAAATATAATGGTACAATAGGATTCATGCCATGAAGTAGGATATATATTGTTTATGTATTTGAATACTGGAGTCTCTTTGTGTGATATATTCTTAATATAATCTGTGGCCAAAATGCTCAAAAATATGACTCTGGATGAGCTAAACTATGCCAATTTTCTTAAAACTAAAATAAAAAACAAAAAAGATAGTTTCCAAGATAATGTGAGCTTCTCAACTCCGGGTTATTCCTTCTGCTTTTCTCTTTCAATAGCATTCTCCATTCTTATTTTTGCCCTTCTGAGTGGCATTCTGGTTTTGCATTCTAACATTTACCTGGAAACTATGTCAGTTTTTTTGTTGTTGTTGTGAAAGAGGCATATGCTAAATGTCTACAGTGTGTTCATATCTGTGTTAAATACTTGAAATATAAGGATATGTACAAAAGAGTGCTCACCCTTAAAAATCTGGAAATTTATTGGAGAAATAGGAAAATAAATAAAAAAATCATTTGTCAACAAACTGACTTTAAAACTAATTGGAACTGAGTACAGATTTTTAAAAAGAAGGTTGAGGGAGCCCACTTTTCAAAGGAATTTAGAGTAAAAAGATTTTAATCTAGAGATTACAAAAAAAATGATTCCCTTACAGGAAGGGATGAAAACATTATAAGGCTACTTGAAACTTAATAAATAGGAAAAGTAGCAAATATAGTCCCTGGCCCATCAGTTTTCAATGTTTAAATGGTCTCAGAACAGCCTTTCTAGTTCTGTGTTACCTGTCTCAAAACCTTCACCTACACTGATGACATAGAAAACAGAAAATCTTATTCTTGGTACATGATTTACACTGTGTGAGAAGCTGTCTTTTGTGCTATTTTGCCATTTCTCTCTGTTGGCGCCTGAACTATGAAATCTTCTGACTACTTTTGTGCTGTGAATTCAGAGATGTCCTAGATTTAGGGCTTCCATTGGGGAAAAGCTTCTACAGTCCCCGAGGAATCCTAAAACTACCCAATATCTACAAGATGTATTTTTTCCCCAAATCTGTTTTATTTTTAGTAAGTCTTTAACAATTTTTCGCGTGCTCTGATCCATCTCTATAAATGATTTAACTTAAGAAAATGTATTCTCACATGGTTCTTACCATATGTACTTTAGAAATAAATTCATTTTATGAATTCGCTAAAATAGTTCCACAATAAAGACAACTATGGGATAATTATTTTATTAGAAAATGTACTGCACACCCACACTGTGTGAAGCTGCTGGGAAGGCAATGATAACAAAAGGTGACAATCCTCACCTGTGTGGTGTTTCCTTAGTGGGGTTAACAAATCGGAGGCCAGACAAACAGCATGGAGATTAAGGAAGACAGGATTGTAGAAAGGGCTCTGACTTTGGGCTTGCTCAATTCCACGCAAACTATGTCACGGAACACTGGCGGGAGACCAGGGATGAGGGCAAACTCATGAGTGAAAATATTGACTTTTGGAGTGTTTAAGCCTTCTAAATGAAAATATTAAGCAGGGAATTGAATAAATTGTCTGGAGATAAGATGGGAGTCAGGGCTGCAGATAAAAATTCAAATCATTGATCTGCTGGAGCAGCATTATGAATGAGATATTCAAATGAGAAAAATAGAGAGTGGGAAAAGTAAAAGTCTTCAATGCGAGTTTTGAGGAGTTCCAACATACTCATAAGAATTATGAAAAGAGATTCTGGCATGCATTCCATTTGAAAACACAAATGTACAACAGCCCTGATCATGTTACTGCAGCTGAATTTAGGGCTTCTCTCTTCCTGGCTGGTAGTGTGTAACTAGTTCCATGAGCCACTTGCTGGTCTCCTCTGGGTCCCGGAGTCAGTGTCTTAATTGGCTGTGGGCTCTATAGTGAATGATAGTGTCTCAGTATATCTTTTTTTTTTTTAATTTAATTAACATGCATTTTTTAAACTCATGTCTAATACATTATAGAACACAATCTCAATATTATCTTTCGAACCATGGATTCATTAGAACTAAGTAAAGCCAATTCATCATTTTATGCCCCAGGATCACCATTTATAAAGGAAAGTATAAACAAAATACTCAACTTATTATTGATCAGTTTACATTACAAAAAATATCAGCATTAAAAAATGAATTCTATTGCCAGGGAGCTAATAAAGAATACTACTTTTATCACCTCCTGATTTAAAAACTGTGGTAGAGAAAAGAAAGGTGCAAATGTGCCTTCTTGTGGAGAGCCCGAGATCTGTGTTCCCTCTGCGTATATCTAAATGTACTTCGGGGACTGCTTTAGACAAAATCCGGTGGAAGCTGTGTCCTGCAGGGTCTGAACCCAGGTCTTAGAACACAGGTGGTTCTACCCCCTGGTTGCTTGGGCCTGCGGTGTAAGGAGGATCAGGCACCACACTGTCAGGAATCCCAGGAAGAAATTCCATCATGGCATAGCACTGGCCAACAATCCAGCTGAGTCCCCAGTGACAGACAGCTAGCAGCACATTACCAGAGATGTGAGCAAGGACTCCACCCTATGCTTTGTGACAGCGAGATGAGCTGTCTCCAATGGCTTCTTCCCAGGTTACAGATATAGGGGCAACATGAACTGTGGCTTTAGATATCTAGGAACAGAAAACATTGAGATGAAAATAAAACCTTTAATTCTGCTAAAGCTGCTCTCAGAAGGTGATCTGACATTATGAATATAGTTTTTTCATCACAACATGCTCTCAAAATCTAGACCCTGGAGAAGTCCTACGGCTAGAATAGCCGACACACACCCAGAGTCACTGACGGCTGCCTTCCAGCACTGAATGATTCAACTCAGAATCGCTTCCAAGAAACATAAAGACCAGTGAAAAATTCTTTGTGAAAACTCACATTTATTGTAGTAATAATAGTCTAAAATAATCACATTAGAAAACAATACTTGAACCAGAGAATCAGAGAGAAATGTGTTTATCGTGTAGTAAGTAAATATTATAATTTCTTCTCATGTCTTTAAATTTATTCTCCTGGGTGATATAAATGATTTTTGTTTTGCTTTACCCTTTTTATTGGTTTATTTATAATTGAGTTTCATGAGAAAACACAAATGTCTATTCCCCCAGTATTCCCAGATACTAGGGAAGTTGAGGCAGAGCATGACTCGTTTGAGGGTAACCTGTATCTACCTTCAACTTAGCCGATATCTGCCTTAAAATCTAAGAATAAAAATAAAAAGGGCTGGAGATGTAGCTCGGTGGTAGAGAGCCCCTGAGTTCAATCCCCAGTATTACAAAAATAAAACACAAACAATAAAGCCACACAAACATATTTTAACCAGTAGAAGTTGGAATAGAACACTAGTTAGAGGGAACATTGTGTGTGTGTGTGTGTGTGTGTGTGTGTGTGTGTTAAGTATAAGTAGAAAATTAATTGAAGATGAGCTTTGAGAATTCCTCAAGTTTTAAATTAAACTATTGAGTTATTGAAGTGTGCTAGGAATTCTTTATTGGGTACTAGACATGCTTCTTCAGGGATTAAATTAAAATTTTATTTGTACAAAATGCTTCTACAGTTTGCTACATCTTCTAACATATATAAAAAGTATGCATATACATTTTTTAACATCTGTTTTCTGTATTTTCTGTTTCCAGTAAGACTAATCTATTCCTATGTCTACTCCCTTTCATTTTACATGTTAGAAACTCTTTTGCATATATTTATTTATTATTTGCACATTATTGTGTAGCAATAGGCACTTTAGATATGCTTTACCTCCACCAAGAAATTTATAAAATATATGTTTTCCTTCACTACAGTTTTCATAGGAAATATTTTATAAGAAACACATTAAAGTAGTGATATTTTAGCAAAGGCTGACACAGCCTTCACAGTGGCCTTTGTTGTATTGTAGTGCCTTACAAATTTTATTCATTCACACTCCTGTAAAGCTGAAATCAGGATATAAAAGTCAGTAAGTGACAAATAATTTAATATGATGTCAATTCTGTTCACCAAATAAGAACTCACATGCATTTATTCAAACATATTAGCATTATCTCTTAGAAAACATAAGGTAAAATGAAGTGTGAGAAGACTTGCGATCACGGATGACCTCTACAGCCATTTTGCCTCTTTGAAACGTAAATATGCCTCAGTCAACCATATCTATCAAGAGAATGAATTTAGCATTCATTAGAGCACCAATGATTTTTTAAAAAAATACATAAATTATAGTCAACTGTTAACAACATTATAGTTTTAATGAAAATTACCAATTTTTCTTTCATTATGGAATTTGAAGGATAGATATGTTAAAAATGTTTCTTTTTAGTAGTCCTCATAGAATCTGTTCACGCCCACCTGTTTAAAATCTTGTATATCATACTAGCTAGAAAAACATGGCTACAATAATACCCTATGCCAAAATGAAAAGGTGTATGTGTTTTAATATTGGCCCATTTCATTTAATTTTGTTCTATTTTGAGACTAAGATTTAAGCAAGTAGATTGGTATCAGAATATATATTAGTTGATTCTAAGAACTGCTCTAATATTTGCTAACTTCACACTATTCTGATTAATTAACTCTTCATAATTGAGGTATTGACCTATCTATGGTCCCAGGTCTTTGATTTTGGAACAACAATATTCAAATACAAGTTGGTTTCATTTTACATTCAAGTCATGTTAAGGATATGGACTAGTCCCTCTGATGTTTACTAATCGTTTGTCATTTTGAATCCATAACCTATCTTACCTTTAGATAAGGGAAAATATTTCTTTTGAAATACAAAGTAGCTTTACAATTAGCATGTTATTATTATTTAATAATAATGAAAATGAACTAATAACATGGCCCTTAAAGTCCCTGTCTTGAGAATAGGCAAATGGAAATAACAGATGGAAGAGAAGGCATTTTGCTATTGTTTCCAAGTTTTGTCCAAGGCTCTGAATTTCTGCTACCTGTCCTCTCAGTCATGCACATAACTCTGATAATTGTATTCATCCTAGTGACATTTAAATCTTCATCTTACCAATTTTCTAGGTAAATTATACTTCTCTAGTTCTCAGAGTGTTTTGAGTTGTTCAAAACTCATATATGCTAACAGTTTATCTGGTTGACTCCTATCTATTGACATATTAATCATATTCTTTCATAGATGTTCAAATATACTGCAAAATTAACATGTACAAAACAAATATTTGATATTTTCCCATATCTGCTTGTGGCCCACTGTTAGTTGCTCAGTTCCTTGGTCTGGAAATAACTCTCTTTTTTGCCTCACACATTTCAAACAAATGCACTAGTCAATTCTATCAGACATACTTTCAAGGTATATCTGCAATCCAACCACTACTCACCATGACTGCCAACAATCATACCCAAATCACTGTGAGTTCTCACACATAATATATATCAGATGAAATTCAGTTTGTCACCTTCCTTTTATAAAAAAAAAATCCATTCTAAACTCAATCTTAAGTCTGCTAATGGGTAATAAGGGCTCATACATTCAAACTCATAGTTTTATCTATAGTCTTCTACCATTCTCCACTCATACATTGATCTTATTCGTTTGTGAGTTATTCTCTACACAAAACCTTTTTCTATTTCTAGACACATGGAGTCATTTTTCTTTTCCTCAGCCTTCAATACTTATTTTACAGATCTTTGTGATTTTTTTTCATCAATTCACTGAAGTCTTGCCTTTCTGGGCAGAACATCCATGAAACTCTGAAATGCCATTTATGACTCCTACACCTAATTATACATGTGCATTAGTCAGCTTTGCATTGCTATGAGAAAAATACTTGACCAAAACTACTGAGAGGAGGGAAAGTTTATTTGGGGCTCACAGTTTCAGAAATCTCACTCCATCCATGACTGACTCCGTTGCTCTGGGCCCAGGATGAGGCAACACATCATAGGAAAAGGGCCAAGTGGAGGAAGGTTGCTCATGGTGGAATCAAGAAGCAGAGAGACAGGGAGCAAAGAGCCCACAGGGCAGATGTGCCCTTCCATGTCATGCACCCAGTAATCCACCTCGTCCTGTCATGCCCAGTTAGTGCATTCATACTAAGCTGAACTGATTATATCACAGCTCGCATAATCTAACCATTTCCCCTGAACATTCTTACATTAACACAAAAACTTCTATGGGACTCTTTATATCAAAGCACATAATGTCTTTTTTATGTTTTCTCCAACCAGAAAGTAAGGTCCAAGAGGACAGGATCTCTGTTTCCATATCTGCTATATTCTCAGTGTTGGTTAATCGGTACTTAAAAGTAATTGGATGGATCTCATGTTAATTGTCCATTCTTTTATTCCCTCTGCTCTACCTAACCACTATATTCACTTTTTTCTTCATAAAAAAATACTTTAAAAATTAGTTTAAAATATATTAATTGTCTCCAAAGAGTTATTCTAAAGTATTCCCAAACTAGTTACTGGTAATGGGAATTCATCCTTTCCCATGAAGGTAAGGATCATGCATGAGATCCATCTATGGCTCTCTATCTGATTCAGAGTTTTGAATACCAAGTAGATAGTAAATATTCATTAAATGACTCATGCAATCACTTTTTCATTCATATAAAGTTACTTCCTCTTTGCCACTACTTTGCATGAAAATCTACTATGACAAAACTCACTAAGTTTGCCTTAATATTCATTCTTTCCTTTATTTTAGTAAATAAACCCCCAAGTTTTAGCTGTGCATATGGCCTCCCAGCTTGAATTTATACTTCTCAGGATTTCCTGCAGATGGTGTGGCCATGTGCCTAAATTTTGACCAAAGGGAGGCAAGAGGAACCAATGTGCTCTCGATCTGGGGCTTTGTTTTCAGCTCATTGCTTATCCTTTGCTACTCTTCCTTTTCTCATGCCTGGATCACAGAACAGAGAGGATGGGTGTTTTCTTTGTACCTTCAGATTCTCTCTCCCACTTGTACTTTGCCCTCCAAAGCTGGGCTACGTGGATTCCCAGGAGCTCTGGCTTTCTGCTGCGTTTAGTCAAGGGGAGATTGGTAGATGGGAACATTTATTCTTCTAGAGCCTTCTGTGTCCAGAGGCTGTGTTCTCTCCCTTCATGTTTCCCAAAGGACTGTGTCCAGTTCTTCAGCTGGAACTCTCCTTTTTATGTCCCAGGTTTTCTTTTTTCTCTCCCTTTCCCTTTAAAGGTCTAGGCTTGACAGTAGCTCCCTTGTTGCGGGTTCGTTTAACCTCACACACGCCTTTCTCATTAGCTCCTTTATTTAATTCCTTTCATGTGTCAGCTTGAATGTGCCCCCTCCTTCCTGAAACATGATTGATATAGTGAATAGGACCAGGAGTTGTGCCAGAAGGCAGAATTCTAACTAGCTTTATGGGTGAGGTTTGCTCATATATTTGAAGTTACATTTGCTGGGAAGAAAAAGGATACAGATCATCTGTGCCATCATCATCAAATTGTTCAGATCATCCTAGATGAAGGCAAAGGATAAAATGGTGACAGGCAGAGGCATGCAGAGGTCAAGTGGCTCTGGCATTCAGGTAGGTATTAAGGAGATCACAGTCAATACAAAGATGGCAGGATACACTAGTAGCTTCTGATGGCTCCTAAATTAGACCTAGGAAATACAATGCTGTTTTTGGAAGTCCAAAGCTATGGAGGCAAAGTCTGAAAATCTCTGGGGGTTGGGGGAGAAGACTTGGAGTCCAGCCCACAGTCTGATTTCATGGATTGCAGAGTCACAGCACTAATTAAAGGCCCGTCCTTACCAGGTGTCTTATGCTAAGGTAAGGGATGTAACAGGGAAGACTGAAACCTTGATATTGGCTGAGAGGCACTTGATGATGAGAAATTGAACCCTCAGAAAGAGTCAACTCTCCCTTTCAGGCAACATACTGACTCCCTTTGTCTGCTGGAACCAGAATTTCCTTATTTAAAAATAAATAAATAAATTCTTATACCACCACGGTTACCATAAAGGGATTCTCCCCAGAACCCACTCTGACAAATCATCGTTTTCCTCCCAATATATAAAAGTTAGATCCTAGCTATTGTTGATATAAAAGCACAAGGCCTGGCAGGAAATAACCTGCATTACAGAGGCATCACATGGAGTTGTGAGCTCTCACCACCGTGAACCTAACCTTGGTAAATGAGGTTGTCCTCTGAAGGTGTCCGAGATGGCATATGAAACCTGAGAGGATTTCTTCCTGGATTCATTGACCTCAGTGCACTTACTCAGAGTTCTGGACTGGAAGTATTGGCTTGAGCCCTGGGGAATCACTTCTAGGTTCTGTGCGGAAGCCAATCGCTTGGCCTAATATCCATAAGGATAAAATCAGCACTCTTCTGGCATATTCTAAGTAAGGAGAACAGTACATCAGGCTTGGGAGCAGGGCATCTATTATGTGCAAATTAAGATGGTTGTAAGCCATAGCCGTGAGAGGGCTGGGAGGAAATCCTCTGCACCATAGCAGTAAAATATGTGCTGACGACAGGGCTGCCCGTGTCTTTGAAATATTCAAGGGCAGCTCTCTACCATATGCTAGAAAGAAAAGTAGGAAATTGACCATTTAGTACGGTTCTTGATCTGAATGAGAAGAGGACACGAGGAGGTGGAAGCCAAATGATGGCAATTAAAATCAGAGACAAATGTGTGTCACAGGGGTAGAGTGGCAACAGTTAGCAATAGGGATGACATAGCATTCAACAGGCTTTGGTAATAGCCGATTGATCCCAAGGATCTTAAAAATTAAACTCACAAGCTGACTACTAAGGGGGCATTCGTTGTGAGATGTTGAAATGATGTATATGATGATAAGAAAGAAAACATTTAAGGTAATGGAGATGCCTTCCATGCCCCACCAAAATAGTAAACCCACAGCATTATTATCTACCTCTCTAGGGACACTATAGAGATGAGAAACTTTCTAGAAATAATGTAAACTATAGGGATATTGATTCCTCTAAGAGCCTCACTTGATTGGCCCCTGGAATCAAACACATCTTATAAAATAAAATAAAATAAAAGCTACAGGTTTTAACAGGATTTCCCAAACTATGTGCTATAGTCATGGGAAGCCAGGCACGGTGGCATATGCCTGTAATTACAGCAGCTTGGGAGGGTGAGGCAGGAGGACCCTGAGTTCAAAGCCAGCCTCAGCAAAAGCGAGGCGCTAAGCAACTCAGTGAGACCCTGTCTCTAAATAAAATACACACACACAAAAAAAAAGTCTGGATATGTGGCTCAGTGGTTGAGTGTCTCTGAGTTCATCAATCCCTGGCACCTAAATAAATAAATAAATAAATAGGGACCTTGTTAGAAGGAGTTCTCTGATTGAACAGATCTGAGATGAGGGGCTGGATCTTTCATTTGAGGCTTTCCCCTTCTGGGGACGCCAGATACGTCCTCTATTAGATGTCCACATGGTGAGACAACAAGAAGGTCAGGCATTCCTTTCCCCGATCCCATCTATTCCAGGACTCCTCTGTGTTGGGTCCTTCACACTGCCAACCCCACCATCATGTCCTCTTCTAATAGCCCTCTCCCACTTGTGCTCACAGATTCTCCCTTGTCTCTTTAAGCCCGTTTCTCCAGGCTCCCTGACATTGCCTCCTCTCTCATGTTTCTTTTAACCCAGGTCCTGTTGCTGAAAATTGTCCCTTTGTCAAACTCATTTAAAATATGTCAATGGAATGTGTGTTATGCTTCTCCCTGGGACCCTGATTGATGTACAGTAAGAGCCGGCTCTGAACATGAAGGCTGCACAACTCCTGAGGTGGCAACAAGTCAAGAAGATGAAAGGAAACTGTGACTGTCCTTGAATGACCTGCTGAGCTGAGCTGCTATTCTCCCTGAACCCCTTGCTCACAAGACTTTCATAGGAAATAGAAACTCATACTCCTCTCTTTGAGGCTCTGTAATGTTTGATATATTTGGCAGAACAGCTTAGCTTGTGAGCTATTAATTTACCTACTGTGTGCCCAGCACCAAGCTAAGGGATTTACACAAAATTTTTTGTTTAGTCTTTATAAAATTCCTAAGAGGGTATTATTACTCTTCACATTTAATAAATGAGAAACTTGAACTTCACCATCCCTGAGTAATTTTCCCAAGTTCACAGAACTAACAAGTGATAGAGCTGGGAATGGAATGGAAATATTTCTTATTCCATGCCGCAGTCAGGCTGCAGCAAAATAACCTGGGGGTGATGAGCAACTTGTGTAGATTGATACAGCAGGAGTGGCAGCCGTTTATTGTAGGACAGGAGGGGTATATATACATTATACACAGCTTATCTTAATTAACATAAACTAGATACAGCAGTCAACCAATAAGGAATCTCCACATTTAATGGCTCACTGGCTGGTTACTTCACAAACCACTCCCTCTGGCAAAATGCCAGGCGCCATCTTGACTTGTTTGCAGACCCTAACAATTCTAGAGTGTGTCTTTCCCTTAAGTAGGCCTCATTGCCCTCCAGCCTCTGAAGCCTCTTTAGAACTCAGGTGAAGTAACACTTTCCCTCCTCCAGTGTCAATCAATCTGTGGAACTCTGGACCCAGAAGCTCTGTAAGTACAAGCTCTAAGGAACCATCCTTAACCCTCCCATACACGCACAACTAACCTGTCAACAGTTTGTGAAATATTGATCAACAATAGAGAGACAATAAGGTGCTTTTTACGTAGCATATTTGAGGTCTTCATAAAACCGAAGCACTTCTCCAAGAAGTGGAGGATCAAAAGTCCTAAGACCTTGGAATTAAAGACACTTATCGAGGATCTAGTTCTTTTGCTTGAACAAATGTGAGGTGGGGAAAAAAAAGATTTTATTAATTTTATCAGAGTCCTGTAAGCTGCCACATGACTACAGTCCTTGAAAGATTTGATAGAAAAAGGGGGGGGGAGTAGGTTGTGAAATTATTTACTTAACTTTTTTTTTGGTACCAGGACTTGAACCCGGGAGCACTTAACCCCTAAGCCACATCCCAGCACTTTCTTCCTTCCTTCCTTCCTTCCTTCCTTCCTTCCTTCCTTCCTTCCTTCCTTCCTTCCTTCTTTCCTTCCTTCTTTCCTTCTTTCCTTCTGTTTTGACACAGGGCTTTGCTAAATTGCTCAGGGTCTAACTAAGTTGCTGAATCTGGCTTTGAACTTGTGACCCTTCTGCCTCAGCTTCCTGATTTACTTTACATTTCAAGAGCAGCATTGCAACAAGCTTTTCAACTAACACAGGCTCAGATCATTGAAAAGTCTTATAAACACGGCACCGTAAGGCTGCAACTTGCCACACTCTGTTTCCTCCTGATTTTTAATTCCTTTTCCTTTTCATGTTCCCAAGTGTACTTCAATACCTTCAGATGCTAAGCCTGGGATGGGAGCACTGAGGACATTGATATCTTGACTTCTTCAGGGCTTGCAGAGTTGTCACATGGAGTTTGGTGAATGATATATGGCTTACCTAGTGGAGGGCTCAGAGCTTTACCAAACCCAGAAAGCTACTGGGAGACAAGGTCTGCTGAACATAAGAGATGATACTCATACCTCAGTTTAGTTCCATATTGGCATAATGCATTTGAGAAGTCCTTCATAGACTATCTACAGGGATGAGAAGTGGACTTTTTGAGAAAACCTGGATTATAACCCCAACTCTATCATATTCCAAGAACTGTGATGAAGACATGAAAACCCTTCACGATATGATTTCTTTTCCTAACTGGATCATACCTGTTTAATATTTATAACTTTGTGTATAACTTTTATGCTGGATCATTTTAAATAATTAAACTTTAACTTAACTATTCTATTTAATTAGCATTGATATTTTCCTAATATCTTAATTTTAGATATTTAGTTCATCATCAGCCTTTCTTTCTTACATTATTTAAATGTCTCATAAGCCAAGCTTCAACTGGATTTTTCATCTACATTTATACCAATTTTCTCTTAATTTGCAAAAAATGAGTTCTTTTAGTATAATTACACATTTCAAATATTCTTCCTGAGAATATTTCAATTTCAAATTGATTAATTTTCAGGTAACTTTATAATGTTCATATGTTATGACTTATAATTGAAAATTGAATATTAATACTTGAAATATTTAGCTGATCTTAGGGGTTCTTCTTCTCCCTCCTTCCCTTGACTTCAAGTTCTGTGCATTTGTTTGGGATTTTGTATCTTATAAACAAACTGCAACAAATCTTTCAAAGTCTATTTTGTTTACTCATTTCTCTTAACTTAGACCATTTATATTTATTGTGTTTATATTTATTAAATTTTACTATGCATATTTTTAAATTTTCTTGTCAATTTTACTTTCATTGTTTTCTCTTTATGTATGTTATTCCTTGTTTTCCCTCTAGTGATTTTCTATTTGGAAATTACATGAACTGTTTTTAATCTCCCAATAAGGATTCTTCTAAATGCATTCAATGGAATATAATGCAGTCAGCCTCCTGAGCTCTGAATTCTGTTGTTCTCCATTACTTAGGTTGTGCCCTTCTCAGGCCTGTATTAAATAGACACTATCATCATGACTGGTTTGTTGTGAAGATATTTGCTTATCTTAGCTTAAGAGTTTGCATTTAATTTGATCACCAGTGTTTCTTAGAATGTGTTGCTTCTTTGAGAAAAAGATTTCTCTTATTGTATTTCATAGTTTTACAGTTCCCTTGGTTGCTACTGAGATTCTGTGGTCATGTATCATCAAGCTATCTATCAGTTATCTATGGAGAAAAAAACAAGCACCCCAAAAGTATGTGTCTCAAAAACCACAAAATGGTTTATTAGTTCTTACATTGAAAGGGTTGACTGGATGCTCCTTCTGTTCCACATAGAATCAGTTCTGGTTTCCAATGTGGTTGCTTTAACTGCAGGAAACATGAAGATATGGGTGGATGGTTTCATCTACAGGCAATGCCTGTCATGTCCAAGTTCTTCATGCTTTAAGGGGACCATTCTCACATGGGTTTTCTCTCCATGTAGAATGTGGAACATCACCACCTCTCTACATAGACTTTCTTTCCACCTGGAACACACCTGGAATCACTTCTTCTTCATTTTATTGATAACAAGATTTAGAGCTAGTTCATAATAAAGGGGAGGAAATGTAACTCCACATATTTTATGACTGGATTGGCTTTCCCTATCCAAAATCTTCTGTTTCAGATTTTTAAATAATACACAATGAGAATGAAAGATCAGGTTAATACTGCAAAAATAAAAAATAAATGCTATAAATGTGGATCATTTTCCTTTTGCCATTAAATCACCAATGTAAGAATGTTGTACAAGTCATTAGCAAATCTACAGGAAGTCTTCTTAAACTCATTCATTAAAGCCTGAATATCCCTGGTGAGAAGAAATACATTACAGGTTTGTTGACTTATTCATCACATCATCATTGGGCTCCTTGATATTTGCATGACCTCAGATATGGCCAGTGATGGCCTTGTCAAGACAGTTATTGTGGCTGAGATGTAGTTCAGTGGTAAAGTATATGTTTAGTATGTTTAATGCCCTTGATTCAATCCCTAGGACTCTCCTACTCATACACTCATATAGAAAGATAATTCTTTTTTCTTTAATACAACCTCATTTATTTTACCAATTATACATGTTTGTCACTTTAAAACTCTTTGTTCTTTTCCTTTATGATGTAAAAATTTTAATTGACCAATAGTAATTAATTGTGCATTTGGGGAACAATGGTAACTGAATACATTTATATAATGTGATGATCAAATCAGGGTGATGGGCATGTATATCCCCTCATACATTTTTCATTTCTTTGTGTTGGGAACAATCAAAATTCTCTGTGCTGGTTATTTTGAAATATACAATTAGTTGTTGTCAACTATAGCAATGCTACTAAGTATTAAAGAACTTTATAAATTATTTTTCCTACACAACTATTTGTTTTTCTCATACATGGTTATAGGTAATGTCATGTGCTCTGCTTATCATATTGATCACTTTCTTTTTCTACTTCAATTATTACCTGCATATTAGTTTTTCATTCTGTATTTTTTGACTCTGGAAACTGAAGAATTTTAAAGCCCTAAAAGCTGTTTTGCTGTTTCTATGGATTTTTTTTTTTTTCTTTATGGTTGGCCTCTCTTTTGTTTTCACTGATTTAAATGTATGTTTGGATTATAGGGAAAGGCCAGGGACTTAAATTGGGAACAATTATTCTCTACAAAGGACTAATCTATGCATTTGCATCCTCCTGGGAAGAGAAGAATCTGGAACCACTCTAACCACTTACATGTCAAAGAACTAATCAGGCCTTGACTCCTCCTCTTGGCAGTGGACCTTAGATGCAGTATCCACAGCACTGGGCTGATATTGTATGTAGGGGATCTCAAATTTAGTATCAGCCTATAATTATGCCTGCCTTTGTATGTTTCCTTTTGTCAACCTTTTTCCCCCTTTCTTTTGAGATTTCCTTCTCTATCTAAAAGCTAGTAATGTAAGAAAAAATACCATCTTGTGCAGGGTCTATTTGAATGCAGTTCGTTGTATTGTTAAGTGAAAATTCAGTGTTCTTTCTACTAAAGAGAATTCAAAAGGAGTACCAATTTGCTTGTTTTATGTACTGGTCTATTGAATAAGCATTTGTTGAAAATAAATAATTCTTGTTTAAATCCACTACAACAGACGATTGTGCATATTGAAAAATGATTTCTAACGGAAAGATTGAAGAAAAGTTTATGACTTCAGATTTATGCTGCTCAGTTTTCTTTTCCAACATGATTTGTATTAAATTTCCTCCTTTGTGATTTGGTTTTTGAGCTTCCGAATCACCCCTCATTTCCTACCATCAGGCTTATGCTCAAGAGGCTTCTGTTCATTCATGTGCAGTTTTCTTGTTCCCTTTAGCAGTTGGAAGAATCCTGTGGGTCAATGGGGTTTTAAAAAGTTCTAGATCTTCTATTAAGCAGTTAGTGATTTTCTTTTGCCACAATTTAAGAAGCAAGAAGATTCCACTTTAGACTCTCCTGCTTTGGGGAAGTTTCAGTCTCCCCTTAGGGTTTAAGGAGCCCTCTTTTAAACTTCAGAAGTCTTGACTTCAGTGCAAAGATTAAAAGGCTGGTGGCATGTCAGAGCATCTCAAAATAAACAACTTCCTTCCAGCTGTGAAGGCAGTCATGATCCAGAATAAAATGACTGTGGATGGAACAAATGCCTTCATGTTTGTTAAAATTTCAGAAATGGATTGGTTACCGACTGTGGTGTATAACATAGCTGCTTTTAAAGGTGAAGCTATATACCCAGGCATTTTTATTTAGTCTTTTAGAAGTATTGTATAATACATACAAAGGCTAGAGGAGCAACTTTGCCCTATTTTAAAATAAATCTGAAAACTATTCAGTATTTTCCATGTGCATTATTTTCATCCCTAGAATGAATACCCCCCAAAGAATCAAACCAAAACAATAAAGAACAATTGATAGTCTGAGTTGATTCTCTTAGGAGATCAATAAAAAGAGAGCATTTCAGTTTCCCAGGATGCTGCATAGTTTTCTTGTTTGAAACAATATATCTGTTAGACTTAGGGCTATCCCTGAAGAACTTTCAAATTATAATTTTGAGTCTGTTATTTTTCAGACATGATGTATTTGAAGGGCAATGACATGAGTATCAGGAGACTTAATTATTGGAAGTTTACAAATTACAATAATAGAATATTCATAGTAACTTGGAAAAATAAATAACTTTTTAAAAATTTTTACACCACAGGTAATATCATAAATCTTTTGTTAATCCAAATATATAACACCAGATATAGTTAAGAAAAACAATGGCAGATTATCTCAGAGTATTAATATAAAATTCAATTGTTTTAGTGTATTTCATTTAAATAAAGGGAATTTTGGAATGAAAACCTTTATTTACTACAAAACATGAAATGATTTATGCATATTTTGAGTGAATGAAGACATGACTCCATAAACCACAAAACAATTAGTTCTACATTTCACATGAATACTCACATACCTGTAATGCAATCATGATATATTTTCTTGGCTGATATTGCTAGTTACTGGTGACGAGTCCTGTTCCCTCACAGGTTGAAGTATGACATTAGAGAAGCACACTGAGACAAGCATATAAAGTAGGGTTTATTTAAAAAGGGTAACATAGACTTCTCCCGGGAGGGAGAAGGGGGACACAGCTGGTACCCTGGTATCCCAAGTAGCTGGGGCAGTTTGCCTTTTTATATATATTAGGCTTCCTTTTTTCCTACTCTCTTCCCTTACCTCTTTCCTTCCTGCTTCTGTGACTAGTCCCAGGAGATGCCCAGTGAGATGACCAAAAGGTGAAAAGCAGAAGGACTGGACAGGGCAAGGGCTGGATGGAGCAGCTCAAGACACATTATTAACAACTTTTACAACTCCCTTGTAGGGAGGGCCAGGTTACCTTAGCAACAGGTTGGAGCAGGACAGGTTACCTTGAAAGGTTGGAAGTAAGGTCTCTGAAGGTATTTCAAACCCTCAGGGGGCAGCCTCCAACTTTCTGGACTCACTCAAATTGGCCCTCTTTATCTGACCTGGATCGATTTACCTATCTATACCAACTGCCTGTATAATTCTGGCTTCATTTCTAGCATTCAAGAAAGATACCCTAAGCCTGGCTTGGTGGCGCACACTTGTAATCCCAGCAGCTTGGGAGGCTGAGGCAGGAGGATCATGATATCAAAGCCAGCCTCAGTAAAAGCAAATTTATAAGCAACTCAGTGATACCCTGTCTCTAAATAAAATACAAAATAAGGCTGGGAATGTGGCTCAGTGGGCAAGTGCCCCTGAGTTCAATCCCTGGTTACCGCCACCACCACCCCCCCACCAAAAAAAAAGAAAAGATACCTTAAAATAAAACCTGTTTAATTATTCTTGCCAAACTAATTGAGAACCTCATAGATGGGGTATGAGTTACCTAATATTAGTCGACATCTTCACCTTGCCCCAACCAATAATGTTAATTATATCATAATTTCTGTGGGGCAGGGTTAGTACATGCCTTAACTTAAGGTAATATCATAAATCTTTTGTTAATCCAAATATATAACACCAGATATAGTTAAGAAAAACAATGGCAGATTATCTCAGAGTATTAATATATAATTCAATTGTTTTAGTGTATTTCATTTAAATAAAGGGAATTTTGGAGTGAAAATCTTTATTTACTACAAAACATGTAATGATTTATGCAGATCCTCCAGATTTCAGAGGTATGATGGAGTATACCAGTAATGTCAAGCCTCGATGGGAGAGATCCGAGTCCACACTCACCCATGATGTTGACAGGGTCATTCTTTGTAAGGTGAGGTCACCTAGCAGTGACCAGGTAAAAGGACTGCTCCTAACTTGGCCTCTGGATTCACCAATGCAGGTAAATGAGAGGCACCTAAGAGAGTGTGTGAGTGAGATAGAAGCCACAGTCTTCCCAACCTAATCTTGGAAATAACACTATTGCATTTGCCATATTCTGCTTGCTAGGAAGGAATCACCAAATCACAGCTGAGATGAACAGAAACGTGACTCAAGGCTCACACCCCACAGCCTTTTCCGAAGGCCCCTCTGCACAGCTGCTCTGATGCTTGAACAGGTATTTTACTGGGCTATCATTTTAAAATCACAACAGACTTTATATGAACAAAAGCAACATTTTGATAAAAATGAAAATTTGTTCAATAATCCAGACTTCGTGAAATTAGTAGAATGTAAAAATTTTTACAAAATTGTTTATTTATATTTTTTACTCTGGAGTGATTTATTTTTACCTTCACGTATAGCAATGGTTGAACCATCAAGAGAGACGGGCATACTAACGTGTGTGCTGGGAATTGGATCTGCAATGCCCCCTGAATATTCACGTGGCAGAGGCCGTTCCCCAGGGTGGTACAATTAGAAAGTAGTTGGGTCTTAAGGAGGTTGGGCACGGTGGGAAGTTTTCAGGTCATTGGGTCAGGCATTCATAGGGATGGGGACCACAGACCATTCCACTCCCTCTCTTTCATTTCCCAGTCATGAGATAAGTGGTTCTTCTCTATTACTTACATCTACCAGGATGTGCTGCCTTAACTCAGACCCAAAGCCACAGCGTCAATCATGGACTAAATTCTCTGAGAATGTGGGCTAAAATTAACCATTCTCTTTATATGTTGTTTCGTCATAGTTATTTTTATGGTGACAGAAATCTCTCTAGCAGATTGTCTGGAAGGAATGCTTATGATTGCAAATGTCTCAAGTTGGAAGGAGGTGATTCTAAAAATATTTACACAATACATGCCAGAGCTTCTAAGGTCCACTTGGCAAAGTTGGGATTAATCAATTCCTCTTTTCTCTAGATTATAGATGGAAAGCAGAATTTTAGGGTTGGCTCTTTTAGTTATAAGCACAGGTAACTGAACTTCTCACTTAAATCTGAGGTTAGGACTTTTTGCTATAATAAATTTGAATGGACCATTCAACTGCTGTTATTGCTCCTTTATGATGGTTGGGTGTTCTGCATGAAATTGTTAATTTTTACATGTACAAGTCTATATTAACCAATTATTTTTGATTTTTGTTTTATAAACTCACTTTTGACCTAGTGGAACAATTAACATATAAAATAGAAATCCCCTTATTACACTTTTTAATCTTATCTTTTGTTACTTACTTTCTTTAAATGAATTCTGACTCCATTGTATCCTCAATGATTTATGTTGCTATTGAGTAAGTTCACTTTTTTCCTAATCTACTACTCCAATTAGTTTAAACCAATTATCTATGGAGGCGTCAGTGGGGTCAACATTTCATTTAGAATTAGACAAATTTGCTGTTAAATGAAACATTTAGGTGGAAGATGCTTTACATTTCTTGCTTGCTCAGCTCTTCCTACTTTTCCATGGAGAAGATCTAGGATGTCAGATGATGGCTACCACACTCAGTCTGACTCTGAACAGAGACACTGTATACACCTAAATATGAAGCTTTTTATTATGTTCCAAATGAAGTGTAATTTATCAACATATTCTTGCAAAACAGAAGGATAAATTTGATGTCCTATTTCAAAGTTTTTTAGCCCTTATCCTAACTTAAAATGAAAAGATTTTCAACAAGTACTTATAATGAAATTACACATTACTTAAACTGTGCTTGCTCAAATTGAAAACAAGATCAAAGTGTTACCACCATAAGAATGATTTCAGCAGAAGAATCATTTCTCAGCAGATAAATGACCTCTTTCCCTTGCACTTTACTGGGGTTTCTTAGGTGTTGGTTTTGTATTCTCTGCTCTAGTGCTGTCCGTTTCTTTTCTGGACATATCTGTAATTCAAAAATATTTCTTTGGTTTTTCAGTATGCCAAATATTTTCCAGTTGTAGTCAAAATTTTTTAAGTTCCAAATGGGAGCAGAACACAGTAGTAAGAAGTTTATAATCTTATTCCCAGAGGTAGAGGAATATCTTTCTTGAAGAGTTTATTTAGCTGTTGATTAAAAGTAGAAATATTTTTAATTTATTCAGATATAAAAATCTAAGCTTTCATTTTACTACAAATATGTAAATAAGACCAAATGATTAGATAATGAAAACAGAAAATTAGGATGGTATCTTTAAGAGAAAAGAGAAAATGCTCTGCATTCCTCCAACTTGAAACTGAGCATATGTATTTTCAATTTCCATATAAACTTTTAAAATCTAACTTTTTCTGTAAATGGCTGAAAATTTTTCTTAGAAAAACAAGTAGCTATCAAAAATACTTAGGATTAATGTGACCATTTATTTTCAATCTAGTGTGAAATAATTTGAGCTAAGTAGTTCCTACGTGACATTTCAAGGCAATTTCTGTTTGTTAGTGGACTTGGTACTACCAGATAATGGCATGAACATAGTAAGAAATTAAACAAAAATGAAGGTTTAATAAACTCCTTCTAAGCACAAGATTCTCCTTAAATGGGAAAAGAAAACAGAATTTCTATGTCTCCCACATACAGACACAAAAGTAATGACACAATATTCAGAATTCCTCATATGACTCAATTTGACTGAGAAAGTAAGTGAAGGATGAAATATCTTGTCTAATCAATACACTTAGAGATGTTTATAAACTTGTATATCTTATTTATGTATGTTTAAGTGTTTTTAAGACACAATTCAATTATAAGAACTTTGAGGAATAACACAATAACTTATTACAGAATATATATTTAACAATGTGTAGACATAAATTGAGTCAAGTTTGAAACAGCTCCCAGGAATGTCAACAGAAAAAAGATTTTTCTTGAATTCTTGGTTAATATAAAAACTATCTTAAAGCATCAAAAATGGAAATCAGGTGGAAAGTTTGTTTAGAAAAACTGCTATTGAAAATGGTGTGACTCAATTGAAACTAAATGTAAAGTTTTCCCTGCCTGAGTGCACTGCCAGCTCTTGTGGCTTGGGAGGTAAATACCCACGGCCTCACTTACTTAGTGCTCAAACAATTGAGGTTAAGGCAGAAAACTCAGCTGGAAATAAAAAGGGGTAAGTCTGGTGGTGAGGAGCAATACAGAAGGAGCAAGAATCAAAGCATCCATATACAGCTTGGCTTATCATTGGTACAATCAAAATAGGTAAACTGGTGCAAAAATGAGCTGTGACTGATCTGCTCATGAAAGTTAGAGCTGTGCCAAAAAAGACTTATGATTTTTTTTTTACTTAACAGTGTGTAGCACAGTAGAAAGCTAGTTTCATATTCTTGAATCATCAGAGAATAGAGCCTAATGACAGCGAAGCAACTAGATGTTAATTGCACATTGGAGGCAAAGAGAACATAAAGAGTGGATTCCACAAATTCCACAGATTGAGGAAAGTCTCTACCATCTCCTCAAGTCCTGGGCTGACCACGAGATAACAATTTCCAGTCCAAACATGCACCAGTGGAATGGTGTTAAATGACAAATGGGATATTGAATGCCGAATCCAACAGGAAAGAAAGCACTTTCAGTGTCTATGTGAGAATGCTACTAGAGCGAGAAAGCACCAATCAGAATAATGTCATATTTAGAGTGACAACAAATTTATATCACAATATCCAATTATCTTCCAAAAACTATCAGGCATGCAGATAAAGAAGGTGATGTACAATCAGATCTGGGGTTGATTAGATGCACAGTTTAAAGCAGACATCATAATTATGTTCAAAGAAGTGAATAAAATTATATGCAAATAATGAAAATTATTAAATACTGAGAATCTTAGGCTACCAAATGTACCTGTTAAACAAAATAAAAGTTGCTTGTATTATCAGGCCATACCAGTCATTTATAGGTAAGTTTCTCTGCTTCAATAATTTGAATATTTTACTTTCTCTTGATTAAAATTAATATAAAAAGAAATTATTTTAAAAATACTCTTACAAGATAATGTATCCATTCTTATTATGAATTTATGAAAGCATTATATCTCTTATATATGACATCAGTGTTTTGTGTCATCAGCATTTTTAAAATTTATTTAATTTTTTTTCTTCATATTTATTTCAGTCACTTCCACATGGAAAAAGAAAATAAGCTGTAAGTTGTAGCATTTTGAATCAATTATATAACAAAAATAAAGCCTATGGAAAATTTGCACTTCTTACCTACTAAGCTATGTTATTACCTGAAAATATTATTCAAATATTCATAAAGAAAAATAGCAGATATTTTCATTACATGTTGGTGAACTCAAATAACTGCTCTCATCAGTCAGAGTTTCGGTACATGGATTTTTAAAAATCTATTCAGTTTTGGATTGAACTTCTAATTATGCCAAATAAGTTTAATAAAACCTTACCTCTTGAAACCAACCCAAACCATTATTTTATTTTATATAATATTTTTAGGATGACCAATTATTTTTCCTTAGTATGTCTAATTAAGTGACGAGTTTGAATAATCTTCAATTCTTTACATGGAATCAAAACTTAAGCAAAAAGTCATTAAATAACTATTGTGAATTCCAGACAAACATAAGTAAGTGTGTTGTCTTCTCATTTCCTCTTCCTCCTTCTTCCTTCTGTTTTCTCCCTTCTATCTTCCTTGATATCTTTCTTCTTCCCTTCCTTAAGTCTGTTTCTTCATCCCTGCTGCCTAAAGATGCTAGGCATTGTATTATGTGCAAAAGAATCATTTCCTTATAAAACCATGACAGAGAATAGGTGATACATTTGTGCTTCATTGGCATGAAGTAAATGTCATGTGGTGAATGTGAAACTCACATTGTAGTACTTCAGGAGGCCAACCCAAAGCATTTGTGGAAATCAAATCAGTGTTGAACTACCCAGTACTATTTCTAATATGCCCATGTCTATACATCTGTATGCTGCAGAAACTAGAATTCATTTAATTTTTGATGATTTATGTGTACCTTGAGTGGCAATTTACAAACCAATGATTCATTTTTCAGTACTTGGTATTGAACACAGGGACACTCTACCACTGTGCCACATTCCCAACACTTATTTATTTATTTTCTCGTTTGTTTGTGTCCACACAGCCTCTGGGTCTTGGTAAGTTGTTGAGGCTGGCCTTGAACTCGCCATCCTTCACTGTCAGTGTCTTGTCCTCAGTTGCTGAAATTAGAGGTGTGGCCATCACACCCATCAGTATTGCCTTCAAGAAATATATAAAGTAGAAGAAATTATTTGCAAAAACTTCTTTATGACTATTTTTCTTAAGTTCTGAGAATGAGGCACTGTGTTTTGCTCCGAGGTATTTGTCAATGATACTTGAACAGAAAACAACCTCATAATGTGGAGACAGAGTGTGTCTCTGGAGCAAAGAGTCTTAGAAGACACGGTATCTTCCTCCAGAGAAAAAGATAGGGTTGTTTACTTCCCATTATAAAACATGTGGTCCCCTAATATCAGGGATTATCTCCACTAATGCAACCTACTGCTTTCACAGACGTTCATCTGGGACCATCTGTGAGCCCCTCTGAGACCTGGAGGCTAGAGGAACTGACTGTGCTGTTGCCTCTGCCTCCTGCTGAGCCGTGAATGGTAAAGTCATTTTTCTCTCATCCTGGTGTCTGAGGTCTTCTTAGAGTATCATTAAAATTATGACAAATTTATCAGACTAACTTGCCAACTGGCAAGTAAACTTGTACATCCTCATGCTTCTAGTATAACATGAAAGTTAGGAGGTAAGAAAAATATTAATGAAATTAACCTAAGCCTAAATAACAAAAAATGATGATTAAAATTTTACAGAAATTGAAATACCTACCATTAATGAAGTAGTGTAACCATCGAGTTTGATCAGAGGCTGGAGGTTAATTGAACTTTGGATCTCCTTCTTCTTGCTGAGTGGCTTGAGGAAAGAGAGTGGACAGTAGTGGTCAGCTTGTTTTGTTCAAGTCTCCCAGTCTGAATATCCTGGCTTTTCAAATAATGTTTCTCATTACATCCCAGGACTCCACAAGGAAAGAGGAACAATTCTTTCTGAGTCCAAAGGGAATGTTCGAAGTCATTTATTTTTGTTTTTACTAGCAAACCGTACCCAATCCTTGTTAAAAGGACCGGTCTGTAGAATGGAAATATCATCAGTATCTCTAATTTGGTAATCAGCAAATATTCCAGCTCAAATCTTATTGAGGAAGTCATGCCAATTATGATTAAGTGGTGATGGTGGTGGGGAATCATCACGTTTTAAGATCAGGACTTTAGTTGAGTAGAAATTTGTTTTAAAAATGGAGAAAGCCTCAAGGTTGACTGATTTGAGTATGCAAGATCCAAGAAGAGAGAAACTGTTGACCTTGGAAAATATATATGTTAAGAGGAGAAGGTAATTTTAGTTCCGATTATGGGATTAAGATTCATTCCATTTTATAAGGCTACCATCATGTGTGTTTTCATACCCTATTTACTGGAACTGTGGAATAATGTGTCTTGAGGTAGGTCTTCCATGAGATTAACGTCATATTTGGAAACTGGCAAAACACCAAACACTTTTGACAGATGATCCCCTGCCAGGTGTTGGAGGAAACTTGCTCTTAGCAAGCCAGAACTGATGGTCATATTGACAAGAAAGAAAAATTGGAAAGAAACTGGAAGTGAGACTATGCTCTATAACAATTGAACATTTAATATATCTAAGAAATTAAAATGAAATGGGGAATAGCAATTAAAATGCTAAATGATATTCATCAATCATTTTATATAAATAACATTTTATATTGTATATGAGAATATTTTAGAAAACTTCAGCTAATCAGAATGGTTGGGATTAAGGAGATTTTTAACTTTGGCAATATTACAAATGTTCCTCCCTCTTAAAAAAATAAGATAGGTTATAAATATTGAGGTAGCTCTATTGCTGTATTATGCATATTTTAGATCTTTTTGGAAAATACCTAGGAGTGAAATAGCTAGGTCATATGGTGGTTCCATCTTTAGTTTATTAAGGAATCTCCATACTGCTTTCCAGATTGGTTGTACTAGTCTGTAGACCCCCACGCGATGTACAACTATACCCCTTTCCCCTCAACTCACCAGCATTTGTTGTTCTTTGTATTCTTGATCATTCCTATTCCAAGTGGAGTCAGGTAAAATCTTAGGATAGCTTTGATTTACATTTCATTGATTGCTAATGATGTTGAAGTTTTTTCATGTATTTGTTGTCAATTTGTGTTTCCTATTTTGATAAGTTTTTGTCTACTGTTTTTTTCCCCATATATTGATTGGGTTATTTGGGGGGGGGTGGTATTAAATTTTATGAGTTTTTGGAATATTTTTGATATTAGGCCACTATTGGAGGAGTAACTGGCCAAGATTTCCTTCCATTCTGTAGGCATTTGCTGGTAAATTGATGGAATGGAGAAGATCAGGCTAAGTGAAATATGCCAAGCTCAAAACTCAAAGGTCAAATGTTTTCTCTAGTATGCGGAAGCTATAGTAAAATAAAGGAAGCGGGGAGGTAAGTGTAGGAAAATATAAAGATAAAGGGAAGTTCGACAATGTACAAGAAGGAGATCAAGAGGCAGAGAGGAGGTTGTTAAGGGGAGGCAAGAAAGAATGAATTCTTACAAATTGGTGTTATGTGTATCTGTAAATATACCTCAGGGAACTTGACCTTTGTGCACAGGTAGAAAAAAAAACAATCAAATGTAAATAAGTAGATGAGTGAAAGGAAATTCTACAGACTAGAGGAAGGAGAATGGGAGAGAGGGAAAGAAAGACAAGGAGATCATGAGCTGAAATCAAATTCCACGCACGTATGAGTTTGTCTAGATGAATCCAACTCCTATGTATAACTATAAATCTTTTTTTTAAAAAGCAGCAGAATACAAGAAAAAAAATGGGTAAAATATCATTATGTTTTCATTGGAACATGGAAACAGCATGATTTTATTTTCATGGTAAAGAAAATAAACTGTTATTTTAAGTTTCTTGATTAAATTGGTGATTGGATGTCAACATTGCCAAACACTGGGTCTAAGGCGCTGTCAGTTTCCCCTCAGAAGCTATCACCAATTCCTGCCTATGGCACTCTTTGGCTCTCTCTATCTGAAAACAGTGAGATCTCATGTAAAGATATCTAAACGACAGAGAAAAATCTCACCAGCACGGAAGTAGATAACCAATGAAGGCAACTATTTCTTAATTTTGCCCCCATAGAAAAACTTCCTTTACCATGGAGAACATACCTAGGAGTAGTTCAGAAAGCCCCTGGATGTGAGTTGACTCGTGACATTAAACAAAAGTCCCACAACGGGCTCCTGTTTGGTTCATGTATCTGTGCCCAGGGTCTCTGTTTGTCTCTTCTCTCTCTCTCTCTCCCCCCTTTCCTCCCTCCCTCCCTCTCCTTATGTCATTATCTTCATCTCTATTCCAGTCCTTCCAAAACCAGGACCTTAGAGAGCTCTCCTGTCAGTGGGTCTGAGAAGTACTTTCCTACAACATGCCTGAATGAGCCTTAAATGGGCAAAAGGCTTGTGATTACAGGGTGACAGGTGGTGTGGGTGGTGTGTTTTGACATCTATTCTTTTAAGAGGAAAAAGAGCTGTTAGTCTGATATAAATGGATGCTGTCCTTCTCTCTTTCTCTGGCCCTCCCAACTGTTAAGGAATCCATACCTGCAGAACTGCACTCTGGGTCAAGATAGAATGGAGACACCCAAGAACACATAAGTGAGATGTATTTTTGTGGGTAGCACTTCTTATGAGAGAAATAAAAGTGATAAAAATATCCTTCTCAGAGAAGGTGTGCCATCCAATCTGATATACTTGTGAGAGTGTCTGTTCTTGTGCAGGTGGCGGTAATGGAGTTGAGGATAAAGGTACCAGAGTCAGGAGGCTGATTTCAAAGCTGGGTTCCATGATTCCAAGCTGAGAAGTGAAGAGTAATACTAGTAGACTTTGTTTCATTTTCCTCGCCGTAAGAATAAAAATAGTGGATGATACTTTGAGGATTAAATAAATACATACATATAAAAGAGTCAAACAGAAGCAAGGACAGGGTAATCATTTTATGGGAATGTTTTAAAATAGTTATTTAGGGACACTGTTCTCTCTCTTGGAAAAACATCTCAAAATCACCAGAGCAGCTAGGACTAGAATGGTTAAGGACTCACCGAGCAGTCACCACCCCTCTCCATCATTTGGGAGCACATGAAGTACAGAATATCAATGTGTGGATGCCATGCTGTCCCTCAGGAAAACAGATGGTGACATTCAGGCTATCTCTTATCTTCTTGAAGTTATGTTTATTTTGACTCTTTCAATTTCAGAAGACCTGCCAGGTGGAGGTTTTCACCCAATGTCCAACTCAGAATAAAGGGGATACAATTGACTGAAATATCTTCTGCAAAATATTTCTCAGGTGCCCCACAATTGGATCCTGGATACCAGGATTCAGGATCATAAGGATATCCTCATGGTAGAAGCAAGAAAACAGTTTGAGTCTTCCAGTTTACATCCTAATCCAGCCCATGCCACACAGGCCTTAGTAACAATTTTGTCAAAGTGTATTAGTGATTTATAAATATATCATTCTAAATGTTAATGTGTGTACAGTAAGACAGGCACTTTCATACATTACTGGTGCGAGCGTATATGGCTACAAACTTCGGAAAGTAATTCAGCAACATGAATCAAGAGTCTTAAATTATTCATACTGCATAATTCCACTGCTATAAATATGTTATAAGAAAATAACCAGAGAAATTGACAACCATGTTAATAATATTATTTATAAAAGCCAAAGTTGTGGGAAATTCAATGGTTAATAATGGAAGTTTGGGGAAACTACATTACAAGGTATTCATTCACACATGAAATATTTTGTAGCTATAACTATAATTTAAAAAATAAAAATAAATACCCAAACATAAACACAGAAACTAATTTATATTTAAAACAGTAATATATAGTTTATATGATAAATTGCCCAATACCTACAGTGAGAAAAATCTTAACAATGCATATAGCTTATTAAAAGTATATGTGTCTGGATTCTTTCTTTATATTCTTTTTTGTTTTCCAATTTTCTGGGCAAGCAGTTGATTTCTCTCCAGGAAAAAGCAAGATTTTTTTAAACTCTGCTGTATTTTAAGTATACAAACTCCATGAAAGCTATTAGACTACCAGTCTATTAATTATAATGTTAATTTGAAATGAGTTTAATCTTTAGTAACTCATTGCAATTAAATTTATTTTGGTTTCTAGCAACAATTTATTCTGCCTCCAAGTGCTCAATAACCATTCACTTTAAATTGTTTAACTACAGATTTAGATTAAAGCAATTGGTCTACAATTTGCAAAGTGTCCATTCAAATAAAAGCATATTTCTATGGTTTTATACCTCAATATTTTCTTAAATAAGAACAGTTTCCAGTTTTTTAAACATTTCTTTTTTCATAATTCATATTTTCCTTAGCATTTTTCTTAAGTATTCTCTTTATATATAAATTGCATAAGTACATATGAGGCAAATATCTCTCTAATTTGTATGTAATAGTTTTTGAAAACACTGGATTTACTTAAAAACATATTTGTATTTCCATGGGATATTTCCACTGCAATTTCTACTTATAAAAGAATGTTCAACAAATTATAAAAGCTGAAAGGAGAATATTGTGGTAGATTTTTTTTCCTTAGGTATTTTTAGCAACAGCACGTTTCTTACTAAAGTCTTAAGATGTGTCCTACTGTACGGGGCAGGGAAGGGAAGATGTTCTAGTGAGAGGAAGAGAACAATTTGGAGTTCACAACCCTCCCTTCTCCATTTTATTAGTACCACTGAGAAGGTACCTAGAGGTACTACCAAGGCACTTTGCAAGTCTTGAGAGTCAAAATGGGAAATTCGTATTTAGGATCGTCTGTGTACATGCAACACTGCAGTCACTAGTGGTACTAGCCACATTGCACAGACTGAAATGCGCTGGCTACGAATATTTCATGTTTCCACCTTAGTGATCTTACTTTTCTGTTTCTTCTATGCAGTCTGATACAGACTTATAGTTCACCCTTCTTCTTATTTTCTCTTCTTTACTGAACACCAAATGATAGAAGACAACTGAGGCTGTGCAGTCAAAATGTAGCCCCAGCAAATTCATGACACCTTACAGAGAGTTGCATGATTAACAGTTTCTAGTAGCTCATTTGTTTATATAACGGGGCATTCTATTGCCTGACTATAAAAGTGGGCATAAAAATTGTGATAACATTCCTTTGAAATATAAGTATTTTGTAGCTATGACATGAGTCACAGGTAGGACCTAGAGAAAGCATTGGAAGGAAGAGATATATTTTAAGGTTTATAATCAGTTAACATTCATTTTTCTACCCCAAAGAATAGAGATAGTGGTAAAAAATGAAATATACCCATATGAATATTAACTTGATTTTAGAATGGCACATGTATGTCAGAGACTGTTACCCAGCTGAAACTCCATAAACAGGAATTTTGATTTTGCCCTAAATTGGGAAATCATTACACTATTACTAGAATGACAATGCTATACACAATGATTTGAATTCATTGATGTTATAAAATGAGAGAGATTGAAGACTTTATATGAATATCATTTAAATTTATTTAATATCATTAGAATATTAGCAGATATTAAAATTAATTTGAAAAGAACTTTTCATTGTTTTTAGAAACTATGCTACTATTTCAATATGTTGTAGAAATTGTCAAACTTAGGGAAGTATATATTTACCTACTCAGCATTTCATTTTATTAGAAAATTTCTTAAAATTTTCTGAGGCAAATTTTCATTTTTATTTCAAATGTAGGACATCTGTAATAATAAACTTAGGCCATACAGGTTCCAAAGAGAGACATAGTATGAACTGATGACATTCATATTCCCATGGCCACAACCATCATAGTAAATTGGTTAAATGTGAGTGAATTGGCCAAGTAGAGAAAGACCCATACAGATATAGATGCTCTAGCACTGGTACAAGAAGCAAACTGAGAAGCTTGGGTGTTGCTTGAGCACAGACATTACTAAAGGTTGTGGTGCTGGTTAATTTTCCTATCCAGCATTCCTCCACCTCTCTTAAGGGAACTACCATTCTTCATATTCTCAAACCCCAGATCCATCATTGCAATCACCATGGCAGCCTCACAATAAGACATTAGGAGTCAAGCGATTGCACGTGTTTGGTTGGTCTGGGCATGGACAACAGATGGGAGTTAAATTAATGGTCATCCTTCTCTGAAAAGGGGTAGAAAACAGGACTAGAACACCATCTCAATGCAGGGCTCTGAAAGCATTTCATAAAACAGCTATTTAAGGTGGCTACTTCTCTTCTTTCTTCAGACCGCAGCAAGTGATTTAATTTTTTTAATCATGTAAAAATTAGCAATACAATTACAAATTATAAAAAATGGTTGAAAAACATTTGATAGAGAAAATATATAACAGAATTTATTTCTTAAATTCTCATCCACATAGAATTGCTGTCCATATACATATAAGTATGCATATATATATTTGAATTTTCTATGGGATATACCAGTAACCTCATAATAATTCATAGTTTATTCATTTTTTTTGGTCTTTGTCGGGCATTTTTTTTTTTCAACTAAAAATTCTGGACTTAAAACACTGGTGCTGAAAATTCTCAATATTGAAGCTGAACATGGATGTATTATTTTAAAATAGAATACCCATAATATTTCATAGAACCAAAATATAGGTTACCCATTGCTATGGCTTGAATATGGTTTATCTCCTCCAAGACTCATTGCAAATTTAATTTCCATTATGAGATATTAAGAGATTGATCCAGGTAAAATCATTAAGAGATAATTATGGCTCAGTTCTCATGAATGGATGAATCCATTCATGCAACTAATTGGTTAATGGATTTATGGGTCAATGAGTCATCTTGATAGAGAGTCTGCTATAAAATCCAATTTATCTAGGTGTCTCTCACACCCCCTATTTCTAATCATAAAATGCCCAACGTCACTTAAGGACTATCAGCAGGGCCATCAGCACATGTTCTCCCTTGAACTTAGACCAGAAACAAGTTAAAATAAACCTCCTTTCTTTCCAACTCACCCAGCCAATAACATGATACCCAGTCTGTGGTATCATGTTATTAATTAACAGGAGACAGATCAACATGTTCTTTTCTATTGCTAAATTCTAAAGGGTAACTTTCATTTTAAAAAATATTAATAAATAAGGAATATATACTATATGAATGACACATGCTTGTAAATATATAATGTGAAAGAAAAGCAATACGTAAAGCAGAAGTTTCCATAATCACCAGGACCAAGATCAATCCAAATATCCATAAATGGGAAAGACAAGTAAAGGCACACAAACACAATGTGTGTTTTATAGCAGGGATTATGAATGAAACACAGCTATACACAACAAGAAGGACAAGTTTTAACAGGATAAAATTAACCAAAAAATATTCTAAAAAGTTTATATAGGACATGATGGGCTGTCAAAAACAATTAATACAGAAAGTTATATTTTAATAATATTTATAGATAAAATAAAGACAACATTTTTGGTAAGGAGATGACAATCATGAGGATCCTAAGGAGAGAGCATATGGTTTGGATTTAGATATGGGTTTGTGAATGCCCTACCTTTCTAAGGGTTGGTGAAAAGTAACCCTGAATAAAGGTACAAATGAAGGTGAGTCACATCTGTTCTCAATGATGAGAACATGTCAGGAGCCAACAACTGTTTTTATCCATGTCTGAAATCATATGTCATAGATGTAACCATCTCATCAGCACAAAGATACATTGTAAACTGTGTTTATAAGTTTAGATAAGAGAATGGGATTAAACCATGTCCTTCATTTTCGTCGAGAACATTAATGCATAGCAGTGTTTAAATGGTAAAGTCTTTTATAACCTCTTCTATATGTCATGTTTTAGAATTCATTAACTAAAGCATCCCTGATATTTTCTGTACTCTAAAGTAGAATACACATTTTTCAAAGCCACATATGGGAGTGATATATAAAGTTCACAAATAAGATGAAGAAATGGTCAGGCATTCTCAATGTGAGGCGGGTACGAGCAATGAGAAGGTGTTTCAGCTTCTGCTTATCTGCCAAACTTCATTATTCCTGACTGTATTCCTGGATTTTTTTCCAGCTTATTTGTGGCAGAAACCAACATTAATTTCACTATAGATTGAATGGCATTGAACACAGACTGTGAATTGGTAATTTATACAACCGGGACATGCTTGAGAATTATGAGCAAGGTGACCTGATGATATGTCTGAATAATTGACTGTCTCACTTCCTGGAAAATTTCAGTTTTATTACCTCAGCATGATACTTTCCATCTTAGAACTCATCAGAAAAGGCCCACCAAGAAGTTTCCTACAAGTTTGTCTCACACATGCTAAAAATGATGCTATTAAAGAAAAAAAAAAGAGAAATGTATTTTTGAGGCTTCTGAATTCTATTACCATAAGAATGACCCTGGCTGAACTACATCTCTTTTGATTGTGATTATGATTATAAATAATATAATTTTCTTCCTTTGGCTCTTGAGGTGGAAACTAAAGTTCTATTTCAGGCAACCTATAACCCTATACTGACAGTGAGGCTTGATAACAATGGTTATGGGTTTGTAGGGTTTTTTTATTTATTTATTTTTTTTTGAGGGGGGTTCAAATTCTGTTCTAAGTTCTTTAAAAGAGGACAATGTCCTATGTGGTTCTTTCTGACAAGTAAACTTAATGTCCAGAACTTTTGTAACATAAATTTTATTTTAGGAGATTTCTAATTTCCTTTCTGCCTAGTGATTGCATGGTATCTTCGTCATCAGTAGTATTTTTGCTCAAATTAAAATTACTACCAATTTGAACATGACATTCATAGGATATCTAGGATAATGCCATTGATTGTAATCATAGCAACATTATGTATTCTCTAACTGCTTTCCTATATAGACATTTTTTAAATAGAAAATAAGGAATGAAACTATGGAGATTTCATCTGTTAGTACATTTAGCTTGAATATTCTAGTGATTCAAGTATTTTTTCAAATAATCAGTTTAGGGTTGTGTACTGAGTTATGACATAATATTGCATGCAAATATTGCAACTACTTAGAAAATTCCCAGGCTTCAACCTCTGAAAAATATCATTAAAAGTGTGTGTTAGGTAGATTCAAGAACACCTCTCTCTGTTTTCCCCGTCTTCACCACAAAACATTTTTTTTGTATAAGATAACAAGCACTTTAAATTATATGATAATAATATTATTTAGGTATGTTTTGTTAATAAGCACTCTTTGGTCAAATTTTATAGACTACTTCAATTCTACACAGAGCCGTTTATGTAATACTCTTCAATGTGTAGCACAGAACACCCATTCAATTCCTTCTTCATTATCCTCTTTCTGTATTTATGTCTCATTAATCCCCAGTCCTGCTGGTGCTATTTTCATAATTTCACTTCCCCGGTTAGCATTTTTATTTTGTGATTTTTGCAAAGACATTGATGTAGGCTCCTATTTCTCCGATGTCAATAGTACATAATCTAGATCTTAACTCATTTCCCTGTATGGAGTTCTCGCCTCTAATTGGTAGAATTTAAATTTATTGGATAGCTCTTTTTAAATGATTCCTTTCTCTATGCCATCCCTCAATGAAATCATTTGATAACCTCTAATCTCTTTTAATAACACCCAAGCTCCTTAACTACGACTTAGAGTCCTTGACGAACTTGCCAGAAAAGACTGTGCAGCCATATCCCCAGTAATTGATTTTCAATAAAACTTCTCTTTCCTGCTATCATCAAATCTGTATTAGTTCACCATTTTCCAAGTGTTTTCAAACAATCTTTATTTTGCTTATATTTCTAAATATTATTCATCCTTTGACTATCCTGACTTAAATATTATTTATTCTTCTTTCTGCCTACTTAAGTATTTTAATGATCAAGCTACCATCTCATATTTCTGTAAAGAATTATTACATTTACTATTTCAAATTATGTTTCCTTGTGTGAACTGAAAATCTCAAGACCAGAGCCATTTACATGTATATTATCATAAATTACCTTCTATTTTAGTTATTTAAACATTTGTTAACACTCAGCCTGGAAATTATTGAAGAAAGGAGACTAATATACTTTTCATATCTTCATACAGATTATTTCTCTGAAAGAAATCAATAGAAACACTCTGCTATGTTTTACTTATCTCATGGCAGGCAGACTTCCTGAAGCTGCATTGATAGTTACAACATAAACAATGTGGCTCCTTACCTCACTGCTTCTCCTGGCAACTGTATTTCTTATTCTATGAAACATATTTGATTCATTCATGTTCAGTGGGAAGGCTCTGACATTTTAAAATAAATATTTCCAATTGAAAATATCATATTCTGTTGCAGTAAGCTCAAAGTCTGCCCAAATTAAAAAAACTGATATAATATACAATATGTATATATAATGTTTATATATGTTAAATAAAAAAAACATATATATAAATTCATGGATAATTCTTTTTATAGGAACAACATTTATTTAACAAACTATGTACTATTAAGGTAATCTTTTATTTTCCAGTTTGAGTTCTTCATTACAACATAGTTGACCATCTGCTGCCTCTTGAACCACAGTTTGTTTCCAACATCCCCAGATAGCTACATAGGCAGATAAAATCTTCACATCTGTCAGAACATAAATTCCTACCTGTATTTGTTGTTAAGATCTAGACCTTTGTTTAATATTATATACAGTACATGCTGCCATTACTTTAGATTCTACCATTAATAATGAGACAAAGCAAGTATGGGGGGGGGACTATTTTAGGGCTTCCCAAATGGACAAAATTTCATCTTTTTTAAAATAAATGCTAAGTTTAACAACAATACACATATTTGCAGCATAACATGCAAAATCTCCTTCTGAAACTAATTATGGGTATTTTCCACCAACATCTAGGTATAAAATTCTGAATAAAAATTTTCAATCACCGGGTCTTCACCTAAATACTTGGAAGTATAGTCAAAACTACGAGGAATTTGACATGCTTACAATCAAAACCAAATAATTTAGCCTGCAGAGCACAGATGTATAAGGAATTTTGAACCTACACTTCTCTGTAAACTAGGCCTGATTGGTATAGAACCAAAATAAATGCGATTCTATAAGACAACCTCCAAACTTGAGTGATGAATTTTCTCTAAAACAGCTTCTGCACACTGTGCATTGAACCCTAGTTTGATAAGTTAATAAGTTGTAACATAAATTAAGAGTATACCCTAATAATTAGCACCTAAGTCTCATCCAATCAGATCAGTCAAGCTTCAGCCAAACACACCATACAAACTGATTTAACCTTGTCCATAGAAGGCAAATAACAACTGTAGCCAATCAAGATATTTCTGAATGTCACTTCCTCTTCTCTGACTGCACAGTATAATCTGTACACATGCTAGAGTTGGGCATTCCAAACCATCTTTGGTATGGAATACTGCCCAGTTCTAGAATTTTGCCACAGTTCAGCTTGAACTAAGCTCTCCTCTGCAAAAGTTTATAGTATAGAGCTCCTTCCTTACTCAGCTCCTCATGGAAGGACACAGTATCTTAGGAGGCACAGACCATCAACATTTCTCATTCCCTATACCTCTAAATTTGAAAATGCAGAATTCCTAGTGAACGCTTCCATGTTCCTTATTTGTGCACTGCAATAGTGCAGACGTCAGGGAGTGACAGATGTAGCTGCAGAGTTTGTGGGTAAGTGTCCATGGGTGCCAACATTCTGGTGATCCCTTCTACTGTCCTTTTAAAAATGGATATCTAAGAAAAGGCTATAGATGATGTATATGGACCATCTCATGTATATGGACCTGAGCACATGTGAGACTATTTCTATGTGATTTTAAAATTTTTCAGGAAGACATTAACTCTGTAGTTTGGAGGATCACACCAAACTCTGATGTTTTACAGTTACAGTGGCAGAATATGGTTGTCTTGAAAATGTAGATATTTTAAAGCTAATGACCAAGTAGAATCTGGATGTTGTATTCATAAAAGGTAGGAAGAACACAAACACACAGAAGGATAAGGATCATTAAACTCGTTTATGCATAAAAGACAAAAACAAATAACAGTGTGTGGAGTTTCTGTGTTGTTTTTCTAAATATTTGATGTATTTTGAGAAGAAACAATTGTATGAATCACATGTGATTCCCTTACAATCTAGAAAAAGTTGGCTAACTATTTAATCTTTTGAGTCCAAAAAACATTTGGAGGAAGCAACATTTTGCACCCTTGAGAATTTCCATTCCAGGCTTGCTCACACACTTGCTCAGTATGTTTTTGTTGACAGATATGATAACTCTACAGGTATAAATTGTGACCTTTACCTTCTTCCTAGTTATTAAAAAGGGTTTCCTTCATTTTATTTTCTTTTTCTTTTTCGCTTTTCCAAGTAGAAGAATGTTATTCAGATGGAAAGCACTCATGGCAGCAAACAAATCTGTGGGGAGATTCCAAGTGTTTGAGTAACATATGGTGTGTTTGGAGATATAAAATGAATCTAAATGTTTGCAAAGAGTTTCATGTTTCCTAATTTCAAATGATACCACAGTTTATATAAAGTCATGTCATATAAGTTATTACAGGATATATATTACATAGCTCAAAAATTTACAATATATACCTTATAAAATTATTTAGAAAGGAAAATATTTCTGTTTTTGGGGAGTATTGCAATTTATATGATAGTGGAAAACAAATGAACCATAAAAACCCAGGCTGTCCACCCAGGTAGGTAAATGTTCAATTAATAAAGAATGCAATAAGATATTTGTGGCTTCTTTGTAAAAAAGAATATCTTTTCTATTCAGACACATTCTAAAAGTTTTATTTTATATCAGGATTGTCTGAGCAACTGCAGCATGGCAAAGACTCATCAATAAAGAATAAAATGCACCCAGGGAGACACAGTGCAGAATGTAGCACAATGCAGAGATATGCCAATCCTGGGGGGTCTCTGGGCAGACAGTGTGCAGAATTTTTTGGATGAGGCAAGTGCCTTTAGTCTCTCTCTAATGGACTTGCTAAGCTTTACTAACAGAATAAAATTCTGTGCAGTTATTGTTCAACCATATTCCGAAGAAAAACAATGAAGTGAAATAACAGAAGAGGATAATCAGACTTTTCCTTATTAGAGTCCTTGGAAAGGAGACCATGAATTTTCAAGTGTACATAGGTTAAATGAATTGAAATACATGTCTCTTGATTTAATTATTCAGAAAACACCATGAGGGGGTTTTAGCCATTTTCCACTGATCCTTTTGTTGTTATTGGAGTCTAGATGAAATGATGTTGTTACTTTTAAATTAGATACAATATGATTCGGAGATGGTGACAACATCCAAAGTGTACAATTGACAAACATGATCAGGATGTTGGTGTCAACTGTGGAAGCACCTAGTAATTCCTCAAAATGACACAATTTATCAAGAGCAAACAGTTAATGGTGTTGCCTTTTCTCTTTTAGCCTGTGAGATTAAAATATTTTCTCCACCCTATTTGGAAAAATATATTTTTACCTATAATAACTTAAGAATTCCATACCAAGATTTATATTTATTACTTGCAATTTATTATTTATAGATTTATTGATAAAATAATTTATATTTTCAAAAAACCTGCCTTGTCTTCTTAGCCATTTCATGTATGCTAAGTAACCACTATCTTTGTTTTATTCAAGTATTGGGCACTATTGACAATTACTGGTTAATCTTTGCTTATTGTTTCAAGAATTTTTTTTATACATATGTCTCTAGCTGCTTGTTATTTTCACTATATTTCCTGAATTCTTCACAATGTCTATATCTTCCTCTTATAAAAAATTTTCATTCTCCAATTTCCTCCCTTGGGGTTGCTGGAACAGGACTAGCAGTATCTGACCCTCATGGGATTAATTTTATAGTAGTTTTCTTAGTTCCTGTCTTCTAGTGTGCTTTGAATACACTCAAATGACTTGAAATTTCAAAATGCAGTGAAAGGGACCAAACTATTTTCACATAATATTTTACTTCAATATAAGAAATATAACTGCGTTTTGATCATATCTTTTATATTAATTTATCTTTCCTATAATTTGATAACTGGAGTTTTGTTATATATAGACACAAAATATAAGCTTTACTTCATTTTTCATTTTTTCTCTTTCTTTCTTTCTTCTTTTTCTTCTTCTTCTTCTTCTTCTTTTTTTTTTTTTTTTTTTTTTTTTTTTGGTGCTTAGGACCAAACCCAGGGCAACATGCACAAGAGGCAACTGCTCTACCACCGAACTTAATCTCCAGCACTTTCATTTATTTTTTAAAAAGTTTAAAGAGATTACCATTTTACCAAAACATTCACCAGACAGAAATTTAATTTCTCAACCTGATTAAAAAAAATAAAAGACATATCACAAGATACTAAAGCTGCTTTTTTTTTTTTTCTTTCACTGAAACTCTGATATTTTTCTTCTAGGTCTCCAGTTTAAAAACTGCTGCATGTCAACTTTTGTACCATTATTTTTTAAGATGACCATATAGTTCTAAAATTTTTTAAGTTTCTAAGTGATTACATGCATTTAATGTAGTTATAATGCCCTCTAAAAATTGTATTTATTTTACTATTACATTTAATATTTTTCAATTGACTACTGTGCAGTTTAACTTGTTTTTCTACTTGAAAAAATATGTTAAATAGATAAACATATTAGAAATTTGTTATGATAAACCTTAATTATATTTCTCATATTTTTATTGACTTAAAACTAATTTATATTAAAATATTTACACTGTTTATCTTTTACATACATTATATATTTGATAATATCCAGAACAGAAGTCATATTCTGCCTATAATCTAGAAGATTTCTTTTTTATGTCTTCTATCAAAATCACTTGAGATGTATTTCACTTTTGTTTAAATAGTGTAAATTTCCATTTCTTAAATGTTGTTGAGTTTTGCATATATAAAGGTTTTATAAATTGTCAATCCCCAGTATTTTTGACTCAATTATTTTTTCTCCTCTGTATTTCTAGATTTTAGTCCATAATATACTATAATCAAGAATCTTTATGAAATGGAAAACTGTTATTTCCAAATATAGTTGTTAATTACGTGTAAGTGGAAATTTTTTTTATTATTTTTATTATTTATTTTAATATGACTTTTATATAACTAATAATAATTCCTAAGAAATCACTTTATGTCAAAGAGAAAAAAAAAAACTTATACTACTTTTTACCTATAGGTGATGTGATGATAAACCAAAGCTAATTCCCAATTATGAAAAATGAGCATTTATACAGATTTTGTTTTGTTTTTGATTTTTTTTTTGTTTTGTTCTAAGCAAGGATGTCTTTGGAATACTTACATTCTGTGTTTTCCCTCTGTCATCTAGCTTTATTGGCATTTGTTTCCTACATTGCCCCTTATGTTTGTAAATGTTGCTCTTACAGGTTGCCAGATCTTATCTATAATACCTATTTTTTATTTATGTATAAATGACTTACAACTGTGAACTCAAGACTGCAGGAATGGAATAATAATGAGCTCATTTGCAGTGAAGTGGACTCATTATCATGCCAGCTGCTGATATTTTCCCACCCAGTATTCTTCCTGGCAAACAAGATCTCAGGGGAAAAGTCTTCCTTCTGGCTAAAGAAAATAATCCTGTACATTCTCTGTCTCTTCCAATCTGGTATTTATTACTTTAATAATAGTAGTAATTTCCAGAAATCTCATATTTGCTTTTCCAGTGGCAGCTGTTTCTTTTATAGATTCCTATACAATATGTAATCTGGTTATACCTTGTTATAAAACTGTTTAAGTTTTTGTTAAAACATTGCATATAAATTATATGTGAAAAAAGAATCCCAAGAGGATGTGTAAGTTTATGCATTATCCACATAAAATAAAAATCATCAATTTCACTTTATAATAAATTATATAGTGTTTTGACAAGTTCAAATATTACATAAACATATTTATACACACATGGATTCATACATGTTCTTGAATATGGGCTCATCTTTCACAAATAATTGCCTGTTTATTAAGTACATCAAGGGAATGGCAGTCTGTTTTATTCTTTTACATATCTTATTAAATATTAATCTTTAAATCTCGTAATGAGAAATAATAGCCAATTAGTTATATAAATATGCTGATGTTATATAACTAAAACAACATCTTTTACATTTTTATTTTAACATACATGATTTTGAACACACTTGACATTAGATTATGTGAGCTACTTCTTCAGTTTTCAAGACCATACTGGAAAAACTAAATTGGGCGGTTTCACATTACTTTAAGATATGTGTAACACCATGATTATCACCAGCATAAGCTGCTATTGTGTGGACTGTTAAACTATTTCAGTCCTCAAATTCTCTACAAAATAAAATTTCCACCCACACTATAAAATATTTTTGAATATATTAAAAAGATGATTATAGCAAAGTATCTCAGCAGTTCCATTTCCTATGAATCTTACATAATGTTCTGGTTCATTCTGGTCCATTTTCTCACTTGGCACAGTGCTCTGTAACGTCGGAGGAAATATGATCTCCTTAAAATAAAAAAAACAAGAGTTTCAAAATTTGTCCTATCTTTAGATAAGCATAAAGCCAATATTGTGAAAGATTTATAACATGTTTAAAAAAATAATAGCATAGTAAAGAATCAAAAATATCAGGATTGTGTAAATTTACCCTGCTACACTGAGAACAATTTTTTTTTCTGAAATCCAATGGCTTTGATGGAACATTTTTTCATGCATTTAACACATCTCAAAATGCTATTAGGCAAAATTCAAAGACTCCTAACAAGAGTCTTTAAAATTTATCACAGCTTATTCAGTTATGTACAAATCAATTAAAGCTTACCTCCTCATGTTACCTGTATTTATCCAAGGTATGCCTATAAAATATTAAAATATTTAAATTATAGATTTCAAAGCACTTGAAATGTACAGTAGGTATTGCTTTTAAATGTACAGTATGTATATAACATCAAAATTTTAAGGATCAGGTGATTAAATTTTAATTTTTTACACACTTACTACTGGTGTCCCATAACCTTTTTTTTTTTTTTTTGCAAGACTCTGAATAAAAAAAAAAATAAAATAAAGGAGTTATACAAAGAGCTGGCACGAATGGGTGAATTTCAGTATTATCTGATCACCTCTGTAGGTTCAGCGAGTCTATTTCACACGTTGCTATTTTGCCTTATCAAAGGAAAAAAAAGTACTGATTCCCTAGGAGACTAAGATGGATGTGTACAGAGTGTTCACTTTTGAGTAAGAAGCAAACTATTTTTAAATAATTAGCTAAAACCATACGGCAGTGCCTTGAGTGATACCAGTGGGTGTGCCAGTTGTAAGGTGCCTGTGCCAATCTGCAGGAGATAATTTAGCGGTAGGAGCATCTGGCTCCTTGGCAAGCTCTTTAGGCATTTTTCTTGGCACCAGTTATTTACCTCCACATTGATCACTTGATAGTACCTTTCAAAAGGTCTAGAGAGTATTTGGCTCACATTTAACCTGTGCTCATCCTTTTTTTCCCTTTTAATCAATGTTGCCCTTATCAGGTCAGATGCAAAGTGTGTGTGTGTGTGTGTGTGTGTGTGTGTGTGTGTGTATGTGTGTGTGTGTGTGAGAGAGAGAGAGAGAGAGAGAGAGAGGGAGGGAGGAAGAGTGCAAGGGTATAAACTAATCCCTTAAAGCTTTGCTAATAATCTGAAAAATGGAAAAAAAATTAAAAAACATTTTATGATGGTGTTATTATAGAGAACTGTTACCGAAATCTGTAACTGTATGAAACTGTGTTCTGAGACATGATATGACATATGCATTTAAAAGTTTAATGACTGGTGAATAACAAATTCAATATTAAAGAGTCCCACTACAAAATTTAGGGAAAAAATGAAAGACTCCAACCTAGGTTCTTGACTGCTACATGGTTTCCCTCTATTACAACTGATTGAATAGAGACAAGAAATTAGTTCACTCCTGAGAAAATTCAAGTGGAATAAAGTAACTATTAGTGCAGATGAGTTAACACAGACATGGTTATTTCTACTGCAAAGGTTTTTCAAAGAGCCATGGCCTAAATTATATATAAAATTCTTCTTTTGAATGCAGAAGCGCTAACAAATAGTTTCAGTATTTGTGGAAGAATTTGCTATGGGGGGGATTATCTCTAAAGATTGTGATTCAGCATTTGTTATTCAACAGATTCTACTCAAGTTTGTATTTATATTCATATATACTCATAAACACTTGTTGATGTGAATATATGTCTATCTAAGCATATATGTATGAAGTAGATGTAATTATAGGCCTATTTCTTCATCTACCATATATCCATAATATCTTGCCCATGAAAGTGAGATGTTTTCTTTAGTCCTAACTTGGGGATCCACCCTTGATTTGATTTGGCCACTGAGATGTCAACCACCCTAACGCAGATGGGAATTGCAGTGAGCTTGCACAGTGTGGTTGTCCCCTTCCATCATGATCACTGTCACGACAATGTCACCCAGGTCTCAGTGGAATGGAGCATTTGTGTGTAGAGCTACATGGCTGGCTCCAGGAGAAAAACGCAGACACCACGGCAACCAAAAGATCCAGGGAAAAGAGTGTTCTCCCTACACCACAGGGAGCTATGGGTACAAAACAACTGAATAAGCCCTGGGACAGACTTTCCACTTCCAACACATTTCCTTTATGCTGGGAAGAATTATTGTACCTTGTTCAGTATAAACCAATATAATTTTCACTGTCTGATGGGCATTATTAATTTAGCTTCTATCTTTAGAAATAGAAAATTATATAATATCCACATATACTTGGAGTGGGAAGGAGCAGTAGGAGAGGAATGTAAGCTGAGGAAAGAGCAGATACTTTACTCCATGAGAAAAATATATAGGTAAAATCTGCATAAATTTTTCTTAAATTACAAGAGTAGAAATAACTTGGATTCACATATGGGTAATACACATAAGAGACACACACAAAAAGAAAATCATATGTGTAATGTGGTAAAAATTTAATATATTATGAACTTGCAAATACAGTAATGATCCATAGGGATGTTTTGGTCAATAATAGACTGTAAATTGTATGTAACAGTAATAAATTATAATGGAGTTGCAAAATTCTTATCACCGAGTGATGTTGTCTTCCACATAATATTATAGTGTTCAGGTGCTAATGTGAACAAACCTGTTTTGTTGCCAGTGATGTAAAAGCATAGCAGATACAATTTTGTACAATGTACAGTACTAGCTAATAAGTGACTGTAACTGGTTTGTGTAATAATTATACTGTACCTTTTGTCATTGTTACAGAGGGTAATCCTCTGCTTATATAGAAAGTAGTTTACTGTATAACATGATGCCCTGTTCCTGAACTTGCAAACTGCTACACACATTCTGTGTTTAAAGTATTTTGATTGCATCAAGAGACCATGCAGAGTGATTGATCCCCTTCACTGAGGTTTGATAGAATGCTCTATGATGGTCACAAAATGACAGAAATCACCAAAACATGACTTTTAAAAATATATCTTGTTATGAATCAGTGCATTACTGTAGGTAAAAACAAAAAATGAAAATTAGCAAATATTCTGGTTACGTAATTTATGAAAATGAAAACAGTCAGAAACATGAAAAATTACAACTGGACTAGCAACATATGCCTTGTTTTGCAAGTCCACTTTTCATTAATAAAAGGAAGATATTATTGATAACATTTGTGAATGCAGTTGTGTATTCTGTGGGTCCTGGGCCATGGAGCTGTGAATCTTTATAAACTTTCTGAAAATGTCATGACATAATTAAAGCTGAAAAAACAGGCTATACTTTCCCTCCACACTGCCATTCTTACTGAAAAGAAGATATATGTGTACATATTTGTTCATTTACATTTGTTTTACAGCACAATAATAAAAAGTGGAAATAGATTGATGTCATAGAGAAGTGATTGTGTAAATTATGGAAAAGGATGCAATATGTGAAAACTAAAGGTCTAATAGTGTATACTCATAAATAATCTGAAATTATACACATCACACATTTTAAGCGAAGACACATTATTCTGTAAAGAATATGATTTTATTTTTATATGAAACAAACATTGAAATATTTATTTCTATATTTGTGTATATAAATGCCCATATGTTTGTGTGAGCAGAGGGATGCCGAGGGAATCATATTATGTTCTTAATATTTTGTGGGTTTCTTTTAAAAGGAGAAGATGAAATCAGTAGCTTTACAAATTTCAGATTTTTATCATAGGTGGTATCGTAGACTAAAATTTACAAACCAAAAACAGTTCTGCAGCGATAGCTCTGTTTTTGTGGCACTTTCTGATTTGCAAATCTTGACTCTTGATTCAATTAATGTATTCCACACTAAATCACCTTTAACTGTAATTTAGCATGCATGAATGGATGTGCTGAGTACTAGAGGCAGAAGGCAAATAGCTGGACATGTGCAGCGGCTGAGGAGAAAGGGTGAGGACTCCAAGCAAACCCCACCTCACCTACAGTGCCTGACTTCCACACTGGGGAAATAGTGGCCTTGCTCTGGCCTTTTTGTGTTCTGTAATCCAAATCCCATTCATCTTGCAAATAGTAGCTCCAATGGAGTTTCTTCAAGCCCACTGCTCTTCTACATTCTTTGTTTACTTCAACCTTTTGTCTTTTCACACTTATTGTCAAAAAAAAAAAAAAAAAAAAAAAAAACAAGTTGAATGCTGAATAATTCCCCAATCAATATTATCACCATCTCATCTACTAAACTGCTAGAAACTTGAGGATTGGTGTTGAATTTTATTTTTTGCTTTGTCAATTGTAGGATCAAACACATGAACATCTATAGAAGAAATTTGGAAATATTTTCTGTTATAAGATTTATTTGTATTGTCAGTTCAAAATATTTAAGAATCTCTTTAAAAATTATCTCATGACTTCTCGATTTATTTTTGAATGTGATGTTAAAACACCTTTTTAAAAATACTTAAAACACTGTTTTGAACAAATAATGGACAAAGGAATAAAAAATGAGAAAATTTATAATTTCTAATGAATTATCTAAGGAAGGTCTAGGACTAGAAACATGAAATATTTACATATGAAATATAAATGCTTTTTATTACGTAAGTGTTGGGGTTTTTTTAGCCATTTTTGTCACATTAAAAAAGTCACCTTCAACCATCAACTCTTCAAATTTAACAAAACCTACATAAAAATATCATTTGTGCTTTATTCATTCCAATAATGATGCCATTTTAAAAGAAAGCCTGGAAAATAAAATAGCTGTCTTCCTCCTGACCCTTAAAAGGCAGATTGTATTATCCACATGAATGCTAGAGAGCAACAACCCCTACAACACAAAAAACTGTACACACCCACTCTATCTCATTTCCGAATCCTCACATACATGTTCCCATCAATTCCCCTTTTATCTAATTAGAAGTGATAGAGAAAAATACACATACTATACCACTCTTTGTGTGTTTTACAAGAACTACATTCACTCTACTCATATATAACAATGACAAAAAAAATCTTAATAATTAATACTGAACCTTTATAGGGCCCATGCTATGAACTCATCTAATTATCATAGAAAACCTATAAGATCTGTTCTACTTACAATATTATTTTCACATGTAAAAAGTGGATATAAAGCAAGATTAAACATAGTATCCAAATTGTATTTATTACATGTGATTACCAGGGTTTTGACTACTCTACCCAAATCCAAAAATAACTATTGTTTAAGTGTTTGTTCTTTCAATACCTTCCCCTCACTCCGACCTTAGTCATTTTAAGGAAAATTGAAAGATGCACCCATATACACAACTCCATGTACACGCATGAGCAAGACACATAGACAACAGCTAAACAAGAATGGAACACAATCAGAAGTCCTTAAGATATACCATATTTAAATTATAACCGTGTCTTTAACCCTGGATATTCATTGAACTCATCTCAGTAGCTTTGGAGAAATAAGTATGCCTGGTCCCCATCACATACCAAATCACATCAAAACTGGAGTGATAAAGCTAGCATTGACAAATGTTCAGTGTGACAGGGAAGCTCCATCGAGGCCACAGCGTGTCAGGCAGCTTACCTTCACTGTGGTAAAGTACCTGAAGTAATCAGCTTAAGAAAAGAAAAGATGTATTTTGGCTCATGGTTTCAGAGGCTTCAGCTCATGGTCACTGGGTCTTGCTGTTTTGGACCCAGGACAAGGCAGAACATCATGGTGGGAGTATACACAGAATCAAAGCTGCTTTCAAAACAGAGAAGTAGGAAGGAGCCGGGGTCCCAAAATCCAATCACAGGTACTCCCCAAAGGACCTAACTTCTTTTCAGTGGGTCTAACCTCTTAATGGTTCCACCTCCTCCCCAAAGCGACAGAGGCTGGCCACCAAGACTTTAACACATGGCCTTTTGGAGACATCTAAGATCCAAACCATAAGTCACAGATATTTTCTTTTTTTCTAATAAAGACTTTACTTGCTAAACAAAATCTTATTCTGTTAAATATGAAATATTTTATCCAAATCTAAAAGGTTGTCTTTTCTTCTCATTAGACTCATTATCTTGTCCTGTAATTATCTAATCTCCCCATTCTGAGGGGGGCCATCTTGAACCAGCTGTTCTTTGTTGTGTCTCAGAATCTTTGTACCCAGGGCTCCCTGAGCTTCACAACATTTTATGTTAATCCTCCTTGAATATGATTTCTCATCTGGCTTTGAATCAAGAGTGCAAGAGCCCTAAGTCCCTTGTCATGCAGTGTTTTACAGATCAACACATTCATTATCACTCTTTCACACAGAGAAGACTAGTGTTCGTGGATTACCCAGAACCACACTGGATCTCTAGTGTCTCTGTGTTCAGTTCCACCTTATTTATAAGTTATATAAAAACGTGCAGGCTGCCTTCCTCGTTGCTGATGCTTCTTTTATCTCCAGCATCTAAGGAATAATGAGAACTTAACAAGAATTTGGTAAATAAATGACAAAAATTATACTTTTCTTGAATTTCATTCATTTTCCTCTTCACGTTGAGCTGTTCAGAAATTAATCTACTTTTTAAAAAACTATTCTGGATTACTAGCTCATTTGGGATTAAAATTGAAATGTACCTTATGAATTTATTATGTGTCATAGAGGAGCTCTGTCTTACAACTTTTTCAGAGTGAGCCTTTAAAAATGTAGGAAAGAAGTATGCTGTGTTGATTAGAGTAGGCCAATATTCTTTTTAGTTCTTTGGGGAAAAAGTTGCATTTGATTATTAGTATTGATTTCTCTAACTTAAATATAATTTCCTTTCATCTATGCTTAAAGATTTTATTTTCTTTCTCTACAATTATTATTATTAGACTGTCTTTATTCTGTGTTCTCCTAAAAATACAAATATTCAAAATGAGGAACCATGTTCTATTTGATCCAGCCTAATTTTGTCTACAATACGATTGCCAAATTACTTTTGGTTAGTTATTATATTTAGATTTAGATCAATTATTTTAAATATTTTATTCTTTTTTGCTCTCATCTCCTCCTTTTTTCTTCCCTAATATCTTTCCCTTTCTTCATGACTTGGTTTCCTTTTTTTTTTCTTTCTGTGTTTTGTTTGCCCTCGTGTCTGATTAACTGTTGCTTCCAAATCCCTGAATATGTGTTTCTTAAATAATTAAGCCATTCATTTATTACAACAATATTTGTTTAAGAAATAGCTATCTGCAAGGTAGTGCAGCTGGTGCCAGAGCAATGCAATCTTAATATAAACTGAAGAGATGAAAGACAAAGCAGGAGGTGAGACAGGAGTGAAATGAATTATTTCTGCTTTTGTTCTTGCACAGTGAACATCCTTCTAAAAGTTGACCTTGCTGCAAGTGTACAGTTAGCCATTTGCATACATCATTATGGCGTAGACTCTAGCTAACTGTAACTCCTGTCCACAAACATGGAACTAACACATCCACTTAGAGTAACCCCCCAGTCCACTCTTCTGTCATTATGGTCTGTATGTTTATCCTTGCCCCCACCAGAATTTCCATGCTGAAATTCTCTAACTCCGAATGTGATGGTATTTGCAATGGGCCTTTGGGAGATAGCTAGACTTAGATGGGTTCTTTAAGTTGCTGCTGCCATGATGGGATTAGTGTTTCTAAAAATAGGAAGGGCCTGGTGCTCCCTGTCTCCACCCTGGGAGGACACAGCAAGGTGCTGCTGTTATCTTCCAGAAGGAGGGCCTCACCAGGGAAGGGAATTAACCTACAAGCTTGATCTTAAACTTGCTATCTTCCAAAACCAGGAGAGCAATTATCTATTGTTTAAGTCTTGTAGTCTATAGTATTTTGTTACCAAATCGAAGCCAAGACACTTATCATTAAAAAACAAAATCAACCCATGGGCTACTTTTCCTCAGGGATATATTATTTAATTTTTCTAATTTGAGAAGACTTGATACAATTCTAATAAATTTAAAGTTTTATATCATGGCTTGTTATATTTGGCATTAAACCATTTCATCCTTGACTTTTCTTTCCAGGGGCTCTATTGCCTTCTCCTTGATTCTTTTTTCTTCCAAATGCTGAGCTAGTTCACAATTAAGTAGTCATTTATGTGAATATTAAGATATAATCAAATGGCTACTAATTGCTATTATTAATTGACCTCTATGGTCTGTGGATAAAAAAGCAAATAGCTCCTCTCTAACATTCTAGAGCTAATCACTAGACCATCTGTGTCCCCAATGTGCTTTTCTCTTGTTTTTGTTATTTTTTTTTCAAATAATTACTGATGGGTCGGAAGTCTCCAAACTATCTTAGTCAGGATAGAATGTTGGAGTTTGATTTAAATAATAAATGTCTTGGATCTGTCAACTGAGTAATATTAGTAATGTCAAAAATATATGATTCTCCCCACCAAAGTCTATCCTCCCTCTTCTCAACTCACATTCTGTATTGTTAGTTTTTTCTTCTTTAAAATTATTTTATTTTCCATATGAGTAGCTTCTCTATTTCTCCCCTTGTATTTTTAATCCCATGTCCATTGTCTCTTCTTATCTTTTTATATTTTTCTCCCCTTATTGTTCATTCTTATTTCCCTCTGGTTTCTAAGGAATCTTCCCTTTTCTCCACACTTCTTGATTTTTTTCTGAATTCATTCAAATTTGCCCCAACTTTTCCATGGACTCTTGTTTTGACCTTTCTGTGACTGTAAGGGTGACCTCTGCCTTCTTGGCTGATTTTTACCTTCTCTCTCCCTTTTGTTATTCTCTTAAGCTCAGATTTTTTTCACTCTCATAAGCTCTCTCTCACTTGCATCTTTCCTTTCCCCAAAATTGACATAAAGATGAGCTTCTCTATGGTTTTTTCCTTCAACTTTGTCACTGAATGGCATGTATCAAGGTGAGTCTGAGATACAGAATATTTAATACTTTAAAAACATGTTGAAGTTCATAGCTTGTATCATTTGTTTGGAAAAAAAAATATTCAATTAAAAGGACACAATATTATATAGTTTAGAGAAAATAAATCATACCTGGGGAAAATAAATATCACATTGGGTCAAAGAAAATCTACCTCATAATGTTCAAATGGTGTAACGTGGTCATTTGCAGGGTGACTCTGTGTGATTCTTTTACTTGTAACTATATGATAGGATAACTTACTTTAAAATTTAAAAAAACTATGCAATTGCCAGATGATTCCACTGGGACAAGTATCAGGAAAGCAAAGACTCTTTACCCCCACCCCTAGAGTTTCAGGTGGCAGCAGAAACCCCAATGACAGCATAAGGCAAGAAATTGCACTAAAATTCAATTGATGAGTCACCTTGTATGATTCAAGATACTCTCACCTTCATTTTCTGAAAGATGTCTAGACAATTGAATTCTAGGTTTTCTTTTCTTTTTTTTTTTTTCCCAACAACTTTGCAGAAAGAGATCAGATCATCAAGTTGGAGGGGAAATTATTTGAGTTAAAAGAAATCCCCTGGTTTAGATTCCAGTTCTTCTATTTGAAACGTTCTTCCATTCCCAAAGGACTCGGTCAGTAAATTATTAATTTCTTCTAGCACCATCATACTGCCATTGTGATTGGCCTTTTCCAAGAAGCTTACTTACCAAAAGGACATCTTTGCTTAAGATTTTAGGAGGAAAATATATCTTTATTCTCACACACCATATTTTTTTTAAACTGGGCTTAATTTTATCACACCACTCCAGTGATCTTTGCCTTTGAGACTGATTGTTAAACTGAACAAGGCTGAGGGTCATAATAACATATTGTGATTGTATGAAATAAAACAACTTATATGAAAAAACTTTATATGACAACACAGATAACTTGCATGCTAAAATGGACATTATATTCATTAATTAATAACAAGCACCTTCTAATGATAGTTCTGTAATATATATATTTGTTGTTGTTGTAGTATATTTGTTGTTGTTTGTTTGTTTTTCTTTCTTTAGTGCTGGGTGTAGATCAAACCCAGGCCTTGTGCATGACAATCAAGGGTTCTACCACTGAGCTACATTCTCAACCCTGTAGCATGATTTCAACAGAGAGGCATGCAATAAAGTAATCCAGAAGTTGTTCAACATTGACTAATTCTGTGCTAGTTGACAAATTGCCACTGCTCCCTGAGTATACTGTCACCTCTCCAACCTGTGTGGAGCTCCTTCCCCTAAAGTCAGCAACTGAAGATCTGGTGCTGGGACCCTCAGAAACTTTCCGATCCTGCTGCAGTGCCCTTCTTAAATGGCCTACACAAGACTGGTTGCTATTTTGAATTTTAATTTAGAAACTTAGAATAAAAAGGACATGCCGTTCTTATTTTCACTTCACAATCCAGTGTATACAACCAGTGGACATTATATCGAATTATATGAGCACACAGAGACAAAGTTAAACATACAACCCGGGCCTGCACTTGCCACATATATCATTTCAACTCCTGTAAAAGGACCCTCCAGCTGGTCCTGGTTTCGTGCTGAGGGACTGATTGTTAAACTGAACAAGGCTGACAGTGGAAGCCCACTTCCGTTTGCTCTTGCTCTGCTTCTTTACGTGTTTATCTCAGTGAAAAATAGATTGTGCAGTGGTGTTCCAGACCTTAAATAATTTGCACTTGGGCGATGTGCTTCCATATTTCCTCCAGACCTTCTGTTTTCCATGTGGGTGGCTGTCACCAGCTGATGGCAGTGGCTAAGTTTCCTTAAAGCAATATGGCATGATAATATGAAAAAGTGGATAGCTGAATCTCAGCATTCATGTACTACCCTTCATCTAGATATATTAATTTGTTTTAAAATGAGAAATTTAAAGGATTTGATTTTTAGTGTGAAAGTGCCAACAGATTTCAAGTAAAAGTTACAAAAAATATCAAACAATTAGATGTCACAAGACTTGCTATTAATTAACATAAAATGAAACAATTATGCTAACATAGTTAAAGAGGTTTAAAAATGTTCCTACAGAAAACATGTCTTCTACTTTCATACATACATATATATATATATATTTTTTTTGTTTGTTTGTTTGTTTGTTTGTTTGTTTTTTTTACAGTGAGATGCTGAGAGAACATCCATGTATTAACATGGCTACAACAACAACAATTTGTATTTGTTTACCTTTTATGTGCACACATGCCAGACAAGTATTGATCGCTCAGCTCAACATTTCTTTTTTTTTGGGGGGGGGCGGGTTTACCAGGGATTGAACTCAGGGGCACTTGATCACTGAGCCACATCCTCAGCCCTATTTTGAATTTTATTTAGAGACAGGATCTCACTGAGTTGCTTAGTGCCTCGCTTTTGCTGAGACTGACTTTGGACTCGAGATCCTCATGCCTCAGCCTCCAGAGACACTGGGATGCCAGGCCTGTGTCACTGTGCCTGTCTTCAGCTCAGCATTTTATCTTATGAAATCTGACTGCCTATTGAGCTCCATTCATACACACTAAATAAGAGCTTACACATGGACTCCATTAAACATTGTCACAGTTTGATTATTTCTTGATGCATTTCATTAGACCTGGAATATAAACTTTCTGTGTCTACCTATACAAATATTGCCCATTTATCAACTTTCACTTTAAGTGCCACTTCTTTGCAGAGTTTTCATTCCTAATAAACCTCTCTCCTAAATGCTAACTGCATTTTGTGCCTACCTCCTTTCAGTTACATCTCACATTTAGCTGGGTATTTTGGATTGAGTCTATTTCACATCTTTCCTTTTAAATTATGAGCATTTTGAGACCTGGACCTGAGTCATTACTGATTTGCACAAGACAATAGTACCAAACAGTGCCATGTTAAAAAAAGTTACCTAATAAATAATCAATAAATATAAATCAATAATATTATGTGGCAAAAGTTAACAATCTTTTATTTTTTTGTTTGTTTTACAAAAATAATTTGACACATTTGCTCTAATGGATTACATAGTTCAGGCCATTGTGTTCTGTTTGCCTCAAGTACCCTTCAATAGGATTATACTAAATATTGACTGTGAAAAATAGAGATAGATTAACAAAAAATAAACCATGACTGGATAAACAGAATTAAGGCAGTATTAAGGCATTCAATTAAGTATGTCATTATTTTTTCCTCTTATTTATAAACTGATTATACTAAATTTTATCAAGAATATATGCTTATTTTACAATACAATAAAATAACTAGAAGACATAATTATGAATCAGAAGCTACCTGGTTTCCAGGGGTCTTTATCTGAGGAAGTACTTTAGTTATTGCAAGTGAATTATTTTAATTAAGATTTCATTAAGCTACTTGATCTTCTCTTTACCCCTAAATTTAATCATAATGGCCCATCACCTAAACTAAAATAATTATAATAGCACATTATCACCCTGAACTTCTTTAAGAGATGAGTTAGGACTAGGGGTATAACTCAATGGTGGATCATTTGCCTAGCATGCCTAAAGCCCTGGGTGTTATCTATATCACTACAAAAATAGAAATTAAAAAAAGAGAGAGAGGGAGGGAGGAAGGGGAAGAGAGAACGCAGTTATAAAGGTTTGAACAGAATGAAGAAATTTAAAGATGGGTATCATTTTTATAAAGATATTGATATTTTTAAATTTAATTGAAATACATGAGTGATTTCAATATTAATTATAGTCAAATCTTGGGTATTACTGGACCTTATAATCTCTTATTGTTTTAGTGTCCCCCAAAGGTCACTGTTTTGCAAAATGATTAATGTAATAAATTAAGAACCACTTAATTATTTTTCTAAAAAAATATTATTTCTGCATTACAATCATACACAATGGTGTAATTCATTGTGATAAATGTGTACATGCACATAATGTAATTTGATCAGTCTCATTACCAACTACTTTCCCTTCTTTCTTCCTTCCTATCAGTTCGCTATACTCTATGTAATTCCTTCTGCTATTATTGTCATTATTATTATGTCAGTTAGTGTATTATAATTTTATATATATGGATATATATATATGCATAGCATAATTTGGTAGATTTTGTTCCCCATTACTTTTCCACCCGTGTCATCTGCATGTCTCTGTATCTCTATTCTTTTCCTCTCTCTGTTGATCTTTTTTCCATTTTCATGTTGAGCTTGGCTTATTTCACTTGAGATGTTCTCCAGTTCTATCTCTTTACCAGAAAATCATGCAATTTTATTCATCTTTATGGCTGAGTAAAACTCCACTGAGCTTATACCACAATTTCTTTATTCATCTATTGATGAGCACCTTGTCTGGTGCCACATCTTGGCTACTGTGACTTGTACTAAAACATTGATATGGCTGTATAACCACCGTATGCTGATTTCAGTTCTTTTGAATGAATAGCAAAGGGTAGGATACATGGGTCACATGGTGGTTCTTTTCCTACTCTTTTGAGAAATTTCCATTTTCAAAGTGCTCTACTACAAAATGTTTCCTAATTCCCCGATTCTGTCTTCCAGTATTGAGGATAAGAGGCAATCCAGCACACTAGTCCCACAACACCATACATCTCATTTGAAAGATAAGTGGGCATTTCTGAAATACACACATAGAGTTGTTTTCTCTTCAAAGGGCTGTTAACCTTGGGAGACAATGGTAAGGTATCTAGACAGTTACAGAGTAGAGTGAGTAGATGGAGAGCCCAAGAGTGTTTTTGAAAAACCAAGATCACAGCTTTGGGGCTACCTTCATTTCTTAAAGGCACAGATCTATCTAATGACTTAACCTCTAAACAATTTAATTTCTTGAGGAAAAATTGAAAGGCTCATAGATATCAAAGAGGAATTGTATTTTATATACTGCACACATGTACTCAGTCACAGGAATTCCAGAAGTAGGATTTACTTCTGGAAGATGCATCTCCATTTCTATTGTTTCTCTAGCGTATTTGAGAAGGCTGAATGGTTTTAGTTAAGATATGAATAAAAAAGAATGAATTTTTATAACAACTTTCATAAAATTCCTTCTTCAATTTATGGATTCACAATTCATTAGATAACTTTCTTGGTTTTTTTAATATTTATTTTTTAGTTGTAGTTGGACACAATATCTTTATTTTACTTACTTTTATGTGTTGCTGAGGATCAAACTCAGGGCTTTGCACGTGCCAGGCGAGCACTCTACCGCTGAGCCACAACCCCAGCCCTAGTAACTTTCTTTAATATAACATAAATATTTAAAAAATGAATTTATGCTAACTTGGAAATTAGAGAGTACACTCTACACAAAACACCTTTTATTTCTGACATCTGTTCATAGATCAGGGAATTTTCAAAGCCACTCTTTTTAAGAATTCACTGAAAGCTGTTATACTCATAGTTATGATTTACTCCAGGGAAAGAATGCAGATTAAAATCAGCTAATACCTTTAGTCCAAAATGTCCCTGGCAGTCCTGAGCGGAGCATTTGTGTCCCTTCTCCATGCCTTACAACCCCCATGGAGCATCCAGCCAGAGAAGCTCCTGGAGGCCTGGACGTCCAGAGTTCTGGTGGATGTATTACCACTGGGCAGGAGTGCTTGCTCTTACTGGTATTCTTCAAGTCCCTTCAGACCTATGCCATGCAAACCAACGTCCCCAACCATATCACAGTGGTGTGGTTCAGAGTCCTTACTGGACACCACATTGTAGCGATCTGACTGACCAAAGGCTCCAGGCAAAGCCACGGCTTTCAAACTTGTCATTTTGGGGCCTTAAAGTTGTCTTCTTTGAGAAAGGAGAAAAATCTTTGCTACAAGTGACTTTTTCTTTTTTTCATTTAAGTAAACAAAGTTTATGCAGAAAATAGATATTAGGAAATTTGCTGTCCTTGATACAGATTGTTGAAAAGTGATGTTTAAGGTTTAGATTTTGAATGGGTTTTCTCAGTTTGTTTGGTATTCAGAAGATTCTTAGAAAATATTAAATCAGTCTCCAGTAGGATCATGATGGAGATAATATCCTTGAAACAGGACTTTAAACTTTAATTATCATAGACATTAAAGAATATTAGTATTAGAAATTAACACATTTTCAAGTGGAATCCTACAGGTAAAGCTTAATGCATATTAAGTCAGTCTCCTTTGGAATTCTAGAGTAGAAAATGTCCCTAAAACATACCTTTAAAGATGTTCTAAATTTAAAATAGTCAATTTTTAGGATCAGTGGTAAAGTGCTTGCTTCCCACATGTGAGGCACTGGGTTCGATCCTCAGCACCACATAAAAGTAAATAAACAAAATAAAGACACTGTGTCCATATACAAATAAAAATATTGAAAAATAAAATAAAATATTCAATTTTAAAAACTCATCTTTTTAGAATAATCTTTCTACCTCTGGGACCTTACAGCCATATATGCTGTTCTCTTTTCCCCCTTCACAGGAAAAGGACACTGTATGTAAGGTGTGAGCCATTAATGGTATTGGGTTATAATTAAAATGCTAACATAGTCTTTAGGGGAGGAGGTACCAGGGTTTGAACTCAGGGGCACTCGACCGCTGAGCCACATCCCCAGCCCTATTTTGAATTTTATTTAGAGACAGGGTCTCACTGAGTTGCTTAGTGCCTCACTTTTGCTGAGGCTGGCTTTGGACTTGCAATCTTCCTGCCTCAACCTCCCAAACCACTGGACTTACAGCCATGTGCCACCTTGCCCAGTTCTAACATAATCTTCACTGTGATGGTGATGTTGGTCATTGTAATCTCTGACCTGTTTGAAGGAGAAGCTGTCAAGTACTGAGGACTTGACCTGACTGTCAGGTGGAGGAGGGCAGGTATCTTGTTCAACCCTCTGGTCTGATTCTCTCTGGGTACTGCTACCAATGCTGAACCCCGTTGACACATGAGTGTATTTTGTGTAGTTAAACAAAAATCAAAACTTCTTATTTGTACTTCAGATTTCAGAACTGGCCTCACAGATGATTCAAGTATTTTCCCCACCAACTTCTCCATTTATTCTGAGGTAGCCAACTTAATCTTTAAAAAAGAACTAGGAATATAAAACATGCAACCAGATATTACAGAAGAATCACAATATATATGCTTCAAACTGTATTCTGACAACTTACAAATCCATTCTATATATCCAGGTGGTATTTATCAGTCATATAGTACCTATATGACATAAACAAGTTGCCAAAGGATTTTGCATAGAATTAATTCTATGCAAGTCTTTGTTTGGAGAAGCATCAATATACTTGCAGGATAGTGGTATCTGGAATTATTATTTAGTCAGTAATGGTTTACCCAATACTATGTTGAGAGTTGTTTTCTAACAATTTTATCTAAGCAGAGTGACTTTCAATAATTTCACTATAACAATTGTACATTTTTTTGACATAAATGCATGTTAATCAATCTTGGTGGTTCAAAGCACCAATATATATTCAGTATTCATTTGTTGTTTTTTCTTAAATATAAACAAATTTGGGGGGAGAAAGCTATAGGACTAGGTAGTCATGGCAGTGAGTTTATGAGCACTGAAATTTCTTCCTCATGAAGCAGAATTTTGAGATATTGCTGCCTTTATGTTTGGGACACCTGCTTGTTTTATTTAGAAGCTCATTCTCTGCATTGGGAGCAGCCTCTGCTTTCCCAAGCACTACATAGGAGGAAGATGGAAGAAACGTGAAGATGAGCCTAATGTTAACAGATTCTACAGACAAGTTAGTACTCAGAAAGCAACATATAAAGTGGGGAAATGCTGCACACTAGAGTATTATAGAAGCAGGTATTTCTGACACCCACTTTGGCTTCCAATCTGCTAAAAGAATCCAAAACTTTAGAGGAGAAAGAGGGATAGTAGAATAGGGTGAAAGCACGTCTTGATTTCCCTTGTGAAACCCAAAACTAATAAGTGCAGGTGGGACTTCCTTGCCCAAGGAGACCAGACATCTCAGGTATTCCCTGGACGTGTGTCCTAACCTTCTGCTTCCTCCAGGATAGAGGCTTACAGGCTGCCTACGATTCCAAGACCAGACTTAGTCTACCTATGGTTTCCTTGGCCTCTGAATGACTTACAGAATCTGAACGTTGTTTAAGACCTCAAAGAACAGTACAACTTATTGAGAATTTTATCTGGTAATACCCTGAAAACCATTTCTCAGACTGTTTTAAATAAGTTGCATGACAGGGATTTCTCATCTCCGATGAGGCACCATTTTACTTTCAAACAATTAAGTTGTTTAAAAATTCACCCTACACTAACTCCTGTTCCACATTTTCATCATTTCTACCTGCAGCATAGTTTTGTTTCCCAGCCTCAGAGACATCTTCCTTCCATTCAGAGCCCTCTGACAGGGATGGGTCACCCCACTGATTTCTGGCTGATTCACTGGTCACCTATGTTAGGTGCCACTTCTCTCTTTTACTCACTGACACATACATTTTGATCTTCAATTTTCAAACTTGGTTTAGAACTTCTTTTACAGAAAGAGTGTTTTCCTTACTCAAGAATACAGCTGCTATCTTTTGTATATAAAGGTGTGAACCTTGTAATTGCTGGAAGGCACTCACTTCTCATTTTTTACAGACTACTAAAGTTAGTATATTATCTTAAGGTGAATTTGGACATAAATTCAATCCCTCACATAGTCATTTATCCATGTGCTTATTCAACAAGAAATCACTAAACCCCCGCCCCCCACATTAACCCTCAAAGATCTCTTATTTTAGTAGGGGAGAGCAACATAAAATAGAGCTCTAACATAATATAATCTATTCTGTATTAGAGGCACTCACGGATGTCAATGAGCAGTGCATCTAATATATTTAGTACTCCTTAAAGGATTGTATAATATATATGTTCAGCTTTTCATTTTGAAATAATTTCAGACATGTATAAAAACTGTAAGACTAACAGAGAGTTCCTATACAGCCTTCTCATTTTTTCTCATGTTGATATTTTGCATAGTCATGGTACTACTACCAAACTTATCAATTGTGATTGTATACTACCATGTACTAAGGTAGAGGTTTTGTTCCGATTTTTTAAGCTTTTTTGATGAATGTCTTTTCCTTGCTACAGAATCCAATTTAGAATCACATCCTGTACTTGCTTGTCAGTTCTCCTTCATCTCCTTCAATCTGTGACAGTTCTGTCCTTGTCTTTTATGACCTTCACATTTTCAAGAGAATTTGTCAATTATTTTGTATAATATACCTCAATTTTGGTTTGTTGAACATGTTCTCATGATTAATACTTTGTGCTTTTGTGTTCTCCTATAGGGGAAGATAATGTTGTTATTTCTTATTTTCGTTAATTAATGTTTGTACTTTGGTAAGGTGGCATGAGTTTCATTTATGTACTGTGATGTTATAATTCATATCTTTCTAATAAATGTATATCCTCAGAAAGATACTTTGAGAATACATGAATACTACAACTCAGTTCAATTGATTTTACAATCCATTTGTGAATTTTTTCCTGCAAGAACTAAAATTATGATATTTTAATAAACTTCTGCAATGTCCTCATGTTTTACACACTTGTTAATTGAAATTCTCCTGTGGAGCAGAGCTCTTTCTTCTGCACCTGTGTACTAACTTATTCAATTATATATCTGAATCAATTCTTGGGCATGCATTTATTCTAGAGGTTTTGGTACAAAACAATCACTTATTTATTTAGTTGCTTAAATGGTTCCCACAGGAAGTTCATTCAGGTTGATTCCTTCAGTTCATTTATTTTTCTAATTTTTTGAAAAAGATTCCAATAATTTATTGTATTGTCCTTATAATCACATGATGTTCTAGGGTATTGTATTATCTCCTTTCAGTCTTGGGATCAACTGCTCTTACAAAGAGCACTTCTTCCTTCATTAAAGGAGGAAATTCTGAAGACAAAGGCCAGGTAGGAGGTATGCTTATTACCACAGAATCTCACTGTGTTAGGAAATTTCAGTGTCTGGTTTTTCTAAAAGCCCCTATGTTTGTATGCTGAGCTGTGCATAAGAGCGTGCATACACACACACACACGATCTGATTCCAGTCTGGCATCACATTTCATTATTTTATTCTCCTTTTCCATATTTCTACACAATAGTTGTTATAACTGCACATAGAACACCCCCGTCTTCCTTATCATTCTGTTATTCTACCCTTGTGTGGTCAAGCGCTCCCCCTACATTCTGTCTTCAGGAACCACTTTTCTATTCTCTGTCCCCACAGTTTTTCCCATGTGAAGAGTCACAAAGATGGAATCTATCCTTTTGGTCTAGAGTGTTTACTAAACAAAGTTTGTGTAATATTTATCCACATGTGAATCAGCACGTGATTTCTCTTTATTTTTGAATACTATTTCACTGTATGGTGCAATACAGTGTTTTTATTCACCTACCAGCTGAGGAACATCCAAGTTGCTTCCAGTGCTTGGTGATTATTAAACATCTATGAATATTCACTTATAGGATTTTGTGTGAATATAAGTTTTCATTTATCTTGAGTTGATATGCTCAGTTATATAATGAGCATATGTGATATTTTATAAAAACATGTCAAACTGTCTACAGAGTGACTATAATATTTGGTATTTGCTCCCAAAGTCTATCAGAGTTTTGATTGAATAGCATCACAGCCAGCACTTAGTATTATGAATTATTAATATCTTTTTAGTAAGTATTCAGGGCTGTCTTATAGCTTCAAATTCTCTCCTAATTGTTCACTCTGACCACTCCTATGCAATATATTCTATGAAAATCAAGCCATAGCAATCATGTAAAATAAGGATATTAAAGAATTCACATAAGAAAATTAGTCAAATTATCTGTTTGCTGATGACATGTTTTATTTTTAGAAGTTGATAAAGCAAACAAATAACAAAGAAAGAAAATAGCCAGAACATTTCTAGAGCTGAGAAATGAATTCCACAAAGTAGAAGGATACTACATCAATATTCAAAATTCAATATCTTTCCTATACTCCAGTAGTGATTCTGCTTAGGAAAAAGAATCAGGAAATCTATCCCATTTATAAAACATATAAAGAAAAAAACACCTTGGAAATTAATGTAAGGAAGTAATGTCCTCTATGATAAAACTGTAAAACACTGAAGAAAAAAATGAAGGAGATCTTAGAAGATGAAAAGATCTCTCCAAGTTCTTATATAAGAATATTATACTGTCAAAATGGCCATACCACCAAAACTGTTACAAAGACTCCATGACTAATGCAATTTCCACCAAAATACCAATGGCATTCTTCACACACTGTATAAAACAGTACTAAACTTCATTTGTAAAAATTAGACACTTCTAATAGCCAAAGCAGTCTTCTGCAAGAAGAGCAGTACAGGAGGCATTACAGTATCTGATTTTAAATTTCACTAGATAGTAACCAAATCACTATAGTACTGGTGTTAAAATAGAAATGAACACCAATGGAATAGAATAGAAGACACAAAGACAAACTCACATAGTTCCGTTATCTGATAACTGACAAAGGTGACAAAAATACATGATGAAGAAATGATAGCCTATTTAACCAATGGTGCTGGGAAAAGTAGATATTCATATGTAAAGAAGTACAAAATTAGATTCCTACATCTCACCCATATCAGAGATTTAGGAATTAGATCAGAATTAGATTAGATTTAGGAATTAGATCAGAAACCTTGCAAGTGCTAGGAGAAAATATAAGGTCAACACTCCAACATATCAGCATAGGCAACAACTTCCTTAACAAGACCCCTAAAGCTCAAGAAATAAAACCCAGAATCAATAAGTGGAACAGCATCAAATTGAAAATCTCCTGAACATTAAAGGGAGAGAATAAGAGAGGGAAGAGAGAAAGTACGCAATGGGATAAAATCTGTGCCAGCTGCTTCTCTGACAAGAGATAATTATCTAGAACACATAAAACCCTCAAAAACATAACACAAATGAGAGAGAGAGAGAGAGAGAGAGAGAGAGAGAGAGAGAGAGAGAGAGGAGAAAGAAAGAAAGAAAGAAAGAAAGAAAGAAAGAAAGAAAGAAAGAAAGAAGAGAAAAGAAAAGAGAAAAGAAAAGAAAAGAAAGTCAATCCATAAATAGGCAAAGAACTAAACAGTCATTTCTCAAAAGAAGAAAAACAAATGATGGACAAATATATGAAAAAATGTTCAACTTACCTAGCAATCTAGAAAATGCAATTCTAAACCACACTAAGATTTCATCTCACTCCAGTTAGAATGGTAATTATCAAGAACACTAATAATACTGAATGTTGGCAAGAATGCAGGAGAAAAGGAACACTCATACATTGTTGTTGGGACTGAAAATTAGTACAAATGCTCTGGAAAGCAGGATGGAGATTTCTCAAAAACCCAGGAATGGAAATATCCTATGACCCAGCTATCTCACTCAGTGGCATGTATCCAAAATAATTAAACTCAGGACACTAGAGTGATACCACTAATTGATGTTTGTGGCATTGCAAGTCACAATAGCCAAGATTTGGCATTAACCCAGGTGTCCTTCAACAGATGAATGGGCTAAGAAAATGTCATACACCTACATAATTGAGTTTTACTCAGCCATAAAGAAGAATAAAATCATGTCATTTGCCAGTAAATGTATGTAAATGGATAACATGTTGCTAAGTGAAATATGCCAGAATCAAAAACCAAGGGTCAAATGTTTCCTCTTAATGTGGAAGCCACAGCAAAGTAGAGGGGAAAGAAATGGGCTGGGGAGACTGAAAAACAGGAATAGAGATAAGACAGAAGGAGGAGGGATGGGGAAGGAGGAGGGATGGGGAAGAGAGGGAGCAGAATGAACTTGACAGAGTAACACTAGGCACATGTGTGTATAGTCCAGTCAGTCCACCTTCATGTGTATCTATAAAGCATCAACTAAAAATAAATCAATAAACAAATAGAAGGGAGATGAGTAAAGAAGAAAAAAAAGGATGGGAGGAGAGAGGAAGGGAATGAAAGAGGAGGTACTGGGAACTGAAACGAAGCAAATTAAATGTCCTACATGAATGATTATGTCAAAATGAACCCAACTCTTATGGATAAGTATAATTCACTAATAATGCCATAAAATAGAGATACAACTTGTATCTCTGTGATAATACTAATTTGGTTGTAATGCAGTTGATTTATTATTATTTTAATATATAGCTAGATTTAACGTTGAACCTATGTGCATAAGAGTATTGTTTTGTAAGTTCAGTGTATGGATAATCCTGGACTAATAGAATTAGTTTAGAAATATTTATTTTTCTTTACTGTATAATAGGCATATATATGATTATTATAATTACATAAATACATAATTTTGTACATAATATAAGGATATCTATGTAATACAAAAATCATATAAAATCATTATAGAAAAATAAAAGTCATAGAGGAGCTTTGAAAAATCTTTCTGAAGGTATTGGATAAAATGGGGAAATATCATTTAATGATATTACTACTCCAGAGAGACTCCTGCAGATGTCAGGGTTTCACATCATATATTCTTAGTAAAAAATAAAAATGTGAGTCATTTTGCTTATTTGACAGAAAAATAAAATATTGCTTACATAATATATAAAACATATAATATTATATAAATAATTTAATAAGATATATTATTTTAAAATATCTATTATATATAAGGATATATAATATATATAATATATCTGGGTTGTGTCACAGTTCTGCATTTAATTTTCTCTTATAATATTATATTCAGATAACATATAATGTGCTCATCTATATTACTGACAAAAATTCTACACAAAACAATACCTTATGACAAAGATAAAGTCATCTTCTTCCAAATGACCCCCCTGAATTGATGCCCGAATAGTATTCATTCAAATAATCAAAATGTTTCAAAAAGTAGATTCATTTACTCAATAAGGAAATATAAGGTGAAACTCTAGAATCTGCCAGAGGATATCTGAAGCAGTAATGTCATGAAAATAATGTTTTTTTTTAAATTTTTTATTTTTATAGTAACTTCGTGAAAGATTTGTCAAAGTTCTCATATATCTTTTACTTTTATGGAACAAATTTTGTATTATTCTATGTTAATATTTTTCTTCATCTTTTGTCTAAATTTTATTTACATTTTAGATCAGATAAAAATGTTGCTACAATCTTCCTTATAGGTCAAATTCCCTTTTATTTTTATCTTTCGTGAATTTTCAGTTTTATATAAAAAATAGCATTGTGAAAATTTCCTTAACTAAACTTTAAAAACATCTTAGCATTAGAATCTCGGAATGTAGACAGAAGTTGTATCTCTTTGTAATATCGAATATGCTTTCTATAATGCATCCAATATATCTTGTCTACAGTGTTTTAAATGACAAAGACACACAATGTTCTGGACCCACAAAATGTGGGTGGCTGAGAAGGTTAGAGAGCAACGACTTTTTTGTTATAATGAATAATGAAAGAGTCATGATAAAAAATAAACGAAGAAAGAAAATAGTAGAAGATAAATGATAGAGACAACTTACATCTGGTAAAATGTATATTTACTGAGGATATCTCGACACTGCGCTGACTTAGCAGCTCCTTTTCATAAGCTACAAAGTATAAATCAAACATAAAGACAACTTCTAACATCACGGTTAAAAATCCAAGTATGAAGAGCAAACTTAAGGAATGTTAACTTACTTTAGTGAGTTGTTTTTTTGTTTGTTTGTTTGTTTGTTTTTTTGGAGGGGAGGACATCATATTTATAGTAACAAAACAAAACCAGGCTTCAAGACCAGGTAGGATTGTGCACTCCCGAAATCCCAGATACTCCAGGAGCCAGAGGCAAGAGGATCCCAAGTTCAAGACCAGCCTGAACAACTTAGTGAGACCTTGTATCAAATTAAAAAATAATAATAAAGGCTTGGGATGTAGCTTAGGGATAGAGTGCCCCCAGGTTCAATTCCCAGTGCTGTAATAAAATAATAAAAAAACATATGTTTTATCTTTTGACAACATGAAATAGTTAGCAAAATACAGTTGTTGTTATTGTTGCTAGTGCTCTGATAAGAATGCTGAAGAATAGAAATTACACAGCTTTATTAACAGAATTAATACATTAGGTATCATTATCTTTTCATGATTTGAAAATATATATTTATTAATAATCAGAATAAAAAGTATTTGGGTACTTAAAAAAGCACTGGGGTATTTGATTAATTTGATTTACTTTTCTTATAGATTTATGTGTCAGCTCATTTGCTTTATACATGGTATAACCAATTGCATAGAAACAACCCCTTAAAATCCTGACTTGAAAAGCCACAGTTGGCCTCAGGCTAAGTGGAATCATTATTTTCTAATATGTGACCAAAGAATCTATAAAAATCCTTTTCAATTGCATTTTCTTCCAATTATTTACTTAGTGAAATTCTTGGTGTAGTTCAATATCTTGCAACATCTGGTTGTGCAAATGGAGATATCATTTCTGTTACACTGGAATCTCATATGTGTTTTGTTCATCAGAGAAATAGCTAATCATATCAGCAAAAAATGTCCAGATATTATGTTTCTTTACCAAGAATTGCTTTTCAAGTGTCTAGCTCTCAATATAGAAGAATATAGGGGAAAAAAAGGGTGTTTTTAAAACTTGCCTCTATTCTAGAGAGAATATAAATTTAAAAAAATGTGACTTCCCAAACATCTGCCTGCTTCGTTCCCAGCCAAAGCTGGCCAGCATTCTTATGGGTCTTCTAGATGCCAAAAGTGCCCTGTGTGGGAATAAGGGCTGGCTCCCCAGCTGGAATGGATCGGAAAGGAGGGCAGAGGACAGCAATTCAGGAAAGGCAGCAACCTGGGAGAGGAAAGGGGGCCAAGTTTTCTCAGAATCACCTACATATGTCCATTTGCTTTATAACTGCATTATGGTTTATTCCATTTTGGAGTGAGAATTACAACAGCAGAGATAGTTAGAAATGACACTTCCTATCAATGGAAAATAAAATTAGCTACAGATGGCGAAGATCTGCTCCTCGCCTATTACCTGGAGTTGTAAAGGTGGTAATTCATCACTGAATTACCTTGCTTGGCTCAAGTCACACAAGCCACAGTGGGGGATTTGTGTTTTAGCTCCTCTCACCCCCCTAATCCCTTAAATGATTTCTAGAGTAAAAATTTCATTATTATACTGAGAAAATATAATTGTGTTGACTTAAGAGTTGAGAGGAAGTACGTAACAATTTGAACTTATTTGGCATACCATGCAATATTAAAAACTAAAAAGTGTAGATTGAGAGAGGAAAAAGTAGCCCTTTTTTCAAATACACAAAAGTTCACTTAAGGTTTTTATTGCACAAATGACTGATAGTTCACTCCCTGCCTGCTAAAGACTGAAGAATATGTGTGCCACGTCGAGTCATGGTACTTACCTCAGAAGAGCCCCCATGGAAGGCTGGACTATTTTATTTCCTGTGCATTTCTTCAAGACACAATAAAATATGTAATAATGAAATAATTTAAACATTCAGAACAGGACATAGCTGGTAAGCATATAAAGCATATAAAACACCATCAATTTATTCAATCATCAGAATAAGACAGAATGAAAACTAAAAACCAAAGTAAATTATCAATACTAATTGTTGGTGATGATGTGAGGAAATGTCACATTACACAGTGCTCAAGAGAATGTAATTTGCTGTAGTCATTTTGGAAATTACTTATAGCATAAACTTTACATTATGGACTAAGCTGAACAATTTTAGAGTAAAACTCACTCTATAATTTCACTCCTATATATACTCTCAGTATAAATGTCTGTACTGCACCACACACACACACACAAAAAAAAAAAAAAAAAAAAAACATAGACAAGAGTGTCTGTAGCAGCATTATTTTTAATAACTCACAACGGGAAAACAACCAAATGTTAGTCACAGTAGAATTTGTAAATGAATCCTGCAATATCCAGCAATGGAATACTAAAAAGCAATGAAAACAAGGGCGCTGCAGGAGCCCACAGGGGCTTGGAGGAGTCTCAGAGATGTCGTGAGGACTGAAATTAATCAAATGCACAGTGGTACATACCTTGAACTTACTTATATGAGTTCAAAACATTCAGAAAACTAATCAGTGCTGAGAAAAGCGAAATTCCTGGTCAACTCAGTGGGTATCTTATTTATTTATTTATTTATTTATTTATTTATTTATTTATTTATTTTTTAATAAGGAGGGGCCATAGAAGGAGGCGTCAGGGGCTATAAGTGTTCCATACCTGCTCTGGGTTATGCAGGTGGGCTCCTCTTTTAAGTAAATCAAACTCCACATATGTAAGTTTCAGAATTTGTGAATGTTATATTTAAATCAACTCCAAACCCCTCACTCCCCACCTTGGCTTAAAGACAAAAATAAGCTGTTATTTTTTTGTATTCAATAAAATTAAAATTAACACATCAAACTCCAGTAAGGTCTAGATTTTATTGTTTTGGGGATGGGCCATGAGAGTTAAATAGGTACCTTGCCTGTGTGTTTCTGTTTTTACAGTGAATGAGAGAAATCAGGTGAATAAATGAGAAAAATAGGAACATGTTTGAGAAAAAGTATATGACAAAATGACTATGTGAGAAAATTGAAATAAGAAGAACTAATGTAAAAATTAGAGTGTGTGCAAGGGACCATGAAATCTAGAAAAATAATAGTGAAAGGATATTCCTTCTTTTTTCTGATATTAAAGTGTTTCTGTGACTGGTCTGTTATAAAACATACTCAAGAGATTTGGATATTAGGAATATGATTTAGAAACTAATATTTGGAGAAGATCATGTGTGTGTGTGTGTGTGTGTGTGTGTGTTTCTTGAATGTACTAAAGTCAATCCAAACAGAATTAAATTATTAATTTGGTGGATGAATATCTTAAAAATTGTATGTTTTCCAGTCTGAATTAATCACCTAGGGCCACCCTCATCACATGTGATGCACTTTTACAATGGTAGAATTTTGTTTCTCTGAATCTTCTGACTGCAGGCACTTGTTACAAATTAATGCATAGGCAATGTTTACCCCTCATCAATCTCATAAAATTGAGTGCATTATTTCTGAAGTTTACAACATGCATTTGACTTTCAGGTAAAATGTGAATGTGTTCTTCAGTGGGAAATTAAATTATGTTCTTTAAGAAGACCTAATGTAAATTGAGCCCAGAAAATGAAAGGAATAATCATATATGAGCTTTCCTGCTCCTTTACCTATACACAATGTGGTGACAAAGTGCTCACACCTGCCCCTGAATGCCACCGTGGCAGGTGCAGCAGTTTTCCCTTTCCAGCACCACTGTGGGGAGGAGGGAGAACTCAAGCTACCAAAGGCCTTTGGGAATATTCTGGAATAAACAAGACCCCTGTTAACTCTCCTCATAAAGCAAGAAATGCCCTTTAATTTTAAAATCTGCCTCAAAAGGAAAATGAGGAATCACAGGAGGGGGTGCAGGCCAGGAGAGCTAGGTCCTTTCCCCAGCCTCCTAGCATCTGGGTTGTGTCACAGTTCTGCAATCCAAGAAGCTGAAACAGCTTCAGAGAGACACATGGTTATAGAAGTTGGAATACCATGACTTTTCTACTGGGAGACTATGGATAACAGAGTAGAGGTAGAGGTCGAAAAGAGGGAGAAAGAAGTATATGGACCTGAAGAAAGAAAGAAAAATGACTTGATAGTTAGTCCTTGTAGTAGAAGATATTAACCACAGACTTGATTCATTGATGATGCATATTTGAGGATTCTGCAAAAACTTGTCCAAAATCCTAACAATAGACCTTTTTTCATTTTAAACCAGAAAGATTTATCTAGAAGTCATCTGGCCCAAGATATTTACTCTGTGTGTGGAAATGAAGCCCAGATACCTTAAAGGACTTTCTTAAACTCACAGGTGGCTAGTGAGAAAGCTGAAATAGAAACCATTGTGTCTCCAAATTCATGACCTCCATATATCCTTAGGCCGAGTTAAAACTAACGATAATAGGCATCAAAAGAATTTCATCAGGATGGAGACACTTGGAAGACAGGAAAGAATCTAAACTCTCAAATGCCAAATGGCATAGGAAACAACAACAACAACAATAACAACAAACTTTTCTTGAAATTCAGTACAAAGGTGTAAAAACCTGACTTTCTTAAGAAAAAAAAAAAAAAAAAAAAAAACCTGTTATGGAGATTTATTACGGCATTGAGAAACAAATCCATTCCTAGTGTGCCTGAATTTGCATACGCAGTGGTTCTATTCTGTGACCATGGCCCATTTTATTGAGCTTCCACATGCAGAGTTAAAATTCTGAATTCTAATTTACTTGAGGCTAAAAATTAATGACTTTGATTCAGTCGTAGAGTAGGCTAGTGAGGTCAGGAATTGAAATCTTTATTTAAGAAACAGATTTTCTTCCTCCAAGTTTCAAAAAGCAATAAAACGCCTTCATCTACTTTCCCTCCACAGGTTAGAAGTGACAATTCGACAGCCATAGAAGCTCTACAGAGCTACCTGGTGAAGTTGAGGCCCCTTCTCCAAATTTTGCTCCTAGCTTTATTCATCAACACACCTTTCCTTCTGCTTTTTTTTATTGTTGTCTTCTAACATAATAGTAGGTGCTTAAAGTGCCTTACTTCTCTCTAGAATTGTGATATATTCAGTAATCTCTGCGGCAGTTGTAAATGATGAAGGAAAAACATCGGTAGAATATTTTAAATGCAAATTATAAATATGTAGTTCTCACAGAAATGCAACCCCAAATAAATTCATGAATAATGAAACTATACCATACACAATAACTTTTGTAATTTAAATTTTGTTACATTATGGACTGGGAAAAAATCTATACTCTGTATAATATTTCTCTATTTTTATGTGTCTACTAAGAATGATGTTATGAATATGCCTGTTACCTTGAAGGTCATGAAGGTCATTGAGTGAGGTCTGTCGAGATAACAGCATCTAATTCCTTACTCTGAATATAGAAGGCTCTAAATGAGCCAGTTCTTTACAGGATAATGACCTCCAAATCCTTAAATCTGTCCCTGATATCTACTGAAGCTTCTCCTACCTCAGACAGTGTCCTGTATAAATTTCAAACACATCCATCAGAAATCACCCTTACAGTCTAGCTTTCACTCTGGTCCTCACCCAAGTCCATCCAAGTGCCTCTTGCTGGGTGCTGAAGCATACCCAAGTCTATTCTGGTCTCAATTTTTGATCTTCACGGGGGCAATAACCTAAATGAGAATTATAAATAGAAGATACAGGATAATTACTTGAATTATAGAAACTTTTAATATTTGCGCCTTTCCTGCAAATCTAAATGCAGAGCCCGTGGCAGATGAGGCTCTGGGCATTAACCTAGTTCAGAGTCCAGGAAGCAGGAAGTGCTGGGTGCTTCCTCTGACAATGGTGTTGTAGTCTGGGGTCAGCCAAGTCCCACAGCCTTACCCAGCAGGAGGCAGGAGGCATGGAGCAGACAAAAATCAGGGACTGACAGTAACATGCTGGAAGAGAACTTGCTGGAAGACATAAATCTCTCTTAGATTTAGTCACATCTCAGAAAGGCTTACTACCCAGATTGTGGAGTCCAGTAAGCAAACACTGGGCAAACTGAAATTTGTTTTTAATTAAATAAAGTTTTAGAACTTAAGAACAATTTTTCCCCAAATTTATTTACTTACTCATTTAAATTGACAGATAAAACTGTATATGTTTATCATGTAGGAAGGTCATGGTGCCTTGAGGCACATACACATTGTGGAAAGTTTCAGTGTAGGTAATTAAGATATCCATTACCTCACAGAAGTACCATTTCTGTTGCAAACTGGGTTTGTTGTTCCCGTTTGAAAATGCTACATATATAATAAATCATTTTCTTTCAAATGTATAAGCGTGATAGGAAACTATGTCATTTTTCCTATTTATCATTATTGTTTTTTGGTACTGGGGATTGAACCAGGGGTATTTAACCACTGAGCCACATCCCCCAGACCCCTTTTTAAATATTTTATTCAAATACAGGGTCTTGCTGAGCTGCTTAGGGCCTTGCTATGTTCTTGAGGCTGGGTTTGAACTCACAATTCTCCTCCCTCAACCTCCTACACCACTGGGTCATTTTTCCTAAATTTTTGTTAGGAATAGTTGCTCATATAATAATACATGGGGAGATCATAAGAGAAATGTTGAATGTATTATCTTTCAGAAAAGCCACAGTAGTATTAGATCCATAAAAATTAAAGGTGAGGAAAAACTGTTCAGAATCTAGATTTATTATAATACTAAAAGTTGTTAGCCTTTTGTTCAATTATCTTCTTGCACGTGATAATCGGTGGAAAAATCAGTGTGTTGATTAATTTTATCATTTTTGCTCTCCCACTCATTTCCAATTGCAATTGATTTTTTTCTATATTAATGTTTAATTCTCATGTTTATAATTTTATTTTAGCAAATTGGCTAATTTGATCAGTCCTCTAATATTTAATTGTGGAATAATAGAGATTTTGCTTGTTGGTCAGCTTAAATTTTGTTTACTTTTTTTGTTTCAGTATTTAACTGCTCAGAAAAAAAGAAAGAAAGAAACTGACTCTTTGCTATAATAAGTTCATAGCAAGTAAGGGAGGATGTGAAGTGGGCTTATGAACCACGAGAACATATTGATTTATGATAATATGTAAAAGCCCTAGTAGAGTAAACTCTAGGCCTTAATCAGCCAATCTGATGGAATCTGTTTCTCATGAAAGCTTATGTGGGAATGACTTTTACAAGTTCATCAGAGGAAGGAACCAGCTATTGGAGTAAAGATTTGCATATAATTATGTCCATAATATAAAAGTACATCATTAAAATTTGTAAGAGTAGACAGTTAAAATTCAAAAATAGATGGAAATATCTGAATCTTATAGTGCTCAGTACTGGGTGGGCACAATTTTGAATGTTTTAAGTGATTAATTAATACATTACTCCTATAAATAGATACTAGTATTAGCCACTTTTTACTGCTAAGCAAGTTGATAGCAAAGATGTTGTATGATTTGCCCAGATTAGTGAGGGGTAGAGCCAAGTGAATATGTAAATGATCTCATTTCAGATTCAGCATATCCATCAGTATGTTCCACTCTTATAATTTGTGTAATAGGAATATTTTTTATGCCATGCTTTAAAAGAATGGATTATTTCATAATAATTATTTCATAATAATCCTGCAGATTAAAACTGTATATGTAGTAGATATATTTGCATTTGTGTACAGATATGGGTATAAATATAGGCATGCGTATGGAAATGGATAAATGTGTTCAAATGAGACCTTAATGGTGCAGCATAGACTGAGGTTAGCCACTCCAATGGGATGAAATAATCTCTCTCTCCTTTTTTTCAAGCCAGTTCTATAACTACCTATAACATACCTATTGAGGGAGAATCTGAATCACCCTGAAGAAGATTCCTGAGATTCTTTAGCAAGAACAGATTCCTTTAAGTCTTTGCCTAGAGGAACCTATGACCAATTATTCAACGGCCTACATACTGGAGTAAATGTGATGCTCAAGGACCTAGCCACCATCGCAGCTTCCCTGCATGAGTGGAGGGTAGATTCAAATCAGACAATGCGTGGAGACAGGGACCAAATTCAATTCAGTTTCTGTCTAACATTTTCATCCATGTGGTGGCCATTTCTTAAAACCACTAAGAGACAATTATGGATGGATGATTAATACTCGATAAAATTTTTACTTACATTATTATTGTTGTTCTGCTTAACAAAAACTATTGTAAAAGAAAATACCAAGAAACTGGCTTGGTATTTTTGATACTGAAAGCCTAGAAACTGGCTTCAAAAAAACTCAACCAAACTGGAAAATAGAAAATAACAGGCTACCCTTATTGAATGTAGGGGTTGGTTCAACTGCCGTATATTAGGAGGTAATGAGGAGGTTGTCCTCATCACATCATCATTTAATTGACCAGAATTGACTGTGCCAATACCAGAGTGAGAATGGTCAACTATTGCAAACATATTCATTGTTGCTGTTCAATCAGCTGTATTAACTTTACTAGGACAGTAAATCACGGCCTCTGGTATATGTGCTATAATAATTGATCTCTCCAAGGTGTTCTCCTCTTTATCTCTCTGTAAGGGGAAGCAAGTTTCATCACATGAAACATCATGTAATGTTCACTCTCCTATCACAAACACTTTGAAGGGATTTTTAGTTGTAGGCATTCCAGAATGCAATTTTGTATTCTAAATTGATTGTGCTATGCTAATTGGACATGATAAGAAAGATGTAACAAGAATTATGAGTGCACTGATAAGAATGATTCAATCCACTGAGAACAATTTCTAGTCCAAAGTTCTCTTGTGAGATCAGGCAGAGGCCAGAGGTTTATCTGGAAGTTCACCTCTCCTTGGTACCATCATCTTCCCTATCCTGCTACCCAGACGCCCTTACTAGATTGTCCTGGGAGTCATTCTTAATAAATCCATTTTACACAAGTCTTCCTGTCATAATTGGCCTCTGGAGATCCTGACACAATTCTTTGACCCTTTTATATTACTACTAGTTAGGTTTTAAGTTTTTTGGAACTAAACACATGCCTCCTGAAATATGTTTTGATTTGGGAGCCCAAGATTCCTCTTTGAATTTGTATTATTCTTACTTCACATTTGTGTGTATTTCCCTTAAAACTCATTCATTGTGCTGCAGGTGTGCAATCAGGATCCATGGCAGCCTCTCTTCTCCTAATCTCTCTCTCTCTCCATCTCACTGGCTCTGCCCTTCCATCTTCTTCTTCCCTGCACACCTGCAGCACAGTGAATGAGGGCAGAGCCGGTGAGATGGAGAGAGAGAGAGAGATTAGGAGAAGAGAGGCTGCCATGGATTCTGATTGGAAGCTCCTGGAAAACAGACCAGGCGATCTTTTTCTGTTTCATCCAAGAATTTTGGACATAATTAATACATGTTTAATATGCTTGCTATTCAGAGAAGATTGGACCAGAATTCAATTATTATTATTTGTACTAGGGATTGAACCCAGGGGTGCTTATCCACTGAGTCACATCCCCAGCCCTTTTTATCCTTAATTTTGTATCAGGGCCTCCCTAAATTGCTCATGGTCTCAATAAGTTGCTAAGGCTGGCTTTGAACTTGCAATCTTTATGCCTCAGCTTCCCAAGCCACTTGATTTACATGTACACCTCACCACACCCAGGGCAGAATTCAGTTCAGATATGACTTTTATCTTTGTGACTCATTGTCATCCCAAGAGACACATTTTTTTTTTTATTGACAGCTATTTGTTTGTATTTATCATATACACATGTGTGTATACTTCAAAACAGCTGCTAATATATCTGATAAACCATTTAGCTAGTAAATTTAGAGACATTTTCAAATTTCTTACATGTGCTGTGAATTTACTTTAGTCAGAAATTCAAAAATTACACACTTGTCTTAACTCTTAGTCAATATTCTTGTCAGCTTCCCAGTACGCAGAATGTACTGCCCACATCTTATTTTCATACAGCTTTTGAATAGCCTCAACTTTGCTTTTTTCAAGCCCCAAATCAAGAGTTTTCATAGCATCCTTTTTGTCATATCTACCAGGTATCACCTGAGCAATCCCTTGCTAAGATGAGGTTCTACATTTTTCAACACCTGAATTAAAATAAAATAAAAATGGCTTGGAAAACAATGAATTCTTATTGTTACGTTCATGCATTTTAAGCAGCAAATGGAAGTTTCTGGTTTGAGGATTTTAATTTTCTGTCTTTATGATGCAGAAATATTTTCTTGTTTTGTATATGTTCAATAAATCATTTCAAACTTTATTTAGTTAAATTCTATTCTTGGCAAAATACCAGTTGTTTTACTTTTTTTTCTACTTTTTGTTATAGAACAATTGTAAATGCAAAAAACAGGTATCTCCATCCAGTGGGCATTCAGGAGTACTATATTTCTCATTTCCCTTATTCTTATATTAATTTTTCTCAAATGACCCAAGACATATATTTGCTTAAAGTCAAATATATTTTTTATATAAAATACATATTGTAAGACAACTCATGGTTCTCTCATGCTTGTGATTGTCCTGTAAATCAAAAATGACTGCCTTTGTTACAAACTTTTTTTTTTTTTTTTTTTTTTAAACAGCAGAGTGGATCCAGGCTACTCTACCAATGAGTTACATCCCCAGTGCTTTTTATTTATTTATATCATTTATTAACTTTTTTGCTTTGTTTTGTTTTCAGACAGTGTCTCACTAATTTTTCCCAATCTAGCCTTCAATTTGTGATCCTCCTGCCTTAGCCTCCTGAGTAGCTGGGAATACTACTTCTGACCAAAACTGTGTTTTCAAGCATGTCTGCATAGTAGTGCATCATTATATGATATCTTTTTCCCCACAAAGTGCAGTTACAGTTAGCATGCTCTTTAGTATCAAAGATTCAGCTTGCTCCAAGCTCAGGGGAACACTGAAAATTGCAGAGCTCACTTTGTGGCTGGGGGAGCAGAATGAACACATGGTGATGGAGGCCAAGAATGACAACAGTTGCACCTTCTCACCACCCTGGCTTCCTTCTGGGTCTTCCCAGGCCAGTGTTGCATCTTTTTAGCAAGGACTGCCTAAGATTTTAGAGTTGTTTGGGTTTTTGTTCTTTTATTAGCTTTGCATTGGATTCCGAGTGTTGTAAAGGATGCTGGCTCTCCTTCAGAGACAGACAATTTGTAGGGGAAACCACAGAGAGGCATTAACCAGAGCTTTAACAATAAAAAATGCTGTACTTTGGGAATAAACTTCATTTCCTAATGAACTTCCTGAGGCAAAGCTGCCAGATGCCTGGGACCCTCAGTTGAATGCCTGGGAGTGGTTCACTGAGGTTTCAGTCAGGCTGTTGGCGTCCAGGGCTGTTGGGGTGTTGAAACAGAACACCAGCAGAAGAGAACATAGAAATGGTCACTCTGTTAAGTGAGCAGAACTCATCCCTGTCTCAGCTCCAGCTTCTACTCCTCTTGAAGAACCTTGTAGAGTCTGAATGGTTTCAGCCACTTGATTGCCACTTAGAAAAGTATAGAGCAGGAGATTAAAGACTAAGGACTTAAAATAAGCATATATTACAGTGATGCAGCCACATCAATGTTTACAGCAGCTGAATTCACAGTAGCTCAACTATGGAATCAACCTCGATGCTCACATTCCAATGTGGCCTATATACACAATGGAATATAACTCAGCATTAAAGAAGAATGAAATCATGGCTTATTGCAGGTAAATGGATGGAACTGGAGAATATTGTCCTAAGTGAAATAAGCCAATCCCTGAAAACTAAAGCATGTTCTCTCTGATACATGGATGCTAACTCACAATAATGGGTGTGGGTAGGGAAGAACAGTAGTACTTTGTATTAGACAAAAGGGAATGAAGGGAAGGATGGGAGAATGAGAATAAGAAAGATAGTAGAATGAATCAGACATTACTTTCCAATGTGCATATATGATTACATGACCAATGTAATTCTATATCATATACATTCAGAAAAATTGTATGTCAAGATTCTACAGTTATGTATAGTTAATAAAAAAATTTAAAAATTGGGAAAAAAAGACTATCCCCTTGTCTCACAAACTGTAGAAAAGACGGTAGTTTCTGATGAAACACTTTTTCAATCCCAGAAATCCTTAGGATACAAGACTATTTCTAAGGAATCCAACTGAAGGTAGCTGATTACAAAATTCACATGGCTCAGATTGTAACCAATGCCACCTTATACACACCATCATAGAATATTTTGCAACACATCTACTGTTGTATATTGGACACAGGCTTATAAATCTATGTGCCCAATGCTGAGTCAACCATTGCATTCTAGATTTAGGACTCCTACCAAAGTGGACATATTTATCTTTCTTCTTTAATACATAGCCCTTCAACTCCTACAAGACTGATTACCTGGCTCCTTTAATGATCTGGGGCTAAGGTTGGCACCCAACTGCTGTCAAAACTTTTCAGAGTATACATTTGCTATTTCAGTTGAAGTCCAACATCACTCAAAACTTTCTGGTTTTTGCATCTATTTTGTGTTTGGAGCCTTTTGAGGTTATTTGCAGCCTGATAATTTCTCACCTTCTATTGGCACTCAATCATAAATAAGGTGAGATTTAAGTCCCTTCACAGTTTCATAGTGCTTTAGACAATGTAGCATAAAATTATAAGCCATCCTTAACATCATTATTTGCACGAAATTGGTGACTCATATTCTAAGAGACACTCATTGCTGTTTTAAGTCAACCAACTCTGACTAAGGCATGTGGTCACAATTGGAACTCATATTTCACTGATTTCAATAATACTTATTAGATCGTTTCAAGTGCAAAATTGCCGAAGTTCTGACATGGACCCCATAAGTAATGAGGTAATGGCATGCAAAGCTCAAAATATGGACTCAATTCACAGCACATGCCAATTTTGGAGATTCTGGAACATGAATATCAACATATCCTTGAGATAATTTATAATGCTGTTTTATTCAACTAAGAATTCCATGGTCAAACTCACATGATTTACAGGATACAGTGCACCTAGTCCTACCTTACTTCTCTCCACTTCCCTCTCCTTTCCTTTTCTTCCTTTGAGTTTCCTCTCCTTTTCTTTCTTCTACAATAAATTAATATAATAAATGAATCACTCAGTACATTTTTCAAAAACTAGGCTTTAGGTGAAAAACCTATTACCATCTTTTTTAATGCTGACAAGCATAATTTCACCTTGTACCACGTAATAAATATATGGAGATAAAGCTGTGATATAGAGTGAGTCTTGCCTTGAAGTGAATAGAGATGTCAATCTGCATCTCTCCCTTAAATGTAGAGAAAAGGAATATGTGTGTGAGACAGAGATACAGACACAGAAACGGACACAGGGAAAGACTTTCATCTTTGGCTCTATAAGGCAAGAACTCTACTCAGAGTTCTTTACTGGAAGCAAGAAAAAACAGATTTTTCTAGGTGCATGCTCACCTTAAAGAGAGAGGTCATAAGGTCTGAGTTCCAATGCTCAGTTTTGCTCTCTCCTGTCTCACCAAATACATCGCTATCCCTCCTTCAAGGGCACTGGTTGAGAGACTTAGCAACCTAACCTCCCATAATTCAGGAGAGATTTTACTGTGCTAAGAAAAATAGAAAGGCAACAAGAGGACAAAAACAGTCCTCCTACACAGAGTATATACTGTTGATATAGCTTCTATAAACTTTATTGTAATACTTGAGCCTGATTTATAACCAAACCTCTGTGCTTCTCAGTCTACCGTAACTGTCTCACCAGCAGCATCAAGGGGCCATTACAAGACCCAATTGCACACTTTAAGATTTTGTCCTCCCCAGAGCAAACCGCACAGGGATGCCACATTAACTACACATGTTGGAAACTCTAATCCCTCAAATATATCTTCTGAACCTTAACCAAAGAGTATGTTGACATTAAAAATGGGGAAGAGAAATTTTCCACAAGGTCATTCATCCTTCTGCCTCCTCAAATAGGAGATTGCTATCAACGGAAGCAGCGATTTCCAGTTGATAGAGAACACATACTAGGCTTCAATTTCAGAGGCACACTCCAGATGTCATGATGACATCTTAATAATAAATGGTAAAATCACCTCAGTATGGAAAAGGTTTTCAGAGAAAGGAGATACAGTGTTAGAAAATCACATTCATCATGATCAAAAACCTGTGTACGTGACCAGCCAATTCCATGCAGAATAGGTGGGAGAGATGGGATGAGTGTGGTCAATTTGGACAGAGGAAGTTGTTCTTCATTTTATGTGAGTGCTTTCTGTGTCAATTCTCTTTCTTCTTGTTCTTGATTCATCTCAGTAATATCAATTATGAGGAAAGGAAATTAAAAGACCTATATTATTACAAAGGTTTGCCATTCAGTAAGTCATATATTTTCAAATACTCCATGTTTTATTCATTAATGAAATCATTAACGTAACCAACTTGGAAGTCTCCTAGTATCATTTTTGGCCTTAAGAGCTTGCAATGAATAGCTTCCTTGATATCTCTTCACATATTTGCAGTATAATCACTATGTTTTCTAATCCAGTGTCCAATTGTTAAAAGTAAATATGAAAACAATTGACATGCATATGGGAAAAATTGATTAAAAAAAACTGCTTGAGACATATTTGCAACATAATGCTTACTCAGCGGTTTATTGTTCATAAGGAGGTTGGAACAATTTTTGGAAATAATTTATGTAATAAAATCCAGAACTGAAATTCAATTAGCTAGAAATTTTGCAGATGTTTAAGAGCATTGACATTGAGATGGATAAAGAAAAATTTATCTGCTCTTTTGCAGGATATTTTTCCTTGGCAAGATCTCTGATATACCCAATATATTTCAATAAATGGGAAAATAGGAGAATTTGTTACAAAAAGTTTTAGGATGGAAATTTAATTTTTATCAAAGACAAGACTTCTTTTTGGAGCTAAAAAAATGAAACAAAATCATGATTAAGTAACATACCCAAAGTTCAAGAGCTAGTTAATAGCAAATCCATGAATAAAACCCAGGTTTCCTGTCCAGAGTTCTATTCATAGATTCTCCCTCTACTGGCTGTTACCACAGCAACCCTCTCTGTGTGAGCACTTTCTTTAAAGTGACAGCCAATAATGATCATTCAGAATGGATTGCTATACTTAAACTAAACACGTTTTAATTATGGGTAAAACATGAAACGATCCTGTAATTCCTGTGATTTCAGTAAAAATCTCCATTTTCTATCACGTGGGTTACTGGCTAAACTATGCACTACTTAATACATTCATGCCCTCACATTTCCCTATGGCGGAAGGGTATTAGGAGCCATAATCTGTTTGTGAGGAAGATCTGAGCTTCTTTATGCATGGCAATTTACGCAGTCATGAGAAAGTTGTCAATTTTGCATTCTAAACATGACTAGGGCAGGGGTTGATGGGGATTTTGGGGCAGTCAGATGTTTGCAATCAGCTTCTTGGTGCTGACTCCAGTGAGTGAGCGAGGCAGGTGGAATAGGGTGGAGGTGCAGCCAGAAGCTGCTATGTGCAAGGGGGTTGGTTCACTCTCTTGCCTCTAAATCCCCTCCTAACATGCTCGCAGGGACTGAAGCAAAACAACAACAAAGCACCAAAGGATCTCTTTTGCAGAACTTTATGATCTTTCTTTTCTTGGGTCAAAATGCTAAGCTTTTCTTTCTTTTTCTGTCTATGGGAGGAGTGTACAATTTTTACACTAGTTGCATTTCAAGGATGTGCGAAATTTTCCAGGTAGACTGGCACAAGAACAGCAGCAAGGCTACCTCATTGTCAGCTTGTTCATGATGATTGATCTTAAGGAGAATTTCCTTTCATCAGCCAGAGAGGAGGATCATTTGGCTGATTTATTATTATGGCTCATCACCTTGGAAGTTTCCTTAAAAGACCTTTCTGCATGACATGTAATCTCCATCAGTGAATATACTTTACACGACATCTGCAGTTTGATATATACCTGGATTATAAACCATTTTAAGATTTTAGTTAATGTTCTACATTGCACAAATTGCTGTTTTAGCATTTATTGCTGGGCCATATTTTTCTGTTACCTTCTGTGCTTTAGGCCTCTCTAGACAATTTGGTGTGATCAGTCAGCTTTTCTAATGCAATTCACCTTAGATCTGTTGAATTTTTGTTTTAAGTTTTTTGTATGGGTACAATGTATCTAAAATGATGTAGAAAGTATACAATGTATCTAAAATGATGTAGAAAGTATACAACTATAATAAAATCAGACAATTTCACTAAATGACCTAATCTTAGAAATAGATATTTCATTTCCCTCGGATACCAGTCATTCTGACAGTTATTCAAAGATATTCCAGAGATTAAAAAATCAATATTTTATATGTTTTATAACTTCTTATAAAGCTACAGTTGATACACACATTTTTATTTCTATTTTGTCTTTTTACTATCAAAAGATAGTGTTTCACTTTTGGTAAAGAAGTTTTTTTAACAGTTATTTACAGAAGGTTAGAACATGAACAACATAGAGGTTTAGAACTTTTAGTGGAAAAAATATTAGGAGTCTAATCTTAGCTAATGAGTAAAGAAACTGAAGACATAAATGTGTTCATAGGAGTGAACCTGGACACCCTTTGCAGATTATTTTTGCTTGTTTCATAAATTATTTCATGAGTTAGTATAATAGAACCAAAAGTATAGTTTTGGTCTCATTCAATTTGCTTATGCTAAAAAGAAAATTAAAAATGTATGCTTATGCTGCACTGACACACACCAGCAGGTGTTCACAAAGGGAAGCCAAACCAGAGCATAGGCATGAGGTGATGTGGAGAGTGTTGGAAGCAGCCCACCTCATTCGTCTTTATTACATTCCTGAGGATGTTTGCTAATGACTAAATAGCAAAATATATGATGTTTTATGGAAAGACATCAATGTCTTAATTTACTTAAATTTTAATTACGTGTTTTAAACCATTTTAATCCTGTTTCAATATTCCTCTGTATAAGATTGCAAAGCCAGCCAGATCTTACCTTGAGCTATCTTCATTTTAGTGAAAACTGTCTAGGATTGGAGCGTGTCTCTATTGGGAATTAACTCTTTAAATTTGATTTTGTAAATTTCATCTAAAATACCACCATATCTCTAGGTATAATTCAGTCAAATTGAGTAAAAAAGAATATGGTGCCCTGATAACCATCATAGCCCAACTTTGCGAAGAAAAAATGAAAAGAAAATGCAGTGATTGTTTCCATGTGTTCCCCATACTCTTAAGACCATTCCAAACTCCTATGGACAGTCAATATATATACGAACTAAGGGCTATGTGAAACCTAACCCAGCTATTTCTGGGTTGGAAAGAATAAATCCACATCTTGGAAAGGGAGACTCCTATGCTGTGTAGAGATGCCACAGAGGAGTTCAAGATGTGGGTGCCACACTGCAAGTCTGTTAGCTCCCTGCATATGAGGTAGAAGTGTAGTTCTTAGCCTCTACGTCTTAATTTTAAATCTCCCCAAATGTGTTTAGTTGACTTCCCATATTTTTCTAGTATCAATATGCTATTCCATGCAGAAATGCTGGATTTCATAGAGCAACTGATAACAATTTTTATACATTTTCCATATGAGATTTTAAATGATAAAAACTATCAGTAAATGTTGAAAATAATGAAATATCTAATTATAACTTTGTTAAATATATACCTTCTTGCTTTGAGCAGATAAAGAATTGTCAAACAATTTTTTGATGCATATATTGAGAATTTTAATTTCCTGAGGTGTTTTCTTCCCATCAGATTTCAGAAGACAATTTTTAAATTTTTGTTGTTCTAGAATTGATATTCTGTCTGATTGTGAAACGTATGTTTATGAAGAAAATAAACAGATGTCCAGGGATTAACTTGGTTCAAAGAGTGTTTCTGTGAATGCCTGGGAAAAGCAGGACAGGAAAATTGAAAGTGCAGAGTATTTTTGAATTACTTTGATGATACTGCTTTTGCATTTTAAGGAATATCATTTAACAAATCACTAATATTTTTTGATTCCTTCCTGATTCTGGTGGCATGAAAACTCTAAATCTTAGTTTTGTGATACTTACCTTCTCTTCTTATATGTGGTACATAGCAAATGTGTTGAAAAAGGTGAAAAGAGTTTGGACAGATTTAGAAGACAACTATTATTTTAAATGAGATATTGTGTCACTTTCACTGTTAAAATAAGACATTTATTTTAAATATCAGTGGATCTTTGAGCTTAATACACCATTATCAGTGATTCCTTTAAGCTGATCTTCAAATAAATCTTTTCTGTATTTGTTTAAGGTCCATCGTGTACAAATCCATTCCATGACATCTCAACTCAAAAGTATAAAATAATATCAGAAAAAATTCAAATAAAAAAGAATTGCCATATGGTTCAACAATAACAAAGTTAAATTATAAAAAGTTTTATAGATTTATGTTTCTTCTGTTAAGTCAGTGATCTCAAAACTGTGAAAATATTTTGAATATATTACCGCAAATCACTTGTCTTGCAGTTCTAACACAAGAGTGTGCAAATTGTGGTTAGATGCTTTTGCCAAATAAGTATTCTGGGCTGCATTTGGATATTGACTTCATTATTAGCTAGTTAATAATGAGCATTAAGCTTAAGTCTTGATAATATATATTAGCACTAACATGTAATGAAAAAAAATGACAGAAGAAAAGAATGCTTAGCTTTGGGGTTCAGTTTTTCTTTCCCCTTCTAATTATTTACTTCAGTGATTTTAGATAAAGGTTTTGCAGACAAAATAGCTACTAGAAAAAATAATATAATTCCCATTTACACAAACCTTGTTTCTTTGAAAAGTCAAGGGATATTTACTATGCTTATCCTACTTTATGTGTTTCACATGACTTATTTTGATTTAAATCATTAAACAAAGGTGAATTTCATCCACATGGGACAAGTGAATATCTGTAAAAGTTTTCATTTCTTCGTTTCAACATAATCTTCCAAATTGGAAATCCATTCTGAGTATTGCTAGGCATTTCTTAGGCTTACCAATTATTGAAAAGAGTGAAGGTAAAATTGCCCATGAGATTCAACTGCGTAGACTCCCTCCTGAGAAAAAAGTGGCCTAAGCCAACATGGCCTGTCACTGCTTGAAAGCTGCATCTCTGCCCTTGTAAAGAATAAAATTCAGGGACAATTTTAGATCTTTGATTTTTATTAGGCTCAGATTCCAACTGCAGCTTTTCCTTACATTTAATCATTTGAAATATTTTAATTCATAATATAACATATATTAGACTTTTAAAAATACGGTGTATTAAATTAACTATATATTCATAACAGACCTTTTATATTATATTATATTGTATTAAATATATTATTTACTACTGATTACTAATTACAAACTTGGATATAAATGTGTATGTGTGTGTGTGTGTGTGTGTGTGTGTATACACACACACTATTCTGAGAATAGCTGTGATGTGTGACAATGTCTCAAGAACTTTGTTTAGGAGATGATTGATTCTGGTAATTTCCAGGTTTTACTCATGTAGGGAACACAGCAAGACATACTTAGGTTAAAAACCTTTGGCCCTGATTTTGATGTTTTATTTACATCACCATGATTTTGCCAAATGGTACCATGGTTCTGATCCTGATGATGAGCATTGGTGAAATCACAGAGAGAAGTGTGTGTCTGGTCCATTGAATCCTCTACCTAGAACCCTGTAGAATATTCATAAGTCAAACATAAGCAGCATCAGGGGAGGGCAAGCTGTGTTGCTATTAATCAAATGTTTTCTTGATTCTTATCTCATGTAATGTCCACAGCAATTCCCTCAGGAAACATCAGAGCTCTCTGGCAATTCCATTTTATAATCACTAGATGCATTTTAGATACCTTACCATTCAGAAGTATTTCAATTTTTCCCAGTTCAAATTATCAAGTTAATAACTACTTTCTAAAGTCTTTCTCATCAAGCAAAATAAAGAGGCAAAATGTATCTGCTCTGGCTAACTGTAGATGCTATTTGTCATGATCAACTTGAACCTAAAATAGTTCTCATCATCTACACAGGAACTTCCATATCTTTTCACCCTCCCAGTGTATGCTTTTAAAAGCTATCTCCTATTCACAACTTAAAACAGTCATCAGAATTCCCTACTGTCCTAAAATCACTCAGTGTTGTTCAACATTCTTACTCAAGCAAATTTATATTAATTTAATTTCCCTTACATTGTGGTCTGCCTTTCAATCATCATTTATTAGCAATGGAATTTTAAAGAAAATTTTATTACACATTTCAGAATGGAAGCCTTTTAAAAGTCTACTCATTTACAGAAGCCCAGGTATGAACTGTTTGCAAAAGGGAAGGAAGTGAAACTTGTTCTGCTCATTCCTTCCAAGACTTCTGATGCACCATATCCCTTATCAATTGAATGGTCAGTGGCTAGCCTGGCCTTGATCTATACCTGGTATAGAAATTCCAGTATAAACGCATCTGTGTTTATTTAAAATTGAAACTTGATTAGATGCCCAATTAAACAGAATTTAATAATTTAACTGTGAATATTTAAAAGAATTTAATTTCCACCTTTAATAATTCAAAATATTGTACTTGCAATTTTCACTTTTGTAAATTCTATTATTAATAATTCATTGAATAAAAGAGTCTTAAATTTAGCTTGGAAATTTTACATAGTATTCATAAGTAAGTAACATATTAGAGAGGAAAAATGCATCTATTTCCAAAGAATGGAATTACAGTTTGGCTGCCGTGCTCTTAATTAACATTTGCCTTTTAAAAAACAAGAGAAAAATATAGTAATATTCTTCCTATTGGCTTGACATTTCCAAGTCTATGAAAATTTAACACAATTATAATTCAGTAAGACATTTGTCTCTAAAAACAGACTTGTGTACATGTACATCTCTGTTAGATTTTAAAAAATAGGTGAAAATGTCAGCTAAATGCCTTTCATTACTATAATTAGAATTAATTTTTAGCCATAGAACAAATTCACACTAATCTAACTACATTGATTGTAAGTATTAGACATGTTTCTTCAATTATAATAATTATTTTAATCTTTTGGATGAATATACTTACTACAGTGTAAATAGGATCTCATAAAATAAAAATCAACTAATTTTAATTGAATTTATAGAATGGCAGTTAATGTTTTGCTTATGTTTTATCCATGTGCATTAATTCAAACTTCCTAGTATAAATCATAAAATTTCAAATTAGTTGTAAGATTAAAAGATGAAAAATGATCTTATCTAAAACAAATTATGAACAAGAATACAGTGCCCATACCTTTTAAAATAAATAATATTTTAAATTGTTGATAAAAATAAAGTCTTAAGGATTATTCTCAGCTTTCAAAAACTCCTTGTTGACCGTGGCCACTTAGTCTAATGTTTTTTGTGTATCTCAGATAACCTGGACTCTGTCTATACTGCCTTGCACATTCTCAACCTTCAATGTTTGAATGAACTTTTGACATTGCGAGATTGTTCAGAACCTCTCCTTAGCTTTATTTTCTATGTGTCTCCTTTCATCCTTAATTATGTATTCATTGTAGGCAGGACACAGCTTTTATCCTTGCTCTGTGGGCATACTTGAGGTAAATTTCATTTTCTAAACAAAAACATCTAAGTGAATTTTTAAAAATTCATGCCTAGTTTTATGGATTTGATGTGAGATATCTCCCCAAAGCTCATGTGTTGGACAATGCAAGAAGGTTTAGTGGAGAAATGATTGGGTGATGATAGCCTGAATCCAATCAGTGAATTAATCCCGTGCTGGGATTAACTGGTGGCTGAAGGCAGGTAGGTTGTGGGTGGAGGAGGTGGGCACTGGGGCATGCCTTTGGGGTATATATTTTGTATCTCTGTCTGCTTGCTGATGATCATGCCAGCTGCTTCCCTCTACCGTACTCTTCCTCCATGTGATGTTCAGCTTTACCTCCAGCCCCAAGGAACCCAACTGGCTATCTGTGCACTGAGACCTCTGAAACCGTGAGCCCTCAAATAATCTTTTCCTCCTCTAAAATTGTTCTGGTTTATACTTTAGGCAGTAAAAAGATGTCTAAAATACCTAGTGTCTGAAATATGAACCAGAAGAGTGAGGGTAAAGTAATCCTAGTATGCTCATTACATCATTAAACTTACTTGCTCTGTTTTTAGTTAGTTTCATTGACTCATTCGCTTTTTTTATAGTACTTATTTATTCATTTTACCTTAATTCAATCCAAGTATTGCTTCTAAAGGTCAGTGTTGGGTTTTGTAGATTCAATAGCCTTTTTTAAATTTAAATTTTAAAACACTGTTTGGCATCAAGAGGCTTACTTTACAACCTGTAGTATTCCACTCCAAATGGGTCTGGATTTTGTACCAGGTCTAGCAAATAGCAATTTCATATTAATAACTATTATATCATTTCCTCATTCTGCTAGCAATTCCCTTTTTTCAAACTCTTAACTGTATTCAGTGACCTATCACATACTCATAAAGAATAAAATAACAACATAATTAATATAATACAGTTGTACTTCAGTCAGCAGGATGCCAACATAATAAACTGATCATTTTATTCTATAATTATATGTTTATAGGCTGAGCTAATCCACCAGGACATAAACATGTGTTTTCAGCATAAATAAATATTTGGTGTTTTAAATTGTATGAATTGCACTTGTCTGACTAAAGATTTCATTTTTCACTTAAACTGTATAAAATCAGCAGCATTACCTTTAGCAATATAGTTAATTTAAATATTCCCATGTGAAGTTGACTTTCATATTTGATATGTTTTTTGACAATTTTTACATGCAGAAGTTACAGGTGAGTGTGTTCTAATTATTCTGATGGGTACTGTGGTTGGGAGGCTGGGTTTTCAAGGCTTCTTCAGAGGTGGGGAATGTTATCCTCATGAGAGATACATACAAAATTGTTTAGAGGAACCTGGATAATCTTTAAAACATTAGAAATATTTAATGGTACAGATACATAAGCATGATTCTCAGTAAAGAATGTTTCCATTAGAAGCAACATTGTAAAATTAAGTGCATATAAAGTACACATGATCCGTAAATACAGAGTTTTATCACTTAAGAATAATTCCATTAGTAACAATAGTGTACAATTAAGTGTATATAAAGTGCAGATGGCAATTGAACAAAAATGAATCAATAATAAATGTTATCAATTATATATATGAATACACATCGAAATATAACTCTTTTAAAATACATAAATAAAATGGATGATTATACTTTGCTCTCTTTCTTTGGAAAAAAAAAATTCAAAGAACCTAGCATATTGATTTCTATACCAGATATCCAAGAACAAGAAAACTCGGAAGAAACCATACAAAAATAGCCTGAAATAGACCAGTCCTACTGTTAACCATCATTTAAACAGGATTGTTTTCAAGAACAGATTGACTTGTTCGCTTCAAGACAGACTCAGGCAGGATGTGGGTTGCACACCTGTGACTCCACGGACATGGGAAGCTCAGGCAAGAGGACCACAAGTTTGAGGCCAGCCATGGCAACTTAGCCAGACCCGGTCACAAGATAAAATAAATCAAAAGGGCTGGGATGTATTTTGAATGGATAAAACTATGTATTTATGGGATGACATAATGTTGGGTGCCCATTGATTCAATTCATGGTTCCACAAAAACAGAACAAAACTAAGTAAACTAAAAGCAAACTCAGACAAAATACAGAGGGCTGGGCAAAGTCACTAAAGTTTAATGTGTTTGAAACTTTCTACAATCATGTAGTTCAGTGTCAGTAAACACAGATCAGTTATTTATTACAATTCACAACATTCTTTAGCAAGCATTTCCTTTAGATAGATACATGAAAGATAATGTGTGAATTTTTAAACACCCTTGAATTTTATGCTTAATAATACATAATTTGACATAATTTGAAGCGGCATATCATGTATTATTAAGCATAAAATTCAAGGGTGTTTAAAAATGCACTGTGCTATTATTTTTAACTAAACTTTGTTATAAATTTTACTGTGATGGTATTGGAACAAAGTATAAGACAACCAGCATCAGAACTTGTGGGTATTAGAAAGCAGACAGGCAGGTAGATCACTGCAACAGGAAGTAACAGCTCCTAGCACTTCTCTGGCAGATGGTTGTCAGGCCCACATTTCTAAAAATGGGAGACCTCACAGAATAGGCATTACAAGAGTATGTGACTACACAGGGCCCATGCAGATGAGCACCTGGCTCCCCACTCTAACCATCTCCCCTGAGAACTCTTCCTGTCCTTTAAATCATAACACTGATAGCCACTGATTCCAATTGACAAATCCTGCCCATCTGTGGTGTTTACAAAGAACTTCATGGCGTCAAAGGTGTTGTTCTGGCCCCAGTGTGCTTACCCCTTGGAGTAGCAGGCTGAGGCGCTCAGCTTCTGGAGATTAACTTCCCTCCAGGCTAAGTGACCCTTGCCAAATCCCAACCGTCTGCTTTATCAAGGCCAATAGGAGAAGGCCTCTGTTTCTATCAATCTCTGCCCTCAAAATTCTCAACTTCATGCTGTTTTGATTACCTTAAAACCAGCCAGTTATGGATTTTAATTAGATCTGCAATACCCTTTCACTTTTTCTGTAAAATGTTACCTAATCAGGCGAGCTCCACATTGCTCTGGTTTGGGGCAGATTGCAGTACTGCACAGGTACACAGCCAAGCGCCTGCACAAGGACACTACCCACAGGAACAGCCCTGAGGTGTGTGCTCACCAGAGGAATGATCCCTGTGGCACTCAGTGGACAGTCACAAATTCTCAGTGAGTGTCCCTGTTGTCCCAATCTGTTGAAATTCAGTATTTAGGGTATCTTATCTGTTAGTTTCTATCCGTTTTCAGTAAAAGTCCTTTGAACTTTTAATAGAATCACAGTGTTTATAGAATACTCCTAATGCAAACATTTAAGTCAAAAGCCTCATAACAACTGATGAGTTGTCTGTTTTTATTCATTTATACAAATGGCTTAACTGAACCAGAGTGCCAAGAATGGAACACTTCTGCTAGCTCCAGGAGGGTCCATTGCCAGAACGAAGGTTGAACGCCACTATGTTTGTATTCAACTTGACCATTAAGGAAAATTATTAGCATGATTCAAGGGAACTTTTGATATTAGAGAAATATACTTCATAGAATTTAAACTTGGATCATTTTCCATATATAAAAAATAAACTTCATTAAATAATTTATAGTCCATGACAGTTAAATTCCAGTGGATATACATTAGTGAAAGTCATGAGAGTTAGTTTTAGAACATTTCAGGCTGGTAAGATTTAGCCATATAAGAATTGTTCTAATAGTTAGCTCGGAGTCTCTTTTTTAAAAATTTCACCAGAGGCAGACTTGGTTGTTTTCTAAAAAGTATTCATTTTTAGAATTTCAAGACTAAATTTATTTTTAGAATTAATTCAATTATGAAACATGTAATTTGTCACTGAGAGTCAAAAACAATTGATACAAGCATTCCTTAACATTTGGCTTTTCAATCGGAAGTGCTTAATTTGTGTCAAGTACTCTACAAAGTACTAGAGGTTCAGAGATGAGGACTTGTGCTTCAAACAACTTGGATCAAGTCCTTTATTAGAAACAAACATTACAAAGAAAATGATAAAAATGACTGAATAGATATTTTTTCACCCTAATGTAAAAGAGAACTAATGGCTTAACAGGAAATTGCCAAGAAAATTTCTGAGGGAAATCCCAGGATAGTATGTAAAAAAAAATAAATAAATAAAAAATTGAGCTTGCAAGTATTCTATTCCTGAAAGATATGACATTTGAGGCAACAGGGTTTAGTTTATTTTTTATTAATATTTTTGTTTATATATGATAATGGAATGCATTACAATTCTTATTACACATATGGAGCACGGTTTTTTATATCTCTGGTTGTATAAAAAGTATATTCACACCAATTCATCTCTTCATACCTGTACTTTAGATAATAATGATCATCACATTCCACCATCGTTTCTAGCCCCATGCTCCCTCCCTTCTGCTCCAACCCCTCTGCCCTATCTAGAGTTTCTCTATTCCTCCCAAGCTCCCCTCCCTACCCTGCTATAGATCAGCCTCCTTATAGCAAAGAAAACATTTGGCATTTGGTTTTTTGGGATTGGCTAACTTCACTTAGCATTGTCTTCTCTAACTTCATCCATTTACCTGCAAATACCATCATTTTATTCTCTTTTATTACTGAGTAATATTCCATTGTGTATATATGTCACTTTTTTAAAATTCATTCATCTACTGAAGGGTATCTAGTTTGGATCAATAGTTTATCTATTGTGAACTGTGCTACTATAAACATTGATGTGGCTGTGTCCCTGTAGTATGCTGATTTTAAGTCCTTTGGGTATAGACCAAGGAGAGGGATAGCTGGGTCAAATGGTGGTTCCATTCCCATTTTTCCAAGAAATCTCCATACTGCTTTCCATATTGGCTGAACCAATTTGCAGTCCCACCAGCAGTGCATGAGTGTGCCTTTTTCCCTACATCCTCTTCAACACTTATTGATGTTTGTATGCATAATAGCTGCCATTCTTAGTGGAGTAAGATGAAATCTTTCAGTAGTTTTGATTTGCACTTCTATAGTTGCTACCAATAATGAACATTTTTCATATATTTGTTGATTGATTGTATATCATTTTCTGAGAGGTATGTGTTCAGGTCCTTGGCCCATTTATTGGTTGGGTTATTTATTTGTTTTTTGATGCTTAGCTTTTTGAGTTCTTTATATACCCTAGAGATTAGTGTTCTGTCTGATGTGTGAGGGGTAAAGATTTCCTCCCAAGATGTAGGCTCTTTATTCACCTCACTGATTGTTTCTTTTGCTAAGAAGAAATTTAGTTTTTTCATCAGCAATTAAAAAAAAATGTGCTCAAAAGTTTTTAGTTTCTTGCCTCTGGTTTTTTGAACTTATTACATGACATGTCTCTTAGGGAAACACTTCGAAAAATTTATGATTTTAGTGTTCAGTCTTATGTTTTTATCCCCAAAATAAGAGTGAACCCCAATAAAAAACAGGAAAATTATGACTTGATTCAGTGACTTTCTCTGATGATTCAAAATGAGATTCACATAATATTTTTGACTATTTTAAAATTCATTTTTAGCCAATTTCTTGCTTTCTTATCTTCATCCCCAAATCGTAACCAGACATTGTCTACCAATTCAATGTAATCAGTAAAATATAGTTATGAAATAAAAAATCACATTCATTTAATATTTTAGAAAAATGCTTAGATTATACATTTTCACATTTTACCCTCTGAAATAATCAGTGATACGGTTTCCATCCTTCCTGTAATACTCTTCCAGTACATTATAATATTGTACAGTCTTTAAGAAATTCTTCAATATTACACACATCCTCTAGGTGGTAGCTTGCTAGTAACTGATCATAAAAATGCTTTCATATTTCATAATGACAAGTATGCATAAAAATTATTAGATGAGGATATCCAACTCTGCACAATCTCTACAAATGGCCTTGTTTTACATACCTTAATGTTCCAAATAAGGAGTCTATTCTTCCAAGCTTGAGGACATTAGGGCACTTTTTATCTCATTTTTCTAAACTTCTATTATTTGACTGCATAGTTAATTCCTCGTATTTCCACTCTGTTGTGGAAGTCATATTTACTATGGTTAATTGCAGCTGATCCTGTTTTTCAAAAATGGTAGCAATAAAATATCTGAGCCAAAATACTCTTTTTGCAATGGGATTTGACACTGTTTTCTTTAATTGGATCTGCAACCTGGAAGGAGGGTTGTGGTGGCTTTGAAGTGCATACTGATAAGTGTCTAACAGAACCAATGCTGTGTGACTTACTATTGTGCTTTGGAGAGGGAGGTGCATGTACACTGTGTTGTGCTTTGTGTGTGTGGGGGGGTGCATGTACACTGTAATTTATGTAAACAGAATACCTGGTAAGAATCACTAATAGAAGGAAATGTTTATTTGGGGCTCACAGTTTCAGATGTCTTAGTTCATAGAAGACTGAGGTCATTTCTCTGGGCTCAAGGTGAAATAGGGCACTCAATGATGCAGCATCTTCAGTCTTTCCCCAAACTGGTTACCACCCAGTCTGTCCATTCAAACTAGGATGGACTGACTAGATTACAACTCTCACAATCCATTCTTACATTTCAACACTCCTGCATTAACACAAGAGTTTTACGGAGACATCTCATATCCATGGTTGGCAAAACCTCATGTTCATCTCACAATGCAAAATGCATTTAGCTCATCTCCAAGGGCGCTATAGTCTAAAAAGTTCCAGCATTATCCCAAAATCAAGTCCAAAGTCTCCTCTGAGACTCGAAGCATCCTCTTGGCCCTGTAATGAAAAAAAATGCATGTTATACATTGTTTGAGTCAACTTTTCACTATTGTGGGAAAAAACCTGACAAACCAATTATAGGAGGAAAAGTTTTTTATGGGGCTCGTGGTTTCAGAGATCTCAGTCCTTAGATGGCTGGTTCCATTCTTCAGGGCTCGAAGCAGAACATTATGGCAGAAAAGTGTGGTGAAGGAAAATGAATGGAATATGGGACTAGGAAGCAGGGAGAGACCAAACTCAGCCACAAAATATATATATGCCTCCAGTGACTCACCTCCTCCAGCCACAACATACCTGCCTAAAGTCATCACCCAGTTGATCCATATTAGGGGAATCATGCACTTATTATGTTAAAACTCTCATATCCCAATCAATCAATAAACCTCTAAATATTCTCACATTGTCTCAGACATGAGCTTTTGGTGGATACCTAATATCTAAACCATAAAAGATATATCCAATGTACAGTAGCACTGAGTAAATATTCCCCTTCCCAAAGGGAAGAACAGGTACACAGAATGAAAGGAAGGGATTGAAGCAAGAACTAAACCCAACAAATCAAAAAAATAAATTTTTAGCTCAACCTTCAATATCTGAGACACATCGTGGTGAGATCTGATATCCAAAGGTCTTTTGCCACCCTGCCCTTTTGACCGTGCTGGTGCTGTTTTCAGCACATAAGGGCTCTCTGTGCAAAACTAGCAGTTTTTCTTGACGCAGGAGCCACTTTACTGGGCATCCCTCATTCCTAGAATCTCCATTCTAGCTATGGAGTCACCTTCACAGTTTCATGCATTGCTCACTCCGGGGAAATCCACAGGCATTTCAACCCTGCCACACTTTGCCTGGCCTCCCACTGAAATCTCAGTGGAAGCCTCCATGACCCCTTAACTCAGGGTCCTGCAGAACCATCACCACATGAAGAATACAAAGCTCTGCTGCTAGCTTGAACAATACCTGGAACTAGGATATCGGTAGCTTCTGATTGCCTGTGTGGTTAAGCATGGTGAAACAATTCCTAGACCCCCCAGGTGAGTAGGATGCCCCAGAATCTCTTCTCAAAGAAACTTTCTCTTTCATATCCTTGACCCTGAGATGTTTGTGGTCAATATCTGAAATGTCTGGAGATGCCCTTAAGCCACCCTTCCTATTGTTTCTTCGCAAAGCATTTAGAATCTTTAATGACTATAATCTCCTTAACAATCACACTTTCCTTGGTCCCAGTTTTAAATGTACTTTTCTGGTCAGCAATTTTTAAAATCCTTCAGCTCTGCCTCTGTTCCTGATTCTCACAGCAAATGTAGCTAGAAACTGCCAGCAATATCCATGCCACTGCCTAAATGCTGTGCTGTGTTGAAATTTCCTCCACCAGATCAATTTGCTGATCACCTTTAAGTTCAGCTTCCTACGAATTCTGTGGACAAGGGCAACATGTAGACATGAATATAAAATATGTGGCTTCTAGTCCAATGAGCAACAGAATACTCATTTCCCTCTGAAACCTCATGAGAACAGTCTACATTCTTAATCAACCATCAGGTCTTCAAACTCTCACCAGAATCATCCATGAAGCTCTGATACTAAAATTCTAACATTTCTCTAGCTTGCAGTTTCAATTTTTTAAAAATTCTTTCTGCAAAACATTGTCAGACTTCTAAACCACATGGTCAGATTAGTCATAGAAACAAACCCACTTCTTAGTACCAATTTCTGTGTCAGTCAACTTTGTGTCGCTATAACAAAAATATTTGACAAAAATGATTTAGAGTAGGAAAAGTTTACTTGGAGTCCTTGGTTTCAGATGTTAGTCAACAGACACCAAGTCCACTGCTGGGGCCGCACAGTGAGGCTGCACTTCATGCTGAAGGGCACAGTAGAGGAAAGAGGGTCACCTCATGGTCGTTAGAAAGCAGAGAGAGGGGAGAAGAGGTCACAGGGAAGATGAACCCTTCCAGGGCACAGGCACACCCCCCAGTGACACACCCATTTCAGCCTTGCCTTATCTGCTTAGAGTTACCACTCAGTGGGTTCCACTAGGATAACTGATCCACTAGGATAACTGATCTCATAATTCAATTATTTTATCTCTGAACATTGCTACATTCACAGAATTTTGAGGAAAGCTTCTCATATCAAAACCATTACACTGTGTCTTCGGCTGTTTTAAGAAGGCAGGCAGCTTCCTGAGAAGCCATGTACTCATGTGGAAAGACCACACATAGATGCTCCAGCCTGAGGTTCACGTTAATGAACAATACCAAGTACTACACATGTGAATGAACTGGATATCAGACAATTTCAAGTCTCAGCCTTCGAGCCATAATTCTACAGTTCTGGCATGGTATGGAAAGGATCAAGGTATTCTCACCAGATTTAATACTAATTACAGAATCATGAACAAAACAATTGACTGATATTTTTAAATACTGAATTATTCTTAACAGCACTAGATAACCAGTCATTTAGCAAAAGTGTATGGTAAATATTAAATGTCTAACTGTTGTATCTTTGCCTACGGCCTTCTTTTTCTAATATTTTATCCCAAATTGTGTTCAATGTGCAGATCCCAGATTTAAAAAAAAACAAACAAACAAACAAATAAACAAACATATAAACAAACAAAAAACAGTTGATTGAAGATATCATGCCTGATTTTTTTCAGACATAACTTTCTTTTCTTTAATATGTGTAAGACTTGGTCTATACATTTCTCATGGAAAACACAATTTCTTCGATATCATTACAATTAGTGATTTATGTTCATGTTTGATCATTTTCTATCAGAATTTAAGGCTCTTAAAAACATGAAACAAGTTTCAAGCTATAATAGCTAAGTAATTTTTTTCAGGATTGCAAAATACATGACTTGATGAAAAAGGAAAGATAATGACTTTAATGAGAAGCACTGAATTCATTCTTAATATGCTATACTAATTATGCGTTCATATTTGTTTACCTTGTTTTCATAGCCTCAAGGTATCAAAGTATATGTCTATTAAAATACCTAAATTAATTTATTTATACAACATGATTCAAGCACTTCTCTAATTTGGTATGTGATGAAGAATGTGCTTTTCTGGTCTAAGATGCTTAGTATATAAAGATTTTTAAAGCTATTATTTTTGCACAATGTGTTTTTTATACTCAAGAACACTAAAATGACAATGGAATTCTCCTTTATAATTTTTAGTTATGATAGTAAATCTGTAAATAAATAAAGTTTGAAAAGACATCCAACATAACTAATTATAAAAGAAATAAAATCTAATTTAAGTACTCTGGCTTGTTGTAGAATTTAAAAAGTGCAACTCAAAGCCTTTTTGGCAAAAAATACATGGTCTATTTAATATTATCAATTAAATCTGAGGGTATTATGCATAGATTGGTTACCAAAATTCAAATGACAAGAAGAATTGCTTGCTATTAATTATATCGTGCTCTCTTAGAAAAATTTCTTTGTCAAGACATTTAAGTTTTAGAGAAAAATATACCATAGTAAAATAAAATTCAAAATTTGGATTGTTTATAAATTTCTGTTGAATAAAATTACCTAACACATTAAATTCTTTTTAAAACAACAAAATTTGTGAAAACTCCATTTATCTCAACTGTTAAAAATATAAAGATGCTACTGTAAGAGAAAGTATCTGCCCTTCAAAGTTTAGTATCTGTCAGTGAGATATAAATTCAAAGGGGAACTGGTTGGAGTGGGAGGGAGAGAGTGAGGGAGGGAAAGAGAGAAGAAAGAAGAGCGGGGGAGAGAGAAAGAGAGAAGGGGAAAATTCTCTTCATGAAACAGATTGAAAATTGAAACAATAAGAAAATCCTAAGAAAGAAAAAGTAAATAAAATGTATTAAGTTTTTATTCAAAGGGATGTCAAAAGAAATCAAAGAAGCTTTCCTTTCAGGAAAGTTTCCTTTCAAGTTCAAAGAAATTATAGGAGACTAATGATGAACTAGAAGCCAAAACAATGGAACAAAGTCACCCCTTCATGAGTGGACTATGTGTAGTTGAGTCGTTTATTCGATGACACTACGGTAAAGACAAGGGTCAAAGCAGACAAGAAAAAGTAAACAATGAATGTGAGATAGTCCTAAGATGGTTTAAAAAAGAAAATTTGATCTTCTAAAATCTGGATCTGATCTTACTCTGTCTTCAATTGAAATTCTTCAAAGACTTACCCTGTCCTCTTATAAAATAAGAATTTCTAGACACGAAATAGTGGCTGTGACCTGGATGACACCTTGCACAATTTCTTCTCCTTACACTGTCACTAACATAATTGCTGAAACAGTCTCAAAACATCAGTTTGCTTTTGATTATTTTGCTCCTTCTGCCTGGAATATACTTCCCATGTCTTATTTAATATCTGTTCCAAACCATCTAACACCATTGATCACCATGTGTACATCGGCATACATACATGTATATCCCTGCTTCATTTATTCACTTATGCATCTTTTCTCTTCTGGGCTATAAACCACATGATGACTAGAATTAGATTTAATTCATCTGAACACACTTAAAAATCAGCTCAAGTGTTCATCAGAAAGGGGTTGATTCTACAAAGCTTTTTGGTAAGTCATGTGTGGAAACACACAGGTAGAAGGAAAGAAGAAAGAAGAGAAAGATGAGGTTTCATAGTATGGTCAAGTCTTGATCAAGCCATCTTCTTAAAAACAATTGGTTTACAAATGTAGTAGAAAAATTAAAACCACTTGTTAAGTAAGATCTCACATAACAGAGGATCTTGACTCATGCTGAACAACATTTTATAAAATTTTAGTAGCAGTATCAATGAAATTTTAAAGTATGGTACTAGAAGAGATACTAAGTTACTACCAACAATCATTAGAAGACAGCAAATAACAGCAAATTAAATAATGGAAAAGAAGTGGAGGTGCCACCAAGGTTATCAAGAAAATGGTAGAACTCAGTGTTAATTTATGTGTTTATAGCAATAAAGCCTGCAATCTTTTTCAAATTCCATCTGCCTCTGCAAACTTTTGTAGATGAGATTGCCATACATCAATTTTTAAAAATAACTTATTGTTCAATAGATAAATCAAGGAAAAATTAAAATGACCAGGATATGCTGCTCTTAATTATATAGTTTTAAAAGGTGGGGATTACACACAGTTATCATCCTTTAAAAAATACACAGAAAATTGATAAATATATAATATTCCAGTTTATACCAAACAAAATGGCATGGACTTACTGAGACTTCCTATATGGCCTATTCAAATACTATCATATTTGTAATAGCAAAGAATTAATGAGACATTTTGAAAATTAAGCTATACCAGATAAACTGGATCATAAAATTAATATGTACATCAATAGAGAGGAAAATATAAAGAAGAGATGATGTTACAGAGGGCTTAGTATTAAGACAGGGAAGTAAAAGTTCTTGGCACATGCTTTGATGCAGAAAAATGGCAAAAAGTAAATCTGCAGCACACAGGATGGTTATTTGACAGTTTTCATTAGACTAAGGAAGGACAAGGCTGAGCAGGCAGTTCCTTTTGTGAGTTTTCTTTTATGTTATTTATGTATGGCTTACACCCACAGTACCTGGTTCTACTGAGGGAAACCATTCATGTTCTTAGTGAACAATATGTTAACTATTCAGGTGATGAGTTACCTGTCCAACAGGAAAGGAGGAAGGACCCAGGTGAGCAATGTAGTCAATCACAGAGAGGTAGAGCTATAGTCTTCACTTTAAAATCAGTGGAATTAAAATCATAAGTTCCTAAAAGTCTTTTTTAGAAATGGAAACAAGACCATTATTAAAATCTTGTGTCAAAGAAGGCAGCGTGATATAATATGAAAGTTTTGCTCTCACAAAATTTTGCAAAGACATACAGAAGAATGTCCTTACTAACAATAACAACAACAAAAAAGAACAATAAATAGCAACTTATCTTTAAGAGGCTGTTCATGATTCAAAGACATGAAGAAGTTGAGCATTTGTAGAAATTTCCTCATTTACTGAGCTTAGGCTTTCCCATGCAGCTTTCCTTCTACATGGAACACCATCTCTTAAGGCAAAACTTGTTTTTCAGAGTGACAATACTACCTTCTCCGTATCCTCATAAATACTTGTTATTATTAATTTGTTAATACTATGTATTTGTATCTATTTTAGTAAGTATGTATTAGTGTGTCATGATGTTTTAATTTGTATTTTTCCAAAGTGTAATGATGTTGAGCATCTATTCAGGCCCCTCTTTTAACATCCATACATTTCTATATCTTCTTTGGTGAAGTGTCCTAATCAAGTTGTTTTCCCATAGTTTTAATGTTGATTAAAAAAAATAATAATAAAAGTAAGAGTTTGAGTGAGCAAGGAAGAAGTCTGGTCTCATATTACCTAATCTTGAAAGTAACAGGACATCATTTCTGTCAGACACTACCAACCAAAGAACACATAAACCTCCCATTGGTGAAGGGGAGAGAGCACAGATTTTTATTTCTTATGAGAGGGGTGCTAAAAATTTGCATCTTTTAATATTGTATCATCCATCAATGGACAATGGATACATTAAACCATGCTATGTTCATACAAAGTTGCATTCAAACAACAGCTAAAAGAAATAGCCTCAATTAAGTATATTTTCATGGATGAATCTCATTACACAATTTCGAGTAATAGACACAAATCAAAGAATATTATGTATAAGATGATTCATTTTATATGGATTTCAAAGCTAAAAAACAATATATTAGTGAATTATATAGAGATTGAAATAAAATTCAGGATATTGGTTACTCTCTATCTAGAAAGGGACTGTGTGTGCTGTAGGAAGACCCAACAGGCACTTCTATAGTACTAGGATGTTTCAGCCAGATCTTGGAAGCATCAATTTGTTTTCTTGTAACTGATCATATACTTTGATGTTTTAAAAGATATTCTATGCTTGAAATAAAAATAAATAAAGTGAATAATAGGAGTGAAGGGGAACAGAAGAACTCTGAAAAAAATCTTGAGAAATTTAATTCTTAAGGGAAATAGAAAGAAGATGAAGTTGCTAGAAAAGACAGAGAGTAAATAGAAATTTTATGTTCTTATTTGGAAAATAAGACAGCAAAGAAATGATCCAGGAGAGAGGCAATAAGAAAGATATGAGAAAGGAGAGATTGCCAAAAGAAGTGATGAGTGAGACAAGGGATCCGAGGTCAAGGAGCGTGTCTCACATTTGTTAGGAAGAGAAACCTCAACAATCTGATGGTAAAAGAATGAGAATCTGGATATGGGGAATATGTGTATAATTGTTATTGCAATGGGCACGTTAGGCTAAGATATTCATTTAAAATTCACCAGGATACCATTTACTGATTTGCAAAGAGAAATAGAGCCTCTAAGAAACCTGGACAATAACATGCTATCTAGAGATTCTGTAATATTTCTGTGGGGAAATCAGATGAAAGTCTTAGTTTTAGTATTTAAAAAAAAAAAAAAGTTGTTGCTCATGAATTAGAATATGGGGATTTGAACAGATAATTTTAATGACTAGTGACATTAAGCTAAGATAACCATTCAGTTATTTTCATCTTTATTGATAATTCTCCCAAAGAGAATAAGTGGTTATGTTACCCTGGACATTGCTGAATGAACACTGATAAAATTCTCTAAAATTCATTGACATAAATTTTAGGGCAAAAAAAGGTTTCTAATTCTATCTCTGAAAACAGCTATCAGAATTTGATTTAGAATAGCTGCTACTTGTACAGTCTAGTAAAGATTTTAAAATGCGGTTATGACTTGAAATAGATAATATTGTTCTCAGTACACTTTTATCGACAAATTCATAGCTCATTCTAAAACACCCTGAGTCAAACATGCATACAGCGAGAGCTCACTAATGCAGCCTTCTGCTCTCATCATCCCTGATGCTTCAGTTCTCGCTTGGGATATTTTATACTCTCCATTTCCATCAAATGGAAGCAAACTAGATTAAACAGATTTATCAATCTTAGGATACCTGGTAGTAGTCAATAGCAATACTTTCATTTCCTAGCTTACATTTAAAACACAGATGGAAGAAATTACTGGATAAATATATAAAAAGTGCTCCATATTTTGTGTGATGGATTTAAAAGCTTTTTGAAAATAAATATTAATATTAGGTAAGCATTTCCACGCAGTTTAAAGTACAATTTATATTTAAGAACTTTAGGGAACCAATTCATAGAAATGGAAGAAGGACAAGTAAAGTAGAAAGCTAAATAAATTATTTGCACAAATGGCAGAAGAACTTCTGAAGATGTGAAGTCGAATTGCCATTCAGATTTAGTGCTTTCTTTGTCAGGGTATATAAATCGTGCCTCTAATAAGTTGAATGTATACCAGAGTCACTTTAGGCCATCTCTGCTCTGAAGCTAGAAAAGTTGTTTAAGACTTTGAAACATAAGGTGCATAAAGAGCTCTCTAAGTCAAGGAAGTAGTCAAAGAAATTGATCAGAAATGTAGTTTTCCCAGCCTGATAGTCTAGCTGCTTAAAACTAGGTGGTTCTAAGTGTAAATCAAAACACTTACAAGCTAGATGACCCACGCTGTAGGTGCGCACACAGCTTGGACATCAAGTCTCATTTCACTCTTCCTTTGAATGAAATGATTGATTGATTGCTCACAGCTTGCATGACTCTGGGCTGCCCCAGATCCATCTCTGCCCCGCAACTCTCCATACAGAGTTTGCATCATTGACTTTCTGCCAGCCATCTTGCTGCCAGGACACTGAGTGACATTTAATGATCTTTCAACGTGACAATGTCACATTCATCACTCTTTATCATTCCTGACAGACCCAAATTCAAATGCAAACATGAAATGGAGACTGACTTCAATCAAAACTCTGATATACTTCTGAATTGACACCTTTCAACACAAGTTGATGAAATAATGTGGAAGAGAAAATTACCTGTTGCTTGAATGATAATTAAAAAATACCAGTTCTAAGACAGTCCTGAGAAATCAAGGATGAGGATATAGTTCTTATAAAAAGCTTCAAGATGGAAATTATATGATCTCAACTGACTTGAATTAACATCAAATATTTATATGAACTTGGAGAAGATAACTTACTTTTAACCTACTATTCAGCTTTATGAAACAAGTATGATAATATACATATGTGCTTTTTATAGTTATTAAGTGAAGAGGACACTCACAAGTTATGATGATCATTTAGAACAAAAATAAAAACAGTATAATTTCAAAAAATTGTTATAAATGCTCTCCTTCTGAATCATCTTAGATATTATCAGATTATACATTATTATTTTTTTTTCTGAACCAAATACCTTACCAAGGCCTATATTTTGCTAATATCACAGACACAAGTCCACATTCATGGTGGAACGCCATTGAAATTTGGGGTCCTATATATTGATAATATATCCCTATATTGTTTAACATAAAGTTGTGAGAATGCACACAAAGACACGAAATGTGTACCAGCAATTCCAACTTTTGGAAACCACTTAGCCATTCTCAATAGTTTAAGTGAAAGAATTGCTATACTTCTTTATTAGAAACTAATATTTTGTTGTTGTTGTTGTTGTTGTTAAAATGTTATTAGTTAGAAAAATTTTGTTATCAAACTACTCAGTTTTTACATTTCAATTAATTCTGCATGTAATTGCTTTGTGTAGCTGTGTGTTTGTGTGTGTGTATGTGTGTGTGTGTACATACGCACGCATGCTCACTTGCATGTATGCACATGCGCTCAAACATGCTTGTGTTGCTGGGGAGTCAACCCAGGGTTCACACATGCTAGACAAATGGTCCAATGCTGAGCTACATCCTCAGGCCTCAGTTACCAAAAGTTGGGGGTTGCTCTTCCCAAACAGAATTTTAATACTATCCTAAACTTCATGAAGTTAGGGAAAAAGGCTTTTCCTCTGTACTTCTATATCTACAGAGCCCAAAGGTAAGTGAATAATGGTAGAATTTAATTGAATAAATATACCTTAAAACTTTATTAATTTCAGAGTGAATGACAGCAGATAAGTCACAATAACTAGAATATCCTTTGTTATTATTTCATAAGCTCACTTGAGTATTTCTCTAAATAACTGCTTCTTTAATATAATCTCACTTTGCCTCTGATCTAAGTCAATTTCTACATTCTGCCTACATTTCAGTAACTGTAGTGTTCTAGCTATCAAGTGGCTTGAGAATGGAGCACTGCATTGTGTATTAAAGACAGGATCTAGCACGGAACTTATCACATTCTACATGTTCAGTTAAAATGTGAGTGAAATCCATGTCTTAGAAGCATTTGCCTCGAGAATGCTACAGAAGTTTCAGGGTACTGTACTTTTTAGAAAGGATTCTGGTGGTGCCCCCCAAGTTCCCCCTCACTGGCCTTCAGTGTTGTCTTTTAACAATTCACAGCAGCTCCTTTTACAGAAAATTCTCTTCAGGTCAAGGGAGCCACACCCCTTCCACTCCCATGGCACAAGGGCAGACAAGGTCCACAATAGGTCTAACTCTGTAGAGCCATTTGTGTCTAGACCTTCTCTTTGGTATCACACTGAAGTCAGCTGAAACCATACCTTTGCTTACCCGTTCTTTAATTCCCTCATCTGTGTCTCGTGTTCCACTTCTCTTAAGAGTGCTCCTCAGTTAATCACTCAAGCAGGAGTTACCCTCTCACACTATCATGAGAGAACCTAATGTGAGTTGCATATGTGAGTGGCCCAGGAAGGTGATTCAGGACCTGGATTATAATCACTGGCAGGATGGACATAAGGAGTCCCCTTGTGCCAGGTGGTGGTAAAGTAACGGAAGTTCCTGGAAATACAGCAATATGATTTTAAAAGATTGTTACTTGCTCAAATTGGGATGGGATTTATGTGCCAAACTCAGGAATTTGAGAAGTATGGGAGAAATAGCAACTGTAGAACTAGGTGACCATTTCTTTTCATGGCTGATTTCATTTAGATGTGGAAGTAATAAGTTTAAATTACCAAATGACTGTGTAAACCAACTGTGAGTATCACAGGACCTTCTCAGCAGTGTTGAAGCAGCTGGGCCCTCATGTTATGTTTAGAAATCGGACATGGTAGTGTGTGAAGCCCAGCACTTAATTCTGAGAGCAGCCAACCCTTAGGACTTGGACTATTGAAGTTTTGGACAATAAAATCAGGCTTTTGTCCAGGAAGGGGTGGGGGCCTTCGACTTGGAATGAGAACATTTCAGTAGATACGCTTGATCAGCTTGACAATCTTAAATCTATTTCTCGTGCACTCTCTGGATCTTCCTAGGTGGTCACCCTCCCTGGTTAGGAGGCAGGTTATAAGAAAAGGTGGAGCACTCAAGTGAGGCAATGCATCATAAAAATGCTTTCCCTCTGCAGGGTATGTCCCCCCTCCTTCTGTCTTTGATAAAATAACTCGAATCTCCTGGGAGCATGCTGGGAAAACCCACCTTATACCACATGTTTAGGGGAGGTTGAGTGATGTGTCCTGTCCCCAAAGTTATGGGAAATACAATTGGAAAAAGGAGTTCCAGAGGCACAGGAATGGCTGTTTCATTAGGCTGAACAAACAGTGGAAGCTGGTGTTTTATATATTTCCTTCCTGTTTATAATAGGGATGCTAGGATTCCAGAAGAACAGAGGCCAGCAGCCAGGAACTAACAATGAAGAGCAAGGAAGTGTGATGGTATTGGACACAAGGTTAGAATGTCAATGATCCGTAGAAATCTACAGAGACTACCCTAAGCACTTGGACTGAAGGAAGCAAAAGTAGCACCTCTTAATATGTAACTAGAAGATTAAAAATGGAACTGCTGAAGCCAACCCTTTGCACATTTTCCAGACCAAGGCCAATATGGAGACTTCCCATCCTCACGTGGAAGGATCTTGTAATATCAGATCATGAGTAAGCAGACGTGATCCCCAGTCATTTCAAGAAACCTCTGGTGGTTTTCTGAGAAGCCACTCACTGTGGAAAGTGGACTTCAAGTTTTTTGAGAGTTTCTGCCTAGATGACCCATAGGAGTATCAGAAAATAGTTGAAGTTTTAGCCCAAGTTGGTCTCAAATGTGTCCATTGTGTCCCTGGACCCACCCAGCAGTGATTTCTTCAAAATTCGTACGAATGATTTAAATGGATGTTCTTCATTTTTGATATCACAACTGTTATGGGATGAAATCCAATATAGTTGGAAAAATCATGCAGAAATCCCCAAGACTGTCCTTCTCCCACTACCAAGATAATGAACATAAAGAAATTGTAACCCAAAGGATGACACAGTTGGTGCCACACTGAAGATTTAAAATATGAATATAATTCATAAGTTTGATTCCTGGAAGACTATATACATCATGCCAGATACTAGGGGGCTTCTACAAATTAACCAAGCAGTACCTACTTTATAATGTTTAACTCTTGACATTGGCTTTGCCTTGTGAAAATATCTTTCAACAATAATAGAAAAACAAAAGAAAAGAAGAAAAAGAAGGAAAAAAATGTAAACACATGTGAAAGCTAGAAGAATTTTTCACTAGCAGGCCAACAATAAGAAAAGTAAAAGGAAGTATTCCAAGCAGAAGAAATGATATCAGCTCTAATCAGGTATAATGAGCATCAGACATAATAACATGGGTAAGTATTCAGCATGTTTTATTAGTGTATACTTAGAAGACAATATTCTTTGTCAAAAAACAGCAAAAATTATCATGAAGAAATACAATTGCTGCTATATGTTGGGGTTAGGGAGTAATATATTTGGACTCTAGTGATTTCTTAAGTGTCTCTTAAGTTTCTACTTACAACTCTAAATGGAATACACCTGTGCTTAGGTGTGTTCATGGGAGTGATGAGTAATTTCATACTTCTAAATGATATGTAGAGATGTCTCATGATATGATGCGACATCAGTGCAAAATGATATATAGCTCTGATTGTCAAAGAAATTATAAAATTTTTAAATAAAAATTGATCATAAATAAATAATTTCATTTAAATACTAGAATTTAAGAACCCCTGCATTTATTGTTGTAGGATATGTATGAAAAGTTTTAACAAGTTGATGATTTTTTTATTGTAGGTTTACATATAATTGTGATGAGGTAATAATTCAGCCAATATATCATTGGTGAACATTTTATTCTGGCATTAGCAAAAGCTCAGGAAGTCAACATGTGTCTACCTAACAGTTTTAAGGAACAAATCTGAACATTTTCTGAAGCTGGGTACTATATAACAGCAAGAACACCAAACTTAGCATATGAACCCAATGATATAGATTTGTCCAAGGACTCTTGCTGTGAAAAGTAATTGAAAATATTGTCAATTCTCTCACTTTCAAAAGACTTGTCATTTTGGACAAACCTTCAATATTTTCACAGTTGCTGATTCATTCTTGTTCTATTCATTTAGTGTGAGAATTTTGCAAACATGTTTTTTTCTTTTTTCTTGTTTTTTCCCCCTATACTGAATCACTTTTCATTTGAATCAATATTTCTTTCAATTGGTACACACAAAACTAATTGTGCCAAAATATCACCAAGTAGAGAATAGTAGGATTTTTATGAAGATATCTTATACAATATATTTAAAAATGGAATCAACTGAGTTTGAATATAGAATTCACTACACACTCTAGGCAAAAGTACCAAAAATTTGAATCAATTTATTACTTGTCAATACATATTTGAGCTTTCTATCTTTACACACACACACAAACACACACACACACACACACACACACACACACCTTTAATTATTTTCATCTTTCATTTAAAAAAATAACAACATAAGATGTAAAATATAAGCTTTTACTAGTGAATTGAATTAACCTTTTATAGTACCAAGGATAGAATTTTATTTTAATTTACTTTTGAAACTGTCTCATCAGTGATACTTACATTTAATCTAACAACTCGTACCTATATTCCTCACATAAAATTTACAAAACCTTGAATGTCTCTCCTTTACTTTTTCTTGGAGCAAGGACATAAACAGTGGAACCAACTTCACAAATTAAAAGTAATAAGTTGTTTTTAATAAGTACTCCTATGTATAGAAAGCCCAAAGTTTCATTTGGATGACAAATGTTTAAATATATTTAATATAAGATTTTGTAAAAAAAAAAAAAATAGTAATGGGAGCTTCAATGAAATGCAAATTGTGCTTGGGGGATTCCTGTGATAGTCCAAGCAGGAGATAGTAATGTCTGGTCTTACCTGACTCATGCTCAGAGTTAGAATTACATTATTACATGTTGCATGCTGCATGCTGCATCTGTAGGGTGGGTGCTCCTACTTGTCCCTAATCATATGTTCCTCGATTTTCTCCAACAGTTGTTTCTCATTCTTATTATCTTTATAGTCATCTTAAAACAACCTGAACGAATGTCACTTCTATTTCTAAATATAAATTAATTCTAACTGAACCTAGACAAAAATCCAAACTAATTTTCATTGCCTAAAAGACCCTAAAAAATTCCACCAACCCAGTCTTCCAATATCAAGTATTTCCCACAGTTCTGTTTTATCTCTTGGCTGTTCTGAACTTTTCTGAGGTACCTAAACGCACTGACTCAAATCTCTAACATTTTCTTTCATTTTTGCCTGGGTTTATTTTCTTCCAAATGTTTGTGTGTTTATGTGGCTGACTCCTTAAGATTTGAGACACTTAAAATATGCCTTTTCCCACCTCCAGTCACTCTTTATTATCCTTATTCACTTTTGATAACAATTATAACTAAGTAATGTTAGTCATCTATGTTGTGTTAGAAATAGGTAGATATGTACATGTTATACACACAAATATGAACATTTCTGTTTTTTTTATACAATATCCATAGCATTTAGAATGTCCATCAAAGAACAAGGACCTGATAAGTATTTCTGAATGACATCATACATTTTTGAAGTAGGAGTTGTCTTCAAAAGGAAGGAATAATCAGGAAAGTATGTGAAAAATTGAGCATGCATGTTGATGTAATAAAAAAATTGTTTATTCTGGCCAATAAATAACACATTGAGATTAGGACACTTTAAATTACTTAAAATTTTATATACTCAATCTTTCAGACATTTTGCACTTAAAAATTTGATAACAGCTAGGTGTAGTTACCACACCTGTAATTCCAGTGACTCTGGAGGCTGAGGAAGGAGGATTGCAGGATCCAGGACAGCTTCAGCAACTCAGTAAGGACTTAAACAACTTAGTGAGACCCTGTCTCAAAGGAAAAAATAAAAGAGCTGGGGATGTGGCTCAGTGGTAAAGAATGCCTGGGTTCAGTCCCCATACTCCCCCAAATATTTGGTAGCAAATTTTACATATTGGAGAAAGTTATCTTAAGATTTTAAGTATTTTCATATTTTTAAAATTTTAAATATTTTTAAGTATTCAGAACAGATCTTTGAGTTTTAGTAAATGTTGAGCCAGGCTAAACAATAGTCCTCTAAATTGGTCAATATCCTAAGGCCCAGGACCTTTGAGTATATTAATTTAGTCAGTAAAAAATTTTTTTTTAATGTTTATTTTTTAGTTGTGGTTGGACACAGTACCTTTATTTCACTTATTGACGTGGTTCTGAGGATCGAACCCAGGGTCTCGCATGTTCTATTGCTGAGCCACAGCCCCATGCTTCAGGAAAGGGAATTTTGAGTATATGATTGAGGATCCTGAGACAGGGAGATTAACCTGGATTATTTCCCTGGGTTGCCCTGCAATTTCAAGGGTCCTTACAGAAGTGATGCAGGAAAACAAAGTCAGAGCTGGAAGTGTGGCAACCAAAGTAGATAGAAGAGAAAGATTTAAAGATGCTGGACTAGCTGTGAAGGTAGAAGAAGGATCTGCAAGCTGGGAAGCGCTAAGGAAGGATTCTCACCTCTGGAGAACACAGCAGGTGCGCCAAGCCTGCAAGACTTTGCCTTCAGTCCAGTGAGACCCAAAGTAGATTTCAGATATCTAGAACATAAATAACAATTTTGTTATTTAAGCCAAAAATTTGTGATGATCAGTTGCAGCAACAGGAGAAAATGTAGATAATATTATGGAAGAAATAAACAGGTGAGTATGAAAGATTAAGCATACATATTTTTTCCTAAATAAATTTAGATTCATAAAAGAGTTGCAAATAAAAAAGATAATAGTCTCCCATTTCAGCAGCCTTCAGCAACCAACACCCACAACTACATTTTTTTATATTTTTTTTTTTATTTTAGGTGGACACAATATCTTTATTTTATTATTATGTAGTGCTGAGTATCAAACACAGGGAATCATGCATGCTAGACAAGTGCTCTACTGCTAAGCCACAACCCTACCCCTCACAGTTACATTTATACAACCATTTATGTCAAAATTAAAAGATTGACACTGTTATAACATTAATGACTACAGTTCATTCAGATTTTTTTGAGTTTTTCCACTAATGTCTTTTTCCATTCCAGAACTCAATTAAGAATGTAAAATTGTTTTTGGATAGGGCATTTCCTTAATTTCCTCTCATCTTTTGGCTTTTACTTATGAATTCCTTTTTATTGTTGTTTTTAATGAATTTGGTAACTCTTTAAGAACATTAAGCCTGGCATGGTGGCCCATGCTTGTAATCCCAGTGACTCTGGAGGTTAAAGCAAGAGGATCACAAATTCAAAGCCAGCCTCAGCAACTTAGTGAGACCCTGTGCATCTCAGCAAGACTTTGTTTCTAAATAAAATATAAAATAGGGCTAGAAATGTGGTTCAGTGTTTAAGCGCCCTTGGTTCAATCCCCTGTACAAAAAAAAAAAAAATAGTCAGGTATACCTCTCAATTCAATTCATGTTTTTCTGACATTTTCTCATGGTTAGGTCAAAATTAAGGAATTGTAGGAAGAATTATATAAAGGTGTCTTTAGTTTTTCTGGTTTGAGAAATTCTATTTGTCTTTCACTTTTGAAGGATATATTTTTCTGGCATTAAATTCAATTCTTGTTTCTTTCAGCATTTAAAGATGTCATTGCACTGTTCCTTCCTTGTATGTTTTCTGTTTAGAAATTTGTTCAAGTTCTTATCCATGCTCCTCATATCCCCTCTCTGGCTGGCCTCTATGTCTTATCCTTATGTTTTTTTCCTATAGTTTTTTAGGCTATGCTTGGTGTGTTTGCATATGATGTTGTCTTTCTTAGTATAATCTGAGCTACTTTTATCTCTTTGATGTCTGTCATTAATTTGAACACCAAATATCCAAATTATGTCTTTTTTTTAAGCTCTTCTCTCTTCTTATGGGATTTCAATGTTTTGGACCTTGGAATTGTGTCCTACAACCCTGGAATGAATATATATATATTTCCCCGCAACTTTCTTCTCATTGAATAATTTTTTAATCAATCAATTTTCAGATTGAGTGTACAGATGAATCCCTTCATCTCAGTTCCTATGTTTTCTTTTTTAATTTATAATGTTTCTGTTAGGTGTTTATGTATACTTTATACCTAACTTTTGAAATTATCTATCTGATTTGGCACATTATTGCCCTTATCCAGGAAAGACTTTAACATGGTAATCATAGTCATTGAAACTTCCCAGATTGAAAGATTTGGTCCTATTTCCATGTTGTATCTGAGTCTGGTTCCGATGATTATTTTGTTTCTTTACGTGGAGTGCTGTCTTCTCTTTTCATGGGCTTCATAATATTTTGAAGCCAGCCATGCTGTATAGGACAGCAGATGTTGACGTAACTCTGCTTTATACATGGAGCTAGGTTTAAGTTCCCTGATGATGAGCATTGGTATGGAAATTTGTGCTAATGTAGTCAAGAGTCAGTCTGCAACTGAAGTTGGATGTTGCATAGTTAGGTTAGTGCGCCAGGGGATTCAAGTTACTCTCATTTGTAGATTTCTCCCATTTTTTCTGGTCTCCTCTTGACCCAGGCCCTCTCTCTGCCCAGAAGGAATTCAGAAACCACAGAGTTATACCACAGCCAAACTCCACTACTATTCTTACTTAGTGCTAATCAGTACACACTAAGGTGGGGAAGAATGAGTGGAGCATTCTCTGAGATTCTCATTGACCCTTAGTCTATAGCTTTACACATTCTCCTGCGGTTGCCATAGAAGTTTTTGAGTGTTTGTTGTTCTTTGTTGCACAACTGTTCCTACCTGTCCTAAGTTGACATTTTTAGTGTCTTTTCTTTTAACTGAAAAGTAAGAGTTGTGTTCTGTAGGATGGATAGGAAAGATGGGAATGGGCAGATGTCAGCGGTGGCCACTGAACCCTCCCTCAGCCAGTGTGGAGGAGGTCTTTTCACGTTCCCCTCCAATCTTCCTTCTAAACTCCCTGATGGGTTTCTAAGAAGACAAGATGGCAGGAGCAGGCCAACGTTTTATGCTGGAGGCCCCCAGAGTTTCACATTTTGTTCACACTTATTCACTCAGCCTTTAACAATTCATTTAAAATACTCACGTGGATCCTACACTGGCTTAGGCAGCCTCTAACTGCATCTGTACCAGGTTGTATGCACATGCTCAGGTCATTTTTGTCCCTGAAGGAAATTGCCTTTCCCTACATATCAGATTGATTACCCCAAAACTCCAGTTCTCTGACTGATTTAAGAAAAGTCATTTATTTCCAATTTGTTCACTTTTTTTTTTTTTTTTTTTACTTCTAAAGATTATTGTTAGGGAAGGAAGAGTGGATGTCACAGCTCCTAATATTTTCAAAGTGAAAGTCAAGCCTCAAGCAATACTCAACATTTTACAATTGGTACATCTATATAATTGTTAAGTGTTCAAAACATAAAAAGCAACAACATCAGAATTTATTGTAGTTGAAAATCAGAAGACATTCTGACATTATTCAGTGAAAGTATAATGAGCATCGGGTACAGATGTCACTCAGGTGGCAATAAGCCTCCTTCAGAACATACTTTGTAAGATAAACTGGTGTCTTTTCTACCAACTAAGCAGGATAATTTAGCAGCAATTGTAATATGCTATATATTTAAATAATATCCATCAACATACATATGTAATTGGTATTCAAATGCATTACAACATATACTTAATAACTGAGGGGTTATTTAACTCAGGACAAAAAAAAAGAAATAACAAAAAAGGAAACTATTGACAGTGCCTAAACCTATTCTATAATAAGAACAGAATATCATTTTCTAAAAATTACCAAATAGAAGAAAGAGAGAGACAAAACATGATAATTAATGTGCCTCACAGCCTTGTGTTATTTAAAGTCCTTTTACTCCTAACTAGGGAAGTAGTGCTCTACTTTAGCACATGCCTAAAATAGACCTCTCTGTCCAACTTCTCAAAGTTTTCCCTCGATTGCTGGTTGTGCGTTCTTCAATATTCTTCTGCAATTTCATGCTGCTGTGCATGGGGAAGGCTTCCTTCCTCTGCTGCAATTTGATAGTAGAGAATTCTCAGAATGCTTCTTCTGCTGTTACACATAGTTCACAGTTGATAACACATCTACAATATCTGTATTTCCGAAAGAGGAGGAATTGTGTTGATGCCAACCCTCATTTAACTATCTGCTAGACTGTAGCATGGGAAAGTTTTACTCATTGTTTCTGAGCAATGACTAAACCAGGCTCTGCCTGTTAGAAGGGATTTTTTTAAAAATATTAAACTTAATTGATTTTTGTTATTTTGTCAGAGGCTTAATTTCTTTTTGAGTAAAATCTGAAAAACATACTCTTCCATCCCAGAAGCCAGCAAATGTCTAACAAATCTGCTTTCATTTAACTCAAGTATGTTCAATTGTTAATACTTTGATTTAATAATGTATTAACTGGTTCATGACCACAATGTGAGACCTGCATGGACAAAACTTTGTAATATTGTATAAACAATATACTCAATTTTTGAAAAGTTAATATTGTAGTTTTCAAACACAAGCATAGATGACATTGTAAAAATTATGTGCATTATATTTGAGAATTATTTCTCTATTAAGTATGGAGAAAATATTAATTAAAAAATAACTTTAAATATACAGACATTTATTTCTTAATTTACTTTGTATTATATGTGTCTGAGGTGTATTGCTGAATAGTATTGCTATTTATGTACTAAGTGAAATGACTACAAACACATTTACATACACATCACCTTTCACAGTGACCTTGTGTTTTTTTTGTTTTGTTTTGTTTTGTTGTTTTTTTTTTTGTGTGCAGAAGCACCAAAAATATAGTCTCAGCAAATTGTTAGGACTTAATACAATAATAATCGTAGTCCTCATGCCATACATGAGATCTCTAGACTTAGTAATTAGTCATTAGAATTGCGCTCTTTAGCTTCTTGTTCACATTTCCACTTCTTGCCTGCTTCTATTCTTGTTACTATGTTTGTATGCTTTCAGCCTTTTTTTTAAATTTAGCATGTGAGAGTACACAAGGTATTTTTCTTTCTGTGTGTGGCTTATTTCCTTTTGTATAATGCCCTCCCAGTTTCTTCCTATCTTCACTCAAGACAATCTCTCGTTTTCATCACAATTTCTTTATCCATGTGCCTTCTGATGGGTACGTGAGTTGTTTCCGTGTCTGGCCTACTGCAGTGCAAAGGACATGGCAGTGTAGCTAACTTGATGAGTTGCTGATTTTATTTGGTTTGGTTATGAGCCCACCCAACAAGATTATGGAGTCATGTGGTGAATAACTTCTAATATTTCTGTAACTTCTATACTATTTTTGCTGATGATCATACCATTTTACATTCCTGCCAGTAGTGTTTACTATTTCCCTTTTTTCCACACACCTACCAACATTTCCTATCCCTTCGTTGTTTTTTTTTTTTTTTTCTTTTTTTAATGATACTGGGAATTGAATCCTGAGCTCCTTGCAGCCATGTTCAGAGGTGTTAAGATTGGATTATGAGACCTTAACCTCATCAGTGGAGTAATCCATTAAACAGATGAATAATATGAATGGAATAGTGAGTGGTAGTAGCTGCTGCAGGTGGGGTGTGGCTAGAAGAAATAAGTCACTGGGGAAATGGTCTCAGCTCCATTGGTTCCTGGCTCCTCCACCTCTCTCTGCTTCCTGGATGCCAGCCAGGGTTCCTGAGCAGCCTTCCTATGACTCTCCCTTCCACCATGGTGTTCTGCCTCTCTGTGGGCCAAGTCAGCTGACTGTGGACGGAATCTCTAAAACCATTAGCCAAAAGTAAACTTTTTCATCTCTTGTCAGATACTTTGAGCACGGTGACAAAAGGCTGTCTAACATGGGTTACTTATTTTTGTTTATTTAATTGAAATGTGTACATTTTTATATATTTTGGATATTAACCACTTATCAAATATTGGTTTGCAAATATATTCTCCCATTCCATTCATGGGTTCTTCATTGTATTGATTTTTTTTTTCTATTGCTGTGCAAAAGATTCTAATTTGACCTTGTTCCACTTATTTATTTTGCTTTGGCTGACTGAGCCTTTCCAGTATCCAAAAAAATATGCCAAGACCAATATAGAGAGGCCTTTTCTTACTTTTTTTTTTATAGGAAATTTATGTTTCCAGGGCCTGCATTTAGATATTTAAATTCATTCAAAATTGATTTTTAACATGGTGTAAATTAGGGTACAGTTTTACTCTTTTGCATGTTGATATTTTTTTCTAACATCATTCACTGAAAAAAAAAATTAAGTTTTTCCCCCATTGCATCTTCTTGGTGAGCTTCATGAAATTAGTTGACAGTATATTTTGTCTCTATTTTGGGGCTCTCCATTCTGTTCTATAGGTCCCTTTCTTCCCTACTGCCTCACCCCTCCCTTCTTTTATTCTTTTTTTCATTTCCTCCTATTTTTATTACTATAGCTTTGCAACACATTTTGAAATCAGGGAGTAGATTGCCTTTAACTTTTTCTTTCTCCATATTATTTTGGTCATTTGGGGTCTTTTGCAGTTGCTATGAATTTAAAGATTTTCTACTATTTTGATGAAAAAATCCCAATGAGATTCCAAAGATATTTCAACATCTATACCCTATATGCTATGGCCTTTTATTTTTACTTACTTCTTATAAAGCAATAAAGACTTGCTTCTTATAATCAGAATTCTAAAGCTACTTGAAACTGAAGTGTAAATAATAACTTATATTCATCATAAGCCTTTCCCAATTTATATTCCATTTTTGCATGTTTATTTTTATTTACTTCTGCTTTGTGTATAGTTAAATTTTAGTTATGAAACCAAAGCCTTGACAATTGAAATATTTCAAAAGGCATAAAGGCTGAAAACACGTTTTAAGATCTAAGTCAATAAGTCTCTAAGGGGATCAAACACAATCCACCTTAAAACACACTAAATTCTTTCTGAAATTGAGGTTTAGTTTTAATACCTATGATGTTTGAACATGTATATTGAATAAAATTATTTGCTAGAAAGAATAGGTTATGGTTTTATTGGAACAGGAGAAGTCTATGAAACAAGATTTAAATGCACAAAACTAAAATCTGAGAACAAGACCAAGGTAATGTGCTGAGGCAAGCACAGCTAATGTGAAGATAAACTTAAATACCTAATTGAAATGTTCATCATTTATGGTTATCTTTTTAATATTTTGTAGCGATTTTTTGCTCTGCTAGAAATAAACACAATGACAGAACAAAAATATTTAGGAGGGGTGTGTGTGTGTGTGTGTGTGTGTGTGTGTGTGTGTGTTGTGTGTGTGTAGAAATAAAATAAGCTCTTTTTATCCTATCATAATGATTATATATTCTTTTAAGGTACTTTTTAAGATGGACATGGGAAAACCATGACAGTTTATTAATCTTAAGACATTTTGCTAACATAAGGACATGTATTCTCAAGTGCATAGCCAGCTCTGAGCTCTGGAGAACTTGCAAAAGTTTGTCACTGGGTGAGAAGAAAACTTGAAGGACATAGAAGCATCTGAAATTAAGGCATATTGCTAGACCTCCATGCACGCTTAGAGCTGGGCTTTCTCTTACATAATCACTTCACTGCTTTCATATCCTCCCTCCAGCCTATACATCTCCATCATGGTTATTTTTCATGAATTGATTTTTATTAAACACCATTTTAGTGTTTAAAATAGAAAGCCTTAACTGTTTTACAGACACTGATGTCATTATGTCTGCCTTAGATTGCATGCAAATCCCTAAGAATAAATTCATGCAAATTTCTCCTTGCTCAAGAGTTTAAATAACAAAGTTTAAATGTTTTCTTTTTTTGATGATGATATTACTTACATAAATAATAGGAATAGTTCTATGTAAAAAAGTATAATAATGTAGGGATGCTGTACATGTGTATGACATATATTTCTTACATGGTGCTTTATTTCTGTAGGTTGAACAAAAATGTTGGTTGAGTAACTTAGAAAAAATAACTCACAAAGTCACTTTCATTATTTAATCAAAAGATGTTGATGGATCTTTGTTATTTAGCTTTATCTAGATCAAATCATAATCCTTTGGTCTTCCTTTATTTTGCTGAAAGAAAACCTGAAATTTAATTAGGACTTTTTTTTTTTTTTTTTTTTAGTCACTTTCTCTCCAATACAAAGTAATCATTAGGTCTTTCTAAAGGATACAATTTAATTTACTCATGTCTTGATTATGCAAGAAAACAGTATTGATTATTCTGCAGCAAAAGGGAGCACTTAAACATCAGTAACTTTAAAAATACAAGATACTAGGGCTGGGGATGTGGCTCAAGCGGTAGCGCGCTCGCCTGGCATGCGTGCGGCCCGGGTTCAATCCTCAGCACCACATACCAAAAAAAACAAAGATGTTGTGTCCGCCAAAAACTAAAAAATAAATATTAAAAAAAATTCTGTCTGTCTGTCTCTCTCTCTCTCACCTCTCTCTTAAAAAAAAAAAATACAAGATACTAAACCATATACTCTAAAACATCTACCCTCAAAGGTTTTCTATCACATTTTCCATCTCCACATTCTCCACCAGTAGAGAGAATATGTACTTCTATCACAGGCCCCAAACATTAATATAAAGATTGTAGAAGTTTTATATATGTAAATATAAATATGCAATACATATAAAGGGAAACCTTAAAATCTGCCTCTTATTATTCTATGCATGCTGGCTTTCCTAGAACTAAGTGCTATTCTCTCCCATTTATGTGACTGGCACCCCACCCAAGGCAAGAGGAGGATGGTGCATCAGTGGGGAGACCTGCTGGTCCTTTCCATCACTTTGTCTTTCAGGAAACATGTACAAACCAAGTGCAGGTCAGTTGGGCAGCATTTACTACTCCCTGCTGCTAAACAGCTCAGGAGGATGAGGGCACCTGAGGCCTACCTTCATATATATATGCTGCTGTATTTATTTAAGGTGTGAAAACCCCTGGTCATAGATTATGCTTTATTTTGTTTCCTTTGAACCTTATACTGCCTAATTTCATTTGCTAAATTTTCTTGCTTTGTTGCTAAGGAATTGTTAAGATAAGCTCAACACAGAGTAAAATATTACAAACTATCACATATCCATCAATGAGTACTTCATAAGACTTATTCTAAGTTTTAGAAAAATGTTTCAATACATGTTACTATACAAGCAAATAGTTTATTATTTAAGTAATACTCATGCAGGAATTTGAATAACTTTTGAATATTCAACATTAACATTAATTCATCTTTCTTTTACAGAAAGTTAGAATTCTAGTCCAGAACTAAACTGATTCCTAAGTGTGATCCTCTGCCTCATCTTCTCAAGTCACAGGGATCACAGCTGTGGGCCTCAGCCCTCGGCCAGTCCTGTGCTTCTCAGTGAAAGGCCTGACTGGAATAAAAGACATAATGTTACTTATTTCTATGACAATTAAGATTTTGGGGTTCTTTTGTTTTTTGTTTTTTTTTTTAAATCATGAGATCAATTTTTTTTGTATAAATCATTTTTGGTTTTGTTTTTCTTAATATTAAAATTTATTTCTGCCAGTTTAGTCATAATGGGTTTTATATTTCTTGCTTTCTTTACATATTCTATTCTCAAAAAATAAATTTGATGTATAGAATCTCCAACTTAAAGACAAATGAAAGCTTTAGGACAGCTTTCATTACACCATCCCAAAGGCTATGGAATCATAAAAGCTCAACACACAAAAGTTTACAGAAAATTTACCTTTATATTTATCCATTATTACTTTTAGAATGCATCTTACACCAGAAGCTACTGAAAAATGGATATAATTTAAATAATTTTCTCTTTAACATATGTGCAATATGCAAAACATATTATGGCAGTTATGGCAAATAACAAATTAAATTTTAATATATTTCTTTAAGAACTTGACATTTCTTGAGATTCATCAATCATTCATATACAAAAATTAAATCCTAATTTATCTTGTGGACTAGCTCAATAAAAAGCACAGATCAGCATTCCCCATGGCCTGAATTAAGGACTACTATTCCAATATCATAATTTATGGAAAATATTTCTTCCATTACCAAACAATTGGGGGGCCCTTGTATGCTGCTTTTTTTGGGGGGGGGCATTGAATTTCATATATCATGTTCAAAATTGATTAGGCAATTTTCAATACAGAGAGCTGTTCATGTCTTTTTACACGGCACTTACCAATGTTATTTGATCATCAAGTTGTTTTTTTCTTGATGGTATCCTATTAAATATGACCAGTGTGTTAGTTTATTGGTTTAACCCAAAGTGAAACTAAACTTTTTGAGGAGAGCTAGCTTTCCAACTTGAAACAAGACCCACTGAAATGAGGATCTTCACTCCCATTGGTTCAGAGATGAGAATCCTGTCTCCCTTGATACGTAAGGTTCAGAGATGATACTCAACTCCTCAACAAAGACATTCCTGGCCACAGTCCTGACATGTGACCTATTCAGCTTTAATAGAATTTATATATGCTTTGATGGGAGGAGAAAGTACATATCATTAGAAGTTTTCTAAAGTAAATCCTCTGGAAACAAAGAGGGAGTATTTCTTCCCCTATTTTCAACAGATAGAACTAAGCCTTTTATTTTTAATTTGTATTTGTCCTTTATTTTGTATTTGCATGAGTAAATGATAATTATTTTTATTATGAAATGCCAACTACAAATAATATAATTATCTACCCGCACAATCCAAAACAGTTTTTCCTAAATATGAAAACTAATGGAAGAATAAGTATGATGGTAAAAAATCACAGTGAACCAAAAAGGATATGTGTGTTTCTTATAAATCAACAACGTCAAGTTAGAAATAATGTAAAAAAAAAAATATTCCATTCAAATTAAAAATATAAAATCCCTCAGGAATAAACGTAGTGAGAATCACCTTGAATTATTATGCATAAAACTTCTACATGTTATTTAGGAACATAAACAAAGAGCTGGATAAGTAATGATATTGAGTTGTCAGTGATGGAAAGGCTCAGTATTCACCAGTCACCAGTATTTTCCTTCTGTCTCTCTCCATTTGCTTTTCTAGTCACGCTCCAGGGAACTTCCGCTGCCCCCAAGCTATCTAAGATCCTGGGTTACCTTTCCAACTACTATCTTTCTTTTTTCCTCACTCCTTTGCTTCTCATTTTCATTTTACAAAATTAAATAAAAACAAACTCATGCAAGTGAGATTAAGTGGCACCCACATTGGAAAATGGAAAGAAAGTCAGAAGGTAAAGAGTGAGAAATTAAAGGGGCTTTCTGGCCTTCTCAGGTCTTAACTCTGTGGCATGCTGAGGTCTTCCTATAGCGGACTTGGAGATGGTCCCCATGGCCTTGGCAGCCACATCTGTAGAAGTCATTAGAAGGAAGAAGGACTTGGCTCAGGGGAAAATGGATCTGCTATACAGTCCCAAAGACAGAAATCACCTGCCCCTGCACCACACCCTCAACCAGAGTGAAAGTTCAAATTGGGTCTGGATGGCCAGGCATTTGTATTCCTGCATTGATTATTCCAGGGATATGGGACAACTGGAAAAGGGTGAGCCTGGACAAGCGTGGGCAAGCCTGCCCAAAGTGGTTGTGTTAGTGCCCTTTCACTGCTGTGTTCAGAAAACCTGGCAATAATAACTTGGAGGAGGAAAATTTTCTCCTCTCACAGTCTCAGAGATTCAGTCGCTGGTCGGCCTACTCCATTGCTCTGGACCTGAGAGGAGCCCAACATCTTGGCAGAAGGGTGTGGCAGAGGGCAGAAGCAGAGAGAGCAGTAAGGCACCAGAGAGGAAGTATATAATCCCCAAGGACATGCCTCCAGGGTCCCGTGTCCTCTAGGCTAGCACCACCTGCCTACTGTTATTATTAATCCACCAAATGGATTAATCTGCTGATTAGAGCATGACTTTCATATCTAATTATTTTGCCCCCTGTCCTGAAGGAGAAGCTTTGAGTAGAAACCTTATATGTTAACTGTAACAGGGGCTCCTGCAGCTAAGGGGCAGATCTCAGCATCTGGCTTTCACCATGGATCTAGCATCACTGTGTCTTCCCCCAATTCTGATTAGGACTTTAGGCTAAAGAGAAAAGCATGCTATTTAAATTCAATATATCAATGGCACAAAGTAGAAAATCTGTAAAATTATTTGCATATTCATATTTTTTTTCAAATTAAATGTAGCATGTTTTAGAAAGGGTAGAGTGAAAAAAAAAAAAATGATGTGTGGAGATAGAGAACCCCAGGGAAATAAAAGAGGTTTTATTCCTGTCTCATGTCATATTCTTACACCAGACTCTGGAAGGTAACTACTTGAATTGGAATTTGAAATGATTCATGAGTGAATATCAGTGATAACTCTATATAAAATGATAAAATGGTGGTTAAAAGGTATTCATAAGGATCATACATAAGCCTAAGGACAAAAGGGTATATTTAAGCCTGGGGAGTTTAAATAGATGAATGAAATACACACACACACACACACACACACACACACAACTTTGAAAGAGTAAACTTAAAAGAAGAAAATAATAGAAATAATTATATCTCACATACAGAGAAACATTTATTATTACCTTTATTCAGTGTTATCTATATTTATTTTACTATATTATATATCTATATTCATTCAGTGCTTCCTGAGGTTCAAGATTTTATTACTTTCATTTCTTATCTCTTTAATTTCCATTCCAGTTGTATCAAATAGATACTATGTTTTATTGCTTTTCAGAAAATCCTATAACTAGATAATAGCAGAATCTAGATTTCAACATCTGCGCCTATGGGTACCACCCTGACAATCAGTCTTCCACCTAAGACACTTGACCATGGTAGGATACATACAAATGAAGCAGACTGAGTTTGGTGGCCCCTTCTGAATTGGTGGCAGTTTCCTCCTGCTGAGAAAAGAGTCTGAGGGTAGGGGTTACAATTGTGCTTCCCCTGCACTCCCAGATGCCCTAAAGGGCAAAGATGGAGCTCGCCCCCTGCTGGGCCAGTCTGGAACAGCATGGTTAAATACTATCCCTATACTTCCTGCCTTTGCCCCAGGGCAGTGTCTTCTCCTTTTAAACTTTCTGCTCACCTTTGGGGACGATGTGATTCTGCAATCTGTATTTGGGGTAAAAATGGGAGTTCATAACCCACTTGAATCTAATGTATGAAATATGATATGTCAAGAGCTTTGTAATGTTTTGAACAACCAATTAAAAAAAAGAAAAAAGAAACGAGGAAAAAAAAAAAAAGAAAAATGGATCTTGGGGAACAATACATTTCTTGAGTCTTTCTCCCAGGTTGATTTGAATACAACCTGCTTTCCTTCCAATTTGACTCCAAGTATTTCTGGAGCAGTGAGCTTGTAGCCCAGCCTCTTCCTCCCCAGGCCAACACGGATGCCCCGCAACACAGAGCACTTTCATAAAGAAGAAAGAAATTATTCATCTTGGTGGACCAAGACCACGAGGAAGCATGTCTCAGAGAAAAAAATGGAAAAAAAAATTATTGCCTGAAGTTTAAAATTTATAACATTTTCATTTCTTGGTTTTTGAAAAATGAAAACTTATACATCACAAGCATTCTACAATAAGAATTGCATGACTAATTTTTGAGTATGCATACAATTAAATACAAAGTAGAAGGGTGCTTTACAATATCAGTTTTAAAAAAGCATATTAATAAAGTATAACACATACACTGAAAAAATTGCACATTACAATTAATATACATAAAACATTAATAAAATTTTAAGTCTGTGGTGATTTGAAAGATTAGGATTATAACTATTATTTTTTTCCTCCTTGCTTACTAGTACTTTCCACTACAAAACACAAGTTTTACATTCCAATAAGAATACAATTTACTTTTTATTATTTATTTTCAATGTTAATAATACTATCACATTATTTTATATTATTTTTCAATATACATATATCATATTTGTATTTTATAAGTATTATATCTCTACATATGCATTTAAACTGTCTATGCTAATCATACATTATAAATGATTTGCATTATTTGTTATTTTATCTTTTCAGTAGTTGTGTTTGACTTCAAAAGTTCTTTCATATGTATATAATTTTACATGATAAATTATGAAGGTTCAAGAATGAAATATTTCCCTTCAAATTGCTTTAACAATATTATTTTTCATCACAAGATGAGGTCTAGTTAATTATTTTTATGGCTTTGTATAATGAGTAATAAGTGAATATAATTTTGGAGATTTTTAAATGCAGAAATATCTTGAGTCATCTCAAAATCAGTGGAAGTTCTGACATCTATGATGGTCTTCACTTATGAAGTAACCATCTTTCCTTGAGGCGCTCTACAGATGAAAATCTCTAGGAGGTATCATTCAACATGAAGGATTCTTTAACATCTATAATTTAGCAACTGGTATATGGTGTTAGTATAGGCATAGTTTATGTTTCAAGAAGTTACAGATGTTGTTTGTTTTGTTTAATGTTTCCACAATTTAAAAATATACATATGATATTAGTAGTTTCTCATTGAAATCTATTGAATAAATAATTCGAATTCATATATTTTCTGACATGCATTTTTTAGCCTTTATCAGCAATTATTATCTCTTGGAAAGCCACAGTTCCACACAAACAAGAATTGCCATTCTAAGGACTAACTCTGGAATGGAAGAGAATCTAGAGTCAACAAATATATTTCTTCTTACTAGAAACAGTGCTGACGCGTTGGTTCAGCCTTTGTCATGAATATGAACACCGATGGTAATCATCTTTTTTATTTAAAAGAGTTATTTCCTCAGAATGCAATATTTAATTAATAAAAGTTTATACATTACCCACATATTAGTATTACACATGTAAATTTTTTTCTTAAAAAGAAAAGTTATGTTTTAATTTTCTATATTGATTTCATATGTGTGTGTGTGTGTGTGTGTGTATGTCTATTTTTTTTTTTTCTTATCATGCCATATAAAGCCCTAGGGAATGCATTGTGAGGAATATCAAGGTGGTAGTTTCTGGCATGTACCTACTGGGAGAAAGAAGCTAAAAGTGAAAGAGGATAGAAGAAAACTAACAGAGAAAATTTTAAACGGTGAAAACAACAACAAATCTTTCTTTCTTTTGATAAACCATGTGATCCTAGAATCTTAACAGCAGCAAGTTTTAACACAGAAAATCTACTCTATTTGTTTAAAGGGAAAACAAAGTATATAGAATAATAATTTAAAAGTAAATACATGAGCATATAAAATTGTAATGAAAATTAAATGTGTAATTTTTTTATTGAATTTGTCAGCTAATATAGTTTTGTAAATGAAATATTTGTAACTGTGATTCTGACAGAATTTCAAAGCTGAAAGTAATTAAAATTACTTTCTATCAATTAAAAGTAAAAGATTGTCTGGGTGTTGCAGTAGTTTTCCATTGCTACTATAACAAATGGCTGTAGACTTGGTGGCCTTAAACAACACAAATGTATTTTCATGGTTTATGTACGTTAGAATCCGATGGTCACCAAGGGGCCCTCAGTTGAGTGTCTCACAAGGCTAAAATCAAGGTGGAGGCAGAACTGTATTCCTTCTGGGGAGCATGGGAAAGAATGCACTTCTTACCTCATCCAGATTGTTTCCTGAATCCAGTTCTTTTCTGAGTAAGACTGAGGTCTCTGCTTGCTAACTATGAGCTGGTATTTCTACTTGTTCAAGTTTTCCTCAAGCTCTCCATGTAATCCTCTCCAGTGCCTCTCCCTTTCACACTGAATCTGTCGGACTTTCTCCTTCTCTTTCATCTCTCACTCTTAAGCCGGAGAAGGTTCTTTGTTTTTAAGAGTTTGTGTGTAGATGTTGCTGAGTAAAAAATAAAAAAAAAATTAAAAAAAAAAAAAAAGAGTTTGTGTGTAGCACTAGGTTCTCTATGTAGTCCCAAATCATCTTGCTTCCCATCATTGCAAAAGAAAAAAATATCTATAATCTAAAAACATATGCAAAAGTTCTTCTTCATCAGTTGCAAGGATTCAGGAGTGGACATCTTTGAAGATCTGTTTTGCCTACCACAGTCTATTACATAAATAATTAGCACTTTGCTAGAAATAAAATTTTTAACATGTATTTAATGATTATTAATTAGGGACTCTTTTTTTCTTAAATTAATAACTATATCAGGCAATACTTCTATGCATGTTTCTTGTGCCAGGCAATGTTCAAAGCATCACATATATATTTTTGTATTTGAACTTCATTAATTGCATTATTGACAGTTTCTATTTTTATCATGTCATTAAAAAAGAAATAGAGTTGAAAAAAAAAACTCATCTACAATTGTCGAGCTAGTAAGGATCATAAATTAGGTGGTTCAATTCACCCTATGATTCTGAATTCAGATATTAGGAATTGGTGGTTTACATTAATAATGAACAAATTGGGGTAACTATATGAATTCTAGGTGGAAGAAGCAGCAACATCAAGCAAGGAATTAACAATTATTAGTTATTATTCATACTTCATTAATTCTCTTTGCATGTGACTGTATTTATCACAGGTACCAGTTTGTCCAGACGTCTGCCTCCTGGGAGACTCTCCAATGTACTAGGATTAGACAACAGTCACAGAACCTAGCTACAGAGCTGATAACACTTTGCCCCCAAGTTTTGTGTTTCTAATTGTGGAGAATTGTAGTCAAGTACAATAGTCAATAACACTTGTAATAAAGGCAAATTTATGTGAACCAACAAGAAAGGAAATTGAGTAAAAATAGGGCTAAAGTAATTAATATCATTAAATTCATATGAAGTTTGATTTGAGAAATATGGCTCATGTAAAGAGCCAGTGAAGAAGATGCAAAAAACAGAATTAGAGTACACTTATAACTTTAAATGTCAGGATCAATTACATGTTTGTATATTCATAGTTTTCATTTTGAACTCTCAAACAGACCCATACACAGGACTGTGAATTAAGAGTCAGAGATGCTCTGCTTCATAATGACTATTTACTACCTATACAATCAGGCATTTGATTTAACATCTAAAACTTTTGTTTCCATATTTATATGTGGACTTGATAGTGGACTAATAGGCATTGAATGATAGTGTGGTAAAATTTAAATGAATAAACAATGAAGATTTCTACTGCACAGTACACAGGCACTCAGTTTATATCATTCTTAAATCACAACATATTGTGATATAAATGGATAAGAATTTAATGATATTGGAATACTTTATTTAAAAGAGCTAACGTGGCATTTCTGGGAAATTATTATTTTACAATTCTTTGACTTTCGTCTGCTTATTTCATACTTTTTAGCAACCGTTTTTTTTTAATTGTATACTAAAATCAGGCTGCCTTAATAGATCTCAATAAAAGAGATTAATATCTTATTTTAGCAGTGTTTATAGATTAAAGTTATTTTCACATCTAATTATTTATTCATTTACTTACTTATATGATCAAATATTTATTGAGCTATTTATTTACCATTTCCAAATTACATTTTGGAACAAAGAGAGAGATGGAGAGATAGCTGTAATGGTGTAATAACTGCCATGTATGTTAACAGGAAAGTTGGAGACTTTTAAAACATGTTTTATTGCGGATCTGCCATCTCATGCAGAATGAAAGAGATGTTCTAAGTAGAAGAAATAAAAATGTCCTTTCATATAGAAAAAAAAAATCATGTGCATTCATGACAACAGGATATTTGATTTATGATAAAAACTGTGAAAGGAATCTTCATCCCCCTTCCAAACAAACAGGTCCTAAAACCCTTGAAATCTAAGTGATAAGTGTCTCTCCATCTGCCCTTGTGATGACTAGTGACTAGATCCTCATAGGATGAAGTTAAGGTAGCTGCCCAGAAAATCAACCATGCTATTAAAAATCTTAAATGTTCAGCCTAATTCCACCCTTATTCTCTAAGGAGGGGAGAAGCACTCAAGTTTGAGATGCTCATCCATTGCCAATGATTGAGTCAATCATGCCTATGTAATGAAGCCTCCTTAAAAATTCAAAAGGTCAAGTTCAGGAGATCTTGCAGATGACTTGAAAATGTGTGTGCCTAGTGGGTGACATGCCCATAAGAGCACCGAAGGGCTGCACTTCTTCCCTACACTTGCCCTCGGCATGTCTTGCATCTAGGCATTCATTCGCATTCTCTGTAATATCCTTTCAAATACTCAGTAAAATATCTGAATTGTTTTTCAAGTTCTATGATCCACTCTACCTTAATCAAGTAGATCACTGGGAGCCTGCCCTTGGGGGCTGTATAATTGTCCTTCTTTTCCTTGTCTTTCTCTGTTTCTTGACTGCTGCAAGTTAAGTCCTTCCATCATCACATTCTGCCTCATCTCAGATAAAAAAAAAAAAAAAAATGGAACTAGCAGGCCATGGGCTCAAACCTCTGAAATCATAAGCCAAAATAAACTTTTCTTCTTCCGTATTGCTTGTGTCAGTTATTTTGGTTGCAGTAACAAAAGACTGGCTAACAGAGATTCTTCCAGAAGGGGCAAATGCTGTGTCCTTATGTGACAGAAGAGTTGGAAAGGGAAGGCAAATGGGTGCTCCCTTCAACATCTCTTGTAAGAACAATGATGTCCTTCACTAGGGCTGCACACTCCTTCAGACTTCTCAGCACCATGACATTAGGTATTACGTTCCAACGTGAATTTTGGAGACACAGACATTCAAGGTGTAACAGCATCTATGCATCGTCCTAAACCTCGACCCTTCCTTAAGCATGTTTAATAATCATTCAAAATCCTCACCTTGTGCTTTTTCTGGTTTCGTGTTGGTTGATAAGCCAAGGGGTAAGTGAGAGTTGCCTGTGTCATAAACGCCCTGGGAAAGGAAACGGGAAAGAGGAGTCCAATGACTTCGTTAATGACTTTGGGTTTCTTGCCTGTTAACACATTCATTATTTTCAGGGGAGTATTTTATCACTTAAAAAATAAGTCATAATGATAAATGCTGACGGAGAATCTTAGGCTATCAAACATGCTGAGAATTTAAAACAAATATATTGTTAGCACAGCAGACTAAAATGTGTAATTAAATGTTAAGATTGGTATCAACTACCCAAGTTCTTACATAACAAACTATTAACTTATTTTATTTATCTCTATCATTTCATATGCTCTTTTATAAATACTTAACTACCAAAGAACATGGTGGGGCCAATTTAGGCATCCCTGAGCCACCAATGAAAGAAATGACAGCATTCTATCGTTCTTTCATAATATGAATATTATTTTCTTTTATAGGAAAGAATTTTCAGAGAAAGCTTTTATCATTTTTTTCCCTTGTGTCCTGCTTTTAACAAAACAACTTTGGAGACATAAAAGCTCCACCTTTTTCTTGAAAATCTTGTCCAAGAGAAGATCCAATAGATCATTCAGTTTTAAAAATGATCCCATAATTGTTTGAAATCCCTTTTCCAACTATTCTTTTTGGAACTTAAACTGCATAAGCACATACCCATGATATTAGCTTTGATGATTTCCCTCAAATAGAGGGAAAAAGTTGTCCTCAATTCTTATTCGAAGCCTTATAACATAATACTCCCAATAAAAACAGGCAATCACAAACCCTCACTTCTTAAAGATCAGGGTTTACTACCACACGTGACTCTGCACTGGCAATGCAAAGGCGTCAGTTGGCTGTAACACAAATAATTTGCCACTTGAGACCCGTGCCCCCGCCAGAATTGACTGGTATTAGGAGATCTCAGCAGATTCCCAAAGCGCATTGTGTACATAGAATTTGTCTCCATCTCCTCTTAATTGTCACCCTCTGGTTAAGCATGGTCTCCTAACCTGGAAAGTCATTCACTCAACATTAGAGATGTTTGGAGGAAGAACAAGGGTAGTAGGAAAGACAAGGGGTCAATAATGCATAAAGACGATTGACTTTGACACATGCTTTGTCTCCACTTCTGAAAATTAAGGGAAAAATTTATATAGATTTAAAGAATTGATTAGGTTTAAAAGACATGTTGATAGTGCATTTATTTTTAAAGGAGAATATGTCTTAAAAATAAGAGTATCCAAATACCTAACAGGAGGATCTTTACCCAGGTAAAGGGTAGGATCTTAATTTGAAGCCAGCCTCAGCAACTTAGTGAGGCCCTAAGCAATTTATTGATACCTTCTGGGGATTTAGCTTGGTAGGTAAGTGCCCCAATTTTTGGTACCAGTAAAAAACATAAATAGAATGACATGGCAGCTATTTTTTAAATGCAGGATGCTTTTGAAAACTCACCTAAAGTTTATGATTAGGACATCTAATAGACTCCCATAGTTTCTATGAAATCAAGACTGTTTCATAGAAAATATTTTCTTGACTTTTATAATAACCACTCTCTCAGATGCAACAATGATGACTTTTTTCTTTATTAGTATTTCCTAATTTTATATTTGTTTCCTTAGTTTTTTTTTTTCTGGATAATTTGTGTATGACTAATCTGAAACAAAAGCAAGGGGGTCATAATATAAGTATTCAGAACTAAATTTATTTTTTTAAAAAAAATGCAATTTAGTTTCCAAAGGATTGAGTCAGCCAAGAGTTATAGTTGCTGGGAAATCTAATTAGAGCTAATGTTGTGAGGCTTTGTTTGTTTTCTTTTGTTTTGCTTACTTTTCTCTATATTCAAATTAATTTGGGTGGTTCAGTTCAAAGTAACATTTTGCAAATGACAGCCAACATTTTGCAAACTGAATACCATCCACAAATCATGTGCTCTTTAAAAAGAAAAGAATAAACAGGCTTATTCAGTCACAATCATAGTCACTCAATCAGGAGCGTCACCTGTCATTTTAGGAGAAGTCCCACCAGGGAGTGGGAGGAGAAGACCTCCCAGTGGCACAAGGCAGAAGGCAGGCTCTCTCAGCAAGAGCCAGAATAACAAAGCTGGCTGCTCTCAGCTGAGATGCTTTTCTGTATTACCTTGAGGGAGGATCCTGTCATAATTTTTCCAAATAACTTTCATGTCAAGGTCAGAAACAGTCTTGAGGAAAAAAAAATAAGTAAAATCTTAGATTCAATAACCACTGAAATCAATTTCACATTCCACAACATTTCAAATACTCAATTTATATTAATAAGTGACAATTGTTTAATTCCTTCCAATATCTCATCTCTCAAAAAAAAACTTGATGCATAAGAGATAAAATAATATTTCTGAATAAATAAATAAATTTCAGTAAATGAATAAAAATTATTTTTTAAGAAGACTCATCGTGAAGTGGTAATCTACAACATTATCTTTTCTCTGATTCCCATAGCTGGTATTTCAGAGAGGGCTATCATTGTTAGGTCTAACATGTATAATTTCATTTCTTTACTTGTATATCATATATGCCATACAGTGTCCTGCATGAGAAAAACAAATTCTAAGTTTCTTAAATCAAATAACAATTAAAGATAAATTTTGTGATGCATTTACAAGAAATGTCATTTTCTTTTCTTTAAATTTAACACAAGTAATTGGCATACAGTTTAGATGCTAGCCTGTGTGTGTTTGCATGTGTATGTGAACATGTATGCACACGTAGAATATTTTCTAAGGTGTATTATTATACATTTCTATGCAATAGATAACCCATTTTATTAGCTGCTTTTCTGAAGGCACGACATATAATAGTCAGTTTTTTATTTCTTGCTTTGGCATAAGGAAATTTTCAGAAGAAAGACCATTGAAGATGTAGGAAAGAAGACTCTCCAACATAGTACAGCACCCCACAGGTACTTACTCTTAGGGAGTGTGTTGCAGTAGACAGAATAGTAGCCACCCAAACTCCACCCATGTACAATCTCAAAACAGAATCTTATTACCGAAATAAAGTGCTTGTGGATTTGATGAGTTACGTTAGGTTGAGTCGTACTGGATTAGGGTGAATACCTACATTAATTGGGTCTTTAAAGAAGAGACACACACAAACACACAAGCAAGAAGGCCATGTGATGATAGACAGATTCCATGATGCAGCTGCAAGCCAAGGAAGAAGGTTCCAGAAGCACTGGAAACAAGAAGATGCTCCAGAAGGGTCCAGCCCTGTCAACACCTTAACTTCAGACTCTGCCTTTCTGAACTCTGTTAATTTTGTGCTGTTTCAAGCCACTGAATTCCTGGTGTTTGCTATGGCAGTCCCAGAAAACTCAATGTCTAGAGAGGGGACAGTAATGAAGTGGGAAAGCAAAAGAAATATGATCCTTTTTTTGAACATAGAAGCATAAGTACTGCATTTCTTATGGGAAAAATATGAATTGAATATAAAAATTATGTCTCATATTCTTTTTTATTTTACATTCCTTTTTTAATTGTAGGTGGACACAATATCTGTGTTTTATTTATTTATTTTATGTGGTGCTGAGGATGGAACCCAGTGCCCCACGCATGCTAGGCAAGCGTTCAACCACTAAGCTACCACCCCAGTCCTGTATGTTTCATATTCTAATATTAATGTGGAGTACAGCATATTTATGCATGCATACATCCAGATATACATAAGTATGTATAATTGTTGCCTTTTTCTAAATGAACATTTTTTTCTTAATTTATTTGCCACATGACCCACTCATCCAAAATAAAAAATTCTCAATTTTCATATATTTCCTTATTAGGACAATAAAAGGCACGTGCACATTAGGAATTTTGATTTTTTGGTGCCAGTTCTATGCTGAACTGATCTGACTTTAATTCTTTGTGTATCTTTCTAAACCTGTAAAACAACGTTATCAAAATGAATTCAAACATGTTGTTTAATCAGTAGATATTTTATGTTCCTTCTAAAAACTATTAAAAGTACCATTTCTGTGCGCATTCTGCATACTAACTTGTGCAATATATTGTTGACATTGCAAGACTATATTTTATTCTGATTTCTTAAAAGGGAATCTTAGAGCATTGATTTCTTGAATATATACTTCAGTGAATTTGGTCAGTGTTTACTAATTATGTCATATATGTGGGTTCATTATTCTTGTTTTCACATTTAGTATAATAGTGACCAGGTGCAATGTTGTGTTGTTTATACTTAACAGTGTCACAACAGAATGATGATTTAAAACAATATCATAAACCAGATTCACTGAATAGTTACAAAGGATTAGGATTATATGATATGTAGTTATTTGACAATGCCAAGAAGTTCTTCAGTTCTTTATTTAAAAGCATTCTATTTTATTATCCAGATACAAAATCTTTGAGTGTAGATATTTTACTAGGTGACTATTAAAAGACAGTTGTTCAAAGTGATGCTAAATATCTTCCAATGTATTGCTAGTTTTTACTCCAACTGATTCAAGTGAAAAAGGAACACAAAAACAAAATATTTGCTTCTTATTTCTGTGCAGAAACTTCATGTGTGAAATCATTAATAGTTTTTACAAAGCCTGCAAAGTGGTGTTTTTCTGCATGCTTTGTCCTGATGAGTGGCTAAGGCTTGTTTGAACACTTTCGCTCAGGTTTAAAAAACAATGGTTTTTAAGCACAGAATCAGTTAGTTGCTGGACAAATCCCACATGTCCAACCCAACATCATGCATTTTCTTTAAAAGAAAGATGCTCCATGAATCAATGCAAAGTACTAAGGCAAAGAATTAAATATTGCTTTGCTAAAGAGGTCATGTTTGAGACCTCACACAAGACATCATCGAATGCAACGTCTAATTACTTCAACCTGGGAAAAGAGCAAGACCAGTGTTGGAATTCACGCCACTTTTCCTGACATCTGGCTGCTTGCATTTTGCAGTTTAGCTCAGGGGCTGCACCACAGATGGAGGTGAAGAGAACTCAGCTGTGGACCTGGGATGGCTGGGGAGAAAGGGAGTTAGGTTGGGAAGGCCATCAGGCACCAAGGTCACACAGTCTTGTGTCCCTTCCCTCTCCAAATGTGGGGCTCTCACTCCTGTCCCCTGAGGTGCTTATTCCTAAAATGAGTTGACAGAGTGCTGAAGAAGACTTTCTGCAGCCCTCCAGGTGACCTCGCTTTTTCTGGCGTTGCTGACAGTTTTCAAGAAACTCACTTAATCTTGCTTTTTCCTGCACTGATTCACCAGAGCACAACCTCGCCGGTGTCCTCCATAAATCCAATTCCCATTATTCCGTGGAAATATGCTTACTTGAGAAAATGGAGACAAGGTCTGCTTTTCCTTAAAAATATAACAAATTGTTTTAATAAATCAAAATGAAAATCAGATGACCGCATTAACAAACTCAAGCAGGAAGCAGTTCAAATGTTAGTTAAATCGCACGAACATCATAATCATCAAAGGTGGGCAATGACTTACATCTATTGATAAAATGACTGAAAGCGACTTTATTTTGCAGTGCTGGGGGTTCAACCCACAACCTCACATATGCCAGATAGCTCACTCTAACCTCTGAGTTACATTCTCAGTCCCTGAAAATATTTTAATAAAGGGAAAAATGTGACTAATAGCACTGCAGTGAAGTGTACAAGTTGTAGAAAAATTGTGAGGAAATCACTTAAAAATGTCTCCTCTCTATTAGAGCACGCTCACATGTCCAGAGCCTAGAAGCTGTTTTGGGTTTAAACAAAGCAAATCACTCAACTCTACAAGTTTTAAAAGGTCAAGTCAGAAATAGATTAACAATTTGTCCAATGACATTCATTTTCTGATGAACTGTTTTTGTTGTTTCAGAGGAATCTCTAAGTGATTTGGTTCTTTGGTTGGTGCATGGGGCACTAGGAGATGAGGTGATGTTGGCCTGTGGAAATGACAACAGGGAGACAAGCTCTGTGGGGTCATACACTACCACTGAAGTTGTCCATCCTGTTGCCAATGATACACCACTGAAGTCACCAAAGGAATGGCCCCCATGTTGTATTGCATGCTGTCACCCTATGGAGAGCCATGAGGAAGACCAAAAAATCACTTCATTATTAAAATTTGTTTTCAAAAGGTATCTCTTGTTAAAATTTAATTCAAGTGAAAAAGGGACATAAAAACAAAATATTAGCTTCTGTTAAAGAAATTTTTGTGTCTCTGAGATTTCATCTTACTTTAGTCAGTATGGCAAATACCAAGAATATAAGGAACAATAAATGTTGGCAAGGACATGGGAAAGGGTACACTCATACATTGTGAGTGGGACTGCAAATTGGTGCAACCACTCTAGAAATCAGTACAGGGACTCAGCAAAAAAACTATGAGCAAAACAACCATATGGCCCAATAATCCTATTCCTCAGTATATACCTAAAGGACTTAAAATCAGCATTCATCCACATCAATGTTTATAGCAGCCCACTGCACAATACCTAAGCTATGAAGCCAACCTAGATGCCCTTCAATAGCTGAATGTATAAAGAAATATATATATATATATATATATATATATATATATATATATAAAATTTTCTTTATAACTATATGACATCTACCAGTCAATGGATGCATCTGAAGACACTCATGCTAAATATAATAAGTAAATCTCAAAAAACCAAAGGTCAAATATTTTTTATGATATGTGGAAGTTAATCCACAATAGGGGGAGAGGAGATAAAAAATAAATAAAAAATAGAAGTTCAGTGGGGTAGACAAAGGGTATGAAGGGAAGGGAGGAGAGATGTGAAAAATACAATAGTGGAGTGAATCTGACATAGCCTTACTATATGCATATATGCATACAGGACAGTGAATCTCACCATCATGTACATACACAAGAAATTAATTTTAAAATAACATGGGTAAATAGCAAAAAGATCCATAGAGTAGAAGAAAGGGAATGGGGTGTGGTGAGGGGAAGAGGGGTGAGAAGAGAGATTCTTTACTATAATTCTGCACTATATTTAAAATATTTTTCTCTTTCATTACAGAAGTACTGCATTAAAAATAATTCAAATTGTTACTGGAAAAACAACATTTCAAACATAAGACAGTGTCTTACTATAATACTCCATTTGTTTATGCAATTATGAGTATTTGCAGTTAAATTTAGAATTGTTAAATGAAAAAATAATGTAATATATGAACACTGTTCCACCACTTATTATTCTTCAGGTGACTGTTAAGATTAAAAATGCTTGAGAAGCTTTTTGCTGTTTACATTTTTACTATATTAAAATGTTTTCCTTTTATGACTTGTCTACTTATACAGGCTTTCTGGATTTTGGTATTTTAAATGTCACCAATATGATGTAGGGAAATACATTCAATGCAAAACCTTCAATTATAAAACATAATCATCTTGCCTTGTGTGATTTTATTCTGGGTGTACATATGCAGTTTAAATTTATACATGCATGCACATCACTTGAAATTGTTCTCCATTTTTAAGGGAAGATAATTTTCAAGCCCTTCAAGAAATAAATATGAATGTTCCTTTACCCAACCCCCTGTTGCAAGATATCAAATCCTTGGAGAATTAAGGAAAGCAAATTTTGTATTAGTTTGTGGCTGTGGCATTTTAAAGCAGCAAACTCAACTTGCAAATTGGAGCCCAGCTGCTGGCTTACAGCAGCTGAAAATGAAATGGGAACATCTTACTGAAGTGTTCATTTGATATAGGTGAATATCTTTCCAACAGGAGTAATGTGAACTCAATTTATAGGGAGGACTCAGACGATAAGTCAGGAGCGGTGTCTAGATCACAAGAACACATCAAAAAGTACAAATATGGATTATAGAACACTGAAGTATCAAAGAGATTATGTGCTGATCGACAGGGAAGCAATCTAAAAGGAATTTGCTTGTTGTGTTCGCCCATCACTCAGGAGTTAAGTGAGGGATGATGGAAGCTGAGATTCATTTATTTACCTATTGGCAATGAAGCCTGACTTTCATCAAGTGATCCTCCCTGCTCTCACCTGGGAGGTGTTTGTATCTTTGTTTCTCATGACAACATAACGGTGTTTTCTGTTTCAGTGATCTCCTGTTTGTCAGAATTATCATGTTGCTCAGTATCAAAGCATCTTAACACAGATGGCTTCAGGGCTTAGAAGCCACTGTGAACTTAGGTGGAGGGTCGTGGATCAGTGGCTGATCCAAAGGCAAGTGCAAGATGTCTCTCAGAAGTCATCTCCATGTTAATAGACTCCGAAAAGGAATTCTATAGTAAATCAGTTCACTGGCTCACCCATGTATCGATGAGTTTAGTTAACCCCTTTGTGGTGCAAGGCAAGATCATTGACAGGTGAACACTGGGCAGGGTCAGCGGTAAGAATGAACTAGGTGGGAATAAAACATGGTCATCAGGAGATTGCCACTCCTTGAATTCTACCAGAATGCTGAGGCCAAAAATATATGTTCATGAATTCCAGGCTGTCTTAATTGAAGGAATGAACTGACTTTTACCCTAGAAATACTGCCATCCACTTCACAGGGTTCCCCAGAGTATCTTCAAAGGGAATGAGTCCCAGTAGCCTAAAGCACTTAATATCTCTCATTAATGTACTCTTGACTTTACCTCTTTTCTGGTATCTCTGTCCTGGAATCCTGACTCTAACTTCTTTTATCAATTTTCTAATCCTTTTCTCGGAGTTTGCTTCCTGGGATACTAGCACAAATACAGAATTCCATCATGAGTATACCTCAATGTATTTAGCCTTTTTTTATCAAGTGGTGTTTATGGTGTTTCTGCTGTTTTATTACTACAAATAGGGCCACCAGGAGTATTCTTCTTCATGTCTCCTGCTGTACATCATTTGCATACAAAATTTTGAATGTACACTTACCTGCTAATAGTGGATTAAGTTAGAGGGCATGACACTTCTATGAACATGGTTTCTTATTCTGATTTTTTAAAATAATTTAATTGTATTTGCATTTAAGATCTCATATATGAAGATGATAGATCAGAAGCAAAGAGATATGAGTATGTATATAAGTGATTGGATGTGAGTATGTACATATAAAGAAAAAAATTAATACAGAATTAAAAGCTATTTCTGAGTGTCTTCCTTTTGTCATATAATAAGTAGTATAGAGCAACATTCAGAGTATGCATTCTAGGAAAGATTTCCCTAGTTCAAATTCTACTTCAGCCCCTTACTAATTGTATGATCAGGGGCAATTGACTGACTTTCTCCTTGCCTCAGTTTCTCCATATGTAAAAGAAGTCAATAATAAAACCTATGTTCATTACAGAAAATAAATAATACATAAAAAGGAAGTAAAATATTAGTTATCTAAATCAATATTCTAAATATAATAAAGTCATGTATCACATAATGAAAATTTGGTTAATGATGCTCTGCATATACAAAGTATAAAGTTATATTGTTTACTGATGTAACCCTCTGAGTGTGTTGAAGTACACTCTATAATGTTGACACAATCATGGACTGTTTCTCAGAATATTCACTGACATATGTTATATTTGGGGAAATACATTATATACACAAAGTATGTTTATGTATTTGTATATGTAAGTATATATACATATATTTACTTACGTATATATACATATATTTATATCTATCTGTCTATCTATATGCATCACTAAAGGTTTGTTCAGCATTTAGTAAGCATAGCATGACTTTGCTTATGATACAATGGAATTAAAATGTATTCACACATAACTGGCAGGTATGTTTTGCAGTAAGCACATGCAAAACAGGGAAGACAGTATATACAACTAATTTCTTCAATTTATACAAGGGATAACGAGCAACATAATGATATTAATGTAAAAGAATGTGCTATGAGACTACTTCTATTGATTCAGATTAATAAACAATTCATTAATTATGAAGAATCTAACCTCTTTGTTGAAAAAAATATCAATCAATACATAAAGAAAGGGAAAGTTTTAAAAGAGACATGTCTTTCAATAAAATTACTACTAACTCATTTAATCATTATTTTCAACACTGGCCTTGTCTAAATATTAACTCTTGAATATAAAGTTTTTATCCTTCTCCTTGTTGGTGGGGGCAATATCCAAAGGTAATCTTATTTTCTTTACCTTTTATTTACATGAAGTTTTATTTTCTAGGTGATATAATAATGAATGATTTGATTTTTTGCATATGTTTGATGTATTGTGATTATTTTATATAATAAGCATGTGCTGTTCTGAATTTAGAGGACACAAGATTATGTGTAGAAGAAATGAGTGAGAATAGCATATGAACTTTGCCTGTCTCACTTACTCCTTCAGACTATTCTTCTATTACATTCTGGAAGTACAAATTGAATTTCTGCAGAAATAACTGCAACCCCTAACAGTCTCCCCTTCTATGGCCATTCCTTCTGGTACATAAAGTTACATTTGCTATTGATTACCAAACATTCTTTATCAAATCAATATTTTAAGTGCTGGATGGTAACACTGGCAGCCATTAACAGCATAGTATTAAAACTTATGCCAGTTAAATAATAGTACCTGAATAGAAAACAAACTTGGAAAATTAGAACTGAGAAGGACTTAAGCAACAAAGTACAGTAGAGAGTACAGAAGAGTAATAACAGGTCTTTGCAGGAGAACTATCTCCTGAAAGGAGAGCCAGCACTATGATCACATGACACTGTTTCTGAGTGTCTTTCTTTTGTCGTATAATAAGCAGTCAAGAACAACATTCAGAGTATGCATTCTAGGAAAGGTTTTCCTGGTTCAAATCCTACTCAATTAATAATTTTAATTAGAAATCATTACATGCCTCATACCACACCAGATATACAAAATAAAGAGGTTAACCAAAAATAAATCAATGTGGCCATTTTGTATTTGACTGTTGAGTTATTTTTTTATTCAATTATCCCAAGAGAACAGATGAAAACCTGAAGGTGTGCAATTGTGTCTCTAGTGTATTCTCTAATCCTGCTCTTCCTGACATTAAAGCAGGAAATTGCAGGCAGGAGAGAGAAAGAGAGAGATGGGGGGGGGAGGAGAGAGAGGGAGGGAGGGAGGGAGGGAAGGGGGGAGGGAAGGAAGGAAGGAAGGAGGGAAGGAAGGAAGGGGGAGGGAGGAAGAAAGGGTAAAGGAAGGGAAGGGAAGGGAAGGCAGTGGTGGCCCTCCATTAAGTCATGTGTCACTTCCCAACCCTAAATTGCTACCAGGCAGATTTCATTTGGGAGACCATCCACTTTTGCCAGAAAGCAGAAAATGAACATTTCCATGATGTCTTCCTTTTATCAGGACTAGCATAGCACCATGCACAATCAAGACTTTCTGTCTCTTTTTCCCACATCAATGTAGATGGATCAGATATCACACTGGAATTTTCCTAAGGAATGATTACCAAAGTGGCAGGTAACACAGTTAGGAAGGCACGGGACAATGCAAAAGAAGATGAAAACTGTTTTCCTATTTTGGAATGCCAATTATTTCTAAAATTAAATGAATGCAATCAAATATTCATTCTACCACATGCTTCAATTTATCAGGATATTTCAAAGTACTGACAAAGAAACTAAGGGTGTAACACACACACACACACACACACACACACACACACGCACATATTTCAATATTCCTGTCAGTGTGCTCTAGCTTTTAGACTTCTGTAACTATTCCCAGAATATTTACATTTCTGCCAAGGACATCACTTGTTGTTTTTTGAACATTCCAAGTAGTCTCTGTGTTTAGGGCTTTGTTCACCCCATTCTTCACCCTGCTCATGAGAGCGTGCCAAGTTCATCAATTTTCCTATCACAGGAGAGTCTGGGAGCCAGTAAGGCAGTTGGACTTCATTAATGTTTGGATATTTGACTTGAGGTATATCTTTGACACGGGAACATGGCTAAGATTAAGTGAGATCATAAGTGTTGGATTCATGGAAATGGAAAGTTTTTGATTTTGAGGAGAAGGGTTCAAAAATTTTGAGGGCACTACCTGCCCACTGATGGGCCACTGACAAACCATAGGGTCTTTCAGGAAGCTCTGGACTTGGTCACTCAATCCAGTTGCCAGTCATAAGATTAAAGAATAAATAAATGCTAATGAAGGCCTGGGAATAGGAAAGCCCAGCTGAAACAGGCTGCAGGAATGATTCATGCTATTAATTTCCCGGCCAAGCACGGCGGGGCCAAATACCTCAGGATATAAAGGCTAGTTCAACCCTTCCATTGACCCTCAAGTCAATGGAGGCTCTTCACACAGGACCACTTGGGTTGAAAATCACGACAAAATAATATGGAGGCAAAAGAGTTACCAGAAGTGACAGGAATTTTGATTATTCTATTCATTGCCTAGCCTTTGGGATAAATAATAAGTACACTTACTATTTATAAAAGGCTACAAGTACCTCTACGTGAGTTGCTATTACAAAGCAATAATACCTTCTAGATGGAACTTTTCGTTTCAATTTATTATAATAAAGTGCTACTTAAAGCAGGAAAAATATACTCTGGTCAAGTGTTCTTTGAACACCAGTTAATTAAATATTTCACTTACATTTACAATCACAACTGAAGTTGCACCGTGTTTTTGTATTTTTTTTTTTTTTTAATCCCAAACCAAGAGTTCAGTCCAAAGCAAGCTTTTATCTTTGCAGGGCCTAGAATTTCATTTGAATATTTCTGAAGTCTTGGAATACAGGGACACTATCAATTAATCTTATGGATTCTGAATGTTTTACATATTTTAAAGCTGCAAATGGAGAGAAGCAAGAATTCAAAGGACACTGAAGCAACTCCCTCTTCTTTCCTTCCATCTGTTACTGGGAAAAGAGCACCGTGGCTGCTAGCATAAATAGTGATAGACACTGGAAAGTAAGCACAGAGCGTGAGAACATGGTCCTTTCATTAGCACTTGGCTCCTCAGCTTCAAAGGACACTACAGCTTACCTCTTCCGAATGCTTATGAAAGTGGAGCTGCTATCAAGGTGGCCTGAGGCAGAATATTGAAGCTAGGAACCATGGCCTTGAGTGATCAGCCTTCCCTTGCTTAACAACTTCACCTCCCATAGGAACAGCCACTTTTGTTCCTTTGCAGAATTGTAATTCCCTCATAACAAAACCTCCCCGCAAGAAAGGATTTGATCTCAGTCATTTACAGCATAGAATAAATATAAATCAATGAGCTACCTCTCCAAAGTACTTGTATTTTTAGCTTCCAGTGATATTGTCGAATAAAATGCTATCTGTCCTCATTAAAGGAATTGCAGGCATCAGCGTTGCAGATGAGGAGAGATTTTCCAGGGGAGACTTGCCTTTCATGTATGAAATCAGGCCACACAGATTGGGTTTCACTGCAGTCATGTTGTCACCTGAGCCTTTAATGGGTTTGTGCATCTGGAAACTCTGGCCTTTGGATTTTACCTTAATTACTAGAAACATTTGAAATTAATTCTATGTTTTAATCGACGATTGCACTCACTTTAGTTGTGTAACTCAGAATGTGGGATCCAGATCCCGGAGGAGGTGGGTGGTCAATGCTTTTACTCCCAGTGATGAGAGAAGCTGAGGTAGATGGATCTCAAGTTCCAGACAAGCCTGGGCAATATAGCAAGAGTCTTCTTGGAAAAGAGAGAGAGAGAGAGAGAGAGAGAGAGAGAGAGAGAGAGAGAGAGAGAGAGAGAGAGAGAGAACTAAAAAGGGCTGGGGATGTAGTTCAATGGCAGAGTGACCCTGGGTTCAATCCCAGTATAAGGGACAATGAGGAATATGAGATCCAGGGAATCCAGGAGCATCTGTCCTCCCTGGAGGGCTCATTTCCATGTAAAGGAATGATGTATGTGGGGGTGATGGTGGAAACAGCTGGAATGCTGCGGTGAGAAAAGAGAGCTGGCTTCAGACTGGGAACCCACCCAGGAAACTCTGGCCTGGAGACAAGGGCAGAGGGAAAGAGCTCTTGTTGTGAATAAATGGCATTCAGTAGTTTATCATTTAGATCAATCAGAAGTTAACCAGACTGCAAGCACTTGGGCTCCTTTTTTTTATTCTACAAAATTTACTTTCCTTTGTAGACATCCCAAATTGGTTTCCTTTGCTGAACCTATCATTGGAGCATAGGATATTTTCATGGTTTTTATCTGCCAAATACACAGTACAAGCTATAAATAGATGATTAAAGAGTATGCGATTTAATAAATAACACATTTCAGTGAGGGGAAAGGATGAACAGAGGGAACAATTGGCAGAATTTTAATCCAATACTGTACCTGAAAAATAATAATATTACAACACTCAGTTATTCTTTAGAGTCTTTGAGTGCAAAGCGCAAATGGTCTCACCATCCCAAGGCTCATTCCATCTATCACTTTCATTCAGATCAAAAACTTCAATTCACATCCTTTTTATGCACATGGGTATAAGTAAATATTGACATGTATACATACCAAGTATACCACACATGTACCTGCATGCACACACCCACACCCACACACAAGCACTAATATATACATACAAGCAGAGAAAGAAATAGAACGGAAAATACATAAAGATGTATCTTCGTAGTCAGGCACAGGAATTTTCTTCATTTTCCCCTTCCCTTGACCAGTATACATCTGACCTACTTTTGGGTGGAGGCCAATTCAGATAGAGCTATTTTCAAAATTCACTGAAACTGTCTATGTAGGAAGCAATACTCACAGAAAACCCCATGAAATTATACTATATAATGTAGGTAAAAGGGTAAAAGTATCCTGTAAGAAAGTATACCCATGAACAACTTGTTAATTCATAAATATGTTTAAATGACAACAGACAATATTCTTCAAGTGTCAGCTTTTTCATGAATCTTTGTCTAAATGGCCTCTCTTTCAACATTTATATTTCCTAAGTCATTATTAATTGCATGGATAAAATTAAACATCATTTGTACTTATCCTTTATTTGTCCTATAAGCACGAATTTTGTCTCTTTAATAAAGATGAAATCTTCAGGGGCAACAGCTTTGTATACTCTTCAAAAACTTAATGTACTTAGTACTAACTGGAGCCTATACTGAATTATTTAAATATCTGTTAGTGACAATATGGTAAATGATTGAAAAAAGAGAGAAAAAATCGAAAGAAGAAAAGAAAAAGAGAAAAATATTTTTTAAGTAAAAATGCAAATACATTTTAAGGTTTAACTAGTATCCCAAAGCTTAGCAATACAGCCTAGTACAGAGTAATTTGTAATGAATTACAACGTGATGAAATGCTTATACGTAGAAATATTTAACATATAGATATATATGCCATATTTTGGGAAGGATGGAGTTTGTCTCTAAGTTTATAGTTGATAACATATTAGTATTGGGTTGATATTAGTTAATCAATGGTGATTTTAAACATATCTTTGTCCAAAAGCAAATTCTATATTCATTTCATAGACTTAATACATTAAAGTTGGATTGTTCAATTATCTAGAAAATGAATGTCAGGGACAAAGTGCATCCATTTATTTACTAAAGACATTGTGGACTCCTAGCTGCAAGGCTCTCCACAATTCTGTTGCTTCTATCTTTAAAGTGTGTTTGTGGCCCTCCCATTTTTCACCTTTTCAACACTTTTGCTATGGCAGCAACACATTCTGACTCTCTTTCATTACCTTCCTCATCGATTAACACTCCTAACAAAACCCACCCAGGGCACTACATCTCAGCACTTCTAGCCAGAAACATCACTCCAGCACATCTCACGCTTTTCTCTTATATTTTGATATCCTTCTCCTCTCTTATAGGACCTTTCTCATCAGTGTGTGAAGATGCGCTCACTCATTTCTAACATAGTGAACCTTTTTTCCTTGAATGCACTCCTTATATCAGATACTGCCACTTCTCATTAATTGAGAAACAGACCCATTAGGGTGTGTGTGTGTGTGTGTGTGTGTGTGTGTGTGTGTGTGGTGTTTATTCTAGGGCATTGGTTCACATGACTATGGAGACTTCAAGAGTCCAAAATCTGGTGGAGCGTCATCACTAGGATGAAGATGGAGGAGAATTGCAGTTTGAATCCAGACAGTCACTCAATCCTAAAAAACCAGGGGAGCAGAAAAAATCCACGTGCAGTCTGCTAGAGAACTGCTTCTTCTTCAGGCAGATCAGGCTTTTGATGGAGTCAGCCTTCAACTGATTGAATGAGGCCCTTGAGGGAGATATCTTGTGACTCTACAACTGTATATTGTCACTAACAGATATTTATTAATAATTTAGTATGTGCTCCAGTTAGTGCTAAGTGCATTAAGTTTGGCAGCAACTTTACAATGGAGATGTGGAAGATGAGGGAGCTATCTTGGGGTTATACAACTGTTCACATAATCATTACTGTTATTTATGACTAACTACCCTCTTCTACAGTCCACTTCTTTTCTTTCTTTATTTTTGTTTTTGTTTTGTTTTGTTTTGTTTTGTTTTTTGGTACCAGGTATTGAACCAAGGGGCAGTTTACTACTGAGCCACATCCCAACCCCCCCCCCCACACACACCCCTTTTTCTCGTATTTATTTTGAGACAGAGTCTTATTGAGTTGCTCAGGGCCCAGCTAAGTTGCTGAGATTGGTTTTGAAACAGTGATCCTCCAGCCTCAGCCTCCAAACCACTGGAATGACAGGAGTGCACCACCACCCCCAGCTCCACTATCTGTTTTTAATTAATTCCCTTTGTCCTCAACAAGGACCTAAGCTGTTGACAGCTGTTTGCTTGTCAGGGTGACCCAAACTCTTATTCCTAGAGTCTAGATCATTAGTTGTTTTGCCTAAACAGAGTTGTAGTTATCCACTGGCCTTAATTACAGGGTGTGATAGTATCAAAGATGCCCTAAATGATCTCCTATATTCCAGGTACATTCTTCCACATCTTCATTGTAAAGTCGTGGCCAATTCCTCTTGGTAGTCAGCCTCAGTCTCCCCAGATAGCACAGTCACTCCGTTTTTATCTGTTGATTTAGAGACATGGACATTTGATGGCAGTTTTATAAGCCAGTTCAATGGAGTCCTTGTCTGTGTGTCTCCTGGAGGTAGCATCACTGTCTTTGGAACTAAAACTTCAGATCAACAGAACATAAATCACAGGAACAGGAAGACTACCTGGTGACACTTTTTACCATTACTCAAGCATATCCCAGCAAATCCTAACTTTCTCACATGCTGTATTTTGTCTTCATCCTTAACACAGAATTGCAGGAAATAATATGTATGTAATTTACTTGTCATCTTTCTTATCTAAATGTTTCTGAGGCAGGCATCATTATTCTGTTTTACTCCTGGAGTCCATGTATAGTCCCTGCATGTAACATACACTTACGCTATTGTTGGAATGAATAAAATAATTATAAAATAAATTCATCAGAATCTACTTGATCCTGCTATTGCAGCCCTCAGTATTTATGCAAAAGAGTAAGGTCAGCAGACGTTAATGACATGTGAAGACCCATATTTACGAAAGCACAATTCACAACAACCAAGTTATGGTACCAGCCTATAAGCCCATTAACAATGAAAGTACAAAGAGAGCATGGTATGTGGTACATAATGGAGTTGATTCGGCCACAGAGAAGAATACAATTGTGGTTTTTGCAGGAACATGAAAGGAAGTGGAAAACATCATGTTAAGTGAAATGAGCCAGATTCAGGAAGTCAAAGGTCATATTTTCTCTCCTATATGAAAACTAGGGAGAAATGAGCAGAAAAATATGGATGTCATGAAAATAGAAGGAAGAATAGTAGAACACAGGAGGGGGTTCAGGTGGAGGGTGTAGGGGAGGAAAATAGGAAATGTTCGGGAATGAAATTGGCCAAATTATGTTTTGTGCATGCACAAATTCATCACAATGACTTCCACTATTATGTATAATTATGATGCATGTGAGAAATAGAAAATCCACTAGTCCGTTTTCAGAATACAGTATTTAGCCTTAAGTGTAAAATTGGGATGTAAGAAAGGCAGCTGCAGGGGAAATAGAGCAGAAAGGAAAGTCACACAATAGCAATACAGCCCATGAATGGGGATGTGGCAGACCCAAGTCCAAGCACCTGATCAGCCCCTGGATACACAGGAAGTGGGGGAAGGGGTCAGCCTGACCAACAGAGATACAAATCTCTCCATTAACAACTAATAACTTAGGTAAAGAAATTAAGTGCTGCATAAGGGTCAGAATGCATTCACCCAAGAAGGCTTTCCTGCCATGAGACAACAAAGGGATGTGGGAACAACTAAAATTATGTGTCTTTATATAAACCAATAGGACAAGTAAATAAGACTTAGGTGATGTTGGGGAAGACTGTACACCCCATAGTACTCAGACAATGAGGAATTGGGCAAGGGACCTTGAACTCTACAGGTAAGATGCTGGTTGTACCCAAACTGTGTGTGCCCACTGTCTCTGAGACACCTGGTCTTGCAAGACACCCAATCTTGCAAGATCATCATCAAAGTCAAACATCACTGTTTGCTGTGTCTCTTGTCTCTTGATCCATTCTATGGGTTTGGAGAGGTGAGCATGTTTCTCACATGTACCATTTTTTTTTTTTTAATAAAGAATCGACTTTTACCAGTCCAATTAATCTCACCAGCATTTTTACCTAGATTTTTGCAATCCCCTCCTCATTGTTCATCCTGTTTAAGATCTTTAGCACCTAACTGATTTCCCCACATGCACCTTTCCCCTCACCGTTCCCACATATTCAACTTGCTCTTTCTCCAGTGGATTAAAAGCTCCCCATAAAGCCAGATGTTTTGGACTTATTTTCCCCATTGATATATTCCCACTATCTGGAGACTGCCAAGCTTGATGCATAAGAAACACTCAAACCTTTAAGTAAATTCAAATATTTCTGGCTGTGTTTCCAAAACACAATTCTGAACTGGAGCAAGACTTTCATCTTCCTCCTAAAGGAATATGACTATATATTTGCATGGAGCAGAATTTATCATTAAGAATAAATGCAGAGTTTTTAAAAAGAATTAGAGGCTGACACAATCATGGGGATATTTAGGGAACAGAGGTCAGAGAAGCTGTCACCACAGGTAACTCTAAAGCAAAAAGTTCAAAATATCTCACCCAGAAGAGCTGAAAATCCAAGATCATCTCACTCTGAAGACCCTGTCAGTCTCAGCAATCTTAGGAAAGCTCTACCTTCTATTTCAATCTGCATCATTAACATGGTGATGCTCAAGACAAATCTCCCGGCAGCTATTTGGACTCCTATCTACCCATGCCCACCCACTGTGCACCTGAGAATAATGACCTCTCTTTCCTTTTGACCTCAAATCTTGTGTAATTGTCTTGTTGGCAGATTCTCACCTTTTCCGACAGGAGGACTAGGATCCCAGGGGATTTGGCTTCTCCTTGGCAACGCAGATGAGAGCTCAGAAGTGATGGCAGAGATGGCCAATAGTAAACTCATAAGTAAGCACATGAAGTTAGGAAAAAGTCTTAGGAAAATATAGCTTCCCCACTCATTTATTTTCCTTCATAGAATATTGTTGTTGTTATTCTTTGTTTTGTTTTGTTTTATTATTATCTTTCTACCTTATCCTGTGCATAAATCTTGGATGAATCTAACTTAGATTTATCACCTGTAAGGCATGCAACTCAATTATGTGATCCCAGCTGTTGTAATGGGTGCACACTATTTCTGTAACAAAGCGTATCTTCAAGGGGAATGTTTGATTTACCTAAAGTACTAACTAGACCATGTATCGGAATCTATGCTTAGCTGATTTTTTTCTTTTAAGATGTACCAGCATATTGGGAAAAAAATGATCAGATTTTCCCATGACACTATCTATATTATTGCACAGAAGGAGTGGTTATTCTTTCTAGTGTTATAGTAAGCATGTCATGAACTATGAACAAAATGGCACAAAAGAAACCTACTGCTGACTACCATTAAATAATATGTTTGGATTAAGCAAATATGAATTATTTTTTCATTTTGTCTTTTTAAATAAAATATTTACCTCATGTTAGCTTTACTTTTTTTTTCCAAATCCATCTATACAAAAATACTTAAAAGTTAAATGGTTAAAGGCCTAAAGAGACATGAAGAGCTCACAAATAAGTGCTATTGGGCAGTTAAAAACTTCTGAAATGGTTTGGTGCTTCCAGAAACTCATATCCACATTTACCAGGTGCCAAGAACTATTGTCATAAGATCAAAATCACTGTGACCCTCAATGTTCACAGGAATCCAAATAGTTATGAAATGCATTATACATTTCACTACAGGTGAACATTTATCACCAGGTATGTTTGCCCTTGCAATGTCTTTGTCTGCATTAAAAATTAAAATATCTCTGATTAGAAGCTTCTCTGCTGATATTCACCAATCAAGTACACACTTCTGAATTGAGACAGAATGTTCACTGGGTCTTTGTCCTTGCCCCAGTTTAAGACAATGCCTCTGGATGCCATTGGCAATGACAACTCGATAGGCCTTTTGCTGCCCCAAAACCAGTAAAACTGATTCTATCCTGTGAAAAATACAAAAGGCTACTTCTCAAATACCTGGAGGACCTTTTTGTAGATGACATGAAAGGAATGAGCAATCATTCTAAGGAGAGTTAAATGAAGGTTTTTCTCTTCTAATCTTTTATGTATTGATATACATAACTTGTGATTCCATTTTCATACTCATTTTAATTTTACATTCATTGGAAAGTACTATACTTGATAGAATTTTGCTAAACACCTTGTCATCTTGATCCAGGAACTAGACCAATTGCCATTTTGCATTTGACCACTTGGCATATGCATTACTTGTTATTCTTGTGATATTTTCAAGTTTTTCAATGCAGATTAGAATATTTACAGCATTCCCAATTTTGCTTTTATTTAATACTGTCTGCCTCCTCCTATTTCCACAAAAAAAAAAAAAAAAATAGGCATATTTCTGTTTTGGTAATGTCACCATGTAGTTCCTTCTGTGTGTCCTAATGGCATTATATCCAACTGTGTTAACAAATCAAAACACATGTACACATTTCTGTGCACTGTGTGCACAGAAATATCACGTGCACACAGTGTTGAAACAGGACATCTTTATTAAAACAAGGTCTTGGCATGGCATTTGTTGAGAACTTCATTTGATTCATTTTGTAAAAATTCATGATTTCCCTCAGTGATTAATAGTGCATGTTCAGTCTCAGATGGAATAATGATTGATGTTTAATGTCAAAAGTCGTTGGGCACAGACCTTTCTGCATGTCGCCGACTGTGATTGTGATGTGAAACGACGGTGCTCTAACAAGGGAGGAAAATGTGTCTCTTTGATTAAAGCCCCCACTGTTTACAAGCAGGACATTGAGCTCTGGTAAGCAGGAACAAGCTGCCACCAGGATAAGAGTTCTGATCATAATGTCTCAGGGACAAAGGGTGAAAGTGTTCAGTGACCTTAACTCTTGCCATTGTTTATGAGCTTATGTTCACACCATTCCTGGGAATAGCTAAGGGTGCTAATATCATACAAACTGCATAAATTAAACTTCTGCAATAGCTGCTTGCCTTTATGACAGCATTGAAATGATATTAGGTAAAGGTGTGATGCTTTGGAACTCACTCTAGTGACCTTTCCAGGTGTGCAAATTCCAAGTCTGCCTATCGTAATTATATCTGATGAGTGAACAGATATTACACATGCAGGAATTGAATGCAAATAAAGTCAATGTAGATTTTATACAAAAGATTCAATTCTCCATAGCTTATAGTTTGCAAGAAAAACAGTTAAGCTTCCAGAATAAGACCATATAAAGAGGAGTCAGGACAAGAAAAGATATGATAGAAGAATCATTCATGGTAGATTGTACAACACATTTCAACCCATAAAGTATTCAACAAAGACAGGATGGTAATAGCATTATCTTATATACCATAACACATTGTAATTTAAGCATTAACATTTTCCCTTCCTTCTATTTTTTTTCAGATTTTTTTTTTTTTTTGAAGCAACTTGTATTTCTCCTTCTGTGGAGTTTGGCCATAGTGGGATTAGGTAAAATTTCTCAACTTGCCCCTTGCTTGTAAGTCTCACATTGATTTGAACTTTTGAGGGTCTAGAGATTGAAGGTGTTTTCTTAGCACATTTCCATATGAGAGAAGAGAAGATAAAAGGATAACTATATTATTTAACTTTGAAAGAAACCCTATTGGAAGCTATTAGTTCCATTTAACAGGGAAAACCAAACAACAAACCCAAAGATGCCAGTCAATCAAAGTTAAAATTTGAGGGATGAAAACTAGACTTCTCACCTGGTGATGCCATGTTCAATTGCTGAGGCAAGGGCGTGTGTGAAAGTACATATGGTCTGGTTAATTTTATACTGCTTTCTCTATCCCACATTACATGTTCATAGACATCACATTGCTTCCATGGAGTCCAATGTCATCCATTCTGGGTTCTGTTCTTCATCACTGCACACTGTCTTAGGAGACAGTGCTTTCCCAGCACTGCCCACATCTACCCAGAAGTAAATCGTGTGCAATATGGCAGCTATCGCCTCTCCTGTCCATATTTCAAGGCGCTTCTCTTTCCATTTGCTTGCTCTGATCAGCTAGTTCTTCATCAAGGTCTGAATTGTTCTGTACTTAGGTATGCTGCTCCTTAATGCCATCTGCACCCTTCAGCTATCAGGATCTCCTTGCCCTTGACACACTGCTTTCCACTCAAATCCCAGCAGTGCTACATGGTCCAAGGTTACATCTTTTCACTTGTCACTGGCTCTACCCACTTGGCTATGTATCCTGGACATTCTAGTAATGGTAACTAATCAATCAATTCTAGGTGAGTCCATTTCTTCTTTGTAGTTTTTTATAGGGTTCTAGAAAAGCAATGATTTTGGTATAGGTGGATGACATGAATACACACACACACAAAATGGAAGCTCCCACTATGTCATTGATATCTTATTTGGGCTCTTTAAATACTTTCCTATGTTTTTATGAAGGATTTAAAGTCATTTACTCTAAATTAGAATTTCCCCAAATGTGTAAATATCTGGGTGAACCTTCCTGATTCTGTCTTTGCTGATATTTGCTCAGGAGATTCTTCTTAATTCTGTCTCCCTATGAGAATACTTTCGAATCAATTAAGATTATGTTCACATGCTAACTCCATTATTAAAACTTCCTTAATTCCTTCAGTGTTATTAAGCAGTATAGTACTTGAAACAATGGTAGGATACAGCGATTTTCTTTCTTGTCAGATTTGTTTAACACACTACCAAGGATTCTGTTCTTCATCACTGCACAGTGTCTTAGGGGAGGGTGCTTTCCAAGCACTGCCTACACCTGCCCAGAGGTAGATCCTGTGCAATATGATGGCTATCACCTCTCCTCTCCACATTTCAAGGTGCTTCTCTTTCTGTTTGCTTGCTCTGATCAGCTATTTCTTTATCAACAGCCTCTTTGGGCTGTTCACCACAGATTCATTGCTGAATGCAAAATCCCTACATGGCCCTCCCATGTAAGTCTTTTTGGTCAGTTTTTGTGCAATATACACAATAAGGGCTCCAAAATAGTAAAGGAGTGAATGAATATTATGCTCATATAAATTCATCAACACAGAATCATAGATCTGTATTTTAAAGATAGAAACATTAAAAGCAGAAAAATTAAGAAAGAACCGGATTTATCATGACATTTCTGATTTAAAAATGCACTTCATTTTCTAGGTTTAATTGAAACTGAACTTCCTCTGAAGGAGATATTGTCCCAAGAGGTGATACCTCATTCCTTCTGGACACAACCCCAGGAGTATCAGCATCAGCAGTGGAAAGCTGCAGGCAAATGTCACTTCATATCAAATGCAGCATCGAAGAAGAAAAATGTGTCCCCGCAGACCTGAAAGCATACCCACAAAGGTGAGGTCACTGCCAAACTCGCCTTTAGGTGGCTTCCGTTTAGGTCATGCCACAGAAATTTGAGCATGAGCTTTCATGTTATCCTGTCCCAGTGCATTGGGAAGACCATGCATTGCTAGGGTAGAAAACAAGAGTGACCAAAGCAGGCTTCCGTTGAAATGCCAAGACAGATTCATAATAGCTGTTCACAGAGTTGTGATCGTAAAGGCACCTTCATATTTGCAAGCACAGAGTATTCAAGGAAAGAAAAAATAAATGGTTTAGTGTCACTTCCTCTCAGTTTACCAAATTGAAAAAAAAAATCATATTCTGTCCATTCCTTAAGTGAAAGATAAATCTTCCTGCAGTCTGTGTAAACCAATTAATAACAGGAGATAACATCGTTCTCTAATACGATCTGACTTCTATCACATCTTTTATGACTGCATCAAAAGAGTACTTGTTTTTCTGCTTCTGTGAGTATTCATTGGAAATTTGTTGGCTGGGAGTCTAATTGTTATAAGGTGGTAGGAATGAGTGAAAAAAAAATTCTGATTATTCTAGGCACCTTGTGTTTTGTTCTGTATTGTGTAATTTTCTAAGGAAAAAAAAAAACATGTACTCAGGCCACCTGCAGTTTGTTTTAATAAATAAAGATACAGTTTGATCTTTGCCAGAAATCATTACCCTGATGCGAAAGTGGTAGGATTTTCTGGGTCTAACATACTGCTTGAGATCAAGGAAAGGCTCAATAAACACTTGTCTAAAAAGAAACAATGGAATAAATGAATGCATTGTGTTCAAGGGTCTATTCCTGTCAATAATTCTGTTTCTTAAGTTTTGTCAAGGCTCCGAGGTGCTTTAAAGTTGAAGCAATTTAGATTACTTCATCCCAGCCTGATCCATTTGCTCTGTTGCTTTCTTGTCATTTTAATTGAGGCTAAAAACTTCAAATTGGATTCCAATGTGTCTTTTACTTGCTTCCTGTTTTCCTAGACAATCCATACTGCCATTGTTTTTGCATTCCAGGGTAATCCATTTTATCACTTGGCTAAGCAAACACAGCTGGGTAGTAATGAATGGAGTTTCTACATTGATAGATAAACTTGGCCATTATACTGCTCATTCTCTAAAACAAGAAGAAACCATATAACAATTCTACCCTAGGATAAAGCATAAAGAAGATATAAATGTTCTACTGATGTAATAGGGACAATTACATTATTGACCCTTTGCTTCTATTACTACATGCAAACTAATATGTTAGATAAGCAGATAAATACAATTAACACAGTCATTCCATTGATTCTACACTTAATTTATTCGAGCACTAAAAAAATAAATAAATGACTCTGTTGTCAGTTTAGAAAACACACTGTGAATAGTCACAGGGGATTTTCATACCAAAATGCATGAAACCTTATTGCCTGTTGGCTGGATTTAACTTCTTGTTAGTAATGTTGTAATGTTAAAAAAATCATTAGATTAAAAAGGCTAATGTTTAATTTCAATATCTAGGTTTCAGATCCACTTCAATGCTATTACCATGGTGGTTTATTTTATTTATTTATTTTTTTAAAAATTCCATTGCACTTTGACTATTGCAGTAGTTTTAATGAAAAAACTCAAACCATGAGTCCTTGATTATATTCGTTGTAGACTTCATACACCAAAAGGTCAAATTTAAAATTTTAAAATTAAATTTTGCCAATTAAAAATTGCCAGCCATTAGATACAGGAGAAATAAGGTACAGGTGTCTTGATTTTTTATGCTTTGCTATAAATTCAATGCTGTTTCACCCCACCGAGTTCCCAGTCTGAAGTTTCTAACATTGTAAGCAATTAAGTTTGCATGCTCAGTTAATACTGGCACCTGGGAACCTGATAATTTGCATGTACACAAAGCTCAAGCTTCCATTCACAAACAATCTCTTTGCACAAATAAATCTGCAATAACCAAAAGACCAGAAGCGATTTAATAGTCCCACAAAAACACAGGCCTACAACATGCTGTCTTCTTGCTTGTCAATTTGCAGTTGTCAGAACTGTTATCTATTAAATAAAAACAGTAAGAAGGGCCCTTGCCAAGGAAATTCTTTGGGGAGCACCCAAAAGACTCAGAAACAGTAATTGGCTCATTCTGGATAATTCCTGAGCTTTCTTCATTTTCTGTCTTTAGAATACAGAGGTTTGGGCAGCCAGCTCTCTGTAGCTTTGAAAGAGCCCTTCTTTCCTTGCACAATATACATTTTTCTCTCCCACAATATATGTAAAAACTAAAATTCATGAATAACCAAGCTGAACAGTGACAATTAATGTTGATTCAGTGTTTTGCCGATATTGTTTTAGTTCATTAAACAGTTAAATGAGCTGAATGCTTGCTTGCTGGTTTGCCCTCGATCTTCAATGTCTTAAATTATGTTTTTCAAATTCTAAAAAATATCTTCATATAAGGTATATCTTGATATACAGTATCAGTGTTTTCAAATTTGAAAGATACTGAAATTACAATGCTGTTTAATATCAAGTGTGTCTCATTCAGTATATTCATAAAGGTAGTTTGTATGATAGTTTAACTTTTGTTCAATATGGTTTCTCTCAAATACTTCACTAAATTTTGTCTTTGTCTTTCATCACTTTTTTGGACAGCTTTATTTTATACCATGAAAGTAAACATTAAAGTTCACCTCTAAATAAAATATCTCATCATTCATACCTTTAACGGTTACCTGGAATTGTGAAGTGATGGAATTTAAGTAGAAAAGCACATGAAGAATTCAGAACAGAATGAATTAAACTAAACTTCTAGTTTTAATGCAATAGTTAAAAAACCTATTAGTCTTTAAAATCTGTGAACATAAGTAAAATGACCAAGTAATGATAAATAAGAAATAAGGCTCTATATGCATATACAGTTGTGAAGCAAGTAGCCTACTTCTATGAATAATAGCAGTTCAACATGTCTGAAATTAAACTTTATTTCAAAGAACAAAATGATATTAATAATTTTGTTTTATTTTCCTGTTTGAAAAAATTGAGTAAAGAACTAAAAGTGTCAAAGCAAAAATTGTACAGGCCAATGTTAACATGTAAGATCTTTTATTGAGATTGTTTAATCCATTTTGAAATGATTTTCAAGTATAAGCTTCCAATTTCATCCTTTTGCATGTGGAAATTCTAGTTTTCCTGCCATAATATATTGAAGACTTTATGATTTCCATGTAATTTGCTATTAATGGAGTTACCTATAATTAATTGATAATACTTTTGGATTTGTTTGAGGGCTCTCTATTTTATTCAACTGTTGTGATTACTATATCTTTGTGATGTAACTTAAATGAAAAACAATTTGGGTAACAATTATCATTTCCTTGATAATATTGTAATAAATAATTAACTATTAAGTGAAATAATAGGTATGTTAATTTACTTGACCACTGTAACTATTTCATTATATGTATTTCAAGACATCATGTTGTGCACCTTATACGTGTACCATCAATTTGTAAAATACAGAATGAAGACTTTATTGAAGGCTATTTATTACATTAAAGGAGAGTGAAGACCCTAAACAGAGTTCAGTTTGCTTTCAACTCAGCAAAAAAAGGATTCACAATGACAAGTTTTACATAGTAGAAGCTTTTATTAAAACAAAACGAAAGAAAGAAAGAAAGAAAGAAAGAAAGAAAGAAAGAAAGAAAGAAAGAAAGAAAGAAAGAAAGAAGGGGGAAGTTCTAGACTCAGGAAGAAAGCTGTGTGAAGTTTAGTCAAGTTGAGAGGTTTATCAAAGACTTCTGGTTCACAGGAATGATGATGGACACGCTGGTACCGGCTCTATTTTGCTCAGTATCTTAGTAAACCTATTGATAATGAGTATAATAAGCAGAAGACAGAAGTGGGGCTCCTAGATCTCACTAGGAAACCATGATTAGCTCTGAAAAGCATTCTCTAGTTCCTCCTCTATCTAGCAATGTGCTTCAGAGTTTTCTCTTTAGCTGTCCCCACCTGCAAGGCAAGGTGACAATACCTCTAAATTAAGATGTAATTCTTCTTCTCAGGATCCAAACAAGATTAACTCCATCTTTGTTTTGGTATTGATTTGAAGAGGAAACCTATTAAATAAATTCCTCAGATATTGTTTTGTTATAGAAAGTAGAATGTGTATACAACGTATTTTACTCAAAATCAAAAGTTATAACTTCTAAAATCTATGCTATCATTAGCATTTATTCATGCTTCATGTGCCTCTATTTTCAAAAATAAGCAAGTTGATGTGTCAGTATATCATGATAGAAGATATACAATTTGACATTAAAACTGTGAGCTGCAAAACAGTGCCCAGTATGCTCAACATCAATCGTAGAAATGATGAGAAACATACTTTTAAGGCTGAGGACTATCATGAAATTATAGAAAAGCAAGCATGAAGAAGAAGCTGTAATTCTGTGAAAATGTTTTCATCAAAACTGAGCAAACAGAAGATATTTTGCTAAAAGCATTTGTTGTAAAGTGTGGCCACACAGCTCAACAGTGTCTGGGTTTCCTTATTCCTGACGCTATGTTGGTCTACATTTTCCAGCTCCTCTGGAGGCCTCTGGAATCCCAGGGTGCATAGAAAATAACTTAAGTATTGAATGACTATGTTTACTAAGATATTGAAAAGCAGCCCCAGTCTTCAAAAGACCTTGAGAGAGGAAAAGTCTGTACATATTAAGCCATGGAAAGTTTGGGTGTGCTTCCCACCACGGTGCATACATGACTAATACATAAGAATAAAGCTTAGTTAAGTTAGAGAAATGAATGGCCTCTAATTTGTCCCCATTAGATATTAGTTATGTGACAGGAGCCAACTAGCAAAAGATTTTAATAAGAACTTTCTGAGGCATCCTGGGAGCTCAGTTATATGACTTTACCAAAACAATCGTGAACTTCAAAATCTTAGTGTAGGAAGGTCAAAGTTTGCATTTTGTTAATAAAAGTAAAATCTGTGCCTGGATAGTCATCGCTTCCCTATTGTTGATAGTGGGTTTTTCCCAAAGGCGAGTCTAAAATTTCCCTTAAATATGTGATATGACTTTAATCATTTTTACTGCTCAAAAATTAGATTTGATCACAGTCTTATTGTCGTATATACAATAGTGACATAGACATTCTGAAAACAGGAGTAGCTAATCTACCTTTACTGTGGTAAAAAATGGCATTGGCCAGATTTAGGGATATAATTTACATAAGGTACATTACACTATAATAAGGAAACTCACTGTTAAATGGAATTGTTTAATGTTACATATAAGGATATTGAAGATGTTCCTGAAGGAAGAATTTCAATGTGGTGCTGGGGAGAAAAGATGGGGTGCTATACCACTGAGCTACTTTCCCAACACTTTTATTTATTTAGTTTTTATTTTAAGACAGGTTCACACTAATCTGATGAGGCTTCCCTTGGACTTGCAGTCTTCCTGCCTCAGACTCCTGAGTCACACGTGCCACCACACTTGGTTCTGAGCAGAGAATTTTAAATTTTCTTCTACTTTATTTATATAGAATACTTTTCTGAGATGGTGTTCTGGAATCATATTTTAAGCAAAGGTAATTAGCAGTACAAGGTATATTTGCCATCCTGTGAACCAATTATGTGTTTACACAAAAGGTTGTTCAAAATCATTTATTCACATTCACAAAAAGAAAGAAGAGCATTTAACTGTGTCACATAACATTTTAGAAATAAGTGTTGCTGGGGATGTGGCTGAGTGGTGAAGTGTGCGTGAATCCCCAGGTTCAATCCCAAGGACTGCAAATAAAGAAAATAAATAAACGAAAATTAGTAAGTGTGGCTTAAATAGGAACAGGGTCTTTCAAAAGGTTAAAAAAAAAAGAAAAGAAAATATTCAGGTGTGAGGCAGGCATATGAGATTTCCCTGAATAGCCTCTCCTAGGAGAAAATATTACTGCAGGGCAGGGTTGTGCGCAGACCCAATCCCCTTAGGATGCATCTGAGATTTTACTCCCAAGTCAAACTTACACAGTTTCTCCCAGCCGATGACACTGCAGGGAAGAGAGATTAGTAACAGGCCACTCTTCCCATTGCTGTGGGGGTCTTCTAATGGGAGACTCTTGCCTTGGACTTGCTGGTTAGCCAGAATGAAGCACCCCCAGATCTTTCCTGTGCTGAGGTTCTTTCCATCCAATCTTCCATTCCTAATGTTCCCTGTAGAGAAGCTGTCTCTATCTAAGTGACCCTGAACTGACATCAGATCAGTTGGCCCATGGACTATAATTGTTTTTGAATTAAGTGGTAATGAAATGATGACAAATTCTGAAGCCAAGTTGTAAGCGTTTTCACTGATGGCTGTAATGGGTAGGTATTCGGCTTCTAAGGCGGAATCTCATTTTCTGAAGAGAAAGTAAGTCTGTAAGAGGAAAAATGACCCACGGCAGACAAAGCTTGCACTCTGCCTTCCCTTCTGTTTGCTATTGTGAGTTCCGACCTCCTGCTTTTGACTTAGAATCTTTCCCAGTTGACCTTCATCTTTCAGGTGGTAATGAATGTTGCCCCCATGTGCAATGACAATCCTTTACCAATACAGGGAAGAATGGTGAGGAGAAAACCAAAGAGGACAATCAATACTCCTGAGGTTCTTAATGTTTGGAGCAAGGTCCAGTGTGGTAGGGCAGTGCAGAAACATAATAACCTCCAACAAAACATTTACGAAACTGAACATAAATACGTATGGAAACACATAGAACTTGTTGTGTATTAAAAATTAAGGCCTATTTAAGTATTATAGTATTTATAAGCAGAGCAAAAAAAAAATAGATCAACCATCACGTTTATAATAGTTTTATTATTCATTTCAAAAAAAGCAACAACAAAATCTCTGTAATACAGTATAACGGAACTGAGTTTCTCCGATGGAATTCACGAAACAATTTAGCAAAAGTTTTACTCCTCCACAGAGTTGTTTGCAGAGGCCTGATAGCCAATGATAGATTGGTTTTGGTTCAGACAAGCTGCACACAAAAAGATCCAATCAAGATGAGAAAAACGTGGGATGGAGACTCAAGCCACTGCACTTCCTTACATCACTGGAAATTAAATTATTCCCAGCTGTATCTCAGCACGTGTCTCTGTAAAGGATGAACATCTTTCTTGTTAAGTTAATGATGCCACCTATGATTGTTCAGTCCATTTTAAACCATCTAAGAGTTAAAAAAGAAAGAAAGAAAGAAAAGAAAAAGGAAAAGGAAAAGTTAGGGCCATATTTTTAACCTTTAAATAAATCTTTAACTATACAAGACCTTAACCATGTGAAACACTGTAAGAATTTGCTATCCATAATACATTAATTAATTCAGTTTTATATGCTTAGCACACAATCCATGTCTTACATATCTTGTAGAATGTCTAGGTATAGCATCATGTATACATGATATATGCTTTGTTGTATACATGATATGTAATCCCACCTACAAAAAAGCATATGTATGTATGCACTTCCAAATTTTGTATAAACATCCTATGCAGTATGTAGTAGCATTCCAATTTTTAAATTGATTTAGTATAGATTAGGTTAAAAAATGATGTTCACGAAGAGTGACGTACACCATTGTGTTGACGAGTACGTCTGCTCTGTTTTACAAGGACTAGAGTCAAGGAGAGGAGAGGCTGCCAGATGGAAGTGAACACTCTAAGCCCCAAAGGTTCAGAGAAAGCAAGATTTAAACCTCTCTGGATACTGCCACTGCGCACTCCCTTCCTATATTTATTATTTAGCAAGCAAGAAGTACTTATTGCTTAAGAAATCTTTTATATATGGCCATAATGGATGAAAACTAATTCTTAAAGGTAAAAATCTTCATATTTTAGGGTGAAAACATCCAAAATTATTTTGATAAATTTGGTTCAAATGACATTTTTCTGGCAAGTCTCTAAGTTAGACTGTTTTAAAATTCATTCTAAAGGGGCATCTATCCTTACTTTGAAAATAATCAAATATTTGAATAAATAAATAATTCTGTTATTTGGCTATATCAGGGATGGAAGGGTTCCATGTGATGTGGACTCGGTAGGGTAGTGAGATCCATAATTCCCTCTTCCTGTTCCAGGAAATTTTGGTCTAGTAGATTTAATTTGCATGTGGAAGAAGTCCTGCATTTGCCAACTGGTTTGGTGAAGGAGTCATGATGTCTATAGAACAAAATTTACAATAATAATAACATAAAATTTTATAGTTAGTTTAGCTAATCTATAATGTTCTGTCCAAATCTAAGTTTATAAACTTTATTTTATAGAAAAACTGATAGTTTATGATGACTTAATATAAAACCATGGTTAACTCAGGAATATAAAAATTGAAGGTTTTCCTTAAAAACTGTGGGAAAAAAATGTTATGGAATCATACCAATATTAATGGAAATTTAACAGTAATATACATATCATATATATATAAATTGAAATATATAAATATATAAAAAATTAAAAATTATCTCTTTGCTTATTAAATAATGTTTTTCTAGTTTAAAATATACTAATGACTAAAAATGTTTAAATATACAGAGAACTTTCATGATAATTTTTATTTGATAGAATTGTGATAGAAAATAACTTGTATTTCTCATCAGTACAATGATATTAATAGTCAGAATCTGATTAATACTGCAGCATTATTCAGCTCTCCATCACTATATCAAAATATCTGAGATAACTAATTTATAGAGAGAAAAGGTTTATTTTGTCTTAGAGATTTAGAGGTTCTATCTAGTTCATAATCAGGAAGACTCATTGCTTTGGTCCTTTGGTAGTTATGCTGGATGGCAGTGATGGGGAATGCATGGCTGAACAATCGCTCACTTTATGTCCAGGAAGCAAAAGAGAAGGAGGAAATGGCTAGGATTCTCCAGAATGTCCTTCACAGGCACAACCCTAATGACATAAAGATGTTCCCAAATCCTCATCTCTCAAACATTCCACTGCCTCTTCACTGTGCCTCCTTGGGGATCAACGTTTTAACATGTGGACATTAGGATCCAAACCATACCTATCACTGCTTAATGAACTCTGTTTTCAATATTCTTGAAAATAATCATGGGCACTTTAAATCAAAATTTTACTTCTTTTTTAAAGTTCAAAATTACACACATGCAATGCGAGAATTTAGAATGGGAAAGACATAAAACAAAAGCTGATGGCTTTTGTGTTCATGCCACATTAACAAAAGAAATATGTGCTACTTGGAAGTCATGTTGATAAATGATACTGTAAGTAATTTCAGCAACTGGCAGGTTCCGTGGGCAATTTTCTTTGTCAGTCCAACTTCCCTATCATGATTCAGACTCCTTGCCTAGCACATTCATGCGCTAGCTCTGTACGGTCCTCTGAGATGTTCTAATAACTCATCATCATTATTTAGAAAATAGTCAAAGGAATTAAAAATATTTTGTTTCAAAAATAAGCTTCTGGAATGAATGAGTGTGCAACTGTGAGCAACCCCATAAAGCATGTGGAAAAATGACCAGCAAGACAGTGTGAAAGTTGTAGGACATAAGAGGGCAATGGGACAATGGGAGTTGTTGTGGCTCAGAGGGGAAGACTCATCCCAAGCCCAGAGTACTGATGATGGCAAAGACAACAGCCCTCTGTTGAGTGTTGTGTGCTTGGCTCCAAACCAGTCATTTTAACAATAACTTTTAGAAGATAGTAGTGTTAGAATCAGGATGCAAATTGTAGGCAGTGGTGCACACTTATAATCCCAGTGGTTCAGGAGGCTGAAGCAGGAGGATCCCAAGTTCAAAGCCAACATCAGCAACTTAGCAAGGTCCTAAGCAACTTAGTGAGATCCTGTCTCAAGATTAAAAAAAAAAATGAAAATAAAGAGGGCTAGGGATGTGGCTCAGTGGTTAAGCACCCCTGGGCTCAATCACAAGTACCAAAAAAAAAAAAAAAAGAATCAGAATGCAATTTGAGATCAGCCTGACTCTAGAGACTCTTTTTTTATGACCATTGTGCTATATTAAATACAATTGATTATGTTATTGTCTTCAAATTGAGGAAAAGTGATTCAGAAATTAATAATCATCCATGGTGTTCGTATACTTGGCTTGAATATCTATGTCATTAGGATTAGTAATCACTAACTCAGCAATGATCATAACTGTGACAGAAATAATAAATGTAATAAAATATTCCTGTTTTCTGGTCTTTCATGTGTGATAAAATCATTTTGGTACTATGATATAGGTAGCATGTTAAGTAAACCATTTTTGAAAGTGACTCAAAGAAAATCTTCAAGAAGAGCGCTAATTTAAGCACAACACACACTTTAGTCTGAGGATTTGACAGGCTGGACCAGGACGTGGTAGTGGAAGTGTGGGCTGAGGGAGGCTAATTGAAGGAGACTAGGAAGGAAAACACCAGATGATGTTGGGTTTAGGCAGAATCACACAGTTGCTGGGCTGGGATGATTATGAGAATGAGAGCAAAACTGAAAAACGAAAGCAGGGACTCCAGGAAAGAAATGCCCATTGTTCTGTGGTTGCTTTAGTTTCATGGAACATCAACTAAATATGTGAGGACTGATATGTAGAACAGTTTGGACAAGGAGCATGAAATTAAAGAAGATCAAAGAAGCCATAGGAAAATGCAGGCCAATGAACAAACAGAGGAGAGCAGAATCTAGCTGGAGGCAGCAACATCAGCCAGCTCAGGAGACAGGCTCAGTTAAACAGGGACCAGGGAATGCCATGGAAACCAGCAAGATCTGTTGGAGAAGGAAGTGGTGAGTGGCATTTACTGATTCAGAGGAACATGCAAAATGAAGACGCGGAAAAAATGGTTGTTAGTTAACATAATGACCTTTATGAGCTTAGTCATTTGTATTCTTTGGAGAGTTTTTAAAAATTGCATAAATTAGAGTTTTATCTTGTGAATGTATGCAAAAGATGTGTTTATGAATACTTCCCAATTCACACATGGACTTCAGCAAACATTTCTTCATTTTTCTTGGAGTAGTTTTATTGAGAGCTCAAATTTGCAAAGACATTCTGTTTTCTTAAAGGTTTTATTACATATCTTCATGCTTCATTTGTGTTCATATCAACATAAACTAACATCAGAACACCAAGAAAGCCCTAGATCCTGACAAGAATTACAATTAAAAGGGGGCTTATTTTCAAGTAACTATGGTTTAACCTGAAAGGAAAAAAAACTCTCTCTCTCTCTCTCTCTCTCTCTCTCTCTCTCTCTCTATATATATATATATATATATATATATATATATATATATATATATAAAATTAAGAGCATGCTCTCTCAAATTACAACTGCATTGGTCTTGGAAAACAAACTCAGTCTTTCCATTTCTATAGCTCTTGCTAGAAGTTCAAAGAAATACAAAGGGACCATGGGAAGATGGTAGAGACACAGATTGCTGGATATATTATCATATGGCTTTTTGCTTTCTCTTGTGTCAAATTTTAACATTAACTGTAGGTGAATGTGAATTGCTTGGATACCATGAATTTTGATGCTTCCCATATTTAAACTGCATGACTGTGATATTTTCCAAAAATGTATTTTAGAGGTAGGACAAAATGATGCAGGATATTCCCTTTTCCAATCTTCCAAAAATATCATTGTTTAGCTGAAAGCCATGCTAGCAAATGGATATATATTTACAGCTACACAAATAGATACCTGTCATTGAACTTAAGCATATTATAATTGGAAGACTTTAAATTAGAGAAAATGACATTTATTAAATTGAATTTTTGGACAATGTTATCAAAAAAGAAATATATGATTAACCACCAAAGTTATAACAATCCATCACATTGGAAAATGGTAAGAGTTTCATTGAAATCCAGGGAAAAATACCCAATGAATGTATTCAGCCTGAGTCAGTAAGCTAAGAGAAATTTTAAATTCCTCCAAGGCAAGGTAAATAGTTTATTTGTCTTTGCCTAATATGCTTAATATAACATTTTCTCATAGTGTAAGTGTAATAAAATGTTTTTTATATCAATAGAATCATATTATATAATGAGATCTAATTTATTTCATCTTCTATTTCTTTTGTTAGCTGGAAGAGCAGGTCTGAGTTTTATGCACATTTTCAACAGCTTCCTTTATGGCAAGTTTTCTGACATACTTCTTCTTCTTCTTTTTTTTTTTTTTTTTCTTTTTTTCCTGTTCCATCTTCATATGCTCAGTTCTTGCTGTCTTCATTTTGGTGTGATAACTTGCACTGTCAAGGTGCTCAGATGCTTTAGAAATAGTGAAGATATATAATTTTTAAGCATATATTTCATTTTTATGTATAACTGGAAAACCCATGCTACTGTATTGGCAAGATAGAAAGAGAGAGCAAGAGAAAGAGAGAAGGAAAAGAAAAGAAAACACAGTGACTTCTCCCCTACAGATTCAAAATCCATGCTGTAATATATTAAAAATTTTGCCTTGCTCCTACCTGATTTCCAATGCACATTTCTACAAGTTGCCCTTAAGGTTCACATTTGAACTGAATGTCATTGAATATATTTTGGCTTAGAATTCTGATCTCTTTGGTGTTACTGCCAACTTTACCCACTTTCTCTCATTTATCAAATCCTGCTCTTTATGTATTTTTCTAATAATTTCTTAACTTCCTTCAAGCAGCAGAACTGACTTTTTTCTTCTTCTCCTGTAGCTTCATTTTGGCTCCATCTCCACTTTGAGAAGCATAAGCAGCACCATGGATTGAGCCGCCATGCAGTGGGGCTCTAGATCTCTGTGTGCATGTGATTACTACCTAGCGGAGCCTTGGAAAATGCTTTCCCTTCAAGTAAAAGTGAGATTTTCATGCTTAACAGAACGTTAAAAAAATATTATATATATATATATATATATATATATATATATATATATATATATATATATATATATAAGCACTGAGTGTAAAAATCCCGTAAGTAAGCATTTTAAAAATCCATTCTATTTGAGGTCATTAAAAGGTATTTAATTTGGTAATTAATTGCAGGAGATTCTCCTCTATCTTTACTACTTTGAGCCTTTTAGTTGTAAAGCTTGTGTACTGTAAAGGAATTAGCTTCTGAAAGTAAAACCCAACTTTTGGAGTTGTACATGTAGACTCTTAAGACACAAGCAACCACTTGTAGCAATATTCTCAAAAAACATTATTAAAAAAAATAAAGAAAATCAATGTGACTAAGAAATGTGGTTAAACCTGTCTGCTTAAATGTAAAATTATCCTTCCAGTCACAGGTATTATTGTCAAAATATGGATCAATATAATTTGGAAGACTAAAACTAATATTATGCTCATAAAGGAATGTAAATGCTCATAGTTTCTTTTATCTATTAGGCATTGAGTGATATTTGAGAAGCATTTATAGAATATGTGTTTGCAACTGTGTCTTCCTAAAAGTTAGGGTTCAAGTATGAAGAAATGATGACATGATACCAGCATTATTCATGTGCATTGGTCAAAAAATTTTAAAATCTACACATTTATATATTGGAAACATAATGTGAGAAGAATCAGTTTTAACCTCAGATCCTTAGCTTGATTAACTATGGGATTTCTGCCATTATTTCCCTTGTACACCAATGTAAATTGCACCTCATTCACATCAGCAAGAGAGCCCTTCATTTATGAGGTGTGATTATTCAATACTTAAAATGAAAATAAATAAGCATATTGTATCTAAGGAGCCTTCAACAATATCTATTAAGTAGGAAACAGTAATGATTAAAGATTAAAACTGTAAGACTCAGAGAATATGACAAACCTCATTGCTGCTTCATTGAAATTGATAAATAATTTTTGTTGCATTGTCTGATTTTTGATCAGAATATACAAATGTTGACACCTAGTAGTTTTCTGTAGTTCTTACTTGTCTTTAGTTTAAAATGAATATCTGAATTAACATATGCTTCCTACACTAATCAGTGAATCTTGCACCAACTATGACTTTCCCCATCACTTCAGTCCAATTTTTCACAATTAATAGTTGTGTGCTAGGAGCTGAAAATGTGCTAGCTATCTCCTAGAAGGGCAAACTGAAGTTTAATTCAGACTGAAATACTAAGAACCATTTAAGTTTAACAGGTAAGGTTCCCATTTAAGGAACTTACTATGAGAATAACAGGGTTCTTGAATAATCACAGTACTAATTTACAATTAGGAACTGGCTCCAAAACTATTAACACCGAAAATTTATTTTAAATTTAATATATAGGTAAAATAACACAATTTCCTATCTAGAGTAATCAGCCAAGAATGCATTTAGGTTCAATGTAAACTTTACACTTCATAAATATTTCTTGTCTCTACTTGCAGAGAGTAGGACAATGGATTGCCCGGTGATCTCTTTTTATATTATTGTGGAGTGTAACAATTGTAAAAACATTTTGTGACCTCTGTTTCCATTAATACACTTCTAACTAATCCCCAGGCCACGGAAATCACAATAGTAAATGAAAGGAACATTTAGTTGCTGTCATTAATTCTCCATTTCACAAAAGGTTGCTGTCTTCCTTCTAAATTATCTGTGCTTCTTGTGTAGTGAATGGAAGAAAATTACTAACCTGGAGTCCTCCGAAAAGAGAACTTGCCATTGAACAAAAACTCCTAGGGTTTAAAATGTTTTCAGTCTACCAAAGTAAAGCTGAAAAGTGTAAGGACATTTAGGTTTCCAGAATAAGGCATAGGTAAGCAAATGGCCTTATTAATAACATTTAATATGTATGACAGGGGTGTAGCTCAGGGGGAGAGTGCTTGCCTAGCATGAGTGAGGTCCTGGATTTGATTCCCACCACACACATACCACACACACACACACACACACACACACACACCACACACACACAAGGCTCAATAATTTGTTCATTGGTATCTGCTTTGATATCAGTATTTTACCTCTTCAGGAAAATATGTGTTCTCCAAAATAAATTTAAATGTAGGTAACTTGAGTAATACAGAATATTTATTGCATCATAGTAACACTTTAACATACATGAGGAGTCTGAAAACAAAGTGAAGGAAGAAAGAGGGAGTGAACAGCTAGCACATACACTAAGGAGGCAGATGATTTCCCTTCTGGCTGTAGCTGTGGCTACAGATGCCACCTTCCTCACAATCTCCCTGTCATCAATAAGCTTTTCTGATACTCACTGGACTGGGAAAGAGTACCCCCTACCCCGAATGTTAGAGGTGGCCTCAAAATGAAACAGTCCTTTTATATTATGCTAACCTGGAGTACACCAAGGAAGTAACTAACATTCAATATTCAAGAAACTTGATACCATGTAATAATTACAAAGAGTTAAGCAACATCCTTATAAGTAAAGTCAATAGCAGCATCAATCATTTCCTACTCTCCAAAGCAAGAATCCAAGTAAATTACAATTGTCTTTGGAATCAGTATGGAAAAAAAAAATGGGTGGTACAGTGAACAATGAATCAAAATTCCAAAATCATAATTGTACAATCCAGAATATTCCACAAGTACACATAGAAGTATGATATAAATATTTTAAAATGTAAACTGATACATAGAAATTTGAAGTTTCCAATAATAGGAAAATTATCTTCAGCTGGCTAGTAGAGGGATAGTCCTAACCTAAAGTACTTGCATTATTTTATGAATTGGAAATTAGAAAACAATGAGATAAATGCAATCTGAACAAAGAAAATATCTTCAAAAAAGATAGAGTAGGGAATTTTAGAGCTAGGAATAGGTCTGGTACTAGTTTGGGTGGTAACAAGAAAGGGTAAATAAGTAGAATAGAGTAGCCTATTTGGTTTACCACTATTATGGAAGGTTTTCTTGCATAAGACAATACGACTGACATTGGAAATTTTTCTTTACCAAATTTTACACATTATATTTAGAGAAGATTGTAAAAATTAACTGATATAGGCTTAGTCATGGCAATAGTTTTTATGTTTAGAAAAATTTATTTTATGAAATACTTTAATGCATGTATTCATAAAACTAAGAATAATTATAATTTATATGTATTTTTGGATTAAAAACACTTCCTTCACTTTGCTTTTAGATTCCTCATGTACTTTAAAATGTTATTATGCCGCAATAGATATTCTGTATTACTCAAGTTACCTACATTTAAATTTATTTTGGAGAACACATATTTTCCTGAAGAGGTAAAATACTGATGTCAAAGCAGATTTTGATTTGTTTGTTAAATTGAAATATAAAATACACGAATTTCAGATGTTAAAACATTCTCAGTCATAAAATAAATTAATAATAATTGGTATTTTTGAATAATAGAAAGACTAATTAAAACAAATGAGTGAGATATATTTTTGTGGATTTATTCTGTTTTTGGAAAGGTATCAATAACACCATATATGACTATTGTTGAATTCAATCTGGTGTGGACATAGAAGACATTAAACAGATGTATTGTCTTCTAGGTGTAAGGTTTATAGAAGAAAAGATTATTTTCAATCTTATTTCCCTTGTAATTGAACAATTCCCTGTAAAGGTAAATTTTTACTAAATTGCATCATGACATTTTCATGGCTTCAGATTCCTTTAATGCCATCTCAAGTAAGTGCATGAAATATTCTCTTTTATTCATCTCAGGGAAGCTGCAATTTTATGTTGAATTTCAACAGGTTAGAAATATCAAGAATGAAATTGACCTCAAATTAAACAAAATCTAGGGGCACGATGCTTGTTCCAAATACTAAACAGAACAAACAGCATCTTACATACAATTCTACAGGGCACCTGACACCAATCTGTGTATGCTTTTCCAACAGAATGGTGCATTGTGAAAGAAGAGACACCATCAGACAGTCTGGTCACTTCATTTTCTCAGTTTTCAGGAAAAGACAAATCTTATTTCCCCTGATGTGATCAATTAGAAAACTAGAAAGTTGGCCAATATGTTCATTTTCTATCAAACTAATATAATCATTGTTTTCTGGTCAGGTCAAGAGAATAGGGAGTAAGATAGATTTTTGTTGTTGCCATTTTTTTGCCTTATATTACATAAAGGATTTTTTACTGAAAAATAAGAATGCTTGTTTTATTTGGTTGTCTATTAGTGCCTGTGTGCATGTTGGCTGTTCAGCAGGGCAGTAGGGTAAAAATTTCTGCTTAGTCTTCCTGGGACAAAAGTTTAAGAATCAGATATCCAAACTTGTCACGTTATCAGGTAGGCACTAAAAGATGGTGGATTGACATCAACTCACCTCTCCCTGTGTGGTTTGCTCTTCCTACTTCTCTGTTCATATCTTCTGTTATTTTTATTAGACAGACTCAGTATCTTCTGGTTCCCAAATATTCTCATCCAAACATCTTTCTAATTTTTACTTAGGTTAATGAAGCCTCTTTCAAAGTTCCACCCTTGACAATTAATAAACTTGCGTTCTCTGAGTACCACAGAAAAATCAATTTCTTTTCACGTTTAATGATGAGTTTTTCCTCCTACAGTTTTATTTTATATCTTTTTTTTTTCTTTTAGTCCTGTCAGCCACAGTTCTCTCTACAAGGCAAAGTTTTTGTAGATTACAGAGGTCAGGTCTCTTTAACTCACTTTGTACAGCATCTAACCGTGATAAAAGCAGATATCTACTTCATAAATGTGTGATGCTGATGGCAACAACTGTGAGCAGGGGCTAGTGTTATTAATAATTCAGAAAAGGAGAAAAATATGGGAAGCCTAGCAGTTAATGGGAAAGAAAATTCATATATTTTTTATGGATCCCAAGTGAAGGAATCATTAGCATAGTAAGCTTATAAAGTCAAGGCCCCTACACATAACAAGCTAATAACGTAACAGCATAAATATAGAAGAGTTTCCTTAAGTTAACTTCATAAATATTAAAAGAAAGTCTCCTGAAGACGTCAGATTTGTGTGTCCTTTCAGGGCGATTGAATGGTTAGGGTAGCAGAGGCCTGAGAAATAACAGACGATCTCTTAAACTTTTTCCTAATAAAGATATCAGTGACAACTGGAAACATCTTTTATGTTTGCAAGATACTATTCAAACAATTAATTCTGTACTTGAAATTTATACTTGAAAATCATTTCAAAATGAACTAAACAATCTTAATAAAAGATCTTACATGTTAACATTGGCCTGTACAATTTTTGCTTTGACACTTTTAGTTCTTTATCTACTCAATTTGTAATTAATACAATCTCCTGGTCTCTCAAAAATTTTCTTAACTATTTCAACACACTCATTTTTTTTTTGTTATTTATCCACAATGTCCATACACTACACATTGTATTTTCCTTACATGTTTGATTCTGCTTTTCTATTGATTCTATTTATGCAGTATGTATTTATTTGTTTATTTACTTTTGTGGTCTGTTGTTGTTCTTAGCTCATATTCCCTTGAATATCATATGGGGGAATTCTATGGACTTACTCATCCAGGGAGTATATATGTTCATTCTGCCCAAGTTCCAGGGTCACCATCATGCTATGACTCCTTCCCCGTTAATTCTTGCTCTGGGACTTTTTGTCTTCCACTAGTAGAACACAAGGGTCACATATCTGCATGAAGACTGGATCCTTACAACCACAATATCATAAAGCAAATGTTTTCCTCTACCTAGATTTCAGCTGGAAAAGGCCAGCTTTCATACCATCTCCCTTTAGTGTTTGGGTTATTTTTCTAGCACATGCTCAACAGGCTTTACTTTTAGGGAGTAGCCACTTTGTGTGCTACCTCTGTGACATTTCCTGCCTTAAGTGGGTCATGAGCTTTGTCAGCTGCCCCAGGCTTTTAAGGAAACTCTAAGACCCTGAGAGTCCACTAGACAACCACAGGAGTAATCAGTATCCATGACTCCTTCTTCCTTTGAAATTAACCAAATGGTATTTTTCCTTTGATGAGATTTCTTTTACTTTTTATAATTCTTCTGGGCTTTCATATTTATAAAACTAGGAATTTTTTTTCAGAATAAGAAGTTAGTCATATTTCTAGACATGAAAAATTCTCACTAACTTACATATGCTGTTTTGATTCCTGAAAGACTAAATAATTATGCCTCTCAAGTTTATTCATGCAGAAGAAAGCATTTCACAAATCCATCATATTGAATGACAGTATTTTCCAGCATCTTTGTTGACACATGGAATTTGTAGGTTCCATTGGTACAATGGCATACATAATTTTAAAAAGAGAAAGCCACTCTGTGGGCACATGTGTCTATACTTGCTTTTCTCTTGGACTTTTGAAAATGAAGTTTTCTGACTTTAGGTGAGAAGTTGAAGCCAGATTGTATAGCTACACCTGACTGGCCCCATCCAAGGAACTGGAGGATGTTAGCCCAGAATTTCCTGAATTGTTATAACTTTAGGAAGAAGAAGAAACGAGAAGAAAATTAAGCTTTTCTAGTAGGAAACTTTCTACTGCCCCTGCCCAATTCACATTCCACAGTACTCTTTAATTTAGCCTTTTATCAGTTCTAGCAGCATCAAAACACATTTTCTTTAGGGAAAAAAAAAAAAAAAAACAACTGTCCTATCAATAACAATTTCTATCTCAAAGAAGGAAGAAAATAAGAATGGAGAAAGAAAGTTAAGGAGAAAAGGTAGGAAGAAAATAGAAAATTATATACAGGAAACATATATTTATTCCTTTCTCAAAACATAAGAGGGTAATAATAAAAGGGTCACATATATGTGGTTCATGTTGTTATGTTATATTAAAAATTCCTCTTGTTAGGAGGCAAGTGCCTGTATATAGGGATTCTAATACAATGGATTACTAATAAAAATACAGAATGAATACATTTTTGTTTCAAGGATGGTGTTATGTTTTAGATGTGAAGTGTCCCCCAAAACCTCATGTGTGAGACAATACAAGAAGGTTTAGGGGTGAAATTTCTAGGTTGTAAGAGGCTTATCCCAGTTGGTGAATTAAGCCCCTGAAGGGATGAACTGAGTGGTAACTGAAGGCACATAGGGTGTGGCTAAGGAAGTGGGTCCCTGGCCTTGTGCCTTTGGGGTCTGTATTTTGTATCTGGTGAGTGGAGTCTCTCACTGCTTCTTAGTTCACGCCCTGAGCCACTCACTTTCTCTGCCACTCTCTTCTACTATGATGCCTTGCTTCACCTCAAGTCCCCCAAAATGGACTCGGTTCTCTATATACTGAGAACTTTAAATCTATGAGAACCCAAATAAACTTTTTCTATTAAAATTGTTCTTCTCAGGTCTTTTAGTCACAGCAGAGGAAGAGCTGACTAAAACAGGTAGCATACCACATAAAAACCCTTGAACTCTATGAAAGCAAATTTGATTCAAAGACATAATTGTGGAGATGAGCTTTAATTGCACATGGCTTCCGCTCCTGATTAAACATTATGTCCCGGACTAGTAGGGGTGCTAGTTCTTACTGCATATTGCTCACCTACATATCTGTGATCTCACTTCAAGAAGCTAATTCTTATACCTGCAAAGGAAAACCTACAGAAGTTTCTCAAAGTGAGGTCTTAGATAAGGCTCACAGGCATCTAAGGTCCAGGTAAATTGGGCTTCAGATATTAAAGTCACAAAACTACTGGACCCAAAATGCACAGGAAGTACCCCCTCTGGAGTCAAGGTGCAATTGTTCGGTACAGAGCCACAATTTGTTCATAAATGAAATGTAGTTGATAAAGACAATGCTTCTTAAAAAATGTTTTATACATTCTCAATTACCTTCAGGTTCAAAAAAAGCAAGACTCAAAGGAATTGCTCTAGGGCTTCTAAAGAAATCCATAAAAGAATGTTCCTAACACAAAGAGAAAACAGGGGCTTTAAGTGCCCTCTGGCTTGTCAAGACTAATAATATTCAGAAAATCCATGGCCATAATTCATTAATCCATTTATCACATTTTGATGAATCTATTGTCCGTTAAACAGCATGTTAGATGCTGAGATAAATCAGCAGTGAAGACAAACACAGCCCAGGCCTTCCCAGAGCTTATGCCCATTGATAATGGAGTCTATGGAATCAAAGCACTGAGGAGTAGCTTTCTGTTTACTCACTGATCCTGGACAAGTACAGGGACAGGATTGTTCCTATAATGGAAGACCAGAGGCAAGAATGTGCAAGGGGAAAGAGAGGCCTGGCCTAGGATACCTAGGAGGACATCAGGGCTCCAATAGTAGAACCCTAGCTGCTGACTCACTATGATACACTCAAGGGTCGAGTCCATGGGTGTGGGCAGAGTATCAGAGGTAAGTTCTATATTAAAACAGTGGAGTTAAATCTGGAAAGACTGAAATTGCTATTTGAAAAGTATGACTTGGAAAATTCGTAAAGAAAGAGAAAGTTTTCACTTATACCTTCCTTTTGGGAAGGAGGGTTATTATTGCCACAAATAGTTTGGATTTTCTCAAATGTGTAAGTTTGATTTTTCTATAAATGTGCACAAGCGAATCAACTAAGTGTTGGTGACGCTAAAAACTCATATTGGCCATAGACAATACAGTGGGAAGGGGAGTCAAGGAAGGGAGGCCCTGTTGGGGATGAGAGGGATGTTGCCTTTTTTATTAGAACTCTGAAAAGTTCCCCGAATGAGGGGCGCCTGGGTAATGAAGAGGTTTCTATAAGGTGCACTTTAACTGCAGTCTCAACAAACGCCAAAGATGGATTCTTAAATTCTCCACTCACAGTCATATAATTTACCCCCTGACATTTTCTACAACTTTTCCTTTGGAAAATTACTGCACCTACTACAACCTGAAAGCCCAGTGCAAATATTTACAACATGGAAAAAACAAACAAACAAAAAAAAGCAACACTTTTTTTTTCTCTGCAAAGATTTACTTTGGATAAGTAAATAGGGAATTAAATAGGTTCTTTTTGTTTATTTATTTTTTTATGTGGTGCTGGGAATTGAACCCATGGCCTTGTGCATGCAAGACAAGCACTCTGCCAACTAAGCTATTTATTCAGCCCACTAAGGAGAGAAATTTTAAAAGTACTATGAAACAAAACAGTAAATGGCATTATGTAGAACCTCAACTATTAATAGACATAGCAAAAAATGGATCAGCAGTAATTAATTAAGGGATAATAGGATCCAGAGTGTATCTCACTAGACAGAAAAGTGCTCAAGAGATCTGTGAGGTGCCCTAGTTGCTTGTCTGAACCCTAGAGAGAGAGAGAGAGCTACAGATCCAGTCAATTCAATAGAATGTACCCTTGGGGAATCCAGATGTTCTTCTTCTGCCTTAGTTTCCTTGCATAATAACAAAAATATACAAAACTTGGGAATCAAGTTAAAAGGTGGAATTGATAAAATTGTTTTCAATAGTAAACTCTGATTTTGCTGTGACAATTTATTAAAGCAACATGAGGTCAACATTGAAGATTTACTGTTTTGCCTATGTTGTTAAATAATGTCCCAGATGCCTACCAAGGAGCCCCATAGTGAGCACTACATAGTATTTGTTAAATTACCATTTACCAAGACACATCATTAGATGTGACCCAAGCATCACTAGCCAAAGAATTTTCTACAGTTGCATATTGTTTAAAATTTTTTAAATTGTTGATAGATCTTTATTTTATTTATGTATGTATATGTGGTGCTGAGAATCAAACCCAGTGCCTCACACATGCTAGGCAAGTGCGCCACTGCTGAGCCACAGCCCCAGCCTCTAGAGTGGCATCTTAAACACCCCAATTATGACCATAAATTTATGAAATCATCCTCTTTGCTGATAGTGATATTTTAACTAATTCATATTGACAGCCTAGTGTCTCCTTTCAATGTCACTACACTATATGAAACAACCAGGGCCTTTGTTTTATCAAAATAATAAAAATAAAGAATTGGTGCTTTTGAACATATTGGTCCATTTGCTAAGTATTGGGGTCTGTAACCTCAACATGTTTAGGCCAAGTTAACTAATTCTATACAGTTCCTTTCATTAATTCCAGAATGTAGAGTTCAAGTAATAATTTCCTTTTTCTCAGGTTGGGAAACTCATGGCTATAAAAAATATAAAGGTGTCCTAGAGAACATAACCCAAAGAATAGAATACCTGTTAAAGGTACTCCTTTGCTACAAACACACCTAAGGCGATGGAGAGAGTGCAGGCATTGACTTCATGGGGAGGTCCACCAGGGTTTACATTGTAGACGCCACAAAAGACCTGCTGTGTTCTGCACTCCGAGGCCTTGGCCCGGTGTTTTCCTGTTGTTTCTGAAGTTAGCACTCACAGCCAGCGCCAGCCTATGCAGTTAACTTGAGTCCAGTCTGGAGGACATTTCTTTGGCCCTCACTGTGCGTGTTCAAACTCTTCAGGAGCAGACGTGACAGCTGTCTCATCTCTTGCTGTCAGCTGTTCTCCTCACGCTTCCTGCCCAGGAAACTAATGTTATGACAAACACTGTGCTGGGGTTGGCTGGGCACCAAAACCATACTGTCTTGTCACTGGTTGTTAAGTATGGCTTCGGGAGGGCACCTGATGCACTTTTCAGTGAATGACATCTGTGCCAGGTCCAAATTCTGCAGGCCTATAGGGATGGTTTGGCACTGCTCCTGATGCCTGGTCCTTTAATTTCAATTGAATTTAAATCAGAATTTGTTTCAGAATCAGCTTGTCAGTCTCCCAAGGGATCGGCTGGCCTGCATTACTCAGTCATTCTCCTCAACTAACCTGCCATATCACATGGCTGTGATTGCAGGCAGCTCTGACTCAGCGTCCTGTGCTAATGAAAATCCAAGAGAGTCTTCTCTCTCTCAAGAAGGAAAAATGCACAGAACAACTCCAAAAAAAAAAAAAAAAAAAGAGAGCCAGGATGGTTTAAGTATTAAAGAAGCCATTTCATGTAAAAACAGATGAATCAAGTCTTTATCAAGAAACGATTTTACACAAAGCTTCAATGTTGAAACCCAGAAAAAAGATGATAAGCTATGCTTCCATTGTTGGGACACATGGCTGATAATCTAGTGGTTTTAAGCTCATGTTTTCTAAAGTCACACATGTGCAGGGACTTTTGGAAATCTGATGCTTAAGAGAACTGTCTTGGCAGTAAGAATCACATTAGCTACATGGGTTTCAACCTCCAGGGGTAGTCAAGAAGAGACGACAATCAGAATTAAGCTTATACTTCTTTTGTCCTGATGTTTCCATATCTTTCTGGAAAAGAACCAATTGGAAAGCCAGGCAGCACCTGGTGAGTTTATGGCTGGGGAGACCTGATAATGATAAGATTTACAAACTGTCAGAAAGATGAATGAAGCAGTGAGGAGTCTGCATCTTGCTCAATCGCATTTAGGGTTTTGTCTCATACTTTTTCGGTATTTCTCATGCCTACCTCACCATGGTCTTGGTCTTATTACAGCTCTACCTCCTATTCTGTCTGTATTTGTGAGTGTGAGTGTGAGTGTGTGTGTGTGTGTGTGTGTGTGTGTGTGTGTGTATGTGTGTGTGTCTGGGCATGCACATTTGCAATCTGTGTTCAGTGGGTAAAACTGAACCATGCTCACTTGCCAGGGCTGATCAAGTAAGCTGACTCATGACTCTAGGGAAGAATGCAGCCCTGGTCACTGTGAAAGAAGGATGTGTTGGGGAAAGTTGGTAGATGCTGGCACCTAAGTCAACAGGTGCTCAAGGGAAACATTTCCACAAGATAAAAATTTCTAAATGCTAGTAAAATTACTAAATACTAGCTTAATTATGAAAGTTATATGGACATTTTCTTAATAAAAATTTTAGAGCTCTCTTCTTAGCCACCATCTTGAAAAGACATTTCAGAATTACCATACTGTATACAGACCCATTCCCATGGTAAAAGTCAATATCTTCAGAGAAAAATAGAATAGTATTTATCCTAATTTAGATAGCATTATTGTAAAGTGAGAAAAAATGCTAATAGTTTAATGTGGATATTATAGGAAATATTTGGTGACAAAAAGAGTGATAATATTGTATGAAAAAGAACAGGATAAATTAGACCCTCAGTGAATGGTAGTTGGTGCTATTAGCAAATACTTTATTTGTTTTTACATATTGGTTTGGTGATTTTCTTTGGAATCAATTACTACTAGAGACGATTAAGAAGGGGATATTTCAAGAATCTGAAAAATAAGAAAGTCTAATTTAACTTAAAAAACTCTATAGTGAATTGCATTAAGAACAATCATTGAGAGTCAAAGTGTCTCATCACTGAACTTTGTTCATGGCAGCTCAGATTTCTAGATTATGCAATTTATTTTTCCACCATTACTGCCTGTACCTCCAATGTATGAAGAACCTAAGAGTCGAAGTCCAGGTGATAATCCATATTTCATCTTTCAGTGAATTGTGCTGTCCCTATCATAGACTTTGAGACTTAGTCCTTTAGCCTTTGATTTAATCCAAATGCTATCAGTGTTACGCTCTTTGAGTGAGAAAATTTGTTTCTAGCTCCCATAAGCAACAGTCACTACCATCAATCATCAGCACATCTGGATCAGCTATTTCAAAATCAAGAGCATATAAACAAATATATTTAAACTATATTTATAATTATTTCCAAATCTTAAAACAACATGGTGATCATTTTTAGTTGTCTAGGAATGATAGGAAAGTAGAAATGAGTTTTTTTTTTTTAATTTAATTCAGAATCTGTAGCAAAAGTCTTTCAAGCTTTTGCTCACCTGGAAAGTTCATGTTTAAAAAAAATTCAGTGGCTTCCCCTTGTCAGAAATAATGAAGGTTTTAGATTTCTCTCTAAAGCTAATATCACCTATTGGCAAGAGAAAGGAATTATGAGGCACATTAAGCAAAGAAAGAATTTTACCGTCTATGAAAAGATTAAGCCTAATTATGAATTCAATTTATAAAGTCTAGTGTCACCCAGAGATATTTCAGCTCTAGACTTTAAGTATGGCAATATGCTTAGTTCTAATTTAAATTGACCGGGTCTCCACTGAGAAGGGAAGGACACTTTAGGCTATGGAAAGTATATACAACTTGGCTGCTATTCCAAGTCCTTTCACTTTTTTTCTCCCTTGCAAACTCTTTATTGTTGTAAATTTAAAGAGTTTTTTTATTCCCTTTTTAATGTGGCAGAAAGCTTCCCATATTTCTAACTGGTAAATACAAAACTATTGAAAAATACAAAAGCACTTAATCTCAGAGCATTCTCCTTCCTCTGGCCGCAGATTGCAGACCTCCTTCTTTTGGCACCCATACCCTAAAGTCACATCAAATATCAAAGCAGTTCTCCTGGGAGTTAGAATAACATGTGTTCAAAGGACATACTCCTGCTATATGGACACAGGGCCACTGTGTCCTTGAAGATGCTTCAGAGTCCCAATATCTGGAGTTTTCCAAAAAACTTCATTCCAGAAATAAAATCACCAGGGGGAAAAGAGAGGTTGTTATATTCTGCTTCCTTTTCTAGTTCTACTCTGATTCATTTTCCATTTCTATTCTTAAATCCTGTATCACTGAAATACTTTGCTTGGATGAAGACTGAATGTGGCTGCATCTCGGATAAAGACAACATCTGTTCCAAGAGCCGTTGAGACGAGCCTGGAACTGAAGCACAAAACAGCATCTCTCTTAACACTCCATTTTTGAAAACTGTCAGATGCTTTCAATTTCTGGAACAAGGTCCAAAAGTAAAATGGGCAGAGAAGTAATCCCTTTCCATTGTCGCATGTATTTTTACTAGAATGAACCTAGAAAAGAAATAACATTTTGCAGGGGGTTATTTAGTCATTTATTAAGTGACTGCTAGAATGAAAAGGTACAGGTTCTAGCCATTTCTCATTACTGAATTATTATTATTATATATTGCTCATTTAACTAGGTTACCCAATAATATATTGCCAACCCCCCCAAAAATAACAGATTGTATGCTTATAATAATTATGTCAGGACCATGTAGGGGCTACCCTGGGTCAGCTAGAGTCAGCTTGTATAGGGAGTATGATTCTCTTGATTTTGAGAAATAAAACAATATGGTAAGATTCATATGACATCCTTTATTTGTCTCTTTTTAAATGGTATTTGTGGTGTGATAAAATCAGGATAATCTCTGGCTCCTATTTGGAGGCAATGACGCAGATATAAAAGATCACATAGCTGCTGGAGGCACAGCTGGCTAAGGCTGTACCCAGAGCTCTTCAGACAATGCCCATGAAACTCCTTCTAGCAAGATGTATAATCTTCAAGGAGACAATTGGGGATTCTTCATTTGTCTGCATAAACTATCCTCAATCAAGATAATATATGAAGAAAAGAGTCTTCTTGCCTGAAGAGAGGTCAGTTCTCTCTGGTTTTACATTTCTAATATGGACTATAATTTTCAAAGAGAACAAGACAAGATATCATCTCAGTAATAGCTCTCAAGTATAGCCTGCCTTTCCCGGGGGAGTTAGAAAAATATAAGTACTTCCCATGAGCATATTATTTGAGAAGGATGATGCTCAGAGCATACATTTTCTACTTCCTTACATGTACTTCTCTCCAGATTGAGCAGTAAAACTTCAGCAAAGAAGACAGTCTTACCTGTAACTGTGCTAGCTGGGGATAACATTGGTTTTTTTTTTTTTTTTTTTTTTTTTAATCAAGAGTCTACCATTAAGCAAAAGGTTTACTTCTAGGAAAGGGATATTTTAGAAATGCATTGAATTTAGAAATGCTTCTTGTCTCCACCAAATTCAGCTAAATTTTTAAAAGGCCACCAGTACTGCCACAGGGCAGAAAAATAATAGCAAGTAATTTTCAGAACACTCTATTGAGAGTCACATTTTGATTATTGGCGCATTTACAAAGGAGCAAAACATAAATTGTAATATTAATGACTGTATTTCTCTCTCTGTATATGGGTGTGTTTATGTATGCATATATAAAGAATATATGTGTGTACATGTATTTACATATTCATATGTCTATATGTCTATGCAGTATTTACTTGGAGGGATTATAGATAGAGTGCCTGAAAATTAATTTTGAAATAAAGGCTTGACAATGAGAATGACAATAGGAAGATGTTCTTCTTGAAGACATAACAATATTCACAGGTTTTGTATACCTGGTTGAATAGTCAGTCAGGCTTAATAATCCAATCATTATTATACAGTATACTTCATAGCTAGGGGCCATTTTATTTTCTAAAAAAAAAAAAAAACAAAACAAAACATTCAGTCAATTCTTTTGTAATCCTGAGTTGAAGAGCCCCTTCTATTATCATCCTGTCTATGGATGCAAGTTGATTTTTCTAGTAATTGACATCCCGTTCTTCTTGCTGGCATGGTTGACAAGGACAGTTGCCTGCTTCAGTAAGGGTGCACCAAGAGATACCCTTCATCTTTGGCCGAAAATCTCTATGTTCATGACAGTTTCCAGAAATTTTGAAAACTTAACTCTATTGTGTTTTGGTTTTCACTTCTTCAATTGGTCAGTCATGTGCCAATGAGGGTGCCAAGCAGGTGCTTACAGAAAATGTTCCCTACAGGATCCATTAATAGTTTCGTGGGAGAAGTTCAGCTGGTCAATGCAACAATTAGTTGGCTCCCCCGGAGGTGGTGATTCTTTTCCTAATTCCACATAGGATAGAAAAGCAGTAGCATCTCCCAACTGCTTCAGCTACTTGATAGGAAGAAGCATAACTCGTGTTGACTGGCTAATATTTTTATGCAAGTGGTAAGTGCCCAGGCCTCAAAAGCATGGATAAAAGTCCTTTGCTTTCAGAGAAATGCATTCCCTATCTACTGATGGTCTTCCCTAGAGAAGAATACTAGGCTTATTTTGTAGTCCCTTCTTTTATATGATAACAGTAATGTTGATGAGGCAAATTAAATAAATTAAGATTCTGATCTTCTAAGTGCAGGAAAATGTTCTCAATTGAAACATCCCAGCTCCCCTTGCTACTTGATGATCACATTTCCATGATTGCAGATGGTATACATGTCTCTTTTTATCCCTTTACTGAAATTTCTGTTTTCTCTCGACTTCATCTCTGATATTCCTTTCTGAATCTCGCAATCTCTTTCTTCCTCTGCTCCTATCTAAGGGAGTGATTTGGTGTGTGTATTTTCAGTTATAGAATTCTGCTTGAAGTGACTGACGAGACGTGGTGTTTTAGTAAATAATGTTACTGGAAATGCATAGCAGAAGTTTGGTCCCCACATGGTGGAACCGGGTTCTGGTCCTGAATTTTTTCCCTGGAGCGTTATTTCATGCAGGTTGCCCTTAAAGCCTCTTAAATTCTGTTTGTTTATTTGTCCAATAGACAAACTACTGCTCACTTTATGAGGAGTAAAAGAAATGGGATAATTTTCATGAAGTCATTATAATTATGTCTGAAACCTACTAAATGCTCAGTTAGCTCATGTGATTAATGGTGAAGGTGCAAGCTTCTAATGTGAAAACTTGTAGTCTCCAAATGTTAGTGCTTCTGGGGTCTCATGGTCACCCCAGATCACCAGGCATCTTGGGTACTGGGATGAATCCATTTTTCTTCTATTCCTGGTTTCCTATGTGCTTTTATTCAAGCACTGGGGCCACTGTGGGGAATGTCTGAGGAAACAGGATTTTGGAGGTGGCATGCAAGGGAAAAGCATTTTTTTTCTCTCTTTTGTCTAAACACATTCTTAAAATCTGGATTTCACCCTGAAGACTCACCCCTATAAAGTGTTTCATCATAACGTCTCAGCATTACCTACTCAGGATTTTAGCTTAGATTTCCTTCTGACTGCTGCTCCGGTTATCAAATAGGGAAACTCACCCTCTGAGTTCTCCTCTGAAGTGTAGACGGATCTTTAGACCCTCCCTGACTCAAGCATCACTGCTGCACTGTTCAGAAGCTGGAAGCCCCCTGTGGCTTTATCCTTGGCAAGAACTCTGCCACCAAAAGATTTATCTTCTAATCACAGCTCTTTCTGCCCAACTTGAACCTTGGACAAAAAAAAAAAAAATAATAATGATTCTCTATTTTCACCAGCTTCCTGCTTCAAGCTGATAAGCAGCATACTGAGGAGTTAATTTCAGAAGGAGCAGCATGTAAACATTGTAAATCTGATGCGGTAAGGGCTCAGGCTTGTCATTTTGCTTGACTTCACGGCACTCCCCTGAGAGGAGCACATCGCGGTGTTAATTTCAAATGCGGATATTAGTCTGGTTTACAATAGCAGCCTGTTTCCCAAATTGAACCCCCTCATTCATAACTAACTAAGGGTATTCCCACATAACATCATTGTCTTTACTACAGAACAAAACCAATGAATACAGGGCTCCAGTCTCAGTCTCCAAACCGTGGAAAAATAAGAAAGAATTAAAATCTTTCAAAGCTTAACATCATGTCATTTGACATTCTCCTAAGTGTTCTAGATTTCATTCTCTTCTTTTCTTTCCTTTATTTTTTATTTTTTAAAGGAATAGAACCCAGAGGTGCTTAAACACTGAGCCACATCTTCAGCCCTTTTTATGTTTTATTTGCAGAAAGGGTCTCAATAAGTCACTTAGCACCTTGCTAATTTGCTGAGGCTGTCTTTGGATTTGTGATTCTCCTGTTTAAGCCTCCAGAGTCTCTGGGATTACAGACATAGGCCAATGCACCTGGCTTCTAAATTTCTTGAACTGGCTCTTATATTAGTTTTTATCAGTCTACATTCAATAGTCTATTTTGATTTTATTAAAATAAGACTTCATTAAAATATATTACTTTTAGGAAATGAATTATGCTAGGATTTTCAAGAGTGGCCATCGACCAGGATAACCATGCGAAGAAGACTAATTGATTAATGGTTCCTATTTTCATGGAATCAAAGCAAAATAGTTTATATACAAATAAATATACATTCGATATTTCCATCTTTGAAATAGTATTTTGTAGTTATTATTATCCTGATCAAATTTTGGCAGGAGATTTTTGAGTTCCAGGATTTACCATTAACTTCCAAATCTGACTCACCAGTCCAGCTATAAAGCTGGAAATCTCCTCAAATCACCTTCTAGGCCTCTCCACTGAGATGGGTGATTGGCATCTCAAACTTAAGAGGTTATTACAGTGATGGCTAACAGACAGACATGAGCACCGGAATATAAGATTAAGGGAGTAATTTATAAACTGGGCCTACTGTGCTTACCCCCACATGTATTCTTTTAAAAACGAAATTTACCTACAGCCCAGCCCTGCTCATCCTAAGTCAATAGGCTATATTGTATTCTTTAGAAAACAACTTGTTATCTGCAGGAAAAATGCAACTCCCCAAAGCCTCCTCCTTGTCAATAAGAACAACACAAATTACCAGGAAGGCCAGTGGCAGTGGCTGGCTTTTTGTGACCTTTACAGAGACCAGATTCCTGAACTTAGGTAGATAGTATAATCCCCCCTTAACTAAACTTCAGAAACCGTCAGTGTGGACCAAAGTGACCCCGAGTTGGCTTGAATCATTAGCATGTCATTATAATAGTAAAATCTCCCCTGCAGGGTATAAGACCATATACAGCAGGATCTTGGATGCAATCCTACTGTCAGTCAAAAGTCAAGAAGTGGACCTGAATAGGACTCTGGAAACTTCCCTGGGACCTCAATGAAACTGGAGAGCAGGAGTGGTGCTCTGTCCTCCTCTCCGAGGGGACCCACTCTCTCCCTCGAAAGTGTCCTATTTTTCCTTTTATAATCATTTCTAAAAAGCTCACGACTGCTACTCTGAGCAACATGTTTGCAATCTTTTCAACATGATTCAAGAATTGATATGAGAAGACATCTGTGGTCACATCACCTACATGGATGGCATTGCTCTATAACAGATAGTATTCACGTTCAACTTCTGTTTTCTATGACCATTTTGTCCCCGATTCTTTATCCCGATTAATAGTAACATTCCCACACTCATTAAAATTGAAACTATTACTGAATCTGCTAAGATGCTATTATTGAAGTCACTATGTCTCACCTGGAAACAGTGGTGCATGCCTGTAACCCCCGAGGCTTGGGAGATCTGAGGCAGGAGGATCATAAGTTCAAAGCCAGCCTCAGCAACTTAGTGAGGCCCTAAGCAATTCTCTGAGACTCTATCTCTAAATAAAAATATAAACAAGGGCTGGGGATATGGCTCAGTGTTCAAGCTTCCCTGGGTTCAATCTCTAAAAAAGAAAACTATGTCTCGTTTTTTTATAAACATGAATAAACATTGAGGCCATTGCTTTTATCCTGTGGATACTCTCCCTAGAACAGATTCCATCATATGTAATGCGGACATATGTTTTAGTCAGTTATTTTGGTTTGTTTTGTTTTGTTTTTGCTGCTGAGACCAAAAAACCTGATAGGAACAATTTTTTAGCGGAAGAAAAGTTTACAACATTCTGAAGCTGTTCCAGCTTGCACCTCTGATTTATCCCACAAAATCCAGACAACTCCAAGAGCTTCTGAATCATAAGGTTAGGTTAGTCACAGCAGCAGCCCTACCCCTGGTAGAAATTTCTGTTTTAGTTAGCTTTGCCACTGCTGTGACCAAAAGATACACACACACACACACACACACACACACACATACACACACCAAAAAACCCCCACTATTTTAGAGGAGGAAAAGTTTATTTGGAACTCATGGTTTTGGGGTTCTTAACCCATAGATGGCCATCTCCATTGCTCTGGTCCCAAGGTGGAGACAGAACATAATTAAGGAAGGGAATGACAGAGAAAAACAGCTCAGGACATGGCTACAAAGAAGCGGAGAGAGGGTTCCATTGACCAGAGAGAAAATATGTACTCCAAAGGCATGCCCTCGGTGACCCACCTCCTTCAGCCCCATCCTAACCCCCTGCAGTTACCATTGGCATTAAACCATTGATGAGGTCACGACCTTCATTCCTATCATTTTGCCTCTGCATGCTCTTTCACTGCCTCACAAATGAGCTTTTGGGAGTTAGCTAATATGTAGCCCAAACAACTTAAAATCCCTCCACTGACTTTATCCTATCATTTATTTTCCCCTAAGTTGAAAACAGTGCTCTCTCTAAAAACGATCAATGTGCCATTTTATTTTTGAGATACAGTCATGCATGGAAAACCCAAAACAGAGTTTGACACAGAATGGCTACCATATGAACGTTAGTCAGACATCATGCAGTAGATTAAGGCATTTTGATATCTCTTGTCAGCTATAGAGAGTTGTTGGTGGGTTTCAAATAATCTTCTCATTCCGTGTAGAATAGTATATGAGTTGGAGGTGGGTGGCAGTGAAGAGAAGGAAGGCAGTTTGAAACTCAGACACAGAACCAGGACTTTCACAACAGGTTTCTGAATATGACACATAGAAATAATAGAATGGGGGTGACTTTGGCCTTTTTGAGTTGGCAGTTAGCTAACAGACATCAGAAACCTAATTCTCATAGTTCTGGAGGCTGGGAAGCCCTTCATCAAGAGGTTGGAAGATTAAGGACTTGGTGAGGTCCTGCTTTTTGGGTCATAGGGGGTGCCTTCTAGCTGTGCCCTCTCATGGTGGCAACGGAGAGCTAGCTTTCTGGGGTCTCTTTTGTATGGGCATGAATCCAACCATAGGGGCTCCACCTCCTGATCACCCCACACCTATCGCTATCAACCTAGTGATTAAGTTTTAGCATGTGGATTTGGGGAGAATGAAAATATTCAGACCATTGCAGAGGTGAGCAAATGGAAAGTTTTTGAAAAAAAGAAGAAGAAAAAAATAAGTGGACATAAAAGTACTTTTACCTAAAAATGTTTTCTTTGAAATCATATGAGTCGAACTTGTAGGGTGGCAAGAATATTAGATGAAAGAGTCCTGTAAATGTCAAAATTTAAGGGAAAAATACTAGTGGTAGTAACAATTAGTATTTTAAAAATATTGTGACAATTCATTTTACATATACCCTCACATATAATGTAGAGCAATGCTGTTGTATATTTAGAAAAATTGGAATAAATTCAAGCTGAAATAGAGTTCAAAGAGAAGGAAGTTGAAAGACTCAGATATAAGTCAAATAAAACCAAACACTATAGGAATAAATAGATTGAAAATCACTTATTTGGAATTTAATATCACCAATTGCTTAAAGAGAAAACATTTTACCCAGTACTTGTGCAGGGTGGATAATAGGTTGGTTTAAAAACATATCCCTAAGTTTGAATACATCCTGACAGGAATAGGGACATATTGGAGGTTGGCTTAGAAAGTGGGGAAATTAGTGTGAATAATAATGGGCATAAAATGAATGGCCGTCAGTGGGCTGTTTACCAAAGATGTAGAGTTTTCATTAATTTCATTTTGTTTTATTTGGCTTTTATTTTGTGAACTGGAAACATTTAAATATGTTTTATTAGTAGGGAAATAACAATTGAGGATCAAACATATACATGTCAGATGCAAAACTGAGAAAGGTTTCCGGTGAAAATCATCAGTGAGAAGCAGACAAAGCAGGCTTGCAGAGTAAGGTGAGTGGGGAGAGGGTCATTTAATCCTCGTGAACAGGTGGAAAACAGGACAGGTAGGGATACAACTCGTCCTGTGGAACTGTGAGTTTATGTTTGATGGCTTTTCACCAGTGAGGAGACAGTAAGGTCAAAGTTTGCCCCTTATTCTATCCCCAAGTCAGCTTGAAGCGTCCATCTTCCTGTTCCTCAGTAACACTAGACAGGATTTGCCTTTTCTTTGCCGATCTTGAGGACATAAGCAGTAAAATTCTACATGAATTCATTGATGAAATGTCTATATCAGATGTTGTGACAATTGTTTCCATCTACAAAGATGTAAAGTAAAACAGTCTAATGAATTCAATATCCACTAGATAAATGACCCATTAAGGAAAAAACACTAACTTGCTGCATTTGTAATTGAAAAACATATTGCATGTCTACAGATTTGGTAGAGATAACAATATTGAGATCTAGTGAATTATGGAAATTTTGAATGTTATAAATGGAGGGATCTTTAGATATTATAGTTTTCAACCCCTTGGTTGTATAGACATGAATCTGAAAGATGAGAATATTAAACACATTTATAATCCAAATATTTTTCCCTCTTGGTTTCAACATGCAGCAACTGAAGGACCACAAGAATGTGAAATCTATAAGGACTCCAAAAGATATTAATGTCAATCAGGTTAATAACCCAAATCACTGAGGAAACTAATGCAACAGATGGCAATATTTTGCATTTAAAAGGTAGGTTACAACTTCAAACTGATAAACTCAGCTTCAGACGAGGTTCTGGGAAACATGCCTGGGTGGTAAGTTTCTTTCAAAGTGCTCCAAGAACTGATAGGAAATAGCAAATGAGATTTGAAAAGAAAATTTTGCAAGGCAATAAGAATGTTTCATGATGGATCGCTGGTATGAAATGTAAGAAACTCGACATTCAGGAAGGTGCTCTACAGAGACTTGATCTAATTTTTAAAAATTATTTTGGAAAAGAGGCTCTTTCAGTTGGCAAAAGCCCAGCGACTAGAACATTTGATATCTTTGCTGCACGAGAAAGGTAGGGTGCAAATGCACAAATGTTTAGGTTTATGTTACCGAGAGCAAAAAGAGGGCTGGACAGTTTAATAACAGTGCAAAACCTAAGGCTTGAAATTGTCTCTGATAGCTTTTATGCTAATCACAATATAAGCACTGAATTTGCTTGTGTATTGAACATCAGGGAAAATGTAGACTTTTAGAAGCCAAGAAATATGTCACTCAGCATTTTGAAGAGATCCTAAATCAACAGCAGAATGGCACATGCTGAAAACCCAGTCAGGCTGTAGATACTAACCTAAAAAAGGAGCAACTTTGACCCTGCTGTTAGCATTTTTTTTTTTAAACCATGGATTGAACCCAGGGGCACTTAGCCACTGAGCCACATTCCCAGCCCTATTCTGTATTTTATTTAGAGACAGGGTCTCACTGAGTTGCCTAATACCTCAGTGTTCCTGAGGCTGGCTTTGAACTCATGATCCTCTTGTCTCAGTCTCACTAGATGTTGGGATTACAGGTGTCAGCACTTTTAAACCTGCACTGGAATGCACAGCACCAAGAGATGTCCTGCTGATTAATATGTTTGTAAAAGAATTATTTTCATGTTAGTTTATGATATGATTCCATAAATGATAGATACTCTTTGCAGGATTGAAATAAGTGTGGTGATAGTAAAGATTTCCCTAAAATTATTAGTTTGGATTTTCTTTTAAGATAAATATATAAAGCAGATAATTTTTGCCTAGGAAATACATTCAACTGAAATTTTTATTCATCTGTTTTTAGAAGAGATAAATATAATTTCTATGATATTAGGAACTGTGCATTATAATATTATAATATTTTTTCAGGGGGAGGTAACTATAATAAGTTTCATTTAGATAAAGGAGTATACACAGGTGGAATAATCCTGAAATTAAAACAAAATGGATGAAATTTTTTTCATGCATAATGCATGTAAAAATAGCTTTTATCTCCATCAAGGTGACTGCTGGGGTGCCATCTTGCTTCCCAGCAGCAAGGAGTCTATGGGCAGATGCCACAGCATGCTTGGCAAGAGCAGCATCTCTTGCTGCTAGAGTCATAGCATGTGCTGCTGGTGGCCTTCTGCCCCTGCCTGGCAGAAATGGGCATCACCTTCTGGGTGACTGGCAGGGCTGCATACAGAGCTTGACTGGAAGGTCCATGAGGCCCAAGTGGAGATGTCATCAATGATATGGCTACACACAACTGCAGGGTGACAAGGGACCTGATGTCTACAAATCTGGCTTCATGAATATCTTATGGGGATATACTGGGCCACTGGCCAAGACCTTGACATCCTCATGGTACAGAAATCTTTGCTGTGTCTTAGCTGGCCACCTTGCTACTTGCTTCCTATCTATCACCAGACCTGCAAAGTACCTCCCTTTGTCTTTTTCTTCATTTGGTGCACCTGTTACCATGTCTACTCTATCTTCATGCTGTGTCTTTTAAATGACCCAGTGGCCATGGTAACACCCTGCTCATTATTACCTTCTTCATGGTTCAACACAGGGGCTGGCCTGCTACGTTTTTGGCCTGACATTTCTTGTGAAAAGGAGCACTGTACTCTTCAACCCTCGGTTACTATTCCTTCTCTTTTGGCTTCTGTGCTGCCCTCCCCAATCTGGGCATCTCTACTGTCCTTCAGGTGGTTTGGGAACATCCCGCTGGAGAGCCCCAAGGGCTACATATCCTTCTCCTTTGACAATGGCCACCAGTTTTTCTGCAGGACAGTGATCTGAACTTCCTCCCAGAGGCTCCCTTCCTGCACTGTACCTTCCACCTGGCCCTGTTGCCCCCCGCCTTACCCTGCTCTTGCTATCTGTGCTCTATAGATGGCACAGGATGGGGGGAAATTATCCTGTCCCTGCTGAAGGGTCGTTTCAAAGGGAAGGTTCCCACCCACCCAGCCCTTCACACCAATCCCATTGTCTCTACTCTCCTGCCAACTTCACTGGCATCTGCTTCAGCCACTCGCTCCACTACTAGTCATACAGATGGCATTTCCATGCCTCGCCCTACATCCCTGGACCAGGCGCTGGTGTGAGGCTCATGGAGCTCTCAGAAACAACACCATCCACATCCTGCAGCCCTGATGCCTGGAGTTATGGCAAGCTGTCATCTGCTGGAGCCCTGGCTAGGCCCACAGCCTGTCCCCAAGAGCATCCAGCACAGCCAGGTGGCCCACTGAAATCCACCCTCAGTCTACTCTCAGGACCCAGGGTGGGGTGGACTTTGTAGTATTCTTCCAAATTATCCTTCCCAAGGCCAAGAAGTATTTAGCATTTTAAAGGCAATATGTCAGACTTAAACATGTAGGTGAAATAAATGCATAAGAGTATATCCAAATGAAAGATTCAAAAAAATGGTAAAGAATACTTTTTATTCTTCAGAAATTTTAAAGACAAAAATTCGATGTTGTATAAACATCTTTAAAACCAAAACCAATAATAAACTTATTGTTAGAATATGACTACATAAAGACTAAATACATTCACAAATTAAATTAATATGAAAGGTTAACCAACAAAATTCTGACTCTATTAATATTATGTGATATATAATGATATTTTATAAAATAAAGTTGTGATATTGATTGTAAGAGCAATAAGATATAACAGTTTGCTTTATATCTATTTAATTCTTTTGGAATCAAGTATGATAAGCCATGATTTTAGTCCTCACGTGGAGAATTATCATTCTAGTTTTCTTTTTAAAAACTGTAGCTCAGTTGGATGTGGTAGTGCACACCTGTAATCTGAGCAGTTTGGGAGGCTGAGGCAGGAAGATTGAGAGTTCAAAACCGGCCTCAACAAGAACCAGGCGCTAAGCAACTCAGTGAGACCCTGTGTCTAAATAAAATTAAATAGGGCTTTGGATATGGCTCATTGTTTGAGTGCCCCTGAGTTCAAACCCTGGTACTATAAAAAAAGAAAAAAAAATGTAGGTTGACTTAAACATTACTTTATTATTTTGATAGGCCATCCTTGAAATCATAAATAAAGATCATTTACTGTAGATTTTGCATATTGCTAACAATCTGGCATGAATGAGTACATTGAGGATCTCTGAACTCCATCAACTCCTTCACAATACTTATAGTAATAGCATTCCATTGTGAGTTGGGTCATGGCTTAAATCTTCTTTTTGTGTGAATTATGGAGAAAACTTTGTGCATTGTCCTGGTTGGACCAAAATATTAAAAACAAATCCAAATATTGGCATAATATTTGTGTGATATACTGTCAAATATTAATTTATTAAAATTTTTCATTAAATTAGTATGAAGGAGAAAACTCAGACATTAGCAAAGCTCCTTAACACTGTGGGCTACATTCATGCTGTAGATAGAACTATAATGACCCCACCCTGACTCCCAGGAACCACAAGTCTTATACCACATGGGGTTGATAGAACTTTCTCCATGTGAAGAAAAGTATAGTCCTTGGGATGGGAACATTTTTCTGGATTATTTGAGTGGGCCGAATCTAATTATGTGAGTTCTTAAAAGTGGACATCCTTCTCCATAGGAGATTAGGGAGAGGTGTGGCAACAGAAGGACTGTCCCTCAGCATTGACAGATTTGAGTATTGGTGAAAAGGACCTGTGCTAAGGGTGTGGTTGTCCCACATCCTGAGAAAGGACAGGATCTAGCCACCACCTTTAGGAAGGATAGCATTGCACTTGTAGACACATTGACTTCAGCCTGAGCGATCCCTGTCAGACCCCTGGCCTGCATCACTGTCAAAGAACCAGTTATATCTCTTAGGTAACCAAGCTTGTGATAATTCAGTTAAAAAAAACAAAAACAAAACAAACAACCAAGCCACCAAAAAAAAAAAAAAAAAAAAAAAAATGCTGACACTGTTATTGTGCAAGATAAATAAAATACCAGCCACCGTAACCTGTGGTGGTTAGCGGTCCAGTAGCCAAATATTCAAGTTGTAAGCAAAGTGAGTATCACTAAAAGGTGGGAACAGGTGGAATAATGGGCTTACACAGATCAGTCATGAAAGTAGATTCTTGGAGCAAGGAGAGGATGAGACATCTCTAGGGGAATAAAAGGAAAAGTGGGAAATGAATAGGTGTAGTCAGGGGGGTGGAAGCTCTAACAGGAGCAGGAGAACACAGGGTGATACAGAACCTAAATTAAGTGCGGTCTGATCCCAGTGTAGAATCAGGTCACGAGTAGAAGACAAGGATAGAGAGGTAGCCTGGCTTCAAATCATGTGAGAGTATCTAGGACACATTGTCAAGGTGAGAATCCACGCAGAGGTATTGTATTTTTAGCCAAGGGCTGACAAAATCTGTAATTGAGAGTTTCTGTTGGGATCCTAGGACAACCATCAACATAATAATGCCAATTAACATTTGATTTATTTGGTAAAAACTGAAGGCTTTTTTGTATGTGATACTGGTAAAAACTGAAGACTCTTTTGTATGTGATATTTTTGTAGGACCAGAAAGGAACTTTATTATTAACAGAGATTTTTGGACTATCAAACCCTATTTTTAATATTTTTCTTTCTTTTCCACAAACCTACGATGCAATATAATTAAATTTTGTTTAAAACATTTAATCACTTCAAATCCAAGCTATTTTTAATCTTTGGCTCAAAAGGAAATTATAATAGCTGTGAGAAAATTATAATGGCCTTAAGTTCATAACACAAAATTTATATCTAGTTTAGAATGCTTAAAGAACTCTTCTCCAGTAAAAAAGGTCTGAAGTCTAATGTTACAAAGTTTGATCTATGTGCATTATCTTGCACATAGGTCACAGCAGGGCAGATGGGGGGAGGGCCACTTATGTGATGGAGCACATGGGGAGAGCGGCTGTGTCCATGGGCAGGATTTAATGGTGAGAAAGCCAGAATCCTCCTCCTCACAGAACTTTTGAAAAAGAGATAAGGGAAAGTGAATAAGTCATCTATTATGCAATGATGGAATATAGATAGGGTGGAGGAATAAAGGCGAGATCATCCATGGAAAGAAGCTCCAATGTCCTTCCAAGGGGCCTTGTGGACCAGTAGGAACAACAGGCAGTAACCATAGCTCACCCCAGACTTCAGGTCTGGATGGACCATATTTCTACATCCTGCAGCTTGAGTGAATTATTTAATTTCTCTCTGCTTTGGCTTCTCCATCTACACCAAATAAGCATCCTGATCATTAAACTTCATTCTGTGATAAGTTAGTGTCCCACAGACGAGCATTAGAGGTCATTACTGAAGAAGGAACTCAGAGGAGGACATGAGTGCTGCTTCAAACAGAGAAGTTTCACCGATGTCTGCTCACTGAGTGGCAATTATTTACTTCAGAAAAGAAAAAAAATATATATGCTTTTAATGCATAAAAAAATGCATAAAGCACGGTAGAGCCTTGATCTTTTAAGTGTCTTCCTGTTCTAAGATGTTGTGTGTGCAGACTTTCTTAGTTTATTTATTTATTTTTTTTTACTTTTTGTTGCAGTCCACTTTTTTTCTTCTGATACCATTATATCATTAGAGATTTTGGTAGGAATAAGGGCTCTGCTTTCCTATTCTCCAGCAAGGAAAAAAAAATCAGAATTAATTATATAACAGAGTTTCAGTCAGAGTTTGTGGGGCTTCCAATCACCAAGGAGAAATTTCTACATTTAAGTTTTAACCACTCCAGGCAGAGAGGAAAGATCACATTGCATGAGCCATCACAGTCCACCTGAAAGAAGAGTGTTTCAGATCGCAAGACAACCGTCTGTCCTTTCTTCTCTATGCTTATGATTGCCACCTTTTGATCCTTTCTCTGCTTATTAACATTTCCATAAAAACATAGGTCTGGGAAACAGGAAGATGTATAACGAATACATTGAGTGCTGTCTCTTGTTAGCAACTTTCTTCAAAGGTTAAGATGAAGGAAACATTGAAACCAGGGATTTTAGAGCTTTGGTGCTCTTGGCCATTTACCTTAGTTAGTGCCCTGCCACTAGGCACTGAGCTGATTATAGTTGAGTCTCCCATCCAATAAGTGTCCTTGGAATTACAGGTTTAAACATAAAAGATTGTAAAGTTGAATCACACATGGCTAACTTGTAAGTTTCAACAGACGGATTCAAATATATTTTTACTTATTCAATAATATGTCCTTTCCTTCTAGTCAGCCGCCATTTACTTAGCTGTCAAGCAATTGGGGATATGAAGACATACAATGTGGGAGAAATAGTATCTTTCCTCCAAGAATATGTTTTAAAAATAAAGGAGGAAAAGGAGAGAGAGAAGGAGAAGTAGTGATCTATATTCATATGACTCATAGTCGAGAGTGAAGCATATTCTTAATGTATAACAATTGTGCCTGGTTGAAGGGTCCTGCACCAACTGAAAGTACACTCTTTAAGGAATAAACAGAAATGCTACTAAGAATTATTAATAACCTAGTTAAAGACCTTTTGATCTACTTAGAAACTTCTAAAACTTTGTTTCCATTTTTATTTCATGCTTTTTAATAATTACCTAAAGTATATAGTTGAAAACTTCCCCTTTTTTCCTACAAATGATCATGTGTTTTGTCCCATTGTTTTTCCAAGAGACCGTGTAAGATCGTCACACTCAAGTACCCCCCTGTTGCTTTTTGGGGCCTTCTGAGGTTGCTACCTGTCAATGAGTCTGTTACAACACTGAGGTTCATAACTGTCTTTCTCATTTGAAAACCAATATCGTTCTCATTTACATTATTTTAATCGCTGATCCAATACACAGTGAAGGATCCAAAGTATGATCACAAAGCAATCACTACCGTTATTTACTTGTGCTTAATCAAAATTCTGATTGCGAAATTCTGAGCACCTACAGAAGAACAGGGTTGAAGCCAGAGGACACTACTGTCTTTCCCTGTTATCTGCACAAAACTGGATCCTCACAGTCATTCTAAGCCGAGATGTAAAGGAACTTTGCAGGCCTATGGTGGTCAGCCATCCCTCCAGGTACTGAAGTCCTTTTCTTTGCTTCTGGGGCCTTTGTTCTTGATTGCAAGAGAAACATGCCACTTTGCTGTCTTCCTACACCCTGGTGCTCCTCATGTTCCTGCAATCTGTGACCAACACACCCAAAGGTGTTGTGTCTCCTGATAAGGCTCCCTTTAGTGCTATTTTGAATTATTTCTGGGGCCTTTCACTGTCACAATCCCGATATTGAAATTTAAAATTGCTATTCAGAAACTCAGATTCCATTCTCTGTCATCTGTTTCTTTAAGTACTTCTAACTACAATGGAACTGGAAATTGTTTTGCAATTTAAACAATACTTTGTAGGAATTTTTCAACCATCCATTTTTACTGTTGCTTTTATAAACAGTTAGCCAACGTTTTCTTGTGATGTTGCCTAGAGGATTAAAATAATTGCCCATTAAAAGATCTGTCTTTTGAAAAATAGGATTTGTGCTGATGAAAAACACCATATAACATCACAGTAATTTCCTCTACTTTTCCACTAGTCCTCACACAGCATAGGAGAGGTGGAGCAGGGTTTATCTTTAAGGCAACTGTGCAGAAGTATCTGGAGGATCCTCTTTATGTTAAGTGGGAGAGTAACAGGGGATCACTGCCTTCATTATAATCACAAACAACTTATTGAATGGCTTTACCTAAAACACTGCTGCAAATGAGCACTTCTATTGCAAGAAAAAAATGGGGAGGGGGCAGTAAAGAATTATTGAAGAGTGCAACAGTCAGATACCTAGAGGAATGTCTATGAGCACCCTGTGCTCCTCACACTGTAACAGGTTCCTCCATGGGGCAGGCCAGGTGCCATTTATTTTTCTAAATACTTTGCAATAAAATTGTTAGTTCTTGGTGTGAGGCCAGGGGTATAAGTCTATTCACTTGTTTAATCATCTTTTCCTTTACCAATAATGGTAGTCAGCTTTTTTTGAACATTCTATTCTTGTTAAATACTGTGCCTGCTAATTACCTGTGACTTGGAGAAGGACATTTCATCTCTCCAAGCCCATTTCCTTGTCATTACATCTGGGGTATTAAATAAGCCAATCCTCACAGTCTAGAGGATTTTTTTTAGATGATTTGATCAGACACTGTGCATAAAACCTATATAGTATGCTGCATTTGGTAAGTGAAAGTAAATATTATCTTATAAACAAAAAAACATTAAACTTTGCACAAAGCTCTAGAAAGTAGTTATTGCCCCTATTCAATGTCTCATTCTCAGATGCAGAAATTCAAGCTCAGAGAAGTTAATTAACTTACTTAAAGTCTCACAGCAGGAAGAACCTGGGATTTGGATTTAAATCCTGCTTTGATTTGTCCAAACTAGACTACTATTCCCACTAATATTCCATCTTTCCTTTCTTGAGCTGCTCTTACACAAAGGCATTGGCCAGGCTTTGGGATTCATCTATAAACTGAAGTTTTACTGGGACAAATCCAAGGTTGAGAGATAGCCAACATGGTTCAAATGTTGGCTTTGTCACTGTCAGTGGGATCTTGTTAATTAATCTCTGAGCTTGAATTTATTTATTAAAATCTTGTGCCCATTGTTATCTTCTAGTACAGATTATTCCAATGATGGCTATCTTCCAGTATTGTTGCTGTTTTGTATATTCCATGAGAAAAGTATTTTATGTGGAGCCTCTAAAAGGGGGAATAAAATAAAATTAAATATGGTCATCTATTAACACAAAGCACTCACTCAGGTAATAAAAATGTAACATGGTCCATACTGACAGTTTGTTACTTTATGAAGCTTGGACTCCAATATAAAGGCTGATTTTAAACTCATTTCAGGATGGAATTTATAAGTAAAGTTTGGATAAGAATCATGGGTTTTGGATATGTATCACGAGTAGAGATCAAGGAGCATTCAAAACAGAATCACAGGATCGAGTTTACTAGTCCAGTGATTGGGAAAGGAAAAGGAATGAGGAGAGTTAGATATAGATGCATCATATTTTTCTTCAGGTACAGGACAACTAAAAATGATGTCAGGTTGAAGCAAAGTACACCTGTCTTTTGTAATGGGAAACACAAACAGGAATCAGAAAACATCCTCTGAAAGGGAACATGGTCCATTAGGACCACCTGCTGAACCATTTCCTGAACTCTCTGAGATAATGACTTACAATTGCACTTATGGAAATTGGGGACTTTCTAATCAGGACTGTGATTTGTTCACAAAACTATGTGACATGTTACCTTTGGAGGTGGCAGACATTTGGTGCTGAACATTTTACGTTTTTTCCTCACAGGCAGGAACAAAGCAACTCCTCTATAGATATAGAAATGTATTTTTCTTTATTTGAAGCCTCTTAACACAATTTCAAAATTCTAGAATGAATACAAGCATGTTGAATTTTTAACAAGTATTAGTTAACTGTTTAATATTAATGTCTACTGAAAGTAAATAAGTGCTGGAAGTGTTGCAGCCATCCTATGTAGAATATTGAGCATGAGTGCTGTCACTAAAATTGAATATATGTAATTTTTTCTAGTAGCTTCATGAATTATATCTAAGTGACTCTCTGATGGGATTATGGCATAAGCTGTTAAGAAAAGAGCTATATTATTTGTCACTTTTTAAATTTTAATAAGTATAATTCAATCAGACTGTGGAATACAGTAACAAAAGATTCCCCCACCTTTTTTTTTTTTTTTTTTTGCACATCATTACAGTTGAATGAAAGAGAATATAAATGATTCATGAGAGTTCATAAAAATCAGTAACTATACTTTCACTTTACTATAGTAAGGAATGACAAAAGATAAAAATAACCACATTTATTGGAACATAGAACCTTTTCTCAAGATACCCGTTTTCGTTGTTCATACATTTTTAAATAAATTTTCCTTTTGGATTTTGCTTTATTTAACATTTTAATTTACCTTTGGTAAAAATGACTTTAACACAAATTGTGCTAAAAAGAATATCAGTGCATAATATCATTGCCAAGAAAGAACCATTATTAAAATTTGGAGTAAGTTTAGAAACTTTAAATAAACATTCAGAAGCATTATGATAACATTACACACAGTAACCTTTTGATTTATACAGTTTCTGCTAAATAATTACACCTTTTCTTTTGTTCTAATATTGCTTTATGTAGCTGTTGTTTTCTCCTTTCTTGGATGACCCTTGATTTGGTTGAGTCTATTTTATTAGTATTTTTTTTTCATAAAAAGAAATATTTGTTTGTTGGTCAGATTTGTAAAGATGTTTTATTAGTTTTTGTTTTGAACAAATATTATTCTATCTTTTACATTCTTCATATTTACTATATCCTTCTGGCTATCTTAATTTGAATGTCTAATGCTTTCATTTTCAATATCCCTTGTTATTTAAAAATATATTTGTACTTAGGTATAAATTTACTTAATATGAGATTTAATTGAACCACCCCCAAATTTTACAATTTTGTTAATGTTATGCATCATCTTGACTGGTCTAAGAGATGCCCAGATAGATGCTAAATATTATTTCTGGGTGTGAGGGTGTTTACTAACAGATTAACATATAATGAGTGGACCCAGTAAGGAAGGTGTGCACTCACCAGGGTGAGATGGCACCTTCTGATATATTGAGGACTTAATATAAGAAGCAAAATCAGGACAGACTTTGACCTTCTTGGTTCTCCAACTTGCAGATAGTAAAACATCTTCGTCTCCAGAATTGTGTGAACCTGTTTCTGTAATAAATCTTAACAAATCACTGGGTTTCTTTTTCTATGAAAAATTCTAATGCTAATATTTGCATTATTTAACAAGTGATTATTTTTTTCATTAAAAAAAATTATTGAGAATATTTAAAATTTTTTAAGTTTATTTTTAATTGTAAATTCAAATTATTATAAGATGTTATGTTTGTTGAGACAATTCTGGGAGCTTATATTGTCATTTAATCAAAGAGTGTTAAGTAAAAATTATAATATGCATTAATTCTAATTTTTTTTTAAGAATGTACATTGCTTATTCAGGAAGCTCAGGGTTCGATATTTGTTGTTTACATGTGGATAGTATATTGAATCTTTGAAAATTACTCTGCATGATTTGTTTCTTGTAAGACTATTTAAAATATCCACAATAATTTTAAATTTGTCAATTTACTGTGTATATTTGTGTAATTCGTTCCCTTTTTTAAATAAAAAGAATAGAAGAAGACTTTGCCTACTTATAAAACTATTTAGCAAGGAATGTGAATACTTGTAACTATCTCAGTCCATTCAGGCTGCTATAACAAAATATCATGTGCTCGATGGCTCAGAAACCCAGAAATTCATTTTTCAGAGTTCCAAAGGTTGTGAAGTCCAAGATCAAAGTGACAGTAGATTCAGTGTTCAGTGAGGCATTTCTCTCTGGTTTACAGATGGTGAACTTCTCATAGCATCTTCATATGGACAAAGAAATCTCTCTGATGTCTCCTTGATATCCGTTTCATTTATGACAGCTCCTTACTTATGACCTAATTACCTTCCTGAGACCTCACCTACAAACACTATTTTTGGGTGATAAGATTTTACAAATGAATCTGAGAGAGAAACAAAAATCAGTCAATTGTGATACATGCATGGAAAAATTCAATTCCCTGATGGTAGTAGCGTCTTAGCAGCTTTTAGGATAGTATTTTCATGACATGTAAGGATATATATTTAATTCTTTATGTTGATTATATAGCATATGATAGAATAGTATATATTGTTAATAAGTAGCATACATATACTGGGAATTTTTTATTTTGTTTGGAAATATGTATCTTAAATTGGTCATTTACAGATACATTTGGATTTATTTTTTGCCATCATATGTATTCAATTAAATGTCTAGCCCATTTGTTTCACTAATTACGTTTTCGCCAGCTTTCCATATGTTGTCCCTTGGCAATTTCTGGACTATTTGTCATAAAATGCTTGATCTCTTTTAATTTTTTCTCGAATGCATTTCATTTCGTTCCCATTCTTTTGAAATTATGATTACATGATTGAATGATACAATGTTCTGTTCAGTTTATTATTAAACAAAAAAAATATAACTTTAACCTTAAGAAGTGTTAATTTTAATTGCTGATTTATACTATTTACTGTGTAATCATATATTCTATCTTCACTTTTCCTGATTTTTGTTTCATTGAACCTGATTTTCTTGCGTAGATGAGTTATTTGCTGTTAAGGAATTAATTTCCTTTGCATGTTCCTCTGAGCCCCCTAAACTTAGTTGTTTCAATGCCTTGTCAATCTTTTTGAAGAAGGTAGTTTTCTGGAGTAAATTTTTATTTTGTGGTTGATTTTGTTTGATAACATTTTTAGCAGAGGGTTTCTTACTAAATATGGAATTTTGAATGAGCCATCAACTACAAAACTCTCTCAAAACCTGAAATAATACGAATATAAGTAAAAATGTACTGTGATGAACTTCTTTCAAAAATAGGCACAAAGCTTCGAGGATCTCTTGCTTCCCCAAAAAGCTTCAGGGATGTCAGGAGGAGAGTCAGCGCGGTCAGCACATGGACACATCTGTGAGGAAATCCCAGGAAATAGGCAGAGTTGGTGGAACAGAGGATCACTCCCTGTCCATGTGACAACTGGAGATTTCATTCACTTGCTACTCACTACCCTATATGCACAAATAGAGCACTGAACCCCAAATAAGGCATTTTTGGTAAGTTTAAAGCTAGCAGCTTTATTCCTTTTCTCATTCCAGCAGTGTGAGGCTGTAAGGCTGGTTTCCTGCACGTGGAGATGCAGAGCTGAGGCCGTGTGGGCCTGCAGCCTTGCTTCTTTCAGTGACAGGCAGGACAGCTGTGCTCAGGATGTGATCCCCTTCCTTGGGGAATTGAGAACCCTGTACCGACAGTTGGCAGGTGCGGGATGAGAGGCTGGACAAGACAAGACATTCTTCAATCTAAGAGCGCATACGTCCTATGAGAAGTGCCCAGATGTGAGATGATTATGAAATACAACCTCTTGGCCAGGCTCCTAGCAACAGCTGCCCATTGTTAAATTATTGCATATTTGACAACTTGCCACGGGGCCCTTGAAATGAAAAACAAAACCAAAGATCTTAGTCTCTAGACATTCCTTTTTTTTCCCCCTATTTATTGGTGCATTATAGTTGTACATAATGGTGGGATTCACTGCTATATGTCCATGTATGTATCCAATATAATAATATAATTTGGCCAATATCATTCTACAATTTTTCCCCTTTTCCTCCCCATCTCCTTCCCCTGGTCTTACCTCTAGTGATCTCCCTTTGATTTTTATGAGATCTACAAACCTTTCTTTTCCTTTTTTGTTCACTAGCTTTTACATATGAAAGAAACCATATGTTCCTTGACCTTCTGAGTTTGGCTTATTTCACTTAATATTATGTTCTTAACTTCCATCAAGTTTCCTATACATGACATGATTTCAATTTTCTTTAAGGCCGAGTAAAAATCCATGTGAATATAAACCACATTTTCTTTATCCATTCATCCACTGATGGACACCTAAGTTGGTTCCATAGTTTGGCTGTTATGAATTGTGCTGCACGGGTATGGAGATTTCCCAGAACTCTTGGAATAAATCTACCATTTGACTCAGCTATCCTTCTCCTCAGTCTATACCCCAAAGATTTAAAAACTGCATACTACACTAACACAGCCACTTCAATGTTTATATAAGTACAATTCATAATTGCTAAACTATAGAAGCAACCTAGATGCCCTTCAATAGATGAATGGATAAAGAAACTGTGGTACATATACACAATGGAATATTATTCAGCATTAAAAGATAATAAAATTATGGCATTTGCAGGTAAATGGATGGAGTTAGAGAATATCATGTTAAGTGAAGTAAGCCAATTCCAAAAAAAACAAAGGCTGAATGTTTTCTCTGATAAGTGGATGACAATCCCTATGGGGGTGGCATGGGATAAGTGGAGGAACTTTGTATAGGGTAAATGGGAGGGGTGGGGGGCAAAAGGGTAGGAAAGACAGTGGAATGAGATGAACATCACTACCCTAGACACATGTATGATTGCACGATTGATGTGACTCTACTTCATGCGCAAATAGATAAGTGAAAAAGTGTGTTCCATTTGTATACAATGAATCAAAGACCTTTCTACTGTCATGTATAATTGATTAGAACTAAAAAATAAATTTAAAAATCACACTGAAATTTTATCTCACTTCAGTCAAAATGGCAGCTATCAAGAATGCAAACAATACATGTTGGAAAGGACATGGAGAAAAAGAAATAAGTTTACACTGTTGTTGAGTTTGGAAATTAGTACAGCCACTATGAAAATCAGTATGGAGATTACTCAGAGACTAGGCATAAGAACACCATGTGACTCAGCTGTACTTCTCCTCAGTATTTATCCTAAAGAAAGTCATCCTACAACAGCAATACATGCATATCCATGAGGCACAATTCACAATAGGCCTTCCTTTTTGAATGACAAGTTTCTAGGATCAGCCCTCGAGAATAGGTAAAAGTTGTCTAACTAACTTCCATTTTCTAAAGATCTGTTGTCTTCTAAAGCTTTCCTTATGAAAATTTATTCTTAAGGATTAATATTAAATATACTTACTATAAACTAATGCAGTGGTAATGAAAAGAAATTACCAAAGGTATCAAGGCCAAGTTGCCTTCAGAAACATTTCAGTTGCTGAAACTGAAAATTTGATTCTTCTTCCATGAGGGCAGTCAGGTGGTTGTGGAGACCTGAGACGTGTCCAGTGGCTCCATTGTACCCCAGCAGTAGTGTGGCTACCTGACCACACTACTGTTTTATTTTCCTTTGAGAATCCAACCATTTTTCTGTGGTTAATGATAAGAGTACGTGTAAACATTATAGATGTTAGAAATACTCTTAAGGCCTTGATTTTTCTGAGCATTATTTAAATTTATTTCTAGAAAAAATTATATTTCTAGAAAATACATATGAAGTAAAATTTTGACAACAAATTCTTGAGGTTATAAATCATGTTTTAAAATACCATTTGATATTTTTAAATGAGTTCATGCTCAAAGCTATGTTTTACCAAAATAAATCACACAAATACACTAAAAGTTTATGGGCTAAATATATTTTTTGTCATCTATCCCTAGAACACAAAAGTACATGTACACTTAACATAGTATGGAATTATTTTTTCAGGAATTGTTGCATAATTGCTAACTTTCCCAGCATTATTTTAGAAGACTCAAATTCTTTCCTCAAGGAGTTCCATAGCCCATTATGAGAAGTCACTCTCATTCGTTAGCTGTTCAATAGCAATTTAAGGGTAATTTAAATTTTAAGAAGTAATTATAAAGAAAAATTAAAATAGTAGTCTTTCCATCACTCACTATGTAAGTTAATTTGTAAAGTAAAAATATTTTATAGTAATAGTTTTTCTGACATCATTTCCCAATATAATATGCATATAAATTATTAGTGCTAAAAGCTAAAGAAATGACAATTGGAACTTTTGAGAATTTAACGTTCATTTCTTGATTAATTTGGCTTTACCTCAAAGCAATACCAGAATGTACCCAGTGTAGAAACCATTAACAAATCCAAGTATCATTTATTCCTAGTGTGTTCTTTTCAAGGCACTGTAATTTGGAAGGGATTCTATGCAAATGGAACAGCTTCATTTATGTATTTTTTTATGTATGCATACTCCTGCTATCCTAGGGTGCATATAAACTCTGGTTATACATTTTACCTGTATAAATGCTTGAAAGTAAGTAGAACTATGTCAAAGACCCCCCAAATGGGATGTATCCAAAGGATATGAAACATAATTGCTTCAGACTATGTATTTCTGAACATTCCAGTACATTACCACAGGCATCTTCTTTTCACTCAGTAATACAATCTGAAATGCACAAAGTACAGGAGGTTAGGAAGATCCTAATTCCAAATGTATTTCCCTGAATTAGTTATGTGCCATGTATCAACTTAAGATTTCTCGTTTTTAAAATTTATCTTATGTCAAAATTAGAGGTTTGTCAAAATCAAAATTTTCAAAATAATTTATGCATACGCCATTTGTTACAAGAAATTTACATTTTGCTCCTCAATCACTATAACTCTTAATTACCTAACACCATCATTAGTATACACAAACAGAAATTAAATACCCTTTCTTAACCATAAACACTAAGTTATAAGTCACATCCAGCAATTTTGTCAAACCAGAAGGAAGTGGTGATGGAGGTGTGTTATTGCAGTTTTATTTGTTTTAGGGTGTTCATTTCCTCCTCTTCTATGTGTAACTGTAGGCTGAGTAATGTACAGGGTGGACTTTTTTTTCAAGATAATGGACAATAGAAGAGTGTAACAAAAACACCGAAGCAGATTATTTATGTTGATAAATGAACATAATTAACATGTTTTCAAAAAATGATAACAAAATACACACTCAAAGAAAAAAATTGAGCACCTTTGTACATCAGTGCTTTCCATGTGTAATGACATTAAATTTTACAACGGTGTCATTTATTAGGTTATTAGTTTATGTTTTATTTAAAAATTATTTCATGTGCATAAAATTTTGACTAATCAGAATTCTGTAGTCCTAGCACTTATTTATCATTGACCCATAAATACAACTTTATTTTTCATTTTACTTGCTATTTAGTTACCCATTAAAGATGTAGTAATTATCGACAGACTCACTAATGTAAATAAGAAATAGAACCTTAAAAATAATCTCATGTTTATCTGTTTGCATCCTTAGCCTATATATATTCTCTTTTAGAAGTAATTATATACCTGAATCCCAAGTCAATAATTTTCTATGAGTAGAGTTATGATGTTATGATTTCAATTTGTATTTCTAATCATGTTCATAAATTTACCTTTAAATAAGGGCATTTCTTTTCTGCCTCTTATTGATATTTAGAACAGTGTTTCCATAATTTTTCATTTCTAGGTACTGAATTGTACAAGAGTTGCATTTGGTTACACAACTCAGCATGGACTTATATTATACTTGAATGTTTCATTTAAAGAATAAAAAACCAAATAATTTTCTCATTTGTTATATCTAGGTATGCTTCTAACAATGATTTTAAAGAACACAGGTGTCCGTTCAGACCTCCCTGTACTTGATTGTCAGACTTTAATTGCTTGTTTATCAAGTGGATAAAATATAGTACTTCATTATAGTTCAGATTTATGTTTCCTCGACTTTTTTTCACATGTTTAGGAATCATGCATACTTTATTTATATGAGATATTTATTCATGTACTTATTCATTTTTATTGAATTATATGTGTTTTTAAAAGAATTATATGTGCTCTTGCACTTGTAAGAATTTCAAAATTTTTTGTTGTTTCTGCATCACAAATTTGTGTCTGTACATAAGCAAAATTCTTTAGTTTTCTATAGTCCTATGTTTCATTTATTTTCAATTATGGTGCACTGTTTAGTATTCTTATTAAAGAGGCCCCTGAGAGCCAGCTAGCTTCTTTGGCCATGTGAAAACATGGTGAGAAAGTCCATTCTGTGAACCAAAGCGCTGTCCTTATCAGATACTGAATTTGCCAGCACCTTGACTTGCACTTCCTGTCCTCCAGAAGAGTAAGAAATAAATTTCTGCTGATTATGAGCCATGCAATTTATCATGACCAGGGTAGTTTGCTACTTCTCCAATATCTAAGATATGAATATTTTGGTGGTTTAAAAATGCCAGATTTTTCAGTTTATCCATTCAGAAATAACTATGACTATTATTGCTACTAATGAGGACATGCATGCTTACAGTGTTACATCACTGGGCTATTGTCACTTGGTCCTGCACTCCCCAGTTTATAGGCATTGTGTCCTGTCACCTTAAAAATCATCCTTCTTGGGTGGTTAGCTTTAAAAAACCTGGTGTGCGAGTAAAAAACAGGTACTGAGAGAAATTGCTTTACTCCCTTCTGATCTCACTGGTTCGTGGCAGAGCTAAGTTATAGACTATGGTCTCCTTGAGTTCCAAGACTTGCATTATGCAATATATGCTGCTGAAAATAGAAAATACAAGCAATAGACCATTTACCTTTCTTCTGAGTCTCAACAAACCTATTTATCTATTTTTATTTTGAATAGAAAATGTGCTTTTAATATTTTCTTCTATAAAACATTACTACCACTTATATTATTTCTCTCTACCCTAAAGAAGCAAAATACATTGTTGATGCCTGAACATTGCACAACAGTAAAAGTGACTTTCAAGTTTGGGTTCACTTTTCTGAATTACAGAACAGATTTTAATAAGTGAGAAAAGTTTGAGAACTTATATATATATATATATTTCTTCTTCTTCCTCCTCCTCCTCCTCCTCCTCCTCCTTCTTCTTCTTCTCTTTCTTCTTCCTCCTCCTCCTCCTCCTCCTCCTCCTCCTTCTTCTTCTTCTTGCCCTACCACTGAGTTACATACCTAGTTCTTTTTATTTTTGTGACAAGTTCTATGTTGCTGTAGCTGGTCTTGAATTTGTGAGCTTCCTATTTAGCCTGCTGAGTTGCTGGAATATAGGTGTCCACCACTATGCCCAGCAAAAAGTCTTTTTAAAGGGAAATTTTACTAGCTCCTTCTTGATTAAGGAATCTGCACATCAATGTGTCACAGGAGAGTAGTGGTATAACCTATTATACCACTGTTAGAATATGAGTAGCTGTGACTGGGGCATTTGAGACCAATATGTAATCAAAAATGTCATTTCTGTTGGAAAGATACATAAGTTTCAAGAAAGAGAATGCACCATAAATAGAGGAACAGAGAAGGCTCATGCAGGACCAAGACTTTCCTCTTCATGACATCTGCCATATGGACTGATCCCAGGTCCTAGAATCCAACATGTTTTGCTAAGGAAAATAGAAAGGGACATGATAGGTAGTATGTCATCAGGACATAAATATTACTGCTCCACCATCTCTACAATATTTTATCCAGAAAGTAAAAGAGCTCTCCCTCATTTTACCTCAGACCACTGTGCTACTAGGTCCCCCAGGGGTTCTAGAGGCAGGGACACCCAGGAGAAAGCTTTCTAGCAGAAGTCATGGAACTAAAGAGAAAAGTTGGTCTTAGAAATATGGGACGTGCCCAGAAATAGCAGATGGATTCAGAGAAGAGAGTTGCCAGCCATCCCTTCCACCCTATGGACTACTCTGGTACCCTTCAGAACTGGTGTCCACACACATTTGAAATCCACCCCCCCACACACCCCGGGACTTCTAAGCACCAAGGGCTGTAATGTGCAGGGGAAGACAGTATCAAATCCACTAACACATAGTTTTCTACAAGAAAATTATTTCATTGGATGCACAGGCTACGAAGACCTAGAGAAACTAGGAGATAATATCTCTTCCGTTTACCAACCCCTTTTCTCAAGAAATTTGGCCTTACTTATCTGGAAAAGTGTCTTACTACCTTATTGTAAATATTATTATTATTATGTAATGTAATAATGAGTCAATAATATGACAAATGTCTTAGCCATATGTGCCAATAGGGGCTGAACTAAATATATCAGAAGGTGCAATTAGGATATTGCATTAATTCTGAGCATTTTCATTGCATCTTGATTCACCCCAGAGTACTTAAAAGGATGATTTTTATCTCAATTATCTAAAGCAACCAATAGAAAAGATAGTTGACAAAAGAAAACTAAAAAGAAAGTACATCACAAAGTAACATGTAAGAATTAATAGCTAATTGTAAAACTCCATCAGAAATAATTCCCTCAGTAAATGCATTAGGCAGAGGGAAGATAAATAAAACCAACAAACATCTTAGAAATTCCATACAAACATTTAATCATCACAAATAAGCCATAGAGGTGGTTCCTAGAGGAGTGCTGCAGGAAAAATATGTTCCTCACATGGATCCATTGATCTTCAATAGATTTTCAGGACTAAAATATTTGGTGTGGGACTGGCTGCTGGAGCCATAATTCTATTGAAACACAGCAGGGAGATCACTCAAACAATTTTCATTCATCCTTTAAGCTATGCTTCCTGAAATAGAATTATACATTTACTTATACCCTGTAGATTTTTAGTTTCATCCTCATTTTAAAAAATAGCATTGCCATAATTTAGGAAATATCATCCCTACAAATATATCTTGTTACCATTAACACACTTAGCAGAATTGATCCACTGTCAAATAGGAAAACATTAGTCACCTAGAATGTGGTGTTATTCTGCTGTCATATTTTTCAGAGAAACTTCAGAAGAAATTGGAGGGGTTAAATTAACTGGTACATCTGTGAATATGTTTTTCTTTTATAAGCTTTAAAATCTGCTATGATATTATAACTATAGCAGGATATTAATGCAGAAATAGATTTCATCTATGCCTACAATAAGCTTGTAACTTATTGTATTAGAGTTCTCAGAGTAACAGAACCAATATAGTGAACATATATGTGTGTGTGTGTATGTGTATATATATATATATATAGATATAGATATAGATATAGATATAGATATTTATATATATAATATCAAATATATATATATAATATCAAATATATACATATATATTCAAATATATAGAGAATTTACATGTAATTCCATATATATGTATGTGTCTATGTATATAGAGATGTAATATTATCACAGTGAATTTCATTACATTTTCATTAGATGGACTTAAGGATCAGAGGTGGGATAGTCCCACAATGGCCATCTTCAGGGGAGATCCAGGGAAACCAGTACCTGCTCAGTCCGTGAAGCTGAAGCCCCAGGATGAGAGAAACCAAGGATGCAGCTATGCCTGGAGCTGAAAGCCTGGAAGCTCTCTGGGGAGGTGCTAGTGTCGGTCCATGTTCAAAGGATGAAAAATGTGGAGGCTGATGATTGTGACACCATGGTAGCAGCAAAGACACAAGACGAGTCAAAGAATCAATCAAGCTCGCTTGTGAGCATCCTCCGTCTTCCCCTTTTAACTCCATCTGGGCCCAGCCTGCTGGATGCTGCCACCCACATTCAGAGCAGGTCCTGCCTCCTCGGTTCACTGGATACATGCCAATCATCTCTGCAGACACCCTCACAGATGCACCCAAAAGTGTGCTTTAGCAGTTTTCTAGGTGTCTCTCAATCCAGTCAAGTTGACAGCCACAATGAAGCACCACACTTACTTGAGAAGACAGCACATGAAGAAAAACAGCATGTGAAAGTGGATAATAAATATAAAAGAGCTGCCATATTTTGATGTTAAGGAGAAACAAGGGGAAAAAATGCTAAGATTCATGCAAGATAAGTCCCCAGAGGTTTGAAGAAATGAATAAAGTGCCTGGGCAATTATGCTTTCTTTAAGCTAGTCTTTCAGTTACTATCAACATGTTTGCAGTAAGAGCTGTTCTGAGAGGTAGCAGGTGTCTACTCTCAGGTACGTGTGTTCTGTGTGGTCAAATCTTGTAATTGTTCAAGCATCCCTGCTTTTGGTGAATGAGAAAGAGTGTAAAATTTATATTTATAGGACATTTGAATAAGGTGATGGATTTTGAATTTCTTTATAAATATGCTTTTCAAACCTGTGTTGCTATTATTATTTTTGAAATTTCAATACTAAATAATTTTAATCATTAATAATACTCATATATACAATCTTTCAATAACCTGATATTGTTCAATTTTTACTTAATCTTTTTTTTTCATAGACCTATACTAATGCCTTTTAAAACATTTTTATTTTTGGTAATTTAGCAGCATATTTTCCACTAAATTTTAGATGTATATGGTATGTATGCGTATATGTGTGCATTTTAATACTTCTCATCACTGAAATTATAAATATTAGTTAAATGGCTACCTGTTTACCTCAGTTGCCTATTGATACATGTTTGAACTACATCACTGGAGTTGAGTCCTTGGATTTAAAGTTTAGCATGATGTCTTGCCTACTGTTATATAACAGATGGCTACTTGCTGGCCATTAGATAGTGACCTAACAAGAACCTCAAGAGGATTAGCAGAATTTGCTTTTTACAGCACACATAAATTATGGTTCTTCCTGTCTCTAAAATGTGCTTTTATCAACTGCTTGTCATTTCTAATTTCTCTTTAACATCTACCTAGACTGCCGATAATATTAGTCCTGGATCAACTTACCTAAGATTTTGAGCAGGAGACCCAACAGCACAAAATGAAGTTTACCCTGATTCCCTATTCTTTCTAAAGTCTAATTCATGATATATAATAAGTAATTTAAAATAATAGTAGACAATAATTTTCTCATGTTCAAATATTGGTCAACTGTAAAAAGTAATTTTTAAATAAAGTATGATAAACAAAGTATGATTGGAAAACAATATTTTATAAATATACTAAACTCAGAAAAGGCTGCCAACCCACTTCTATTTCTTTCCATCTTAAAATGACAAAATAAGAGGGACCAGGACAGGGTGGTAGCACATGTCTGTAATCCCAGTGACTTGGGAGGCTGAGACAGGAAGATCGCAAGTTCAAAGCCAGCCTCAGCAAACTTAATGAGACACGCATCTCAAAAAAAAAAAAAAATTAATTAATTAATTAATTAAAAAATAAAGGGCTAGGGATGTGGCTCAGTGGTATCACTGATACAAAAAATGAAAAAAAAAAAAATCAACTCCTTTGGAGTAAGTCAATCATCAGAGAAATCATATAGTTTTGCTTTATAATGAATAAATCTATCTAATTAGAAGAAACAGAGGTATTTTTTCACCAGCATTTTAATTAATGAAAAATATATTAATATTTTCAGTGAGATGGTGCAAGATTAGGAACAGTGCTAAGTGAGAAAGCTGAGGGGGTTGTTACTACATATAGAAGTATGACCATTATTTAAAAAAAATTGCATATTTTTTTCTACCAAGGATTGAATGCAGGGTCACATAACCACTGCCCTTTTTACTCTTTATTCTGAGATAGTGTCTCTCTCACTATATTGCTGAGGCTGGCTTTGAACTTGTGCTCCTCCTGCCTCAGCTTCCCAGACTGCTGGGATTACAAACTTCCACTATCATGCCCGACCTTGTTTTCTTGACTAAACAAAAATTCTACCTATATTATTGTCTGTGCACTATCTAACTTCTGTAGGATTTGCTTTTGTGACTTTATGCAAAGTATAATTGCTATTTGTACAACATGGGTATTCAAGATATAACTTAACAGATGATGAAAGAAAATATGTTAAGTGGTTTTTAGGAAAGTGATAAGGAAAACAAACATTAGGAGCCCAAATAAATAAATGCATGTTTTGTCAGCTTTCTTTTAATGTGACAAAACATCTGAGAAAAACAGCTCAATGTCTTAAGGTTTCATAGTTCATCCTATTGTCAGTTGAATTCATTGTTTTGGGACGTAGGCAAGAAAGAGAGAGAGAAAGGAGAGGAGAGGAAGGTTCTGGGGATAGGATGAACCTTTTCAGGGCTATTCCCTACCTTTTATAGCTTTCACCCTTTCATGATAGTCCATTCCGTTCAGTCATGAACCCATTTTCCAAAAGCCCCACCTTTGAGCAAAGCTATATTGGAGACCAAGCCTTCAACATGAGCCTTTGGGCAACATTGCAGATCCAAACTATAACACTGCATTTTATTTGCAAAATATCCTTTTCTTTCCAAGTAGAAATAATAAAAATGTACTGTGTTGTTGAAGTTATCCTTCTTATACACTCATTCTATATTTGTCTTTGAACATGTGTATTCATATGTGTTTGTGGATATAAAAGGGCATGTTAAAATATTAGATTATATATTAGTAAAGTCACAAGAATGTATTGGTTCTTTGTCATCACATAATATAGACTGGTCCTGAATCCAGTAAATAACACAGCAAACACTTGGCATACTTGATCTCTAAAATCATATGAGAACAAAATAATGGAATTGAAAAGAAATCCTTTCTAAGGCTGCACTTAGTCACAGTGTCATCTCGATATCCCTGAACACAGAGTTCCAAAAAGGAACCAGAGGCTTCAATTAGAATTCTGTCAAGTGTCGGGGAAGAAATATAAACACTTTATTATATCCCTCAAGTCCTTTGAGAGCTGAGCTCTTTCCTGTCTTCCTCACCATCGCCCCTCTCACCTGAGCTCAGTGACAACCTAGAATAGGCTGTAAATAAATATTCCTTGAAAAGTGAATGAGTTATTGTAGATTTGTCCCCGAGGTCAGATGGGGACAGAAGAGAATTTTTAAAGTGCCTGGGCATCTGGTAAATATTCTCCAACAAGGCAAGCAGCAGGTTGAGCACGGATACTGTACTTTATCAATAATTAAGTTCTAATAGTGTGTGGGAAAACCATGTGTCCTGATGTGGCCTCACCTTCCCAATACTTTCGAAAATCTCACTGACTTTCTATGCTTTTACTGGTAGGAACCTTCTTGCCACCTGGGAGATTCTTTCTCTGGCAGCCTCTCACTTCCTTTTCTTTAAAACTCCCTTCTTTCAATGTCATATCAATTGAGAACACTCTCCTGACATTTGCAAAAGGCCAACAAATTAATATTTATATAATTTCTGCTATTGTATCAATGGCACTACAGTGTAAATATTAGTAACTATAATGAAATTATATATGCAATCATATTTTAAAAGGATAATGTATATAACTAAAATAAAATGAATATAATGTGATTAAATGGTTGAATTTCATCTAGCTTCTAATCACAGTTTTTTTCCACTGAGAATCCAACCACCCTGCCTGCCATCACAAACCTCAGAGCTGTGTTGATTCCACAGGGGAGCACACAGCTGCCCAGAAGTGCACAGACTACACTGGTGACTTCACATGCTATGGAAAGAAGCTATATCTTTGTATATCCCACCCGTAAAGCTGTATGAGTAATATTTAGTATAAATAATATTTACAATAGTGAATAGTATGAATTTTAACAGCACTGTTCCAAAATATAATTTCTTTCTTTTTTTATTATTATTAATTGTTCAAAACATTACACAGCTCTTAACATATCATATTTGATACATTTGATTCAAGTGGGTTATGAACTCCCAATTTTCCCCTGTATATAGATTGCAGAATCACAAGGGTTACACATCCCCTTTTTTACATACTGCCATACTAGTGTCTGTTGTATTCTGCTGCCTTTCCTATCCTTGCTTAACCCTGGCACCCGAAAACTTGAGGGCTGCACAAATAAAGCACCTTAAGTTACTTATTCTTCCTTGTGGTAGATTGAAATTTTGATATGTAAGTGGTAAAGCAACTCCAAACTCTTTCTGATGTAAGCAACTAGACCATCCCAGAGAAAAATTTAGGAATTTAGGAAAAACTGATTACTTGCGTGGTAATACTAAATGAAATGATGAGTCTGTATTTTTGTAAAAAACCATCTGCTAACACTCCAGCTTATTTACTTAAAATCCAATTTATATTTTCACATGTATGCATGCTGTTTCAAGTAAGAGTAAAAGGTGAGGGAGAAAGCAGATGTCAGTGGGTGTCACTTGGAAGGTGATACATGTTGGAATAGAATCTGTGTTGATGAACCTCCCCATGGGCGATGGAAAGTGAAATTCCAAAAAATCTAGGAAAGAGAATTCTTTATTCATTCTTTGTCTTTGTATGTCTTCCAATTTTTGAATCAAATGAAAGATAACAAATAATTGTAAATTACTAATATATTGATATTTGTGATTCTGGATATATCTTATAAAATAGAAAGTATATGAATTTTAACTGGATTCCTATGCTCCATGCATCCCAATATGTGGGGAAGAACAACCACTTTTCTATTGCAACTTTGACCCTGTGAGAGAGCATATGCATCATTGATTCCAATTATCAGATTCTGGCAAACTTTGAACCTTTAAAATATTCAATACCATGAGCTCTTTTTTTCTTATAAGGTCATTATCTTTACATCAGTTTCCCTCCACCAGTGCTTCTTCATAAGAATGGATCTACTCCACATACATGTAGTCGACCGCCTCTAGAGCAAAGTCATGCTTGTGGGTCAGTTACTGTTGACACCTTCATTTGAACAGTGAAGGGACCAAAACTCAGGCGCATCAACTTGCCTTTGGTGCACAGATAATGGTAGTGGACCTGGGATGTAATACACATCTTCTCAGCCTTTTCTCTTCCCACAAAAAAATATGCACCCTAAACTTCCCAAGCCCTCAGCTTTCTCATATGTAGTTAATGAGAATCACATGAAGGCAAAAGAATATTAAGCTTAAATAAACATAAACCCATAAACCCTTTACCTGAAAATTAGATAAAGCCATTTACGGCAATTTACCCTTTTTGGAGTGGATAAAAATTCTAAAAAGATATTGAATAATCAGTTTCCAATTAATATCAATTGAGTGATGGCTGCATCTATTTTTCACAATCTTCTTATTAATAACACTATCAACAGCTGTGTCTATTGTTAGGCTCCAAAGGTAAACCAAAAGTGAGCTACAATTTTACAAATACTTGCGAGATCATTATATCTCACAATATGCAAACATTACTCTCTGGAATTTTTTGTATTCAAAACTTTCTTCTGTACTTTTTTCTCCATGTTATGTGCCAAGATATTGAGAAGGGAAAATTAAAAAAAAATACAAAACAAAAAACCTTAAATTTCCAAACTTAATAGTGCTATTATTTTCCTTATATAAAACATGGAATATTAGAGAAATAGGAAAGAAAGCAATATTTAAACAGTAGATATTTTCAGAAATGGAATGAACAGATGGAGGCATTGCAAGAAAAAAAATATTTATATTAAATTGTATGAAAACATTTCTATATAGCCAAATGTCCACACAAATAAAAATAAACAAAACAAATACAAAATTTCACAATGTCTAATCAACCAATAAATGTCTTTGACATTGTGATGTACCCCAAAGTGTGAATCTTAAACTTTATAGAAAAATGTACAAATTAGACAATTGTTTATATTTTAAAAATTTTTCCCAGAGAAATAATAATTTTCTGCACAAATATATTACTAAAAAGCTACTCATTAAATTTATAGAAATATTGGAAAGAATTTGTTACAACATTAAAATATTGCTGTAGTGATATATGACACAACTTTTAACATTTTTTACTATAAAAGTCTGCATTGTTACATATGAAATGCAAGGAAGTCACTTATTTGTGTTTGAATTATTATTTTTATGCTTTAAAAGCTTTTATTTGATGCTTTCTTGTTGAATTTCCATTTTTTCCTTTCTCATTATTCTAACTAAAATGAGGCAAGAATTAGTTTATTACGTATGTGGCACATAATAATTCATCTTGTTTGATGAAACTGTGACTGAGTGGCAGATTGGAAGCCGCCAATGCCCAGCATCATAAGAAAGGATTTAACTGCACATCAATAGCTTGAAAAAAAAAATCAAAATTCAGAATTTGAAGAAGCTTCTACCTAATTCATAACACTTTTGTACAATCATGAAATGGGAGTATTATAAATTGGGTACCATCTGTATATTTTTTCAACTTCCTCACCATGTAATGGAAACATCATGAGAAAGAATTCTGCTTGGCACCTTCTCTTTCCTTTATGGATTCCATGGGAAGCTCTGTTCTCTCAGGTACCAGAGAATGCAGATGTTCAACAGTAACCCACATTGTCTTCATGTTTCCTATCAGTCAGAATTAGGAAGAACCCCATCAGTAAAATTGTATCATAAACTTAATTCAAGTTGTAATGTGATAGGAAAAGAGAGTGGATTCCTTCATTTAAATAAGAGGCAATAAAAAGATAAAATTGCTGTTTATGTATGATGATAAGTGCTTTCATAAAAGCACAGTTTACCTTGAACAGGGTTAGTCTTCACTTTATTCAGATGAGGCTTCCCCTGATGCAGCTTCTACTTTAGAATATAGAGAATAAAAGCTACTCCAAGTTTTAGAATAAAATTGCTCATTTCCTAATGTGAAAGTAAAATTCTCAGAAGAGAAGTGCACGTGAAAAGAAGTCTAAACTTTGACTTTTACATGAAATTACCTTAATATATAGATAAAATGTATATATGATATATACAAATTATTGATTCATTAAAAAGGACACCATCTATTTCCAAGCCACTGTATATTTTTCTTGACCAGAAACCGACACATTAAAACATTAACTAACAAAGCTCTTCATTTTTAGTGTATTACAAATAATAAGAGTTGTGCTCACTTAAATGCATATGTGAGAGAAGAATTAAATTGTGTTTCTATGTTATTAACAACTTATGCCCATTTTAGGAAGTTAAAGAAGTCTATAGATCAAGTACACTAGAAACTGAGAATTTACAACTGAATTTCTTTTTCTTTCATATGAGCAGCAAAAAGAGAAAAACATCCATCTCACCAAATTACATTCATTTCAATAGTAATTTAAAATTTTAGGAGACAAATATAGTTTTAAAAAGATACTCTGGAGTATTTTTTTTTTAATTCTTGACTAATTTAAAGTCAATGTGACCTTTTCAAAGGTGATGACATTTCTTATGTTCAGAAAACGACTGAAGAAATACAATTTATCTAATGCAAAATTCAAGCACATCTGGATGAAAATCCTTCAATTTAACTTTTTTGGAAGCAACCTGCCACATTGAACTACCACGTTATGCAGGAATTTGAATGATTCACCTTTGTAGGAGCAAATAGGAAGTCATGAGGGGGGATGTTCATGAAAAACGGGTTCATTTTCACACTCCTTGGCATTCATCCTGTTTAATGGAGCATGCAAATGTATGAACACCAGAGCCAGTAAAAGGAGTAGCCAATGGAACAAGTTAAAAATAGATCCCCTTATAGGAGCATGATTTGGGCAGCTTCCTGTGAGGAGGCAGGGACAAAGCTATTTAAGTGTCATAGTTGGTGACTTCTGTGTGGGAATTAGCCTGGAAGCAAAGAGTGATTGGAGGATCACTCAGAGTAGCTCCATTGCTGTTCAGAAACAACTTTCCTTCAAAGAAAGTCTTCAGTTTTGTCATGTAGAACACTGAAGATATCACTTTTTATCCAGGCTCCTGCCCTGACCATCTCTTGAGTAGGTAATACTCTACCTGCCTCAATATGCAGATGCAGCCAGAGCCCTACTTACCCCCCTTTCATAATGTCACACATGCACACTTGTCCTTAATATTTGCCAACTGTACAGGTCCTTCAAAGCCTAATAAAAAAACATATTATTGATTCACAATTTCTTAATCTACTTTTTTCAGGTGACATTGAACTTTGGTTCTCTGAACAACCATAGCTTTTGTTTATATAACAATATTCAGAACTCCATCAGAGGGGAAAGGAACTCTCCATGTCTGAGTTTGAGGGGATGGCTGTGCCCTTCATGGATATGTGATAACTTGATTCTCCAAACTCTAAGAAGTATTACTAATTCCATTTTGTGAAGGTAAAGAAATTAATTCTCTTAGATATGGTATACACAATGACTAAAGCCTTACACCAAATAAGAAATGATGGCTAGATTAAATGTCCCTGTGCTAACACAGTGACTTATAGTCATCTATCTAATTGCAAAAGTGAAACAATTAATAGCACAACACAATGTAAACTAACATAATGGATATATTTCTTGAAGTGGGTTTACCACTGAATAAATTATTTATCTTGAAAGCTACTTTAAAAGTAGTGATAATACATTATATAGAAAAATTATAAATATAAATATATAAATTTTTTTCTATATATAATTTTCTACACACACACACACACACATATATATATATATATATATATATATATATATATATATATAGGCATATATAATGTCACATACCCTCATGCCTGAAACTAATAGAAATTTAATAAATGATGACACTGACAAGGGGTTATCTTCTCATAGGAAATCACTAAGCATTGTTAAGTGCATATTTTCATGTGTACTATGACTTATGCCTCACCCCACAGAGGTGAAACATAATTCCTTAACCAACTATGAATGAAGCACCTCCTATTTCTTATTTTGTGTCTTTAATTATACTTTTCTATCTGATTGAAATTATGGATTCCCTTCAGCCCACCCGGTTTTAGCTCAATGAAACTAACTATGGCTGAATGTTCAGTTGATTCAGGAAAAAAATCATCTAGACTTGTCAGATGGTGTTCATTGTCCTTTGGAGCAAGATGTTGCTCTTTTCCTTCCACCTGGGTACTCATCTTAAATATTTCCTGTGTGGATTATTTGCAGTACTAAGTTATATCTCAAAACAAAACCAAAAAAAAATTCATAGAACTTTCTAGCATTTAGCATATTGGCTTCTAATCTTCATTCTGCCAATTAGTAGCAGGCCAAAATGATGTGACCAAACTTGATGTTATCATGAAGGAGATGTAGGGTGTGAAGTGTGTGTGTGTGTGTGTGTGTGTGTGTGTTAAATAAACACCCACCCATCAGAGGCCTCTCATTCATGGGCCTGAGGCATAGGAATACCATGATCCCTGGCTTCTGCTGCTTAGCAATGTCACCCTGCATATGGCATGGCACAGACAGCAGGAAACTTGATGGAACTGAATTGCTCTCAACAGTAGAGACCTAATCATTGTTCAATTCTATCAGGAGAAACAGGATATTGTAGGAAAGTTGATGGACACAATAATCGTAATCCACTGAAGATTGTGTATAAGTATTGTGTAAATATGTTTTATAAATGATATGCACATTGTTCAGAGCCAGAAATGCTACATATTTTGTTTGTAATATTTCAGTTTATAAAGAACTTTCTTTTTATCACATCTACTCTAGAGACTTGTGTCATGAATACAGCACAGAGAGACTGGAGCTATCACAAGGAACAGAATCAACTCGAAGTATAATTATAAAAGGGGGACTTATTAGGTTGGCTTACTTGACCAGAAGCTGGATATTCCACATGGCTGTCTGCAGGCTAGAGAGTTGGAAGAAGCGGTAGCTGCACAGTCCAAGAGGTTGAAGCCCCAGAACAAGAGGCACCAAGAGTGCTAGCTTAGTTAAGACCAAAGGCCTCTGTAAACTCCCTGGAGAATCCCTGGCAGAGTCTGCTTTGGAATAATGAAGAAGCCAGAGTCCAATATCCTCAGATGATTGCAGCAGCAATCAAGAGCACTTTCAAGAAAATCAAGCTTGCATCTGCTGCTGCTTCCTTGTTCTTCCAACTTTTATTCCATGTAAGCCACCATTCTGTTGGGCAGTGCTGCCCACACTTAAGAAGGGTCTCCATTTCAGATGGCTCTCCCACATGCCAATTACTCCTCATCAACACACCCATGATCCTCTTAAACCTTGACATTTTTTAATCCCATTAAGTTGACAATTCAAATTAACCATTACAATCACATGATTATTTTCCATTTAATTTATATTTGTGTCATTTGGGAGTATATAAAATAATGGTAAGAAATTCTAGCTCCTTTCAAGCAGTTTATGGCTTGTTTCTGACCTTTGTTTATCAATTGAAACCTAACTGACCTTTGTAAATCTAGTGTTTTCTCCCCAAGTAATATTCATTAACTTGCTGTGTTTTTTACTCTTTCCCTGGTGTTATATAAGCTGAAGACGTGGCCAAGGTTTCAGAGGATAAGTGACAAGTGAGCAGCAACACCAGGGTTGACACGTGTCTTCTTCATTTGTTCAAGATGTATTCCTTTGTTTATTCATACACGTGACTTTAGTTGCTCCTGGGGTCTTGTGCGATACAAGGCTGGGGAGCTGCAAAGATGAAAAACCTAGGGGCAAGAGGGAGAAGAACAAGAATGGACATGGACACTTTCACTTATAGAAGGTGAGTGCTCCTGTCAGGTGTTTGCAGATGTCTCAGAAATAACTACCTGCTCCTGTGGAGCCAAGCAAAGCCTGACAGGGAACAGGACACCTGTTTCCAGGGTATTTTGGTTGGGAGAAGTGCATCTGGAAGGCAGAGGCGAGGTGATTTCTTTCAAGATGAATGTCGTGTTTAAGGGAATTGGTGCATGAAAGGATTATCTGAGAAAAGGGAAATGGTTCAGAATAAATGATGTCAGGAAGGAAGAATGCAAAGGACAGTAAGAAAACAATGGCTTGAGGGAGGAAATTGATGATACAAAGGAATCATTTATAAGGAGACATGAACAGTAACATGTTTATGAAATGAGTAAAAGCAACTCTGGCACAAGGTTGGGAGGGAAATGGGGAAAAGAAAGCGAGGAAAAGAAAAGGTAAGTCCACATTGGATGAAGCAGAGAGCCAGGGAGAAGGGGCAAGATTTTCAGTTTCCAATAACTTTTCTTGATGGAGCAGCACAGTCAGTGACATTGTGTTCACCGCTGTGGGGTCTCAGAGGAAGCAAACCAAAAAGCAGAAGGATGCTGCAGGCTAGATAGGACTAAAAGGTGGCTGGAAGACAGATCCTGGCCACAGGGATGGAGAGAAAAGACAGATTAGATAGCTTCACAGGGGAGGAATTGACAGTTCTGGTTACTGATAAGGAGGAGGAGGGTGTGAATGTGGAACTGTGGAGTTGTCAGAAACAGAAAAGGATGAATAAAAATCGAGGAGTAAAAACTTGCTAGTAAAAGGGGCTTCATCTTACATATATCTTTATAAAGACACTGACCAATATGGAACAAAAAAGGTATCTGCTTCACAAATGCAGCCATTGTAACATATTTTGATTCAAATTACATTATGCACAAAAGTCATAGAAAGGTATAGCTCTTGTATAGAAGAGAAAGAAAGTAGAAGGTGCAGACAAAGTACTCTGCTCTGGTGGAGACTGTGAAGCTAAATTCCATTGACTTGTCTGCATTTCCTGTAATTTCCTTCCAAATTCCTCCCTATAAGTAAGTAATGTGATGGACATGTGCATGTATTCCATACCCCAGAGTAAGTTAGTTGGGCATTCAAGCACTTTAATCTGGAAGGGCATCTGCACTCCAGGTGTGCTTATTTAGCATCTGAAAAACATTCCAGAAGCAACACTAATAACTAATTTTTTCCACCCAAATCTAATCCAGAAAGTTTCAACTAGAATTGAAGAAGTAAGAAATTACTTTCACTGATGAAAGGGAGAGTAATGGATATAAGTTCTTGTTTATAAATGTAATATATGTGTTTCTCCCCTGGAAAGAACACTGTTAAGAAACCCGCTGGCTGGATCTTGGATATCCACTCAGAAGATGTCTAGCTCTAGAAGTACCTTGGCTTGTAAAACACTGCAGCCCAGATCTAGCTGGTATCTTGGCAGACCCTGCAGTTAGACACTTAACACTTGTTCAAGTCTCCAAGGACAGAGACAGGACTTTGCCAAGCTCACAGGCTGATGTTCTATGGCTCCACTAGAATGCGCTACCTGAGAGGGGTCATACAGAGAAAAGGACCTGATTTAGGGTATATGATTCTTATGTTCCCCTAACCCCCAAAGCTATGCACAAATGCAAAGATCTTTTCAATTGTTGTTAAGAAATTTTTAATCAAAAACAATGTTCATATAATCTCAAGGTGTTTCCTCATAGTAATCACAAAGGTAAAAATGCTGACTTTGTAATGGAAAATTCGGCAGACAGCATCTTAATCAAGAGATCACTTCAACATTAACCTTGACACCTACTGACATTTTGAAACCCAATATGGCCAGAGTATGGCATATCACTTCTGTGGTATTTTCACCAAATGGATAAGCCTGATGTCATCATGAGAAAACATCAGGTGGTCTTCTCAAAAATAACTAACCAGAGCTTTTCAAAAATGTCAGTGTCATGAAAGATAAGGAAAAACAGGGATTCTCACATGGAAGAGAAGTTTGAGAAGTCAGGACAACTGACAATTCAATATGGCAAATAAAAACTCACAAAAATGTAGGGAAAACTCACAATATATAGGAAATAAAAACTCACAAAAATCTGGTGAACTCAGAATAAATTGTATAGATTACTTAAAACAGTATGGTAGTCAGGTTAATTTATTAGTTAAGAATACCATAAAAATATATAGACCAAAAACTTATTCAGATCAAGCCACAGATGTAAAATTTACATCCTATCCCCTGATAAAAATCAAATAAGCTCACAAATGTAGATTTATGACTATTTGGAATATAAGAATTTATGATTTTTTTCAGAAGGAACCCATATTTTCTACTGTAATTAAAATGCTTCCAGAAGAGGTCTTCATGATTTAACAGTAAGTAAAACTTCTCATGGAATTGTAGGAAATACAGAATAAAATTGATGACCCTGTGGGAGTTAAACATTCTACTTGTAACAGAATTTAAAAAATAAGATAAGGATAACTTTCCATTTCCTCAAGAGAACTTACTACTTGAAAGTGACGATAAAAAGAATAGAACAAAAATACATATTTTGCTTTCTGTATGCTTGATGAAGTCATTCTGTCACTGATAACAATGACTTAATGTAATAAAGTGGGGCAGCCATTGTGGGACTGTCAGTGGATGAAAGACGACAGTACCAAGTATAGCCGTTAATAATCCCAATTTCTGGAACCTAACGGTACCCAGAGATACTTGAAAAGATATTAAAAGTTCTTTATCATAATGAAGTGAAAATGCAATTAATTAGTCTACAATGTACTGAATAATGACATGGTATAAATAATTTTAATCAGTTGTCAAAGTGAAGTATTTTTATTCAAATTCTGCTGTTCACTTTGAAACTCAAGGCTAGAACAAGAAAGATAAAAATCAATTAAAACATGCAAGAGATATTTCCTTTTCCTTTAAAGAAAACTATTTAGAGATGCCTGAAAATTAATAATCTTAGGTGATAGTGTTTAACTAATTGTTATTATGTAGTCTATAAAATCAAACTTCTCTTGCATAAAATTAAATTTAAAAAAAATCATTCTTCCAAAAATAACTATTGAATTTCTAGTGTGTGGTGGAAACTGCTCTTGGCATTTTGGATACATCAATGATTAAATATGTAAAAATATCATCCTTCATGAGGCATATATTCTACTTAATTAATATGGATCTTTTTAATCACAAATAACTAGAAATTCAATCCAAATTGGTTTAAGCTGAAAGAGTATTTGTTGAATGAAAGAACCTGAAAAATCAAGGAATAGAACAGGCATCTTCTGAACCTGGACTCTTCTTTTCTCTTCCTATTTGATCTCTGTGCTTCTTTTTTGAACTCAGTCTTCAGTACCTTGTGTTATTAAACATGACATTCAAGGGCTTTATTTCCTGAATCAGCTCATATTTCTAGTTTAGAAGTCAAAAGGAAATTTTTTTTTCTTAGAAGTCAAATACAAAATGTAAGTTTGAATTATTTGCTTTGATGGATCATACACCAATATTTGAACCAATTACTTGTAAAAATAAATAGGAATCATGAGTGAACTTCCTCCTAGAATTTCACCATCCCCGAATGTTGGGAGATGAAGTCACATTTACAAGAGCTATATAGACTGAATTTTGAAATCATCAAATAGAATGTACTACCAAAGATAAGTGTAATAAAAAGCAGACAAATATCTGCAAAAAATATTTGCTACATAAATGAATTATTTTTTTCTGAAAAAAGTAATATATTATTTTACTATTTATTTATTCTTCTACTAATTGAAATAGTCATGAGTTATTTATTAAACATAAGCATTTGAAATTAAACTTTTGCATTTTTAGATATAGGTAGGTAACAAGACAAGTGTGAATATTGTGAAACTTAAGAATTTAATGATTCACCTACAGAAATCACCTTTTGCTACTGTAACAAACTGAGAAAATCAACTCAAAGAAAAAAATGTGAGTTTTATCTCACAGTGCTGGAGTTTTCAATCCAGAATTGGTTGGCCTTATTTCTTTGGGTCCATTGTAGCTCACCATGGTGGAAGTTTATCATAGAGAAACAGCTTTGCCTTGTGACTAGGAATGACATAGAAAGCAGAAGGGGTTGGGATCCCACTATTCCCTTTAAGGGTACACTCCCAATAATCTAAAACCTTCCTCTTGGGTCTCTGTTGAACCAAGCTGGGAGCCAAGCCTTTAACAGATGAACCTTTGGGGAAGTTCCAAATCTGTTATGGTTCACAAAGGATATGACCTCAAAGGCTCATTGGGGACTTGATCTACAGTACACTAGTAATCAGAGGAGAGAATTTCAGGAAAGATTCATCATGAGGGCCCTTGATTCAGTGAATTAATCCACCGATAGCTGGATGGACCATAGAGAGGTAATGGAATGTAGGAGGTGGTTTCTCATAGAACAGAGTGGGTCCCTGGGGACCATATATGGTGCCTGGTCCCTCCCATGACCCCTGCTTCCTATGGGATCACCTTCTGTCATAATGTTCTGCCTTATCTCAGGCCCAGAGCAATGGAGACAGTTAACCATGAAACCTCTGAAACTGTGAGCCAGAATTAATCTTTCCTCTTTTAACTTGTTTTGTTGTTTTTGTTTGTTTTCCCCTAAAGTATTTGTAACAGCAATGCAAAATACAAGGTCTAAACTATAGCAATACATACAGATGCTTTCTTTAATTTGTGGAATTTATATTATTATACATAAATATTTTCTAAAGTAAAGGCATTTTTTTTTAATGTCAATAACTGTAGACTTAATGAGTTAAGCCTGGCAATGGGTTGTAAAGGTAAGACTTTTCAAAATGGAGAAATAAGAATATATATTATTCCAGAGATAGCCCAAATTATTTGGTGACAGAAATTGCCTTTGGTTTGAACCTCCATCTGCATCCAAGTACCAAAATCTGAGGTATCAGTGCAGCTTCTGTATTTCTCCTCAATGTTCTGAACATCAGTTCTGTCTAATAGCCCCTCTCATTTCCGAGGTTATGGAAAGAAACCTATCTTCCCTTTTCTACCCCATCTCAGTAGTTGTGGCTGCAGTAGTCATCTCTGATCAGCTCTTACCATCCATTGTGAATAAATTCTGCTTTTTCAAGGGCTAATTTTTATAATATTAATTACCTGTATTAACGCTGATCTATTTGAAATACTCATTGATAATGTCTGTATAGACATCAAATGGAATATATATAAATATGATGACAGTAAAAAATAGTTATATAAATTCATTATATCCTTAGTTAATCAATTTCTAAAAATGCTCATTAAATTTAATCATTTTGTATGAGTTTTTTTAAGTAAATAATTCTTGCTACAAAAGTTTAGTTAAAACAATTACAATTCAAAACATTAGGATACATGTCTATGTATGAGTGTGTGTATTCAAGTTTATCTTTAGAACTAAAATCCAATTAAATATAATCAGGTTTTATTACACTTTTCCTTTATGTAAGGTGAATGAAAACAAAATAAATCATAAAGAATATCAACAAATTTTAATAAATATATATTTTATCATAAGAATTACAGCATATTTAGAAATTCCTGGTTTTACCTCATTTATAACATAAGCTTGAATGTTGAAATGATGATATCTTCAGAAATTTCAAGAAAAATTTTAAAGTATAAGAAGCTGAAGTAACACATAGGGTCCTAAAGATTCAGATGCATTACCTGAGATCCTAAGAAAATGATAAATTTAACTGTTAAATGTAAGCCAAAAAACTAATAAATATTTAATTTATAAAGTGTGACATACAAGTAGATGAGAACAGAAATTTAAAAACATTAATATTTTCTTTTTCTGTTCTTGAAACATCTTGATATTAAATATATATATATATATATATATATATATATATATATATATATATAATATTTAGTTGTGGATGAACCTTTATTTTTATGTATTCATATTTATTTTATTTATATGTGGTGCTGACAATCAAACCCAGTGCCTCACACAAGCTAGGCAAGTGCTATGCAACTGAGTTGTAACCCCAATCCTTAAACCTTCTTTTGCTTTGGAGAGGATGGAGAATCCCACCGTGGTAAAATGAATGGTTTAATTTCTCGTATGTGAAATATTTTCTAATTTGGAACATTTGCATTAATGATAATTTGTATTCTTCTACCTAATATTAATGTTATTAAATACAGCCATAAAAATAATTTAAGTACTTCACTAATGATTTTTTTCCCTAAAAAAATCTAAAGTATTGAATTGCTCATCTTATTTCCCCAGAACATTTATTTGTTCTTTGGCTGGGAGTTCTCATATAAATTTCCTTACATTTATCATTCCTCCTTTAAGTTGGAAAGAAAAAAGAAACACAAATTTTCAATTAACTGGAGACCTTATTAATTGTGTTTCATTAATCAAAGTTTTACCATGCTTCAGAATTTGAATGCACATAATGCATTAGAAATATGAGGAAGAAAGACATTTCCCATTTTTTAATATAAAGAACAGAAGCATTGATCCAGAAAAACATCTTCTATGTTTCCACTACATCCCCTTCATCCAAACTCAATAAAAAAAAAAAAAAATAGATTGATCCCACAATTTTAGGAAGCAGTACTGAAATTACATTAGATAACCTTGTCAGTCTTCTATTGCTTCCTTTACAAATTACCCCAGATTTAGGAACTTAAAACAACAAATAATACTATTTTCTGTAGATCAGAGTTCAACAGGGGACACTGAGCTAAAACCAGGGAGCCATGAGAGCTGTGTTCCTAGCCTGAGATTCCAGTGGAGAATCCATTTGAAAAGTGAGAAAATGGTTTGCCTTCATCCATCTTCCAGAGCAGCAAAGGTAGGTCAAGTCCTGGTCACATCCCCTCACTCACCCTCTTCTTCCTTCTTTCTCTGGTAAAAGCACTTGTGATTATATTGGTTCCAATCAGGTAGTCCAAAATCATCTCCCTATTTTAAAGTCATCCGATTTAATCCTACTTGCAATTTTAATTTCACTTTGTCATACAATGTAACATATTTGCATTTCTGGTGATTAAGATATGGGCACATTTGGAGGCTATTCTGATTAGACATAATTACCAAACTTGATATCACATACAAAGATCTGTACAGTGCAGTCCAATAGAATTTTCTTTTTGGTTGCAATAAAAATTTGTAAGATAACAAAAATGTTCCATGTTTATGCTGTTCATTACAGGGTATGAGATTTACACCTACAGTTGCAGACAATGCAAATCTCAAAAGGTTTTTTTTTTTTTTTTTAAACCAGTAAACCACCTTTTAGTCTGGCATATGAAAAAGTTTTTCCAGAACTTTTTATTAAAAAAATCATTCCATTCAAATCTTTTTGATCACTTTATTCTTCCTCTATTTGCCAACAAGTGTCCTTTGTTTTCTGACCTGAAATTGATTCAATGAAAACTATTTATGAAAATTTTAAGTGCTACCTGACTTGACATAATAGTAGGAATTCTCAAGTCTTAACACAACATCACATTATAGAAATGGAAGTTAACAACCTGCCATTTGAAGAACTGGTAGTAGAATCAGAAACCAACTTCTGGTGACTCTACAATCATCTCATTTTGAAGCCACACTTCATTTATATTTAAAGCTAGTTTTAGTAATACACTATTGTGGAATTTATTTACCATCTAAGCATAGAATAAGAACATTACTATTTGTTTGCTGAATAAGCTATCAAATATGGTAGAAGGTCTCTGCAGGAAGAAGCTATTACTGGGCCCTAATATGATCATAAATTACCCAATTGCTAGAATTTACTATGTGTACAATCATTTAAAACACAGACAAACACTTATTTATATTCACATGTAGACAAGAAGTTATTAAATGTTTAAAAGGTTATGAGATAAATAATCTATAAATAAAATTAAAAGTCAAAATAAATATTTTCCATATGCTTGACATTCAACCTAATAGTTATTTAAAAGCTATTTAATGCTAGACCAGCACTGCTCACTGAAAATATAGTGCAAGCTGAATATATAAATTAAAATGTTTTAGTAGACACGAAAGAGTGAAAGAAAACAGGTGAAAATGATCTTAATAGCATAGTTTTTAATTTTGTGTATAAAATATTGTCATTTCAGCCTATAATCAATATAAGACATATATTAAAATATCCTACTCTTCCAAGACTTTGAAATTAGAATTTTTATTTTATCCTTACAACATCTATGAGTTAGAAGATCCACAATCCAAATACTTAGCATAACATGTAGGTTGTGGAAAGCTCAGTATTATAAAAATGAGAGATTCAGTGATTGAAATGAAAATAGCCTCATTTCAAATAGCTTGTAGTCTCAGTGAATAAATTGTGTTCATATATAGCTAAGACATGCAAAATATAAGAAGCTAAGGTAAAAAAGTGGATATTTATAATAGGAAAATACCATTGTATTTAAGTGTATCATGACTGATTGATACATTTTAGCATTCCAAGAAATAACATTAATTAAGCTTTATTCATCTAATAGAAATTTCTCATGTGCTTTTAAATCTGAAATCTGCATTGGTCATATCCAATCAACAAATAGAGAAAGGCTGGCAAAAATATCAGGATTGTGGAATAATCATAATGGACCCTGAATCTTAACTCCTGGATTTACTAGTTGTGTGATATTGGGTGAACAGGTTAATGCCTCCTTGTCTGAAGAGCTAAGTTGATTGAATCCATTACATAGTGCCAACATGAATATCATAAAAAATTGTGGTCAGGGTAATGCCTGTCATGTACTGGGTGTTCAATAACTGTTAGGTGTCCTTTTTCTTTCCAAGTGTAAATACATTTTAAAAATCCATTTGCATAATGTTTATTTCATACCTAAACAAGAGGTTAAATCAATGCTTGTCAAATGGGGCAATTTTACTTCCCAGAGGATGTCTCTGGCATTTAGTGTGTAGAGTCTATCTACACATTATCCTAACTATTCTATGTTGCACAGGACAAAATTGCCTTTTCACTCATCCCCAAATGTTGAATGTTTCTTCTGATTTTCCTACTTTTCACTAGGAATTTTCCATTAATAATAGCAGGGAAGTTGTCAAGTTGCTGCAATTCTAATATGACTTAAGTGGAGACTAACTTGTCTCTCTTAAGATCTACTAAGAAAGAAGTAGATACTGTGCACATACCAATATTTAAGAAATGTGAACATTTAATCAATTGCTAAATAGCTCACTGGTCCATATTTTAAATTAATTTGTAAGATTATTATAAAGCATTATTAAGGATTAATATTGTGTCCATTTCTGCTAGTTTATTTTTATAGCTATATATAGAGCATACAGAATGAGAGAAGTTTTTCCTCCTGAAAAAAAACAGTTCCACTTAGTTTTTATTGTAGTCACAAAAGTAAATCTGACTGTAGTAAATCATTCAGAATCAGAATTTAAACTTTTATTATTTCAAAAATAAAGTTACACAGGACACAATTAACCAAGAAAGAAAGACTTTACTTAAGACTTGAAATAGTTGAGAGAGACAGAATTAATCTATGCTAAATAAAGCAAAGTGGTAGGGAGGAGTTCTGTGCTGAGTTGACTTAGTGGAAAAGTACTGGAGGACTTGGAGGAGGCTTGATCAACATGTAGTGTCAAGCGTTGGGAATCATTCCTGAGCTTGCAAACATTTTGCTGTGCAATTAGGACATTGTCTCTGCTAACTGAAATCCATTAAGGTAAGATCCCTACCTTCTCTCAGAAGCTGAACATGGTGGCGCCATCTTCCAAATTCTTGAGGAAGACCTTTGTGGGTTGTAAAATTTTTAAGAGGCTGGGCAAATATTTACATATATTTCAAAGCATCAGAGAAAGAACTTTCCAAAATAAATGCTCTAAGAAAAGGGAGGTCAACAGCCTAAAATAAGAAAGAAGTCTCTCTTAAGTTTAGTCAAGCTAAGAGGAAATTTAAGACCATTTAATCACTGAGTATCTGTGTGTGTGTGTGTGTGTGTGTGTGTGTGTGTGTTAGATTGAAAAATAAATGGCTCCAATTATTCTTCCCTCCCTTGATTCATGTGTCTTGCCATGTGACTGACAGCACCTCCCATGATTATGGAGCTGAAATCTGTTTTCTATCTAACCTTGTGATTGTGGGCTCACTCTGACTTCCTTTGACAAGTATAGTGAGGTGAAAGTAACTGTTCTGTTTCTCAAGATAGGCCTCAGAAGTAATTGCCTACATGATTTTCATCTTTCTCATTTTCATCTTTCTCATTTTCACCTTTCCCATTTCTCCTTCTACTATGAGGTCAGACCAAGAAGATTGGCTTATAAACCTATCAAGGTCCTCCCACCAGCTTTCTGGACACTGATAGGTCTGTCCTACTGACTCAGAGAGTAATGAGCAAAATAACAACCTATTGTTATTAAAAAAAATGAAGTTTGCAAGAACAGGTGGATGATATATTGCCCATGTTCCCTGTTATGGTTTAAATATTAGGTGTTCCCCAAAATCCCACATGTGAGACAATGCAAGAAGGCTTAGAGCTAAAATAATTGGAATCTGAGAGCCTTAACCCAATCAGTGAATTGAGCCCCTAATAAAGATTAACTGAGTGGTAACTGTGGGCGGGTGGCTGGAGGAGGTGGGTTATTGGGGACATGACTTTGGGGTACATATTTTATATGTGGTGAGTGGAGTCTCTCTGATTCCTGGCCATGTCCTGAGTCACTTTCCTCTGCCACACTCTCCTGCTATGTTGCTCTGTTTTACCTTAAACTGTGAGGAATGGAACCCTCTGTATATAGACTCAGACCTCTGAAATTCTAAGCCCCAAATAAACTTTTCCTCCTGTACAATTGTTTTTGTTAGATCTTTTGGTCACAGGCCTTTTGGTCACAGTAGTTAAAAAGATTACTAAAAATTCCATTTTATTTCTCACCCAATATTCTTACATACTTTCAAGAAGTAAGTTGCACTGAGCATTATGCAAGTCACACATCACGGAAAGTCCCTGGAGGTAATTAATATGTCTCAGTACAAGTCAATTCTTTGAGTCCATCATTACAATATTTTCACCTGGCATCTAAATAGCAAATATCTGTTGTGTTGGGACCACTTGTAGTTTTTTTAAATTTTTGTTTTCTAATTCCAAAAACATAGACTGTCATCTAAAATAAACATACTCTGAAACAACTAGTATTCCAAGATTGACAAAAACCAAAAAATTTTCTAGTACAAAAACACTGTAGACAATGTCATTATAAACTGATTAGGCATTTTGGGAATATAATACACATTTTATTGAATGATTTTATAGAATCCCTTTTATCTGTAGATGAAATTGCTTTGTGTAAGCCCTTAGCTTCCCAATGCTTCCCCATACCCATTTTTGAGAAAAATTATTAAAATATAATCAACAATTTATGAAACTCTAATTATTTTTCTACTTTTCCTCTGTAATCATATTGAACATATAATATACATTTTATTAGAAATTTTGAGAACATACATGATTTCTAATTTTAGGACAAGCATTGCTGAAATATGCCTTTTTTCAAAGGCATTAAGAAAAGACTAGACATATAATAATATATATTCTCAGAGAAAAAAGAGCAGCTAATTTTTAAGATGCCCTTGATAATTAGAAGAAATATCTGTATGAAGGTCCAAAGCTCTTCCCGTATGTGTGCGACCTTGGGCTGTTTCCACTTTTGAGATCAGCTCTTAAATCACTTTTAATTGCAGATGGTATTATTCTCTGGGGGCTTAATATAACAATTCTAACAATTCCATATCCATATCCATTCATTCTGACTGGGTTATTCACCATTCTCTAACACATAATTGACGTTTATCTGCTATTAAATAGATATGAAAAAATGGTTTACTAAAACAATCAGTCACATGCATTTGTCTTTATCTCTAATCTGAACCTTCTGGAAATCCTTTATTTTTTTCTCTTTCTTTCTTTCTTCTCTACTTCCAGAAATATTAGCTTATCATAAAGGGTGAAAAATTAAGAACAAATCACCCATAAAATAGGTTCTTTCCTTGTCAGACCCAGCTCCCATGCATCTCAAGTGGATATATAGTTACAAATGCTTCTACTTTATAAATACAGGAAAATAGAGACCATAATTTTTCTGTCCTCATGAATCTGAGCATAATTAGTAATGAACTGGGGTTTTGGTTGGGGTGGAATGGAAATGACCTTTTATGCAAAGTTTATATTTTTAAATTTTATTTATTTATTTATTTAGTCAATGGCAGAAAGAATATCTGCTAGTCAGAATTTTAGGCTTGGTGAAAAAGGAATTAGATATTCCTTGAGGTAAATGTAGTTGGAATTAAGAGTTGGGTATTGTGAAAATAACCCATATTTGTTCTAAAATAAGCATCTAATTCATCTATCTAAAAGACAGTTCTATTAAATAAAAACATCTTTTAATTGCATGAGTTCTCATGTTTTATATCAGATATCATCTCGAGCAAAAATTTACTTGCCTTCCTATATCCAAGTAAAATACATTAGTTGGTTAAGTAAATTGCTTTTCTCTCTGCAGAATGTCAGTCCATTATTATTAATGAAGCAAGAAGGCTGACGTTAAGTGATAATATTAATGCAAAAGTACTAATCAAATGCATCGATCTCTTCAACTTGCTAAAAACGGAAAATCACAGAATTCTACTCATTCATTACTCTTGTGTCAGTTTCTGCTATCATGAAATTCACCACTGAGTTCCTGTGATAGAAAAGCTAACATTCATCTTAGGCAGTATGCTGTTCTTGACATCTCCATTAGATCTAGAGTTATGTTTCCACCCCCATGTAACATAAGATCATTAAACACTGTTGCTTACAAAATCAGGTGTTTTTTGTTTCTGTTACACACACACTCACACACACATTTATATCCACATATGATGCATAGAATCCATGTTATTTGAAATAGAAAATGAGAAAATATATCCAAAGAATCAACACTATTCACCCATGCTGGATTACAGCAAAAACTGTAATTTCTGCAAAGTCCAGGAGAAATCCATCCCAAGGGTTCAGAGCCTTTGCTATTAGGAATCTCATTATTACAGCTCAACTAAATCCCTGACAATGTCACATACACCTGTTTCCATTTTTTAACTCCCACTGAAGATTAGAGTGCAGCAGTTACTTCTTTAGAATACTATTTCATATTTTTGAGTGAATCTATGAAACCTGTACAAAAATACATTTCTTCAGACAATTGATTTCTATATATGCCCCATCATTAGAGTGTTCTTGAGTTTTTGATTATAAATCCAGATTTCCAGGTCTAGCCCCTCAGCCACTGAATCTGAATTTGCAGAACAGAGCAACAGTAATCTAATAATAACCATGAAAAGCAATGCAAATATTCTTATGGTTTCATAAGATTGGAAACTTCTGCTAAAATATCCTTTTGAATCATGAAGTACTTTTTTATAATATCATAAGAAATTTGGAAATATTAAACAGAATTAAATTGTGAAATAAATGATGATTTAGCCTGAATGCCTAAGGAAATAATCAAAAGAAGGGTTTCACTATGAAATAATCTTAATACATGAAACTATATTTAAGGGCTAAGGTTGCTTTGTTTTTATTTAATAGTGTGTAATACTTTTGTGGTTGAGTAATACATATTTTTATAATATTCCCAGAAAAAGTGAAAAACAAAGCCAAAGAGTAAATGTCATCTATAATCTGATCTCTGAAATACAGTCACTGTTGGCATTTTGATGTCTGATATTCTATTTGTGTATGCATGTCCATATTTTTCAACCCAATTTGTATATTGTTTCTATAGTTGTGCATACCCCTTTTTTACTTAATGAAGTTATGTTGAAACATTTCTTTAAACTTTCTTTTTTTCAACTAATTTTTTTTAGCTATATGCTTCTAATTATTTCAATGTTCAAAAATTCTTTCAACAAATATCACATGACTGCACATTTTCAGTACTCCTGAAGTTTTATTCTCATAAATAATATTGGATAAATATAATTGCAGTAAGCTTTTAATTATTATGGATTCCCATTTCTGTGCTACATTTTTTTAAATCTACAGTTTGTCCTCCAGACATCTTATTCTAATTTATTCTCAACTGCCTTTTATCAGAGTACCCATTTTCCCACATGTCCTTGCCAGTACTCAGTGCTGCAGTACATCTGAACATTTTTACAAGTTGGAATATCTGGCTAATACTGGAATATATAAATAAATTTAAAACATTTTTCACTTTCTGTACTGCAGACAGACTAAAATTAAGGGGGATCACCTAGTTCTTTAATACTTGAAAAGCATTCTACCATTAAATTATGAGATGCAGGTACATAAAGTAGCACAATATATAAGAATGTTGTTCTACTCTGACTTGTATTTAGTATGTGGACTTTAGGCATCCATATATTCCCAGAATATTTCAAATTTCCCCAGGTTTAAAATTTACTAAAGCAAAACAAAACAAAATCCTACAACATTACCCCACTTTCAGCTTGAATATATTACAGTTGTAATTATTCATAATGTTAAGTTTATTTACCTTTGTAAAATGTTATACTTTGCAGAGGCATTTTTATTACATAAACCTTTAAAAATAATCTTTTATTTACCTATACATTCTTCTGAGTTCCCCCCCACCACTTAAAAACAAGAATTTCCACTCAGAATTATTTCAATGATTTTCCCATGGATGCGTCCATGGCATTCTTATTAACTTATTTTTTAAACATTATATAACTTCTTAATTTAGAAAAGTATTTGAAGAATAATGACCATACAAGAAAAAAACAAGCCACGAAGATTCTACCAATGAGTCATACCATCAGGTAAATCTTATTAAAGAAATAGTGAAATGTTCATCTCATCTGTGTTCTAAAGTATTTTCATAGGTCAGCCTAAAACTCGGACACACTATTAATCTAAGAGACAGAATATGCTCTTCACCTTCTCCTGTAGTCAGACTTTTCACAGTTAGGTTATTGCAAAAAAACTTTCAGCACCTTCAATCACTCAGGAGTTGCATTTGTCTAGGCTAGTGATGTCCTCTTTTCCTAGCATCTTATTTTGATCTATGGATTTTATTTGTTACTCTAAAATGCCAAATCTGGTCATGCACTGAGTATTCTATTTCCACTTTGCACCTAACACATAGGATCCCTTCTTCCTGCGCATCAATCCTCTTTCTCTCTTCCTGCCATCTATTTTTAATACACTTATTCTCTGCATAAATTTAGAAATGTGCTTTGGAATGTGGTAATAAATAGGAATAAGGAATACATCACTGACACCCTCAATGAGCAAACCATATGTGGTTCTGATTCTTGGGTCCTGAAGACCCAAGACATGTTTTGAATGTATAGGGTTAAATTCTCTTCATGCAGCTAGACTTGATAGTTATCATGGGTACACTTGAGAAAGCATTCACTCAAGTTTTTGTAGTCAGTGGTTCCAATGAGAACTCATTTTAGAAAGGCACATTAACAGGAGCAAGGAGACACCTAAAACTTGTGTGGCCAATGCAGAGAAAGCATGGACAGATAGGAGCAACATTCCAGTATTGACCTTCTAGAAATCCTTGGTCTATGGGTCTTAAATCACGCCTGGGGAGAGAGTGTCTGCTCATGTTTTTCGGAAAGACTCTCATGAAATGAAGTTGACTTATGTCCCAAAGTTAGGCCTACATAGGTTTTCTTCAATATAAGGAATATATAAAAATGGAGATGTATATCTTTATTTTTTCAACTCTAATTTATAAATTAATCACACTTTTAATTTTTTTCCTGTTAGGTTACATTCCCTACATTGTTATTTATTCCATATTTTGTAAAGAAATTGAGAAATTTTTCATCTAAAATTATAGAGGTAACATTTCTTTGTGGGAGTTTTAGAAATTTTCAAAAAGGATAAAAATTCAATATTCTTTTAATTTCAACCTTTAATCCATGTTATCCCCAAATGAGTGTGAATTTATTACTTGAGATATTTGATTGATATTTTATTGTTTTCATTTAATTGACAAACAAGAAGAAATAAGTTATCACCAGTCTCTTGGTAACTTAAGCCTTTTCATAATCAGTAGAATATTCTCTTGCAGAACTGTTAATAAATTATTAACTTATTAACAGTTTTTAATAGATACAGTTTTGACCTCTCCATCTTCTCCTCACATGTTTCTATAAACAATCACTTTCCATATTGTAATGGAAATTTTCATTCTTCATATCACATTTCTTTCCATTTGTTTCTTACCACTAAATCTATCTGAAATCATGTTTAAAATAAGTGTAGAGTTCTTGAGGGCACTATTCTTATATTTTGATGCCAAGACAGGGATTTTTGATTGAACGTCCAAATCATAACAAGTAAGAAAATGTTATGTACTATAATTTCCCTGGCTCAGAATCAAGTCTGTTTTTCTTAACATCTCCATTCTTGCCACAAATATGTTGAAACACTTTCTGTTTAATTTAAATACTTTTCTTAATTTAACCTAATCAGATTAACAAAATGTTGGCATCTGTTGTACTCCACCAAAATGGCAGAAATTTAGCATGCAAGGAAAGTCACATAGGCTATTCTGAAGGGAAATTAAAAAAAAAAAAAACTGTACAAAAAGTGAGATACATAACCAAAAATTTGTATTTTGTTATGACTACCTGATAACTGTAGCCATCAAAACACACTGAGATTTATAGAAGGTTTCATTCAGCTGATGGACTAGTTACCAAATAGAATAGTGCAATTTATATTTTTGATTTGAAAAAAATTTCATTTTTCAAATTTGCCCAGATGATAATCTTAAAGGCTACAAGAATAAGCTGCTTGGCCCATAATATGTTATCTATATAACAGTTATCTCTCAGTGAATTTTGTAACTCTCCATCAATCTAATATTAAATAACCAATTCAGCATCTGATAAGCATCTGACACATGCTGGGTGCTGAGAATACAATGATTCTTATCTCCAATGGGGGTAAAGCAGAAATGCACTAAGGTCAAATACCCAAGTCAGTATATCTGCTGTGGCCTGGGTTTTAGTTGGCTCCTCTGTCAAAGTGAGCACATCATGTTTCATCATAATCTTAACACTGACTTCTGGTTTTACAAAAGCTGAGGAAGAATGTTTTAAATTTTGCTGAGGAGGTAAACCAAAGTGTGGTGTCAATTAACTGAGCCAAAAAATTATCACTCTCAGGAAACTGTGCGTAAATAAAAAGACAAAAGACACCCATAGTGGAAGGGGGAGGTAGAGACTAAGAGGGAGCAGAAGCTACCTGAACTGCAGGACTCCATGCCTATGGGGGGAAATTGCAGGGAAATCATCAACAGAGACAGAGACCCAGACCTGAGCTGATACTAAATATGTACAATCTGTTGTGCTTCCTTTCATTTCTCTAACAAATAACAAACAATATAATGTCTTAAAACGACACGTATTTCTCGTAGTTTTGAAGATCAGAAATTTGAAATGGGTCTCAAACACCTAAAAGCAAGGTGTTGGCAAGTCTTTCCGAGCCTCTGAGGAAGAATTCATTTACTTTCCTTTCCAGCTTCTAGTGGCCTCTATCACCATCTTCAAAGACAGCAATTTTGGGCCAGGCCTATTTCAGGACACCACCTTTCTGGTCACTAGAAAATCAGTCAAAGCAAGAATACAGTTGACACATCTTTTATGGCAAGAGAAGAGTATAAGAGCCATGAAAGATGAATCTACATGCCTGGAGAAGTGAATGTCTCATTTCTTTTGTTTTACTTATTTATATGTCCATGAATTCATCATTTATTTGAATTTTTATGTATTGAACAATGTTGTAGATGGCAAAATTATCATTCATATTTTTCTTACTTCTTTGCTCTTTTCCTATTTGTCTCTCTCTCTCTCTCTTTTTTGCCCCCAGTAAATGAATGTTCCAAGCCAGGATACCTGATTGGTATTAGGATAGAGCAACAAAATAGGATGCTTTTGGTTCCTTCTATCCCCAGAGTTTATGACCTATAAAAAAAGAACCCAGACAACGAGACAAGCCTTCATAATAAACTGTGAAGAGATGATAAGTGTAGTTAGGATTCATATGGAGCCTATAACAATAGATAATAACCCAGATTATGAATAAGGGCTAGGGAAAGTCTTTCAGGAAAAGTAGCATGCCAACTGAAACATAAAGATAAGGAGGAGTTTTTAAGTAAATAAATGCAGGAAATGCAATGTTAGCAGGAGAACTGGAATGCCCATCTCACCAAGTGCACATTTCGACAGTTAGTAAATATCATACATGCTCAAAAAAAAAAAAAAGAAGATCTGGCATCTAGTCATGACAGCAGGCATCCAGTACAGGATTCTGAAGCAGTATTTTCTCAAGATGGTGCTTTTTGCCCTCAAAATAAAGATTTTGAAAGCAATTTGTTTATGTGCTAATCAGCAGATATTATCTTTGTCAAAATGATCTATAAGAGACAAGTTGTTATTTCTCTCTCTCTCTCTCTCTCACGCGCGCGCACACACATACACACACAAAATCATGGGCTCCCCCAAGATTAGCTTCAATGTTTCTATAGTGATGATTAATTTATTTTCATGTGCTTCCTTCATGAAAAGGATAGGCTAAATAACTGAAGAGAAACTCTGGTTTTTATGGTTACTATCCATAAGTGCAAGACAATATTTTTTAAAGTATGTAAAACTAATCAATTTGTTGAGGATATTATTTTAAAGTTTATTTGAAGTAAAACTTGTTCCTATCTATCTATTTATTTATTTTAAAATCATGCAACACAGGAGTACATACAGAGAGTTTGGATGGTGCAATAAAAAAAAAAAGCACTTTGCAAAAGCGTTTAAAATCTTTACCAGACAAATATCAGTGCAATTTTAATTTTGAAATAATATTGTTTTTTTTATTATTTTAGATTTATAATTAAATAAAAATATTTAGAGAACTAAAGGAAATTTTATCAAAATAATGTTGTCAGAACAAAACATTAAGTTCTATAAGTCATAGTTTTTAGGATATATTAATAAATAAGGAGTTACGTAAGTAATATATAGGTAATGCAATATTGAAAGTAGTTTTGAAACTGGAAATAGAATCATTTGTTAGGACAAAAGATGGAATATGTTTTAGCCAGTTTTTTTACTGCTGTGGCTAAAAGACTTGAGCAGAACAATTGTAGATAAGGAAAATTTATTTGAGGGCTCACGGTTTCACAAGTCTCAGTTCATAGACAACAGGCTCCATTCTTTGGGGCATGAGGTAAGGCAAAACATCACCATAGAACAGTGTGGTGGACGAAAGCAGCTCACATGATGATCAGAGGCAGAGAGAGAGACTCCACCTGCCAGATAAAAAATAAATACTCTAAAGGTTCGCCCCCAAAGACCCACCTCTTCCAACCACACCCTACTCTCCTTTAATCACCACAGAGTTAATCCCATCAGGAGAACCAATTCACTGATTGGGTTAAGGTTTATCATAATGTGATCATTTCTCCTCTGAACCTTCATGCATTGTCTTACACAAGAGCCTTTGGGGGATACCACATATCTAAATCAAAAAAGTAGCAGATATTAAGTTAAATAGGGAAAATGATACCAGTGACCTTTCTGATCTTTTGCTTTCATTACATGCTGCCTATTAATCAGAAAGCAATAAATTACTTTGGGAGATCTGTGATAAGGCAAATACTTGGAATGGCCATCTACATAGTCTCAAAATCAGGTTTCACAGAGAAATTTGAATCCAGAAATCCAAAATCAGAAATTTGAATCTCTGAAATTTCCCGAGAAGCTACAAAAATCCAAGGAGCTGCAAATGAAATCTGCTAATAATTTTGAGCTGTTCTAAGACAGAAAAGAATTGTTTGGGTATGTTTAGGACTGAAAGGGCAATTGTAGTTGTTGGGAATCATTATCAAGATATTTGCTTGGAGTTTGATGGTTTGCCAGCGCACACACTCTGGACTTCATAGTAGAGGATGTAATGTGTCTGTGTCAGTAGTTACAGATGAGGAGACTGTTGAATTGAGAGGAAAAGTAATAAACAAAATAAGCGGGGTCAATGTATAGCAATCCAAACGTTGCACTTGTTCTCAGTCACTGTGAACAATCCTCAACTCTTTATGGCATTTGTCTGCCTAATATTTTCTCTGTTGGAAACATCTGTCCAACATTATAGGAACTATTTACAAGTTCAGTCTTGCATGGGAGTGAAGCTCCTTGTTTTTCTTCAGCCTGGTTCTGCTTGTCACAGTAATTGGGGGCATGGCAGTTCATGGACATGAAAACCTGTTTATACTTAGGTCTGTGAAAGCATGTCTTCTAAAAGGAAATAAATCACATCCTAATTCTGTTACTCAAGTAAACATGGGGCATGTTCTGCAGATTTACAATACTTGGAGTTTTCCAAAGGCTGAGTGTGCAGTTGCTCACAGTTTTGAAGGTGCCTTGCCCTCCTCGCAGTGCCAATGTCCGCAACTGTGTCCTCGGGCCAGCTCCCTGCCCCTTGTTCCTTTACGTCATCTGCATTCTGAGCAAGCACATAGCACTTTTTTGTGTGTTTAGATCTTGACATGAAAATTTGTTTCATGAAAGGTCATTTTACTTAATTGCTCTTACTTATTTTGTGTTATTTTATGTTAGTGTTGGTAGTTATTTCATCTTAATGTTATTATACAGGTAGGTTTTTCTTCATATCTAGCAATTTTATGTCATTATGAGGCCATTCCAAAATTATAACAGATATGTTATGTACCTTACATCAAGAACCATGACTATAATTAAATAAGTAAAAGAAAAATCCACACTTTAAAAAATGAACTTCTTAATATTAACCTTAAAATATAGTCAGATAATTTTATTGGTTAAAAACAAATATGAGGCCATTAATCTAGGCAATGGCATTTTGTAAATGGTCCTTCATGTTACACGTAATCTTAACCCCCATTATAAAAAGTGAAAATCTCCCACAGAAATAAGATAAAAATAATTGTTTTTATAGTTTAGATTTTTTTCTCTTAAAAACTGAAATAAATTATGCAATATAATTTGCATAGTTTTTTGTAAATGCTTATTTTATTTAACTTTAGAGGATGGAATTTTGCACATAATAAATTATCAGTACCTTATATTGTGAAATCTTTTACTGTAAAGGTATAAAATATTATACTATAATATGTCATAATGAGGCCATAGATGTTTGTGAGATAACCAATTTAGCAGAGTGAAAATTGGCTATAAAGATTACAATTATGATTTTAAAATATTATCTTACATTATTGAAATATGTTACAATAACATTGTAAAAATCTCACATAATTTGCAGTTTTTAAATAAAAGTTTTTCTTGGCATTCCTTTAACATTCAAATACAGAATATTCAATCCAAGATTCTTTTGAAGGAGTATAAAAAAAAGGAGATTAGAACATTCTATTCTTTTTGTTAAAATATTAATCAGCAGATATGAAGTCATACATCACTTAAAATGATAGGTATATTCTGAAAAATACAGCTTAAGGTGACTTTGTCATTGTGAGAATGTCAGGGAGGATACTTACACAAGACTAGGATGCATGGCCCACCATACTCCTAGACCCCCCAAACCAGCTGCTGTTACACAAATAGCCATTTTTGTTTGTTTGTTTGAATGTCCTTTCCAGAAATAGCCTCATTTTCAAGATGCCTCATCTGTTCTGCAATCAGGTCATTAAAAGTCCCTCCATGCCCACTATAGACCTTTCTCCTTCCTTCAATTAAGCAGATTCTTTAACAACTTCTGTAACTGTGTTCTTATTCTTCAAGATCCTAGCTAGGTTGGGCCTGGCTGGCCTGACTGGGAGGAAACCATCTCTGACATTCCACATTCCTCTTCCTTATCTCTCTTGGAATTCGCCTCCAGGTCACTCACTCAAGGCCTCTTGCTCACTCATGATAATAAGCAGAGGTTTCTGTATCTTTGTGGCCAAGAGGAACAAGACATCAGATTAAGCACCAGACAATGATGTACTGATGTGGTCAACACCAGAGGTATGAGGCTGCAGCCTAACACAGTGGGTCATTTTACAGGACACGTTTTTTATTATAAGGTGCACCCTCTAAAGTCAAGAAAAAGTAGAGCATAAGCTGGGTATGGAGGCCCACACTTGTAATCCCAGCTACTCTGGAGGCTAAGACAGGAGCGTTGCAAGTTCAAGGCCAGCCTTAGCAATTTAGAGAGACTCTGTCTCAAAATAAAAAGTAAAAATGGGTGGGAATTTTACTCACTGAAAAAGTACTCCTGGGTTCAATCCTCAGTTTCGCCAAAAAAAAAAAGTGTGTGATATGCTAGATATATATATATGCTATATACACATATATATACATATATTTATACATACTATGTGATACATATATATATATAGAATAAGATATATAGATATTAGTATGCTATATAGTATATATTATAATATTATATATATATATATATATATATATATATATATATATGGCATAAATCAGTAATGTAGTTGTTTTCTATAACTATCAGCCATTATGTACTGTTCACCATTGTGTGTGCTATGCTTCTGTGCCAATGGCAGTGCAGTAGGTTTGTCTAGACACGTGAGAAATGCGCTCTGTTAAGATGTCAGGGTGATGATGTCACTAGGAGACAGGACCATTTCAACTCCATCTGCTCTCTTGAGACCACCATGTGTAAGTCCTCCATCCTTGACCAAAACATTTTCATGTGGTACTTGACTCAAGTGGAAACCAAACCACAGATGACATCTTAGATACTGGCCAAGATTAAAGTGTAGTTCAGTTTGACATTTTTATTACCATTAAAATAAATTCCCTAATAAAATATACATAACACATCAAACATTTAAAAAAAAACTAAAATGATTGGTTCTATAGATGGAAGAAATATTTATCTTTGTTTTGCTTTTAGATTGTGATTGAAGTAAAATTAAGAAATTAAGTATAGAGATCTTCCCACACAGGCCTGCACAGGACCCAGGCTCACAGTAGGCCCGGGTTTATCTTGCCACCAGAACACACCTGCCAGAGTCCAGCAGGTACAAAACCACCTCTTCAGACTAGCAGACGACCAGGGGAGCCCAGGTCCAGCCCAGATCATTCCACACCAACGTGCACAGGACCCAGGTTCAGGGTAAATCTGAGTTTACCCCGATCCTCTCCAGAACTGAGAGCCCAAGCCTAACCCACTTCCATCTTGAGAGACTGCAGTCATTGACACAGCCCTCCCCACACAGTAGCCCCTACCTTTTGCCAATATTCAAGGCCTAGAAGCAGCTACATCTCCGAGCAGGCTTCCTAAAGACAGTGTAAGGCTCACCTTTCAGCCCCATCTCTGTAAGACATTGCTTCCATCTTGGGGCACCTCCACTATTATCTCGAGTTACCTTGGCTATTGCCACCACCACCTTTAGTTGCAGTAGCATACATTGAGGGACACCAGCAACATCTGGAAACCCAACATCAAGGTGAGGTACAGACAATCTGCATGGGCACTACAAGAATATAGGGAAGAAACTGTAATATCTCAGATCCACACTGCAAGAAAGGAGGACATATAGACAACATGAAAAAACAAGGGAGGAAAGTGCCCCAAACCAACCAGGACACTAAAATAATAGAACCCATGGACAGCAATGTGGATGAAATGTCAGAGAGGAGTTCAGAAGGTTCATAATTAAAATGATCTGTGAATTAAAGAATGACCTAAATGAGCAAATACAGGGAAAAATTGATCACTCCAACAATGAGATAAGAGAGAAAATACAGATAGCAAAAGATTACTTTCAAGAAAGATATAGAGACTCTGAAAAAAAAAAAAGAGTCAGAAATCCTTGAAATGAAGGATACAATAAACCACATAAAAACCTCAATAGAAAACTTCACCAACAGACTAGATCACTTGGAAGAAAGAACATCAAATAATAAAGACAAAATATACAGTCTGAAAAATAAAGTTGATTACACAGTGAAGCTAGTAAGAAACCATGAACAGAACATCCAAGAATTATGGGACAGCATCAAAAGACCAAATCTAAGAGTTATTGGGGTAGAGGAAGTCACAGAGTTAAAAAAAAAAAAAAAAAGGAATGCACAATCTCTTCAATGAGATAGTATCAGAAAATTCCCCAAACATGAAGAATGAACTGGAAAATCAAACACAAGAGACTTATGAGACACCAAGTGTACAAAATTACAACAGATCTACACCAAAGCACATTATAATGAAAATGTCTAGCATACAGAATAAGGAAAGAACCTTAAAAGCCACAAGAGAGAGGAATCAGATCACATATACTGGGAGACCAATTTGTATCTCAGGAGATTTTTCAACCTAGACCCTCAAAGATCATGGAACAACATATACCAAGCTATGAAAGAAAATGGATGCCAACCAAGAATTAAGCAAATTTAAAGGAAAAGTAAGCTTTAGATTTGATAATGAAATAAAAACCTTCCATGATAAACAAAAGTTAAAAGAATTTAGAAAGTAGAAAGGCTGCACTACAGAACATCCTCGGCAAAGTAGTCTATGAATAGGGAGTGAAAAACAGTGATGAAAATCAGCAGAGGGAGGGATTACACTAAAAGAAAATCTAATCACAGGAGAAACCAAGTCATGTTAAATACGCAAAATAAACAAAAATGGCTGGGGCTTGGAGGGGAAGGGAGGGAACATGGGGTTAGAAATGATGGTGGAATGAAATGGACATGATTATCCAAAGTACACGTAAGGAGACATGAGTTGGTATGAATATGCTTTGTATACAACCAGAGATGTGAACAATTGTGCTCTATATGTGGAATCTGAATTGTAATGAATTCCACTGTCATATGAAAATTAAATAAATAAATAAATGAATAAGTAAAGTATGAATTATTAAAATTTGTAAACCACATGACATAAAAGTGAAAATATGTTATTACTTGAAAGTGTTTTCATCATTTGTTTTCTGTTGCTAAAACACTATAAAGGATTTTTAAATAAGATAATGAGCTGTTTGAAAATAATATTTTGAGGAGGTAGTAATCATATATAGTACCTTAAAGTAAGTACCTTTAGTGTGAAGAAACAGGTTTTAAGTAAAATTTTTAATTTTTCTTAAATTGTTGAATTTATTGCTTGCATCTTTTGATAAGCTATTTCTCCTAATTTAAAATAAATATTTCAAAAAGCATATTGTTTCAAATCATTCATATGTCTTGTCTCTAAACAATATATGAAAATGATCAAAATATTTTCCTATGTTCTGTCTTTGATTTAAAGTAAAGAAATAAGACTTATTGGATATCTGGCATTATAGGTATAATGTAGTATTGTATTAGACACTGTTCTTGGTTCCTGCAGAAACTTCCTAAGATTTTCATCCTAGGGTTTCTCATTGAGATATCTCTCACCAGGTTACCCCACTGACTTTTAAGACATTATGATTTGAAAGGGCAAATCACTTCCAGTACAATATAAATAGTATACAAATAAGTACAATAAAAATTCAAAAATATTAATTTGTAAATATACATTAATATACATTTTGCATATTACTTTGTATTAACTATCTTATTTTTATTTTTAAATATGTAAATAAAGTAATAATGAATGTAGGAGAAATATCAGTGCTAGAAAATTATATTTCTGACCAGTACCTTTGAATCAAGAACTTTCTAAATACAACAGAATTTCTACATTGCTTCTGTACAAAACTATTAATATGAAGGGGTTGGAATAGTTTGGCTCCCAATTAGATAGTTTGAGAAAGAAATAAATATTTCCTTTGAAAGTACTTTAAAAATATCACTCATTTTGTTCTCTTTCATAATCCACATTAAAATTACATCTTCCAATTTCTCTTACAAAAATTTCCTAAATTCCTCCTTTTCCAGTTAATAATATTTCTTCATTTTACTTATAATACTTTCATGAATACAGGATTTATGTATTGAATAACTCATACATTTCAGGCATCAGATACTAAGTACATTGAAATAGAAAATTAGATTAAAGTAAAATATCATTCTTTAGTATGGAGTAAGAAAGATATCCAATTTTAAGTTTAATTTTAAGAATACTAAATAAATAACTGCATAACATTATATAGAATGCTATAACATATTAAGTGTTATTAAAATACATAGCAGGAGAAAAGGTAAATAAATAGTGAAGAAGAAGAAGGGATGAGGTGTACAATTAAATGAAAAGAAAATCATTCAGCCAAGATTTGGAGGAATGGAGGATATGAAGCCAGCAGACATCTGTGAGAAGGGTGTCTGTCTGAGGAAACAGTTAAAAAGCTCTGAGTCTGGAGAGTGTGTGGTGTGTGCCTGAGACCAGGGATTGGCCAGGGTGGCTGGACTGCGGAAGGTGGAGAGTCATGCAGGAGAACAACGGGGTTGGGACCAGGAGATGCAGGAGTTTGTAGACCACTGTGAAAACAATCCTTGTTCTAAAGGAACCAAGAGGCCCTGTGAGTTCTGAGCAAGTAATATTGTGCTATCATGTTTTAAAATAGAATCCTTCTGGTTGCTTTCTTCAGAGGAGTCTATGTAGGCCAGACTGAGTGTAGACGTGTCTGTTGGGAAGCTGTTGCATAATCAAAGCAGGAAAGCTCATGTCATGGAGCAACATGCAGGCTATGAGAAGTGGAGTCAGTTACACAACTTTATACCTATCGGTGTTATTTTTTAATGACTTTTCCATTCTTTGTCAAGAGCTTCTGAATAACTCTGTTTACTCATCTTTTGAGTGATGTTCTGTATCACAGTGTCTGGCCTAATGTAGGTGAACAATTAGTAGTTATTAAAGTGAGTGATTATTTCTAAACATTTTGCGTAGGCAATTATTCAAATTTTGTATCTACTTGTGAAAATTTTTGGTCTGATTTTATGAACTATAAATATACAGTTTGATAGTTGGATAATAAAGGAAGAATCTTAATCAGTGAAGTTGATAAATCAATTGCAAATATTAAAGCTCTTGATATGTTAGATATTTCCTATGAATCTTGGTGAAATCTAAGGCATATTTTATTTTTAATTTATGAAATTTTATTTAGTTTTGATTTGGAAACTACTCTACAGACCATCTGATCTATTACTGGCATAAACAAGCAGGATTACTTATGCAGAGTAACTCATTCATAACTACTCAGTTGACCTAAGTAATATATTAATTCACCTATACCATAAATGAAAAAAATTAAAGGTAAGCCTTCATTTTGCTCAATATTTCCGGCTTCCTCTTTTTGAGAAACAGCAACTAATAAATGCTAATAAAATGATTTTATAGGGTATCATTCATGATGCAGTGACTCTCTCATAAGGAATGAAAGGCAAGTTTAGGACTTTAAACTTATGTCTTCTAACATCATCTTGATTTAGAGTGAAAGAGAGATCCTCTCTTAACAGAGAGAGGAGGGAACCTGAAAAATCTACCATGTTTGGAAGTTGATATTTATTAGTCTACAATTCTGTCTTTTATATTGTTTTATACAAAGAAATGTGTATTTAATAGTGTTTTTAAATATGTAACACTTTTAAAAAAATCTATTCTATGTGCTGTAGCTGAAAAGGAGCAAATCAGAGTACTTATACAGATGAAAAAATGTATTATCTAATATTCTGAAATAATATTTCTGGACCAGTCTCCTTAATCAATTTTATACATGTGTGGGATTTTTCAGTGGTTAGAAAACCCTAAAAAATAACTCTAAAAATAGTCAAAACTAGTTAGAACAATAATTTATCCACAAAATGTGCTAATTACGGGTTCATTATCAGGTACACAGATTTTGCAGATCAAATAAGGAATTATTAGGTAGAAAAACACTACATAAACTGTAAAAAATTAGAATAACTGTCTTTATTCCTTGGCAGAAGTTCTAAAATTAATAACATTACTTCAATTAAAAAGATATTTTAGGAAATAGAAATACATTCTCACTAAATCTTGTTTTTCTGTTAGTTTGTAAAAAAAAACACTTATTTTTGTACGCATTTTAGATATCTTAAGCTTTTAAAAAATTCTGTGGAACTGTTCATTCCTTATAGAATAAAAAGAGAACATTAAAATGTGTTATACCTAAGTCTCAGAAATAATGTATCCATTATTAACTTAATTAAAATTTTCATGTAGAAAGATCACCAGGTATTCTTATATAATCATGACAGTATTATAGTTGAGAATAGATTTCCTGTTATCTTATTTTATTTCATTTTATTTTTTTGTTTGTGTCTTTCAAACTGCTACCTCTCTGCAGATGACAGATCTACACAAATCACAGAAGTTGAAATTACAGTTGGGATAAAACCTTGACAGTGCCCCAGTGAGAAAGCACATCATCAGCCTCCTAATGATGCTAATGTAAACTGCCAAGAGCTGTCACTCTAAAAGTCACGGCAGGCCCAAAGCAGAGAACAGGGAATAATGACATATTCTGAAAGCCACAAAGGAAAACAAATGCATTATGTATATGAATATAAGAAAAGGAACAGTTGCATCTTCAAAGGGAGTTGCCTTTAAAATTTGCTCTCAAACGGGCTTGTCCATGACACTTTGAAGCTAATATGGACAAGACCCATGTCCTCAGCAGATCCAGGCTACCTTGGCATGTCAATTCATAAAACCCAAGAACATTATCTTTGTTTGGCAAAAATACTTCATCAAAGTCAAATGTGAAGTGACGGATCCTGGGAGAAATGGGACTGATATACCCTTCTGAATAGGATTTTCTAATGCTTCTCAACAGTCCTCCTGATCAATGCAATTCTATATGGAATTTGAAGGAACTGACAAAAGCAATTCTTGGCTTTGGTGTGGGAGTGTTCTCTTCTTTCCTGCAAGTGCTGGTCCCATGTGGTGTGTTGATCTTGAGGCATTTAATTTGCAACATTACTTTTAATGAATTGGAAGAAAAATCAGTTGTAATCAAAAGAAGGGATGCTTAAAAGACAAAGTATATTTTGAAAGGGTGTGCATGTGTACATATGTGTAATTTTTTATTAAGGTATTATTGATATAGCCTTAGTTTTGTTTCAGCTTCTGTTACACATGAGTAAAACTTCATGGAAAGGTCAATTGATTCACTCAAGATCATAAAGGAACAAACCTATGCCTGGTGGTTAACTCACAAGACTGTTTGATCTGTTGCCTAGTCAGTGGAGCCACCAGGAGATTAAAAGTAATGTAACTTCTCTTGGTATTAAGACCAAAGGTCAGTACAATGTAGTAATTCAGGCATCATGTGATTTTATTTACATTTGAACCAATACATAATAAACATGATGTGGTCCTTGTCCAGCAAGGATTTGCATGAGGTGTGAATTTTACTTTCAGTCAAAGTGCCAGATTAGCATGATCAGAAATCATTCCCCAGTTTCCCTGACAGGTAAAAGCAAAGGTTAGGAAAATAAAAGCTTCCATATATTGAACTCTTGGTAGGAATAACCTGTGACCAAGATAAATCATCTTTGTGCATAAGGGGATTATTTATTCTTGATGCAGTCATTGGCATTCCTCTTGAAGCTTATGGCTTTGGTGAAAAAAAAAAAAAAAAAAAGAAATCAGTATGTTCAAAACTCAACCTGGGCCCTTCATTCCACAGAACGTGCAACATGCCATTAGAATCTAAACGCTTCCATCATCCTAGTGTGAGCTAGCCTTTTGCAAGTGATTTTGAAATTAATGAAAATCCCCCAGGCTATCTAATCTCCTGGGAGGATGTGAGAAGAGAGCAGTAGATGGGAACAGGATGTTTATCCGCCTTATCTCCCATTTGCTACTCAATTTCTGGGGGAGACTGGGAAAACAAATTAATGATGCTTTTCCCTGATTGGAGCAGAGGAGGGGAAAAGTAACATTTTAATGTGATAACAAAAGGAGTAGGGAAGCTTGGTTGATGTTAATACCATAACAGGTAGTAGATTCTTTACACAGAAGCTGAATAAAGTTACAGAGTATTATGTTAATGTGTCAAGGATATCACAACTTTACTCATAAATCTATTAACATTTTATCGAGGTTCCCAGTGGAAATTTCAGTTATTATAATCAGATCAACAACTTTAAAAAATATAAGTTGCTTATATTTTGAAGCTGGATTCAAACTTGATTTTTGACTTCCAAGGGATGCTTTCCCAGACTTCATTTACAAATAATATTGAGTATTAGACAGCTGGAGTGCATTTTAAATTTACCAGAATGCATCTTGACATTTTATTTCAGCTAATATTAGTATAATAAGGTGTTATTATATAAAATTTTATGAAATTATTTGAGAATGACAGTGAGGCCACAAATTATCTGAAAAAGTAGGAAAAAGTGAAAATTGGTGACTTAGACCTTTACTTTCCATGAGCATGAAACATACATATAATTCCATAATATCCGGGCTTATTAAAGAATAAGAATAAAAGAAAAGAACTATCAAAAGAGAAAATAATCATTTACATTTTAACTCTCTAATGATTTCCAAAGTTATTTTTGGTATAATTCTACCCAGATTTTTTACATGTACATGTTGAGATTTTGAGTTTTGATCATGAGAGAGATAATTTTGTCTTGCTATTTTGCACTCATTAGTGTCAAACTTTTCAGAACTAACAGATGACATCCCATATGTTATTTTGAGTATAAGTCATAAACTATATATAAACAATTTAGGATATGTCACAAAGGAATTATTCACATTAAAAATAAGAACTTAAATTTTGTTCAAAAATAAAGCTCTCAACTCTTGGAAAAGTGTGGCTGAAGCAACGATACCAACCTCTCTTCTCCCAGACTTTATAGCTATTGAAAACAGAACATATGAGTTCTCTCTTTCTTTGAATGGATTTCTGAGCAATGGCTTAAGTGAACCCGGTAGAGAAGACTGCTTTCTCCTGGAAGACCCAAGTATCTTGAACATAGGACTTTATTTTGGAATATCCACACCAATAAATCCTGAGTTGGTCAAAGGTGTGAAGTGTCTTGGGTATTGTTTGAATGTTTTCAATTCTGCTTCCTCCTTCAGTATGAAGCTTTGTCTTTAGAGATTCACCAAAAAACAATGCACAACCTCAAGTTGTCTCTTAGAAGTATCTCCTTAGCCATATTAAGTAGGAAGAGAACTTGGCCAATGGTGAGTCTAGAAATATGCTTTTTTTTTTCCTAGAAGATCAAAGAGAGTAAATTGTGTACCTTTCCTAGGCATATTGTCCGTTGGAGGGAGAGATCACAAATGCACTGGATTCAATGTTCACTATGGTTCAATACTATCAAACTGCCACATTTCATCTTGAGCAGTACCATCACTAAAACCGTTACCCAGGGTGACAATTCCTTTTTTTTCTTTCATTCATGTTGACTTCTATATGATGTGTCACCCTCAGTCAGCCCTCAGCTGTTAACCTCATATTTGCTTTCCTCCCTTCTCTGTATGGGTTCTGAATGACAAAAGATTTGACCATTGGTTGGCTCTTGTGTAAACCATCGGCCTGCAGAGTTCCACTACATTCTGAATTGGTCAGAGTCATCTTGGAGAGCTGAAACAGTAGAAGAAGGTAGAGTCCAGGATAGATTTCTGTCTCTTTCTTTTCTTGGGTGGTATGTACAACAATGGCTGTGTACTTTCCATGGCTTGGACACCATGAAATAGTACTCCATGCTTTCAGCTTCTTCCTGATGACCCCTTGACAATGCTCTTCATCTCTGGTGTCATTGCCTCTTTCTTTTTCCTATTTATTTATTGTTATTTATTGTTGTCTTAGTTTTTAATTTTGTATTTTCCAGGCTAAACCTCGTTGTCATCACCTGCCATTACCAATAAAAGTGTCAACTCATTGACTCCTAAATATCTTCTAAGATTCTCTCATCACCTGTTACCAAGTTTCTGCTTTAAATTATTTTAATCGAAAATGTTCTGAGGCATATGCTTCCTGCGTTGACACCTGTTATTTTATCTCACCTAGTACTTTATTTTAGCAATATTTCCAGGAAAAATATCTCCCCTGATGGGATCTTGGGACAGAGAGTACCTCCCATTTGATTATGAACTCAGTCATAATGATCTTGCAGATGTCAAATGGGAGAATGGTGATCTGTGATGTGCAGTGGCATCATTTTTAGTTATATAATTATCTATAGACTCTTGGGGCAAAGGGTTGGTCAAGGTCAGGCTTTGGAAAATCAAGTGGATGTTGTATTCAACTCTTATGGCAATGACAAGAACAGCTGGACACTTAAAAAGTCACAATGTGATGACAAAAATAGGACACTCATGTCTATGAAGTTTCATTTAAGAGCAGGCTTATAGTATTAGAGAACTTCTACAATAAACTTGAAAGAATGTATTAAATTCATGGCTGCAGGGCAGACAAGGCTAAGGATTAAAATGGAAATTTAAATGAGCTGAAGAATGAATAAGTGTTTGCATCTCCTCAACAGCCCCCTTATGCTCAGGTCAGACCATTAAGCTTAAGTTTAAAGTTTTGTGAAATACTAAGACCCTGAGGATTGGGATGCAGAAATTGTGTACAACCAGACAAAGCTGAGAATCTTGACTAGACAATAGCCTCATCCTTCATAACACTGGAATGAACTCTAGCTTCACCATGAGAAAAGCAGGCTTCCCTCAAATAGATCATGTCTAATTATGTCACTTACCATGGTTTATTCATGCCTGGTCTTTTAAGCTTGGCATGATCTCCAACTGCATCCATGTCCAGAAGAGTAATGTCTCAATAAACCTGAGGAAGCAAATCAACAGGTTTGTTCCAGGAAGGATGGCTTTACGGAAAAGAAACCATGAGCTATGGTTAACTTCTATGGATACAAACATGTGGGAGAAATCATCATGGTGGATTCACAGGGCCACCCAAAAAGAACAAATTTTAATTTTGGATAAGGCCAAATGTACTGTATTATTTTCCGAGACTCATTCTGAATTTAAGTGCTAGTTAGAGAAGATAGGATTTGATTTGTTTGTTCATTTGGCTACTGAATTCTGGATTCAAATCTTGTTTCAATGGGAATGAAAACCCTGGGTCTCCCTCTGCTTAATATAGACAAAGTCTTTCAGGTTTTATCGGGATAGGATGTTGCAATGAACCTGATATGTGCAGTGTTCCCATTGTCTCAACAATGTCTCCTGGGATTGTTTATAAATTCATTTGTGAACATTGATAGTTTGAAACATTCATTGGTGGCTGTCATTCCCAAGCCTGAGTGAAAATGGAATTGTATTGCACTGGAATCACAGACCTTGATTTCAATGATAATAACAGGATCCTAGAGATTGGGAGACTAGGGTTTGAATGTTTTAGACAATCCAAGTCCAATGACCATAATAGGCAGCAGTAGTGGAATGGTAATCAAAATGTTTTGACATACAGGGATTTGTGGTGGTTACTAACTAAACTTGAAGTCACTATAACTAAAACAAATGTAAAACCTTTATACTAGATCTATAAACTAGGAGCAATATAAGTTTGGTTGACACAACCTAATTTGTGTCACCACACAAGGATGTATTATCTTACTCCAAGTTCAAAAACTAAATCCAATTCACAGACAGGTTGACTGACCATACAGATATCAGCTTTAGCACAGAAATCCCACACTCTTGTAAATCTTCCTGTCCATGCAAAATTACACCCTTGGTCACTCCATTACAGAGCCAAAACCACTTGATTAAAACTCAGGCTAAGTCACTTAGGGAACAATCCTGCAATTTTCTAAGCTTAGGTCTGAAAGGATCAGAGGTCATCTAAAATGACAAGCAGAAACTTGGGAAATAAGATATATCCAAAATTTTAAAGATTCAATACTGACTTTGAGTTGGTGTGAATTCTGGAACTTGAAATTCCACTTTCACTCAGTTGTCAGAGGGAAGACTTAAGAAGTTCAAGTATAAAATGCACATTTGCTGTAAGATTGTGTCAAGATGAGACCCTTTGTATGTACATAGCCATCAAGCACTAGGTGAGAGACCACATGTGCTCTTTTACGAATTGTGTGTAGTCCATTAAAATAACAATGGCCAAGTGAAAATTCACAGAAATACGGTTTTTCATCTCTTTCTAAAAAAAAAAAAAATAACTTAACAAAGCAAAACAATCTCATACCCCTGAGAGAATCATGGCAATTAAATATGCCATCCAAGAGTTGAAAGACAGATATTACTCTATCACACCTACCTTTAATACATCTATTTGGCTGTCACAAAAATCAGATGCATCTTAAAACTGAATGTGGATTATTGAAAATATAATTAGATAGTGATTCCAATTGCAGTTGCTATAAGAGCTATGGTATCTCTATTAGAGCAAATCAACACATGCCTTGCTCTGATATACCCCTTTGACCTGGAAACCCATTTTCCCCATACCAATCACCAAGGAAGATCACAGCAGCTTGCTGTCACCTAGGAAAGACAATAATACAATGTCACTATCATCCCTCAGGGCTGTGTAAGCTCTTCTTTCACTATTAAAATTAAGTCTCCAGAACTTTGTACTATCCACATGCCAAATAATACAATTTCTACTGAACAGCTTTCTGATTGTCCCTAATGAGCATGTCAAGGAGATAACCTAGATAGATTGGTTAGATATATGTTTGGCAGAGGGAGAATAAAACTATAAAATTTGGTGTTCTGCATAAGTTTTAGGGAGCAGATGGCCTGGGGCATGCCAGTGTATCACCCCTAAAATGAGACAGGGTGTTTCATTATGCATTAATGATGACAAATGTATAATATATCTGCAAGAACTGTAGATGTGGGAATCAACATAAACTACACAACTTCTGTGTGTTCCCTTGGACACTTACAAATGAACGGTGGGGCCCCTTGCTTTGAGTAGAACCTAAAACAAAGGGAAGGCTCTGGGCCCTGTCTAGAGGATGGGGAAAACACACCCCTGTCAGGTCTTCTGATGCATTATATTGGTGAAGCTCACAATGCAAATGAAGTAAGAAGGGTACTGTATCTAGACCCGAAAAGGCACACACAGTAAAAGCAGAAGGGGTTAGAGCACTGTGTTTTATTTTTTCCCCATTTTTTTTTTTTTTTTTTTTTTTTTTTGTGTGTGTGATCTGTACTCTGTTCTTCCTTCATTTAGAAGGATATTTCTTAATTTACAGACATGGAGATTTTTCCAATTACATTTTTCTTTCTCATTTTTACTTTAGTGCTACTTGGGTCCAAGAACATTTTATACAAGATTCCATTCTTTTGCATTTTCTTGATGTGTATTGATAGCCCAGCATATTATCTAAACTTGTAAGCATTCCAGAAGTATGTTAAGAAAAATGTGCATTTTGCAATTATCGGATGTGATTTTTTATACAGGTCACTCAGGATAAGTTTATAAATATTGTTTGATATCTTTTAAATCTTCCCATTCATTTATATTTTCTGATCATTGAAATATATCTATCTTGATTTCTAGTAATAATTGCTCCTTGAAATATGCTTAGCCTATTATTATTAAAGAGCACTTGCTTTCTTCTGCTGTTTCTTTTCATTGTTGTTGTTGTTATTTTTTGTATATTGTATCCTTTTACACTTTTATACTGACAATTTTTTGTATCCTTATGTTGCAGTTAATATACCTGATTTTAAATAGCCATTGTAGAGAGCTACTTTTGTTGTCCAATCTAACAATCTTTGTTTTTTTAGCTGTAACATTTAGTCTATTTATGTTTAATATAAACATTAGTCTCCTTATTATCTCACTTTTTTAACTTTGTCCATCAATTCACTGGAATTATAGATGTGTGCTATCATGCCCAACATCATATATTTTAAAAAATGTTATTCATGTATAAGACTTGCAATGTTTCCTCATCTTGTGGTACAATAATCCTTTTTTTCTATTGTGCCTAAAATATTATTGAACTGATCTACTTTTATCCAAATCATATCATATCTTCTTTTCAGTTCTGGAATTTCCATAAAATTATCATTATTACACTTGCTATTAAGTATTTTATATTTTCAGCCAGGTACAGTGGTGCATGCCTGTAATCCCAGCAGCTCAGGAGGCTGAGGTAGGAGGATTGCGAGTTCCAAGCCAGCCTCAGCAAAAAAAAAAAAAAAAAAAAAAAAAAAAAAAGGCGCTAAGCAACTCAGTGAGACCCTGTCTCTAAATAAAATACAAAATACGATTGAGGATGTGGCTCAGTGGTCAAGTGCCCCTGAGTTCAATCCTCAGTACCAAATATATCTATATCTATATCTATCTATCTATCTATCTATCTATCTATCTATCTATCTATCTATATCTATATCTATATATCTATATATATATATAATATTATATATAATATTTTATATTTTCAAATCTAATCTTTCAAGTGTATTTATACATGTAATTCAAAGCTGGGCTTGTGTGATTATTAATGTTATGTGTCAATTTTGCTGAGTTAAAAGATTCTCAGATAGGTGGTAAAACATTCCTTCTGGATGTGATTTTGAGGGTGTTTGAACCAGTAGGCAAAATAAACATTTCCCTACGTCACACAGGTGGGCACCATCCAATCCCTTCAGTTCTGAATAGGACAACACGCAGGAGGAGAGCTATGTGCTCTCTGTACTGAGGCTGCCTTGTGCATCCTGTTCTGTCCGCAGACACTGGCACTGCTGGTGAGGGTCTTTTTGAGTGGGACTGGCACTCACACCCTTCTCTGCTCTGGTTCTCAGTCTAAGGGTTTGTACTGAAACTCTACCACCAGATTTCCTGTTTGCAGATGATACAATTTTGGACTTCTTAGTTTCCATAATCAGTGGACTCTACTCCCCCCAATACATCTCTTTTTATATTTCTATTTGTGTCCTATTGGTTGGGTTTCCTGGGAGAATTCTGATTAGTCTAACCTGTCAACTGAAAGGTCTGGACCTCTGATGGGTTTTCTCTTTCCTAATTTTCTTTCCCTATCATGGAATCTTTTTTACTGGCATACTGGTAGATTTGATGGGATGCTGCATATTACAGAGGAAGTAGTGTAGAAATAACTTGAGGTTATAGATTTATTTTTTTTCCTTTAAAACCTTTTTAATTTCTGATTCTTTAAGGCAGTTAAAATGGGGTCAGAATACGAATCCAAGTGGAGATTGCACTATTGTGGTATAGGGCTTCAATAATTTTGAGGACTGACTAATTTCTTCTCTTCTTTTTTTTTTTTTTTTTTTTTTTTGCCTTTTGCTATTTCAGAGGTATAACTCTTTGGAAGGTGAAACTGAAAACATAAGGAATTTCCTAAGGCCTTTAATCTTTGGTAGAGATTTTGCCCTTTTGGACTCAGAAGACTGCTGGAGACTGTTCTCACTTATTCAGCCTCTCAGCTGCCTTGAGAATTACCAAGGGCAGTGCCAATTTTCACGTTCAGTTGTTACAGTCTCTTTTATCTGGGTCCAGGACCCTGTGGTCTGTACTGCCCAGTATCTCTCCCATGCCTGTGAGCAAATATTTTAATTCTTTGTCTAGTATTTTTATAGTTCTCTTGGCAGAATGTTTAGAACTCAAAGAGCATTTTTCCATTACTACAAGTAGAAAATCCTGATTAATTAGCGCTGAGTCCCTCCTGGTAAAGAGCATGAAAGTGTCTTGATTTTTTTTTAAAGACAGTTGCCTCAGATGAGTGGGAGCACAAGCCTTTCCACAAAGACTTTAACCGGTAGAGGAGTGCAGATTGCTGCTGACCATCAGTTAGGTTAGTTATTGTTTTGTGTTTTGTTTGTCTTTTGTCTTAGGGAAGAGGAAGCCCCTCTGGTGGTCCCATTTGGGCACCTGCTCTTTCTCTCTCTCTTTCTTCTCTTTTTCTCCTCTTAGTTTCTCATAAAAACTTCATTGGCCTTTCAGACTACATTTCCCAGGCTTCCATGAAATATTATCTCACTTAATTTTGAGCAAAAAGAGGCATCAAAAACAGTCTGGGAGCACAGCCCTAAGGAACTAGAGCATTTTGCCTTCTGTGGTTGGTGACAGTTGACATTTCCAGGAAGGCCAGCTCTCTGTCTCCTTCTGCTCTGCTCCAGGACAGGTGACTGTCCCTACCTGCTCTGAGCACAGGATGGCCGTGTTCCTGCTCTCTTGTCTCTGTATTGCCTGTCTGTTCACGGGATATTTCTCACCTTTCTGTTGCCCTAGCCACTGTGTTTGATTTCCTTTGCCTTAACTATTAATACGAATAACAATAAAGGTAGAAAATGAAGAAAAAAATGAACAAATTCTATAGTGCAAAAGGAGGTATCAAATTCCTTCAAATTTTGACATAATGATTTGCCTCTAATAGACTTACAGTAGGAAAGACAATTTTTGAAAGATGACAGTGTTTTGAAGAACTTTAAAGAAGAAACTTACTAAAAAAAAATAATTGACTTGTTCCTATGTAATCAAAGTAGCAACATGTCATGAGGAAGGACTGTGATTTTGAAAATGATTCAAAGTAGAAAAAAATGAGATTTCTGAATTAAAATCTTTGATGGATGTAACAATATCAGATTAAAATGTGAAGGAACTTAGATTAATGATAGAGCATATAAATGAAAGCTTCATTTAGGAAAATAACTACCTAAAATGATTCCCTAATAGGATTAAAAATAAGCAATAAGTTACATCAAGTTTATGAAATCTTCTAAAAAATTGACCCATCGAGCAAATATAAAATATAATCCAGATTTATACTAGATGAACACAAATGTAAGAAAGCAATATTGGTAATGTTAACACAAAAACATAATTGAATAAAAATATTAAATAAGAGAATCATTTCATACAGATACCATAAACAACAGACAAATTTCATAGCTTCAAAATACATAAAGAAAATATGTTTATATAGGAAAATATAGGAGGAGAAGGAACAGCAGAGCAAGAAAGTGAGGAAATGAGTGGATTGAACAAGTGTGCCAAGTTGTAGGAATTTTGGTATGCCCAGAAAGCTTTGAGCACACCTTCTGTGTTTTGACAAGTCATTATATCCTGGAGCCTACTGTTTGGGGTTGAAGATGCAACAATTGTTTATTTTATAACAATATATATATATATATATATATATATATATATATATATATATATATATATAATCATATATTGTGTTTATAAATGCTCATATAAGTATATAAATTGTATATATAGTATATAATATATATATAACTGCTATATAAAAATTGTATTATATATTGTATCATATATAGTTACATATATAATTGTATTTATATATTATATATAAAATTGTATATTACATATACATATATATATGTGTGTATATATATATACATATTTAGAGAGAGAGAGCAAGAGAAAGAGAGAGAGAAAGTGAGGGAGAGTGAGAAAGAGAGCTCATTGGATGTTAGCTTAAAAATTAATGCATGAGTATAACTCAGAAGTGAGCTACAGGAAGAAATGGGCTCATTATGGGGTATTTATTCATTTTGTAGATTTAAGTTTTGGCAGACATAGTTCATCTTCAAGGTCAGCATCCACTGCATCTCTCCATTTCTGCAAGTGGCTTAGAAAATTCTTCATGAAAATTTGGTGTGTCGAATGCTTTCCCTGGTTACTTAATGATTTTATGGGTTATGTGAAAACCCCACTTTTCACCCCACAATGCTGAAAAACAAGGAAGTTTTCATCAGCGACTTTTCAGCAAACTCTCAAAGAAGTGGAAACATGAGAATTTGGGCTTCAAAATTACTTATATTATTATGCAAGAAGAAAGTTACTGGTATTACAGGGTGCACATTGGTAGACTTTGCAGCTATTCATCCCAATGTTAATGCGGTTGTTGGGTTATAATGTGTAATCACCTGGAATAAAATGTTCTCTTACGGCAAAACTTGATGTAACATGAATGTTACTAATCTTCATAATGGAGGGGAGAAAGAACACAGTTTTTAGGTGGAGATGTTACATCTAATTCTGTTGGGGTAATTGAATAAAGTATGGCTTTAGTAAAACTAAAAGCAGGGCTCAAGACATTATAAAAGAACCAGGAAGTAACTATGAATTGCCCAAGGTAAATTTCTGTGTCTGTGGTTTGAAGACAAAGAGCTTGATGTAGCTGATTATATGGGAAAAGACAGGTTCTTTATATAGTTGAAATATTAATATTAGTTTAAAGTGCTTTTAATTATTATATAAGAAAGTTGGGACAAGAATCTAATGAATGGCTATCTTAAAAAAAGCTATAATTGCAATATTTAGAAATATCAGATTCTTTCAGAAACCACAAATTTTGGGAAGACCCCTCTACATCTAATGCAATGAGCCACATTCTGTTTTCTTTGAAGACTGTAATGATCCCATCTGAGTTAGGTTAGTTATTGTTTTGTGTTTTGTTTGTCTTTTGTTTTAGTTCTTGTTCTAAGAAATTCCAACTCTGAACATGTGTAGCTCCTAGTACTTTACTTTATCCCCAGGCTTCTTCCTAGATTATAATCTGACACCTATAAGGAGAAGACTTAGATAAAAAGCACATTTATGAAATTATGTCAGTACAATGTGGTGAAGATATGTGACACAGATTTACAAGGTGTTATACAAAGATCACAGCAAGTAAGGGAACTATTATGTAATATATGTAGATATATATTTATTATTCATTATTTATCATGATAAAGAATACAAAGTTTTCAATTCATTTCACATTCCTGCAAGATCAGCCTAACTGTCCATGTTTGGTGGTGGTAGTATTTTCTTTGTGTTACATTAATGGAGGTCAACAGAAGTTCTGCCTGGATATACAAGCCAACAAAGGTTCCATATGGATATCCAAGTGCAGGCAGTGCTACTCTATCCAGTCAGCTGTCATGCAATATATATTCATGAAAAATAAACCATGTAGTGGAAACAAATGGGAAGACAAACAGGAGTCAAATACAATAACCAATAAAATTGGTGATTACTAATTTGGGTTGTATAAGGGTCCTTCTCCTTTGAAAGTGCCTTACAGGGCCTGATAATAAGAAATGGTTGAAAGGTGAAATTGATGCCAGCTCTGGAGCATGGTCTGTGTTTTTCCATCTGACACCATGCTAGGACCTTAGTCCAATGGGAGCCCCAGGGATTGATGTCCTCGGCTGACCTTAGAAGACCACTGTGGTCATTTCAGACCATTCCTTGTAAGTCTGTAAATCAGTAATGTGTACTACATGACAAAATTTAGCTTAGGGAAAATGATTTCAAATATAAGTTGCCATGGCTACAGGCAAGTTTTAATTATCCATCAAGGGAAAGAAAAAGTATTGTGGCAAAATGTTAATATTCCTTTGAATTTGTATAGAAAGTTCAGAGAATAAAAAGTGCAAGGAATTTTTAAAAATGGGGGAAAATTATTGGGTAACTCTGAATGAAGAGTTTTATTTTACCATAATTCACCTTTGAGAAGCTTCTTTTGGCTGATGTCCTGATATGGTGCACTATTTCTTTTTGAAACAAGCGAGGCTATAATTTGGGACTAGATGTCAAGGTATAAGGAAGAATAAGAGGTAGCTTTCCAGTCACTGACTTTGATTCTCTCTCTTTCTCTGTGTGTAGTTTAAATGACTAATTATAATGGGAATGCTATTTATACCTTTAAAAGATCTACTTATCTACTAATGTCCTTCCTTAATATTACTAATAATGATACAAAAATGCAGCTAAGTGCCTTGAGGAAAGGAACAAAACGTTTTAGCCGGTCAGGCAGTCATCGAGGGTCCTCTCCCCAGGCTTATCTAGCAATTAGTCTCCAGAGACTTGTATGGGAATCCATAGATTTGCGGGGGAGATGAATAGCTGAGCAAATAAAAGACTCCAACACACTATGATATGCATACTAATGGAAATGTATACAAAGTTCTTTGTACGCAATGCTTAACTCTGAGAATGAAGAATTAAGATCAAAGAAAACATTTGGATAATAAAGAGGCATTGGCAGAAAGAAGAAAATTCTGATAGGAAAACAGCTTTTGTGACAAATGAGAGGGGTTCTTTGAGGATCTCAACTATTATCACTTTTGTTTGCAGAGCATGTGTGATGGGGAGTTAGTGTATAGAGAGCAATTGAAGCTGCTGAACAGGTAGCTAAGGGCCAGATCAAAGGCTTATCATGCTTTTGAATAAAAGCTCTGGAAAGTCACAGAAATATCTTAGGTGGTAAAAGTACATAATAAGGCTTGTGTTTCAGATAAAGCATGACCTGTGAAGTATGAAATGAAGCAATTCAGGACAGAGGCAAGGTCACAGTTAGGCAATGTTGCAATCGTGTCAGAGAGAAATTTGAGAATCAGGAAATGGAAGGGAATATGGAAGGGCCAGTGGTAAGAGGAAGTAAAGCAATAGTAAATGACACCCACACACCAGGAAATAATGATAAAACGTTGGCTTTCTGTGACAGGACTGTGATGGTACAAAATGTGACACATTCATAAAGGAATGTCACCAATTGTTTTCACGACATGTAGACATCTTAATTTTGGACACAGTGAATTTACGGCGATTGTGGATCATACAAAGGGAAATGAACACAGCTAGGTGAATATGATGCTTAGAGTGTGGGCAAGAGCTTTGAGCTAGAAAGGCGCCAGACTTTAGGTTTAGCCTTAAGTGTCCTTCAGCTTTTAGTCACTGTAATAGAATTACCTGACAATAACAACTTAAAAGAAAAATTTATATTTGGCTCAAGGTTTTGGAGTTTTAGTCCTTGTTGGCTGGTTGGCCGACTCCATCGCTATGGGTCTGAGGCAAAGCAGAACATTGTGATGGAAAGTGGTGTAGAAAGTTGCTCAGCACATGGCAACCAGGGAGCAGAGAAAGAGAACAATGGGGACAAGAAGTTACCTTCTGGGGCATGTCCCCAATGACTATTTCATTCAACCAGGTTCTACTTCCTACAGTTTCCACCACATCTCAGAAGTCCCTTAAACTGTCAGTGAATTTATACACTAAGCTTCATTATTTAATCACTTCCCAAAAGCTCTATGTCTGAACCCAGCTAGATTGGGGACCAAGTGTTTAACACAAGAGTCTTTGGGTCTACTTCATATGCAAACCATAACATTTCAGTTCAAGCCTGGGTGCTGTGCTGCCCTGGAATTTTTTCAGCAAGATTAATGAGTCTACACCTTTAAGTTCAGCCCTTCAGAAGGACTCAGGACATGGACAAAATTTAATTATTTTTTTCCCAGAATATAACATGTGTGGCCTCTAGTTCCATTTCCAACAAAGTCCTCTTTCGCATCTGAAACCTCAGAAGCACAATTTCTATTGTTCACATGCATATGGACATTTAAATTTTACATTAAATTCTGGATTTCAACATTATAAGCCTTCTCAAGAATTAATCTGTAAACTTTATTATTATTATTATTATTATTATTATTTTATTGATTTTTTTAAAAAATAAGTGACAGCAGAATGCATTACAATTCTTTTTAAAAATATTTTTTAGTTGCTCATAATATTTTTTTAATACACGGTGCTGATAATCGAATCCAGTGCCTCACACATACCAGGCTCATGCGCTATCACTGATCTTCAGCTCCAGCCCCCATTACAATTCTTATTACATGTATAACTTCATCCACAAACCCATTCCCAAGGCTTCTGAACCACATGATAAGGGGTAGTCACAGCCCACTTCTCTGTATCAATTTTCTGTGATAGTCAACCACTCATTGCTTTGACAAAAATACCTAGCAACTGACGGTAGGAAAGATTCGTTTTGGTCAGGATTTCAGAGGTTTCAATCCATGATCAGCCAGCTCCACATCACTGAACTTGAGGTGAGGCAGAACTTCATGATGGAAGAAAGAAGCTCAACTTATAGGATGCAGGAAGGAGAGATGGAGATGGAGTTAGAGATGGAGATGGAGACAGAGACAGGAATAGGGATAGAGATGGAGAGAAAGACAGAAAGAAAGAAAAAAGAAATTAAGAAAGAAAATGAGAAAGAGAAAAAAAAGGAAGAAAGCAAAAATGAGAAAGAGAAAGAGAAAGGGCTGTGGACAAGAAATACTCTCCCAGGGCAGCCTCAAATGAACTAATGCCGTCAAACAGGGTCTACCTCCTGCTCCACTGCTCCCCAGCAGTACATTCAGCCATCAGTGGATTAATCCACTAGAGCCTTCATGATCAAATAGATTCCCAAAAGCTCCATGTCTGAACATTCTGCATTGGTGACTATGCCTTAAACACAAAAGACTTTGGGGATACTTCATATCTAAAAACTAACCCCTTCATAACTATGTGTTCATTTATTATAGCTTTTTTCCTAAGTAGTACATATAAGTTAATTATGGCAGAAAATATCATCTACCAAAAGTATTTTGGAAAACAATTACTATGATAGAACACAAGATTTTATGCTTAATGAAGTATTTCTGAACTATTGGATAGCAATAGAACTTTAAATTCAAATGATTGAATAAGCCTGTCTTAAAAGTCAGACATTTTACCACTGACTTATTGTAGAAGAGAACTGAGTGTGCAGGGTAAGGGACTTTTAATTTCTATTCAAACCCGAAACCTACACAGGATACAATTGTCCGGGAGATTGGGAGTTGTTAATTGTGTTAAAATTGCCACTTGAAAATTTGACATTGGTCAATGAAACCTAATCACTGTCCTTTCTAAAATAATGATTTGATTATGTTTTCATTCAGATCCTTTTTAGATCTAACATTTAAATTATTCATGTTTTCTTATGAAAATGATATTACATGTAAGACTATTTTTTCTGCCTATTAAAATGTATACACAGTAGTTCTATTAAAGTGTCTAGTTTTTAAAAACAAAATGAGAGATAAAATATACAAATTTACATTATTAGTTAATTATAAATATGAACAGCCAGACTGAGCACTACTAGCCTCCTGGTGTAGATTAACCAAATTGCAATATGTGAGCAAGGTGGAAACAAAGCCTGCAGCATATGTCTTCTGATAGCCATGCAGGTGCTTAATGGGTATTCCTTGTCTTTCTTTCAAGACAATTGAATCAGAATAATCTGTATAAAGGAATCTGATTCCATATTTCAAGAGTCAGAACAATCATTGAATAAATGTAAAATCAGGGCAAGATGCAGATAAAGTGGTTTCTCTATTCAAATAATGTAATGTTATCTAAATAATTTTCTCTAAATTCCTGAGAACCAAGTTAGAGCATGTTTGAAATATCAGAGTGATAATGATCAATCTGTGTACATATAGAATGATTATTTACTTCAAAACCTGGAGAAATCACTGAGTGTCACCACCTGATTTTCATTTTAGAAGCATCTAGTGAATATCCAGGTATCTTCCACAGGAAAAAACAATAGAGAACACAGAAAAAGGTCAAAGGAGGTCAATACACCAAACAACAGCCATGAAGGAACATGACTGCCACCAGAGAGGGGGACCCAGAACAATGTAAGGGCTAAATGTTTGAGAAAAGAAATCCATTCTCACTAGAAGCCAAAAACGGAGCTGTTAGCTGCCCTTATGATAAACAGATGATGAAATTCGCATGACCGGAACAGTCAAACTTCAGTGAGGTGTTCAGTATCTTTCCTAGTAATGTACATTAGGGCAAAAGAAAGCCCTATCAGGTACACGTTAAAATGAATTGGTAGATCAGTAACTGGGTACATTTTTTTTTAATGCACTTGAAGTAAGCTATTAAAGAAATTTATGTGAACTAGGAGTTGTCATTGTTGGAAATGTGTGACAAATGTGTTTCCATATCATTTTTAGAGATATGTGTTTGTAAAAATATCTGCCCCTCATGTACTTAGTCAATTTCTCAATTATGAGAGTGATAGAAATAAAAAATCAAAATATACATATACATTTTCTGATTATCATAAGTTGATATCAATAGCAAGTGTTTTTGTGACAAGGTCAATAAGTATGTGTAGTATGAGTGAATGTGTATGTGTCAGAATACTGATTCAAGATGCATGACACGAATTAAATTATAATTAATGTAGATCATAAAAAACTGTTTTAAAACATAACCATAAAAAGAAGAGATAAATGCATATGGAGAGAAGAAATGTTCGAGTTACAAAGTTACAAGAGAACATTTTCAATTGGGCATGTGCCAGAATATGTTTGTCTAAAACTTGCTTAAATGAGACTAAGATCATTACAACTTAAATTTTGAAGTGAGTATTGAAAGAGTTGCTACAAACTCAACCTAAAATTGCATTTTTAGTATTTACTAGAGTAAAGGGAGAAAAATCTGAGTCTTTTCCTTTAGCTAGGATATGCATTTATTTTTGATATTTCACAAGAAAAACAATATTATTCCTATAGCATCATTGATGCACTGTATCAGCAAAGAATAATGGTTACATTAAGGAACTAGAAAAAAATTTATAAGAAGTCACACATTTTTAGTAGAGAACAAAAGATTTGCAGAGTATAATAGCTTTCAAAATTTGGTAGAGCTATTATGCAATAAAGGGTATACATGTTTTTTCTATAATTCTCATGGGAAGAAATAGTGTTATGGAAGCTACAAGAAGATATGCTCATCTATTAAAAATTAATGGAATATTTTGTGTCAACATTATGAAAATGTAGAATTACTACCCTGTAGTGGCTTATAATCAAAGTGTAAAAAAAGTAAGCAGAAATCAGTTATAGTATATCATAATTAAAATTATGAAAATATGTCTGTCCAAAAATTACCAAAAGGACAAAATGGCCATCTGAATGTTTCTGAGAGATCCAGAGGAAGCTCTGTAGTAATATTTTAATAAAGATGTACATTTTTAAATAAATTTAAAAATAACAAGTGGAAAACTTTTGAATACTTTTATTTCTTAATTATAAGCCACTCTGATTTTTGAATGACCTTGTTAACTCTCAAAATAATTATAGTAAGAAATATTGCTATTTTCTTAACATGATAAGTATTAGCTTAGTTAAGAAAATTATATGCAAATGATAATGTGTCAAATAGTTGCAAAGTTTATTTACTATTTGATGACATATATGCAAGTCTTCAGTTTTTTTTAAATGGCATCTGGTCTAACCCTGAGGATTGTTTTGAAGTAATTATTATTTTCTTTCATTTCCTTATCGAATCTTTCTGGCCAGATGTATCATGTTGAAATTTTCAGTTTTTATATAGAATAAATGCTAAAATCGATGCAATATTTTCACACTTGAAATTATTCTAAGGAGAATGCTCAAGTGACAAAACATGTTTGGTCAGCTATATAATGAACTTTGATAGCGAAGAGCATTAGGAAGAGAAAATATTTGATGCTGCAAAGTCAAATAAGTATTTGTCTACAGAGAATAAAATAGGAAATTACAAAATTAAGGAAAAGTATTGATGTAAGCAGAGCATTGCATTGACTGTCAAAAGCATTTTATCTATCGAGATGTTCCATTAAGGAGACACAACTCTGGGATTGCAAGACCATTTTTTCCACCTCATATTCATCTGAGGAATAAGACACTATTTATTGGGAAAAGGGAGCTTGCCACTCTTTTTTTAAAGATGATTTCTATTTTCAAACATGTTCTTCATCATTTGACCTTTAAAAAGTAAAGATTGACATTTCTCTGTTCTGAAACTATAAAACCACATTCTAATAATTGCTCACATGACTGCAACCTAAAAAAAAAAAAAAAACACCTCAGAAGTCCGCCCTTCCATTTTTCTTAATTTCTCTAGATACTCTTTACTTTTACTTGATCAGGGGCAAATCTGTTTCCAATTTATATACATTTGTGTAGCTATCTTTTCTTTTTTTGGTGGGGAGAGTACTAGGGATTGAACTCAGGGGCATTCCACCACTGAGCCACATCCCCAGCCCTATTTTTTTGTATTTTATGTAAGATAGGGTCTCACTGAGTTGCTTAGTGCTCACTTTTGCTGAGGCTGGTTTTGAACTCATGATCCTCCTTCCTCAGCCTCCAGAGCTGCTGGGATTACAGGTGTGCGTCACCTCACCCAGCTATGGAGCTCATTATCTCTATTTGGCATTAAATTGTATGTCTCTTAAGAAAAAAAAGGTATATCTGAAACTCATAAATATCATATATGTAGGATAAAACTAAATGCAGCCCCAGCTTTCTAGCGGCTCAGAGAGTTCTAGGGCTAGTGAATTTAAATGTAGAAATCACAGAATGCTGTAATCTTGTGCTGGAAGTATAGAGTAGACAATAATTTAGTGAAAGGTGTGAGATATTATCACATCTGAATGCATAGGATGGGTGAGCATTCTCCAGTACCTAACATTTGGGATGGGTGATACATATTACTTAAGCTTCGGAATCAACACATAATATTTTTTTTTGCAAATTGTAAGCAAAATTTGAAGGTCAAAAAAGGAATCTGGTAGTTTATATTCAAGGTGATAAGACATGATTAGTCGTGTACATTTCATGATACCTCCATATTTGTTGGTTTCTTGGGTCTTGCAGATCACCTGTGTCATCAACATCAACAACAACAATAACAACAAGAGCAAAACCATAACAGTTCATATTTCAGAAATAAATGAGTGAAATGATGGTTCAAGAACTTACAATGATGCATATGTAGGCTTTAGCTTGACATCATTAAAATGATTTTCACATTGTAATGGAAAAGGAAAGTTTTGAGAAACTATACTAGAAACATGTAGAAGGATAACTTGCCCATGTGAGGTAGTCTTTATTCGTTTCCTTTACTGTCCTGAACATTCACCATTGAGTAAAAGGAGCTCAGAGGATTTCTGTATTCCCTCAAATGGATGCCATGGTCAGCAGAGGTAGCAGTAGGTGCTGCTGTCATTTCCTCTGTGCTGGATTCTGCCTTCTGGGAAGGGCTGTCATATTCTTCTGATCAAGGGAACAGGTCCCATACTTTTCAAGACATGCTATTCTATTAATCCTCCCCAAAGTGGACTTCGACCAGTGATAGATGACATATTTTGTAGGAAGAAATTTCACTGTTTTCCTTCTCCCATGTTTAGGGCTGCAGTTGTCCTCTGTGGAATTCTTCTCAAGGCTGCAGGATTTCCTTTCTTTCTCCATGTTGCTTCCTCCACTCCCCATAAGTGTGCCCTGGGATCAATTCCTAAATACAGTCAATTGAAACCCTCTAAGTCTTCCTGGGAGAACTCAACCAAGTTTTATATTAATACTCATTTTTTAAAAATTCCTTTGAAGGAAAAAACCTGCTGTGTTTCAAAGAGTTTGTAAAACTCTAGATTAAAAAGAGTTTTTAAACTTTCTTAATTACCTTCTGGGCTGATGTTAAATATACTAATAAATGGCATGAAATCATCTATAATGGGTAATAGGCTTCAAAACATTTTGACGACGGGTTTGAATTTGGTAAGTACATTTCCATGACTACTTCATGGGATAATCTTTATCCCAAGTTCTCTAAAGAGACATGAAGTTTCTGTCTCCCACTTAAAGTTGTTATTTCATTTTCCAATCCTCAAAACCATGGGCACACAAATATATTTTATTGGCTTTGTTTATTACAGAATGCATCACTTAATCCTAAATAAAATTATAAGACAGATTTTCTATTTAGTACCCTATCTTTCCATTTGTCTGTTCTTTGACCCTCTTTGGTGGCCAGGGCTCTCACATGCCCTTTTATAAGAGACTTGTCCTCACAGTCATTGGTCGGACACAACAGTTTTGCTAGGATGTCTCCAGTGGTTCTAATCTGTATTAAAGTGAAACTGAAGCCATTTTATTCTAATGTAAAATGGAAGGTTCTCCGTCTAAAATCATTCCTTTGAGTAAAAGGAGCTCAGAGGATGCCCATGTTCCCTCAAATGGATGCTATGGGCTTTTGAAAGGCAGCTCCATCTTCCTTTTTTTACTCTTTCCTCTTCATACATGCATTTGTCTCCTATTATAGTTTGATATATTCCTGAAAATGACTAACAACAAACATCTATTTTTTTATTTTTTAAAAATTTATTTATTTTTTTTGCATTACAATTCTTAATACACCATTATACTATAATTTATCATATCTCTGATTATATATAAGGTATGTTGACACTAAATTCACATCTTCATACATGTATTTTGTATAATGATGAGGGTCTCCTTTCACCATCCATGCTATTCCCCTTCTCCCTCCCTTTCCCTCCCACCCCTATTCCCTATCTAGAGGTAATCTTCCTCCCTTGCTCTCCCTCCCAACCCCATTTTGAGTCACCCCCCTTATATCAGAGAAGACATTCGACATTTGTTTTTCTGGGATTCGCTAACTTCACTTGGCATATTTCTTAAGTTATTCATACAAAAAGAAATATATTTAATCATTTTCAAATACAAAATGTTCTCTCCTTCATCCTCCTTCTCCTTCTTCAATAATAATAATAATAATATAAATTATATTAATTGGAAAATAACCCAAATGTTCTAGAACCTCTGGATATTGAGGCTTAATTTCTTACATGCTCCAAAATCAATACAGCTTAATCAAATAAATAAACACAAAATATGATTGTAGTAACAGCACAAATATGATACTTCAATTGTTATGTTTTCATTAAACTTTTTATTGCTATCTTCAGCTCCTACTACTGCCTGTAGGAAATCCTAATGACAATTTAAATGAAGGAATTTAAAATGGTTTTATAAGGTGGTTATTTGGCAAAATAATTTGGAACATATCACTTGAGAATTTAGTTTCAACTTCATGAATAAAATATAAACTTGAATTTTATGTGAAAATAAATAATTCACAAAATATTTTACTTTTAAATACATATATACCCAACATTATATGCCCTCAAATTTCTTACTAAATTTGGATTCCTCTAAATCTCACTATTGTCCTCCCAAACAAATATATATCCTAACGTTCTTTCCTTCCTACATGTCACTGTATTCAATATCCATTCGTGTGGCAATTTATTTGTTGAATTAATAGGTATTATATTCCACCTTTTTTTTTCTTAAAATCTGCTAATATAAAAGACTATTAAGTGGAAATCTGGGTTAAGGCTGAAAGAATAGGGAGAAATATGGGAGATATTAGATCCTCTGAGCTTTTTAAAGAATGTGCTAGAAAACCAGTTTTATAAGTGGTACTATTGGTGTATAGGTAATAATTGGTATCACATCGGTGGCACAAAATGGTCACAAGTTGAGATTTGTTGAAAAGCTCATAAAGGATTATTTTAGAAATCTCTGGATTACCAAGGTTTACAAATGGTGTACTTCCTCCCAGTCCCAAGAGGAAAGAGCAATGCTTCAAGGAGATGGATTCAATATAATAAAGAAGGAATGTAGTTGAGAAAGCTGTGTGGTGATCCCATTTCATCTCCTTGAGAAAGGGGTGTGGAGCAGCTACCCTCACGCTGGGAGCCGGGGTTGCAGGTGTGATGCCATGAGCCAGCAGGTGCAGTTGAGTCCCTTCAGTTGAGTTAGAGGCATTACCCTGCCACTCAATGTGTGTGGAGAAACTCAAGGTATAAAAAGTTGAATAAAGTGGTATGTAAAAATAAGAGGCAGAAATGAATTTGGGGAAGTAACCAAATTTCTAGAATTTGTTGAGAGATGGGATACATGAGAGCTTCCCAGGGGCCAGGTTGGAGTCAAATGGAAGGAGGAGCCACTTTGTTCCTCTGATTCTGTCCAAACATACTGCATGGCTGCCTGCGGGTCACTAGGAAGAGACATGATGGTTATTAACTGAAAGCTATTCAAGTCTCATAGGAGTTATTATGTCAATCAACCAGAAAAGAGAGGGATTTGTCTCATGAGAAGTACAGAGCAGACATTTCCAGAAAAGGGAAGCCATCCACAAACATGCCCTCAACAGAAAGCTTTCAACTGAAACATCTGCTAAGTACACAGTAAATTATCACATCTTGTGAAAAGTAAACCTTCCTCTTTTTCCTTGTGCTAGCTCCAGTACTTAGAAATTTTGGCAATCAAGATATGGAGAAAAAGAGCAGAGAGAGGCCTAGAAGGAGAAGGGCATGCTGACTACACCTCATTTTTTGAAGTCTGGCTTTTCTAAAGGCAGGTCCAAATTCCAAGATGCCATACTAAAGATGGCATACTAAGATGTCATACTAAAAATGCTTTAGAGTTTGTATTATTATGGACATTACAATTATTAGTCAGAGATTATGTTATGTGGCATAACAAGACAAGTCATATGTTTTATTACAAAAGAGTAAGCAATGGTCCCCTAGAACATGCCTGTTTTTCATGTGCGCTTGTGAAGAATTAACTACCCTGAATGGTCATAGGTGAGGAGAAGAAATTAGGGATAGAGCTGCTCACAATCTCTTATAAGTCTCGAACTTGTTCTCTTAACTATGGTGCTGGGCACTGAGAGGACATGCCCTGTTGCACCTGATACTGCTTCAGCTCTGCAAGGTCTAACTGAAGGACTGACTTAACCTTTTAGAGGATGTTTACATCAATCTGCAAAATAAATCATAAGCAACACTTGTTGTAATTATAGTATTTGAAAAACATAAACAAAATTTATCCTAAATGGCACTAATGTTAATTATATGGACTGCACAAGTACCACAAATTCCCCACTCTAATGTTCATGGAAGAACAAGGATTAATAAAAGAACTGTAGATGCCAAGGACAGAGCAAAGATCTGGATATTATGTGCAAAGTCATAAAAAACAAGATGAAGACACCTATGTCCAAACACTAGAAGATTTTGCCTTGCTCATGTACTATGCTTTCTTAATAGAATAAATAATACTCCAAAGCAGAGGCACTACTTAAACATAATAATTTATGACCAGTATAATATTTTAATGTAAAGAGCAAGATACTTAGCCTTTACCCCTGAATTTTCTGCCAGTTATCTCTGTGACTTGGAACAATTTATTAAATGTCATTGGGCCTTCTTTTCCTCATCTTAAAAGCAATACATATTCTTAAAGTCCTTTAATTTTCATTATATTATTTATTATTCAGTATGAGGAAAATCTCAGGAATAATTGAAATTACTTCTATGGTCCCAGTGAGATGTGACATAAGAATAGGAAAGAACATAATAAGTATCATTTATTATTACTAATTGAATATAGTATAAATCATCCAATAATCAGATCCAAAAGTAATCAATGGTGAGTCATGAGCTGGATATGGGGGAGCAGTCATAGAATTCCAGCAACACAGGAAGCTGAGGCAGGAGGATTGCAAGTTTGAGACCAGCCTCACCAGCTCAACATCTCTCAAAAATGAATGGAGATGCAGGTCCGTGGGAAAGCTCCCCTAGGTTCAATTTACAGTACCCTCCAAAGGGAGATCTATAAAATGGATAGTTTCCCGAGATTCTGGCAATAAGGGTTAACAAGAGCCACACTGATATAGACCTGGAGGATGAAAGAAAATACCAGGATGGGATTGATCACACAGCTGAATTGGTATCAATCCCTCCGATCTCTGCCTTTAATTTAAGGTTGGAAAATCAAGATAGGAAACGTCCTTGAATGACAAAGACAAAGCTCAAGATAAATCAGAATGAATCTTTAAAAATTCTCCTGCCTAGTTCAGGACACTGAAATAATTTTGAACACAGTAGCAACATTCAGGTTTGTAGAAATTCCCAAATAGTTTGAAATGCATAGAACTAATGCTATATATGATTTGCTTAAAACTTACTGAAGTAGGTTTAATGCATTATCATCATGTCCATAATAAATTTGATTCTACTGCTTAGGACTGAAAATTTTTATTTGATTGTTTCTCTTTTTTTTCCGAGAATTTATACATCTTAACTTTTTTTTTTTTCTTTTCTTAAGCAATGCTGAATGACCAATTCTGTACTTGGTGCTTAGTCTTTGGATGTAGTTGTGGTCATGTTTAAAAGGATCAATGCCCTTACGTTGGGAAAAGACTAAAGAAGTAATAATTCAATTAAAAGGTTATGGTAAATGTCAGAAAGTGAATAAAGGCTGTGGCATCGCTGGAGGCTGGTGAACTGCAGCACAACTGAAAGAGGACATTGCAGAGACTTCTTCAGGAGACATTGCGTGGACTAAGATGCAAAGGTAAGTATGAGCTGATTGTAAGAGTAAGTCAATAAACCTGTGGAACCACAAGTAAACATGGCATACAAATAGGTACAAGGATAGATCGGGTCACTAGGTACTCTGTATTATCAGCAGAGTTCATAACTTAACATTCCCTGTCTCTTTGAAATGGGCAATAGTAGATGACTAAGAAAAAAGAAAAAGAAAATCATCATCTTTTGGCATCTCTTTCCATCAAGACCAACCCCAGTCAAGGAAACTCTAGTCAAAATCTAGATGCTCTGAGATTTTGTTTGTTTTTCACAATCATCATGAAAGTCAAATAATTATTATAACACAATGTTGAGATAAATAATGTCTACATATTAGACATTTGATGCATATGAGTCATCTGTATATATGAAAGGAAAAAAAAACAGGAAAGCCTTTTGATGCATCTTGTCACTAATGAGCAAAGCTACTGAGTGCATTTCCCCTTCTTCACCCAGCATTCAGCTCTCCTGTGCTGTAGGATCTGCCAGTTCTCTGGCTGATGTCCCCAAACCACCTTCAGTGGCATCGTCCATGTGTGGAACAACTTAATACCACTGACTAGCACTTACAGTGGGCCTGGAGTAGTCCTGACTGAACAGAAGCTGGCGTTATTATCCACTGTAATGAATCCAGGGTGTATTTATATGCCGGAGTCACAAACATATTTTGTAGTGGTTTGACAATAATAACCCGAGGTACTGTACATATGCTTGTAATTTTTGTCCCAGTCAAACTGGCATTTGTAGCTGATCATTTGGTATTTAGATTAGAGGGCCAATTAAGAAAATATAAGCTGGGTATGGGAAGAGTCACACATACAGGATATAAGACAGATGGCCCAAGTGTTATCCAGCTCATCTAGCTACTGTTGTTTCTGTCATTTTTAGAAAATATTTATGAAAGATCATCTTAAAAGTGGTTTGAATATATGAGCAGGCATGTCAGGATCTGGCCAAAATCAAGTGGTGGATAAAGGTTGCTATTTTTATTCAAGATTGTTCCTGTTGAATTTATCAACACAGTTTGTAAACTTTACCACTTTGTAGGTTTCTTTTTATTCTGCTTCAGAGATTAAATACATTTTAGGATTTATTTTTAATATAGCGTATGATCTCAATCATTGTATGATTAAAGTGATTTTTAGTCAAGACATTATTTTTTTGATAAATCATCCCATCTTTAGCCTCATTAATGTTGCAATGGATAGTTTTGATAGGGGACTATAAACATTAGCAATCAAGTAGATGAAGTATTTGGGGGGCTTTCTTAGGTCTATGAAATAATTCCATGATGCTGATTTAGTTAATATGCATGTTAAGAAAATATTTTCAACAGTATATTTATGGTTTCAAATTCATGACTTATAACCCAAAACAGAGCATCAATACAAGCAAAGACAATAGCTAACTCTGTGTGGGAGTTGTTGCAGTATACAGGTAACATAAATTCTTATGAGTATTCCTTGGACAGGGATTTTCCAGAGTTATTATATTTATCAGATATTTTTTCTAGAGAAGCAGTAGAAAGAGAAAGTCATTCCATATAGAAAAAATACTAGTGAATATGTAAATGTGCTGAGGAATGAAAGTGTGTGTCTCAGAGCCAGTGTCATTTGGACATAATGGCCATTTCAAATTATTTTTATTGTCAGCATACTGTCCAATAAAGTATTTTGAAACTCTGGATGCGAATACTTTATAAAACACTGGTTTATAATCACTGTCATTATTATTGACCACTTGTAGAAAGATATTTTGACCATTGATTTGCCATTTTGAACATTACAATTTTACGTTATATTTGTTAGGGTTTAGATATGAATTTCCCCCAAAATCTCATGTATCAGGCAATGCAAGAAAGTTTAGAAGTGAGATGATTGGCTTCTGTCAACTTTAATCGAATCAGTGTGTTAATCCAGTTGAATAGATTAACTATGTGGTTGCTCTAGGCAGGTGATGTATGGCTAGAGGAGATAGGTCATTGGGAATGTGACCTTAGGGTATACATTTTGTCCTTAGTAAGAGGAGAAGTCTCTCTGCTTCCTGGTACCAGGACCTGAGCCACTTTCCTCCACCACACTCTTCCACCATGATGTTCTGCCTCATCTCAGACACAGAGGTATGTAGTTGACCATCTATGGACCGTGACCTCTGAAACTATGAGTGCCTAAATAAACACTTTCTTCTCTAATTCTTCTTGTCAGGTCTCTTGGTCACAGGAGTGACCAAGACTATTGGATTATTAAAAACCTGACTAAAGCAATATTATTGTATTTTTATTTTCATAGTGAACCTGAAGGCACGTGTTGAAACCTGGATCTAATGATATTGAGAAGATTTAACCAATCTTTTATTTGTGCTCCATGATAGGTAGGACATATTTCAAGGGAAGCAATCATGTCCGATCACGTCACTTGTTAATTATTGAATTGCCATGGTTTTTTCTCAAAGAATTTAAGATCTATAGATAAACTAAGAAAAAATAAATAAATGAGCTCTTTCAAAGTGGTCAGATGACTCAGTAAAACTGGGAATAAATGGCAAATCCAAAATTTGATGCTTGTTACATTATGATCACAGACACTTGAAATCTTTGTCATTACATAAGATATAAAACAATTTATCAGAGTTTTGAGGAAGGTCAAAGAGGACAAACATGAGGTACATCAAATGGAAAATAATAGTCTCATAAAGCTAGAAAAAAATAGTTTTTCTTTCTGTGGGTTGGGAAGGCATACAAAGAAAATGTACATCTAGTCCTCAATTTTTCCAAAGTTAGAACCTATTTTGGAGTATCTCATTCTTGAGTTTGTGAGTCATTCAATAGGTCTCTTCAGTTAACTAAAATAACACGTAATTATATTCCAATTTAACCATTCATCCATAGTTTAAATTAAGTATTCTATGTATATATTATGAATAAGAAGAAATTGAAGGATACATTTAGAAACAACTTTATTACTTATATTTATTCATCCAGTCAACAATTATTTCTTAAATTTTCATTGTGTTCTGGGTAAGTGCTTAATTTCAGAGATACATAGAGCTTAGGGTGCATTACTGAGGCCAGGCCTTGGCCTTCTGCCTGTGGTGGGGTCTCAGATCCTCTTAGGTGAATAATTCATCATTATCCTGTGCTTTTTCTGTCCAATTCTTCAAAGATTAATAGACTTTAGGCTATGAAGTAAAAGTTTATGTCCTCCCAATATTCACATATGGGAATTCTCAGCCATGACATGATCATATTAGGATCATATTAGGCCTTACATGATTTCTCTCATGAATGGAATTGGTGTTCTTATAAGAGGGAACCAGACAGCCTCTCCCACCCATCATGTGAGAGTACAACGAGAAGGCAGCCATCAGCAAGCCTCAAAAAGAGTTCTCAGAGACATTAGCTCTGCTGCCACCTTGATCTTGGACTTGCCAGTCTCCAGAGATAAAGAAATAAATATTGGTTGTTTAAAAGACCCAGTCAATGGCAGTTTGTTTTAAGACTGAACATAGGCAAAGCGTCTAAACCTCTTAGCACCCAGGCTGAGTTTTCTTCATGAGAAAGATGGAATAGGTGATTTGGGCTCTGGCTTTAGGCAGAAAAGATATTTTGAAGGGTCTCTTTGAAAGTAGGAAGAACCAATTCTCATGAATCAGAGAGCTCTCTACTATGCGATGAACCTGCTATTCTGCGTTTTGCTGACTAGTCTCCACGTGTTATACTCCACTTCACCAGTTCTCACACCCTTTGTTTCTGAAAAACCCAGTGAGTGATTGAGGAGCATGAGAATTCTTGTTCACTGACCAGGGTTTATTTACTTGCTTCTCCTCTCCCTCATACCTTAGCCTCTTGCTTCCAAATGGGGAGTACTGATTACTGCCCCTAGCCTCCAGCTGTCCACCGCAGTTGTGGTTACCACTGGTCCATGTTACCACACTGCCACCTGCCTTTGAATATCACTATCTCTTGTTTGCCTTTCCCTGGGTTTAAAATCTTGTTATAGTCTATCCAAGATAGGAGAACTATCTTGTCTTTCCTATTATTTTTCAAACAGTTTCTAAAACATGAAAAGTAGTCTTGAAAAGTTTACAGGGATCTTATTTTAAAACATTTCCATTTTTACTTTTATCAACCTATCTCCACAGGACTCAGCAAGACAGTCCTCTCAGACAAATTAGAAAAGCAATGGCTCTGTTTCTCAATGTATAGAATTATTCTGCTCCTAAAATATTGTTTGATCTGCTATGAAACATATTTTTTAATATAAGTAATCTCATAATTGATCAGACAAAGGGTGAATAATGTTCATTTCAAATAATGTGATAGTCATCATGTTGGTTTATATTTCATTTTTTTCCAGAAGATTATTTTGAAGCAATCAAAGGAAATCCCTTATGCATTCAAGAGGAAGGACTATCAATACATGAAGGCCCTAACAAAAAAAAAAAAAAAAAAAACTAAGAAACCTGAAAATCTTACAGAAGTGCTCTTTCAAACTCCAAGAAACAACTACTAACTAAAAGTAGCACTTAATAAACAGCAAATGTCTTCAAGAGATTTTTGTACTATATTAAATTATATGGGAAAATTATGACTGCAGATAAAGAAGCTGAAGGGTTGCCTAGTCTCTCTCTTATATCTCGTCATAAATTAATCAATAAGGAAAACTATTTAAATACTATTCTGTTTCCCAACAAGGAAAGCTGATTGGAGGCCCTGATATCAACCTATCTGTTACACATGCTAGATATGTAAGTGAATGTGAAACTCACTTCAAGGTGGCATAGTTGAAGGAGACACAAAGTTTGAAATGTAGAGCCAAAGTAAGCTTGAAGAAAATTATTTTAATCTAAAACAATTACAGCCTGTACAACTAGAGATGGGCATGGTAGGTGAGGTCCACCTTCCTGTGTGTGTGGACATGGGTGTGGAGGGTTGGCAGAGATGAGGGGGCTGTACTAGTGTGTTGAAAGGAAAAGGCAAGCTCTTGTTATTTATGAACAGGTGCATTATTGAGAAGAGAGAGAGAACCACATCAAGCATGCCCGATGTATTCTCCTCGCATTAAGAGAGGTGCCATGCAGCCTAAGCCAATGGGGTCATACTTTATCAAAAGTTGGAGAAACAATGTTTTTAACTACTCTCCATCACACTTGGATTTGGATTGTGTAAATCAGCATGGATATAAGTTTGATTTTGGATCTATCTAATGGGCAATTGCGTTAGGGAATACTTTTATTTGGGTTTATTACAATGTAGAGACATGGATCAATTCCATGCATAGTTAGATTCCTGCTAGGCATTCATAAGGAGGAAAATAACTGCTGCTTCCCCTGGAATTCTAAGGTGAAAGAGATCCCATCCTGTCCCATGGCACTCAACATCAGAACCATGAGGACAGTTGAAAGAGACACAGAGTTTGAAATGTGAGCCAAAGGAAGCGTGAAGGAAATTATTTTAATCTTTACATCACACATTTCATATTTTCTCCTATTTGAAAATTGTTTTCAAAATATATAGACATCATACAGCAAGTTGTAAATTGGGAAAAAGGTATTCCTAAATCATCAAAATAAGTTTTGTTTTATAAGTAGCTATGCTTCAAGGACTATATTTCTATTATCACTATAAAAATACCACTTTTTTATTATAGAAGAGGGCAATCAAAGAGTTTGAATACAAGAAATGGAGTAAGATATAATAGATGGATTAGATGATTATTTAACAAAAATATGCAACTTTCTTGAATATTTTGTGTTGACGTTATCTCTGCCAGACTTGAAATCAGTTGTAATTATTTTTTCAAAGTAAGTTTTGACTTCTGTGTATAGTATTATGTTTAGATGTTTGGATTATTCAAAAGGAACCACAGAATTGAGTAGGCCTAGGAGAGTTGGCTGCATCCACCCAGGGGCAGTATGCTCATCTAGCTAGGTGGGCTAGGTGCAGGGCACTTATTTTTTTTTTTTTTTTTGGTCCCAGGGATGCTTATTTTTAGTTTGCATTTTGAGACAGGGTCTCTCTACGTTGCATAGGGACTTGATTAGTTGCTGAGGCTGGCTTTGACCTTGCAATCCTCCTTCCTCAACCTCCAGAGTCTATGGGATTACAAGGGTGAGCCAGTATGTTCCTGTGGGTGGTGGGGGAATTTTGGAGCTCTCCCACTGAGAAAGCATCAAGATAGGAAGGGAGGCAATCTTCTGAAATCCTTGGCTTTTCTTCTCTTAACCCACTGACTTTATCCATTAAACAAGAGGTCTGACTCCCTCCCAGGATAAGAAATCAGAAAAGTCATGCTTCTGCCTTGGCAAGTCTACAAGAATCTCCCTGGCCCTTTTGGTGCCAGTACACTTCCTGTGGGCTGTGATGCCACCCATAACAAGGTACTAGTCCACTCTATTCTATCCTTCCATGCTATGGCTGAAAATTTGTCTGTGATATTCTCTACCCATATTATGAGCATCGGTGCTATACACTAAGGTACCACTCTACACTGCCAGGGTTGAAATCTCTGATCAAACAATGCCTGTGTTCCCTACCCTTATAAATCTTCTCATTCTGTTTCTGAGCCCTCCATTTTATTCCCTGTTTTCTTTTTTCAACTTCCCTGGTCTATTCTCCAACTATCAGTGCCTGATAATGATACACTTTCCTCCAACTGAGTTCTGAGTGTTACCAGGCAGCACTAATACCAGCCCCAGGGGATGAGGCTAGACCACACAGCTTGCTGCTCCGCACATTCTCGCAGTCAAATTGGTAGGAAAATAGATTTTATTCAAAGGTAGCTTTGAAGGAAGATAGAAGAAACTTTTTGTTTCAAAAATTCCAACTCTGCAGTCTCTGAGGGCGAGGACAGGTTTTAAAAGAGAAGAGGCAGCAAAGTGAGACAAAAGGCAGGGAATACACATACACAGGTTGAGGTGGCCTGTGACAAGGACAGTCTCCATTTCCAGCCCCCCATCAGACCAGGGGGCTGCAGCTCTGTCAGTCATTACTCTCTCGCCATGAGGAATTGTTTTCCCTCAATTTTAGAGGGACCCTCAATTTCAGTTTGTTCTTAGGACTTCATTGAGAAATAAAATGGGATAAATCCTATGGAAGCCAAATAAATGATGATGATGGTGGTGGGGATGATGGTGATGATAGTCATCTACCTACAGGAAAAGCTTTTCTGTGTCAAACTCAGGGACAGAGTTGTTATGTGCACCTGTTTTACCACCACAACACCTTGCCTCAATCTCTGTGATGACATAGGTTGTGTGGATCAGAAAACTGATAGATTTAAAAGTACTTTAACTCAAAGTCATACAAGTAACTAGGAACTAAAATCAGGATTGGACACAGGCCACCTGACACAAGTGGTCTATATGATGGGTGCGGTCATGACATGGGGAGGGGTCCTTGTGGCTGCCATTCAGATGAAAGGAGGAAGCTTAACTGGAGACTTGGGCTGGTTCACACCGTATTCCAGCAGGAGATTTGTGAGTGTCCTATGCAGGTAGCTGATGAGTCTGCAAACCCACCACAAATGGAATTGCATATTAAGTACAATGAACAAACAAAGAAAATGGTTGGGTTTTCGTTTATGCCTGTTTAAAATGCAGAGGCTGTTTTGGTAGAAACTTAAATGCTCTTTTATGTTTCTGCATTTTTGTGCTGCGGTCACATGTTTTTGGATGTCTGTGATAATTTCCTGTTGAGCAGAACATCCACACCCTGCAGCAGATACTGATGTACAGCTTCAGATAGTAAAACATCCACACGACACTCTTCCCAAATGCTGAGCTCATTTCAGAACCATTTTCTCTGTCTTAGTACAGTTTGTAATATCTCCGATTGTCTCAGATTGTTTTCTCATCATTTACTCTTTTATTTAGTCTGCAAAGTAAAAATAATAAAATCCCAAACACTTAATAGTATTTTTTTTTTCAACAAGTGAACAGAATATATGTTGTAAAGCTTACTCTTTTGATTTCCAGTTCTGCTCTGGAGATTTCAAGTGAGAAAAAGGAATATAAACTTGAATTTAGTGCACTGATTATCTATATCCATTGGTAATAATTCTTAATGCATAAGATATAAGAAGCACTGTCCCAAGGGTGGTGAAAACCAACCAAAGACACAATATAAAATGAAAAAAGAACAGAATAAAAATAATGTCCTGTTACCTCTTCATTACAAATCATTATTAACTCTCTCCCCATTTCAAAGTTACTTTTTGGCAGATTACTCTTTTATTACTTGAGCAGCTGTCAATACTAACCTAGTATGTTTTATTTATGTGTTGACTTAGCTGCTTTGTCCCTAGTCTGTGTCTCCATACAATGTTAGCAACATGGTGCCATAGACCTTATGTAATTTTTTCTTTATGGCTATATCCTCAGCACTTCAAATGGTGCTGAGATGATCAATAAATATTCATAAGTATACTTGGGGAAAGAGGAGGAAAGGAATTAGGGGATAAAACCAGGTCCTAGAGGAGAGGAGAGATACTGAACTGCGTATCATGACTTCTATGTGTTCATGTATACATGAGGACACACATTAATGAAGAAACTATCTACACTAACAATGACAGCCCTAACGTTTTATGTAAGTGGTGGTTTATTTTTCATTTCTATGCTTAGAGCTGAATCCTATTAAATGATCAGCCACTCACAAATGATCTAAACTCAGCATACTCTGAAACAAGTTCAACTTTATTAGTGAGCTCTTCCTATTATCCAATTTGTTACATCTGGACGTAATTCAGTAAAATGCTATCAGACAAGTTTCAAGCATTCATCTATTTGGTTAAACACCTCGGCTTTAGAAATACTAGGACACAATCTCAGAGGATGTAATATCCGCAGTATGGCTCTAATCTAGGAGATACAGCCACACGCTTTCTGTTCTGATCCATCATGACCACTTCCTGGCCCTGCAAACTTCTAAAAATCACAGGGAAATTAATGTTCTCATGACCTGAGTTTGAACTTCTGAGTCATGTCATCTGTCTCAGGGGATACACTTTGACATCAGCAGAAGCTGTGCTGAATTAGAACTGTCATACTCAGCTTTTGAGTTCCCAAGTTAGCTGCTGCGGTTCATATTGCACAACTTACTTCTGCAGTTCAAAGGTTTTGCACATCCTTTCAATGGCCAGATTTACAATGACCTCAGTCTTCAACCTCCTCAGCAAATAGTGAAGGATGTTGGCTGAATTCAATGTCTTTTGCATCTACTGGGACCTGGGTGCTGAATAGTTATGCCAAAAGGACCATTCTGGCCAGCAGTTGCTAATTCTTGGAAAACTGAACTGCCCAGAAAAACGTAAAGGAGACAGGGAAATCCATTTTATAAGGCCTGCGCTCAAGTTGGAAAGATATCTAAAAAATTGTGATTCTTGGGATTCTTTAGTCCCCTAGAAAATTGACCAAGGCTTGATTGAGTCAACTTCCCGTTTGCATCTGTTCAGTTTGAAAACCACATGCATCTATAGAATTCAACTTGTACTTAAATCTTTGTTTAGAAAGTCGTAATAGTCACAGGGCTTTCCTGGCCATAAACCATGCACTTCCCTCCTGGGGAAGAAATCATCCTGCACAGCTGATCAAATTTGCTGAAAAGCATCAGCAGTAAGTGCACAGGCCTGGAATGTTGAATATATATGCCACCTATTCAACTGGACTGTGACTTCCAAAGGAAAGGACATTTGAAAATGTCCTCCCACGTACCAAGAGTTTGTGTCTCCTCATCTCTTTCATTTCTGATACTTTTTGTGTTGGCAACTCTTCCTGTGTGATTTTATCAGACCAGTTTTGCATTGCAGTTGTGATTATCAGGTAAGATATCAATATGGGTATCTTTCTTTATTATTTGTTTTACTCTTATTTTGTTCTGTATACACAACTCATTACTGTTGTAATGGAAAAGACAAGAACATATATAATATATCATGTCTGCAATAGTCTTCTATTGCATGTGCCTAATGCAACAGGGTCACACATTTATAAACATGCCACATCACCTTTTTGAAAGCTTTACAAAAGTAAAATGCAATTATGTTTAATGTTGCTGAAACTCTCCTCTTTGTGTGTCATGTAGCATAGATCATTGCTTATAACATCAAAAGATATTAGACAATTTTTCAGAATAATTTTAAGGAATGAAAGATGGTCCCCCAAACAAATATGCATTTATATGCCCAGATACCTATTGGAACAATTGAGACAAATCTTAGCCTTTAGTCGAAATCTAAAGCACATTTTGACAGGAGAGGTCTGGTGGTGTTTACTTCACAGTCCTACTGTGTCTGATGTATAGCACATGCTGAGGAAATGGTGGTTATTACATTTTGAATGGATTTTAAATATTGAATTTAAATAAGGTTTTGTTTTTCTTTATAGCTTTGTCCAATAACAATGGTGTAACCCTTGTTTCATTTTCCTGCTCGTGCCCACAGTGAATTGGACAATATGTGGTCATTCTCTTCCTCTAGCCCTTTGAACACCCCAACATCGCCCTTCAGATAATGCTCATCTCATGATAAGCTTGCAAAGCCCTCTTCAGCTCCAATCTGCTAGCATCTCTGGCTTCCCTTCTGTATATCCTTCATGCCCTTGATACAAGGAATTTTTCCAAATGATTATTTCTCTTATAAATTTGGTTAGACTAAGGCCTAATGTTGGATGTTTTTGTTCTATATAATATATACTATTATACAGATGACAATTATCTTAACATACTTGCTCATAAAAAAAATACTGTTGTTAGTAGTTTTACTTTGACTTCTCAATGTACTCTGGAGAAAAAAAAAATAGTACTAATTTGCCCACACAATATGCTGTATAAGGACAGGCTCCATTTTTTTTTTTTTTTTTTGGTACCAGGAATGGAACCCTACTGTACCTAACTACTGAGTAACATCACCAGTTCCCTTTTATAATTTTTTTTTTTAAATTTGAGACAAGGTCTCACTAAGTTGCTTAGGGTCTCACTAAGGTGCTGAGTCTGGTTTTGAACTTGCGATCCTCCTGCCTCAGCCTCCTGACCCACGGGGATTACCTGCATGAGCCACCACACCTAGAGAGGCTCAAATCTTATAGGTAAATACACACACACACACACACACACACACACACACACACACACACATTATACATATGAAATATGTTCACTGAAACCATCATTGGTATTAGCATTTCTACAGTAATCATTGCTTAATGCTTTTAATGTTTTATTGGCTTGCGATCAAGTATTAAAGTGACTAATAAACAAAAAGCTTACTCTCATATTTCACTGTCTTATCATTAAATCTAATAACATTTAAAATAGTCACTTAAGCAAAAATGTCAAAGTGACTGACATATTACACCCCTATGTAATGAATAGGATTTCTGACGGTTAAAGGGTCATTGCTTGTATATACATAACTGGTAGAGATATGGATTAGATGCCATTTAATCAATAAATTATTCAAAGTTTACAGAGTTTGATCAAGAGCATTAAAGAATTAGCGGCTTAGCATGATTTCAGTAGCAACAAAGTCTCAACTCAGGAAAAGGGAATTTACTGGCCAATGAAATTGAAATGTTGCGAAGTGTGTTGTGTTTAGGTCCTGTTTTACCAGGGCTGCTTCTGTATCTCCAGCTTGGTTGAGGTTCATTTCTGCTTCTGTCTGTACTGGCTTGCTTTACATTTTCTAGATTTTAAAATAAAACAATTAGCAGGTTTTTATTATGCAAGTATACTTTATTATTTTATGTCATGAGAAAATTCACAGAATTCATCATTAGTATTTATCATTAAAGATAAGTTTCCAAAATATTCATTATGAGAAAAAAAAAAAGCTCTCATGGGAAAAATGAATGGCATTACTCACCTTGTTTTTGCATAGTCATAAAAATTAAAATATATTTCAACAAGTTTACTTACTGTGAACCCATTTACATGGCAGTGTATGCAATCTCCTTTAATGTAGTTATTTCAGATAATTAAGTACTTTTCATGAATGCAGATAGGAAGTCAATCATTTAAGCAAACAATAAATGATAAGAACTCACAATTTTAGGAAGAGTCAAAGGATATTTTCTTCCAAGAAGACATTTTCAACATTAATATAAAGGTTGATCCAAAATCTGTATAACTGCTGCAAGAATAGAATAAATTTAGCAGAAGACAAAATATTATGTTAAGCAATTTGTAAAATCAAGCAATTGGGATCATTTAGTTAAAGAGACATTTTGTTTAATGAACAAAAATTGTGATAAAATTATTAAAATTAGATTGCTCAGATTTTGTTTTTATAAGAAAAATTATAGGATGAGCTAAAATATTTTGATTATACGTTCGTAATGGTTGATGGAAGGCTCTGTTAACCTGTACTCGCACATGATTCTCTAATGTTGCTTTTTATTTCTCCTGCAATATGCTGTATACTGTAGCTTTCAGAGTCTGGACAACTTCTGACAGGCAGGCTTGACAGTGTTGAGTTATAATTGAGGGAGATTCACCTCAGTTTTAACCTCAGTTTTAACCTCAGTTCAAAGCATTGCTTTGGTTTATAATTAAGCAAGCTTGCATTATTTGCTCCCATGACATTCCTGGAGTTGACAATTAGAGCCTGGATCTCAGCATATACCTTCATAATGGCCAACCTAGGCTGGTGAATGTAACAAACAAACAGATTTTAAATACTCAAGAAATGGCTAGATATTAATTTCACTCCAACCTTATTGATAAAGCTGTTCACAAAAATACTATCATATATGAAGCCCAGAAGGAGAAGAATTGGGATAATTTGTAAGATCTCTATTCATTACCAAGTCTATTTCAACTATCTCTTTTCTTAGGACAAATTGATCACAGAAGATTCCTTTACATTTCCCACTGATAGGTCTTTGTTTGCTTGTGATGTATGTCATGTAGACATTTTTTACATGCAATCCTTGCTTCAGCACCATTGAAAATCAAACTGAGTCCTGGTATTTCTGTTCACTGTTTTTGTTTGATCTATGTTTCTCTGTCCATTACTGTACTCATTCTGGGGACATTTCGCTGGCCTCCTTTGTAAAGAGCCCCTGCCCTTAAAAGTGGTCAAATGTAATTTTTTTTAAATAAGATTCATAAAAATTATTTTTCTGGCATAATTTTTCATGCTAGATAAATAATTTTTCCACTGTTTTCAGAATCTCCACATACACGCGAGACTGTGAAATGAATATTATAGAACTTAGGTGTGTGTTCACTCATTCATTCAAATTACTAATTGGTTCTACAATAAATTCTTCTCAGAAATTCTATGAATGATGGTTCTTATGTAAATGCTGACAAAGGAACTGCCTTTTCGATCAATAAGAATGCTTTTACTGTTCCAAAGAACTTTCTACGTTTTGAACAATTATCCATGATTGAATCAATGTAGGAAAAGCTTGTCCTTTTATACTGCATTATTGAAACATAGTTCATACTAAATAGTTTTTAAAACTCTCTTGGAGAGTCGAAAATACATTTGAAGGAAGACAACTGGCATTTCCCTATAAAGATCTGGACCCATTTTCCTGTAACAGGTTGTTACCAAATGTTTTTCTCTTGGCGTTAGAACCTTATTTTGTTGTATTTTCCCTGTATCACCAATATTTTTGTCCTCCTTTTCGTCTGTAAGGATTTTTTCCAGTACATTTCAGCCAGAAGGGCAGGAGAGCAGCTGTCTCCACTGGAGAAACCAATTATTTGCCAAATGAATGGGTTTCTGCCTGGATTTGTTGGCTGTTTTCCCCAACACCTCAGGGTACCATGTAGTCTTTGTAATAACTGAGTCTTATTCAGACCTTGTTCAGACTTATTCTGTCTTTAGCAGACTCAAAATATGTTTATCATTTCAGTTTGTTTTATTTAGGAAAAGTATAATTCCAAGTATGCAGAAGAGCACAGTGATGGGTTTGCTCAGAAGTGATGAAGGTTAGAAGCACCAGAATCTACAAACTTACAAACTTCAGGTCACACAAAATCTGGATCCATTCATGCTGATGAAGGTTCAAATGTTCACAATCTCAGTAAAATATAGTCTTCTACTGCAGTGCTTCTGCAACTTGATTGTCTGCCTTTTAAATTTTATTTGTGAGACTCGAAAATGGAAAATGGAACTCAGAATGTTACTGACATGATCAAACCAAAAGATTAAGATTTTAAAAACAGACTATTGAGTGAGATCTCTACCTATAGAAGAATTATTGCTAAATTATTTTTTGTAAATTTAATATACTAATGTATGTAAAATCATCTTGCACATTCCAGCATAATGAATGCATTTAATGAACAATAATTGGTGAAAAAATAAATGAGTGGCTCACTTATTGAATTAGTCCAGTAAACAGATTGTGCGCTCTCATCGATTCTTCAGTTTTGTTTTGTTTTGTTTTTATCTTGTATTCTACAAATCAGTCTATCAAAGAAAAATAACTATCTTTGACAGCAATAGTTTCTAATTTTTATAAACCTGGTCATATTTTAGGCATATACTTTATATACATTAGACTTCACTAATTGTCATAAACAAACTCAGGTCATATTACATAGCAATCCTGTTGAGGTAAACTGTCACTAAATGAACTCCACTCTTCTAGCATATATATTTTTTTATGATGAAAAATCCTAACATTAATATAATTGTAAAAAAAGAACTTGTTATAATATTTGTAGAAATTGAAGGCAACCATATTTTCTGAATTAGGATTTTTTGTTTTAATTTATTGTCAATTATTATAAAAGCAGAAATTTCATATTACATTTAGTGAAAAGAAAATATACATTCTGTGTTTCTAACATTTTTATAAAAATCCAGTACATATTTTGTAAATGTTTATTTAAAACCCAGAGGCAGATGATTTGGGCAGATATGTATACAACAGGTGCCTTTTTAGAAAGCTAACATGAAAAATTTGATTAGATGAGAAAAAAAAAAAAAAAAAAAAAACATTCCCACACCCTCAGATGTCACATAATTGCAAAGAAAAGAAAATTTCCAGGCATTGTTTTGAAATATACAGGGAGTTACACTGAAATTGACACTTGGAAGAATCTGAAAACCATGACAATGGTTCTGTTAGGGATGGCAATTTGGCTATATAATTAAATTGGAATGTGTTCAGTAAGCAGATGTGTGCAAATAAAGAAGAATCTCCGCTCTGGGCTTGCCAGTTCTTGATCTTTCTTTTGTTTGCTTCTTTATGAGGACACCCTATGGCTTTACTTGTTGTTTTCTTCTCACCAAATCAGCTTCCAGCACCAACACTCCTTAGGTGGATGCTGGAGCCTTCCAGACTGCAGAGTTCTGTTTTGTCAACAGATGGCGTGAGGCTGGGTTCTTTATGCTCCAGGACTTCAAAGCATTTTCCTGTCACTGTCCTAAAGTTCTTTTGAAATTATTACCATGCCACTGTTGCACAGAAAGAAACTTCACCAGAGAGACAATATCAATGTGAGATGTAACTTGGAAATAAAACAAGAATTAAGGTTCTTTGAAGTTCGGTCTTAATTTTTAAATTTTTATTAATTTTATTTTTTTTATTTAAAACAGTGACTTAAACAGAGGAAACATGAATACATTTTGTTTAACTTCCACGATGTGCTATTTACTACTCTTCCACGCCTTATATCCTATGATGCAGGGCTCAGATTGCCACCAAAATATGCGTGACATTTTGTACACATTCCCAGCAACCTGTGGTGATGATTACTTTGCTCATATAAACTGATACTTCCACTCTATTACATTTTAGTGCCAAGGTAATAAAATATGGATATTTGATTCTAATATACATTTGGAAATAAATATAAATGAGAGAGCTCAAATATGATGAGAGAGCTCAAATATGATAATAACAAGTGAGAGTGAATTTGAGGTATGTAAGCTGTGAGTTGCTATTGATGCCACTGAGTTTAAACTACCATTTATTGATGAGCGCATTGACAACCTGAGCTAGAACCTGACTTGTCCAAATCACTCGACAGCACATCAGTGTCCAGTGCTCTTGTGGCACCTCTCTCTAGTAATAGAGGGGGACTACATCTTCAATGCCAACAATTGTGCAACCTCCACCTTTTCCGGAGAGCCTGAAAGAGAAGCAATAGCACTAGGACAAGCAAAGCAAATTTTAAAATTATTATCTGGAGATTTGACACCAAAACCTGTTGGTTATATGCACCCTGCACTTGCAGAAATGGCTAGAGATGTTGGAACTGACAAATTTTCTTCTGCATAAGCCAAAATGCTTAGAGGTCTCCTCATGTAAATATAAAACATATTTATGGTACCGTGTGGGAGATGTTACCAGGAGATGCAAAGTGATTTTCTATTTCCAGGGTGTAAGAAGGATTAGTGCAAGGAGAGCTTGAGGAGAAGAGGAGGGTCCGGGAGGGGAAGAGAGGGGAGGGACTGTGATTCTGGGGCATAACTAAATGACCACACTTCTTCTCAAACTCCTGAGCATCTTTGTTCAATTCTGAGTTGTCTATGCAGAATTCTAATTGAAACTGGTATTTCTTTTGCTAATTGTTTTTGGCTTTTAAGTCTTATTAAAATTGTTTATTTTATAACTATTGAATGTTTACTGACTGAAATTTATTTTATAAGAAAATAGAAAGGATATCGGGCTTTAGAAATTCTCAAGAATGTCAAGAAAAAAAATGCAATTTTGTGTGATCTTCTTTTGTACTATACATTGTGGAATTATGGATGCTATTTGCATAATAAAGTTTAACTTTTATGAAAAACTTAACAAATTCATATTCTCCATCCTCCTTTAATGACCACATTATTAGCTCAACTCTTTAATATACAAGCACAGCATGAAGCTCTAGAAGCATTACGTCTAGGAAGAGAACTGTAAAAATTTGTAAGAAAATCCAGTGGCTTTTTCCCCACACTCAGGGTTGGAATAGTCTGGGATCCCCTCTTTTTGTCTTGGTTCTTATCTTCTTTGTAGTTATATAAAACACTTCCGTCTAGTGTCTCTTACATAGACCTTTGAGTCCAATTCATTTGATAAATATTTTTAGTTGGTTATTTACATATGAAAATAACATATTTTTTTTCAGAAAACAAACTATTACTTTCTAAGATAATCCTAAAGTACCAGAGGAGGACAACTGGCCAGGAAGATGAGTGATGAACTTGAGAAAAGAACTACTGATTATATTGAAACCAATCCTGCATATAACACATTGAAAATCACCATAAGATTTAAAATGTAGTTGGTCTATATTAAACTGTTTAATTATGTTGTTGTGAAGAATTGTGAGAAATCAAATTTCCTACTGAACACCAGGAAGGGATGAATAAACATTGAATGTCTGTGGCCAGGAAGTCCATCCAGACTTGCGCTATGATGTTAGGAACACACCATTTAAGCTCAAATGTATGGCAAATCCCTCTCTTCCAATTGTGGGATGGAAAAAAGCCCAGCAGTTTCTAGGTTGTTGCATAAGACTTAGAGACATTTGTACAACTGAATGCATTTATAAAATAAATGGAAAAAAATTGAAAATGACTGGAATGTATCTTATTAAATAATGAAAAATACAGGTGAACATGTGCAGTAAAGCCAAAGTACAAGGATCCTACGGTCAGACACATCCTGGTTATTACTGGTTTTTCTCTCCAGCTATAGGTATGAGCTTTAGTAAGTTAAGCTACTCTTGTTTTCAATACAAAATAGAAGATACTCCAAAGTTTAGGAGGAATGAGCCCAGGTCTCAACTCCTTAGCGCTCAACCTCCTGTCAATGCAGGAAAATCTCTAAGCCATGATCACCTTTATTCAAGTTTTCTTATGCTGGCAGTAAATTAACCTGATAAAACTAATAGGTGGATTAATAGTAAATGAGTGAAGTTACATGGTAATGGGCATTTTGTTGATATTTACAAAACTGGAGATTTGGAAACGAAGCATTAACAACAAAATACGATTCAGAGTTCTTACACAAAGCCAAGCACTGCTACTAGGAGTTCCATAGATATTCATTGACTTAATTTTTTAATGAAATATTAAGGTAAATGACTACATCAGATATTGTGGATACATAAAGACACATACTCATCTCTTTACCTAATCAATTAGGCTGTAATTCTATCATAAAATTTGCCAAGTGATTTCATAGACCGAAGATAGATTTCACACACTTCGTTTTCTTAAAATGAGAAAGCACCAGTCTATACAGAGAATGATGGGACAGTTCAAACACCACTGATTTTGCTTGATTTAGATTTAATGTTTTTCATTTGTTCCAGGTCCTGAAGTAGGCAAATCAATATTTTTCCTATGGCTCAGATTGTGGTCACAGAATTGGAATAGTTAAAATATGATGTTTCCGTCTTTCGGGAGCATGAAAATAGATGTATTTTCTATAATGGTTTCATTAATTTTAAAAAAGATACCATGAAAATATAATTTAAAAAAATTCAGATAATCTAACACTTTTTAAGTGCATGTATTCACAATTAAGAAAACCGTTTTTGACATTATATATTCCAATTTTTATTCAAAAATATTATTGGATAAATAAGGATACTTGATAAACCAGAAATGACTATCATTTTTAGACCTAAGTTGCCAATGTTTTAGTCAAAGGAGGTAGAACGCATAGAAATATTTTAAGTTTTCACAGAGCAATCATAGAAATCTCAGTAAACATGGCAGGAGCCTCATGGGAAGGATGAGCTTTGCACTGTGGGATTGAGGCGAAAACTTGCTGGGACCCAGGCCAGAGCTCTTCACAGGTGAGCAGGCAGAAACCCAAGGACAATGGGCAACTTCTGGACTGACCTGCTGGTGGCAGGTCTTATTGCTCTATCATCTGCTTGACTGAGAGATACCCAGGCACTGCACTGGGCTAGAGGTGGCAGGGATTCAGCTGCAGAGTGATTCCAGAGCTAGTTACAGGGATTAGGGGAGAACAGGCAGCTTGATCAAAAGCACTGTACGCCTCACCCACCCCCAACACACAGGAAAAACCTGTACTCTTTTTAAGGCAAGGAATAATTGATTTGATGTATTCTATGAATGACAGACTACCAATTACCTCTTCCCATATTTCCCTGCCTCTTCTTCCAGGATAACGTCTATCTCCCAGAAATGATGAGCTTCAAGATAGCCCAGAGCTCATATCTTTGACTGGACACTGGTGCCTATGCCTGGAAAACAAAAAGAGAAAATGAGGTCAGGCCCCAAAGTGTCACCTAGAAAGGGGGCAAACCACCCAGGTCAAACATCCCTGAGATGCCACTTGGCCTCACTCTATAGAGAGTATCAACACTGAAAACACTGTATCAGAAGTTCAGAATATATTTTATTGGCTTGTTTTTTAGATATATCTAACATAGTATCTTTTTCATCATTTATGTGACTGATTTATATTGACTATAAAGCCAAAATCCCACCCAACTTAGGAATGAAAGAAGTTTTGATGAATTTCTCATTGACCTGCGCAAGACTGTCTCTAATTCATATACTTCTTATACTAAAATAATATGTGCCAAACCCAAACATTAGAAATGTTCTCTGTTCCCCACAATGAGGTAACTGAATATTTATTTAAGAAAAAAATCCACAAACAGGAGCTATGTTTGCCCATTGTCCAAGGTCGAGGGCCACAGTAGCAGGTAACAGGTAAAGGTGCTTTTCCAAAGCTCCACCATGCAAGCTTTCTCAGGCATAGGTGGCCCCCAGGAGACACCAACTAAAAAGAGCTGAAGTCTTCACAGCTAGCATAAGGACGGGAGTCTCCCAGGATTTATCTCTTAAGCAGTTCTTAGTACAGGAAGTTCCAACTGCTTTACTAGAAAAGATTTTTAGATGTGACCATCTCAGCCACAATTTGAAATCTCATGTAAAGGAAAGTTAATGTCATTTTCTCTGTATAAATGACCTGTATATCCGGGAAGAAATGCCATTAAAATATATAACCCACTATTAAAACTGGTTATAATGAAAAGATCATTGCTTTCTAAAATAGACTTAAACATAGCAACTCTCTGATTCAGTCCTGAAACGAGGGCATCAAGGGACACTGAAAAGCCCTCTTAATTGTTGCTGAATCCAGGAAGGCCTACTTTAATTTCCCTCTTGGTGGCCAAGGTAAAATGGCCAGATGTCTCAGCTTGACAGCCCAGTCCTTGTGCCTTAATGGTCTGGCTGTGGGTTGAATGAATTTTGTCAGATTAGAATACATTCTGATGCAATTCCCCATCCCTTCTTCCCTCTCTCCGTGTTTTTGCCTGCTTCCGGATCCTTCCCCTCTGTCCTGTGATGCACATATATGCAGGTTCATCCAATCCCCATCAACTCCAGGGCAGCCCAATCTGGCACCTGAACAGTATGTTCAAATGACAAAACCTTTTGTTTAGTGCCAGGTCTCTTATTAAGCCAACCACCTGGCTCCAAAACATATCTACCCAGGGCACAGAAAGCTGTTGTGAGCAATCCGCATGACATTTCTTTATGATGCTGAACTTTCTGCAATTTTGTTTTGCTTTTGATAATCAACCCCTTTTCATGTGCCTACAATTGTTTATCTTCCAATTACAGATTTTTACCTTGACACCAACTAGAAATATTTATATGGACAGAGAGTAGCAATGGACAAAAATCAGGGAGACTAAAAGAGTAAATTGTTTTGTTATCTCTTTAATGATAAAGAGTCTACAAAATGTAGTGTTGCCCTGAATGTGAAACAAGACTCTTTTAAATCTAATAGAAAATACTCAGGCACAAGTTGGTATTTATTCTGTTATTGTGTTTTATTTGTGAATGTCCATATGTAGAGAAAAATCAACAACCCCATATGCTATGTAGTTAAACCTTTGGTTGATGCAGTGGGTGATATAAAATTTATGTGAAACAGACATTCTGTGATAGCCATTAGTCTGGTATTTAAAAAATGTGCCAGAATTTGAGGACATACAAAGAATATTAGTACTATCCGACACTGTACGATACAAAAACATGCATACTACTTTTGTTAAGAAGAAAGAGATTTAACCAGAGGAGATCAAAATATTTTGTGATGGATTTTGAAGTGCCTTGAAAATGTCTCAGAGATATCAGTCCAATTTGACAAGGTGAAGAAGAGAGAGAAGATTACTGAAACAATACTGGCCTTGTGAAACTTTTAGCAAAAAAATGGAAAAAGCCTGCTCAGATGTCTGAAATACAGAATTTAGAAGATAATAAGTAGGTACTGCTTCCTGATGCTGAGTGGGTTTACTTGTTTTACAGCAGGAGAAGCTAACTCACAAATGCCTCTGTCATGGAGAATGTAGTGGACACATTGTGTACGGCTGTTGTGGCCAGATGTCAGCGTCTTTCTTTTCATTGACACATTTACTATAATTTGAGGAAATATTCCTCTGATGTCACACTTGAAAATCAGTAAGATGTTCTTCATTTCTCAAACCAAGGAGTTGGCTTTGGCACTTACAGAGCCCTATCTACACTTTCCCTCTGGACCGTGCAGTTGCACAAGGTAAACAAGACAGGAACATTTTGGAATGGCCTCATCTTGTACTTGACATCCTTCATCTGTCACATTGGTCAGAAATTCCCTTTGACTCTGAATTTCTTCATATAGTTTCAAAATTTTTTTTTCTTTATTAAACTATTGTTTTCTATTTTAACATCAGAAAGGCCATAATATCATAGTGAGTTTTTTTATATAAAAATGGATACTTTGGGATTTAATCTTGATTATTTAAAACACAAACTAAGTTCCCACAGAGTACTTCTAACTCAGTGCCCATGGTGGATGTTTCAGAGCTTATTAGAATAGGTGAGTAGGGTTGAAAAGAAACTGAATTTTGCAAAATGGAAAATGAAATGGGTTGCCCATTTTCAGGGACTGCAGTAAATATTATAAGAGACTTTCAGATTTTCTTATGGTTAAAGTTTGCAGCTTCCATGGATTTTCCACAATTTCCAGTTATCCAGTTAATACAAAAGGAATGTTTAATCCCAGATGGAAAACTCTCAATTTTTGACTTTTAGGCAAACATTGGCATAGTTTAAGATGAAATTCTAGTCAACTACAAAAAAAAAAAAGAGTATTTTAAAGGGTTCTTTTTTTTTCCCTTTAGGTCTGTGGAGTTGACGGGCTTGGTGTTCTTGGCTGCTTTTCTGTCATTCTCTGTTATGTTGGTACATTCCCATTCTCACGTGTGAACTGAAGTGGACTATGAGTTTCTAACCTCTGGTGTGTGCATGTCAGATGTGTTCCAGAGTCAATATCCCTTTAGTCATTGAGGATTTGCAAAATCACTTACTAGAAATGTCATTGTCTCTCAAAGAACAAGCCCAGAGGCCCAAATTAAGTAGTTAGTACAAATTAACGTTATAAACCTGCACAGATTTCCTTGTCTTGGGAATCTGCAAACCCAATGCCCATATAATTTCTCTTTCCTGAGAGCTCTTTAAAAAGGAAGTAAGATTCTTCTTATGATTTCTGGCACCATTATTGTTCAAACTTTTCATTATCTTTATTTGAATTATAGTTTTATTTTTTTGAACATTAAGTATTATTCCAGTTGATTTTTGCACACTGCCTCCTAACTATGAACAGTTACCTGTTACAATCCCTAACATAACCTAATACCACACAGATTCTATAGTGACCTCTACTTCTAAAATCTTTAATCAAACAGTAATTCCATTGTTCCAAAGCCACCAATAACAGAGTCATGAAAAAGGTGTAAGTTTCTCCTGAGTCAAGCTGTTTTTACTTTTCTAGATCTTTCAGTTTGAGTTAAACAGATAATCTAGGGATTTCTGTGCTCAAATGCATTACTTAAATGAAAATAAAAAGCGGTTTCATTTTTTAAATAAGATCTCTGTTACATACCCAAATGAAATAAATCTCACCCCCCCCCCTCTCTCTCTCACTTTCACTCTCTTTTTAATAATGGGAATCTGTTGAATTAATAATTGGATAATCATGGGATTGAATTCCAACTTGCTCACTTACGTATGTAATTTTGAATTAAACTTTCAGAACCCCAATTTCCAAATACATAGAAATGATTACAAAGTCACACATTCACAGACACACATACACACACACACACACACACACACACACACGTCTATGTGTGAGTGTATATAACACTCAGGGCCTTCCATATGCTAGGCAAGTCCTCTACCACTGAAGTATGCCCCCGACCTCAATTTACTTTTTAGTAAACATTACAGGACTACATTGACTTCAGCTTTGCCAGTAGCATTCGTTCTTAGTGTTTGCCTCAATAGAATGCCACCTTCTTGGTTTCTTCCCTCCTGCTTACTCATTCTGTTGAAGAGAACAGCACTTGCCCTGTATTTCTCAAGGTAGAGAGTCATGACACAATTGCTTCAGGAAAAAATGTCACCTAAATTTCAGTATAAAGAGGCCTTACTAAGTAATAACTGTTGGGGGCTTTCAAGATGGCAGACTAGAGGAGGTCACTTTTCTGGCTGCTCCTTTGTCATTGAAACTGAGAGAGCAGACAGGCAGCTTCTCAGAAAGGTGCACGAAGAGAAATAAAGGGGGAGTACTGGAATTTAAAACTGGACATTCAACACAGATCAGGGACTCAGAGGTTGGATATAAAAAGATAAGGAAGAAATCTCCAACAGCACAGCCGCTGCAGTGGCCAGGCCACAAGCATGAGCCAGAGTGGTCCCTCTGTGAGCATAGTGGAGGGACAAGAAAATTAAAGGAGCCCACATTTTTAGGAGGCCTGAGGCATGTCTGGGAACCACCATTTGACCCAGTTATCTCCAAAGGACTTAAAATCAGCAAAAGATAGTGTTGCAGCCACATCAATGATCATAGCAGCTCAATTCACGATAGCTATGGAACTACCTAGGTGATTTTCAAAAGGTGAATGGATAAAGAAAACGTGAGACACACATGCACCTTCACCCCAAACACACAATGGAATATTACTCAGCTATAAAAAATGACTATAACTTTTGCTGGTAAATGGATGGAAATGGAGACTCTCATACTAAGCAAAATAAGCCAATCCTAAAAAATACATAGTCCTAATATTCTCTCTGATATGCAGAAGCTAACACACAACAAGGGAAATAGAAGTTCAATGGATTAGAAAAAGGGGGAAAAAAGGGAAGCCAGGGGAGATGGGAATAGAAAAGACAGAATGAATCAGACATAACTTTCCAGTGTTCTTATATGAATACACAACCAGTGTAACTCCACATCATGTACAACCCAAGAATGAGAAATTATAGCCCATGTAAATATGGTATATCAAAATACATTCTACTGTCATGTATAACTAAAAAGAACAAATTTAAAAAATGGTAAAATAATAATAACAATTGAATCTGGAATTTTAGAGTTTACATACAGGGTTGGGGTCTTAGAAGCTGAATTATCTCTGTTTCATTGTTTATCTTTCTGAAAATCATGTTCCTCAATTTACAGAACACAAAATGTGTTGATGAGGGCAAAATGAACTTGAAAAGTGAAAGTCCAATATAACCTTCAGGCTTAATTCTAATTTTTGATATTATAATTTTCTCATCATTATTACTGCTCAACAGTAATATTATAATAGCCTCAACATTTTATTAACCTCAGTCCTTAGTAAACTCCTGTCTGATAATCATATTCATTGTGATGTCTATAAGAGAGCAATGGTGGGGGAAATGGTCGTAGTGAGCAAAATAATTTAGAAACCAAATGACATTTTCATGGAAACCTTGGAAGTAATTTTGAGACACTGGTGACAGTTTCAGGTTTCAGGCCAACAGTCATTTTTTTTTTTTCGCCAAATTAACATTGTTCCCATTTTGAAATGCTGGATTATTTGGACACATCTTTTTCCCCTACCTTAGTCCCATGATAAACTGCTGAAAAAAGCCTGCTCGATTCTTGGATTGCTGAGCCAACGCTGAGATGGTTGTAAACACAGACAAATCACACTTTTCACTAAGAGAGGAGCACTCATTGTTCCTAATGACAACATAAACGTAATGAAGCCTGTTCTCTTCACCTGGGAGCATCCAGGTACCACCACCTATTCGTAATATGATAAAGTGTTTTGGTGCCCTTCATTCGTACATGATTGTTCTATAGTACAGTCAGGAGAAGTTCAAGTTTAATATAGATTTTGCTATTCAGAATAGACGCTTGAAAGTAGCTTTATTATTTCTACTGTGAAAATGAAGCAATCAGAATTTAGGGGGCTCACGGGCACACAGTTCCTAATTGTTGGGACAGGGAGCCACAGCAGTAGCAACAACAAGAAAAGTAACAGTTCAGGTTGAGCACCGGGTGCCTGAGGCTCAGGGATCCTGGGAGCAAGTTAGCTCATTTTATCTTTTTAACCAAAACTTGTAGGCAGACCCTGTCATCCCATGTGTGGATCATAAACCAAGCCACAGAGACTGAAGTTCCTAACCCATGGTCAGAAATCATTTGAGCCCATACAGTGTGGTATGAGAGCTGTGTGTGATGTCACCCACACTGTCACTTAGAAGAGGCCTTCCTTCTGTGGAGCAAGGAACATGCAGGGAAGACAGCTGGGTTCCTCTGGAAAGGGTACCAAAGGCTTCTACATCATTATCCTCTACAATAAAAAAAAAAAAAAAAAGAATCAGCAGCAAAGTGCTGGCCTGTTTTTAAATCCCAAAAGGCAGGTGGTTATTTTTAATACACTGACCTAATTGCACATGGTGATCCAAGGTCAGCATAAAACCCCAGAGAAAGACGGAAGTACCAAACATGTTTGTGTTGGGCAGAGGGCAAGCAGAATAATCTTAAGGCAGCAATTCTTGATTTTAGCATTAACTGCTTACTCAGAGCCAGCATACCATATTAGATTAAAATGATAGTCTTTGGGCATGGGCGGAAGAGTCCTGAGTGCTGAAGGAGAAGAAGAAGTCAGGTAGCATGAAAATATATCACTCAACTTTTTAGAAGGATGCTGGAATTTACAGTTATTCCATAAAATCCCAGGGGTGGTGGTCTGAATTTGTTCTAGAGCTTTTGAAAAATGATAATGACAAAATCATATTCATTTGATTATGTATTATCTATAGCAGAGTTGAATAGTTACAACACAAAATATCCCATGTACAAATCTGTTAACTGTTATAACAATGCTGTATACATACATACATATATATATATATATATATATATATATATATATACATATATACATAAATATATATGAGTGAAAGTATACTTAGTGAAAAATTTTTCAATTTTATAATTTATAAAAATATATAATTTTATAATTTTTTCCATCATCTTGATGATATAAAATATCTGATATATTTTATATCACCCAGAATTCACAATGACTTTATGATACAAATTTCTTACATTAGGACACTGAAGCACACATGTTTAGAAGATTCCTGATTCACACAATGTAAAAACATACATTTCAAAAGTTTTTTTTTTTTTAATTATGAAATGAGTTTTATTCCAAAAGTATTACATTTTATGCTTAAAGGAATGCTATGGGAATGTTTGCCTCTGTTTTTATGTCATACAGATAACACTGCAGAGGTGAACCAATGATTGTAATTGTGATGTCTTGTCTATAATAATCACTTCCATTATCAATGCACTTTTATCCTGTTTACTTTGCAAAGCCTTGATGCTATTTATTTCCCTCCTCAAGGCCTTATTTGATATGTTCCATCAGAATTAATTGTTCCTTCCTCAGCACTCCCATGGCAAAACTTGTATTTAGCAAATTAATTTTCCCATAGTTTACTCAGTTATTTATATGCTTATGTTCCCCATAAGAGCTTGAGTTGTCAGGGCAGTGACTATTTCTAATGCATCCTTGAACACTCACTGGACTCAGTTCAAGACCTTGCCCAGAATAGGTACTCCAACAGCGTTAACAAGATCAAACTGCATCCCAAGGATGTGGTTTCAGCTTTGCAGCATTCTGTGTTTGATTATGTGGCGTTTTGGCCATGAAAAATGTTGTATGGGATATATTTTTCAAAATTAAGACTAATTAAAATTAATTTTCTTCTGAGAGTCATTTTGGAATTTTGCAAGAACCTCTGTGATAATTAGAGACACCCAGGGGTGTCACCAAACCTGGAGAGGGAGTCACTGTTCCATCAAACGTGACCCACGGATGTACCTCCCGTGTGGCTATTAATAGCATCGACTGCAAAATATGTCAGGGTTTATTAAGTGAAAATCTCATAAAGGTTTGCAAATAAAGTACTGTTTATGCAATATAGATAGCATGCGGCTCAGCCCCCTTAGAAGAGAATTAATAAACAAACTAAAGCAACAGTGTGTTTATTCTCAGGAGCATCCTCCAAGGATGTTCTCCAAATGTACAGAGCACTTAATTCTTGCGTTTAAGAGAGATACAGCATGAAGAGTTTGCAAAGAATAGAGTCATTATGAATCTTGTGGACTTAAAATGAAGTAAAGAGAAAGCTCTGCATTCCCATATATATTAGTCAGCAATCAATATTTTAATTTTTGCTCTACTGGAATATATTTTTTCTATTATTGTAATTAATTTTCAATATAGTCTGAGGATTAGGCTCAAGTCAACTGGGATATGAGGCAATTCCCCAAGGAAGGAAGTCCTCTTTCCAAATCAAGGAGCCCTGGGAGTTAGGCTCTATGTGAAGAGGTCTAGAATTATCCAGGCTGTAGCTCTTACAGTATGAAGAGAGGTGAAGGCTAACACTTCATTAAAGCTAAAAGGTGAAAAGCCGTGGATTTAATTGAATTAGATGACAGCATGTACAGAGTGAGAAAGCTTTCCCATGGAATCAATGTCCTCTGGAGGGAGGCAGTTTAATTCTTACTGTCATCAGAGCCAGGGAATGAGTGGCCTTGGCTAATTTCATTTCTCTCAGAAGGAAAATTATCTGGGCAGAGACAGACATAGAGTTTAATGAAAGTAAACTTGTGGCTTTCTGAGATGCCTATCTATGCAACTATAACAAAAGCCACTCTGCACCAGCACTGGTCAAACCTTGAAATAGCCTAAGAATATACCAACATAATGAAGAATTGTTTCTTTATTAGCTAAGTGCCTGATATTTTGGTCATCCAGTCTTTGGTATGCTTTGACAGTAGTAGTAGCTGGCACATAAGATGTTGAACAAAGAAGTCACTGTCCAGTTGGTCTAAGAGGTGATATTTTGTATTTTATTTTGCATTCATTTCTATAGTGCTTATTAATCATAAAGAAGAATGGGCTTCATTGTGGAATATCTGCACATGCATTAACTATATTTTGGTCATGTCCACAAACCCATGACTCACTTGCACTCCCTTTCCCCTCTCCCCAAGCCTCCTCTCTCTAGCAATCTTGGTCTAAGTGTTGATTTTAGAACTCAGATGTAGTCTATATAAACAAGCAAAGGAAAAAGTAAATTTAGTCCATGCTGCAAAGTTTATCAAAAAACCTGGAGCTTAGTTTTAGTTAGAAATGTAGCTTAGTATAGAAAATAGCAAAAGCAACTCTAAGAGAATCATTTAAGATAAGTCAAGGATTAAATGGAGTCTTAATAGCTATTAAATATTTATTATCACAAAATATTTCTGAAAGCACAAACAAAACATAAAAAAGATAAAAAATAAAAGGAAGCAAATTTTTATCACAAGTAGAATGCCATTATTTCACTATTTTCTAAATTGATAGCAGGTTTCCTAAGTTCAACTCTACACAATATATTTTAAACTACCTCAATGGTATTTAACTGACAAGATGCTAAGAATTCCTAATACATTTAAAACCAATTTATTTCTTTAAATTAAAAAAGAATGCATCATCAAATGTAATGGTGCTAATAAATTTCCTCTTTGTAGAGAAAGGAGTAGGAATTTTGATATAAACTTATTGATACAAGCAAAAACTTTGCCATGACCCCTTTTACTCAATCGAATGCCAATTAGAAACAACACAAAATTAATAATCCCTTCAAATGATAGAACTGTATGATTTCATTATTTTATTTACTTTCATGAAAATTGTAGTTGGGTGAGGTATGCTAAATTCAAACACATAAACATCATAAATAGGCAGGACTTTCCAGTCAATCTATAACATTAATAATAATGACAATAATAGTATGTATGATGATGATGTCTGAGTGCCATGTCTCAGTCCTTGTTAATTATAAAATCTTTTTCCTATATTTGATATAGTACCAATATATTATGCACATTAGATGCACATCTAAACATAGTACTTGTGATTCAATTAATAATAATTTGACTTCTTTATTTGCATAACTTAATAACTAAAATTATATCAATAGCATTTTCTGAAGCAAGCAAGGTGAATAAATATGATTCATCAATTTTAAGAAATACATTTGACAGAAACAAGGGAGAATCTAAATTTGAGTTGATCTCAACATCTGGTTTTAATATCCTCATCTCTTAATTTCTTATGATTTATTAGTTCCATCTTTTTCCCTGATGTTAGCTATTCTTATAAATCAGAAGATACTTACATACATATAAAATTATTGATGCTATGTATAATTTTAAATGAAAGGCTTTCAAGTTGATTGAAATTGAAGCAGGATAGATTAGGGACCCTTGTACCAGTCCCCACCCCACCTTGAAAAGCAGATCCACAGGAGTTTAAGAACATCCTTTCATCCTCCCCTATCAATAATCAAAAAAAGCAAACTTGCCCAAAGAGTAAACAAGATTCTGTTTTTCAAAAGATTGACCAACCATCCTGAAGAGCATGCACACACCTCCAAATTTGACCTGTAGTAACCTAAGAAAGAAATCTAATATAAAACCCAGTAATGAGCATTTGGTGCATGCACAATACACATTATGGGTAAGGCACAAATGTCTGTCAATCACAGCTTGCCTAGCATAAGCCACTCTTTGAAAATAGCTCAGACGGTGAACAAAGAACTTGAGCATATATAAGCCCAGATGCCCTGAGTCCTGAGTCTGCAGGCACATGTCTTTGTCTTGCCCTACTTTACCTGTGCAGCATATCTTCATCCAGTAAACTCTCTTAATTCTTTCTCTTTATCTTGGTGAATTATTCTCACCACCTGTGCACAGCCCGTTACCCAATCACACAGATCCAATGACAGAAATGATCACTTGGGTGTATTTTCAGATTAGATAGTTGTGTCTCTGCCTATCTGTGTGTGCAAGTGTGTGAAACATGCTTTGCCATATAATCATTAGTGGATATTGATAAAATAGTATTAGTCACATTCCTCTCAATGTAAAATATTGTGATATTCTAGATAATTATATATTTTCTGTTTCCATAATATAGTCATTTTATTGTATCTCATATAGATTTCTTAACATCTGGCTTTAGCTTGCACATATTTGCAATAATACCAAGCCTATGAATGATTCTTTGATTGAACTTCAGAAGTGAGTCTGTCTTTGCAGTTTCATTCACTATGCCTAATTTTACAAAGCAGATTTTCCATTAAGTGATTTTTGTCAACACTGATTTCCATATACAACATTTTTATGTAAAAATTATTTGTATTTGTATATTTTTCTGTTGTACATTTTTATAGTGGTTCACAAAAAAATCACTCCTGCTACATTTCAGAGCCAAAAATGACAACAAAAAACCCTCGTAAGTTCCATAAGGTATGTATTACAAAATTTTACAATAGTAATCTAACTGCCTACATTCCAGATTTTTCTGATACTCTTCAAAATTTCAACAATGTATTCTATTTATATGTGAAAGTTATTTGCTGACAAAAATGCATTTTAATTTTCCATCATATTATCTCAGCATGTGTCATTTTAGTTTTCACCACAGCAGGAAAAACAATTGTTTGGAATACTGCAGAACTTTCTGATATACGGTACATATTTAATAAGAAACTAAAGGAGTTTTTTTTGAATAATTACCATTTCTCAGGTAGAACTAGGAGTCCATGGATTGAATATTGCCGTATTGGATACCACTAAAAATGTTGACTGTTTCATACTTATAGTCCTCTTCTGGCCTCCTGTCATCATTGGATTAAATCCTAAGGTATTCATAAATCAGAGTTATAATTTAAAACAATAGATGCAAATAGATAAATGGCAATTTCCTTATTTTGTTTACCAACTTATTTTCAAATTTTCTTGGATCATCAGCTTTGGGGGACTTTTTAATGTAATTAGCAATGAGCAAATTTTACAGGAATGTTTATTGCTGTAGTATTGTAGAGAAATGGTTAACAGCTTTATCCCCAGTTATGCTAGCTCTTGTATTGTCAGGATTGTCTTTACTCTGTAGATGCTCTATAGGTCTTCATTCTATGGCTTTGTATTTGTTTAATTGCAGTAAAATTACAGAGTTGAATTAATATACCACAATTATACTTAGAGTTGTTTTGGCAAATGTATATAGCTATGCCACAGCTCCTCCATGAAGATACAGCATGGTTGTTAACCCCCTTCCCCCAAATATTATCTTCATTCCCTCCAAGGCCACCTCTAGGTAATAGGTAATCACTATTATTTTTAGCACCCTAGTTTGTTCTTAAACTGTTTATGAGTAGAATAATGCAATATATATTCTTTTGGGCTAGTTTTCATTCTTCTTATGATGATACTTTTGAGATACACCCATGTTGTTCAATATTTCCTCCTCTTCTTGCTTCTGATAAGCAGTATTGCTTTGTATAAATATACAACAATTTACCTGTTTTCTTAATGGGGTAGACTATCAGGAGCAGTGACTGAATTATGTTTCTTGAATCATCCCTTAACAAAGGTGATGCCTTTCTTTAGATCTCACCATGTGAAGGCGTCAATTTGAACTGCCCAGTTCCTATAGTGACACCCTGTTTAATAGGAGGTTCAATGCCAACCATGGAACTATTCAGTTCTTGATCTTCAGGTTCAGACAGCAGTTGTTCAGTGGTAGAAAGTTACTGGTACAAGCTGATAATCATATTTGGACTGCTTATACTCATGTCCTTGGTTCTGCTTACTTTGAAGAAACTTTCTCACCATAAATCCTTTTCATGTTTATACCCATATAGTAAATGTGTTGAGCTTCTTGTGTGTCACTCTCTCTCTACCAAGGAGGAGTCAACCACAGAGACCCAGCTGCTTCTCTATTTGTGAGTCTGTTTGTTTTTTCTCCATCCCCTCACCAAAAGGTATGGGAACCTCAATTACCAGCCTTGGAGGTCACAGTAGTGGACATACTAGATTGTTTCCAGTTTTTTCATACTATGAAAACAAAAGCTATGAAGATTCTTTACAAGCCTTTTTCTAGGTTTTGTTTTCATGTCTCTTGACAAAACATTTGGGAAAAGAATTTCTGAATAAATAGATGTTTTATTTCACAGCTAATGTTTTACCAACATAGTGGGATCCCAGAGTCCAGTTGATACACATCCTCATCACTACTTGGTACTGTCAGTTTTTATTATTTTTTAATCCCTGTAGTTGGTATATAGTGATTGCTATATATAATGTACAATATTGGCCACATATATGGATTCATTTTTACTTCCTTTTTAACACTTTGTTCTGTGTACATTGATCAGACATGAAGAACTTGTTCTGTGTGCATTGCTCATTTCTACATAGTCCTTTGTACAATTTTTAAAATAACTTTTATTCCAATTTAGTGAATTGTTTTTTAGAAATTGCATATTTGGAAAATTTAAAGATTTTCATGTCTGTATTCATGGGGATATTGTTGGATAATTTTCTTTGTTTTAATATTTTTTTCTGGTTTTATTATACTCACTAAGCATATTCCAGAATATATTGAAGAGAGTTTTTTTTTTCTATATTCTGAAAGAGTTTGATGAGCTGATATCATTTCTTCTATGAAAATTGACCAAATGAGTGTAGAATTTTATTATGGGGAAGGCTTTTAATTAGAAAATAAGCTCATTGAATGAACACTGATTAAATAAAATACTAGTTTGATCTTATGTTACTTTGGGGAAGTTGCATGAAGATTTTTGTGCAGTTTATTTAAATTCCTGATTTAAGCTGTCAATTACCTTTTGAAACATCTTTAAAATCTGTGGGCCAGTATTCTCTATAATGTCCCTATTTAATTTCTGAAGATGGTGATTTAAGCACTCTTTTTTCATGATCAACCTTTCTCAGGGTTTATTACTTTTATTATTTTTTTCCCTGAAAACCAACAACTGACTTTGCTAATCTCTTTTTTTTTTTTTTACTTTTTATGAATTTCTGATTTACTTCATAGAATATCCTTCCTTATACTTGCTGAGGGCTTGTTGTGATTTTTTCTCTTTATAAAAAATTTAAACAAGAGACATCTAATTTCCAATTATATTGTTATTTTCTATATATTTTTATTGATTTTCAATTAATTATGTTGTGGTCATAAATAAACAGCATAATATATTTTTTTATTTGTGGACTGAGTATGTGGCTCAGTGGCAGAGCACTTGACAAGCATGCACCAGGATCTATCCCCAGCACTAGAAAAGTTTGTTTACTATATTATCTATCCAAGTGAATGTTCCATGTGCCATACATGATTATTTGCAGTTTTTCTTTTTTGAGCATAAATTTGTATAAGTCCCTATTGAATTTTTCTGTTAATTTTGTCATTTATCAAGCATAGAATTTTTAAATCTTTAAACATGAATGTGGACATGTGTATTTCTCTTTGAATCAGTCAGTTAATTTTTTCCATATATTTTAAAGCACTTTAATTATGTAAGTCATTTTTATAACTGCTAAGTCTTCTAGGTGAATTGTCCATTTCATTTTTATGAATTATACCACTTTTGGCAAAATTCATCTCTAAGTCAAATTTTGCATGAAGTTAAAAAAATAAGAACTATTCTACTTCTTATTTTTATCATGGTATTTTCTTGTTCAAAAACCACTTTTACCCTAGTTTATGGATTTAAAGGGCAAAACTTGTAGACAGCATATAATTGAATCTCACTTTTTCAAACTAGTCTGAAAATTTTTCCTTTTCAATTGAGTTATATACTCCACTTACATTGATTTCAATCATTGATAGTCTATGATTTATGAATCTACCTTGCTACATATCTTCTCTGCTCCAAGATTTTTGTTTTTAATTCTCTTTATCCTATTAATCAACAATTTTTGGTATTTCATTTTAATTTTCATATTGCATATTTATTTATACATTTTAGCAATATCTCTGAGGACTAGAATATGAATTATTTTATTTATTCATTTTAATTTGTTATATATGAGGACAGAATGCAATTCAATTCATATTACATATATAGAGTTCATTTTTTCATGTCTCTGGATGTACACAACGTAGTTTCACACTATTCATGTCTTCCATACCTGTACTTAGGATAATGATGACCATTTCACTCCACAATTTTTCCTATTCTCACATGCCCTCTGTTCCCCTGCTTCCCCTCTGCCCTATCTAAAGTTCCTCCACTCCTACCACGCTCCCCCCATCCCTATTATGAGTCAGTATCCTCATATCAGAGAAAATACTCAGCATTTGTGTTTTAGGGATTGGCTAACTTCACTTATCATTATCTTCTCAAACTCCTTCCATTTACCTGTAAATGCCATGATTTTGTTATCGTTATTGCTGAATAATATTCCATTGTGTATATATACCACATTTTCTTTATCCATTCAACTACTGAAGGGTATCTAGTTTGGTTCTACAGTTTAGCTATTGTGAAATGTGCTGCTATAAACATTGATGTGGCTGTGTCCCTATAGTAACCTGTTTTTAAGTCCTTTGGGTATAAACCTAAGAGTGGGATAGCTGAGTTAAATGGTGGTTCCATTCCCTGTTTTCCAAGGAATCTTCATACTGTTATTCAGATTGGCTGCACCAATTTGCAGTCTTGCCAGCATGTGAAAGTGCCTTTTGCCCTGCATCCTTGCCAAAACTTATTGTTCTTTGTATACTTAATAGCTGCCATTCTGACTAGAGCTAGATGAAATCTTAGTTTTGATTTGCATTTCTCTAATTGCTAGAGATGTTGAACATTTTTTCATACTTTGATTGTATATCCTCTTCTGAGAAATGCTTTTCAGTTCCTTGGTCCATTTGTTGATTGGGTTATTTGTTTTGGGGGTGTTAAAGTTTTTGAGTTCTTTATATACCTTAGAGGTTAGTGCTCTATCTGATGTGTGAGGGGTAAAAAATCATTTCCAAAATATAGACTTTCTATTCATCTCACTGATTGTTTCTTTTTCTGAGAAGTAACTTTATTAGTTTGAGTCCATCCCATTTATTGATTCTTGGTTTTAATTCTTGCACGATAGGAGTTTTTTAAGGAAGTCAGGGCCCAATCAGACACAATGGAGATTTGGGCCTACTTTTTCTTCTATTAGGCGCAGCATCTCTGATTTAATTCCTAGGTCCTTGATCCACTTTGAGTTGAGTTTTGTGCATGTTGAGGGATATAAGTTTAATTTCATTTTGTTGCATATGGATTTCCATTTTTCCCAGAACCATTTGTTGAAGAGGCTAAGATTTCTGTAATATATGTTTTTGGTGACTTTGTTTAATATAAGATATCTGAAGATATGTGGGTTTGTCTCTATGTCCATTATTCTGTACCATTGGTCTACCAGTCCATTTTGGTGTCAATACCATGCTCTTTTTGTTACTATTGCTTTGCAGTATAGTTTAAGTTCTGGAATAGTAATGCCACCAGCATCACTCTTCTTGCTAAGTATTGCTTTGGCTATTATTGGTCTCTTATTATTCCATATTAATTTCATATTTGCTTTTTCTATTTCTATGAGGAATGCCAGTAGAAATTTAATTGAAAATGCATTAAATCTGTATAGTGCTTTTGATAGTATGGTCATTTTGACAATATTAATTCTGCTTATCCAAGAACAAAGGAGATCTTTCTATCTTCTAAGTTCTTATTTAATTTCTTTCTTTAGCATTCTATAGTTTTCATTGTAGAAGTCCTTCACCTCTTTCATTAAGTTGATTCCCAAGTATTTTATTTTTTTTGGGGGGGGGCTATTATAAATGGGGTGGTTTTCCTAGTTTTTCTTTCTGCAGATTTGTCACTGAGGTACATAAATGCCTTTGACTGATGAGTGCTGAATTTATACCTGCTACTTTGCTGAATTCATTTATTAGTTATAGGAGTTTTCTGGTGGAATTTTTTGGGTATTCTAGGTATAGAATCATAAAGAGAGCAAATAGTTTTGTCTAATTGCTCTGGCTAGTATTTCAAGAACTTAACATTTTAGTCTACTTGTCAATGACATTGTAGTACTTAAATTAAAAAAAAACAAGCATTTTTAAATCTCCATTCTTTCTGTTTTCTCACAAGAATGGACATGAATTTATTTTTAAATGTTTGAGAGAATTTTCCAGCAAAACCATCTGGGTGATGGCTTTTTTCTTTAAGGAGTTTTCTGATGACAAACTCATTCAAGCTCCTCACTAACTATGAATTTGTTCAGCTGTTCTGTCTTTTCACAATGATGCCTATAGCCTACATGTTTCCAGTGACTCCCCTATTTCTTCTAGGCTATTCAGCTTATTGTGCATAATTGTTCATAGTCTGATCTTTTAATCCCTCCTATGTCTGTGATGTCAGTAATATGTCCTCTTTCATTTCTGATTCCACATAAGTGAGATTTCTCTCTATTTTTTTCTTAGACTAGTGCAAAATTTGTTGATCTTGTTTGTCTTTTCAAATAATCAATTTTAACTTTGTTGAGATTTTTCTATATTCTACATATCTTAATTATAATCTTTATTGTTACCTTTTGATTGTTAACTTTGGGTTTATTGTTTATTTGAGTCCTTTTTATTTCATAATATAGACATTTATCACTACACTATCCCTTTTATTACTGTTTTTGATGCATTCCATGTGTTTTGACATGTTTTGTTTTCGTTCAACTGATCTTGGACAAATACAACAAGAATACTCATGAGGAAAAGAGACTCTCTTCAATAAGTGTTGGGAACACAGGATATTCACAGGAAAGCAATGCCACTGAACTCTCCCTCCACACATAGAAATCATCTTGAAATGGATTCAAGCATTAAATCTTAAACTTAAGGCCCCACCTATACAACTACTAGAAGGAAACCTAGAAGAAAACTTGCATTGTTCTTAGCCATGATTTCACAGATGCAAGACCAAAAACAAAGAGTAAGAGTAAAAAGAGGCCAATGGGACCACATCCTGCTAAAATCTCTACACAGCACAGGAGCAAGCAGCACACTGAAGAGACAGCCCAGGGAACAGGGGAACAGATTGCCATGCCAAACAGCTGAGAAGGGATTGATCCCCAAAGGGTATCAGCAATAGCAGTACCTAACCCAATAACATAATGGGCTAAGAACCTGCATAGATGTGTCTCTAAAGAAGAATATAAATGGCCAAAACATACATGAACAAAAATCACAATGTCACCAGAGAAATGAAAATCAAAACAGCCATTAGATATCACATTCTTCCTGTCAGATTAGACGTCTACTATAAGTGATAAGTTCTACCAAGAATATGGAGAAATTAGAACTCATTTCATTGTTGGTGAAAATGTGAAATGGTGCAGTAAATATGGAATATAGGTTTCTCAAAAATTCAGAGCAGAATTACCAAATGACTAGTAATCCCACTTCTGGATATTTGGCCAAAGAACTGATATCAGGATCTCAAACTGTTATTAGGACTCTGTGTACATTAAATTAATGCTTACCAGAGCCCACAGAATGAAATAATGTAAACATTCATGAATGATGATGGATGAAGAAAATGGGATCTCCATACAGTTGAATGTTATGAAAAAAAAAGAAAAAAAATCTGCAATATTAAACAACATGGATGAATTTTTTAAATATTATCATGGAATAGACCAGTCCATTAGGTTAAGTGAAGTATACTAGTCACTAAAACTCCAATTTTGCATGATTTTTTTTATGTGAGGGACCTAAAAGAGTAAAAGATATCAAATGAATGAGTAAAATAGTGCTTCCTGGGGCTTCAGAGAGGAGCACGAGACAAGTCAGTCTATGTGCATAAAGTATCAATAACAGGATGAATACATTCTCAAGATCTGGTATTGATCATTAAGCCTATTGTTCACGACACTATATTTTACACTTAAAGCTTCATTAAAAGAGTAAATCTCATGTTATGTGTTCGTATTATGATACAATAAAAGGGAACACCCTCATAGCTGTTGGTAGGAGTAATTATACTATAATTATACAGAGCCAATGATATTATTTTCTAATTGAAAATGAGATACATTTAATCCAGAAATAAAATTATTGATCCTTCTTTCTTTTTATTATGCTCATATATTGTAACATATTCTCAGACATAGGGTGAAATTTACATAACTTTTGTAAATTATAATGATTGAAACATCATAGAAGTGTGCAAGATAGAAACGCTATTTTATTAAATGTTACCTTATTAAATCAAAACATGTAACAAGTTTTATCTATTTGTTACACACAAAGAAGACACGTTTTTCCTGCTTATTTTAAAACACATTTTATAATAACTCAACTGAAAATTAAATGTTATTACTACATATTACTTCCCAAACTGCAATCTCATATTTTGTAGTAAAGTAGAAGACACAAACAAGCAATTCTTTATATGAGGAAATTGTGAAGAATTCCTAAATAATTTTAGTTTCGAACTCTGATTCTCTTTTCTCCTAATAAGTTCAGAGTAAAACTCACATTCAAATATGATATCTTTTTGTTCACTTTGAAAAGTAACAGAAATAGATTGCTAACATTTGCCTTAGGAAGTAAAATATATGCCACTTAAGTGACAAATGGTGTAACCTTCACCTCTATTATGCTGGTCTTTCTTTTCATCCCACAGTATCGCTAACTAAAGCACTAACTCAAACAGTCCTATTCAGAATGATCAGAATATGATATGTGTAATAGGAGACATAAAAATGCAAGTCTGCAAATCACTTAAAATAGTTGGTAAGTAGATTCCATAAGAAATATATTTTAAAAAATATTAAATTGCAGAAATAAAGATTTCAGATAGTAAGCAGGTGCATACTAAGCATTATATAGACAGAAGCTGTTTCATAATGGTTAGCTAGTGACACTGTGTTCTTGGTTCACTGTGTTTGTATTTTATTTGTAAAATGAAGCATTAAGATAAAATGTTCCTACATATATATTTTTGGAAGATGACTAAAATATCTACTTCATAATTATGATTGAATAAATATTGGCAGATTTGATGCTTGTATGGATACTCTGTGAACACTGATGTGGTCATTTCTTCACTTACTTACTCATCCTTTCCTTTATCCCTCTGTTTATGTAACTGAAGGATGGAGTTTAATGGCTTCATCATGAGGGACGCATTATAACATACTGGGGACCACAACTGTGGAGAAGGGGTATGTTCTCCAATTAACCCAGGCTAGAAAGAGCAATCCACATTAAATCAAGATTGTGCAAATGAACTCTTTTGAAGAGCAATAAATAAAGACAAAGATAATGTCATCTTGTATTATGAGGTATTTAATAAAATTTTCTGGGGGCAGATATTTAAAATTTGCATACATCTTATAAATTATTTAGATTATTTGTGAGTGAGAAGATGCTCCCCACAAAGGAGCATATGCTACCCGTTGTGGGAAGGGAAATCACTTTGTTCATTAATGAGGCTCCAGAAAATGGGAGTGGCTGAAGGACTGTGCGGTCCTGGGAATGGGAGAGATGAACACAAATGATTAGCAGGAGCCAAGGGGCAGATCATTCTGGTCTCTGTTGTCATATTAAGACAGGTTTGTAAAGTCAGGAAGGGGGGAGATAATATTTTCCTTTAAAGCACTGATTCAGGTAGGTTTATGGGAGACACACCGCAGTGGTGTGTGAAAGGTGTAGATGACTTATCGGCAATTGCTCAAAATTACTGAGCACTAGATTCGTAAGAGTCAAGCAGCGGGTAAAGATTTTTTTTTTTTGTTATTATTTTCATGTAGGGAGATTAAAGGGAATTCTCTTGTCACACTTTCATGTATGAAAAAGCAAGCTCAAAGAGGCTAAAACATTAGCTCAAGATCAAAAAGTAGATAAAGGGACAGCCTGGAAATGAATAATAAACAGTCCATGTCTAGAAGTCTTACTCTCACTTTGATATTCTGGAAAGCAGTTAAAATATGGAAATACTGTGAAGTAGAGTGAGATATATTTACAGGTTAATTTAGTTGGCTAATCTACTGAATATATAGGATTAAAAGAAGAGATGTTTCAAATCATAGTAACTAAATGCATGATAAAAACTACATAAAATACTAGTATGCATGTATAACCAAGAGAAAATTATAAACTGAGTGGTTAGTGAGATGCCAAATGAAAGGAGTGAGCCAGTTTGCTGTCTCTGCCACCTACTGTCAGAAGGAAGACCTCCCTGAGCAAGGTCTTGGGGCAATGAGTACACATATGCCACTGGGATCCCCACATGTCGGGGAAGAAGGGAAGTGTAAGAGACAGTGGAGCAGGACATTAAGTCTACACCGTGACTGTTTTATAGGAAATAACGGACAGACAAAATACTCTACTGACCTGTACTCCCATGTTAATGGTAGAACTATTCACAGTAGCCAGGACATGGAATCAACTGTGGGGTCTGTCAACAAATGAATCGATGAGAAAACTGTGGTATATAAAGAATTGAATATTTTTTCAGGCATAAAAAGAATATAAAATCATCAATTGCCACAACAAAATGGAAATGGAGGTCATTAATGTCAATTGAAATAAATCAGATACAGTAAGACAAAGGCCACATATTTTCATATTTGTGGAGATTAAAATGTTGGTCACATATAACCGAGGGGAACAATGGTCATTACAGACTGGGAAAATCAAATGAGAAGACAGAAGGTGAGAGGTTGAATAAGGGACATTGAAAATGGACTATAAGCATGACTTCTGGTTTCTGTCAATACTAGGTTTGCTATTGTCTATAATAATTTTTTAATATATTTAAAAATAACTAGAAAGGTACAAAATTCTGGCACATAAAAACAATTAATGTTTGAAGAAATATAAATACTTATTTCCCTGATTTGATTGTATAAATTTATGTATGTGTCAAATTATCATGCTGTATTCCATAATGATGTACAAATATGCTTCAAAAAAGTGTTTAAAAATGAAGAATTTTGATATACAAATGCAGACTGTAAAAGTATTTAAAAAGAAGCAAATAAATTTTGAAGAGTTTGGGTGTTTACAGTTAAGAGGGAGCAGTACTATAGCAATTATTGGATTTCACTGAACAAGCCTTTAAATAATAACTTAAAATGCAATATCCCATAGTTATCATTGTGGTGATCACACATACACATCTACAAGATGCTTTGGAGGAAAACATTGATTCATACTGATTTTATGTAATTATATGATTTAGAAAAACATTTCCAGAAACAGAAAAATACATATTTTCTAAAAAAAAAAAAAGCTATATTTCAAACAGTTTCAGTAAGGTAAAACTGATATGGAAAATTTGGTGCAATGACTCAAATAGTGGATTAGCGATAAGAAACGACGGATATATAAGATGATTATATACAACCTCATAAGACATAAATAAAAAGGGATATTCCTAAATATTTTTTTCACTTTATACTGATATGATTACATAGTAAATTTAAAAATTAAATTGATAAAAGACTCCTTATTAGTGACATTACATAGTGCCATGTCATTCTGTGTCAGTGAAAATAATTTAAAAGTAAATAAATAAATGGGAGAGAAAGTGACTTTAGACATCTCTGTTCTGGAGGGAAAATAGCCATGAGGAGAAGGAAAGATGGAGGTCTACAACCCAAGGAGAGTGGCCTCTGCAGATGGCAACACTGACGGCACCTTAGCCTGGGATTTTACACGAGAACAGTGAGAAAACACATTTCTGTTGTGAAGTTTCTTCCAGGGGTACTTTCTTAGGGCTATCCTCACAGACTATAATTGAATGCTTCATAATTTCTTTCAGTGAATTCATGTTTCCTATCAAACACTGGAGATTTGGTATTGGAATGCTAAAACAAGAAGTGTCACTGTTAAACCACGTATTCTTGAAAATTAGGAGAAAACCTGGTTTTTTATCAACACCCATTTTTGTTTATTTACTCTTCACTTACCTCTTACTTTTTAAATTTTTAGTGGATAGTTCTAGCTCAACTTTGAGAAAGCTGTAGTGTTGTTGGGAGAGCCTTCAGGAATCCCTTGACAGCATATCAGCTGTCAGGGCTCTGATAGATGGAGGAAGGTGTGACCTGCTCTCTCTATTTTAGAAACTTGAAAAATGTCATTTGTGCAGAGCCGCTGGTCACTGTCAGTCTTTGGTATTAGATGTGAAGTCCATTAGCTCAAACCAAAACTAGTTCTCTCTTTCTAGCCCAGTTTATATTCTGTGGAGACCAGGAATGATAATAGAGAAACATTTCAACCAAATAGAACTAAAGTACACATAATTTTTAATTTTATAAGTTATTATGATAAAGTTTAAATTATTTCTTTATATACATATGTGATGATTATCATTTACAAGGATTTGAAACTTTTAGGTAATTTTATAATTACCAAATTTGTTATATTTGTAATTGTCCTTACAATAGTATGCATCCTGAATAATTTTACTATGTATTCAATTAGTATTTTGCATACTAATTTAGTGTCAGTATCAAACTAAATACAATATTCCTTTTCTCGTATGAAAGTAAGGAACATCAAGAATATGTAAGCTTTTGGGTGCAGTAGAACAGGTCTGTAATCCAGTGACTTGGGAGGCTGAGGGAGGAGAATCACAAGTTCAAGGTCAACCTCAGTAACTTAGTGAGACCCAGTCTCAAAATTAATAATAATAATAATAATAATAAGAAGAAGAAGAAGAAGAAGAAGAAGACTGGGAGTTCAGATCAGTGGTAAATTTCTCCTAGATTTAATCCCCAGTTCCTAAACCAATTTTTAAAATTATAAATTTTCAACAAATATACACAAAAGAAAGTTAAAACCATTATATGATTGAATAGAAACTATAATAGAAGTGATTGAAATTTATAACCTGGAAATATTGGTTAAGGAACTCCATTTCAAAGAATTTATGATTTTGCATTCATGAAAATAGGTAATCTTATATTGAGTATTTTTATTGGTATAAATCTATTTGATGTAGGAATAAAGAAGGAATGTATTTGTGGTTTCTTTTGTAAGTGACATCCAATCTCCTAATCCAAGTAGAAAAATCCTACTTCTAAAACATTGAAGTCAGTTCTGAAATAGGGATGTGTGCAAACATGTCGAGGCTCTTCTGTGACACACAATTCTTCTTTTAAACAATGAGACAAATAGAATTTATTTTAGTGACTTAAATTTCAACTTTATTTGTTCTTTTATTTTCTCCTTTTCCATTTTTGCTTTACTTTACTGCTTTTTCCCTTTTGTTTTCTCAGTTTCTTCATCACTAATCTTCATCTTCCTGATAAAGTTGTCACATAGTGTATTCTACCATGATTGTGAGCTCTCTTCACTTTACCTGCTGGGTACTCATTAATTCACTCATTTGGGGTCAGATTCATTTTTAGTGATTTCAGACACTTCTGAGTCTGTGAATTATTATACACACCCTTTATTGACTGTATTTTAGAGAACTTCCTATCAGGTGTATTTTCTTACTTGATGGTTAGGGTGGTAGGCAAGAATCCAGCTGAGTATGAGGAGCACTTTGGCAACCATCAAATGCCTGAAGGCAGTTATTGATTGCATGAAAATATCTCATCGAAATGGCCATGAGTTGTTTCCTGTCTCTTTCTGACAGCCTTTGGACTGTTTTTCTGTATGTGCTTGCTATTTAGGCAGGTTGTGTCAATGACATCTTCTATCAGAAATCTAGGATCTGTATTAGAGGAAGTTGCGTGTGTCATGGGTTTAGGCTTCACTAGAAATGTTTCCTTGTTGCTGGCAAGAGCAGGTATGGGTGGGCACAGGCATCATTTGTTTATACTATTCACACTTTTCTGTGAACATCATAAGCATTATAGAATGTAACAGTGAAAGACTGGAGTTTTAGTAAACTAATAAGGATAAAATGTAGCAAAGGCATCCATTGTTTTTCCCTCATTACCAAAACCAAAATATACTGCCTGTCTACAAATATTACATGCTGAAATAATGTATAGTAGGAGAAAGTCCCACAGATTTGAAAGTTACAGAAAAAAAATCACTGAAAATATTGGTACATATTTTCAGGGATGGATTGTGTGTCAGTCTGTGTGCACCTTGTATAATTCTATCACATATTATAAGCATGCATAGTACAGATTAGTCATACTATACATACTAATATTTAATTCTTATTTAACACTACAATAGTCTATCTTTTACATGGATATTTACAGACTTGCAGTTCAAGAGTTACATTAGGATTCAGTTTTGGTACGGTATATCTTTGAATATAGCCAATTAATTTATATTTAAGCCTTTTCTAACTTTGTATTATTGTAAAAATATTTCAAAGACATTTCAGTGCATATCTCTTATATGTGTTATATTGTATCAGTTTGTGTATTCTAGGGTAGCATTTTAAAAATCAATTAGTAAAAAGAATGCATATTTAAAGTTTACCTTAAATTTTAGATGATTCTATTATTTACATACCCAGGAACCATGTGTGAAGATTTTTTTTCCCTAACATCATCTTCAAAGGTAGACATTTAGACTTTGTTTTCATATTTCCTATGAAGATGTACAGCTCGTGGTATTAATATCTGAGTAAGATAATTTATCTATTTTCACAATTATTTGTCATTTAGATGGTTCTCCTCTGTGACTTAGTCCATCACATGCCATCTGAATTTGCTTTACAGATTTGAAAGAAGTTTTTACAGAACAGTAACAGTAACATTTTTTTATATGTCATATACATCACAAACAGTGCCCCCAGTTTTTTCCCTTGGGACCCTGTTTGTCTTCTCTTCAAATGACTTAGTCAAGCATATGCAGTTTTTCAATTAATGAGTTTGTCTACCTGTATCTCCCAATATCATCTAGCCTATTTTCTTAATATTCTTTTTTTCCCATTTTAAATGTTCAGAGAAATTGATTTGTTTGAGATGTCACAGTGTCTCAATAGGGTGTGGGTTGAGGAAGGAGGAGGTAGGATCCCGCTGAATATAGAGAACACATTAAAAATGTAATGGTCAAGAATAAGATGGCAGTTGTACCTAGAGGAGTGTAGGAGCATATTAGTAAGGGCAGAGGCATGACTATATCTGAGGTTCTTTTCAGAACTGTGGGTTATTAAATTGCACGCAGCCAGAGAATGATGTGGGAAAACAGAGGAGAAAGATGTCTCTAGGAGTATTACACTGGGTTCTGAAACTGAAATCATGTTGCTCATTTGCTGTTATGAAGCTGTTAAAAGCAGTAACTTAGGATTGATTTACCATAATCTGATTATCATCTTAAACATGAATAAATCAGAGTTACAGGAAGCATACAAATAATGTCAGACCTTACTGATCATTTTAAGGTTATCAGTTATTGGTACTTCAGGAAATACAGGTTGAAGTCCAGGACATTGAGAATGCCCAGGTTCTTCTTCCAATATGAAAAATGTTCCCTGGTCCAGAATAGATAAAACCCTTAGATGAAGTAAATGAGCTATTATCTCAAACCAAAGAGCATTCAGCCTATGAAATACCTCCATTCAAATACCAGCTATGTGACATTTGCAGGGAACCAGGTCTCATAAATTTAAAAATTCTGAAATTATTTACTATAAGGAATCTGTTTCCAGGGCTATTCTAATGAGAACTAAGTTCTTACTGGAGACATTGACTAGGAGTATCCTGTTAAGTACATCTCATAGGTGAGCATCCTACTAGTCAATTTACCTGAAGGTCCATTTATCATGTTGGCAAGAAAATGAAAACAGTTCTCTGAGTTCCTTTCTTCACATTGAGAATATTTGCATTTTGTCCCTAATAAATTGTCAGGAAAGATGAGTATATAAATAAAATGATATTATTTGTATAACAATATTAATTAAAAACAACCATGAAATGTAAAAAAAAAATCATTACCTATTTTTTTTAAACCAAAGTTTCTTATCAACAAATAAATTGGCTCAGTGATACTTATCTGACTGCCCAACAAGATACACTGAGTCAACTTTTCCAATTATTGATTTGAATGCTAAACTCAGATTTAAATGAAGGGTTGAGAAATGAATAATTCTAAATACCTGTTTGATATGAAAAAAAAATCTCATCTCCAAGGAGAAAAATCTGTTCAACCCACTGCTAATAGCAGTCAAGCTGACTTTATTTTATTTTTAATTTCAACTGGAGTTTAATAACATCATTTGGACTTTGGCTATTATGGCTGCAGGTGCCTTGGTTTCTCCTCTGCATTATAATTGGCACTGAAGGAAATGGGAGGTGGTAAGGCATTATTCTGTCTAATTTCCTTTGATTTTCTTCTTCAGAACTTCCTTTTTTCCATTGAAACCTTTGCTCCACATATTTTATTTGTGTAACTGCACAAGCTGTGGGACATAATAAGCAGCATTTTAGCACCATTCTGTTCTTTACTCATGGTGTATAAATCACAGCAGAGTTGCTAACAGCTTGTGACTGACAATCTTCCTTGATAGACAATCTGTGATCCTTTCAGCCTTTTGCTAATAAGCTCATTAGGCGAGAATGGCTAGAAACCCTTTCTGGGATACAGCAATGAACCACAGCAAATTCAGTGCATGTCTGACCACTCAGACTTTAGAGAATCAATCTTTCCTCAATCAAAACTTTGTCAAGTCCTGCTGAATGTCTGCTGAAGGTTACAGATTTTTTTTTTAATAAAAGTTTGTCAGAAAAATCAAGGAAGCTTTCTAGTCTCATATAAGTCAAGGGGGAATTTTTCTAAGCCATTTTCTTTTTAATTTTGGTGAATGAACATCAGAAAAAAAAAATGTTTATCAAATGTTTCAAGTTGTTATGGCTTTCAAATTGAAAGTGAAAGATAGTTTACTATTCAGGAATTCAGTGACCAAAAGAGATCAGAAATTGAGTCTGAAGGAAATATGCATATATTTATCATTTGTTAGATTCATGTGAATCTTGTAATGAATAATGAAATATTTACTGGATGTTTTGATAACAACGAAACAAACTTGTACACATTTTAACTAATATTAGAATACTATCATTTTATTGAAATATAACAATTTGAAACTATACAGCATGTGACAAGGCAATATTCAGAATTATTAGCTTATGATGATGATGATGATGATCATAAATCTCAGAAATCAAAGGGCTAAAATGCAATCATATGTACATTGGACACAATTTTATTCTTGCTCTTTTTAACTAGATTTTCTGCTCAGATTTACAGTACAAAGTAAAATCTAGACCTGATTTTCTAAATGGACCAAATTAGTTGAAATTTTCACCTGACACGAATGATTTTCTGATTCTTTACTAATGTGAGATTATAAAAACAGAGCTGATAGAATTTGCCAAAAGATAAAGATTTCACTTCCCCACCATTACCCACCATTCATAAATTATGTTGGTAGAAATTTTGGGAATGCAGAATAAGGAACCCACTTACTATAAAGAAAATTTAATCTTGGAAATCAAGTAATAATTAGAAGTTAACTGATTAGAAATTTAAATGAAATGAGACCTTGTTTGACTTTTTATGTCCATACTTAATTTCATTGAAATAATCTTCTTAATAACATACTGATGATTATTTTATGATCTATAGAGTAGTCAAAATTAATTGTTATTGACAATTGACACATTAGAAGTTGACAGTTTATCTATCTATCTATCTATCTATCTTAGGAACATAAATGCAAAACAGTGAAAATAACATTATGTATTTAAGCATTTCAAGACAATCAAATAAACAAAACTAAAATGAAAAACTCACTAAAATCCTAATTAGAATAAGTAATACTCTATATATGTATAATTTGTCAAAATACACTATGCAGCCATGTATAACTAAGAAGAACAAAAAATAGTTTAGAAATAAAAAATCAACATACTAGTAAGAGCAGAGATGATATTATATTTTTAGTGTTTTCGAAAGCAATTTGGCAAGGGCTGGGGCTAGGGCTCAGAGGTAGAGTGTTTGCCTGGCATGTGTGAGGCGCTGGGTTTGATCCTCAGCACCGCATAAAAAATAAAAAATTGTGTCCACCTATAACTACAAAATAAATATTAAAAAATCGATTAGGCAATATCTATCTTTGACATTTGTATGCTTATCAACAGCACAATCATAATTATATGCACGAGTATTTAGTGAACAAATTGATCTCACAATTTGGAAGGAATGATTCCTTAACACAGAAATTCATTGTCCTGAGTCCAATTTCTAAGCACAGACATACAATGTCTACCAGTAGTTTGTACTGGTCTGGGGTGAAGTGAAACACTTGTTTTCGGAGAACTTCTACCAGTTCTGTTTTTATACTCTCATATTTATTAAAGAATCATAGAAAATTATCACTGTTGTGTGCAGATTTCAACTAATTTGGTAGAGTGAGAATACTTGGACTAGATGTTTACTTTGTACCATGAGCAGAAAATTCAGTTAAAAATAACTTGGGTATAATTGTGTTGGATATATATACAATGGGAGAATTTCATATTATTATATTTCAATAAAATTGTAGTAATTTATTATTAATTACAATGTATAAAAGTTTAGTTCATAGTAATTATCAAAATTTACAGTAATTCTTTTATTATTACAGAGAACACACAAATGTAACACATCACAAATATCTGCATATTTTATGAATATGCAGTCCTAGTACACATTCAACTTGGAATATCAAGCTTTAACATGATATTTAACAGCCCTTCAATTTCTTGATTTCATCAGGGTTTTGTCTATAAGTAACTGGGAATACAATATTAATTTGTAATCTAAACAAATTCCAATAAATCACTAGTTTACAAATCACTAGAGATTGCTCATTTTCTTTCATTTTCATTTTTTCTGGGGACTTCACAGAGCAATCAATTCCTAAGTCAGTATTATTTACAATGATGTCAAAACATTTTAAGTCATAGTACATGTAGTCTAAAATTTCTTTTAGAAAAACTTTATTTCTAAATACATAATTTTCAAATTATTTCATTACAATTCTAATTAAGAAACACTACCTAACACTGAGGTAATTGAATGTGTGAAGTAGAAGCACAGTAGTTATAAAGCCCTGGAATTCACATAAAACCAATCGTATGAAAATTGATTAAAGCTGACACATTAGTACAAAAAGAAATAAAGTTAATTTACTCAACAAACTAGCTATAAAAGATAAAATAAAAATTAACAAAATTATATTTTCATGATTTATTGCTACATACAGTCATTCCAAGTTTTTTGCTGGATATTAACACATTTTGGCCTATAAAAATAATGTTATCTTAGAGTGAAACCCCTAACAAAGCAGCAATAAACCTACAAAGAGTGTGGAAAATACACAGTAGAAATTACTTAATCCATACTTTGCCATGTATAAACAAAATTCATAGAAAAGTAAAGAAAATTAAATCTCTCTCTTCCTGCTCACACCCCACATTTATAAGTATTATTTCCTAAATTTAAAAGGGGAAGGGACACAGAAGAATATTTTTAACAGTACCACTCACTATTTCAAAATCCCAGTAATGAAAACAAAAAGTTGAAATTCTACTTTCAATAAATAATTACTTACCCATATTCTATTTTCATAGTTGCGAGTTTATACAACATAGAATCTAAATCTGACTAAGGAAGTAATGTAAGGGAAGTACTAGATATTTAGATTTTAGGTGGAAAAAAAAAACCTGAGTTTGAAGGTCATGAACCTTAAAGCTTTATACCAAAGGGAAAACACATCTCAGTAACCATAGAAGAACCAGGCATAATATTAAAGAATTCCCAAGTGGGCAGTCACACACTACAGGGTAACTGTGACTAAAGATAATATGGGAACCGCCTAATTTTCCAAGCTTCTAACTACATTTCAGGTGATAGATAGATAGTGCTAGAAATGAAGCAGTTTAAGGGAGCACATAAGGCAGTAAATCTTCTGGGACCAGCCATATTAGCTCTGTGACTTAAGGTGTACATAGAATTCTCCTGCCTCTATGGTGAAAAATAACTAACCCTAAAATGAGTGCTGTTATAATTCCACCAAAGGAGTCTTAAAAATAAACTCTGAAGGAGTCAATAGTCAAATAATTTAAGTGTGCCCTAAGAGAAAGCTGATATGTATAAGAACATAAAAAATATTCAGCACCCAACAAAGTAATATTCAGAACCCTTAGCTGATGATGAAGAAGAAGAAGATGATGATGATGATGAGGATGCTAATGATTACAAATTCAGATATCAAAGATCAAAATACAAGAAAGTGTGAACGATATAGAGGAATTAAATCAATCAAACTAATGAAAAGTTATTTAAAATGAGCCAAATTGAATTTCTAGAGATGAAAACTATATTGAATGAGATGAAAAATACAAAATATAAGTCATAATATCTATAATGGATCAGACTTGCTGAAAAAAAAGATTAGTGAATCTGAAGACATAGTTATAAAAATTGTTGAAAATAAAAAAGACATAGAAAAGAGATTTGACAATAATTACAAAATGAATGGTTGTTATACTGTGGAATATTTACAAGTGGAAAATATAAAGTGGATGAACAATTTGAGTTTGGGAAGGAAAGGGTAGGAGCAAATAAACAAAAACCAAAATTGAAGTAAAAATGGTTGAAATTTGGCGAATTCTCCTGTAAATTTTACAGCTATAGATCAAAATATATAACAAACACCAGGAACAAGAACCACAAAGAAAACTACAATAAAATGCATACAATTAAACTACTCAAAACAATGACAGAGAACACTGGCAGCCAGAATAAACAGGTGTGTTACTTGAAACAAAATTTGCGATGACAAAATTGACTTAGGAAATAATATTATTGACATGATGGAACAATGTCTATAATAAACTATGAGAAAAAAAGAAAATCCCTTTCAGTCTATAATTTTATGCCTTGGAAAACATTGTTCAAGAATGAGTGCAAAAAATAAACAAAGAGTTGTGTTTTTTTTTTCAAATAGAAGTTAATAGAATGCATCACCAGCAAAATCATATTAAAGGAGTGTGACATGAGTCCTGTAGAAAGAAAGAAATTAGCACATAGGGAAATGTGGGTCTACATGGAATGATTAGAACTGAAGATGGTGATAACATGGGTCAATGCATGAGAAATTTTATTATTCAAATCTGAAAAATAATTTGCCTCTTAAATTAAAATAACATAGCATATTTTATATGTAAAAATATAATGTATGATAACAGTTCCATAAATGTGTGAATTGGAGAAATGAAAGGATAATATTTAAAGTGTTTTTGCACTATTTGTGAAATGTTATAATGTAACTTTGAGAAAATTCTGTAATAAGATAAATATGTATCCTAAAAATCTCATAGAAAATGTTAAAATAAACAAAAATAAAATTAGATTTAATTAGGTAAAATTAGATAAAAATATTATTATAAAAACTTGGATAAGCTAAAGGAAATTAGAAAGGAAAATGGAAATCAACAAGAAGTGGATATTGAATTTAAAAATTTACATAGATGATTTATATGGTATTTAAATTGTATCTCCATAAAAGATTTTTTAAGGGCAAGACAGAAAGTACTAACAAGTCACATGACACAAACTTTAATTGGGAAAATAACTATGTAGGATTTCTCTTCCCTTCAGGAAGGAAACATCCAACATTTGGGGAAAGCGTTACCTGTCCCTCCTGGATCTTTTCAATACATTCACGACCCAGCTGTTGGGTGGCATCAAATGTGTCATTGGAAATGAAAGTTCAGAAATACAATAAAAAGATTCTATTATTATATGTTGAATTGTGTCTTCCAAATTTTATGTTTAAATATGATTCTCTAATATGTTACAATGTGACATAGTAGAGAATCATATTTAAACATAAAATTTAATTAATGCCTCTTTAAAGAGGCAATTAAGCTTAAATGAGGTCAAGGGCTGTCCCTAATCCTATAGGACTGGAGTCTTTATAGAAGAGGAGAATAGGACACAGCACACACTAAAGAAAGATCATGTCAGTACACGGGGAGAGATCCACAGTGCTCCTTTGTGTCTAGGTCAGTGTCTTCTGCATTGCATAGACAAGGTATGTCTTCTATTGCTTTTAGGAACTAAAGCATGGTGATAAAACCTGGCATCAGCAGCATTCAGCAACAATAAAACCTGACAAATAGAAAGCAAATACAAAAAGTGAAGCTCATCATCAAGTATTAGAGAAATGCCAATTAAAATCGGGAGATATCATCTTACATCTTACTCGAGTGTGTAGAAAAACACAGAAGTTTTGACAATGTGGATAAATGAGAGCCCTCATATACTGTAGGGTGGGATTGAAAATGGTAAAATCTCTTTGGAAAGCAATTTTGAATTTTCTTAAAATGTTGAACTAGTGCCACCACTATGTATCTACCCAAGAGAAATGAAAAACTAGTATAATAGAAAAAGTTGTGTGCACAAGTATTCATGGTATGATATAATCATGGTATTCATTGTACAATATATCCCTAAGGTACAAATAGCACAAATGCACACCTATTAATTAATGGATAAACAAACTTGATCTACTCTGACAATAGAATAGTACTCAGCAATTAAAAGGAATGAGTTACAGGTATATGGCGCTATAAGAATAAGCCTCAGAATAATGAGCTGAGTCAGTTCTAGGAAATGCTTCTATATAAATTCTCTGACAAATACTTCAGGCATTATATCGGGCCTTTTTTTTCCCATTCTTTCTTTCTTTCTTTCTTTCTTTTTTTTTTTTTTTTTTTTTTTTTACTGTCTTCAAAATGAAAAAAAAAAGAAATTCTTAGACAGGTGGCCTTGGGCTCTATTTGACCACAGTCTATGGTTTTTCATTCCGTCTGCAATGTGAAAGAAGCCAGATATTAAAAACACACAAAGAAATAGTTATAAAGGGAACGAGTCTCCCAATGTTTGTATCCCCTGAAAACATACGTTAAATCCTAGTCTCCATATTATTAGAATGAGTAGGCTTCAGGAAGTTATTAGGACCTGAGACCAGAGCCCAGTGAATGGGACTAGTGTTCTTATGAAAAAAGTCCAAGACAGTCCTTTTATCATTCCTACTTTGTGGGGACCTGTAAGAAATGTATTTCTTTTGTATATAAGTTACTTAGTTTATGGTAGTTTGATTGTTTGTTTGTTTCATTACATCAATACAAAGAGTCAAAGACAGGAAAAATTGATCCAGAAAATAGTGACATTAGTTCTCTATAGGAAGATTGCAAGAATGGGTACACAGGAATATTGATGGGAAAGGTTTTTTTAACTGAAACTTATAAATTTCCAATCTTTACAAAATGCCAAAACATCACACACACACACACACACACACACACATATATATATATAATCAACAAAGTAGGTGGGAAAATTGGAATAAAAACTTAAACATATAAATTCTGCAGTATTTAAAATGAATGACCTATCTCCATTAAGCAGGAGGAATAACTAACCCACAAATATTCTGGAAGGTTTATATTGACTATATACTCTCTGGCAAAGACAAAATGAATGATACTAAACAACTAACAAATAAGCAGTATCTTCTTTTAGTTTACCATCTTTTTTTTCTATTAAACAGCTCTTCTTTCAGGTATTTTAGGGCTAACCAAGATTACAGAATGGTGATAAAGTGCATATTTATAGTAAGCCAAACCTGGGAGTTTAATTGCTATTGTATTTATTAGCATTTGAACCCTAGATAATGTACATTAAATTTAAGATCCTAAGCTGCCCTTCTAGAATTAATACCAATAATTTTCTAGGACAGAGATGTAAACATTAAATAATGTCCAACAAAAAGTATAAACCACAGTACATGAGAGGCTCTAGGGAAGGAAAAGGTGTTTTCAGTGTTTATATTTGTAAGCAGGTGAGCAAATTGCCTGAAATTTTTCTGCATCTCCTAGTCTATTTTAGTAAAATAAAGGGGAGAGAATAAATAGAAAGTCCAAGAAATTCCCAGGAATTAGTTCCAATTTTCAGAAGAAGAAATGAAGAAGGTATGCAGACAAGTATCTTCTTGTGTCCCCCTCAATATGGTGGAAAGGGGGTCATTTGGAGTGAAAGAGGTTCTGGGTAGTTTAGTGTGAAAAGAGAAAATGTCTTTAAGTGAAAGATCTGTTTTACAACTTGGAAGTAATTATTTGTGAGGGGTAAAGTACTGAACTTTTCTTTATGCTAACAAATGATAAAAAGCACTAAAAGCTTTTTGGCTATAGCACCAGACTTAATCATGTTGGGAACTCTGAGAATCTCCAATGCTTTAAAAGTTTCCCCAACTAAAATGAAATTACTCTATCAAATGTGAATGCTCTGATGCTCTGTACACCACAATGTGCAAACTGGGATATTTATGAAGCTTCATTTGAAAACAACACATGGTGTGGTTGCTGATCAAATGAATAAATATGGAACTCAAGAAAAGGCCACATAGACACTTCACTTGGATGGGACCATGGGTGTATGCATTTATAGCCTAAGGATCTTATTATTATTATTATTTTAACCATGGGTTGAACTCAGGGACCTTTAACCACTGAACCACATCCCCAGCCCTCTTGGCATTATTTATTTATTTATTTATTTATTTATTTATCTATTTATTTATTTATTTATTTATTTATTTTAGACAGGGTCTTGCTAAGATGCTTAGAGCTTCACTCAATTATTGAGGCTGCTTTTGAACTTGAGATCCTCCTGCCTCAGTCTCGTGAGCCCCTGGGATTACAGGCATATGAACTTACACTCAGCATTATTTTTGACTTGGGAAATGGTGTGCGAATGGACATCTCAATTTCTTTCTTTCTGAAGTTCTTTTCTGTGTAAAGATAAGACAATACTTCTTAAAATAACATATGGGATTTGTAAAATAAATTGCTTTAATAATGTTTAGTAAAATAAAATTTCTAAAGTTAGTTAACTAACATAATGGATGGCACTGCTCAACAGAGCATCCTCAACAACACTTGAAGAGGTCATATGAAAAGACAGGAAAAGAGTTTGAGAGGATGTCTTCCCAGATGGTATATACAGTTCCCGCTCTGATGTAAAATCATTACTGATAATTTATTCTTTTTTTGTTGTTGTTTAATTTTGACTATGTGTTTTCTTGCTTTCAATTTGTAAGGAAAGACAAAGATCCATCCTTCACTAACATCCATTATCCTTTGAAACATATGATATTGAGGACAATGTTACTTTCAATGTATTTTCACAATCACATAAGTGATGAATATGGAAAACCTCTTTCAGCTCAATTTGAAGTGTGGGCATTATAAACCACAGTACATGAGAGGCTCTATTATATTATAAACCACAGTACATGAGAGTCTGCTATTTGAAGGTGATTTTTACTACCTTTGAAAATCTTTTCCATCCCCTGTATTCTTGCAATTCAGTGTCGTAATATTGAATATCAGTCCTTTCACACCAGGCTTACAAGTAACCTGAGTTATGAACACTGCGTTCTCAGGATTCTGCGATCTGTTGTCTGCTGCTCTTCAGAAGCTAGAATCTGAGCCCATGGCCCCACTAAATGAATTCACTCTTGATACATCATGCCACCTTTAAAAGATACAGAGTGACAAGAAGTTGACCTGGCTGATCCCTTTTCATAGTGTTCAGAAAATTAAACAAATACCTTAACCTCAGAAATAAGCTGCACATCTAGTAAAAACTGAGGGTTGGGAGGGAGTTGCCCCAGTACTTGTCAGTCTGTGATTTCCTGTTGGAAAGCAACAGCTTGCGGCCTTGCCGTTTGCTCCTATAGCTCTAATACCGTCAATACCTCCACTTCCTGCAGTGACTGCATGGTGACTCTTGACATTTCTTTAGGATTACTCCGCTGTCTTCCCCTGGGGCCAAGGATGGTACAAAAAAAGAAATTGCTTCTTTCATCTCCATTTCCTTGCTATCTTGGTAATTCTCCAAGTAACTTTGATAAGAATAAAGTAAGATTTTTTTTTTACTGAATAAAACTATTTTTATATAGAAGCTTTAAAACATTTTTTCACTCTCTTAGTGATTTGTTGTAATTGGAGTATTTGCTAGAAAGCTTAAAAAGTGCCGATGCAAAACATTACTTCTAGTAAGCATTTCTCAGATGATTCTGCATTTTATTGGCCTTCAGAAAAATAATTTTTTTCTCTTCATTAACCATATATCTTTGGGCCCAAATTGTATATGGTAGCTGTTTTCTTGTTTATGATGTATTATCTCCTAGAGCCTCTAACAATTTGTCCAAAATTTTCCAAATTGGCTTTGATTGACACACTGCTGTGTATATTTCCTGATCCCTTTGTAATGACTGGTCATACGACTGAGTTCCATGGAACAAGGGGAGCAGGATGGATCGGTGCCACTTGCAAGTTGACATACACCTGTTGCTGAAATGTTTTGTGCCATTTTTCTTATTTCTTTTGTCAGATGAGGTGAAGGTCCCTAAGAAAAACTGGGCAGCCCCAGGAGGGGCAGATCTTAAGGAGTAGAGGACCCTTCTATTCTCTGCTCACCCACATGCCACTGTACATGCATGAGGAAGAATTTGTTGTATAAACCACTGAGATTCGAAACTTATTTTTGTAGCAGTTAGCCTATTCTACAAATATGGTTTTTGCAGTTTCAATATAAAAGCAAACAGGGGCTGTTACTGCCTTAACTAATGTGCTTATGACATGCAGTACCATAAACTAGAAGCTCATGTGTCAACTTGCACTTTTAATGATATCACGGGCAACAAGCTGCTATAATCAAATTTGAGCTATTACATTTCTGACTCCATTTACATAATATGAACCACATGGGGTGGAAAGGTTATATCTGGAGCAGGAGAGGATGATTAGATTTTTTAAACAAATTGCACATAGAAAGTATAATCAGGATTGGATTGGCTCACAGAACAGGGAAGTCTTTTCTGCTGGATTTCATCCCCAGAGATCTGAAAACACAGAGTTTCACTCTCTCATCCTTCCATCTTCCAGGCCCATGTATTGTTTTCTATGTCATATGTTCATAAGATTTCATAGTATATTATCATTTTTCACTTAATATGCACGGCTATTTCACAAAATGCATTCCTTATGGTAAATTTTACTGTACCCTTAAGAGTAAAAGGGGAAATAAACTAATTTAAATGAATGTATGGTTTGGAATGTATCTCCATTTAAAAGCTAACTGGTGTTTGCTAGTTTCCTAAAGAGGTACTGAGTATTGCTGAAGGCCCTCTGTCTCTTAGATAAGGGAGTTTCAGTAACAAGGTAAAATATAAAGAGGTGGCACCTTAAAGGTAGCACCTATAACCTATGAAAGGTGTTCCATTGTCTCACAAATGCCCTGTGTGTCACCTTTAAGATAAATGTTATGCCACAAATCTTCAGTTTGTTCTTTATGACATTGATTTTCAAAGATTTGTCATTTATCATTTCAATCTACTACCAATGAGGACTCACCTTTTGTTATTAGCCCCTCTCCCTCTCCATTGTTTTGAGGATCAAAATTCACCAAACTGTATCTACCATCAGCCTTAGGAGCAGTTTCTGCTGTGCAGGGGGACACACCCTGGCTCCTGCAGGGGGTGCAGCACCAGGAACAACTCTGGCAGTTTCAAAGTTATCTGGATTTTTAGTTCTGCTTGAACATAGGATGTAGAAAACTACAGGAGAAGATCCACGACATCCTAAAAGCAGGAAAAGTGGATCCACCAGACAGCTATCTATGTTCCTGGAATGAACTAAATTCTAAAGAAAATAATCCATTCCAAAAAAAAAAAAAAAAACAGGCAGATCATAGAAAATTGTTACACTTTGGCAGAGCATTGATGGGAGAGTTGGCCACTGCAAGACCAACTAGAAGGAATTAAGTCAAATTTTAATGAATTCTTAGGGAATTCATGGAGGTAAATGTAAAAGTTCATGATTCTGGAGCCTGGCATAGAAGCCAGTCTGCACACTCTGAGCGCTCTACCCCATGGGCATATGCCAGGCTCCCTGAAAATACATGGGTAAGCTGGGCCTCAGGGAGCTGAGCAACTGGACCTAATTAACAATTTTAGATCACTCCCCACAACTAAAGCCAAACCCTCACTATCATACTTATTAGACATGGAGCATTCACCAGGATTCATGATATTTAGGGGCAGACAAGTCTGAATAGATTAAAATGGTCAAAATCTTGGAAAAAGATGCTATTGGACCACAACAGCATTAAAACTAGAATTTAAAAATGGAAAAAAATACTTTAAAATTTTCAAATATTAGAAAATTAAGAAAGATATGCCTGAATCTATATATTAAGAAACATTCATAAGGCAACAAATTAAAAAATAGCGCTGAATAAAAATGACATACTGCATATCATAATATGCAAGTGTTTATATATATGTATGTCTTTAAAAGTCTCTCTTATAAAGAATATATAGTATATATACACAATGAAATTTTACTCAGCTGTAATGAAGGATGACTTTATGACCATTGCTGGTAAATGGATGAACTGAAGATTATTGTGCTAAGTGAAATAAGCCAGTACCAAAAAAAAAAAAAAGAAAAGTCAAATGTTCTTTTTGATATGCCAGTGCTGACACATAACAAGGAGCTTGGAGGGAAGAATAGAAATTCAAAGGAATAAATAGAAGTGAATGAAGCCTATGGAGAGGGGTGGGAACAAAAAAGACAATAGAATGAACTGGTCAGAACTCCTCTATGTTCATATAAGAATACATGACCAATGAAACTCCACATCATGCATGGCCATAAGCATAGGATTCCAATTAGATAAAGTTATACTCCATGTATGTATGTCAAAATACAATCTACTATCATAAATATCTGAAAAGAAGGTTGAAAAATGAATGAATAAAGCCTCTCCTAGAAGAAAAGTTCTCAACCAGTGGCATTATCTTAAACTTAAAGAAGTCAGTGATAAAAGTAAATTCAACACAAATAAGGAATGTATGTTGGGGTGGACCCCGCTAACTCTGCTGCTGTGTCCCACTGCCTCTTGAGTTGAGTTGGACCTGTAACATGCTTCTCATCCATGGAATACAGGAAAAATGATGAAATATAACCCGTGTGATGTTATTATTTTCCAAGGCAAAAATGAAAAGTCTTACAGATTTAATTAGAATCTCTGATTGATTAGTTCTAATTTAATCAAAGGAAGAATATATTTGTGGGCCTGATTGAATCAGTTAAACCCTTGAAAGAGAGTCTCAAATCTAAGACAGGGTCTCCCCGTTGTCTTGAAGAAGCCAGTAGGCATGGTGTGAACTGAGTAAAGGAAGTAGTGTCTTCTAGTTGCTGAGGAGCTCAGTCCAACATTCATAAGAAACTGAGTTCTTAAGACAGCCTGAAGACTCTTGGGAAAGGACTCTGACCTACAAATGAGGAAACAATCAGACTTCTTAATTGTGGTCTTGGGATGATTGAACAAGGATCACCTGGGCCTTACCATAGTTCTGAAACACAGAAACGGTAACATAATAAAAATGTAACATTTTTTGCTGCTAAATTATTTGGAAAGCAGAAAAGCAATACAGGAAATAAATGAAAATAAAAGTAATTTGAAAATACTAATAGAGTTGATAAACCCTTACCCAGACCAAAAAGTAATTAAAGAATAGATACAAATTAAAAATATCTGATACAAACAAAAAAAACCCATGAATGTAGATTCTAAAGTAAAGAAAATATAAGGGGCTTATTATATATTGTATGTCCATAATTTTCAAAATATAGAGAAGAACAAATGTTGAAATGTAAGATATCAAATACACTCAGAAAGAAGTAAACTGAATAGTTTTCTATTTGCATAAATTGAATGGATAGTTTAATTTTTCCACAAAGAAATTTCTGGTCCCAAGTACTTTCAAAGGTGAAATCAACCACATATTTAAAGAAAAAATAATGGTGACTCCACAAAAATCTTTGTGTTTGAGCAGGAAAAAAATACTCACCTAAATTTACATAATCATCCTAGTACCAAATTGTGACAAAACATAAATAGAAACATGTATTTTTTTAATGAAAATATCCTTAAAAATATTAGCAATGTAAATTCATTCACATGTGTGTCTCTGTGTGTTGCTATGTATATGTTAGGGAGATTTATATCATGAGCATTAAGTGCTTATCAGGGAAATGTAAGATTCCCATTTTATATGTGTAAATTAACCAATGCAATATCCCACTCAGACTGAAAAAGAACAACCATATGATGTTTTTAATAGATGCAGAAAAATCATTTCAAAGAATTCAACACACTTTGAGCCCCCAGGAATAAAAAGAAATTACTTCAACATGGCAAAGGCCCTATTTACAGAGCTACTTTACCCTCACAGTCAACTGCAAACCTTTCCACTCCAACCAGGAGAAAGCAAGGAGGCCAGCTCTTACCTCTTCCATTCAGCACAGCAGGGGAGTTCCAGCCAGAGCAATTAAGCAGGAAAAGGAAAGAAAAGATGCCCCCTTCAGTAAGGAAAGAATAAAGAAGCTCCTGTTTGAAATGGTGTGAAATCTCTTTAGCTAAGGAAGTGAAATTCTTGGACGCCGAAAGTTATAGAACTTTAATGAAAGACATTAAAGTCAGAGATAAAAAGAAAAACTTCGTATTTTTTTTTTTTGTTTTCAGTTTTTTATATGTTCCTTTTAGATATATATGACAGTAGGGTACATTTTGACATATTATACATGAAGTACTAATTATTCAAACTAGGATTCCATTCTTGTGGTTGTACATGATGTGGGGTTTCACCGTAGTGTAGTCATAAATGAACATAGGAAAGTTTTGTCTGAGTCAATCTACTGTCTTTTTTACTCCTAATTCACTTAATTTCTATTCTTCCCCCCTTCCTTTATATTAACACACAACATTTGATCTTTAGGGCTTTTTTATTGGCTTATTTCACTTAGCATGATAGTCTTCAGTGCCATCCATCCACTGGCAAATGTCACAAAGTCCTTCTTTGTTATTATTAATATTCCACTGTATGTGGGAGATATTAGTGGAATATTAATAATAACAAAGAAGTACCTTTGTTTATTATAAGATAACGGTATTTATGTGGATTTGTTTCTATTTCTTCTATTCTGCACCATTGGTCTTCATGTCTGTTTTGATGCCAATACCATACTGTTTGTTTGTTTTTTTACTATAACTCTCTAGTATAATCCAAGGTCTGGTGTTGTGATGCCCCCGTGTCACTTTTCTTGCTGAAGATTGTTTTGGCTAACCTCGGTCTCTTATTTTTCCAGATGAATTTCGTGACTGCTTTTTCAACTTCTATGAAGAACATCATTGGAATTTTAATGGGAATTGCATTAAATCTGTATGACACTTCTGGTAGTATGGCCATTCAGACAACATTAATTCTGCCTATCCAAGAACATGGGAGATCTTTCCATCTTCTAAGGTCTTCTTCAATTTCTCTCTTTAGTATTCTATAGTTTTCTTTGTAGAGGTCTTCCACCTGCTTTGTTAGATTGATTTCCAAGTATTTATTTTATGTTTTTGAGGCTACTGTTAATGAGATAGTCTTACTACTTTGCTGAACTCATTTATGAGTTCTAGAAGTTTTCTGGTGCAGTTTTTGGGGTCTTATATATATATGAAATATATAGTCATGTGATTGGCTAATAGGGGTAGTTTGAGCTCCTCCTTTCTGTTCATATCTCTTTTTTTTCTTTCTTTTTCCTAATTTCTCTGACTAGTGGTTAAATAACTATGCTGAATAGAAGTAGTGAAAGAGGGCATCCTTATCTTATTCCAGCTTTTACAGGTAATAATTTCAATTTTTCTCAATTTAGAATGGTATGACCTTGAGTTTAACATATATAGCTTTTCCACTGTTGATGTCCTATTACCTCTAGTCTTTTCTAGTGTTTTGATCATTAATTGATGCTGTATTAGTCAAATGCTTTTTAATCATCCATTGAGATAATCATGTGAGTTTGTCTTTAAGACTATTGATGTGATTTATTACATTTATTGATTTTTGTATGTTGAATCACCTTCCATCTCTGGAATGAAACCCACTTAACAACAGTGCACTATTATTTTAATATGTCTTTGTATGTGATTTGCCAATATTAAGAATTTTTTCATCAGGAATATTGGGCTGAAGTTTTTCTTTCCTTTTGGTGAATGGTGACTTTCCATTCTTTTAAATAATGAGCTCAATGCAGTGAACTTTCCTCTTAGAACCACTGTCTTAGTGTACTAGAGATTTTGATGTGTTGGTTCTGATATCAAGGTGATACTAGCTCATAGAATGAGTTTGGAAGGCTTCCATCCATTTCTACTGCAAGAAATAATGTCAGGAGGATTGGTTTTAGTTTTTCTTTGAATGTCTGGTAGAATTCAGCTGAGAATCCATTTGGTCTGGGGCTTTTCTTTGTTGGTAGGATTTTGATGGTGCCTTCAATTTCATTGCTTGAAATCAATGTATTTAAATTTCTATATTCTTCTCATTCAATTTGGGCAGGTCATGTATATCTTCAAATTCACTAATGTCTTCATATTCTATATTATTGGAGTATAGATTTTCAGAATACTTTCTGATTATCATCTCTATTTCAGTAATGTGTTGGTGATATTTAATTTTCATCACAGATTTTAGTAATTTGAGGTTTTTTCCCTCTTTCTCTTTATTAGTTTGGCTAAGGGTTTATCAGTTTTCTCAAAGAACCACCTTTATGTTTCATTAATTTTTAAAAGTTTTTTTTTTTCTATTGTATGTTTCAATTTCATTGATTTTGGCTTTGATTTTTTTTCTTTTACTGATTTTGGTATTGATATATATTCTCTCTCTCCCTCTCTCTCTCTCTCTCTCTCTCTCTCTCTCTCCCTCCCTCCCTCCCTCCCTCCCTCCCTCCCTATGTGTTTTCTAGCGTCTTGAGATACAATGTTAGGTTATTCATTTGGTGACTTTCTATTCTTTAAAAGAATGAGCTCAATTCAGTGAACTTTCCTCTTAGAACTGCCTAATTCTTAGTGTACTAGAGATTTTGATGTGTTGTGCTGCTATTCTCATTTACCTCTATGTAATTTTTGTTTATTTCAACCCTGATTTCTTCTGCTGTGTATTGGTCAGTATACATTATATTGTTACAATACCCACAGTATAAAAATGATTTATAGCTTCATTATAGTTCCTATCACCATCCTAGTAGCAACTTTTTAAAATAATATTTTATTAAAAAAATTCACATAGAGAGTATAAATTCTGGATATCCAAAGCAATATTTAAAATGCAGAACAAAACTGAAGACATAATGCCTTCTTATTTTAAATTATATTATGAAGTAAAAATAATTAATGGTGTGCTGAAGATGTAAATACAGACATACAGATCAATGGAGCAGAGACCCCATCAGTGAGTTCACACACAGGTGTCGTCAGTTGACATTCAACAATGGGGAAAGAAAGTTCTTCTCACCAAGTGGTATTAGAAAAACTGGATATCTAAGGTCCATAAATAAATAATTAAATTGGACCTTTGTCTTATACCACGCAAAATAATCTCTTTAAATGTATTAAAAGCTTAAAAAATCCTATAGTTGTAAAACCCCACAAAACAAAAAACCATGGAGTAGGAGAGGAAGACCTCATGACATAGATTTTTGGAAGTGATTTTATAGATATGACAGCAAAGGAACAGCAAAAATACCAAAATAGACAAGGGGGACTATGTCCAACCAAAGTGCTCTGCACATCCAAGGAATAATCCACAGAATGCAAAGCAACCTGAAGACAGGGAGGAGATATTTGCAAAGCAAAAAGGTGATAAGGGGTTAATTTATAAAATATTTAAAAAAAAATCTGAAACTTGATACCCAAAAAGGAACCTGATAACACAGGTTTGAAATGGGCTAAGGACTTGAATAGACGTTTCTACAAGAAAGCCATGCAGACAGTCAACAGGTATTAATCTCCACATGCATACAATACAATACCATTCAGACTTAAAATTTAGAGAAATTCAGTAATCTGTGTCAACATAGATGAAACTTAAGCAAAAACCAGTCACAGATGTAAATGTACTCCATAATTTCACTTACCGAGATTTTGAAAATAGATGAATTCATATTGAAGAGAATACAATGGCAGTGCCGAGAACTAGGGGGGAATAAAGGGGTTGCCAATTATCAGTTATAAATTTCAATTATAAATGAATAAGCCTAGAGATATATTTTATAATATTCTGTCTGTAGATAACAATAATGTATTGTATATTTAACAATTTGTTAAGATGTCTGTTCTCGTACTAAGCATTCTTATTGTGATAGAATAAATAATAAAGGAGAAAAGGTGCAAATAATTATCTAACCAAATGAACAAATGTATCAACGTTTTGCTGTAGAAAAAAAAGAAATAAAAACAAAGCAAATCCCAAAACATGTTTGCAGACAGCCCTTGTTGAGGGTCATAGATCTGTGGTAGATCAGAAGGGATGTAGAGAGGGAGACCTTTATATTTCAGCATAACCAATTTCAAATTTAATATTTGGTATTCCTGTTGTTGGCCTCATAAGCTCAACTGCTCCTTATGAAGTATTATTGAGACACGTTCAAATTTGAAGTTCACTTTTTCCCCAGGAGAAATTTGGCGCCTGCTGTTGAAGTAATACATCTTGGAAATCTCCTGGAGAAGGACTAATAGTGAAGGAAAAGCATCCGTTTTTTCGGTCCTCAGTCCCCGACCAGGACATTGTCTTGCATTATTCCTAGAGCTGGCATGCTGATTCTTTGGGACTTAGGAGAGTATTTGAATAAATGCTATAGGAACCGCCAGAATAGGGAAAATACAGCAGGGGAGCTTTCACAAGAAAGATAATCAAGGTCGGTCCATGTTGGTATTATTTAAATAAGTGGGAGAATGGATTAAAATACATCCCTGCAGCAGAAAGAAGAAACCATGGTCAATGACATTTGAGTGTGGTAATGGCAGGAAACAAGGTTGGGAATTTGGAAGCAGATTGAGGAATATTGGTGGGTAAAATAAAAATAATCACCATTTTCTCAATATAAAAGAGGACTTTTTAAGATGGCTGTAGTTGATAGTTAATTTTGACACCTCATTTTATCATAGAAAAACCATTTCACCCTGCCAGTACTGACTTGTGGTCTCAGAGGTGAAGTAGTCATGGTGCTGCGCAAGCCTGTTCGCAACTGCTGTTCTCTTGGGTCTTGAAAGTACATTTCTAATTCATGTTCATCTCTATCCTTGCTAATAGTTTAAGTGCATTTACATTTTAATGTGTGTTGAAAATATATAGATGATTTAAATAATGAAATGATTCCAAATAAGGCAAATGAATGTGTTGTGTAAAGTCTACGAAGAAGTGTACAGTTCACTAGTGCTATGTATATTCAGATATTTAAAAAACTGACCTCCAGAAATTCATCTTGCCAACTTGATTTCTATGCCACTAAACAGCAACTCCCTCTGCCCCCTCCACACACACTTCAACCTCTTGTAGCCACCACTCTAACGTATGAATTGGAGAACTTTAAGTGCCTCATATAGGTGGTATCATCCTGATTTGTCTTTTTGTGATTGGATCATTTCTCTCAATAAATTTTAATAAAGCCCATTTTGTTTTATTTTAGTTTTCCCAACCAAAAAGAGTGGATTGACCCTGGATTAAAATAAAGATTTACCCTCAATAATTGGTAGTGATGTACATTTTTGAATGTTTCATCATAGGTTTTTGAGTTTAAAGTTTTTAACAAGATCAATACAAATTATTTTAATATTTCTTCCCATATATTTAATAGTTTCATAGGTCAAACAATAATTGTTAAGCTATATTTCAGGCACTGTTTTATGTTTTATGTGTATATAGCACTGGATAGACAGTAATAAATCTTTGATCTTATTAAATTTACATCATAAAGTATTGAGATAGGGGCTGGGGTTGTGGCTCAGCGGTAGAGCACTTACCTAGTACGTGTGAGACCCCTCATTGGATCCTCACCACCACATTAAATAAAATAAAATAAAATAAATGCATAAAATAAAGGTGTTGTGTCCAACTACAACTAAAAATAAATATTTTAAAAAGTAGTGAGATAAAAATTAGAAGCTATATGGATTTGTTACAAAATTGTAAGTGGTAAGAAGTACCATGAAGACAAGTGGTAATTCTGAGATGCACATTGAATAAAAGGACAGGCAAAACGGCATAAAAGAAGAAGGAAATGGCAGAGAGCGGGAAGAACCAGCAGGAAGGCCCTGTGGTCTGGTGTCCCAAATTTGAACTGATCTGGGACACATCCAGATATAACATATCTATGTTGATAAAATATTTCTCCACATTAAACTAAACGGTTTTTGGTAAATAATTTCCCTTGTATCCATGTTATAGATAACTATCTTCTTTCTTCCATGCAAATGACAATTCTAGATCTTTCCAGCAGTACATCCCTCAGTTCACCCCATCTCTTAGCTTCACTTAGCTGCAACACAGTTGGAAGATTAAAAGGAGATGATATTGGTAAAAGCAGTTTGTATATTGCAAATCTTTAGAGATGAGTATTACTAGTGTTGATAATAATGGAAGTGTAGATATATTGCCATTTATAGATTGAAGTTCAATTAAAACCACATTACAGTCTAACATTAAAGGCTTTCAAGCTAAAAGGAATTCATTGGGATGATCTAATCATACTTCTTAGAAATAATCTATATCAGAAAAAAACTGAGTGTTAAACCAACACAGATACACACCACAAAGCCCTGCTGTGTTCAGGAGATGAGACATGAAGGCATGAGTTAAAATGCATGTGAATGGAGTGACTGACCATAGAGCTCTCTTACTTGGATAGGAAAATAAAAATTGACATAGAACTTTGTATTCTTCCCATAGTTGATATACATCACTGAGATCCCAGGGTTTCCTGGGAATAGCTGGCAGATTTTCTATGCAATTCAACATAGATACCAATCTCTGGGGAATGGGGCAGGCAGATGAACTTGGATGCTGAGCTAATTAAATCCCCAGAGGATCCCAATTACTAAGAGGAACCACTGCTGCCTTCTTTTCAACATTTGCATATGTAGTCAGCATCAAAGGTGTTCATAGATGTAAATACCTGTACAACAAATATTATTTGCCTTGGGGTCTTGTAATCTCCCCTGAGGAAATCCCAAGCATGAGGCTGTTAAAAGTACTGCAATTCTTCTAAAATATATTACTGGACTCTCAAGTATAAGTGGTCTATTTGTGTATCTTAAATGTGATTCTGTAGCAACTGGACTAAATATCAGTTTTCTGGATATTGTGCTGTTTGGTGATATAAATCACTGAACACACGAAGTGGAAAAGACAGGATACTCCAAAGGTGAAAACTATTGAAGGCACCTCTGCTAAATAGCTGTAACAACATGGGCAAGATACTTCACCTCTTTGAGCCCCAGGGAATTTTTTTTATCAATTATTATTTGTAAAATGTAAATATGGTTGAAGTCATCATTGTGAAATTTAATGCTTCACACATTATGCTTCTAATTATAGACAAGTTTTCTAAATTTTTGGAATCAAGTTAAAATAATGGAAAGTCTCAAGTAGGTTGTAGGGCTGCTTGATCTCAGATTCTTTCCTTAACCAACTCTACTCTGCTCCACAGGCCACATCAGGCCAAGGCAGACTCTAGTCTCTTGCTAGTTGTTGGATGTTCAGATATTTTCATAGATAGATATACAGATATTTTAAAGGTCTAAATTTTTATTTGATAATATATTTTATTTTCTCTAATTGATTTTGCTATATCAAGTCTTCTGATTGATTTTTAATTTTTTTTTTATTTCTCTTGGTCTCAAAATTTGTTTAAAACCATATATTTAAATTTCTAGGTAGAATGCTTTTTCTGGGTAGAGTTTATTGATTTATGTTCATTTCACATTAGTTGGAAAATATTATTTGCTTTAAATATTTTTGAAAATGTGGCAGTTTTTGTGACCTAATTCACAGTAATTTTATGACAGTTTATTTAACATTTATAAAGTATGCTTAGAAATTTTTGTAACTATTACAATTAACTAATTATGAAATAAAAGACTATATTAATCCATTTTTTAAATTTTGAATGGATGGTGGGGAATTGAAATGCTAAACTTCTATTCCTCCTTTTATAATTTTTCTGTTTTATAAAAGTTATCCCCATGCTATTGTGTGCATAAATTTTTATAACTCACACTTTTATTGGAAATTGTACCCTTTAGTATTATAATGTATTATTCTTTTTCTTTTTTTCATATTTTTTCGTCTGGATCTGGAATATTCTTTTGTATGTGTTTACTTGGCATTTCTTTGTCTATTCTTTATTAAAGAAAAAAATCTGATCTCTTTTCTGGCTTCAGGCATGATTCTTGTATTCTTTTTTATTTATCATTCCAGATTATGTTGTGTAAAATATGATGTTTTAATATACTACTTAATCTCATTGAAGATCAGTTCACCAATGTTTTATTATCTGATTACATGCATAAATATGCCTATATATATATATATATATATATCCATGTATGCTTTATGTATGCATTTGTATATAAAAAAACATTGGCAATCTCACTGGACAGAGTAAACAGAGATCAACATTTAGAATTCAAGTGGAATGCAGGATTCAGAGAGTCCTCACCAAGAATAACCTGTAAGTATCTGAGAGCTCAAAATACAGACTGTAGCTATTCAGCCTATGAGTAGAAGTCCACACATATGTGTAATGGATTCTGAGAAACTTTGCTTTACAAAGTTCCCCCAACCTGACCCATGGCAAAAAAAAAAAAAATAAATAACATAAAATAAAAAATTTTAAAAAATAATGATGAAAGAATCTGATAAAAGAATCATGATGAAATAGATGATTCAGAAGTAGAAGAAATACAAGAAGAGAAAAGAAAATGGAAAGTAAAATTGAAATGAGAACATTCTCCACCATTTTAGGTACTTTGAAGCTATATCTTCAAGGGGTGTTTTACACAGCAAATCAAGAAGTAAAGATTCTGATGTGCTTAGTGATGATGGTATCTGCAGTGGGGAATCAGAAGATAATTTTTTTCAAAGAACTTCAAGATGCCTTAAAGTTAAATAAGTAGCAAATGCTGCTTCACCCTTCCCTTTGTGGGAAGCAGTTTGGAGAGAGGCAGCAAAAGACACCCAGCAGGCTGCTAAACAAAGTCAGTCAACAAACAAACAAACATTTTAAAGCAGGGCACAAGAATGGTAAATAGAAGAAAATAAAGCAAAAATGGTGTTATGGTTTATAGATGAGGTGTCCCTGGAAATCTCATGTGTGGGAGAATGCACTAATGTTCACAAGTGGAATGCTCAGATAATGAGAGCTGTGACTGGGTGGCAATTGTAGCCAAGTGGCATATGGTTGGAGGAGAGAGGTCACGGGAAGCCTGACTTTGGGGTTTGTATCTTGTCCCTGCTGAGCAGAGATTTCTCTGTGCTCCCTGGTTGTCTTCCTCTGAACTGCTTCCCTCCGCCACGTTCTTCTGCCATGTGTCCCTTGGGCACACAGCTATGGAATAAACCAACCTAATCAAGGACTGAATCTCTGAAACCCTGAGCCAAAATAAACTTTTTTACATCCAAGTTTTTCTTATCAGGTGTTTCATTCGGAGTGACAAAAACTAACGGGAATAAATGGTGTGGCACTAGAAAGAAGGATCAAATGCTTTACTGAACATGGCTCACAGGAAGAGAGCCGCAAATCTGAAGAGAGTCACTGTAGCAGGTAAGAGGGAGTCAGGGATTCATTAACAAATGTGCAGTGGAGCACAGGAGAAAAGAAATGTGCAAATATTTTTTGAAAAGAAATTCATTCAGGGACACCATGTAAATTTGTTTGTAATGGAGAGATAGAGAAGAAAAAGGAAAGGTGTCAGCTTTGCCTACAGGGATATTGTATCTGAGGTGAAGCTGTCTGCTTTGCATAATGAATACCCTCGCAGGTTTTACCACATAGGAATAAAATGTTATCAGGGAGAATTTGGAAAGTTTTCATGTGCTCTGTTGACTGCTGAAACCAACAAAACTATTGGCTAATGTTTCATACACTTGAAAAGAATTCGTGTGTGTAAAATAGACATAAGAATTTTTGTACAGATGATTATACCCAAGCCTGTTGAAGACTGTTCAAGATGTGAATTGGAATTGTTTACGAGATCCTCAGGCAAACATCCTCTGGTGTCACTGTGACTGAAGGCAGATTCTTTGATGATTCTTCCTTCTTACGAAGGAAGGACCTAAGGCTCATGTGGCAGGGGCTGACTTCACTAAGTTGCTCCAGCCATGGGAACAGGAGACCTGCTGGCTGCGGGTAAGGTTATGATAGTAAATTGCAAGTCTCTTTTGATTACTTGGACATCATCAATAAAAGAGGAAGCAAAGTTATTCTGAATGGGGTTGGGCTAAGAGGTATAGGATCTTTAAGGATAGAGAATCAACAGGAAGACTTTGGGAGTGTGTGTGTGTGTGTGTGTGTGTGTGTGTGTATTTTTTTCAGGTCATTCAATACATTCTCAAAATTTATCATTGTAGAGATAAAGAAAAACTCCTTGAAAAAGTTCTTTCTCCAAGTATATAAAATTCTTGTGATTTGTTTTCCAATTTCTGGTTTCTATGTTGACTCTCATTTTGTTGAGTATTTTAATACAAAAATATTTATAGAAAGAATTCAAGTACCGGGGTGATTGATTTTCTTCTTTCCAAGAGGAATTATCATTCCTTGACCTCAAATTTCTGGGTTTCCTAAAAATCAACGAATATAGAACTCCAGTTTAGGAACTTGAGAATTGTGGAGTATCCACAACAATAGAAATAATAGGAACCAATTTGTGGACCCTGATGCAGTTGGCTAATGTGTGCATCCTTAATCCTGGGGAAATCCTTCAGGTCCTAAGTCAAGAGGCAGAAGTTCTCCCTGAAGGAGTGCTCGCCATGGCTGCGTACATCACCTTCGTTCACCTACCTACTCTAATCCTAGCAGACCAGGCTCCCACCACAAGTGAGCCTTAAATGCTACACAACTCTTCTCTTAGATCTTGGCCTAGAAATTTCTGCCTTTTTATTTTAGAGCACAATAATTTCACAGAACTATGGATTTCATTGTGTCATATTCTTGCATGTATCAAACATATTTTGACCATTCCTACAGCCCACTGCACACCTTTACCCTCCCCTAATGCCCTGACCTTCACTAATAGTCTTCCTTCTCCATTTAGGCCATTTCCCCAGATTCCTCACAGGAGAGGAAACAAAATACTCGTGATTCTGTGTCTGGTGTCTTTCATTTATCATGAAGCTCTCTAGCTTAATCCATTGTCCTACAAATGACATGGATTTATACTGCTGTATTGGTGAATAATACCATACTTTATCTATACATATCCCACATTTTATTTTTCCATCCTTCTGTTGGTGGGCACTGGATGATTCCACAACTTGCCTATTAAGAATTGTGCTGCAATACACAGAGGTGTGCAGGTGTCTCTAGAGTATGCAGGTTTTAATCTGTTGGATATATACTGAGGAACGGTATAAATTGATCATGTAGCAGTTCTATTTTTATTTTTTGAGAAACTTCCATACTGGTTTCCATAGTGGCTGTACCAATTTACTTTTCCACCAGGAATGTATAAGTGTTCTTATTTCTCCACATCCTTGCCAGTATTTATTGTTGGTATTCTTGATGGTAGTCACTGTGACAGACATGAGATGGAATCTCAGTATAGTTTTGATTTGCATTTCCCTGATGGCTAAAGATATTGAACACTTTTTCACAAATTAATTAACCATTTTTTTCTTCAAAAAGTGTTGGATCATTCATTTGCCACATATTGACTTGGAGATACATTGATTGGTGTTGAGCTTTTTTGTTGTTTTTTTTTTTTTTTTAGTTCTTTATATATTCTGGATATTAACTCTCTGACAGAAAAGGAGCTGGCAAAGATTTTCTTCCATTTCAAGGCCTTCTCTTCACTCTGCTATTTATTTTGCTCTTTGATTATATAAAAAAAAAAATCCCATTTGTCAATACTAGGTATTATTTTCTGGCCAGGAAGACTTTTATTGAGGACTCTTATAGCCTGTAGTTTTTTAACATACTGTATATACAAGTATATGGAACTTAATCTAGAATTATTATTTTCCATGTGTTGAGATTGAATTTGATCTTCTCAAATGGTATAGGGATGGGATTAGCCACTTACCTGAATATTACAATGACTTAAACATGATAGAACATTCTCTTGAGTGAAGTGCTTTAGGAAATAAGGATCCAGGATTGGTCTGTGACTATACACCAGAAATTCCCATGGTGTAGATTCCTTCAAAATCAAGTCTGAAGTCTAATTTTATTGTGATCCTTATTGCCCATCTCCAGAAAGCAGGATGGAGACAATGATGAAATATGGGGACTTGTAAAGAGAGAGGATCATGTCATTGCCACTTCAAGAGAGTTTCATAAGCATACCACAGACTGCTTCACAACTTCTGCTACCCAGAATCCAACCAGGAGACGACTCTTAACCTGAAGGAGTGTTGGGAAATGCAGAATTTTGCATTGTGTCAGCCAATGATTCTAGTAGTTTGGAAGAAAAGGAGCATGGAAGTTAAGGATCACTCAATTCATTGCTGTCAAAGAGAGTTTATTATTTGTATGAATACTTGAAACATCTTCACAAAAAGTGAAAACCTTTGCTAAGGTCCAAATCCTTAAATAATTAAAATATATGAAACATATGGATATCTATATTTTATCATGGAAAAGCAGGGTAAATGGAAGGGGCTGCATTTGAAACAACATGGAGATCAGACTGTAAGGGTCTCAGATGGTGGGTTAAGAATTGTGGAATTTATACCACTTTCTATAAGCAGCTACTGAAGGATTGATTTTTGAGTGGTGAATTGAATGAAGAGTGCTGCATTTTAGGAGGATCACTCTGGCTGAAGTATGAGGGAGGACTGAGAAAGAAAAGGGTGAAAAAGGTGAAAAGCAGGACTTCGGTTTTTCTAGAAGCATAGTGTGTTAATTTTCCAAACTCATTGCCCCTTATCAGTAAAAAGGATCATATCATAGTATTATAAAAGGTACTGTCATTTTAATAATGCTCAATTTTTGCCTTAATTGAATGTAAGAAAAGTGTTATTTTAACTCGAAGCAAGTCTAACTCAAAAGAATACATAAACTGGGGCGCCTGTAGTTACAGAATCTGTTTAATTTAGATTCTAATAATGGTTAGTAAAATTAATTGTTGAAATTATCCAAAAACTGAAATTATCAAAGATATTCTTTTGCTATAACATTTTTGATATTTTAAAATTGCATTTATTTTTTAAATACATAGTAGTTTTTGAGATATGATAAGAATCTTATTTTGCAAAGTAATTCTTTTGGAAGTTAACATTTTAAGGATTATTACATTTTAAATGCTTTATAGCTTGAGAATTAAAAAAGAAATGCAACTTTGCAATTCTTTTTAATTTCTCCCTTCTAACTAGCTGAGGCAGGGGAGAAGAAAGTGTTTAAGGGGAAATGATCTAAAATTTGAAGTTATGTTGCTGATGGCTGTTTGGACATTTGGCTTTGTTGTTGTATCTAAAAGCCAATAGAGTGGTTCATAAAACTGATTGCAGCACACATTTTAGAACTAATAAAACAAATTGAGTATTGATGATGTGCACAGGGCAAATCCAATTACATCTCACAAAGCTTTATATTGCTCTATTTCTTCTTTAATGCTTTCTATTTATTTATTTCCATTTAAAGTTTGGGTAACAAGCCCAAAGATGCAATGTGGATAGGCAAAGTGTCTTGGACTTCAGAATCTGAAATCTCAAGTGAAATTTTATGTCTCCTCCTGGTAACTCTCAGTCTCTGGACATGTCATTCAAACTTTCTGAATTTCAACTCATGGAAATAGAGTTACAACCTTGTTTGAGGATTAAATAAAAAGACATCTGTACAAACATTTTTTAAAAATACGTCCTATACTAAATGATTTATTATTATCTAAATAATAATAAATATACACGTGTTATCAAGAGATTGTGTCCTTTGTTGGACTTTCTCATCTCGCTCAGCTTGCATTTTCCTAAAATCATTTTAGAAGGAAAGGATGGATTTTCCAAGAATTCCAGCACAGCTCCATGTGATCCTGGACACAGTATTTTATCTTTCATGGTACTCATGCTACCTGCTGCAAGGATGGCAAATTCTACAGTGGTAACAATGCTTCTGCTTAGAACTGAAAAATATAATTAGCAGATCCACCTAAAATACTTTAATGGCAGCCCTCTTTTGAATACCTACACCTGCCGGACACTGTAATAATGAGACTCCTCTTCCCCTTGAGTATTGATCAAATGTCTCACTCAGGCTTGAGAGAATGTGCCCCAGTTGTCATCTCAGACCTGGCACAACCCTACAACTAGGATCCGGGATACTGTGAAATATTCAGCCTCTGTGGTTTCACTAAGCAACATTTTGTTTAATTCCATAGGCTTATTTGCATTCTCTTACTTTTCTTATGCTAGGGTTAATCATTCATGAAAATAATAATTACAAAACTCATTTAAAAGCTTGGGGGAAAAATAAGAATTCTTTTGATGGGCATTGCTCCTGAAAGAGAAAGAGAAAAAAATCAAGCTTAAAGAAACTTCAAAGCTAGATATTTTAAAATTGGTATAGCCTCAAATTTAACCTTCTAGTTAACACATATACAATGGTGGTGCAGAGAGGCATTTTACCTTACTATTGCTAATATAGTTGGCTTGTAAATGAATGAAAATAGCTGGTTTAATTTTTTAGATTTATTGAAAACTAAAGTTCAAATAAAAAGAAAAAAATATAATAACAAAATATAAAAATTAAAAAGAATTTTTTTATTTTGCCAACCAGGATTCATTGTAGAGTGTCACATTGGTATGTCGAAGAGCATCCATCCACATGCTTTTAAATTCACTTCCAAATGAAGAAATGGATTCCTTTTCCGTATACATCTTGTTTTAAGAAAGTACTTTCTTATATATCTAGCCCCAAATATCCTTCCTACAATTTCCACTCTTTAGTTCAATATGTTCATATAGAGCCTAATGAACTAATTTTATTATCTCTTGTTCTTGATTTTAACTTGGGGAGAACTAAACATATCTTTTGTACTAAATGTTTATTCCCTTTTACAAATAACATTTGTTTAAATGATTATTTCATAATAATTTTCTAATTTAATTTCCACAAACTATCTCTAAGCTAGACATTGTTGCCTTTAATTTACAATTAAGAAAATGAAAAAGAATGATAGACAGGAGCAGGTCACAAGGGACTGCTCTGGTAGGGTCAAAGGGTAGTGGTCATTCAGGTGGGAATCATTTGAAAAATTTGAGCAAAACAGTGTGCATCATTAAATCTCATTTATTCAGATTTATAGAGCTTGGTTCCTTTACTACATATTTTATGCCAAGCACTAATGAAGCAGTAAATATATAAAAAAAAAATCAGATGAAGCCCTGCACTCCTGAAGCTTATTTGTCATCATTTTAGTGAGAGTGTCTTGAAGAGAGTGTGGGGTGATAATGTGAGGGACATCACCATGGGCAGGGAAGCTAGTTTCAAGAGAATGAAATTTTCTCAAATAATAAATGTCTTAGATTTTAGACTATTAGTGGGAATGAGGAAGAGGTGATGGAGAGATAAAATTTAGAGGTCCCATAACTGATGGGCTTGAAAGAATGGAATAAGTGAGATGCAGTGATTCATATTTCTTTTGCTCAACATTTTAAATAAAGATTAGGATTTTAGGATAAGAGAGAATTAAAGGTCTCTAAATTAGATCTGAATCAAGACATGGTATTTCAGTATTCCATTTATAGTTCTAATTAGGCTTCAGAAGCATATTGAACTGGATGAGATCTCTTTGCCTGTTTGGAGACATTTTCCTTCTCCACGCACATATTGATAAATTGCTTCACAACATATGACATACTGCTTCTACAGCTAGAAGAAGCCATGATTCACCAAGAAAAAAAGCTAAGCTGTTAAGACCATTAATTCTCATTTTCATGCTTTTGTAATAATAAGAAACGTACAGATGTACTGACTTAAGGGGACATTCGAAGAGTCTTACGAGAGTTCTGGCTTTGGCAGATGTGACTGGAAGACAGTGTTAACTTTATCAACTTCACTTGGATTGACCACACATAACTTTCCAGAAATCATATTTGTTATATGGTTTTCCAATGGTTTGATCTTTTATCTAACTTGATCTTTTATCTATGGTTTCAGCCTGAATATAACCCACAGGAGTTCTTCCCTCATTTGTTTCTTAGTGGACAAGCTAATACAGACACATGAATTGATTTCCTCTTGATTGACATTCCAGCTCTGCTGGCTTCTCAAAAATTTGTTTTGTGAGCAACTTTATTTCCTTATTTCTACAAACAGATCCTTGATAACTCCAGTTTCTTCAAGCCCAAACTCAATCTTCATTGTTTTCAAAATGCATTTTCTTTAAAAATAATATGTCTGGAGTCTAATTTGAGTCTCTCTTTCTATTGCTCTTTATGCTTTGTGTCTCAGAGAAATGGAAGTTCTCATCTTCTCTCTAAATTGGTTCTTATCTTAGCAGTCTTGGATTTTCTTAACCTCTTGCCTCCTCTAAAATATTATATCCTTTTCTTTGTCATTTTCTCTCCCCCAGAATTCACTCCCTGATACTACAAAAATGAATGTGAATTCAGGCATTTTGTATTTTAAAACATGCTACCTAATGTAGAAAGGGGTTGCGGCTCAGTGGTAGAATGCTTGCCTAGCATGTATGAAACACTGAGTTGGATCCCCACCACCCCGTTAAAAACAAACAAACAAATAAAAAAATCTAAATAAAAGATTCTACCTAATTCTTCATTTTAACTTTGGTCACTTTCTCTCCTCCCTCATTACCAAATATATCTAAAATGTAAGGCACTCTAGTTATTTCTTTTGTACCACACAAAGCTTACTTCTCATTTAATTCTTTCCACTTTTTTATCCACAAGAAAGAGGCATTTCTCCTTTAGTCTTTAAATTTTTAATATGTTTTATATGACTAATATCTAAAAGGTATTCTAAAATATACTTGCTATGTCACCACTTTAAACAATTTTATGAAGACTTAAAATACCATCACTTCCCTCAAATTCCCTTGGCTAAATATTGATACTTTTGTCATAGTTGACCTAAATTGTATGTATACAAATTCTCTATCTATAGACCTATAACTCTGAAAACATTTGCATACTTACTTATATGTAGCTATGTATCTATATATCTATTCATGAAATAGAAGTATATAATAAATTTTGATTTACAACTCATGTTTTACTCAACTATTTATTTATTTGTTTTGCTCCTAACTCGACAGGGACAATTTTTCCAGGTATGAGGTGAATGAACATTTGTTTTTTCACAAATAATTGGAAATTTATGTCCAAACATCATGTGATCATGATTATAAATATTTCAATATGCATCATTAAAAATGAAAATCATTTTACTTGATTTTAATCATTGCCATTTCTACACAGAAAAATTAGTACTGATTCCTAGGTATCACCTCATAAATAGACCATAATCCAATGTGCCCAAATGTCTCAAAACCTGTTCTGTTTCCAACATGATCCATGTTTTCCATTTTTCACTTATGTATCTTTAAATCTTGGTCTCTATTAACCTCATTCTTCATCTTCTCTGCCTCCTTCTCTCTTTCTAGACAATTAAGTTTTGTAAAACACCAAGTGTATCGTCTGTAAAATATTTCACTTCAGGATTTACCTTCTTAATTCAGATAGCTGCTGGCAGATTTTAGTTTTTTGTCATTGTAGTCTGAAAGCTGTATTTTCTTGCTGGTGGTAAGTTAGAGGGTGACGTTGGATCATAGAGAATGACTTCATTTCCTTGCCACTTGAGGTTCCCCCATGGGGCCATTTCCTTTCTCAAAGCAAATGAAAGGCAAGAGACTCTGGTGTGATAATCACATGCATGTCATATTCTGCCACTTTTGATGTACATTGATGGTTCAAACCAAGTTACAAGAAGCACCCACATTCCGCGGGGAGATTGTGCCAGACAGGAGCACCTATGCTACAGATCAAGGGGCTCCTTCAGGATGTCTTCCATGGTCCAGGGTCTTGCAAGAGAGGATAACTTCCCTGGACATATTAATTTACTTTTATACTTCCCTAAACATACTTTTAGTAATTTTAACTGCTTGTGCAAGTTCAACCACTGCCTACTTCATACTATCCATTAAATTATAACTCAAAACTCTCTCCTAGAATTCAGGTCAGCTTTTTGCATTTTCTGCTATTCATCACCACATAGATGTCCTACCAGGGCCATAGCCACAACATGACCAATCATTTTCAATTTTGATTCTATATAGGCTTGTGCTTCTCTTGAAATTCCATTGCCTTTATGGATTTAGAATAATTATTTTCTCTTACTGCACACTGAATCTTAGAATTTAAGTTCTGACCATTCTTACCACCATCTGCCTCAAGTCTTCCTTCTTTATTCTATCAGCTGCTTCTCTGGCCTGCACCCTCATTCTAAAACCACATGGAAATATGCCTACTCAGTCTTTTACCTCCTCTCTATTGTCACTCTTTTTAAGTTAATTTTTCCAATTGTAGGGATTACTGGTCTTCTAGCACTGATAAAATTATATTATCATGCTCAAGACCAGTTAATGGATTTCAATTGCCTACAGGGCATCATTCAGATCTCTGTATCATAGACGGTCTTTCATAACCCTGTCCTTTTCTGCCTTTCCACATGTATCTCTTGCTGCTTCTTCCTCACATTTACAGAGTACAGTCTGACATAATGCATGTCTTTATTTCACAAAGGTATCAGGTATTCTCCAGTTTCACGCCTCTGCTCTTGGAACATTATCTTCAGATATCTCAGCCAGAAAGGACCCAACTCCCTTCTGAAATGTGATAACATTTGTCCTCTTTTTAGGTAGCACTTTCCAGCTTGTGTTCCATTTTGTCTCTCTCTTCCTTCCCTTTTCTGAGAAGAAACGATGTTCATCTAATATGGCATCACCCATGATTCTGAGGACAATGGCTGGCACGTAATATGCACCAAATATCTGTTTACTGAATTAATGATGTACTAATTCAATTGATGTATGTCCTAGTAAAGACAGAAACAAACTTATTATAAATTTATTCAATAGATATTACATACAAAATGTATGAAAAATCTAAATATTACATTGCATTTATCTTGTGCCTCTATTCATGTATATTTGCATATTCTAGTGGTATTAATAAACCCCAAACATTAAAAGCTTTAATCACAGGAGTGTCTTCACAATTATTTGTTCAGTTTTCAATAGAACCGCTTTTATAATGTAATAAAAATGGAATTTTTCTTAGATCCTCAAGAAGAGTGCAGACCAAGGAGGTATATAATATGTGAACTGATATTATAAACTATTTTGTCAGGAAGCATTTACCTCACTTGCCATTCTAGCAGAATATCAGTTCTAAATGATAAAATGAAACATTCAAATTTACTTTGCTCAAGGGCTAGCCAGTTTAAATTGTGTCATGAGAAAGGATAAACACAAACAAACCAAAATGCTCCCTTACTGCCATGGAGCTGTGAGATGGAATACCAGGCTGGTAGACCTTTAATAATGTAACATGCGGTGAAATATCCACATACGGAAACTTTATGTCATTTACTGCCTTATAAAACTGTAAGTGCCCTCTTAAAGTCAGTATATTCTGATACTTTGCTACCTACAGATCTCAGGCTGAAATCCACAGGAGTTAGGCATTAAAAATTGAAAGCAGAATGCAGTTCCCTGAAATTGGATAATTGGAACCTAGTGAAACATCTCAAATATGGGTGTAAAAACAAGCCGACTGCTGGGAAAAAACATGAGTAATCTGGGTGTTGTATTTAAATTTTTAACTGACCCTCTGGCAGACTGAACCATTGAATGTAGTCTTCAAAGAAATGAAGCTTTGTTTTGCCAATCTTAGGTAGTTACCATATTATCAACATTCTAGTATCATTACCTAAAAAGATAAAATAGAAGTGAAGGGTTTCATGTGTACCCTTCACAGTAGCGTGTATATTTTAGGCTGTTATACACAGGTGTCAACTGTCTTTGTCAGAACTCCCCATAAACTATAACTGTGTAGTCAGTTTTTGTAGATAATTGGAAAAAGTGATACTTCCGAGTCCATCACTTATGCCGTCCCATTAAGGGGCAACATCTATCTCTCAGTTTCCAAAAACAGAATGTCTATAGACAAATACTGTATTTTAAATCTGAAATGGCTCCACTGTCTATCCAGATGACTCCTCATTTCCTGGCTAATGCATGAATGTTCTCTACCAGCACAGTCTTGTTTGTGTTTACCTATCAACAGTCCTGGGAGGATTGTGCTTACCCAGCAGATAGGATGCTTGGCATAAGTCATAAGGACACTAGGAAAGCTCCATGACAGAACAAGGAGGTGGCTTAATATATTGGGTCCAGTACACAATTTTTCTAAGGTATCTGCTGAACAGCATTGAGCTAAATGGTAATCTCTGAAAGTTAATGACTTGAATTTTTTTCCTTGAAACCTAATGCTTTGATTTGAACAAATGAAATTAGCTATGCGTGGACTAGTTGACCTTAAACAAAACCACACTACTGCACTGAACCACTGTAAAAATAATTGTATTAATGGGACAATAATGGTGGAAGGGTAGCAGTTAAAGCAAATATACACTTGAGCATGGATATGTGTTCAAACAAGTATTATAAGAGTTGGGATTTCCTTTTGAATTTCCACCACAAAATTGAATTTGTGGTGAAACCCACAAGCTACTATCTGTGGACACCTTAACTGAGCTCCCAGGAACAAATGGTATACTTGCCTCTTTCTGCCTTGATGAAACAATGTCCTCATTCCTTCTGTGAAACTATACCTGAAGGTCCTCTCCTGTTTATCTCAAATACTTTTGTGTCTCTTATGTTGATTTCTTGTTCTCTATTTAACCCCAGTGGTTTTAAAACCCATTAATAAGACACTTCTGTTTCTGAGACACCTAAGTATGACTTCCCTAAAATATTATTACCCAGTTAACATCATTTTCCCTATATCTATTAGACATATAAACTTCTGCATTCACACCTCAACTCTTGAGTTTACCATGAACTATTTGAAAACTTCTGTTCTCTCATGCATACTCGTGTTTCTCCAAACCACTTTCTGTTCAACAGCCACAGGGATATGTGAAAGATGAAATTCAGATACTTTGCCTACTTGAAATTGCTGCTTCCTTCCCATTAAATGAAAATTGAGACTGAATTCATTGACTCCGTGTATTAGTCAGGGTTCTCTAGAGGAACAGAATCAACAGGAAGTAGAATAATAAAAAGGGGATTTACTAGGTTGACATATGTGATCAGAAGCTAGATAGTCCACAGTGGTCTTCTGCAAGTTGGGGAGCTAGAAGAACCAGTAGCTGCACAGCCCAAGAGGCTGAAATGTCAGAACAAATGGAATTCTACCACAATCCAAGACCAAAGGCTTCTGGAAACTCCATGGAGAGTCAGCTTTGGAATTCTGAAGAAGCAAGATTCTGAGATCTTCAGAGGATTGCAACAGCAATCAAGGACCTGTTCAAGAACTGAGCTTGCATCTGCTGTTGCTTTCTTGTTCTTTCAACTTTTATTTCATCCAAGCTATCATGCTATTGGTTGGTGCTGCCCACGTTTAGGGAAAGTCTCCATTTCAGTTTGCTATTTCACATGATAGTCATTCCTAGACACACCCTCATTGACACACCATAAGCCTCTTAATCACTGGCATCTCTTAATCCAATCAAGTTGACAATTCAGATTAGCCATTACAAATGGTCTATGCAGAACTATGTGGTTTAGCCCCTTTATCTCATTTCTATCCTCTGGGGCCACCTGATTCCTGCTTAAGATGCCACTCTCTCTACCTTTTGTTCTCTTTCTTGATCATTCCAACATTATTCAAAACCTCAATGATTACATACTATGTTTTCAGCATGAGACCTTGTTACCCCCAAATCTTTTAGTATTGGAATTTTACATTTAAGATTTCACCCAAATTGTCATATTTTCAAAGGATCCTTTTCTTGCCACCAATGTAACATTAAATTGTTGCCCCAATAATTTTTTATCATATTTTCATGTTTTAATTTTTTACTGTTTTCTGAAGTTCTCTTTGTATTGTTGTTACTAAAAAATATTCCTATTTCCCACACAGTGATATAATAAACCTGATGAATGCAGAGGATTTGTTCAGTCTTGTTTACCAAGCAAGCCACCATTGCATTAACAGTGTCTTATGATAGGACAACCTCAATAAATATTTTCTCAATGAATGAATGGATGAATGCTGATGAAATTTCAAATCCTGTTTTAATATGGTTATATTTTAATTAAGAGAAGTTATGAATATACTGAAGCCAAATTGCATTAATTGAGACATTCACATTTAAAAAAAAAATCTTCATTAAACCCTAAAGGTTGGCATAAAAAAAAAGAACAGCAGAGCCCACACTGGCCAGGAAATAAGTTTTATTCTTGTTTTTCTGCCTTATTTCACCTGCACTGCATTATACAAAATAAAATTATTATACTACTATATTTGTTTAATATATTCCCATTTATTTTGCCATTATCCAATTATGCACTTCAATAAGCTAGTTTACAACTAATGTTTCTATATTTTTCCAACAAGAAATTTGCTCAGCCCATGCACATTAGCTCTGATATTTATCTTCTCCTAGCTGAAACTTTTATGTGTATATTTTCTTTAGAACTACTGCAGAGGTCTACTTTTAAAAGTAGTGGTAAAAAACATGTTATTTTACAGTTCATGTGGGGAAAGTACTGCTTACAAATAACAAGGGTTTGTTTGAATTGACATAAACAATGCTATCTCTTTTCAAAGAAGGAGGAGACCATATAGGATAATGGGGAATTGGCACTGCCTATTTGACTTCTGAAAAGTTTTGACACTAGTGCATTCTATACCATTGCTGGAAAAGAAAGTGCAATTCATATACTTCTTATTATCTTCAATTTCCCCCCACAGGGTTGGTGTCTTTCTCATGGATGTATTCCACAGCTTCTATTTACATGCATTGAAGGTTCTGCATCTGACCTACCTTCCATTTCACCCATAGATAAGACACCCACAATACTTTATTAACTGTTATTCCTAATTCAAAGCTTGTCTTGTTTTTTGACAAATATTTTTGAGTTTCCAATATGTGCCTTAAAATCCACGCTCCAGAACAGATTAATGATTTTCCTCCTTACTACTTAAGCATTCTAGTATTTCAGCACTGAAGGTTGGGGCAAGTTTAGGAATGCAGAATCATGGGCCTTTAGAGCTCCTGAGTTTAAATCTTGATTTCAATGAGTTCCCCCAATGATTTGTAAGTACATTGAAGTATAAGAAACACCAGTCTAGGATATCCTTTTTGCATAAATCCTCAATAGATTCTCCTGGATTACCTTAAGTGAGCTAGCTCCTGCTTCCTCTCAAAACATCTCCATCCAGCTTTCCTGAGTTCAATTACTCTTCAGCAACACTGAACTGCCGGCAATCTCCCACCTCTTGAAAGCAGTTCCAGCATCCACATTTTTGTTTACATAAAATCTTGGGCTGTATAATAACTAAGAGTGTTGGAGTGAGCACTGAAGGGAACTGAGTTAAGATCTCAGCAAAACATATCAATAGCTGAGGGTTCTTGAGGAAATTTCTTGACCCAGCAAAATGTTGATAGCTGAGGGTTCTTGAGAAAATTACTTGACTTTTATGAACAGCTCTCTCTTCATCTTAAAATAGGAATTGCAGTATTTACTGAGTTGCTGTGAGGGTTAAATAAGGAAAAACAAGTATGGTGTAAATCACAATGTCTGTCAAGCAGTGAATCCACTACAAACACAGGCAAAGCGGCTGTGCAAGATGGGCATACCTGTAATGCCAGCAGCTGGAGAGGCTGAGTCAGGAGGATCGAGTTCAAAGCCAGCTTCAGCAACTTAGCAAGGCCCTAAACAACCTAGTGAGACCCAGTCTCAAAACAAAACATGAAAGGAGCTGGGGATGTGGCTCAGTGGTTAAGTGTCTTTGGGTTTAATTCCAGGTATGAAAAGGAAAAAAAAAAAAAAAAAAGACAACACTAAATGACCACTAGGAAGCCCACTGTGTCATTCTTTGTGACCAAAAAATGAGTGAAATTTCTCTAATTAGTTCTTTCCCAAAGTCTACCTGAATCATATTCATTTTTGTTCACCGGTTGTTCATAACTTTCATGCCTAAATTATTCTCTTAATGTGAGGTCAGTAGGGTAAAATGAACAACTCCTCCAGAGGGCATAAAGCATATTTCAAAGCAAGCACCTAAAAATGACTGAATAAAAAGGACAAATGAAAATATCATTGTTTATTACAGAAACTGTGAGTTGCCTTGGATTCCTTTCCTGCTTTCATCTCTCCTAGCAGAATCACTCTGGTTTGGGGCAGCGAGTTGGTGACATATAAGAATGTGTTTCCTGGCACGTGACTCACCCTAGAGACAAAATATACCCGTGGGCTGCCTTGCCCTTCCTTCTGCCCCACTGCACACTGAAGACTGCTTTCCTGTCCCTACTCTAAGACAGTTGTGAAGACGTGAATTTCATGGCAAATAAAGTGGAGCAGGAGGAAACGATCCTGAGAAAGTGGTGATTTTGTAGAGTCCCTTGACCAGCCCCAAACTGACAGCAAACAGGTTTCCTGCAAAGTGAGGAGGAATAAGATGATTTTATTAAAGCAGTATACCTGGAGAACTATTATGTGCAATAAAACACAAGACAGCAATGTAGGGCCCAACAATGGGCTCTCCAAAGTATATTTTAAAGACTTCAGCTTAACTTGATAGCTTAAGTCTTTGAAATAGGTTTAAAAATCAAGGTTACATTAAAGGAAAAGTTTATATTACTCATTATATATAAAATATATGCCATCAAATATGCATATATGCACATACATGTATGTACAGACACTTATGGTGTCTTAAATCCTCTGAAGTTTTAAAAAAATGTCAGATTGATTTTGTTTGTATTTATACCTAATGGAATAAAATATTGAGCATATTGCAAACTAAGCACTTACTTAGATAGAATGAAAATGCTCTGTTTTCTAGGAATGTTGAACTTGATAGAATATGTTCACAAGACAGCTCCTCAATCATATTTATTCTTAGATATTTTAATTAATAGTAAATCTTTCCTTTTATTTCCTTTATGTTTCTAGGGAAGGAACGATACTTAACATATACCCAATATGAAATACACACAGGGCATACATAATACCTAAAATTATGTGCAAATTTTGTATTATTTATTAATTTTTTTCTGAGGATAGTTTCTACCATGCTTACTAGCTTCCCAATCTCACATAAGAATAGTTCCACTTAAAGAAAGAGATTATCATTTTAGTGTGATTCCCATTTTTTAGTATTATTTTCACTTCTTCTGTATAAAATGATTTCAAACTACCACCAAGAGACAAAGCGTCGTTTTCATGTAGTCTTAGAACTTACTCTTTAATCTCCATCTTCTAGAACATTTATTCAAAATAAGGAAAAGGCAGAAAACTGGCAAAGAGATTCTGATGAAAACTCTTAATTTACACATATATAACATCAAAAACTTACTTTGCTGATTCTGCTCTCATTCATCTAAATTTAGACAGCAGTAATGAAAGCTGCAATTTTCCTTTGAAAATTACAAATCTGAAGCAATAATTGTATCTGCACCTACTCTTTGCCTATTTTTGCAGTGTTCAAAAATATTCCTATGGCTAGAGAGCAGGTGTTCGCTACGGCATGTGCTTCATGACTGTCTTCCTGTGCAAAACAAGATCTCAGCAGCATATTAAACCTATACCCAGGTGCACATGGAAAAGGCTTCTCCAAATGTCCACCATGTGGATCCTTAGCCTTGCCAGGAGATGCTCTCACTCTGTGATTCTGATGCACTAGAAGGTCTATAATTTCTATTGTTTTTTTGTGGACCATGAAATTTATAGCAAATATACCTTGCTTATTTTATGATAGGATTTATTTTCTCCTTCTGCTCATGAAATCATTTTGTTTTCATGGTTGTTGGGAAACATTAGTTGGTACATGATCCAACAATGCTATGAAGGCATGCTAATGTTCCAACAACATCTTTCAGGAGATCGTAAGCTCCTGGAAGGCAAGTCCTGTAACTCATTGAGCTCATGTACACACATAGTCTTTTACCAAATCAGCAATGGAATATTCTAAGCAGCAAACAAACAACAAACAAAAATCCTGCCACATTAATTATTCAACCAATGAGAACAGGATAAAGCTAGAGATGATGTATACTAGGACTCTTAACTTTAAAACTAGCCAAGGGAGAAAAACCAAAGAGATGTGTGTGTGTGTGTGTGTGTGTGTGTGTGTGTGTGTGTGTGTGTTAGATCCTGGGATTTGAATCCAGGGGAACTCTATCACTGAGCTATATCCCTACTCCCCTTTTCTATATATGTTCTAATTTTGTGACCGTGTCTCCCTAAGTTGCTGTGGTTGGCCTTGACCAACCTAATTTGCAATCATTCTGCCTCTGCACCAGAGATCCCAGAAGTGTACCTCCATGTCTGATACACAATTGGAGTCTTTAAAATAAAAGTTCTAATAATTGAAATAATAAGTAACTATTTGCAAAATATTTAATCAATACTAAAATATGAGATAACTATGAACATGTATATTTTGATAATAGGCTTTCAAGGTAAATAATAATGAATTGGATTCAACCCAGCTTTAAAAATAAGAAAATGAATTAACTTACACAAGAGAGCAGAGAGCTCTGGGGAAGGTTTCTGCATGGATCCACTGCCTTAGGGAAGTCATCAAGGATCCCTGTTTCTGCTGTCGTTTGCTGGGCATCCACATCACTGAACTCTTCTTCATCTAGTGGCCACACTTGTTGAGTGGCCAACAGAAGCAGCCAGGAAGGCTAGAACTCTTGCTTGTGGGCACAGAGAAAGATAGAGATGACCTCTCACAGTGAGGAATAGGTCCTTTTCCAACACAATCTAAATATGGGAAATGAGGTTTTTGTTTTGTGTTGGTTTGGGATATAGGTTTTTCCCCAGTAGCACTCATCTCTGGAATAGACATCCGGGTTTATGGTCAGTTCCTTGACAAACATGAGCTGTAGCTGAATCAGAGAGGCATGGTGGGTCAATGGATAAATAAATAAGGCATGATACAGGAAAACTGTGGAAAACAATACACAAAGTCAAGGAGGTGCAGAGTAAAAGGAAAATTTCTTCAAACTAAGCATTTAAGAAAAACAAATGGATTGTATATGAAAGGGGGGAAAAATCTCATAAGTAGCTAAAGACCAGGCCAAAGAAAAGCTTTAAATTTCTATATCTATCCTACTAAAGCCAGATTATCAAAATGACAAATTGCTTTAAAAATCAATAGGATCACTTGTTATAAATATAAAGTCCTAGGTAGAAAAAAATAATTTTAAAAAAGCAGAATAAAATAACTCTGCTGAATAACTAATGAAGTAGGAGTCACCCTACCTGTGGGATGAGATAAGATGTTACTTTGTCCCACACAGTCCATATCTCAAACCCAGAGCTTGTGCCCAGCAACACAGACACAGTATCTCAGAACAACTTAAGGTCCAGCTAGATCCAGAATGCTGGGAAATGACGCTGGTAGATCAGGATATAGCTGAAAGCCTGGCAAATGGGGACAGGACTGTAACCAAGCAGTGCTAATTTACCACATAGTGTTTGAGCTTGCAGAGATTATTTTGGTTATTCCATTTGTTTACACCAGTTCAGTCGAATATTTGTTGCATGCATTTTTTTTTTCTGCTGTGTGCTTTTTAATCTTCATTTAATCATGGTTCTCACACCCCCAGATATCTATACGACATACCATATTTTCTAATTTCAACACATCATGTTTTAATGGTAAAATGTAATTTTTAGAGATGCATCTTAAGGAAACAGTTTTGAAATATCAGGTCTTTAACATTCATTCATTTGTTCCACAAAATATGCCCCAAACTTTCTTCCCCCAAGGCATTCACTTGTTTATAACCCAGCGATATTTAAGCAACACTTTCTTGTGCTCTTACCCACTATCAAATAGATAGGTATTATAAATTTTATAGTGGTGCTCCTAAACCTGACATTGCAGGATGTGAAGCACCCTCATAGTTCTCTACTTTATATATTATTTTTATGGGGAGAATTAAAGCTTTTATGAGGCTGTAATTTTTGACATTACCATTTCTTCCAAGGAACTCAATGTTATCCTATTCTACAAAGAGCTAAACAAGAGAAAGAGCACATTTCCAAGGTCAGGTGAATGTCCTGAATCTGGCAGTGAGAGGCTCTAAGCAAAAAAAAAAAAAAAGAAAAAAGAAAAAAAGAAAAAAAAATCAGTTCATCTGATTATTTTCAATGCACACCACATTGAAAAACAGGGCACACATGCCTGATTGTTGAAAAAACAAGTTAATTTTTGCACAAAAATTTTTAAAAACTGAAACACTAATGTTTGAAATATCATGACATATTTGATTACTATGAATAAAACCAAAAATCTTAGAAACATGTTGAGTTATATAAAACCTAAACAAGCAAATTGTTTGGGAACCACTTAATATTTAAAAATAAAATAAAATACGTCAATAAAAGGTAACATTACATTATACAAGAAATACATTCTGCTTCAAGTATGTACTTTGAGGAATTTGAAGACACATAGATGCCTCTCCTACAGGAACTAAAATATGATAATATAAAATGTAATGGAACCCAGAAAAGAGAAGCCCTGACAATAGCCAAGCAAATTTGGATTATGAAAATATTGACAAAAAGTACAGTATGGAAACAGTTGGAGGTAGTTATGTTATACTGACCCTGACAAAACTCAGTAGGAAATTTCTTCAGACTCCTGTCATGAAGTTCTGTCATGTACAGGGAGTAAGTAGATTGAAGCCATAATTTCCATACTTTGAGTAAAGTATTCCATTCTTCTTCCATTTTTAAGAGTAGACTATTTATTTGATATTACAGTTTATTTTTTTAAAGTAAACTTAAAAGTACATACAACATTTTAGGGATATTTAATTAGATCATATTTATCCACTAATATTTTTAGGTAAAAGTATAAAAACTAAAATTCACAATTGTAGACCTTTTCATGTATAAGATTCAGTGGTTTTTGGTATATTCACAAAATTGTGCAATAATCACCATTATGTAATTCTAGAATGTTTATATCACCCCGAAAAAATCCTCCATTTTCTCCATTTTTATTTCTTCCCATGCTTTAGAAGACACTAATCTACTTTGTGTTTCTATAGATTTGCGTATTCTATATAATTCAATAAATCCAAATAAGTTTATTCATGCAATAACTGGATATCCATGTTTCAGCATATATGACATATTTGTTATAATTTTTGTTTTTAAATAATATTTCATTGTATGGATCTTCCACATTGTTTTGTCCATTTGTCAGTAGATGGACATTTAGATTTTTTTGCATGGTTTAATTACCAGGATTCATGCTAACAGTCATAGTAATGAACAAGTGTTTGCTTGAACATATGTAGAATATAAGATTTTAAAAGCATATGAGCATCTGATAATATCTAATTATTCATTTCTCTTCCATCACCAAGAAAATCTCCATGATGAAATAACTATTTACAAGTAAAACATGTCAGAAAAATGCAATATTTTTTTTATTTCTCTCTCTCAAAGAAAAAGAAAGTCAATCTGTGCATTTCTATTCAGTAGAGTCTCTGAGACCTTTTACTTTCTTTTTGTCCCTGATTATTTGCTTAATTGTGGATGCAACATTTAGCCATGTAGAATTTATTACAGTCCTTTTCTAAATTTTGTATGGAATTATAAAGGAGAGAGCAGACAAGTGTTTTCAAAAGCAGCCATTTTCAAGCAACAACTGCTCAGTGGAGAGTTACCAGCTAAGAAGCACAGACATGGGAGGTTGTGTGTTCTGATTGGAATGAGAATGCCAGATTAAAAAAAAAAAAAAAAAAAAAAAAAGATGGGGAAACAGCCCCATAGGTGTCTCAGAAATAGTTCAGATAGCACAGTGTAAAGCACTACATTCTCACATGGACAGATGAGGTAAATAATTATTATACATCAAGAAAATGAGAGCTGGGTATGGTGTTCCATACCTGTAATCCCAGTGGGCTTGGCAGGCTAAGGCCCGAGATAGCAAGTTCAAGACCAGCCTCAGCCACTTAGCAAAGCCCTAAGAAACTTAGGGAGACACTGTCTCTAAATAAACAATAAATTGAAATAAAATAAAAAAGTCTGGGAATGTGGATCAGTAATTAAACACCCCTGGGTTCAATCCAATCTCTGAAACAAAAAAAAAAAAAAAAAAAAAGGAGGAGGAGGAGGAAGAAGAGGAGAAGGAGAGAGATGTCATATTTGACATATTGCCTTAAATGATCTATGGACACAGGTGCTTCATAATTCTTTTCATGTTTATTTGTGTGTGGTATCATGATTAGCTAGTAAAATTATAAAAGGCATAAATATACTGATTTTTTTCCACTACTTTCCTTTATCCTAATCCACTAAAAATTAGCATTGGGAAAATACTGTATTACATTACACATTTCTTTTAACAGATTAATAATGAATCACAATATATTTATATTTTTATTAATGATGGTTTAAAAGTTACTCACTCTTCTCGTTTCAAAAGTTTTGATATTCCGTTATTTTCCTGAAATTGAATAACACCCTAACGTTTCACCTTCTATCATTTTTAGATGACTGAGTTAGTTCATTCAGTTATTTATTGCAAAAAGAAGGTTTACTTGTTTATTTTGTGAGTGTGTGTTAGAAGGACAGTGTTGAATAGGATCAACCCTCAGAGGAGCATCTATGCTTTCTCCCAACTTTCTTGGTTTCTCTTTAGGTAATTCTTTCAATACTTTCATGAACAAGGATAAATGTGTCTCCCATGTGATAGCAGGTTACCAAAATATTTCTGGAGTATAGGCTTCTGTGTCTATCCTCACCTAAGGCATTTTAAACAACTTCTTCTCCACGGTAAAATGTGCTTTTAAGCCTACAACTGAAGCAACTCTAGTACTCTTCTTGCTCTATATTCTGAGACGTTGGCTTATCTATTTTAGCTCTCTTGTCTTTGCGTATGTCCACTATTGATTTATATGTCCTTTTCTATATATAAGTACCTCTTCAAAACCAAAGTCTTTTTTTTTTTTTTGGTTTTCTAATTAATTATACTCAAATTTAGACTTTGGTCACAAATAATTTTCCTTTTGAATATTCTTAAAATATATTGCAAAGAAACTTAAGTCATAATAATGAATTCCTCTGGCATTCTTCTAAAATAAATATTATGTTGAAGTTCCTTCATCTGATCATAACTTTGACATTTTTGCACTAAATCAGTTTTACCTGTGTAAGTTTCAGTGAAATCATAAAATGAGTCTCAGGTACTGACCACAATGTAAGTATCTGTGAACTTTGCCTACAGATAATGTCCTGTTTTATATTTTGATTTACTTGCATTACTGACTGCTCTTTGATTCTAGGTTATTTGGGCGTGGATCTCAGGTTATCACTGTACCCTAATGGATTTCTCTGCATTTGGTTCAGGACCCTATTGCTCCACCCACCAAATATGACTGGGTTAATTGCTTGTGGCTTCTCTTTACCTGTGCTAGAGTTCCTCTCCACTGGCACAAACATTAACAAGTTGATTTTTTAAATATGGGATACTAAGCAGAGAAAAATGTCACTATTTAAATGAAACACATTTCCAACTAATTTTCTCATTTGTTTATGACCCTTCTTCATTTCGTTTTGAGAAACGAATGTCCTACATATTTATTTATTTTTTTACATTTAGTCTCTCCTTTTTTGTTTTTCCAAACGCTATAAAAATTAGACTCTATCTTCAAAATGGTATAGATAATTGAGATATGTTCAATGTACTTTTTAATTCTTTTATCAGTATTGCTTGTATAGAAAATATAAAATATTTTTATGTAAGGTATTTTTGTCAACATGAAGCATGGTTAAATAGATAAAATACAATGAGCAATATAGTTTAAAATATTTTCTATGATTTAGTATATTATCACACACATAGGAAAAATATGTGTTTAATTTCATGCTTTAGAGTAGAAGTTGTTAATATAAGAATATCATTTTGTGGTGAGCTTAAAAACTTATGGAAAATACTTCCAGTTCTCAAATTTCCATAATATTTTTAAAAACTTGCACACTCTGATAATGATAAAAATTCTTCTATTCATTTTTAGAACCAATGTATCCATTTAACAAATGTGTTCTAACTTATCCAGTAACTCAGACAGAATTAAGAATAAGGTGATATACAATGATAAATAAGAGAGACTCTTCATGAAGGGATTTCAGAATCTAGTGAGTAAAAAAATATTTTAAAAAATGCAAAATTATAATTCATTGTGCTATTACAAGAGTTGTACATAATGCTATGGGATCTTAGGAGCAATAACAGTATAAGACGTTCAACTTCAAAAAGCTGGAGCATATGATATTTGGAGATGTTTCCATGATGGCTGGTGCTTGGAATAATGGATGAATTGCTCCAGCTATTCCTCACAGGGCACATGCAGGAAAGAGGAAGGCCACGATGGACACTAGGGTGCATTGACATTCTAAAAAGAAGTTTTGATTGAAGCAAGGACAACCAGAATAGTCTGGTATTAGCTTAAAAAAAAAGGGAGAATTTCCAATTGGGGAGTGCTTAACAGAATCAAAGAGCCAAAAAAATTTAAGTAAAACAGTACTGGAAAGTGTCCAGTGATTCCGTTGAATGTCATTGGTGACCTGGGAAGAGATCTTTCACTAGATTGCTGTAATATAATCAAATCAGGTTGGGTTGTTGAAGCTATTGAAGCACAAATGGGTCTCTGGAGCAGAATTGCTTGCTATCAGAAAGGACAAAATTATCCCAAATTAATTCAGAATCTCTCTACCAAGTTCTATTCAATATTATAGTTTTCCTTTTTATTGCTGTATGTATATACGTGACTGTATGGCCAAAGTGATTCTGCAACCTTACAATCTGAAAAATGAGAAATTATACCCCATTTTATTCAAATGTATAAAATTTCAAGATCATTGAACTGTCATGTGTAACTAATAAAAAAATAAAATAAAAAAAAACAAATCCATAGAACAAAAAAGAATGATCTAGTCAAACATGGACATAGAAATGTCCAAAGATAAGCCATATCCCAAAGGAAAAAAAAAAGAAACTACTATAAGTAATAATAAATGAACAATAGCCAAAAAATATTATAGTTTTCCATTTTGAAGCTTATAAGATGGGTATTGATATCACCATTGAGAAAGGACATTGAGCTGAAAACCCCTTGCTCTTACTCTGCATTGGCAGCAGAAGTTTCCAAAAGGAATTTCTCTGGGAACTAATGTAATATTGGAAAAGACAATGCCAAAGGAAAGCTTATTCCCTTTGAATGTTTATTTATGTTGTGATTTAAAATATGTGGCATTTTTAATACAAGTTTTAAATAATCACCTTTTAAAAAAAATTTTGCTTATGCCATGGTACATATGGTACACAGATCTAGCAATTATTAAAATCTTTAGGCAAGAAAGATTTTAAGTGAATTTGTTCATCACTTCAATTATTGTCTGTTAATGTTAGTTTATTTGAATAGTTCTCTTTGACTATGTGCCTCTTTACTGTGGAGATAGAGTCCGTAGCCCCTTTGGGTATAAAGTGCTTAGTTCGGTATTTAACATATAAGGGCACTAATTAAACATTTTAATGAATTAATATGTATGCTAAGGAAGTATTGCCAATATAATTTTTGAAATAATATTGTGAGACTTGAAGAATATAATTATACCCATCCAATAATTTGGTTTAATCATGAATCAGACATTTATTTATAGGCTATTTTTGCCATACATATGTTTATAATTGAAAGTCAAATTCTTAACCATTTATGAAGAGGGAGAACACAGCCGTTTGCAAAGATTTGATTTTTATTTTCAGTTGGCTCTGCATATTTCCTTGCGTCTTCAGTACAAAAAGTTTCTCTTATACCCAAACTAAAATTGAAATTGCATAACCTGTTAATGCTTCATTTGGTTTATGGGTTCAATGTCCGTGCCATTGCTTGAATGTCGGCTTGCCCTTATATTTTTTCCCCACAGCATCAGTGTTGTTTCTCTTGCTTGTAACTGAGGATTGCATCTGTTTAACTTTATTTTTTTTCCTTTCTGTTCAGCAAAGATCACTTCTGTTCTGAGCTGTAGCCTAAAGCCAGAGTCTGATTCTTGGAGCAAGTGGTTAGCTTTGTAATGCTTCAATCAATTCAAAGGTGTGTGGCCTTGCACTTGCCAATGAGGGTGCAGAATGGAGAGGAAAAGTACTTGCCCTTCTGAGCACTCCCTGGCTCCTTTGAAGAACAGGGCAAGGCTAAGGTTTCTTTGAAACCATGTGGTTCCTCTTCAGTGCTCCAGATGTTGTGGGGAAACAGGCAGGGCACTGCACAGGCAGAGTCCTGTGCAACATTTCATGGTTTTGGAGTTTGTGTTCATATCCTCAAAGACTTGGATGAATTTCTAATTTTATTTCATCTGATGAACTACTACATCATCTCTGTCAGTGATAAGCCAGAGCCAGAACATTCTGGAAAAACTGAAGACCTCTTAAGAATTAAAAGAACAAGCAAAACTAACAAGAAACAACCAACTGCATTCCATTCAGAGTTTTAAACTGTATAACTTATTAAAATAAAACACCCAAGCCAGAAAAAGACAAAAACACAAAATAAATAAAATTCTAATGTTTTATATGCAGATACACAGCATACTGAAAGAGATCAAATTTTGCTGTAGCATCATCGTATTTGACAATATGGCTGGATAAATTCTGTGCCAGTTTGAGACACTGGGTGTGCATCCACTTCCTCCATTGGTCTTGAGTGAAGCCATGTAGACTCCAGAGTAGTACCTTAGATGTAATCTGCATCTGCATCACATTCTCTCTTTCACCAGCACATCCTCCAAATGGTCATATTTTACATGATTTGCCTTGCCTTGTCTGCTTGCACCAAATGCCTTCCTGTGCACACAGGTGCTTTATCAATGTTTCAGCAGGAGAATGATTTATGGTGTTGTGGCCATATTTTTTTAGGTCTTAATGACCACTAGCAGGTAAAACTAAATCAATAAGTACTTAGCATCTGTGGAAACAGAAGGTATTTGCCTGCTAATCAGTATGATATTAAGGTTTTCTATATTTCAGTAAACTGTGTGATAACAAACGCTCCTGCTACTTTGAATTGATTTATGATATGTCAAAAAATGCTAATTCTTAAATGTCTTTCTGATGTCCTAAAGATCATTATCCCAAAAGTATGAAAGATTTATATAGCACATTTCCCTTTTCCTCTTTTAGATCTTCTGTGTGGTTGCTCTACACCACACACTGACCAGGATCAGGGAGAGCTCCTCCAACTGCGTCAGCTGTCTCTGTTAACATCCCATTTCAGCAAAGCAGTCGGGATTTTAACAAGAGAGGATATCAACCCAACAGGAGAATGGAGCAGAGCCAAAGGTGAGTGCCAGCCACTCTTAGGTTAAACTGGTTTTCATGCAAGATGTTTAGATACATGCAAATTTTTATAGAAGTTGCTGTTTATTCTTTTTTTCCCACATTTTTAGTAGTGTCTTACAGTTGTACCTATTAATGGAATTTGTTGTTACATATTTGGACATGCACACAATATAATAATATGATTTGCCAATATTAGTGCCCAGGACATCCCCTCTCTCCCTGTTTATTCTTTCCATAGTATATTTTACAAAGTACTCTCCAAGATAATTAGTATTTCTTCAAAATACATGAAATTTTCATACTTTCCAATTAGAATATTATATATCCATGTACCATCGAAAGACATAATATGAAGTATTTTATTTTTAAGCATTAATACTCATCACAAATGCATCTTTGTTTTCTATGATTATTCGTGAATGCAAGATAGAGATTACATGTAATTATACCTCTAATTGATCAATTATGGGTCAATTAACCAACCTTGAGTAGAATTGGATATTTAAATGTACAAGGGAAAGTGTATTTTTTAAAAGTGATTTACTTTTGAAATTTTATTAGATAAAAGATGATAATTTTAGATACTACAATTTGTTAATATATTTTTATTTAATAAAGACAATTATCAATACATTAAAATGTCATGAATCAAGATGCTTTCAGAAGAGAAATAATACACATTCTTAGAGAATTTTTTTTTAAAAAAAATGGATGGTAAGTTTTGAATAGAGATATTTGGAACAATGTTAAATATACTCAACAAATATATTCAAATATACTCAAAAATATGCAGTGAAAACAAATACAATTTTATCATATATGTATATATTTGCATACATATATGCACCTCTATACATACATATGCACATTTACACAAACAATAAACACATATACACATATACTTCAATCAGAGCTAAATATTCAACAATTTTCAAAGAATTCTAACATTTTTTTCAGAGCATTGAAAATGTGTTTATTTACTTCTAATCATTCTTTCTCTGACTTGATGAGGGCTATCATATATTGAGCCTGGATTGCTGCAGTAAAATAACCAGGGAGTGACGAACAACTTGTGTACATTGATACAGCAGGAGTGGGAACCATTTATTGTAGCACAGGAGGGGTATATATACATTCCACACAGCTTATCTTAATTAACATAAACTAGATACAGCAGTCATCCTGTAAGGAATCTCCACACTTAATGGCTCGCTGGTGTTACTTCACAAACCACTCCCTCTGGCAAAATGCCAGGAGCCATCCTGACTTGTTTACAGACCCTAACACTGGATGATTTTCTAATATACAATTTCCTTTTAACATCATTCACATGAAGAAACATGAGAGATTTATTCCTCAGAACAGGATGCCTCTGTTGAAAGGATGCCTGAAGTGGTTCTATGACAGGCAGAGCAAGAGCAGAAGCTGGATCTTGTAGTAACTTACATATGAGGTGCTGATATCAGAATACCATGCCAGTGTTTTCCTTGCTCCTTTTGTTAGTCTCATAGAGTTGTAACTTTGTTGCCAAGACATTTGTGCAGCTATGGTCAATTATATGAATTTAAATGGATGAATTTTTGTTAATATATGAATCTTATATGATAAATAGCTTTGTCACCTGCCATTATAATTTAAAAGGTCCACTTTTGCAACAAACATTTTAGTTATCAGATATCCTTATCAGCAAGATGAATAAGAAACTTTCACTTTCTTGGGAATTCTTTCTACCGAAATGTATTCATTCTGAATAAAGTTTAAAAAGTTAAGCATATTTTTAGTTTTCATGCCTTGTTAAGCATGTACAGATAAAAATTATTTGTGTATATATGTATATATTATTTTTCTTTCCTTTTTTGTTTTGTATTTTATTTTTGAACCTGAAGATTTATCACTGAACCACTCCTTCAGAACTTTATATATATATATATAAAATTTTATGACAAGGTCTCACTGAGTTACTTACAGTCTAAGTTGCTAATGCCAACTTTGAACTTGTGATCCTTCTGCCTCAAGTCTACCAAGGGAATGGGATTAAAGACAGAGTCCACTGCATCCAGCAAAAATAATAAATTTTAAACCAGCAGGCAAAGAAAAATTGTGTTTTTCTGTACATCACTATGTATTTATTATCTCTATTTAAAGTACCAGCAATTTGGTTCATAACACTATGAAGAGGATAGCCACAATCTAGTCCATATGCAAATAGAAGGCTGATTTCAAAATCAGGCAAAGTTTTCACCTTGAATAATAAGAATTTTGATTTGGTGTAAGAAGAAAGAATGCTGAATCAAGACAGAACACATTGATGAAAGATTTATACTTGTAAAGGTTTAAACTGAGTATTAGGATGTCATTAGTTGCCTTTGAAACTTATGACCATATTTTTTTAATTAAGTTTCAAACCTATATTGTATTGTCAATTATTAAAAATTGCATTTTGTTATTTAAATTGAATCCATTGTTACCTTTCCTTAGTCTGTAAGTGATCTGAGCAAACTTAATGAAGATAATTTATAAAAGTATATTAAGTGTGGAATGTAACAAAGAAATACTTTTTTATTAAAAAAAATGTTCTGGGCTGGGGATGTGGCTCAAGCGGTAGCGTGCTCGCCTGGCGTGCGTGCGGCCCGGGTTCGATCCTCAGCACCACATACAAACAAAGATGTTGTGCATGCCGATAACTAAAAAATAAATATTAAAATTCTCTCTTTCTCTCTCTCTCTCTACCTCTCTCTCTCTTTAAAAAAAAAATGTTCTGCCCCATATACCCATAAATAAGTTTTTGATTTTTGCTATCTCTTACATACTTTTAGATGGAAGGGTAACATGGCACATGATCTATTTTGAGTTGCTATTGGAGATGAAAGTAGAGACATAGCATAATGCAATTACTCTTGAACCTGAAATTTTCACTCAGTAAGTTGTTATGCAGTGCATTGTCATTAGAATCTTCAGCCATGTAAGAAGATCTAAGGTGAAAATGAACATAACAAGAAAGATTTGGTTTAGCATTCACTTGTGATGCTCCTAAATGTGATTGATATTCTCCCCATTAAAGAGTTCATATGTTGAGTGAAAATAATTATAAATTCTGGATACATTCAGAGTGGTTGCTACTAAAATGACTTTAATACGGATGAGCTTCTACTGTACAATAAAAATGTGCCTAAGTGTATGTACACATACAAAAACATGCCACTGAATTTTGTAAAATTACCACTTATCAAAATATTATTGCTATTAAGACACAACTGATCAAACAAATAATCAATGTAATATTCACAATTATATTCATAACTACCTCCAAATATGATTTTGTGTTCAATACATCTAAGATAACCATTTGACAGTTTATTTCTTAAAAATTGAGAAAATTTCAAGTGTACTAATAATTTCGTTATGTTAGGAAAATAGTTTGTCTTACAATAATTAATAAATTGCTAAAATATTAAGCAACTTACTACCATGAACTTTCTTTTTTTTATTAGTTGCTCAAGACAATACAATGTTTTCTTGATATATAATACATTTGATTCAAATAGGGTTTGAATTCTCATTTTTCCACGTGTACAGATTGCAGGATCACATTGGTTATACATCCATGTGTATACATACAGCAATCCTAGTATCAGTTGTATTATGTTGCCCTCCCTATCTCCCCTCCCCTTCCCTCCCCTCCTATCCCTATTGTCTACCCATTCTACTGTGACACTTATCTCTCTCTTTTTTTCCCCTTCCCTTCCCCCTCACACCATCATATATTTATTTTTGTGAACCCTAAACTTTCTTAATGAAAAAATCTGAGACTCAGAAGTTATAAATCACTTGAAATTTGGATATATTCTCTTTAGTTCAACCTCTATCCTCTTGAGGGACTGGTTTATTCACCTAAAGCTAAGGGTGCTTTCAAGGCTAAACATTTGCTTTGGGTGATAGCCCCATGTCTATAATTTAGTGTAATTTCACGCAACTTGCCGAGAATGTGATTCCATATTGATTAGGTGAACTTTGTTAAAATGATTTAAGGACTAAGGCTCTTTCATTGTAAGAAGTTGTCCTGTTTGCACCACTGTGTAGATGGACCAGCAGATCTCCACCAAATATCATACCAGTTGACTTCTTGCATAGAGAGATGTACAGGGAAGTTGGTGACATGGAAACACAGGCCACAGAGTGGCAAGGGCCTAGAATGTGAGAACTTAATCTGTGCTAATGTGGTTGGGAAAAATCGTGTCTCCAGGGGACTTCTGTGTCTTTTCTGCAAATTCAGTGGTTTGACCAACGTATTACCATGTGATTTTCAGCTCTAAGATTTTAAGTTAAAATCTTCTGAGAGTATAAAATAGTCCATTATTAAACACGACCTATGCTAGATGTTTCAAAGTGAGAAGTTATTGTTAGCAACAAGGTTGAGTACTCCTATGTGAGGCATAGTAGGCTACTTTTAAATGCTCTCTGTGCCCCATAGTTAATCATTATTCATATCCCCTCCATGGTTTGAGAGTCAAAGGTAGTGTCTAAAGCTGTTATTTTCCCTAAACCTGAGAGAAAATATGCCTTATTCTCATTAAACAAGAACTAAATGGTTGTAAAATAAAAGACGAAGATGTCAGTTTTCAAGGTCAAACTTTTTAATTTCATGTTCCTTTGAGAGATCTGTCAGATTTGTCACAAGCAACCTTTGCTTTATTTCCTTGTGGTGTTTTGATTAAAGTGCATCATCTCTCTCACATTGTTTTTTTTAATACATTTTTACAAAATTTATAAACAGACGATTCAAACTCTTCAGATAAATTCTACCTACATTTATATGGTACTGAAGACAAAATTATCCAAGAAGTAAATATAGATAAAAAAGCAATGAATTTTTTTCTTTTATACTGTTTTAACCTTGAAAATATGTGATGCTATATGGCATATATAACCAAGAGTGGTCTAGTAGTATGCAAATAAGAGACTGCAATAATATCTAGTTTAAAACTTTCAATAATAAAACTAAATCCACATTTTAAATATTCTTTATAATGAAAACAATAATAATCCTCAACACTACAGTATACATTCTGTTTAATACAAGATTGCATTCACAAATTATCCATGTTACTGGGACTCAAAATGTGGTCATAGCTAATGAAACCTACCTTTTGTAATCAGCTGTTTTACTACAGCTTGAAGGAAACATTTATCCTGGTCCTAAGAATAAAGGAGGTTCTTTATAGTTCCCTAATTTTGTGCATTTTCTTGTTTTTGGACATGGTTATGTAAATATATTTGAGCTACTGAAAATGTATGGTATTCCTTTTTTTTTGAAAGGCTCTAAAAGTGTGCAATTTAAAACTTCACTCAATGATCATAATAGACATTTCTCCAATGATTTTTTAAAAGTTACCTTTAAAATTATTTGGAAACCATTATTATTTTTCTTCCCTACAAGAGTTATGTATAAAAGTGAGTGCAGTTTTTTTAGCTTGATCATTGCTATTGTAGTTTCACTTGTATTTTCATTTTTACATCAACAATTACTTCTTCAGTTGTGCAGATGATAAATATTTTATTTTATTTGAAAATATGAGTTTGTTTAAACATATACTGAATCATTAAACTATTTATGTAAAAGAAGCATACAAATGGAGTTAATTTTTAATTAGAATGTTTTTGGTAGAAGTTATCAGTGAGACACCAAATAAAACATGGTTCATTATGGAATCCAGAGGAAAAAAATTGTATCTTAATTTTGAAGGAAATTATAGCTAAAGTTTTAAAATGTTAGTGATAGTAATTGTATATATTTTTTGGTAATTGTACTTTGTGGTAATGGCTTCAGATGAACAGATATTTAAGATTAACAACTTGGTGATACCATACATACTTCCTGGAGCTCTGACCTCCTAAGATATTTAGCTCATAACTTTAGTATGTTGAAAATAATTCATATTGCTCTAACAATACATTTTCATTCATTCCTAGATATAAAAAACTAGATCTGAAGACAAATAATATAGGGCTTCTCTAATCCAAAAACAGACAGTCTAATGGAACTCTCCAACAATCTAAGTCTTAGTTCATCTGTAATAAGCATGTCAAAGAATAGAAACAGTCCTGGGCCCACTGAGGAAGGCAATCAAGAGTTTGTGGTGCTAAAATTTGTTATATAAGAATTAAATAAGGGTAAAGTAAAACTTATATAAGAATTAAATAAGGGTGAACTAAGACATCAAGAACCTTAGGTAAGCCTGGCTAAAGAATTTTCCAGCTATACCCAATCAATTCACAGACACATGAGCTTATAAAATGGTTATTGTTTAAGCAATAAATATTAGGGTAGTTTGCAATACAGTAACAGACCAAAGGAATGCCAACCTATGGGTAAAGAAATTCATGGAAGCCAAAAGAAAGCAACTGAAGAAGAGCTTATTAAAATTGCTAAGAAAAAAAAAAGGAGTTAAAAGTCATCCTGGATTGGAGAGGTGCAAATTTTATTCAAAGGAGAGCTAAAACAGTAATTTTTTAAAATAACAAAACAGATCCTGGCTCTCAAAAGAAGATGCATTGGCATTTTTAATCAACTGAAGATAATAATCCCCAAACATAAAATATATTCAATAAATATATCCTTCAAGAACATAACTAAAACAAATACACACACACTCAAAGGAAATTAGTTGCTTGTGGAACTAAATTATGAAAAAATAATGATGTGGGTAAAACAACAAAAATTGTATCCTATAGAAACTATGTATCCATATATATATAATGTGCTCAAAGCAGTACAAATGGAGAAAATAAAGTAAATTGAATTAAAATATTTTCTCTCTCTTACTTTATTTGGAAAATTGATAAAAGTAACATTATCGCTCAAGGATGTTGTTAGGGTTTGAAGATGAGATATTCTTCAAAATTTCCTATTGCAATGCAGGGATATTCAGAGGTGAAATGATCAGATTATCATGCTATAATCTGATCAGCTCATCCTAGTTTGATGGACTAACTAAAAGGCAACTGTGGGCAGGTGGGACATAATTGGAGAAGATGGGTTATGGGGGGCATGATCTGAGAGGGTTCATGATCCCCCTGGCTACTCTCTTCTCCCCCCTCTCTCTGCTTCTGGACTAGCACAGTATTCTTTTGCCATATCCTTTCACCACGATGTTCTGACTCATCTTTGGCCCAGAACAATGGAGTCAGCCTCCAATGGACTGAACCTCTGAAACATGAGTCAAAAAAACCTTTTCCTTCCATAAGTTGTTCTTATTGGGTATTTTGGTCACAGTGATGAGAACCTAATTAACATAGATGATAATAACCAAGTATTCATCCTGAATTTATAATTTAACCTATAGAATAAAAACTAAAAACTAGTAAAATGATATGTAAATATGATTTAGAGAAAACATAGAATATAAAAATGCCTAATATGGAAGAAACAAAAATAGAAAAAAAGTGACATGAAATAGGTAGTCAAAGAAAAAACTAATCAGCAGTAAAATTCAAATACATTAGGAATTACATTAAATATAAATAAGCTAAAAACACCAATAATAAAACCAATAATCTCAAACAACCAAATGGCAAAAACAAACTTATAAGAAGCACAGAAAAGTCAAAGAATTAAAAATCATGCAAAAAAAGTTCTAATATGAACACACTAACCCAATGACAGCTGTTATGATGTGACCACACCATCATCAGCAAACCTGGATGGTAAAGGAAGAAACAGTACTTTGTGTTTCCCAATAACTTATCAATGTCTAAAGCAAATTTCGAGAAAGAAAATGAAGGAAAATCCACATATTAACTTCTCTACAAGGAGTTTGGAAACAGCAGACACACACGGAGAATAAGCACAAAGATACTGAAAGAAAATGGTTAATATGAGTGAATTGGCAGGTACATAATGTCACACACAATATATTATACAGTTAAATAAACTTGTGACATCTTAAACATGTGACCTCTTGCTATTTCAGAGAGCAAGTCCCCATGAATCTCAAAGTATAGATATCATTTAAGGCATTTTTCTTATGTCAATAAAAAAAGATAGCTAGGCAATATCCAACTGTACAGAAAGCTCATCATACACTACTACATACATAATCCATTCATCAAATAAGAAATCATCACAGAAACTACAATGGCAACGTGGATATGACATAAAAAAGCTTGGGGCAGAGGATGTAGATCAGTGGTAGAGCTTGTCTAGCATGCATGAAACTCAGTGTTTAGTTCCCAGGGCAGAAAACAAACAAACAAACAAATAAATAAATTTGAGTTCTAATTTAATGTTATATGTAAACCATATAACATACATGTACACTTATGTGTATGTATGAAAAGCTGAAAATGACCATTTTTGAGGATTTTATCATGATTCATGTTCAAGGCATTTCTCAAAATTAACAGTTTTAAGAAATGTTTCAAACTCACAGAAATTATAAGAGATTGATATATGAAAACATGAGCAGATGTCAGTGAAATAGGAAATATGCTTATAACAGAAAGCATTGAAAGTTAGTTGTTCAAAAAATGAATTTAATAAAATCCTAGCAAAACTAATCACCCGCTGATGAAGGCAAGCATAAATAACAGTAACAGGGATAATGGGATTCCATAACTGGCAGTCCTATTAGTATAAGGCAATAAACAAACAAAAGTAAAGAAACAGATGCTAGATAACAATGAGAATACACAAACCACAACCGTACCAATAAAATGAATTTATTCCAAGTACATAATGTAGAGTAGAAGAAATCAGACATAAAGAGATACTGTGAGGTGCATTTATCTCCAGCATAGAGATAGGTGGAATCAATTCATACTATCTGTACCAGATATTGTTAGTCTCTTTCCTGCTTGGGTTGGGAAATAAAAGGCAGCTTTGATTGAGGGAAGGACTTCCTTGGGGAAGTATGTTCTGTATGTTCTGTAATTTAATCTGAGTACTGGTTACCTAAGTGTGCTCAGTGTGTGAATATTATTTGAGATGCACACTTCTGATTTATCTGTTTCTCTATGCATGTTAAGGAAATGCTTGCATTAAATAACCACAAAAGCCTTGAGAGTTACATGTTCTATATTAGACAGACAACTGAACCCATCAGGCAAGGTATTTCACAGCTCTTAAATACTGAACGCTAGTTTTTCTTGAACACAAGTGTAGATATCTTTATTAATAAGATTTTATTCTGTATTTGATAGAGTAACCTTTTCTTTTTTTCTTCTGAGAAATTTCCTCTTTTCCCATTTGAAGATTCTTATTGGCTTGGAATCTGAGTGTGTGAGAAGTTTGGGGATGAGGTGGGAATTACTCTAGCTGTTTATGTCATTGGGCTCTCAAACATAAAGATACAATTGTGATCATATAAGGAACCAAAAGAAAGACAATTTCTCTCAATCCACAATACAAATAAATAGCTAAATAAACAGAAACAGATGAACATCTCAACAAATAACTAATCCTTCCTCCAGGATGGATAGGAGTGATGTGGTCATACCCTAACAGAGTTGGGCATGACCATGACCATGGCATGGCCATGGAAGGAGTGAGCTCACTCCGCTACATAAACTTTGCTTCCCTTAGGTCTCATGAATTAGTTTTAAGAACCACCCTAGAATTTCAGTGATAGAATTTTCCAATGCATTTGCTGTACATCAGTAAAATCATGTGGCTTAGTTCACACATTTTCTGTAGTACTTATAGGAAAAGAAAAGAAGCAAGGAAAAACGATTTCACTGCATATTTCATAAAGGCACCAATATAGAAAGGCCGGTGACCAAATATGGATGTCTGGGTGGCGGAGGAAGCTTTGCTTTGAGTATTCCTCACACTCTCATACTGTAAATAGCAACTTACACCTGTTAGCCCATCTATGCCTGAGGCTGAGGTAGGAGGATCACAAATTCAAGGCCAGCTTCGGAAACTTAGTAAGGCCCTGAGCAATTTAGGGAAGAACCTCTCTCAAAATTAAAATAAAATAAAATAAAATAAAATAAAAAAGTAAAATACAAAGGTATGGGCATATGGCTCAGTGGTTAAGCCTCCCTGAATTCAATTCCCATGCTAGAAAATAAATAAAAATAAATAAATAAATAAACCACATCATTTCAATGTTGCAATATTTTGTAGTTTTATTTTCCTTATACCTAATGTACATTCTAGTCTCATTCTAAAGTTGCATATATACTATAAACATAGAAAGTTCCTGACGATTTTATGTTTATTCACATATTAATATAAATTCTTATTTTAAAGTTTGTTAAAACAAAATTTTCTTTAAACCTTTCCATGCAAGATCACATTTCACTGGAAATAAGACATTAAAGTACACACACTTTTGCTGAATTGTTTGTTTGCTTTTCATGTTTTAATGTCAAAGCAGAAATGCACAGGAATTTTAAACAGGTAAGGAACACTTCATTTGAGGCTTCCTTGATAGGGGAGATGGTGAGATAGAGCTCTACTCAACTGAGACAAAAGGCTGGACAGCCTTCAGGAACTGGGTGTGGGGGAGCTTAGGCCACCTGAGTTTGCTAATAGAACCTACCAAAGGGAAAGTGAACTCCTTTGTATAGTCATGGCCAGAGAGAGGTTGATAACTTAACCCAGGGCCTGCTAAAGCTGGCTACTAACTTCCCAGAGAAATAAGGAGATGGGAGCACAACTTTCAGGTGGTGACATTCCCAAGTATGGCTCCAGGGTCCTTGAGCAAGATGGTCCTGGATTCTAAAGCTGGCGGGAGTTTTTACAAATATTTATATCTCAAAGTAATTTAAAATTACAAGTTTTCTACAATAGAAGCTCTAAGAAAAGGAAGGTCAGGGGCCTGCAGCCCCGTGAAGCCTAGTTAGGTGTCCCATAGGGAAGAAAGTAACATTGTGATGACCTAAGCTGTATGGCCAGTTCTTCATGATGTCTGCACTCTCATCATCTATCTCAGCTTAATTTGGGTGGCTAAAGTGATGACAATGTTTCATATTTTATACTCAAAAGCTTTATTTTATCATATTAAGAAACCTAGTATAAAAGACATTTTCTTTTAGTTCTCCAACTGCCATTACCAAAGCATTTAAATTGATAAATTTAATAATTTATCAATATATAAAAATAATAAATGGAGATAAACCGTTCTTAAAACAGTACAAGAAGAAAATTATAAATCTAAAATTGCAAATTTTAACTCTTTAAAGAATTGTGCTTTAAATATAAAATTGCAAATTTATTTAAAGAAAAAACAATAAACCTCAACTGCAATTGTAGCTGGTGACCTCAAATCTGTACATCTATTAGGTGCATAATATATTTGTTAAATATACGGGAATATAATCAATTAATCAAATTGTATAAAGTTTTCATGTTTAGAAAAGAACTTTTCAGAACCATGTTTTGGACAGTTTTCCTTTTAAAAAATATAACAAGACTCTAAAAAACGTGTAAGGGAAGTGACGTTCTCACAGCTTCCAAGAGGCATCCTTTCTGTGTTTGCCATCCCAGTCTCCCCTCCTCTATCTGCTCTATCCAGATGTCTGTCCTTGGCAATACAGAGGTGCTTAAGAAAAACTACCCTGATCCTTTGGAAGCTCCTGTCCAAATGAGAGAGTCAGACCACCCTTCCCAGAACAGGAGAGGGGCTGTGCTGGTAGAAGTGAGAAAGTCTGTCACCTGAAAGGGATGAGGGGTTTCACAATGAACGTGACAATTGAGCTGGTTCCTGAGAAAATGACTTCAATTCCTTCCCTCCTTTTTCAGTTTCTTCAAGTGTAAAATCTGTTTAATGACATTTCCACAAGAAGCCATGCTCTAGAATAAGTAGTCCCCAAACCACTGCATTTATGGTATATTCTTTGAAATGTAACTAACCCCATCCCAATACACTCCATAGAGGTGTCTTTAGAGCTTAGATTCAGCTTTCTCTCTGTTTTATGATAAGATAGAAGAGGCGTGATTGCTTCCAACTGTGGTAGACCAATACCCTGTTTTTCAGAGGTTGGGACTATGCCTGTCACAAAGGATAGACCTACTCCTGGGATCCTGCAGTGGGTGTAGCAAGCAGTCAGTTCCATGGGGCAGGCACAGCACTGTGCGGTGATAGGCTCCACATCATGCACCCTGTACCTTAGACCTCATCAAGGGTGCAAGTTCCTGGTGGCATGTTGAACCATTTCTTGGGACAGCAGGGCCTGGCACCTGCATGAACTCAGCAATTCTGAGGGCCATCCATGCATTACATCATGGTGGAGTTACATGTGTGAAACAAAATAATGTTAGAGGTCAGATAGAGTATTTTGTATTTTATCACTACAATGTTGCACAAGTATATAATTTGAGAAAAATACACTTCAAGCTTGATTGTATGTGTGTGTGTGTGTGTGTGTGTGTGAATTGTTGAATATAAGTCAACCATTTACACAAGAGGAATGTGGTTAATACATTGCAATTAGCAGTTAAAGGGCATCAAGATGCTGAATCTATGTGGGTAAAAACTACGAGCCCCTAAAGGACTATATTTCATAGCCCCAAACTAGATTTAAATTGTTAGAGGCAAGTGTTCAAGGACAGTCTTAAAACTTGCCATTCCAGAGTTAGTATCTAATTTGTAGAAGCTCAATAAGATAAAGGTGCATGCTTCAGTAAGTTGTATCAATAAGTTAGACACATTTGCATTAACAATTAATTTTGGTTCACATACATTTTGTGATAACCGGCTATGTGGCAGAGACACAGAGTTAATTATGAAGTAGCCCATTTGCAGATGAAGTGATCTTTTACTAGTAGGGACACACACATACAAAGAAACAATTTTGACTAAGTATGCTACAACTAAACTATCTTCCATTTATTCTTAAACAGTGCACCAGAGTAGCTAGCAGGTCATTTGGAAAATCATTTGGAAAATAGAAGCCATGCCTTTTCCCATGTCTCTATGTTGTCTCTGGTCCAAGTTCTCTAAGTAGCCAACCAAAGGAAAATATAAAATGTAGCACTATTTCAATATGCACAATTTAGCATATGAATGGTATATAGTGATAGTCATGAAAATCATCATTTTGATTGATCAACACAATTTTCTAAACAGCACCTATCCTTTACTTGCAAATAATGTTTTCAAGATATCAGTATCATTGAGGGTTTAGACAATGCATCAATGATATATATTAATTTTAATAGTCAGAAAATTAATTCTCAACGGAAAAAGAGAAGGGATGATTAGCAGCCTCTTGAGGGCAGAGTTGAAACTGAAGATGGCAGTGGCACATCAAGTCTAAAAAAGTATACTCAGTTATTTTAGTTTTGGAAAGAAAAAGCTATTCAATTTCGTAATATGTACTGCACAACCTAGTCTTGATGATCTAGACATATACAGGATAGACTGAGCCCTTCTTTACTCATGAGGGCAGTAAATTGTATGTTTCTGCAAAGAATGATTAAAAACAGGAAAACAAAAATATTAGAATAAGCTATTCTTTTCAAAAATAAAACCATCATATCATGTTTTCTTGGGACTGTTATTGTCTAATTTCGCTATGAGAAAACGAGCCACTGGAATGGTGGCTTGAATTCAAGAGGCTTCTTCCTTTGGACTTTGGCATGTTGCACCCTGTGTCATAAGTTCATGACTTTTCCTTACTTCCCAATTAGGATTCCTAATTTACTTCTTAGAGTATTTTAGATTGTGTGCCTTGAAATATGCCAAAATTAAATTTTATCTATAAAGATACTCTGCTTAGCTCCACTGAACACTGTCCAAAAATACAAAGAAATGAAGAAGAGGAGATAATCACCTTTTTTTCTTAATACCAAAGGGAAAACAAAAGTTACCACCCATGAGTGTGAGCCCTTACAACATAGACAGGAAGTAGGATTAACCCAGGAGCCCCTCTTGCAGAGGAGAAAAGCTGCTCCTCTTGATAGGAGTGTAATGCAGGGATGTTTACATTCAAATGAAGGCAGCATCATAAGGGATCTGGGATAGCTGTTTGCTCATCAGGACTATGGGCCCAGCAGGACTCATCCTTTTTAAGTATTCCATTTCTTTAGAATAGAATCTAATTGTTTCTTGAATGATCCTTGTGTTTTGCCTCAGCAATTGTGCCTGATAGGCTGTTCCATATGTTTATTATGTTCTAAGTAGGAGGAAAAAAATCTCGCTAACATCTGCTAAGGGTCGATTTCTTTCTAATTCTCATTTGCATTCCTCGGAATTCTTACATTTCTGGAAATGGGTGTTCAATTGTCAAAACATATTAATAAAATAGTATGTGGCTTAACTGCTGAAATGTTTAGGGTTCAACCTGTGCTATTTTCATGATATTAAATCCTATTTTCTTAAAACTTAGAATGTTTTGATTTCATCCTCGACTAAAATGTAAAGACTAAAATAAGATCTTTATAGCAACTGCCCTCCAAGAAGTAAAAAGGGAAAATTGGAAAAAAAAAAATAGTGATGGTGTTATTTGATCCAAGAAGTGTTGGTTATTACAGATTGCATAGTACCAGTGGTATATAATTTGGGCAGTAGCAAAATAAAGCAAATAAATGCATTTTAAATGGAAAAAAAATCAGATTACTCTCCTTTATTTCTTTTTATGCTTATATTAATAGTTAAAGTACATTTATCTTGGCCTTAATCCTCTGACTTTTATTATTCTTGGTTTTGAATGTAAATAATATTTGCATGTTTTATTAGAGCATTTTCATAAACCATTTTAGACTTTTATGGAAAAAAAGCAACAAATACATAAATAAAAACAAAATTAATAATAAGAAAAAGTCTTCAATAAGTATAAAAATTTTTAGTATATTTGCTATATAGTTTCATGTGACTCTCATCATAACCTTCCAAAGCAAGGTTTATTACGGTTTTGCTTTTCATTTCATGTTAAAAAGAATAAAACTCAGAGAAATCAAATGGCCTACCTAAACTGACAAAACTGGTATAGCATATATAGGTCTTTGGGTCTCAGAATATTTCAAAGATTAACTTTTACATTAAAACTCTGTTCAATTTCATATATGTTCATCTGTCAATCATTGACGGATGAATAGCCTCTAATCTGGTAGGTGGTTTTTATTAAAATTTTTAATGAAGTGTATATGTGTGTGGCTATGTGTGTATGAGAGAGAAAGAGAGAGAGAGAGAACATACTAGGGTTTAAAAATTAAGAATATGAAATGTAGGGATATATACATCACATAACACCAAATAAGCAAACCATTCAAAGAGAATAGGATGGAAATTTGAAGTTCAGTCCACATATGATCTTCTCTAATTGTCACTGTGCATTGGCTAGGACATTGAGGGATTTATAGGTCATTAAAAATAGGCCAGTGAGAATTCACGATAGGAAATATATTTGCATTGATGAGGAAGGTGAGTTCTAAATCTAGGTTTTGTTGATTTTCACAATGTGATCAGTTAGAAATCGGAGTTTGGTTTAGTAATTTAGGCCACAGATTGTGTAGATCCATGAACAGTTCCTAATGGCTCCAATGCTCATGCAGAACCTGAGGTCATGATTTGCAGAAATGGCAGTGAAGGATTAGTGACCGTACTTACTACCTGTCAGCAGCAATAATCCATCCTTCTCAAGCTGTACACCGTGAGGCTCTGAAGAGACAAATACATTTGTATTATGAAGCTCTCAAATGTTCTATGCATACTGTCAGGGAATCTGATGACAGTTCCTTTTCTTCATCCAACTTACATACTAAGAGAACCTTTTGGATGTTGGAGAAACCACAAATTTTGTACTGTATTCTGGTTGTAGTTTGGCTTGGGGAGCAAATAGGTAGGGGTACCAGATGCCCTAAAACAAGACAGAAAAATATGAACCCATGCATTAATGTTCCCTTGAGAACAAATATATTTACTCTAGCATTATTCATGTAATTTTATACACCAATCTGTGGGTCAAAGATAACCCAGAGTCTCCTAAGTTCACAACAGTAAGTCATCTGTTTTGAGAAAAAGTTGACAAGATATAGATACATACTCTCATGTACTATTTATAAAAGGCAATGAAAGACAATTTTTCCTTTCACTCTTCACAGTAGACAATTCTGAGCAGGGCTTGAATGGGGTTTTGTTACAGGATCACTCTCATCTACATTATCATATTCTCTTGTAAAGTGTCTACTATACATAATGATATGTGAAATAGATTCAATGTTTCAGGTTTACAATCATGATGATAATTATTAATGATGCCCCACTGCATAGTGTATCTTGACAAAAGCTAATATTGTATGCCGTAGGCAGTGGGATCTTTAACTGTTGTAGGTTTCTCCATACTTAAAATTCAAAGCAAGATTCATCATTGTCTCATTATAATATGCTCCTATACATCTTTTTCTTTAAATTGCTAACATCCACTTTGTCATATGAGTTTGAAATTTCTTAAGAAATTTACATTTTTGCCAATAGTATGTGGCATGGGGTACTTAGGATGGCAACAACATCTCAAATTTTAGAGCCAAATACCTAATTAAATTCTGTTTTATGCCTGTGATTTCCTGTGTGATCCAATTATTACTTTTTTGAGACTGTACTTTCTCAACTGAAAAGTGGGAATAGAATGAAACTCATAAGAAATATCTAGTGGGAATTAATGCATATAAAATTTCCATCAGAGTTTGAAATAAAAATATCTCTCAATGAATTTTAACCCTTCTTGTATATTATTGATTCCCTGTGCTTTTCTTTCTTATGTTTACATTCTTATCCATCTTTTCTTTATTAATTTGTTTTTCCAATAATCTAGTACCAATACCTCTTTTGCCAATACCTCTAGTCTCATATGGTGCAATGGCAGGCTAATGGGTTATCCTACCCCCATCCCTGCCCACACTTTCCAACTGTGTTACCTACTGTCTGCAACTTTTTTAAAGCACTGAACACATCGTGTTGCATCTCTAGGAAAAAAAAAAAAAAAAAAGTTAACTTTTTCTCCAGATTGAATATAAAACAAAGTAAAAGCTCCCAAGCTTGGCATTTAGGAGTTTCCATTATCTGTCCCAATAGCATTTTCAACATTAATTTAACTTACTACCTTCAATGTCTTCTTAAGGATTCTCTCTTCCTGGGACAGACCAATCTATTTGTTGTGTTCCTTAAACACCTTTTTCTATCTTGTCAGGTACTATTTTTTTTTAATGTAGCTACAATAAAATAAAAGTCAATATACTTTATCCCATATAATCTTGATGAAAATATTTGCAAGTTAAGCATCATATAATGGCAATAAAAAATGGATCTTGACGCCATCTGACACCATTGGGAACAGAACCCTGCCATTTTCTAGCTGTGTGACCTTGAGCAAACTACTTCATCTTCCATTTCGCTGAAGTTTAAGGCCCATCTCGTTTCAGAGATATGCTTAAACACCATATGATTTTCCAGAATCTAATTCCAAAATATTGTCAACACTATCAATAAAAATATTAAATAGTTACATATCTTAATAAATAATGACATTTGTTCTCAGATGCTTTAAGAAATACACCTACACACATAAAGAAATCTGTTGAATTTCCAGAATGTAAGAAAGATCTGTCAAAGGCAGTGGCAAAAATATTCGACCTTGATGTTCTTTGATAATGGGACAAAGAACAGGAAATCTAAGGAAGAGAATGATTACAAAACACCCAAAGAAGCTTGAAAATGTAGTAAACATTTCATTATATATGACCTTGTGTTTTGAGCAGTAAGTTTTTAAATTACTCTGGGACACATCTTACACTCATCATCAATTGTCCTACAGTGGAAACAGTATTAAAACACAACTTTGTTGATATTTTCATAATTATTCTTAAATTCTTTTGAAAGCATCAAGAATGATAACTAAGGATGTTTATACCCATAAAGAAGTGTTTTCCTTCCCAGTGTTCTCGTCTTTGTTCCTTTCTTTTTTTGTAGGAAAAGACATGCTCCTTCATGCTTCACCCCAGTATCGAATGCTAATGAGAAGATTTGGGGTTTAAACTTAGCCAACTGAACTGCCAAGCATTCCCGATGTGGTTGGGTTTGGAACCTTAGGGGATCAAAGAGCATCATCCTTGAGTGACAGTGCACCCTCCAGGCTCACTTGCCTAAAGAAGTCAAAAATAGGGAGTAGTGGTAACATTGTGAAAACATAGGAACATAAACAAAATTGCTCCATCCAGAAATCAATGAATTCATGTTTTAACTACACATTTATTTTTTCAGGAAATGGGCAGAAATGGGCTCTCCATTGTAGGTTTTGTGCTGGAGAAAGATGAGCTGTGTCCTAAGGACACCAGGAAGGAGAAACTCAGTCACAATATAAACACAAAGATACAAACACAAAAGTAAAATGCACTTCTTAAATACCTAAATGCATTCTATAGATTTTAGATTGTGACATACTTCCAAATATACGCTTGTGGATAGAATAAACTGTTACTTTCCTGATTTGTTAGTTTCAGAAAGTCTGATGAATACTAACGCTCAAAAATTTTGTTTTGAAATCTATTCACATTAAACATAAATTTAAAAAATCATGATATTAAAGGATTGATAATTCAATGAAGCAGGACTTTTAGTGCATGTATATTTTACTAGGAAAATAAAAGTAACTAAGTTATCTGTAGCTAAAGTACTTAATCAACCACATTTTAACAGAAAGGGATTAGTAGTAGCAAAGTTTGTGTGTACATATGTGCAGAGCCAAAACAAGTCATTTAATAAAGCAGCTTATTTTCAAAAGACAACAAACTTTTAAAAAGTTAGTAACTGGGTTCAATCCCCAGCACCCCTAAATAAATAAAGAAATAAAAAACCATCAGCTGCCTAGGCTTCTGTGGTTTTCTGCTCACTAACAATGCATGCTACTCGAAAGAATATTATAATCATAATGAAAATTGCAGGAGTGTTCATCAAACCAAACCTGTCTGTGTGCTTAGACATTTCTTAGCCTTCAATTTCTTCTGTGTGGGGTACACTTGATACCATCACAGGCTGGCTGCATTAAATGAACACCTATAAACTGTTTAGTCCTGTGCCAGTACATTAAGTTGGCTGTCATTAGTCTTTCCTTGACCTTTTTTTTTTTATGACAATTCTGAGTTGTCAGAGTTTCCAGTCATTCCCAGAATGTGAAAAATACAAAGTTATGCCCTAGGCTCTCATTAAGAACAAGAACAAAAACAACAATAATACACATTGTTTTACATTGAAAAACATGTTTTATCCTTCATTTTTGTATGCACAAAACAGTTTCTTATAATGGGAAGAGGTGTGTCATGATTTTTAAAACGGGTTTATGGATTTCGGGTGTATTAGTTTAGAAAGGATTATTTCTAGAGATTCCTTCCACCTTTCTCTCCCTCTGTCCTCAAACTTATTTTTAAGGAGAGTGTGTTATTCAGGATCTTTGGTATTTTAAAATTAGTTTATAAGGAAAATGTTAAAAAAGAAAGCTATCAGACAAAGGAGAGTAGAGAAGGGAGTTAACAGGTGGAATGGAAACTGGAGCCACCTTAACAGTCTATCAAAATAAACCTACACCCCAGATGGATTGCGTATGCAGGACAATTAACACCACCAAATTTGAAATATTAGCACCTCACATAGAGTTAGTTGACATCCTGGAGGGCAAGCTGTGTGTTTTCATTTGACTTCTGTTTGAGAGCACAAAGGTAACATTCCTGGCTCTTGCATTTTTACACATATAATTAAAATCATCTAAGCATTAACCCTAATATTAATAATAAGGATAAACTAGAATGCATCAACCTTTGTCACTCCTAGCCCCTGACCTAAAGCTTCACAAACCTCATTGGCAGTCACAAAAGGCATTTTGCAGCAGAAGAAATAGAGGCATGACTTATTAAGAAGGTTGTCCAGTAACCCCTAGCTAGTAATGGCAGAGATAAATTTCAAATCCAGGGTGCCTGATAGAAGAATCAGCTATACCAGGAGGTTCAAAGAGCAGCAGGAAGTGTAAACGCTTAAGAAGCTCACTGTAAGCCGCTCCCAGATCTCAGCTAGCAGCCAGTGATTTAGGAGAAGGCTGCAGAACTCCTAAGTACACAACAGGCTTTTAGTGTGCTCTAAAGCCAGTCTCCCACTTTTAATGCATGTTGCTTTTTTTTTTTTTTGGGATGATTCTGGGTAGCTATCAAGCGGGAGCAAAAAGGCATGCTCAGTGGTGCATGCTTAAATTAGATTTGCTCTTATTGCTTTATTTACCCTGTCATGATAAATCATAACATTTCCATCCTTTGGTTAACTGCATATTAAAATGACATGGAATGGTAACACTTTAGTGGGCAGAAAATTAAAAGAATGTTTCTTTTTTCCAGGAGAAACATTTAGCTTTCAACTCTATTTCCTTTTGAATGCATGTGAGTGGCATTTTAAAAATCTAATCTTTTAGCTTTAATATCAATCTCCATTGTCAGGTAAAGAAATCTGTAATAGTTATGACAGCACAGGAAAAACAAAATAGCAATCAAAGCAGGGAAAATAGTACTTTAAACTGTGTTTACTGGTGAAATGTGCTTCATGATAAGCCTTTAAATATGAAAATAATTATTTTCATTTTCATACACCCAGATCCTTTTGCATTTTCTACATTGCCAGGGTTCACAGACATTTGTTTTGATTGTTTTTGTTTTCTGTTTTTAATTTGTTACTGATACTTAGTGGTTACAATTCCCTATAGTAATAGGAAATGGAGATTTATTCATGGCATTCTAAGCATATTTCATTTCTTTTAAAGTTACAAATGTATGATTTGTGATGATCTACCTTTATTTTATCTCTTAAATTATGTTTAACATATAGCCTAACACAGAGTAGAAAATTTAATAGAAAAGAACATGTAATATTGGAGTGAACTGATGTATATGTGACAATTCTGGTCTACAGTTAAAAAAAATCATAACGTATCATTGGGGTGACTAGATGATACACACATCTTTTTAATCTCTCATTTTATTTTTGTGAATCTATTTTGTATCTTGTGTGAAATCATTTATTCACTGACTAGCCCAAATTCCCATTAATGAAATCAACATCACACACATACATTTACAGATACAAAAATGTTTGCCTCGTATAAAGAACTGTGATAGGAGCTAAAACACATTAAGGAGGAAAAACATGTTTAAGACCTACATCCCATTCCCAAGAGGTTGATGGTCTAGTAGCAAGGACAGATAACATAATTATGTAACAATATACTTTTTGATGCATGTACTTGAGACATAGCACAATACAAATAGAAGGTAGGAAAAGTTCTATGAAGCAGAAAATAGTTGAACCAGTCTGTTCCAAGTATGTAAAGTCATATAGAAGAAGGAGTCAATTCTTAGGTTTCTATATCCTCAGGCACCTGTTTCCTCTATTTATATCATCATTTGTCTGCCTTCATTACTTTCAATAAATGTGATATTTTGGAAAAGGGGGCTTTATATTTTAAACATTTATACTATCTCTTTCACCCATAATTCCCATCTCAAATAGTCATAGAAAAACTTGTAGTAATGCATATACCAAAATTTCATTTTATTTTACAAAATTTTAAAATAATTTATGTATGTTGGAATTTTGGGCAATAACTACTTCCTGAAATTTTTTCTGTCATTCTTTATTTTTAAAATGCTTGCTTTATGGGCTGGGCTTCTGGCTCAGTGATAGAACACTTGCCTAGCAAATGTGAAGAACTGGGTTCAATTCTCAGCACCACATTTAAATAAATAAAATAAAGTCCACCTATTGACAACTAAAAAAAACATTAAATAATGCTTGGTTTATTTCCATTTTTCACAAAATGATAAGTTTGATGTCAAATCAAGTACTACCTGGGTAAATGTGAAAATACATATTTGAACGTTTATATATATATATATATATGTATATATATATATATATTATACACATATATGTATGTGGTATATGTGTGTGTGTGTGTGTGTGTGTGTGTATGCGTGTATGCACACACACATCAGAGAACTTGTTCATTATTAACGAGAGGAAACTTTGCAAAATTAAAAGTGAGGGAGTCAGCATCAGTGTTGACTGATGTATCTAGGATTCAGAGTTTGGATCAAGTACTAGGTAGGAAATTATTAAATGTATGCAATTGTGGTAAAGTAAATGGTAACCATAAATACATTCAAACATGTATAAAAACATGCAAGATTAGCACTGACAGCATCTAGATTTTGTGGTTAAAGAAACCAAAGTAGAAAGTACTGAAGTTCAAGATTAAAAGGAGCATTTCGTGGTTTTTTTATGGGAGGGGAAGTTGAGATGAAACAATTCTCAAGTCTTTGTATTGCCTAAAACAAAAGGTAAAAATATCAGGTTGCTTAATCAATTAATATTAAGCATGAATGGCAAAATTCCCATGGTAACTATAAAATAATTTAAAATTATGTAGAACTTCAATATTAGCTAAGAAAAAAAATGTTAAAAGAAAATTCAATCCAACAAAAAGCTAAAAATTAGGTAAACAAATAAAGTAGTAATAAAAAATAGAAAACAATATTATGGTAAAACTTAATCTTATACAACAGTTCTAATAATTACAACATAAATGATTTGAAATTTCAAATTCATAGACAACTAAAATAATTTGAAAACTTTTACAGTAAAAATAAACTTGCTAAGTATTTTCTAACAGATTGGAAATGATGTATTAAGGACATAAAATTTAAAAAACAGGAAAGTTTATGAATGTATTTGCTTTAATTTAAAAATTTCTATTTATTAACAAATACCACAAAAGAATGAAAATAAGAACTTAATCTATAAACCAAGTAAAATATTTGCAAACCACTTCACCTCCAAAAGATTCATACCTATAATATATAAAGATTTTCTACATATACAAAAAGCTGCAATAAACCAGTTGAAGAGTTGATAAGCATACCAGTATAATTTCATAGAAACAGAAACACAAACATAAGGTGAGTACTTTCTCAATTTAATTAGTAATGAAGAAAATTAACACACTAATTACACTTAACATAAGCCAAAACTCTAGTAACTGATAATGAGAGTTTTTAAAGGCACATTCCTATGCTCACCTACACTGATATACATATAAAATGAACAACCAGTTGAAAACCAATTAGGCATATGTGTAAAAGAGAGCATGGATATATGCAGTCACCTAACTATTGCATATATGCACATATTAATATGTTACATATCAACATATGCATGTGAATATGTAATGTTCATAAGTTATTCCAGTAGTTATAACTACTCTCCAGCAATATGCTTTATTAGTGAAAGGGCAGAAGTATTTGAGAATCCAATTATTGCTTGCATTAAAAAATGTATAATCTTCACTAGTTATAGTCTATTTTTCACCTACAAATGTTTTCTTTTACATATTTATTATCTTCTTCAACTTGTCTGTGTCCAGTGTCATTCAAGTATCTCATAATTTAAACAATATTATGGTAAAGATTAAATCTTATACAATAGTTCTAATAATTACAACATAAATGATTTGAAATTTCAAATTCATAGAAATTTTGCTTTGCTATTCAATCAGAATGAGTTGCTACTGTCAGTGAAACAATGGAACGCTGTTGTATTAGGACAATTTTGGATTGTATTACTTATAAAAATATAAGTAAAGTATTCCTTTACTTATATTTTTAATTAATATTGTACTTCTAGAAGTGTGATAATTCAGTTCATATTAAAAGTCATTCAAACAGTCACTCTGATATCATCGATTGACTAAATAAGAGTAAAAGTGCTGGGTTCTTAAATGACTTTTTTTTTTTTTGCAACAATATTAGAGTAAAATTTGTTTCCTGTGGGGAAGTAAAAAAGACACCCAATGTTCAGATGCATAAAATGCCTTCAAATCCTGAGGACAGAGCTTCACTAAGTGCCTTCCTGGCACCTGGCCATGTTGTGGGAGGCAGCAGGGTACTCAGCTGCTGTGGAGGAGGCTCTGATATACATTACAGAGTAGCACAGTGAGGCTATTGATCAGAGATGATTTTCTCCTATACAGACAGGCTCGCTACCTTTTGGCCTTGTTAGTGAAACCAGTGAGTAAGAAAAATGTATGTTTCATTTCAGGGTTATAGGAGAGAAAGAAAGTATTTCTCAAATAGCATCATTAGGTCCTGGCAGAATGTACTCAGAAGTACCATTTGAATTTAATTAATGAGGTAGTTTGGTGAGTCTAATCATGGATTTAATTCCTCCTCCCCCTATCATCAAATATGGAAGATCTATTATCAGTATTCAAATTGAGACATTAACTTGAGTTTGCAGTTCAGTATTCTATTTTGTAATAAGCTTTACAGTGGAAAATTTTGTCTAAACTAAAGTTAGCTGTGAGATATGGAAGTAGCATAGATTGAAGTCTCTTAATCATTGTGATCACAAGAAAATCTTGAATGTGTTTATTGAACCACCTTGTGATGCTAAAAAAATTCTGGTCCAGAAAGTGAACCAGTTCTTGTTCATGTTCCCCACACCTTCCCCAATGCCTTTTTCAGGCTCCTACAGATTCAAGTTTCATGCACTTTCTATCCATCACAGATTCTCGAAGCCAAACCTGCTTCTCCAGATAATGGGACCCTTGCAATAAAATCAAAGACCACACTGCAGATCAAAGGTAGCCTTCTAGAAAACTCTAACCTTGGGTCAGTTAAATCTACTCTGTAGAACCTGGCCATATAAAATGTTGGACCTCTCCTTAGAGAGAGGAAGAAAGTAAGGGAATGAAGCCATATTAAGAGACATATTTTTTTTTTCCTATGGAAAAACATAACCTGTATGTAAAATGAACAAAACAGAAAGCCTGACTTCTCTTTTTTTACCATTTCATCTGGTAGAAAGTAAACACCTAATTAACACAGGCACAAAATATGAATTAGATTAAAGTTTAACCTAACATTTATGCTAACTGTAAGAAAAAAATAGATCATTTTGAAAGAATCTGGCCCATATTAACAACAAAAATAACTTTCCAGACACCTTTTGTTTGGTATAATCCGTGGACTAAACATTTCACAGGCTATTAAGTGTCCAATATAGCTGCATTCAAACAAGAGAAGATGGTGAGAAATTTTCTAATGACTTTTTCCTACTTATATTTATTTTCTCGTTTGAGTCCTCAAACTGTGCTCAAATTACTTGTCTTTAACATTTTCAGAAATTGTGTTAAGGCTGCTATATATGAAACAGTGGGAGCACTTATTTCTATTCTATCTATGCTGCTAACCTAATCATTTCAGAAAACACAATTTTCCTTATTAACCTCTTCACATAAGGTCTTATGAAGAAATGACAACAGGGAGAAACCCAGGAATTAATTGTGAGTTTTGTGAAAGTCAAAGAAATGTGAAGTCACGTACACAGTCATGCAAGCTGAGTCACTTGAGTGTCCCCTGAGTGTCCCCTGTCAATCTCTGACCCCATCCACTTCTGTCTGCAAGTAGAGTGAGTCAGTTTTGAACTCAATACACCAGAACTAGAGGCAGCCCAAGGCACAGACACTGCCAGGCTTGATCTGGGCTTAAGGAAACATTTGCAAAGAGGGCACTTCACTTTTCTTATAAAACGGCACCTATTTATAGACTATGATCAATGATGATCTTGGAATTATATTCACCCATGAGGATAAAACATAACAGTAAGAGTTTGGAGGTGATTATGGTATTTAAAAATTTATAGACATCAATTTTAACATTTAGTAAGTTAAAAGAATACAACTTTCAATGAGCTTATTAATGGTAAATGTAACTATTTTAGCAGTTTACTCATATCTGAGACCAATCACTGAATATTTAAGTTTTCATTGTTGAAGTTAAGGCATGTGAAAAAAAAATTAAACAGAATAAAGCATAATTGTATGCTGCAAGAATATGATAAAAGTCATGTGTATTAACTTTTGTAATAACTATTATTGACTTCTTTAAACATTTTCTCTTTCCTTGTGCATAGTTATTTTTCTCCATTTCTGTCTGACATTATGGCCTCTTTTTATCTATTTCTTTTACTCTATGTTTAGTCTTCTAAAATTTGATGTTCATCATGGATGCCCCGATGTGTGTGCAATAAATAAGGAATTTTTTGTACACTTTTATATGGTCTGATGATATAGGTACTCTGGGAAACACCAAGGAAACAAACATTATTCTTTTATGAAATGCATACTATAGTTTGGAATAAAACTACCAAGTCCAGCACACACACACACACACACATACAAAAATCAGAACAGGATATTTTCCAATGGGCTTAGATTAGTTTTTTACTGAAAAGGAATATGTTATTCTAAACAGAGCAGTTTAAAACCACAAGCATTTACTATCTCACAGGTTTGGGGGTTAGAAATTCAAGATAAGTTTAGCAAAGGCTGTTTAATTCAGGGTCTGGCATGAGTTTGAATTCAAAATGTTATCAGGATTGCAGCCATTTGGAATCTCTATGAGGGTTAAGCTCACTCATGGGAGGACTGGATGGAGATTTCTTCCACTAGCTACTGTCAGCAAGCTCTTGCTACTTAGGCTGCTGACAGCTGGCTTCTCTCAGAATGACCCTAACAACAGAAAGCAAGGACGAGGGGGAAACCAGAGCACTGTTGTGCTTTAGTCTTCAAAGTTGCCCATTACCACTTTTGCTGTATTTCGCTGGTTACAGGTGAGTCTTTAAGGGCCACACATTCACATGGGGCTGCAACCATTGAACAAAGAGTTATCAAAGTATTTCTGGACATATCTCAAATAACTATGTGGTGTTCTCATTTCTGTTATCTGGGAGGCCCCTATAGATCTCTCCTTGATAGCGTATCATTTAGCCTGTCCCCCAGAAGTTATCTGAAACTGATCAGTAATGAGATTTATCCAGGTTCTGTGTTCCTGGAATAAAAATAATGATTAAATAACTACCACTACCACAACCACCTTCACTTTCAGGAAACACCTCTTGCTTATCTATGACAATGTCAGAATTAGAGCATCCAAATTCCAATTCTTTTTATTTGTTCTTTCTAGTTATACATGACTGTAGAGTGTATTTTGACATATACACAAGTAGAATAAGTATAATTTGTTCCAATTAGGATCCCATTTACCACTCTGGAAAGCAGTATGGAGATTCCTTAGAACACTTGGAACCCACCCACCATTTGACCCAGTTATCCCACTCCTTGGTTTATACCCAAAGGACTTAAATCCAGCTTACTACAGTGACACAGCTGATTCACTGTTTATAGCAGTTCAATTCACAACAGCCAAACTTAGGAACCAACCTAGGTGCTCTTCAGCAGATGAATGGATAAAGAAAATGTGGTGTATATATACACACCGGAATTTTACTCAGCCATAAAGAGGAATGAAATTATGGCATTTGCTAGTAAATGGATGGATCTAGAGACTATCATGCTAAATGAAATAAGCCAGTCACAGATAATGAAAAGCCAATTGTTCTCTCTGATACGTGGATGCTAACCCACAAGGTAGGGGAAGATCGTAAGCTTATTGGACTGGACAAAGGCAAATGAAGGGAAGGGAGGAGGATGGGAATAGAAAAGACAGTTGAATGAACCACACACATCTTTCCTACCTTTATATATGAATACATGAAAATTTCTCATTCTTTATCACATAAAGTACTTGAACAGTTTGTCCCTACTTATGTACAGTAACAAAATACTTCAAGACCAAATTTTGAATAAGTTGCTCTTCTTCACCCAGGTTACCTTCTATCTGAATAGGCAAATAGCCTCTCTTCAGGATTCATCCCAAGAACAGACTGAGATTAAGGTAAAATTTCCTCTAATCTGCTATCTGTTCAGCCACTTTTTCATCTTGCTTATGTTACTTGCCCAGAACTGAGTAATTTTAGCTTTGCTTACTATTCCCTATGACAGAAAAACTGTTAGCCTAAACCTGGGGAGGTTGGTGGGTTTCATGGTCACCATGATTTCCTTGTTGCTGCCGGTCTTCTGGCCCCACTACCATAGTACCTCCCCCTGTACAGCACATTTCAAATACAGTCTCTCCTTCCCAAGTCCAGGTTCTTTTTTATTTGGTAAGTACCAGGTAAGACTATAGGTGATCTTAGATCAGATAACTTAGCACATTCCATGTTACAATTTATTCCCCATTTCTGATATATAATGACCTTCTCTCTCACAGTCCTTTTTCAATTTGCTTTGCTCTGAGGTTTACACAGTCCTTATCACCTCCTCAGTATCTTACCTCTGATTCTCTTGGCATCTCTCTCTTCAGTATGATAGGCTCCATTGTGGAAAAGAACCATTGGCTCAATGAGGCTTCAGGAATCCCTGATGCAATATATAGTGACATATGAAAATGATTTTTTAATCGGCACATAATATCTGATATATTTATGTACAAATTTACATTTCTGCCAGCAGTATAGTAAAAGAGTTCTCTGTTCTCTGCATCCTCATCAGCATTTGCTGATTCTCTCTTTTTAATAGTAATCATTCTAACTGGGGCAAAATGACATCCTATTGTGATTTTGATTCGCATTTCAAAAATTGTTAGTAGTATTGAATACCTTTTCACACGTTTGTTCATCTTTTGTATGTCTTCTTT